>NC_140068.1:30205266-31489641 GCF_964194135.1 Talpa europaea | reverse complement strand
AATTACGAAGATTTCTGACATGTAACAATATGATTTAAAAACAAAATAATCTGCCTGTCACTATGATATGTTAGAAGAAAATTGATACTGAATTTTTAACTGGATTTTGACTGCTAGTGAAGTTAAATATCTTTCAACTGTTCGTATTCTTTGATTAATTTCCAATTCATAAATTTATCTATTTTTTATTTTTGTGCTTGTCTTTTTTAATCAATATGTAAATTTTTATATTAAGCCTCCTATCCTTTGACTATCCTACATCTTAAAAATGTGTTTCCTTAGTGTTGTTTAATTTTTAGGATTTTTTTAAAACATGTTTTACATATCATTTATATATGTTTTTACATATTTATATATGTTATAAATGTTTTTTATATGTTATATATGTTTTTTACATATTATTTATATATGTTATAAATTGCCAGTAAAGTTAATAAGAAAGTTGAACAGTTTTGATGATACTCTGAAATACATAAATTCAAGATGTATGATCTAGAAGCAGTACAAATTTTATCTCTCATGTAAGATTCAGTCATTTCCTCATAAGGGAAAACAGAAACTGTTGAGCATTACTGGACAGTTGTGAGTTTGGAGTGTGACAACTCCTGATTCCATGCAATTTCCTGAAGACTGACACTTCTAGTATAATCTTTCCACAGTTCTGGAAAGGAATGCAATTAGCATCCTTCTTCATGGCTCAGATATTGATTTTCAGAACCTCTCATTAAACAGAGGTATGGTGTGAGCATATTAACCATATAAAATAAGTAATATTTAATACATTATTACAGTTATCACAAGAAAATTGGAAAGTAATCCTTGTTTAGAAATTGTTGCATACCCAGCGACATGGCTTTAAGTGTGGTATTTGTCACATCATCCTTACTAGTAGCCCCATGCTATGAATGAAAAACAAATGCATCGTGTAGTTAAGTAACTTCCCCCAAAGTCAATGAGTTCATTTTTATTCATTCATGAGTAATATGGCTGTAGACCTCATGCTGCTCTTCCTACGCCTGTCCAGTTTGCAATGGAAAAGAAATTCAGAAAATATTTTGAGTACAATATGCTAAAAGACACACATATACACACACACACAGACAGATCCAATTCTGACAAGAATTCAGAGTGAATTCAAAATTGTAAATATAGTACTAAACCAAAACTTTTAAATAGCCTTTATCAGGTATGGTGCCATATTTAATGAGGGAATATGCATTTGCTTCAGGTGTTGGTCATTGACCCAACACAGTACACCATGCAGTCACTATGACATGACTAAAATCAGCAAAGATCATAGTAATGTTGACATCCAAATGAAAAATCCAATTAAATTTAAAAAATAAAACAGTAGTAAAAGTTTTGGTTCATGAATTCAAAACCAAAATGAGGAATTAAGGTATTTAAGTGTATCAGATTATACATCAGATTTATATAAAATTATGGTCAGATCTAAGCTCAGTAAAAACCAGATCACAGACTTGGATGTATCAGAAGTGGAAGGAAGAAAGTTCCTTACACACTATGTCGACCTCACCTGTTTTGTTTCAAAGTGAGCATTTTGTCTATAATCCCACCTGCAAAAAGTAAGAGATTGGAATTACGAAGAAGTGAACTCAAAATGATTTTAACATGTCACTTAATATCTTAAAAGTATTATAACACCCGTCTTACATTCCAAGGTCAAATTATATATGGTGGTCAAAAACAATTGACAGAAATGTAAAGCTCTATGCAATTTAAGTACTTTGGTGACTGAAGTTTAAATCAAGAACCAGAGAAATTGCAAGAATACTGTTAAGGGCAAAGGGAGGGGGAGAAGGAAGTAGAAGGGCATTGAGTAGACCTGAGAGACCTTGTGTTGAGGCTTGTAGTCTCCATTTCACTGATCACCTTGGGGCGGGCCCTGGATAGTGGATCTTTTATCTAAAGTATTGTTTTCTGAGGGGAATTGTTACTATGACTCTTATTTTGGTTTCCTTTCCTGCGAAACAATGTTCAAACATCAGAGAAGTTTTCTAATAGAATAAAAATACTTTTCGGGCCTCCCTGGTGGCGCAATGGTTGAGTGCTGGGTTGTGAAGCTGCCCACAGCCTCTGCAGCGCCAGTTTGATCCCCGACCTCTGGGCGAGGGTCCCACATGGCGCACAGACCTCTCCTGCCACCCGCTGCTCCCCTCAACAGTGTACTTCGGTCCTTCTGCCTGCTCTGCTCCCTGCTTTGGCTCTGGTGAATTCTCTCACCCTCCAGCCCTTCTGACTGTACCCAGTGCTTGTATAAAAAAAAAAAAAAAGAATTTTGGGTCCATAAATAAAACGTGTTTTATAAAAAAAGAAAAAGAATAAAAATACTTCTCACCTGTAGACTTTCATAAATAATGAATGGTACCTGAAGATGTTGGTTGTCATTTTAAGTAATTGTCTAATTTGGGCAGTAACTGAAATTCTGTTCTGTGAGTGCTTCAAATACTACTTGATTGAGAGGAGCAAGAGTTTTAAATATTGCAGTTTTTAGAACCATAAATTCTAAATAAATTTCTTGTGGCCCCAATAACATTTTTTTCAGGTAAATTTTTTCTCTTTTCATAGAGCATACATGGTATGTGTGAAGATAGATAAATAGCTAGGTAAGTAGGTAAAAAGTTGATTTATAGAATAGTCAATCTATGTCAAATATTAATATCCAATTAAACTTTATAATAATAATGAGTCACTATGTAATTATAATATATTTAAAAATCACTACTTCATTATGAATTCCAGCAAGTAACCCATAGTTGTTACTATACTATTCCATGGAAATGAACTTCATTTTATTTAACTATATATTCTTTGGTGCTACCTTAAAAATATTCTGAATATAGCAGGTCTTCTGTGAATATTTTAATTAGATTGACTTTTTTTTTTACCATTTTTATCCAAGTGATGTTTATTAAACCAAATTTAATTATAGTTTGTATTTGGGAAAACTCAGGTCCAGGTTGCTTTGCTTGATAAGAAACCAATAAATTATCCACAATTTTGCTCCCTATAAGATCAGAAAGGAGACTTGTCTATATCCATATTTTAATGCTTTGGGCTTAAAACTAATAGGCCTGCTTGAGAGAATGATTCCAATGGCAGATGGTTATTATATTTTATTTAAAAATAAACACTTACAATGAGCATCTATGCCAGGCACAATTCAAAGCACTTTAAAAATTTTGAGGAAAATGTGCATTTGACAAATATAAGTTGGAAACCATTCAGTGTATTAGAAGTTTGAAAAATAGGCTCCATTATCTTGATGTTTACAAAATGTACCTATCAATAGATTCTATTTTATTTATTACATCTGTAAAGTAGATGTTACTGGAATCAAATGTTAAATATATGTAATATTTTTAAAGATGATGAATTAATCATTGTCATTTTATTAGCACCCATCTACTTATTCATGATCTTTATGTACCTTTGAAAGTGTAGATTGAGCGTTGTGATTGTCTGACCTGAGGAAAGTGTCAACATAGGTATTTTCCTGTAAGTTTTTCAATGCAGTTAATTAATCAAAAATCCTGTATTTGCAGGTGTTGACATAAAAGGGGCTGAAGGTTTAAAATAATGAAAGAAGGAAATAGATACCAGAATTTGCAATCATAAGTGTGAATTTAGTATTAAATAGTGATTATAATTACATGATCTTGTCCACATACACACAGATATTTTTTTTATATTTATGGATTAATAAATAGAGCAACAAGTTGATACAACTTTCATTAGCTAGCTTCAGAAATAGTGATCACTATAAAAGTAAATTATTATACTGGGAATATTAACATTTCTACTGAGAGTGTTAATTACATTTGAAAACCTAATCCTTGTATATATGTTTCTTGCATGATGAAATTATCTGTGTTCTACAAAATAATCTCATTTTCTGAGGATAAATTTTCATCTACTGATTGATGGATAATCATTAATTTTCATATTCATGTTTATTAAAAGTTTGCCCTAAGTTCCTTTTCTTAAACATTCTTCAAAACTGTGTATTGTATAATTGATGTAACATCTTTTGATGGTTTTTAAGAGTTTATTTTATATCCTTCCTAATTAACTGAGATGTTGGATTTCATCTAGGAAATTTCATGACCTACAACATTTTCACATAAATGTAAAATATCAGAATGTGGTAGATTATTTCATTTGCAGATTCATCTATATCATTAGAAAACTCTGTTACTTTTTCAAGATTGAAGTTTTACACTATCACCTTCAGTGCAGAAAATGTTTTTAAAATATGCATGTTTGATTATCATTCAAAACTGCAGAAATAGTGATGAATACAGACATCTGCCACCATACACATGAATTGATAATGACTTTATTTGTACTTTGGCCTAATGCATGTGCTGTCAGATCATTAAAACAAGAAAAGGAAGAATTAATCCGACAATATGAATGACCAGATGCTCACAGAAGATGAAAAGTCATTGTCTCTTATCTTTTAATGTTCATATTATACAAGGAAGACACTATTTTATTAAAAATTCAAAAAGGGATAAAACTTAAATGCTACTTTAGGGATATGCCAAGTACCATGGTCTTAAAATATTTGTTTCTGTTCAGCTTCCACATTAATCTTCTCTTGAACACACTAGTTGTTATCTGTGCTTGAACCCGGATGATCTCAAAGGTTCCCAAACATTTTTATAGCCATTTCTCTACATTTTATTTTCTCCCCATGCCATCCTAGACCTCATTGTCAGCCATGTAATTTTTTGTTTTCACCACAAGCAGAAGACTCCCTCATCCTTGATAGTCCCCCACTAGTATCTTGGTAGATATCTCTGAGTTCCCTTCCTTGTTGACACTCTCAAGTTGTTTATCTAGAGTGCTGAGAGAAGTAATAAGACTCTATTAATGATCACTTCATCATTGAATCACATATATTAATAATTTACTGATTTAATTATGAGGGGTTAAACAACCTGTGTTGTCTAAATTTTGACATTAATTTTGGAAAAAAAATCTAAGCTCACATAATGTTTGTTTTGTCCTAAAATTAAAGGGGTCAGACAAACCTAAAGTAATTTTTTTATTAATATAAATTTGCAGAGTTCTATTTCTTCAACAACTGTAACCAGGGATTTTAATTCATGGAACAGTAGGCTAGGGACAGGGGAATTGATTAGTAAAAAAAAAAAATTAATTTTTACATAATGTGCATCTGTTCCTATCATTCATTCATTGGAAGAACAAATGAAAGCTTACATATAGATATATGTATAAGCTTATTTATATAAAGCGTATATATATAAAGCTCATATGTATTTATATTTAGTATATATATATATATATATATATATATACTAAAACTTATGACACTAATTCCCTTATTTTGAAATATATCACTCAACATTAGCTTGCAGTATAAGGACTAAAATGTAAAACATATGACTGGGCTATTGTAGGGTTTTTGACTTTGAAAATTAAATTTGCAGCAAAATACTACTATGCCTAACATCTTTAACTTAAATTGAAATTTTTCATATTATGAAACTCTCAGATATATCATTTTCCTGCAGTAGTTTTGTGAAAGTAAATTACTCATTTTATTAGAATGGTATCTAAAACAAAACACTGTCAGCTTTCACATAATGCAGTTTAAAATGATGAGCCCTGGTTCTTTGGGGAATTCCCAAATTGTAGCAGTCACAGACCAGAGTTACTGTATGGTAGCTACAAAGCCCTGGGGATCTTAACAGAAGAAACAACTCCCATTCAACAATAAAAATAAATGTTGATACAAGGAAAATTCTTTATGCTCAAAGAACTTTGCACTTTGTATAACGAACAATAAAAGATTATATCAACCGTCTGTTTTATTCCTTTGGCACACATAATATGAAATGTCTAATCTGTATGGTTGTTCCATTGACCTCACCTAGTTAGGAATAATCTCAAAAATTCAGAAATGCAGCAGTCTTGAATCAATTTTGAAAAAGTTGTCTTTGAATAAATATACTTGGTATAATATACAATATATGAGCACTCTTAATGAGAGTGCACAGTTATAGAGCTCCTATATGTGCCTACAAGTAGCTGTTTGTTTATTGAGGTTCCTTTTGTTTGGAATTAAATTTGAGAGTTTATTGTATGATGGATTAAATTATATATAAAATAATATCAACATCAAATAATGTAGGGAAGACATGAACATGCAAATGGCAAACATATCCACTGGGGATATAGTTAGTGGAGAAATAGTGAGAATTTAGTGGGGATATAATTCTTTGTTGAAAGATAAAACTATTATATAGCTTATAGGAACACTAGATGCTCAGAAAAAAAGATTATTGTTAAAATATATCTTCATAATGAACATTACCGTGTGTTAGGAGAAATAATATTAGGTACTGGACATGTGGAAAAGTTTGGGAAAGAATAAAATGATATTTTATTTCTATGAGTAAATAAATACAAACCTGAAGTTAAATGACATAACATTATTAAAGTTTGTGATAGCCTTGCCAATCAATTTAAGCATTGGAAAGATAGATTCCCTATCATCAGGGAATCCTTAGCTATCCAATAAAAATGTTTTTGTTTACTACCCTTCAATATCACTTCATTAAATTTACTATGATAAAAAAAGATTTTGTTAGTGTTAAATTAATATATCTCCTGTGGAGAATTCATGAGTCTACTTTTTTAATTAATTGAAGTAAAATTGTTTTATGATATATATGTCTCATGTTGCAGTATTACAATTCAAAATCTATGAATATATTTCGTTTTGTTTGCCACTGAAAGACTAATTTCCATCCTCCATCATACAATTGACTTCCTACACCCTATTTTCCACCCCCTCCTCTTTCCCTTCTTGTCATCATTATTTTGTTCTTATATGTAAACATTTGTTTAATTAGGTAAAAAGTGCAAATAGACTTTATGATTAAAAATAGTTGACTGTCTTGGAAACAATGTAAAAAAAAAGTTAGTGATAGAGGCACCTAGACAGTGGCTATACATTTCTGAACTGTTCTGTTAAATGTCACTGAGGGTAATTTTTGTAATCCTTCCAGTATATTTTAAAGAAAAAAAATTGACTGATTAAAAAAATAGTATTGGATTTGTAGGGGTTTATTTATTTATTTTGTTGAAAGGTCAGACAAAACCAAACCAGTAACAGCTCCTTGACATCTGATTGCAAAAAATTAGGCAAGCAGAAGGGAGTGGGGTGGGAGGGGAAGGTAGTGGGAGCTTGGGAATAAGAGGATCCAGTGGAGCAGAGTGGAGGATTATTGGAATTTAGGAGGTGGGCATAGAGTGAAAACAAGCAATTGTAGAGGTTTGTACCTATAACCCCAAAAGCAAATACACTATTGTATACCAGTATTGCCTCAATAAACTCAATTGGAAAAAAATGGTTTTGTTATTATTTAAACTACACTCTATAGATTCACTGATGATATGGTGCTTTCTCAGATCTGATTGTGGGATATATCTGTTCTGTTTCTTTCCATGTAGCTTTATTAAAACATGGAAGACAAGAAAAGCCTTAGGAATTGTTTTCTTTTACTTACTTTTAATTTTTCCCCTTGTTTTGTGGCGTCCTTTTTTAATCTTCTTAATGTAGCCTTAGCTTTACCTGAAGCTGTTGATAATGTTCAGAAACTTGGTATGGAATGATCAGAGATGACCTTATGACCTGCCTTGGTATGTTGTTTGATTTTTTTTAAAGCTCCTGGTCATTCCCAGGTGATCAGAAAAACCAAAGTAACTGCAAAAATGCTCTTTTTAATTCTGAATCCTCAAATGTGCTCTTTTAAATGTATGAGGTGTTATCATGTCCCTTCAATGAGGGTTTTGTCAATTCTGCTTTTTGTTTGTTTGTTTGTTTGTTTGTTTATTGTCCCTCCCACAGTGCAAATGGGTAGACAGGGAAGTTTATGAGGACACCAAGAAGCATGCTTCTGGGAAAGTAAAGAAATACAAAAATTATGATCAGGAGTGATAATACTTGTGTGGAAAAAATGTCAAAAATTAAGTGAGCTCTGTAATCTTTACTTTGTAACTCAGAAATCAAGAGACTCTGAAATGGATTATTCAAGTATAGTCATTGCACAACTTGTATCAAATCATCTGTGGCATTTGCTTCAAGATTTAGGTTTTCTGGCCCCTACTCCAGACATTCTAAATTAGAATGTCAGACTACAAGGTCTGGAGAATTGCACCTTCAACATCCTGCCCCACTGAAGTTTGAGACGACTTTTCAAAAAGCATATTTTTACATATCAATGCAGGTTAGTTCAATTTTTCTTTCTTTTTTAATCAGCTCATTGCCTGTTTTTCATCCTTTAGAGCATTAATTTGTTACACATATAATAGGCATCTTAAATTATGTATTATGTCCCTTGCAACTCTTCTTAACAATGTGAGCCTTTCTCTGCCTGGACCATCTTTCTCCTCTTGACCCTCCTGATAAATTTTACTAAACCATACTGAATTCTTGGTCTGTCAAGGAATAGACACATATCATTAATTATTTCCTTGATTGAGTTAGTTGCTTCCTTTCCTTAGCTAGATATTATTCAGTAAGAATGATGCCATTTCACCTGAAAAACACTCAAAAGGAAATTGCATATTTTACAGAACCAATAGATAAGCTTTCCATATCCCTCCATGATAGGTTAAATAACCTTATTCTAATTTACTTCAAATTAAATACAGATAATACCTGACCATTGAAAAACATGATAAATGCCTCATAATCCTTGAACTGAGAACCAAAAAACTCATTGATTCTACACTTTGCCTGAATTTTGTACAATGGTGTTATGTCAGAATTCACCCAGAAAAGCAAAAACAGTAGGAGATAGATACTGAGAGATTATGAGAAATTGGCTTTCTCTATTGTGAGGCCTGGCTAGGCAAGTCTGAAATACCCAGGGCATGCTGTCAGGGAGGACTGAAGCTTCTGTCCACAGGAGAAATGTCTTCTTTTCTTAGAAAATACTCAATTCTTCCTTTCAACTGATTGAATCAGTTTCATCCAGATTGCTTGATGTCATCACTCTACTGAACCTCAGCTGATTACAAATCAAATGACATCTATACAATATCTTCTTGACAACACATAGGCTTCAATTGAGTAACTGGGGACTGTAGACTATGTCTAAAGCAACACGTTAATGTTTATCTAGTTTAGTATTTTCTGTATTGTTTGTAGTATATTGTTTCTTAGATAGAAGTTTTTATGTATATGAGATACCTGCTTAAATTTATCCTTTCTCTGGAAACTGTTCCCCCAAAGAATACTATAAGCCTGTGATAAGCTGGTGAGCATATTGGTCAATAGTTTGATAGAATTTATAGCTGTGTTTCTAGTCTTTTAATGGCTCTCTCAAAGTCATCAAAATCTATACTTAAATGCAGTGTTCAATATGATTAAATATTTAACAGTGATAGAAAATCTCTTAAGCTTTGTACTGATTCCTCCCATAACAACTTGATTAGCAGAAACATAGCTACTACAATAATATCTGGGCAAATTTTCAAAAGTGTTATTCCTAAAGGATTTATAACCATTTAGGGAAAGATTTAACTAAACATCAGTTTTCCTAGTATATTATTCATTAGCATGATGGTCACATCATCATTGTTTTCAAATGAAAGCATGCTCAATTAGAAATTTTTTTCACATTAAGTTGCTTGCATGGAAGAGGAAAAAAAAATATTCTGTGTTATCAAAAATCAACCAAGTCACAAACCATGGGATCATTAAGAAGAATATTATAAATGACTGATAGAGATATCCTGATTTTGGTATGAAAAATCAGAATAGATTTTTAAAGGGTTTATGCTCTGAACCAGCTGTGTCCTTTGACAGTTTACATAAATTGAAATATATAGAAATGGAACTCCATATTGGACCAAGATTCTTTTTGTCTGATAATCTTACAAAAACAATTGCTAAATGTGCAAATATGGTTATCCATGTTTAAAAAAATTTAAAACACTTGATGCAAAACTGTCCTGGGACAAATTAATAACAGCAAAATGCCAGAAACAAGCATGTCTTTCCTTTTTTGTGGTAATTACTGCCCTTTTGAATGTTGCTCACAGAGAGAGGAAAGCTTTTCATCATTGTTCTCCCCACTTAGACATAGAAATAGAATGTCAGGAACACAATGAGCCTTCACATTATGGACACTTGGTACTTTGATGTCTCTATTATCTTTTGGAGATTATTTCTTTTACTAGAAACAATGAGGATCTGAGGGCAGGTTTCCTAAAAGTGGTAATTATGCGAAATGTCTTAACTATTGTCTGCTTGTTCCAAAACTCTCAGCATATGCACACAGACACATGCACAAAGACAAATGTGTCTGCTGGATATATTAACAATTGAGGCCTTGGCCTGTAGACCTACTGGGAGCTGTAGTACTGGTGCCCTTTTCTCTAATACCTAATCTATGATGGAATTAGCAGACCCCCTATTCATTTTAAACTCCAGTTTCCTTGCTTAGGAGTTAGACTTAATCATTAAATATTGCAGGGTTATCCTGAGGTTCAAATGAGAAGAGGTGTGGAGAGTGCTTTGTAAATTAGAAAGCACAACACAAATACAGTAATTACATTAAATGATTTTAGCCATTCATATGAAAACTAAGGTAGTCAGACTACTATGCAGATGTTTGGCATCATTTAGACAAACCATTTGAATGATTGACTGAATTTCTCACTCTTCTTTGGAAGCTTGACATCCTGTAACTGTTTTGAACATACTGGAACATTTTGTTAAATAGTAACTAGTCTGGCAGGTTGCTTTGTGAAGTTCTATAATTGGCATTACTTAACTCCTTGCATAAAATCATTTTGACATGGCAATTCTTTGGAACTACAAATTTTTAATAGGCATATACCCAGATTGTTAATAAGCATATACAGTGGTAAGTGATTCAGCGTAAAATTTTATCAGAAATTATCCATCTTTGCAGATGATAGGGTGTTAGACAAGAAAAATGTATGATGAAAGCATTAAAAGAAATTTTATTTCTGACACCTCCTAACCTGCCAATTCCACCCCACTCTCTGTGGTTCCATTTTGAAAATTCTTATTTAATAGACTTTATTTTTTAGAGTAGTTTTAGGTTCACAGCAAAATTGAGCAGAGAATAATGATTCCATATACACATTTATATTCCTTCCACAGCAATAAAACCCCCTAGCACCCACATCCCAAACCAGACTGATGCATTTGTTTCAACTGATAAACCAACACATCATCACCACCCAAAGCCCATACTTTAAGATTCACTTTTGGTGCTGTATATTCTCAAATTTGGAAGATGTATGCTAACATTTATCAGCCATTATAATACACAGTGGTCATACCAGCCTAAACATCATCTATGGTCTACCATTTCATTGTTCCCACCCCCATGCCCTTGGCAACTTCTAGTCTTTTTTTTTTTTTTATATCCTTTTTTAAAATTTTTTTTTTTATAGAGACATTTATTTATTTGTTTGTTTGTTTGTTTGGTTGTTTGTTTATACATGCACTGGGTACAGTCAGAAGTGCGGGAGGGTGAGAGAATTCACCAGAGCCAGAGCGGGGAGCAGAGCAGGCAGAAGGACCGAAGTACACTGCTGAGGGGAGCAGCGGGTGGCAGGAGAGGTCTGCGCGCCATGTGGGACCCTCCTCTGGTGGCCCCGGAGCAGCCGGGGATCGAACCAGCACCGCAGAGGCCGCGGGCAGCTTCGCAACCCAGCGCTCAACTGCTGCACCACCGTGTAGGAGGCCCAACTTCTAGTCTTTTTACTGTCTCTATAGTTCTGCCTTTTTCACCATGTCATATAATTGCCATCACACCAGCCTCTTGGAATTCTGTATTTTTAAGATTTTCTGTTACTTAGTAATATGCAGTCAGGTTTCTTCCATGTCTTTTCAGTTTGACAGATCATTTCTTTGTAGTACTGAATAATATTCCATTGTCTTGATATACTACTTTAACCATTCACCTACTGAAGGACATCTTGGTTATTTCCAAGTTTTGATGATTACAAATAAACTGCTATAAAATCTGTGTGCAGATTTCTATGTCCTTTTGGTAAATACCAAGGATTGCTGGATCATGTATTAAGAGTATGTTTAATTTCATAAGAAACTGTCAAAATATCTTTTAGAATGGTCATGCCATTTTGTATTCCCACCAGCAATGAATGAGGGTTCCTGTTCCATAACTTTGTCAGCATTTGGAATAGTCAGTGTTCTGGATTTTGGCCATTCCAATAGGTATTTTATTATTGTTTCCATGTGCATTACCCTGATAACGTGTATGGGGCATATTTTCATATGCTTATTTGCCATCTGTATATCTTCTTTGGTGAGGTGTCTATTAAGATCTTTGGCCTATTTTTTAATTGGACTCTTCTCTCATTGTTGAAATGTAAGTGTTCATTCATGTTTGAATGACAATATTTATCATACGTAACTTTGTATTTATTTACTCCTTTGTATTTATTTACCTTTGTAAATAAATAAGTCTGTGACTTGTGTTTTCATTTTCTTAATATTAACTCTGATGGAGCAGAAAATTTTATTTTATTTTATTTTATTTTTTTGCATACAAGAGCTGGATTGTAGGCCAGAGGGGCAAGGGTGGGGAAAAGGTGTGAGAAAACTCACCAGAGACAGAGTGGGGAGCAGAACAGAACAGGTAGATTGTCTGAAATACGCTGCCGAGGGAGCAGTGGGTGGGACAGGAGAGGTCTGCTGTGCATGTGGGTTAGCTCCATGGCCGGGGATTGAACTTGTGCTGCAGACAACTTCATAGTGCTGATACTTAACCCCTTGGGCCACCAGGGAGGCCCCAGAGAGCAGAAAATTTTAATATTATCACCATTTTTCTTTCATGACTCATGCCTTTAGTATTGTGCCTAGAATGTCATCATCAAACCAAAAGTCATCCAGTGTTTCTTCTGTTATATTCAATAATTTGTATAGTTTTACATTTGTATTTAAGTTTCCAACCTATTATAAGTTAATTTTGAGAGGGTATAAGATCTCTTTCCAGATCCTTCTATTTTTTTAAATAAATTTTATTTTTATATTCCCCATACAATTGCAACCCCCTTATTTTGACTCCACTCCCTCCCCTCCCCGCCCCCACCCCCCATAGAGTGTCTCTGGTTCATATTTTTTTGTTGATTTTGATTTTCACTTTCTTATAGTTATTCATTTTCCTGGTCCCTTATTTAAGTTTTCTAGATTCCTGCTATGAGTAAGACCATCCGGTATTTTTCTTTTTCTTTCTGGCTTATTTCACTGAGCATGATCCCTTCCAGCGCCATCCATGTTGCTGCAAATTGCATGTGTTTATCTTTTTTGAATGCTGAATAATATTCCATGGTGTATATGTACCACATCTTCTTGATCCAGTCATCTATTTTTGGGCATTTGGGTTGTTTCCAAAGCTTAGCTATTGTAAACAGTGCTGCTATAAACATAGGGGTGCAGGTGCTATTTGGAATTGATGTTTCTGTGTCCTTTGGGTAAATACCTAGAAGTGGAATTGCTGGATCATATGGAAGCTCTATGTTTAGTAGGTCCAGAAATCTCCACATAGCTCTCCATAGTGGTTGGACCAGTTTGCACTCCCACAACAGTGCAGGAGAGTTCCTTTTTCTCCACATCCTCACCAACATTTGTTGTTGCTAGTTTTTTTTAATATGTGCCATTCTCACTGGTGTAAGATGGTATCTCATGGTAGTTTTGATTTGCATTTCCCTGATTACAAGTGATGTTGAGCATTTTTCCATATGCCTGTTGGCCATTTGCATTGGGTCTGAGAGCATCCAGTTGTTCTAGTACAATTTATTGAAAAGATTAATTGTATTAAGCTTTACATTTCCTCTGATCCTTTGTCAAAGGTTAGCTGACTATATAATTTTGTTTCTGGGCTCTCTGTGCTATTATACTGATCTTTTTGGCTGATTTTTCTCCCTTATCACAATTCTTGGTTCACATATTTGTGGTTTTAACAGAAAAGTTTAAAGTTGCATAGTGTCAGAGAAGAACTTTGTTCTCCTTGGCAGTGTCTTGGTTATTCTAGGTCTTTCCCCTCTCCCCCTATGCTATGTTTTTGTACTCCTTCCCCAAATCTATGCTTTAAACCTAAATCCCAAGATGATGGTATTAGGAGGTGGGCCTTTTGGAGGTGATTAAGTCATGAGAAAGATATTAGTGCCCTTATAAAAAAAAGTCCTAAAGATGTCTCTTACCTCTTCCACCATGCGGGGATACAGGGAATCTACAAAGGCCACAGGGGTATTCACCGAACCTTGCTAAATCTGATTTTGAACTACCACCCTCTAAAATTCTCAAAAATGCATTTATATTATCTATAAACTACCCAGGTTAATTCTGTTTTGTCATAGCATCTCTAAAGGGACCGGTGATCTAGTTTTATTCTTTCCCAGGTAAATCAGCCTCTACATATAATGTTCCCCTGTTCCATAATGAACATAGATTAAATCAATTCTGTTTTAATTGTGTCCATTTTGTGAGGTACCATTAAAAATTAGATCGATTCCCATAGTATGCTTCCTTCCTAAAGATTACTCTGTAAGTTTAAATATAACAACTGATTTTCTTATAGCTAGTTAATTAAATGAATTCGATTCTCTTTACAATGGGAAATAAATTTCTACTTTTATAATATTCTGATATTCAGTATCTTACCTGAAAGATATAATAAATAAATGTTCATGCAGACCCTTACTTACTCATCATTTAAGAATTTTACATGCATTGATGTATTTTGGAAAGTAATCTTAAGTATTTCTCATTGTCTTACTGATAGGGTGAGACCTGAGTCTAAATAAATAAAAAAGCATTTACTCACTTTGCTGCTCTGTGTAATTTCCTTAACAATTCCTTAATGGAAAAATTCATTTTGGAAGATATCAGAAAGCTGTGAGGCCTAGGAGCTATTAAGTTGTGTAGGGTAACTTGTTCTTTATTAAATAACTTCAGGCTGCTGGTGATTGTGTGTGTGTGTCTCTGCACATATATCATTTATGTTCATCACTCTCAGACTCGTTTCTTACTGTCTCTGGGACCAACTCCATTTTTTCTCAAATTTGTTGTTTACAGTTTTTCATTTTTTCAAAATTGTTGTTTACAGTTTGCTTGAAAAACATTGATATAAACTCTGCTTTCTCCAATATACAATTTTGAAAATTGTATCATAATTGTTCAGCCCTTAATGAATGTGCACACACACACAAACACACACACATACCTGTTACTAAAAGTTATTAAGATTAAAGAAAGGTGCTTCTTTGCAACAAACTGGTCATTAAGCCTTAATTGATATTTCAGTCTTGTTTTACTCAAACATATTTTTGAAATAATAGCTGGTTCTCATTTTTAAAATGACTATTTTAAATAAAGGATTATCTTGGATAAATATGTAGTTATCTTATCTGGATAAGTGTAACTGGAAGTGCAATGCTTTTTTTCTAGTATATGTTTTCAAAATGTTTATAATAAAATATAACAACAATCTACATATACTGTAAGCTTCTCAGGTGGTATATGCAGTGTATTCATCATCACAGCTCTATCAACAACAAAAGTATTATGATATTCCCCATTTTATAGATTTAGAAATTTATATCTAAAGATAGATTTTTTATTTTTTTATTTTTTAAAGATATATTTATTCATGCATACAAGAACTGGGGTACAGGCCAGATGTGCGGGAGGGTGAGAGGATTCACCAGAAACAGAGTGGGGAACAGAACAGGCAGATTGACTGAAATACACTGCTGAGGGGAGCAGTGGACAAGACAGGAGAGGCCTGCCTCACCATGTGGGTATCTCCCCAGCTGGCAGGGTTCAAACCCACACTGCAGAGGCTGTGGACAGTGCTGTACTCCTCCACCTGTGCCACGAGGGAGGCCAAATATATATTTTTTAATTGCCACTTAACTCATGTAGAAAATATATAGTTGCCATTAAACAGATATGGCCTTACCCTTGAACTTGAGTTTTCAACTACTGTGTTCTCTTGCCAATTAATCCTGCAGCAGTTCTCAACTTGAATATTTACATACCAAATGTTTGCATCTTGGACAGACACACTTTCATTATTTGCGTTGCAATAACACTCTCACGCATTCATTTTATATTAACTTTTTTTAAAGGTTTTCACTGTCCAACATCACAAAGCATTCATAGCCATACATTTTGATGCTAATTATTTTTGCAAGCTTTATTGAAACCTGTATTAGTATTGATAAACAAGACCAGATATAAAGTAAAACAACTTTAGTGTGCTAATTTTTAGTTTATTTTATGAAAGCTTTAATAGTATTTTTGACTCTCACACAAAATAAATAGGCTAAACTATGTTTGCATATCTTAACATACAAACATAATCAGTCCTAAAACTCTCTGCCATGAGATGTAGGCATGCACGGAATGATACTCAAGAATTCCTGACTTAGCAGAAGTTTTCAGAGAGAAGTTATCTATAACATAAGAGAAAATAGGACTTATTCAATATGGAACAACATGTTGAATGCTTTTAGTTACCCTAGTCAATGGTCTATAAAACATATTTAGTACAGTGCATTTTTTAAAAGGTAGAATGCATTTAGAAATTCCCTTTAATAGCTTATACCCTGCATTTAGATTTTATTTTAAAATATTGTATTTATTTTTAATCTTTTTGTCCAAAATTCAGAAATATTGGTATATTTCTTCCTCATCTTCCTCTTATCATTCTATTTATCTTACTTCTGTTTCTTTTTCCACCTTTATGGCTTTGTGGGTACTGCATTCTTAAGGTCACATTCATTGAGATTATTTTTGTAAAGTTCATCCTTTTGGGTATATTTTTCTATGAATTTTGATTATATATACAGTCATCTAAATAACAGTACATTTAAGATTAAAAATTACATTACTGTTATCTCCCAAAGTTATTTTTCTTGTCTCTTTGTAATGAATACGCTACCCCACTAACATCCCAAGCAATTACTGCTCAGTTTTCTACTCTTTGAATTTTCCATTTTCAGAATATCACATGTAGTCTTTTGTGCCTGGCCTTTTTCACTTTGTATAATGCTTTAGAAGTTTGTCATATTGTGCATTTAAAAATTCTTCCTTCACATCACTGTTGGTGTTCCCTTGTATGGATGCAGAAACTCACTAGCAATTGATGTATGTGTATCCGGGAATGGGTAGGTTGCAGCATCTGCCAGACCAGTGGAGTGAGGGATTGAGTCATCCGCCCAGGAGTTGACTGAGTTTGGGTTTTGATATTCCTGTTTCTTGGTGGTACACTATGGGTTTGAAATTCCTTTAGAAATGGTTTATTTTTACTATGTGTTTTATAGGTCTGGTAAGAAGAGATTCTTTTACTAATCATCCTAAAACTTCAGCTTCTACCATCCCTGCAATTTTGCATCATGTTGTGAGTCTCTGTTAATGTTCTTGTCCTTCCCCAAAATTATTCTGCTGGCCTTCCCCAAGATTGCTGTCCATACTGAGAGCATAGGGGCCCTCTATTGTTCTGGTGTATTGGTGAGGCCGTGCACCTTGGACTCTAAGCATGGAATTCTTAGCATACTTGCTATATCTCTACTTGGTAGTCAGACTCTACCTTGTGTGTGCTGTTGACCTTGACCTTGAGTGGGAGGTTCTGTTCTTTCCATAGTTATACATCAAGGTTTTGAATGGATCGAGCATCCTCATTATTTCTATGGGGGTTTTCTATGGTCTTTGACAGGGAAGACAGTTCGTGACCCCTGTGTCTCCTTGGAGGCGTTGTCCCTCTTTAGAATCCAGATTACTTGGTTGTGTTATAATTTATGATGCATTCAAAAAAAGTTATTTTATAGGCTATTACCCCATTTTTATTGATTGGATGTGAGGGACACTTTTACAGCTTTTTACATCTTAACTATAAGTTTTTATCCTCTTTATACTATTTAATATTCTTCTTTTTACTTACAAAGATAGTCGAAGCATCATCTATAATAAGGAAGTGAGGTTTCCTAATTTATTTCATCAACATCTTATTTCCAGATTTACTGTTCAAAGCCTCCCACTAAAATTTTTCTAGATGACAGGGTTATATTTTGCACAAATAGTAACAGTGGAACTATCTCCCCTAAAAATGTGGCTGGATATAATCATTGTGAACTGGAAAAAAAAAAGTAAAAGAAAAACTATCCCATTAGTAATATTTCCTTCCCAATAGCTTGGCATAGTGTGATATTTTAGGGAATCATGAAAGGTAAATGTAAGATCTGGCTGTGGTCCCATGTCCTTGCCCTTTGCAGCAGATTTCTCGTCTGGAATGCACATTAAGTTTTCTGCTTCAAGGATGACTAGTACTCAGGGCTCGCATTCACTCTCACTCCTAAATTATGTGATGCTTCCTTTCCTTGTTTGACATCTTCAAAGTAAAAAGTGTCATTGCCAGGGAAGCATGAAGACATAGTCCCCAAGGCTGTGTTGGAAAACTTACTTGTCTTATTGATATATATATATATATATATATACACACACACACATATACACACACACATATATATACACACTATATATACATATATGCATATATATACACACACATATATATGGGGCGAATGGAGAGAGAGAGAGAAGTATTCATAAATATTTCTACATAAGGATTTGACATTCTTTTTTATTAAATATTTATTTATTTATGCATACAAGAGCTGAGGTGCAGGCCAGAGATGTCGGGGGTGAGAGGATTCACCAGAGACAGAGTGGGGAGCAGCACAGGCAGATGTACTGAAATACACTACTGAGGGGAGCCGTGGGTGAGACAGGGGAGGTCTGCTGCGCCATGTGGGTCACCACCCTGGCCAGAGATCGAACTCAGGCTGCAGTGGCTGTGGATAGCTTCATAGTGCTGCATCTTAACCCCTTGCACCACCAGGGAGGCCCCAGGATTTGACATTCTTAATTGTTTTAAAATCCCCCCTTTTTTTTTTTTATAATTTGAAATGCTTTGGTGTGAGTCTGGCATTTTGAATTAGCTAAATAGAAAAAAGTGATCTGAAAATTAATTTGGGCTTTCAATATAATAAATAGAAGTTCTCTTACATATAATGCCTAAGGCATTATTTTAGCATAGTATTCTAAACCATATTTCACAATACTAGTGATGATTCAACCTAGGTTTGCCAAAGCAAAACAAATATATCTTCAAGAAGATATATAATATTGAAATAATGATATTTTAACTATATATATTTTGTTATTCTGAAATCTTTTGAGTTATTTCAAAAAAAATAAGGGAGGATAAAATAAGGGAGGAAAAAGCCCTGTCACAAATAGCCAAGATTTGAATATTGTATGTTTTATATCAGCTTTGTCAAGTGTTGTTCATTCATATGCAGATGAACTGCATTGAAATACAATGAGTTATAAAATAATTTGTCAATGAGCACTCATTGGCCTCCTTATTTGCTTTCACTTGCCTAAGGCAGTCTATTGCTCAGAAAACTTCTGAAGCTACCTGTAGTCATTTTCTTATATTGAGGAATTTTCTAATTGGAAGAGACACATTTCACAGCCATTTATTAGTGCAAAGAGAAATTGTATATAGAGTATGGAGTAAGGAACAGGATATGTACTGCTCTAGAAATGGGATTCCAGTTCTCTTTTGTACAGTGTCTGTCCTTTTACAATAAAGCCTCCCTGTTTGAGGTTTTATGAGCTTATTATCAGATATTTATAGAAAACAAAACCCTCAAGAATACCCCTAAGTCAAGTATATGTTATATTTCTGCACTTTTCCTTTGAACATGCTATATATTCCCAACCAATTCATGAAAATTTTAGATAAATTTCATACATACATTCCCTTTTTTAGAGTTAAGAATTAAATTGCAAGAGCAGCACAATAAATTGTGCCTTGTCTTTTCTCAATGAAGCTTGTCCAATTATTTGAGTGCACCGTACTTTGAAGTTCATAATCATTACCTTCTTTTCTGCTCTAACTTTCAAAAGCATGGCCCTGATTACCACCATATGAACTTGTGCAAATATTCCACTTTGCAATATGTGCTGCATGTAAATGTGCAGTTTGTATAGTAGGGGGTAAAATGGGCAGCCTCCCTGCCATCTGTGTGCTAATTAAGCAGCGTCGAACACAGTCTTGTCATAGGAAAAAGTCATCTTCATTTCTACAGGGTGCAAATTATGTTGCCAAGAAGATCACAAGGACAGGGTCAAAGTTGGCTGTCAGCAATGGTTCTTGCTTTAGCTTGTGCTTTGAAACTTATAGGAATTTTTGAATAAAGGACAAATTAAACTGTGCTTCCATATCTAATTTGCACACCTACATAATAAAGTTGTAAGCTTAAATCAAAAGAAAAGAAAACCCATCTTTTTGTATTCCAGTCAATATTTCTAACTGTAATCTTTACTGTTACATCTTATTTACTCTAAGACTTACAGATCTGGGAAGAGATTAAAATTATATTCAGTATATATTTAATATTTAAATAATTTTAATAATATTAATTAAAATAAGTCTGCATAATAGTTCCCTTGCTTTTCACCACTGAAAAATATAAAAACAAAATGTTACCTCAAATAGTTTACCTTTAAAAACACAAGGTATTTCCAGTTTTTAATATAGTGACCCATAAGTTATCTCTTTGGTTAAAGAAAAAGAAAGAAAAAAAGCATAACTGCTCCTAAGATATGGTTTAGTGTTTAAATGTTAAAATCTAAGTCAGTTCCAATAATTCTAATGAGAAGGAATCCAGCAGGGAAAATTAGTTACCTATTGTTTAATTTAAAATTTTAGTACATTTGACAAATGGATGGGTAGCAAATGTGGATGTATGCACATCTGTAATTGTGCCCTCCTCTATTAATATTACTAAGTAATTGAAAATGAGATGTCACAGTATTTTTTATGTTATGTCAACATGATTATTCTCATAAATAAATACTTGGAAGAGTAGGAAGGATAACACTTTATTCCTATGGGCATATATAGAATTACAATATTATTTTCACATTCTTTTACGCATGTAACTGGGGAGGCTATAAAATGGGGAAGATAAAGAATTATCATCAAATGGCAGCTAAATGATTCACCTAAATTCTTAGGTGATTTCTTTGAACTAAACATTCTCAATTTGAAATTAAAGGATATTGCCTTATACTTTATGAAAGTCACAGAAGAATTCAAACAGAAGAACATTTATTTTCTGTGTACTGATTTTCCTTCGATACTTTTTGGGAACAGATTTCCATTAACCTTTGAACTTCTAATAGCATATTTTATGTTTCATTATATTTTATCAACAAATGTGAATTTTATACTACCTGTGCAAAATAATAGAGGCTGTTTTTACACATATGGGTAGAATGGCAGTAATATGTCTGGAGAAGCACTGAAAATGTGCATTCCTAAAAATATATCACCGTATAACTTGTAGGTCTTTATTTTGACTTAGGGTCTCTAGAGTGTTCCTGGAAAAAAATGTGATATTTCCCAATATTACACATTAATCTTTGAAGTCAAGAGCACCCATCAATATATTACTTTATTCTGTAGACCACTTAAGATAGCAGTTTCCTGTGAGATTTTTCTTTTTCCCAGGCAAGTTACACCATTTGTTGTTCCCATAGCAGTTGACTTATAGTCCTTAGAGGACAGGGACCAAGTACATTTTTTTTTTTTATATGTGTAGGTATTGAACCTAACAGAGCCCTAAGTATACATAGAGTTCTTGAATGCATAAATAAAGGATAATACATCTACTAACCTGTTAAACAGTCATTCTATCATAGGACAAATTTTGAGAGAATTGGGCTTAAGGCAAGCTTTGTGTGAAAGATCTTGTACTGAGGTGAAAATGTTCAGACTTTTAAATTGGGTGGGTGTGACTAGGAAATCCTGGCTCCACCATTAACTGGCCTTGAAAGCTTATTTTTTAAAGATTTATTTATGCATACAAGAGCTGGGGTACAGGCCAGAGATGTGGGGGGTGAGAGGACTCACCAGAGACAGTGGGGAACAGGCTGACTAAACTGAAATACACTGCTGAGAGGAGCAGTGGGCAAGACAGGAGAGGTCTGCTGTGCCATGTGGGTTGCTCCCTGGCTGGCCGGGGTTCAAACTTGTGCTGCAGAGGCTGCAGATGGCTTCATAGTGCGGAAAACTTAAACATGGTGTTTAAGATCTTTGAATATTGTTTGTCATCTAAGGAGTGGTACCACATACGTCACCTTGCAAAACTGTTGGAAGAGTTAGACACCGCGTTCCTAAAATACAAGAAATACCCCTCAGACACAAAGTCTGCCCAACAACAACACTCTTCTTTAATCAATGGCAGCATGTCCAGGCCTTCCAGCATCAGATGAGCTTCAGGAGGAACTTACGAAGTAGCTGCTTATATTATTCCTGTAAGCCAATATGTGGATATTCTTAGCAGAAGACATGGAAAGATGTGAGGAAAAACATAATGGAAGGTGGCATAAAATGATAACACTACTCCATAATCTGTAAAAAATTTTAGGCATATCATGTATTTGTTGCTTTAAGTTTTGAGTAAGATCTGTCATATAGCTCTATCATGTAATGTGTCCAGTCTGTTTATATATTAAAAACAATATCAAAGTATAATTTTAGATTTGATTAAAATTTCACTTCCACTTTCAAATGTCTCTGTAGTGCCTTAATAGTTATTACAATATTTCCTGAATAGAATATGTAAATTTATATTAGCATTAGAATTGTATAATTGCTAATATGGTTTGGTGAGGAGTATCAAATGGTCCTGGCACATTATTTGCTATTTCAAATCTTCTGTCCATATTCATTATGTCCTCTGTCTGGTTACAAAATGGAGAATAGCTAAAGAGAGGAAAGAGATGCATTGCTTTAATACTGTTGTCATTGAGAGCCATGTTAAACATGGCTTTTATGGTATTGTCATTGAAGAAATAATAGCAGGTTCTTAAATGTCCCTATGTGGGAGTATTCTATAGGGGCTAAATATGAGTAACATTCAAAATATTAACTGTCAAAATATTCTCATTTTCTTAATTTTTCTTCAGACAATTTTAAGGGAGTTTTTCTCCATTTTATCTACCCATCCGGGGTAGGCAATTCTAAATATGCACAAATGTCAAGGATTAGAGGATGGTAGTGCAGAGTAATAGAAGGTGTAGTTTGACTCTAAAGATATATTACTAAAGAGAATATCCAAGTTATGCTTCCTAAGAGCACTGAGGCAAGCATCTTCAGGAGAGGTAATAGAGAATTAGAGGTTATAGTATGGTAACTGGCAAATTATAACCACTTGCAACATTACACATCCATTTTCATAAACTCCAAGTTTAGTAGGTTTGGGTATCATGAAAGACGAGGTATCTAAAAAGTAATAAATTGATCCCACTTTTAAGATGGTAATAAGAGCATTTAATAGATGTGTAAAACTACTACATGATTTTGAAGAATGATTGCCTAATTCCGAGTGAATCATAAACTCGAAAGCAAGTATTCAAAAGGAGATCAATACTGTTTTGTGGTGTGCATACTATTGCAGCATCTGCTTTAGTGCAAAAATATATCCAGTGCAAACCATGTATCTACCTTTTTTGCCTGGCATTCTTATCCTGCTGCTCTATTTGCACCTAAAGTACAGACTTCAAGGAGAAATCAGTTGCTGATGCACACATCATCTATATTTGCCTCAAGACAAATGAGAGCATAAGACTAAAACACAAGTTCTAAAGAGACATTCTGCATGTTGTAAAAGTTTATTGTAGTAAATCATTGAAATTCAGACTAGGAAAAAAAATCAAGGAAAAAGACAAAAATAGCTTTATATAAGACAGTATGAAACAAATAATCACAATAGAGAAGGAACTAAACCACACACATAAACAAATATTACTAAAGTTATATGTACCCTTAGTTTTTAAATATCAATAATTTATCTGTATAACTGAAGCAAATATTTCATTACAAATCAAATTTACCTTCCATCGAACTTATAACATCTTTCGTATTTTCCCAGGTTATCACAGATCAAGGCATAGAATAGGTATGTAAGGACAGAAAAGAAGAAACAAACATTATTTCAATTTTCAGTGAACTCTGTGTGTAAGGAGTTGTAAATATCAGCTTATTTAATCTTTGCAACTCCACTTACATGGATATCATTGGTAAATATGAAGGGAAACAATAAAGCAAAAGCAAAAGAGAAGCAAGGAAAATCAAACCTCTGGTATTATGTTAAACATTTATTAAAAGTGATATACTGAGTGAGAAATAGGCTCCAACTGTATAATTATGATACTTACATGTTAAAATGACAAATGTTAAATTTCAGTGGTTATTTGCTATATAGCAGACAAACTCAAACAAAAAATGCAGGGTGGACATATAAATATCAGGTAACAAAATTCAAAGAGAATAGCCTTAAAGTAATAGAATAATTTTGTATTGATGAACCATTTACATTGGAGAACTGCTAAGAATTTTATATACTGAGTAATTATTAATAATATGGCTCTATCTATAGATTGGATAGAAATACAAGTGGAAATTCTCAAATTCTCAGAAATACAGCAGAGGGAGAGTATAATGCTCTATAGTGAGCCTTTGAAAAAATCATGTTGACAAATGTTGACAAAAAGAAACAAACACATAATCAATCATTTAATTGATTATATAAATGTTTATTAAACTTTGAAGTTTGAGATTGTTCTTTTAAAAAATAGTTATTACTAGAGAAATACAAAGATGTGTGTCTTAATGAAATATGAAAACATCAAAAATTTCTGTAAAACTAAAAATATAATTAGATTAATTGACAACTATAAAACTAAGCTAAAAACTAAAAATGTTTAAAGTGTAAGTAAATTTTCTAATAATTGGAATGTGAACACTTCATTTACTAATATTTGTATTTGAGAATTGTTAAAATTGGCAAAACTGCCATAGTTCAGTTACAAATATTTTTGCATGTTAACAACAGTCAGATATTTAAAATAATTTATTTATATGTTTTTATACATTATGGTTAATTTTTAATCATTTAACTCAATTCAAGCTGGATATTAAAATTTTAAAATATGAAATATTTTGAAAACAGAAAAGTCCAATCATATAATATTATCACAACCTCACCATTAAGGTTTATATATTGACATTTTGGCATATTTACGTCAAGTAACTATTTTTAAGAAACAAAAGAATATATAAGCATCTACAACCCCCTTCTTAACCTTTTCTACTTTGCTCCTCAATTGTTTTGAGTGTCGGCAAACAATGCAACAGAATGACCGATGGCAATTAGTATATTACGTAGAAAAATTATGTATGGAGACTGAGAATATGGTAATCTCTTAGGTTTTCAGTAAGATGGACATTTTGAATGATTCACTTTAAAGGTGTAACTGATAAGAAACATAAAAAAAAAAACAAAAACAGAGTATCTGTTTGAGCCAATAGAACCAAAGAGATGATTGTTTCTTTTGAATAGTGATAAGTGTAATCATTATTAGAAACAGAAAATAGTGGATCAATTTTGCTCACACATACATGCTCATAAATGCAGATCTGATTCTTACACTTTTTTTGCTTATTGGAACTGTTAAGTGGTAGTGTAAAAAATGGGACATCCTTGCTAATAATAGAATGCGATGAAATTGTCAGTGTACTTATTTTTTTTTTTTACAATTTATGTATTTATTTATTCAAGAAGTACACTGCTGAGGGGAGCAGTGGGCAGCAGGAGAGGTCTGTGCGCCATGTGGGACCCTCCTCTGGTGGCCGGGGAGCAGCTGGGAATTGAACCAGCGCTGCAGAGGCTGCGGGCAGCTTCAAAACCCAGTGCTCAACCACTGCGTCACCGGGGAGGCCCTGTCAGTGTACTTATAAATCAGAAAATATAATATCAGACTGGGTGTTTAATGTAACTTTGAAATGTTTCATGATTGGATTTCCAGTATATTCCAGTTCTGAAAATGAAGTTGTCTTTGGGTATGGATATCTAGAAATTATGAAATTCAAACCCAGGTTATCTCTAGTGCTTGCCAGTTATGATACGGAGTTTCTTAATCCTTTGGAGAACAGAATCCCTTTGTATAAGACAGACTGCTAGCTAAATAACTGTAGGAAATACTTTAAGAGATCTTTTATTTGTTATTTTATTTACTCATAGTACATCAAGCACTGGTCCTCTTTACATATAATACAAAACAAAACAAAATTGTCTTTATGGCAAATTTTAGGACTTTGGTTAAATTATTATTGTGACATTGATTCATGATAGACAGAAAATTACAAATGGAAAAATACATCCTAGGTAAGCATTTTAGATTTATACATTTATTATTCAGTTTATTTGAATATTTTCTAAAAGATATATTGAGAATAAGTCAAAGGTCAGAGACAATGCTAAATTAAGGTAGCTGTGAAGATGAATAAGATATGAACAATACTATGAAGAAGGTCACAGTTTATCTTGATCTGTCCAGTGAAATGCTTTTACAGGAATTTTTAAAACTGTAATAACTAGTTTTTAACATGTTGGAGAGTAAATACAGGATGCTGTGAGTTGTTTAGCACTTTCCTGTGTGCCAAGATACAAGGTCCCTCTGACAGCATTTTTATAGTTATTTTTATATTGTATGGTATTAGAGTTCTTTGTCTCATCCTAATGTGTCTTAGCATTTCAGAATCTTTACCTGCTGGTACTCCAAGTCATCCTCTGCGTGTTTATCAAGTATCTCAATTGTTTGATTTTTTCCTTTAATTAATTCATGCATATCATTTAAGCCAATCATCAAGATAGACTGACCCTTTCAATTTCAGAGTCTATATATACATGTATAAACCAAGGCGATATTTTTACTCACAGTGACTTCTTAATTATCTATGATTCTTCTAATGATTTTTTTCTTTTATATTTGAAGAAAATTCTTTGTAGGTAGGGCCTCCCTGGTGGCACAACATGTTAAGACACAACCTATGAAGCTATCCACAGCCACTGCAGCACGAGTTCGATTCCTGGCCACAGAGCTACCCACATGGTGCAGCAGACCTCTGCTGACTTGCCTGCTGCTCCTCTCAGCAGTGTATTTCAGTCAGTCTGCCTGTTCTGTTCCCCACTCTGTTTCTGGTAAATACTCTCACCTCCCCGCATCTCTGGCCTGTACCCAGTTCATGTGTGCATAAATAAATAAATCTTTAGAAAAAAAGAAGATTCTTTGTAACATTTTTTTAATGTATTTTAAAAAAGATTTATTTATGCACACAAGAACTGGGGTACTGGCCAGAGGTGTGGGGGGTGAGAGGACTCACAGAGACAGAGCAGGGAACAGAACAGGTGGATCCACTGAAATACGCTGCTTAGGGGAGCAGCGGGCGAGTCAGGAGAGATCTGCTATGCCATGTGGGTATCTCCGTGGCTGGGGATTGGACTCGTGCTGCAGTGGCTGTGGATCACTTCATAGGTTGCTTGTTAACCCCTTGCGCCACCAGGGATGTCCTGTAACATATTTTAACTCAAGTGTGGATCTCCACCATAGATAGTAAAGAGGGAAGTTTATTAGGAAGATGTCTTAGGATTGAAATCTCTGCCAATCTTTTCAGAACACTATTTTTTTAAAGGTAGATTTCATTACATTTTATTTTATTAAAAAATTATTTATTTATACAATAACTGGGGTACAGGCCAGAAGCACAGGAGGGTAAGAGAATTTACCAGAGACTGAGTGGGGAGCAGAACAGGCAGACTGACAGAAATACACTGCTAAGGGAAGCAGTGGGTGAGTCAGGAGAGGTCTGCTGCACCATGTGGGACTCTCCCTTGCTAGTTGGGAATCAAAATGGCGCTGCAGAGGCTTTGGACAGCTTCATGGCGATGCGCTCAACCGGCTGCGCCACTGGGGAGGCCCAGAACACTATTCTCATCCATGTTTGAATGTATCTGTGTTCTGCAAATTTAAATAAATACCCTATTCTGTCCAGCAAAACTTCCTTTCATACTCCATACCTTTTTTAAAAAAGAACAAACTATTATAATGTACTTTAGCATGTGTTATAAAGTACAAGGAACACAAGTGTCTGCACTAGAATAAAGCATACAGAGTTCCCCTGATTTTCTAGGTGTCTCATCTCCATCTCTTCTTAATTTTAAATTTTGTTCAAGTATCCTAACCTTTTTTTAGTTCTTTCAATACTCGTAACTGTTTGGGGGGAGTAAATAAAGCATATGTTTCTAAAGGATTTAACTCAATTACATAGTTGCTTCATAGCAACTAGCTGTGTTCCCATAGTTTTATATTTTTACTGGAGCACTGACATTATTTCATTTATTTTGTTAAGAATACTTCATGGGTAGGGACTCCATTTTATTTGAGTTTTCTTTTTTTTTTTTCTGAAAAGGGGGAAAATGGATGCTTTCACCTATAGTAACGCAGATGTCTTGTTGAACAATAGTCATTTTAGATAGTACTTAATGTACTTTAGTCAGCCTTGAATCACATCTCTGTAGTATTTGTTTTTCCTTAGTGGCATTCTTGCTTAGGGGTAGTCTATAGCAGCTACTGGAAGGTCAGTGTCATCTCCAGGCTGTATGCAGATTTGTCAGTACCAATGAAGTATGGTTGGCCAGTATCTGAAAAAAGGACATTGTATATTTTTATAATCACTGTTTCAGATATTTCTTTAGCTTCTCTATGGTGTGTATCACATTTTAACTTCCATTATAGTAATTTATGTACCTCCATTTTCTCTCTATTTTGGATTTCTTGAGTGTGTATTCTATGTTTTAGAAATTTACTTTGGGTACTCAATAAATATCTGTCAAGTGACTGAATAAATGAATGAATGAGCTATTGAATTTTATGCAGGACTCTTAGTTAAACATAGGTATATACATATAAAAAATTTCATTTTAATCATCCCTCACAAAAGACCATTAAATTTTTTTGTTGTTGCTTTACTATAGAAACAGCTGTTGAATTTTTAAAAATATTTTATTTTATATAATTGTTACATCATCTTTCATTTTTGCACAATGTATGCATTTTCATTTTGGTTATATTCCCCATAAAATTGCACCCCCCCTTATTTTGACCCTAATCCTTCCTCTCCCCGCCCCCCCCCGAAGTGTGTCTCTGAAGACCATTAAAATTAATGTAAGGAAATAAGAATAACAACATTAACACTACACCCACCAGAACAAAGAGAATAAAGAAATAAAAGCAGAGGCATGAAATAAACAAATTTTTGAGCATAGAGTTTATATGAATTGTCACAGATTGTCAGATGGAGAAACTTTCAAAATGACTATCGATGATGATGATATGGCTCGTTAATAATTTTTTGCATGTGTATATGTATATATTTTTTGCATGTGTATATTGCTGGTGGGAATGCAAAGTGGTCCAACCACTATGGAAATCTGTATGGAGGTTCTTCAGACTACTAAAAATGGAGCTACCATATGACCCAGCAATTCCACTACTAGGGATATACCCAAAGGACACAAAATCACTAATGCAAGATAATACCTGTGCCCCTGATTATTGCAGAACTATTTATAATAGGTAAGACTTGGAAACAACCCAAATGACCAAAAATAGATGACTGGATCAAGAAGATGTGGTATATATACACAATGGAATACAAGTCAGCAATCAAAAATGATGAACTAATAACATTTGCAGCCACATGGATGGAGCTAGAAGGGATTATACTCAGTGAAGTAAGTCAGAAGGAAAAAGTAAAATATTGGATGGTTTCACTTATAGGAGGAATATAGGGGAAATCACATAAGGCATTAGGGAAAAAGAATAACAATAAAATTATAAAACAAAACAAAAATAAACTGACAACTATAAATCAGAGACATTCTGCAGGGGAGGAGGAGGGAGAAGGATCAAAACAAGGGAGGGAAGAGCATAAGGGGCTATCTATGGTGATGGTGTATAGGTGAACTGGTGGTGGGAATTCTATGGGGACTACACCTGAAAAAAGAAAGTAAACGTTAAAAAAATGAACAAAGATATAAAATATAAATACATAAATAAATTATATAGTAAAAATTTGCATATGTATATTTCCTTAAATTTATTATCAGCACAATTTACAAATAATGGTAATTATAATAATGAGTAATAATAAATATTAGAATCCATAATCTTTATTTTAAAATTCATATAGTAATTTGATTCACATAAATGTTTTGTTGATTTTTGAAAATTATGTTATTTTTGCATATGATACAATGGTCTATTTCAAACATGAATAGGGTTGACAGTTATGTTTATGGGAATGAAAAAGATGAAAGTGTAATAATGAATACCTTTATAGCTACTTAGTTGTTTTAACATTTATGTGAACAGGTTCTTTGTTGAATAGGGGAATAGCTTGCTTTAAAATACTAGAAGAATTTTTCAATTGCTGTTCTGCTCACAGTGTAACACTACAGATATGCTAACATTTTAAGTTGATCTTCAGTATTAACATTTTCTCCCTCACATTCTTAAATCTCGAAAATTGACAAAACAATGAATCAAGCCCAGGTTTGTATAATTGCCAACTTTGATTATGTAAATACCCACCAATTTGAAGCTATTGATGTGATATCACTAAATGTAAATTTGGAAAAGGAGGTGAAATAGCTCACCATTATATATCATTCTCCATCAGATAGGTATTCATCATAGCAATAAAATATTAGTAAAATAATTAAGAAGTGATGAGTTTAGAATATATATTTATTTTAAATATATGCATTTATATAAAAGTATGTTTAAGAGTAAGTTGTATAATTTCTAATAATTGCTGTTTAGTTATTAACTGACAAAATTCAATCTGCTTATTCTCTTTGCTTTTCCAAAGTATTTTATTATTATGAAAGCAAGACTAATTAGATTTGTTTCTCATCTTAGGATTCCATCTATATTCTCAAAAGCATGAATACATGATTCTACTACATTTATTCTTTCACCATGTCATGCATTACAAGACAATGCAACATCATGGAAAACAATTCTTTCAGCAAACACACACACACATCGTACAATAAGGTATTCTTGTTATATTTCCTATGATATACATAAAATGAAATCAATTACATTCCCATTAACTATTTCTATGGACTAACAATAGAGAAATAGCTTGGCTCAAACTTCTGAAAGCTACATTTCTAGAGGAACAAAAGGAATAAGAGGAACTCTTCTAGTAACAGATAATTTGCAAAGTGATATAAAAAATGGAAAAGACATTATTGACTTGCAGAATGTTCTAAAAATACCTCATTCAATAAGTACATCTCACTAGTTGACACACAATTATGTTAATGCAGTAAGAGTTGAAGAGTAATTTAAATATAATTAGGGCTCAAAAGATAAATGGCATAGAACATGTGACTTGTTTTCCAGTGTGTGGCATACGTTTTTATGAAAATGAAAAAATAAAAATAAGGGTAATCTGTAAATGAAAATCTTTGTTGAATTTTCAATTTTGTTTGAGTTTATACATGCATGACAGATAAAAATACAGAAACAAATGAGTTTCATCATGAATTTATTCTCTAGTAAATGACACTTTTGAACATCTTGTTTTACAAAAAAAAGGATCAAAAACATTTCTTTATTCTTAATAGAACACCTTTTCCATGAACATTCATTTTCATGCAATGTCTAGAACTGCAAAATAAGAAAATAACTTATTAAATAAGAAATCTAATCTAATAACCTCTAATAGCAAAGCAATATTATTTAAAAAAATCACTTTGTTATTTATTTTCATTGGATTTACTGCATTTTTCGAGTTTATTTGTTTTGACACAACCTATGAGCATGTTAATATTATATGATCATGTTTGTTTTGATACAACCTGTGATCATGTTAATAGGTCATAGAAACATGGAATTAGTAAAACAGTAGAAAATCATCGACTTTGAACTTTGTTTTCTTAGGGTTCAAAGTAGATTGAGTATAACTCTTGGTGATGGCTGGATGTGCAAATATGCTTTTCTAGAACCCTATTTCAGATTTTAAAATTATATCAGGCCAATTTATTAATCTATTCAGGAAATATTTATTGCGTATGCACTATAATTCAAGAATCTGCTATGTGTAGAGGCTGTAAGTAGAAATTAAGTACGGAAAATCACAAGAAATACAATGTTAATTTTGGCATTTGGGGGTATTATGGACCCTATAGGAAAGAGATGATGCCTGAGTCCAAAAGGTTGATTTTAAAATAAAGAAGATTTTGAAGTCTTAGGACAATATCAGTGAGATGATTCAGGGGTAGGTTTTTCCTATTTATTCCTACATCCTTATTTACAACCTAAATTGAAAGACTAGAGAAAAATTAAAAAAAAAAGAACATAGTAAAATGTAAATTTTATTTACTATAAAATAAATTGTAGGTTGGGTGAAGGAAAGCAAAAAATACTATATGTTATCCTTTCTTCCATTTAACATAGACATCATTCCATGATTTATGTATATGGAACAGCAATTTTAGTGGCTTTCTACTATAGCATCTTATTTTGTATACACACTCAGTATTTATCATCCCCTTTTAGTATCTGTGTGAGTTATTTATGAGACTGTACTAATATAAATATTATAAACCCATTATTGTTAATATATATAATACATAACTGCATTCTTGATTTTTTCATTAAAAAATTCATAGAATTTTAATAACATCACAAAATACTATGGGCATAGTTAAGTTTTTTTTAATATTCTTCTAGTAAGTTTGTCCCAAACTATATAAATGAATTATTTCAATTTATATGTTTGCCTGTTTGCTGGTTGTTCATCTCTTCCACTAGATTTGGAAGCTTCAGTTTTATTAAAACAGGCCTCTAATTATTAAAAAATATAGCACAAAGTCCATAAATATTTAATTGATTGCATAAAAGTGTTTTCAAAGAAAATAATTTTAAACCAAACTATTCATACATTTAGATTCATACCTGACTGATATATGCAAAAATATTAATTTCTTTTAGTAATAAACCAAAATAACACAAATTTTCTTCAAAAATTTACCTGGGCATGACTCTGACCAAGTGGTAAGTCCAGAAACTATTTCTAGAAAGAAAATTATCTTTTAAATAACACAGTAGATAATTAAGACAGGGACTCGCCAATAGTAGTTTTCATTACCTAGCAAAACTGACGGGTACAGAGAACTTTTTATTTATAACACATAAAAAGGCTATTGAGTATAAATGGCCAAAAATGTCTCTAGAAAGTGGAAACAGAATTTTGTGAGCCTCAATTTTATGCAAGTAGAGTCAAAATCTAGAATTATGCTGCCATCTTTATTGTTTTATTCTCTTTTGTTAAAATCATCATGAAGATTTCATTTTGAGGAAGATACATGTCATATAAAAATTATATAGATAACACAACTGGTGATGGGTGATAATTCAGAAAGTTGAAATCAACCTGTTATAAAATTTGTGTTATGATGCAAAGAGAAGTTGTTAAGAGGTGCCAAGAAGTCAATATAGGTGCAGTCAAGGTAGCAATTTTCCATCCTGCCAAAGTTGAACAGCAGTTATATCTTCAAATGATAAAAATATTCTACCATAATGAGAATGTGAAACATGCCAAATACAGAGTAATAGTGCTTCTTGATTGCCAAGATGTTCCTTCTCTAATGTGGAAAGACAACATACCCTTATGATACAACCCAATGGCATTTTTGGTTTTATTTCCTACTTTCAATAAATATTGTTCCATGTTGAAAGGAAAAAGGCAAGATTTCTGTATTGGCCAGGATAGCCTGAACTTGTGCTCAAGATTAACTATATTATTACCTTTTTTACATCAGTTAACAAAAATGAAATATAAAAGGTTGCCCTCATAGACATTACACTCAAGTTTTAGGAAAATAGATGATAATATTATTGAACACTGAGTAAGCCATTTACTAAATTATTAACTGAATATATATATATATATATATATATACACACACACACATACACATACACACATACACACAAGAAAGTGTATAAGGTGGTAATAAACACTATGGCAAAAATAAAACAAGGGAAAAGTTGGGTATATTGGTGGGAGCTGATGCAGTTTTTTTTATTTTTTTATTTTTTTTTTATAGAGGCATGTTTTATTTATTTGTTTGCTGGTTTGTTTGTTTGTTTTTGTTTATACATGCACTGGGTACAGTCAGAAGTGCGGGAGGGTGAGAGAATTCACCAGAGCCAGAGCGGGGAGCAGAGCAGGCAGAAGGACCGAAGTACACTGCTGAGGGGAGCAGCGGGCGGCAGGAGAGGTCTGCACGCCATGTGGGACCCTCCTCTGGTGGCCGGGGAGCAGCCGGGGATCGAACCGGCGCCGCAGAGGCCGCGGGCAGCTTCGCAACCCAGCGCTCAACCGCTGTGCCACCGGGGAGGCCCTGATGCAGTTTTTTTTAATGTGAGCTTTTTTTTTTTTTTTTTTTTTAATTTTCTAGAGGCATGTCTTATTTATTTATTTATTTATTATTTGTTTGTTTGGTTGGTTTATACATGCACTGGGTACAGTCAGAAGCGCGGGAGGGTGAGAGAATTCACCAGAGCCAGAGCGGGGAGCAGAGCAGGCAGAAGGACCGAAGTACACTGCTGAGGGGAGCAGCGGGCGGCAGGAGAGGTCTGCTCGCCATGTGGGACCCTCCTCTGGTGGCCGGGGAGCAGCCGGGGATCGAACCGGCTGCAGAGGCTGCAGGCAGCTTCGCAACCCAGCGCTCAACCGCTGCGCCACCGGGGAGGCCCAGGGAGCTGATGCAGTTTTAAGTTGAGTAGCCAAGGAAGGGAAAAGTTGGGTATATAACTGAAAGAGTGGAAGGATGAGGCAAGCAAACATCTAGTGGACATGTGTTACAGATGGTAGAAAGAGCAAGGCCACAGACCCAGATCTGAGGTAGGTGAGATGGCCCAGAACTAAGCTCTGGTCACTCCCAGGTTAAGAGGTCAAGATGATGAGGTAGAACCAGTATAGAAGACTGATATTGAGAGATCAATGAGACAGGAAAAGACCAACACGAGTGAAGTGTATGAGAAGCCAGGTAAACAAGGTGTTCAAGGCAGAAACATGCTGTCACTACTTTATGCTCTAACTTATGCAAAGTATGGACTGAGAAAGGAATTGAAGAATGTGACTGTAGATAATTTTGAGAAATTTTGCTCTGTAAAGAGAGAATAAAATTGTAATTGGAGAGAAAATGGATTTTGTTTTTGTTTATTGCTGCTTTTTAGGAGAGAAATAAGGACATGTTTTTATATGATGGGAGAGATCAGCTATGAGGAAAAGTTTTGATGATGACGGAAAGAAGTAAGAAATCGCTATTCCAAGGCCCAGAATAAGTGAAAGGGGATTGGATGTAGGGTGCAAATCTTTCTAATAATTGATATCCTTTCCTCACACTTCCTGTACTCTTCGTCTATCCCATTATTTATATAAGACATTATTACTGGAAAGGCATGTGCAAAAACTTCATTAACTTTCCTTCTGTGATTTAATTATATTTAATAGGTCTTGACATTGACTGGAAAGGTTACTTAAAAACAGATTTCTATTCAAAATAAAAAGTTAACTAAAATTTCTTGCTTTGCTTCTTTTGGGCACTTGCACAGAATAGTTGAATTCAGTATTGCTAATCTTTGTACAGATCATTTACATGTTCTTCCCTATTGAGATTTAGTTAGAACATTTGCTTCTAGTGAATCATCTGCTGATTTGGGATAGTTACTACCTGATGCTACACAACAAAAATAATATTGAGATCTATAGATAATAAAGGATGAGGATATTTACTGCCTTTGTCTATTTATAGTCCTGAAAGAATGCATAAGGGGAAATGTTCAAAATGAATTGCTCCATGGGGGAGATACAGTTTTGTTAGTCTAATTTTGGATAAAACTGCAATTTTAGGAGCATAGAATTTTGGAGCTTGATACCTGCAATCTGTCATAATCAAGAATAAGATCCTGTTGGAGAACTAACAATCCCTTGGGTATGTGTGTGTGTAGACATACTCACACATGAGTGTCAACATAAATGCATACAAATATGTGTACACATTCACATATATGCAGCCATGAATTTGTGGATATATTCATGTTTTTACTTTGAGTAAAGGAGCTTCTGATTACTTCTTTTAGTTGATTTTGTTTTTGTGGGTCTTTGATAAGTTCTGTAAATGAAGCTGGCAATATACAAACATCACAGTTGCATCAAAGCTTAGCCATACCTTTAAATACTGCCCAAAGTTACTGCTAACATTTATGAGAGAAAAGTCATGTAAATATATATTGACTATTGAAACTGATTTTGTGTCTTTTTGAGACTTTAGTGCAGGTAATCGAAAAAATAAAATCTGTCTGAGAATTATGTGCTTTCTCATTCTTGTGTTGTTTCTAGGTGCTAGTAAGCAATTTGCAACTCTCCGGAAGTTGCCCAAATATACCTACTAGGAAAATATTCTGAAAAAAAAAATCATTGCAATTCTGATTGAGAATCAGCATAGCAAGCAGTCTTTCAGATACCTCTTTCTCAGTTCTGAATAAACATACCTAGAAAGGTATTTTAATTTATTTTCAGTGCAAAGGTTTTAAAGAATGCTGGTCTCACATGATGTGAAAATTGTTTCCTTATGGCATGAGTTGCTGGCATTAAATGAAGTGATATTTTTTCCCCTCTTCTGAAATCTCTCTAAACCTTGAAAGCTTTCTGGATATTTAAGTTTGAACAATTACTTTTTAGTGTTTGTGACTATTGGCTATAGTAATTTAGGATGTGTCCATTCTTTGAACAGAAATAAAAATAGAATTGGGAGTGTAGACCATTTTCTATTTGTAATCAAATACTGCAGTGCAGGACAATGGGGAGCCCTATGGTAACTAAGAAAGTGAAAACTTACCCTCTATGCTAATGTGCATATTCTATAGCTAAACTATCTAATTCATCCATTCATTCCTTAATTTTCTATTGTTTATTGAACATTCAGTATGGATTGCTCTTAAAGACTGTTAATTAAAAAAAGAGATGAAATAATAATATAATCAACTAAAATGTTTATAATTATTGTGATAAATTTATTCTTTTTTTTTTAAGATTTATTTTATTTATACATGAGCCAGGGTACAGGCCAGGTGCGCGGGAGGGTGAGAGGATTCATCAGAGACAGAGCAGGGAACAGAACAGGCAGACTGACGAAATTACAAGTACAAGTTAACATGTACTTGGAAATGTAAGCCATCTTTCTCTTTATACTCAGTCAAATACTGCATTATTGACCATTTTCAAATACATGTGATATTCCTATAAAATATAAACATCTACTGGTTTGTAGAGATTCTTTTTTTCCATTTTAGTTGAAAAATTTCTTGTTCAGGTAGCCAAATGCCTCTGACACACAGGAAGAATTATGTCACACTATCCATAAAATCCTTATCAAAAGAAAGCTCTTTTCTCTAGTGGCATGAGGTATAAGGTGTGATGAGTGGTTCTACTTTGCTGTTTATACACCGGTCATTCTAGCAGAGGCCATTTATTAAGAAAACAGATAGGGAAATGTCAGTTATATTTTTGCCTTCTATTTACTATAAACTTTTGAGAGACTTGAAAAGCAGAAATAAAATAATTGAAGACATCAAAGAATAAGTCAGCTATGACAGGAGAGACAGAACATTTTAAATTCCAATAGAGGTAGAATTATTTAAAAGCTTTTAAAAAGCTTTTAGAGAGCCTTTAATTTGTATTTTTCCTTTGTAAACTATTAGATCAATGAATATTCTGTGAGGTATCTCTTTTACTTTTTTATGAACTTGACAGTTGATAGTTTTTTAAGCGGTAGCTATTTGTTGTATATATTGATAGGTTGTAAAAGAATCCCCAAATTAAGATGTCTTTAAGTGGTAAACTGGTGTAATCTGATCTCCTTTATGATCAGAATCAGTTTGTAGTAGATCTGATACACTTAGAAGGGGAGGGGGAGAGAGAGGAGGGTTGTAGAGAAGGGTGGGGGGTGAGAATGTGGTGGAATAGAGTGGAGAACTGGGGGCATTTTGGGGTGGGAAAATTTGGTGAGTGCACCTGAGGAGAGTAATCCTATATTGTGGAAATATAAACAAGGAGTTGTTTGTTTTTTTTTTTTAATAAAATAGTTTTATGTGCAAATTTCAAGAAGTTTATAGTTTCTTTGAAACAAGTTCTTCCTTCCAAATTCCTCCAATTTTACATTGTTTTACATTTCTTCTCTCAGATTATCAGGATTGATGTTGCTTTCTTAGAGTTCTGTTGTTGAATATTTAACAGCAGATAATGTGTCACTGCTGTGTCAAAAGTGGAGTTTTCCCCAGTGATGAGATCTCATTACTGGGCATATTCTTTTGAGCCTCAGCTTATTTTCTCTCTTTCCTCCCTCTCCACTTCTTCTATTTTTATTTTATTATTTCTCACCTTGAAGTGTCCATGCATTCCTTATTTGACAGTTGTATTGGAGTCTAGACTTTGGTAAGTCAAAGGGCCAATCTCTTTACTTTGTTGTTCACAAAAAGGTGTGTAGTCTTCTTATAACAAATAAGAATTGTGTTCCATAATCATAATAAATCTGCCAACTAACATTTTAGGAGATATTTGGGGGGTATTTCAATTTTATTTATTGGTTTATAACTTATGATGAATTTAGCTCTTACACACAATAGTCTTTTGTATGAAGCACTTTACAAATATCTTCGAGTTCTTTCAATGACCCCGAAAAAATAGAAATAGAGTATTTATAACCTCCATTTCACAGGTGAAGCTGGTAAAACCACACATTTTTTTCTTGTTCTTGTTGGTTAGCACCTTGAGAGAATTGTCTCTTTAAGTTTAAAAGAGTCACCACTGCTACTCTCCTGAAGGAAAAAAAAAAAAAAAAAGGAAAGGCTAATAACACTCTGAGTCTGGTGACCTGAAGTCAGTCTTTCTTATTGAATGTATTTATGCCACTTGGAAGGAATTGATCACATATTCCTATTCAGATTATCTCCATGTTTATTATGGTCTGACCTTCCCTTCATTTTAGCTGAGGCTTTTCCTATGAGATGCTTCATGTGTTTAATTTAAGAGAAAGCAGAGGTATAATTTTGCTGTTTTGCAAAACCATTCTAATATTGAAGCTGGCATTTGCACTTACACAGTTCTCTAAGGATTTCAGTGCCTGTGTGTTTCTGTAAGCTTTGTGACTATTTTATCTTTTAATCTGTTTTTTATTGTAAAACATTCAGAATATTTACAGATCCAAACACCCTTAAATTAAAGTACTGGCATTAATATTAATGTTATAATTTTAGATTTAGAGAGTATTCTTACCTTAATAAATAGTCATAAGTCCACCATATTTCCAAAAATGCCACACATTTCATCTGTATCTGCTTTTTGTTAGCAACTTGCTCTTTTGAATACAGTTTCCCAGGTACCTTTCCTAATCCATCCTTGTATTGATGCACTAAGACTCAGTTATGACTTCTTAGATCAAAAAAAGGAATGCCTCCATGTTAAGTGTGTCTTCTGGAACAACATGGAACACACAAGTAATCTGGTGGTAGAATGAGACAAAATAGATCTAAGAAATGCTTAAGACTAACCACGGTGGTGACCAATTTCTTAGCTGGCACTTTTTACAATCTGTACTGTAATCATTTAAAGTTGATTATATACTCACCAATACCATTGTAAATTTCTAAATTAGCAAGTTTCCTATCCATTTACCTGTGTGTTTACTGTAAGTCTATCATCAACTTTTACTCTTTTTCGGTGAAATAATCTGTAATTTTCAGCACAGTAGTTTCAAACATTCAGTAACACTTTAAAACTGTTCACCAGTGCAGAGTAATTGACAGTAGAAAAATTTAAAAATATGCTGTGTATTGTCTAATATTATTCATTCTAATGTGAGCAACTTAACACAAAAACATAAGAAAAAGATGTTAATAAGCAAATTCTTGTATTTTAAACTTGAGAGATCATATAATATTATTAGACAAGTGACAAATGGAACACAATTGAAAATGTGTTTCTTAAGTTATTGTACACAAGGTTAGGGAAAGATATAGTCAGATGTGCCACCCAGACCACCTCAAACTGTTTTCTAAACTAGTCTAGCCCAGATGAAAATATTTCAAATAGAACTTTTCTCACTGGAAAAGAAAAGAGAATAAAAATGACAAAAGGTAAAACAAATGGAAGAATACAAGCATGACACAAGATAATAATCTCCCAAATAAAGATGAATTTATATGACAGTGGTAGATATCTAGTATCAGTAAGACCAAACAAACTGAAGATTAACTTTACCTAGTCTTCATAGTATTAAACACACCATAAAGACGCTATTGAATATTATACAGAATCATACAATTTGCTTCCTAACAGTATGTTCAACGTATTTCAGCGAATATGTTTACATGAAAATACGTGTTAGTGTTTTTTCATATATATGTATATATATATATATGCATATATAATATAAAACATACTTTCCAGATATAAGAATTTATCTGGAAAGAATATTTTAAAGCACCCAAAGACATTTACTCATTTCTTAATTAGATCCTCCCTTCTCTATTTTCACTTTTTTAATTTCCATAGCAAGTTATCTTATAGGCAGATATGATTTAGACAAAATCTCACAAACATCATTAAATTGTCACATTCAAATATTTTTTCCTTTCCCTTGCCTAATTTCTCAGCTTAGTTAGGACACTCCAGTCATGGAGGCTTCCAAATTCCCAACCTTTACAGAGCAGTTGTGACTCAACTTTTCCTCTGGGTATGATTAGACTTCCATGGGCAAATAGCTCATGAGTATTTCATCCACAAATTGCTGAATGACCTATAAAATGGCCTGGTTTAGAAAGAGTTGTTGAATGAACTAGAACATGCAACTTGATTGAAATAGTTACAGTGGGAACTGAGATCAAAAGGAAATATAGAGAGGAGACTTAATAGTACACAGCTATGAGAGCTCATGACAAGCCTAAATGCTAAGGAAGACAGAACTACAAATAAGCAAAATCTTTGAGGTAAAGAAGAAAAGATAATTTTGTGATAAGAATTAACCTACTATACTTGAGACAAGTTAGAAGATCCTTAGATTCTCAGGCACAAGGGAAAACTATGTGATCCTGAAGAAAGGAAACGCCAAGTCCTTCATCCACGTCTATGTCTATCCTTACAATTTTTCTCATTAAATATGCATATTTTCTCCAAAATTTGCCTTATAAAATATTTTCTAATAGCAGTGCATGAATGGAATGACATTTGACATTTCAGGAAACAGGAAAAATAATCCTGTTTTATGGACACCAGAACAACTATCTTCCAGTATGTTCTCTTGTTCATAATACTTCTGTAAGTCTGTTGCTTGTACTAATTATGAAGATATATTGATCTCCCCACCCTTTAAGTAATTTATGGCGACTGTGTTGTTTCATAGCGATGGGAAGATTATAGTCTCCCTATACTCTAGAGTAGAAAAATATGAGTAGTAGTTTTAAATAGCAAAGGGGAGAAGTGTGAGTTGCTAAGGTTCTTTCAGAGCCAGTCTGGGCCCAAGAAAGAGTTCTTCAGTCTTAATGGTTGGAAGATTTATAAACTACCATAATATTAGCCCATATTTACATATCAAAATTGTTGTGTTACATCTTGCCTGTTAGGCAATGCTGGTCCTTTAAGCTTCCTGAGTCAGTTTTTAAGGACAAAGCTGACTTCTTAGAAAATAGAAGTTCTTTCTGTCTCCAAATGTTAATTTTGAGAATCCTACAAAGACCATAATTATGTTCTATCATAACATTTTAATGTGCTCGCATTGAAACATAATTAGCTGAATCCATTGCCTCCTTGAAAGATGATGGCTTTTGCTCTCTCCCACCTGTGTATCCAGGTGTCCCAGCTTTGCGGTTCTGTTCCCAACAGGCCTGATGGTGACAGTGATAATGCCAGGCAAATAAGAGTGGAATCTAGTCTGTGACCATCTCCCCATTCCAAGGCCTTGTAAAGGAGCTAGGAATATGTTGGTTTCCTCTTCTTTGTTCACCTTCCCTCAAATTCACACTTACATTCAGGAAAACAGTAAAAATTTGTCCATCTTTTTCCTCAAGTTTTAATACATGATCTAATTTGACTTTGTATAGATGTTATTCTCTGTGTCTTCCAGAACTTTGTACTCCATGGCCTTTTTATGTAATATGCATTCTAAATGCCCAGGAAAAGAATAGGGATCCTCAAAAACTCTGAAATAACAAAAGTAAGATCATCTAAAGCCTACCATGCTTGCCATACTATATCCAAATCTTTCAAATCGCATCACCATTAGTTTTTAAAGTCTTTCCCTCAGTCATTACTCAGTGAAATATTTGCTTTTGAATTTTTTTCTTAATATCATTCAGCTTTTCCTCTGTGTTCTTAAGCTTGGTAGAGCATTGTCTTCTTCAAAGTTACCCCGGAATTCATCACAGTGTTATGTACCCCAGAACTTCATCAGGCCAACCTAACTCTCCCACCTTTTGTAGCTCTTCCTACAGTCCTGTCTTCTCAGTTCTATAGGCAAACTTACTTTTCAGCATCAGACTAATCTAACCATATCTGTCTCTAAATCATCAAGTGTGAACTAACTGGCAATCTATTGTCCTAATTTCCAATATCCTAGTTCTTCCTCGCTTCATGTCAGTCTTTCCTAACATGTTATTTCTTTCACATTCTTTTTCAGGCAAATAAAAACTTGAGTCAAGATGAACTTTATTAATCATCTATTTGGATTTTAATACAATGCCTCTGTGCCTGAAAATCACTGATATGCCCTTAATAACCAGGAGGTCCAGCAAGGAAAAAAGAATAATTTGAAATAAAACAACTAGAGAATTCAATTAGAGGTATATTATCAGATGCTAAATTCTACTATAATACCATATATTCCTTAGAAAGTAAATACTGTGTTCTCCATCTCTTCCTATTAAACCAGGTGTCCATCATGATGCTAGCCTTGAAGTCACCACAAAAAGTATGGATGTAATATGTGTTTTTTTATTATGAACTGTTAAAATGTTAACCATTCACATACTTCAGGATCACATTTATTAAACAATTTTCTTTTTCCTACATCAGAGGTAGTGTGGAATCTGGTCATGTAAGCTTTACGAACAATACATTTAACTTAGTATTCTCCACTAATTCTAATTCATATTCTAAAACTAATAAAAAATTACAAACTTTTTATATTTTACTGATTAAATAAAGAGGGTTGGATAGCCAAATTTTTACTACAAGTACATTCTGTATTTTTATAATTATTATAAAATTTAAGTATCATTAACTTTAAGAGTAGTTACCCTATAGTGCCAATCTTTCCATCCTGCAGCTTAATAAGGTAGATTTGTAATGCTGGCTACCATTCAGATGGTGACAGGTGGAAGACAAAGCACACAATGGAATTTTCCATCTGTTCCCTACTTTCTATCCAAAGCTTAAAGGACAGGGTGTGCTTTGTGTTTTGTTATATAGTCTTCCGATATTGTTCTCCATCTAAACACCATTACAAAAATTTATACTTTAGCTTTAGGATACTCACAGCCTTGAAGGTCAAAATCATATGCTTATCTTTCCCTACCATTTTCAGAAAGCAAACTTATTCCTTATAAAAAGCTGAATTCTGAATTGAGTATTTACATATTATCTATGGGAAATTTCTCACCTTCTATGAGCTTTACAAAACACAGAATATATATAACCACAAAGAGTAATACATATAATGAAGACTGGTATACTTAGTGCTCTTTAATTGACAAATGCATTAAAGATAACTTCATTATTATAGTTTTGTAAATTTTAAATTTTAATGATGTTCATTACAGAAGCAAGATTATAATACGAACAAAGAGCACAACTTATGATAGATAGAGGACTGCCAGCTTTATATCTTGCATGCAAGTGAATATACTGTTTATTTTGGAAGGAAATAGTGAAATTTTGAATTAAATTTTTAGTTTTTTTCTATTTAATTTTCCATGAGTCATTTATATGGTCTGTTCTCTGCTATGATAATGCAGTGAAGTTTAAGACCATAAAAGAGAGAATATTTGCAGTTATAAATTATTTCCAGGAAAATTTCCCTCTTTATTCACTGTGTACTCAGGAATATTAAAATCTACTACACTTATATTATCAGATGTTTAATTATATGTAGATGGATTAAATCCAGTAATTATATTTTCTTTGACTATTACTAAATAATTAATATATACAAAGCACTTTGCTGTTTGCCATGTAATATGCACAGTTAAACAATTATGCTCACATAATTGTTAGAGGGGTAAACAAGTAAATAATGCAGATAAGACTTGGAAGATAAAATAGAGTTAAAAATGTTTCAATCATTCCTCAAACTTATCCAACATGCAGATGTGTTAATTTTGTCAAGAGGCAACTCTGATTCTAACAGCTGTAATTAAATGGGGTTAATTAAAAAGGTGACATAGATATGTTGAAAAGAGGTCCATACAAAAGGTCTGAAGGGCTCCCGAATGACAGAGTGAAAACTAAAAAATCTGTTTTTAATTTGATAACCAATGGGAAGAGAGTTTATTGAAAATATAAATGGCTTATTCCCAAAATAATACTTTGAATGACAAGGAATTATAGGTTGTGGCACCAAGAATGTCATGGAGAGATAGGACATGTAAAATAAATATCAAACAAGTTGATTCTGAGGACTTGGAAGTTGGCTTTTTGGGGACCAAGGAAAATTGAGGTATACATGATAACAGTTTTCACTGGAAAAATAAAGGTAATGGAATGAGCAGTGGAATGGCCCATATAGATAGTGGTTGATCTAGAATATAAATTGGTTTTGCATGTGTTGAATTTAAGTATCTAAAATGCCAAATGAACAGAGGCATATATTAGGAACTTGTGATCACATCTCTAATGCTCAAAAATGAGAAAGTTCTAGATTAGCCACATGGTATTTTATTTTAAAACTTAATCAGATGATCTCTGAGAGAGACAACAAAAAGAAAAAAAAATCAAATTAAGAACTTTGACAGCATCTACATTATGACGCAAGTGAGAGTAATCTATGAGAAGGGATAGTAAGTAACCTAGTAGAACTATTTAGGAGATGCATATGGTGGAGACCTGTCATTGAATTTAGAAAACTGGGTATAACCAGCAATGTGAGACACTGGAGAACTATTGAGGAAGGTGAAATTTAAAAAAAAAAAAAAGGAAATCAGACTTTCTGTGCTGAAAGTGGTTAATTGTTTCCTGTGCGAATCTGGAATAGAACATTGTGATTGGTGAAAATGTAAGTAACTAGTGATTAAGCAGAAACAGAAGTATAGAAAACACTTATGTTGTCTTATTTTGATGTGGAAAGAAATAGTAGCATAAGAGATTTAGTAAAATTCTAATATAAAAAATAACTGAAAGAACTATACCAAAAAAACTAGGCATGTGTGATTCCCATGTGAGTTTGCATGTCTTTGTGTGTGTATCCATTTTTTTATGATATAAAAGATTTTATTTTTTTATTTTATATATATTTTACTTCATTCTTCCTTTTTGTACATTGTATGCTTTCTCCTTGCAGGTGTAGTCCCCGTATAATTCCCACCACCAAGTGACCCAGGCACCATTACCATAGTACCCTGTGCTCTTCCCTCCCCTGTTTTGATCCCTCCCCTGCTCCCCTGCAAAGTGTCTCTGATTTATAGCTGCCTGTTACTTTTGCTTTTTAATTTATTGTAATTATTTTTTCCTGATCCCTTATTTGATTCCCCTACATTCCTCCTATACGTGAAATCACCCAATATTTTTCTTTTTCTTTGTGCCTTATTTCACTGAGCATAATCCCTTCCAGCTCCTTCCAAGTTGCTGTGAATGGCATGAGTTTATCTTTGTTGATTGCTTAGTAATATTCCACTGTGTATATATACCACATCTTCTTGATACAGTCATCTATTTTTGGACATTTGGGTTGTTTCCATATCTTACCTATTATAAATAGTGCTGCACTAAACATAGGGGTACAGGTATCCTTTTGAATTAATGTTTTTGTGTCCTTTGGGTAGATTCATAGAATCTATGAATTTCTGAGTCATATGCAATTGGTTAGTGCATGGTACTAATGGAATATGTGCAGGTGATGCAGAGGTTGTGTGCATCCAATTTAAGGAGAGCTTCAATGTGGGAAAGCAACTACTATAGAAAACAACAGTGAGAGTAGAAAGAAAATAAAATTACCAAAAAAAAAAAAAACTAAATTACATGAAACATGTTAGACCTGACTGACGGTATAGCAATGTTCTGAATGAATAGAATAAGATGATTATTAGATGGTTCTTGATATTTTGTACTTGATAACCCACTGAAAGAAGATGGTAAAATAAGGGGTAAGGAGCACAAAAGAGGATTTCATTAAGAAGAAAGATGATATAATTGTCTTGGGTGACTGAACTTTTGAGGTGCCTAAATGACATCTATAAGGTATGTTCAGCATACATTAAATGCATCGTTCAAAGGAACCAACATGCTCAGGTAGACTTATTTCACAGTTATTTGCATGGAGATGAGTGTGGAAAATATAGAATAAGAAAAAAACAAAACAAATAACAGAGCACTTAATAGACATTTCTCCAAAGAAAATATGCAAGTAACCAGCAGGTACATAAAATGTGTTCATCAACGCAAATTATCAGAAAAGTAAAAAGCAAAATCACAATGAGATATCACCTAAGACCTGTTAGGTTGATCGCTATAAAATAAATACATAAATAAAATAAAGTGAATGTTGACAAGTATACTTAGAAAGGGAACCCTAGTATAATGTTGGTGGAAATGTAAATTGGTATAGCTATTATGAGAAACAGAATAAAGGTTCAAAAAATAAAAATTAGAACTGCTTGATATTTTTGTATTATATTTTTGAGTTAACATTGGTTTATAAAACTGTATATGATTTAGAGATATAGGCTCATACCTTGTCAGATGTATGTTACCACACCCACCACAAAAGTACCCATAGACCTCCATTATCATAATCAACAAATAGGGCCTCTCGGGACTCCCCGGTGGCGTAGAGGATTGAGTGCTGCATTGTGAAGCTGTCTGCAGCCTCTGCAGTATGGGTTTGATTCCCGGCTGGCCAGGGAGATACCCACATGGCGCAGCAGACTTCTCCTGCCTTGCCCCTGCTCCCCTCAGCAGTGTATTTGGGACCGTCTTCCTGTTCTGCTTCCTGCTCTCTCTGGTGAATTCTCTCGCCCTCCCACACCTCTGACCTGTACCCCAGTTCTTATATAAAAAAATAAATCTTTAAAAATAAATAGGGCCCCTCTCCTCTGATAGTGTCAGTTCTACAGTTGGATATATAGGGTTTATTATATCTATTCTTTTGTGTTCTTTGTATTCCACGTGAGTGAAATAATCCAGCATTCATCTTTATCTTTCTGACTTATTTCACATAACATAATGTCCTCCATGTTGTGGCAAATGGCAACATTTCATCTTTTTTTTTTTAAAAAAAAAAAAGATTTTATTTATGCGTACAAGAACTGGGGTATAGGCTAGATGTGTGGGGGTTGAGTGGATTCACCAGAGACAGAGTGGGGAGCAGAACAGGTAGATCTACTGAAATATGCTGCTGAGGGAAGCAATGGGCAAGACAGGAAAGGTCTGCTGTACCATGTGGGTTAGCTCCCTGGCCAGGTAATGAACTCATGTTGCAGTGGTTACTGATAGCTTGATAGCTCTGAGACTTTAATGCCTGTGCCACCAGGGAGGCCAACATTTCATCTTTTTTGTAGTTGATTACTATTCCATTGTGTATGTGCCATATCTTCTTAATGCACTCATTTGTCACTGGATGCTTAGGTTGGTTCAATAACTTGGCTATTGTAAATAATGCTTCCATGAGCCTAGGAGTGTATTTTGCATTCTGCTTGGCATTTTAAATCCACAATTGAACTACTTCATATCTATTTGTGCCACATGTTGGCTTCATCCTTAGAGTGTATTTTAATTAAAGTTCTACTTTGGTGCATTAATTAGCTGAAGATATGGCAGCTCATTTTTAGTTCTGAAACATGTTGCAAGCTATTTTGCAGATACTGTTCTTGGTCAATCTAGTGACATTTTCTCTTGTTTTTTTTTTTTTTTTTTTTCACCTTGTGTGTTCCTCTTCACTTTTAAACTTGACAGTGTTTTGAGACAAATTTAATCCATGTGGTTTATTACTTTAGCTCTTACATATCCCATTTTATCGCTTCAGTGTATTGTAAACGTTCTTTGAATCAAAAGATACTAAGAAGCTTAGTGAGCATTTAAAAAATCTTACTGTGGGAGAAATAAAATTTGGCAATTTATGCCAATTCCATAATTTTAACACTGACTTAATTTAACATAGAATTTAGAGCCCACAGGAGTGTTATATATGTATTTATGGTTTCATTAGCTTCAGATCTTATAGTTTAGCTACTACAAGTTACTAGGCTATTTTCATTTGCTAAGAATAAAGAGATTCTTATTACTCTCCAGCTTGAACTTGTATTCGCCCTCAGTTGGCAGATTAACCAGAGTAAAAAATATCTTCAATGCTTCAGTAACCACTCTTCAGAAAAATAAAATTAACTTTCTCTGAAATTGGAAGCTGTACCAAAGTGTAATGTAGCATTAGATCAAGAACAGATGGACAGTTTAATGGTCAGCACTTTTGACCCAGTTGCCCTGAGTTTGGATCCAGTCTTTGTCATTGAGTAGTTATGTGATCTTTTAACATGCTTGCTAGCCTTTATGCACTTCAATATAAAAATCTATGAAAAACACATGTGAAGAATGCATGTAACATAAATGTGTCCTGAGGCAAATATAAGGTCAGATATTATTTAAACCCAAGCCCAGAATATAGTGCTTAGTGCATGTCATCTGCTAATAGAATTGATAAAAGCTGCTCAAAAGGGTATTTGTCCCATCTGTGATATTTTGTTCTTTTAAAGAGTATGAAAATTCAGAGTTCTATTTGTTTTTGTATGTTTTTGCTTAGTTTATTTTTTCTTGAAAATGCCTCATAATATATTAACTGATGACAAGAAATGATAATGAAGCTAAAAAGCTTTACTAATTATTTTCTTTTCAACAATTTCTATTAAATCTTAAAAACTAGAGAGTATAGTTTAGTTCCATTCACATAAAATAATCTGTGTGAGCAAGTGCTCAGAGCTACATGCCAATGATAGATTATGTGAAAACATTTGGAAATCTACTGATGTGCAAGGAGGGTTCTCCTGAAAACAGACACTATGTGAGTGGAGGTAGCCAGTCTTGGTGTAGAAACCACAAAAATAGGTTATTTCTCCTATGTTTAACAACAAGATGGCCTGGGAGTGGAATATAAAATATACCCTGCAAAATGCACCTGCTATTCCCCTTTCTTTTGTGGATTAAATTATGTGTTAATAGGAAATTAATGTAAATATGTTTTGCATGCATCGGTAGACTGAATTTTATCACTTCAGTTTCCCTTTGCAATGATGCAAACATCCCTAAATTAAGTGTTTACTATGTTATTAATTTTATTCAATTAAGTAGGAAGACTTCTAAAGAAGTGTAAGATGTCATAAGTGAACTAACCAATGCATGAAACAATTTAATCAAAATTAACTCTTTTTTTGATACTACTCTTTCCAAAATTATATTCATTGCTTCATTATAGTGATGGAGAAATTCCTTTGAATATACATGTAAAAGAATAAGAAATGAGTTCTGGAACAAATTTTTGTTCATTGACTTTTATATTAACAAAATCTTTATGAGGAGATTTTTTTTCTTATAATTTGATGCTCAAATGATAGATGAGGGTTTGGAGCCATTTTAAAATTAATCTTCACCTTGCTTTAGTCCTTCATCTTTAAAATTCAGTGACCAGCAAGATGGTTTTTGAATTTCTTTACACTTAGATGTGATGTCCTGGCACTTGGGAAGAGTTCAAAACAGTTGAGTGAAACATATGAGTAAAATAGTATGGTATGTGTCTTTCTCTTTGTGGCTTATTTCAGTTTTCATAATCACCTCCAGTTCCATTCATGTTGTTACAAATAGCAAGAAATCACCATTTTATACCTGAGTACTATTCCAGTGTATATGTGTACATCTTCATAGCCACTAGTCTGTCCATGAGCATTTATTTTGTTTCTATAACTTGGCTATTGTAATTAGTGCTGCAATGAAGAAAGGAGCTCATCTATCCCTTCAAATCAATGTTTTTTTTGCAACCTTCAGGTAAATACCTAGGTGTGGAAATAGTGAAAAACAAAATCCAGTAGAGGGAAGACAATAATAAGAATTAAAACAGAAGTCAACAAAATAAACATAAAACAGATAGTCTAATAGATCACTTAAACTAAAAGATATTTCTTTCAAAAAAAGAAACAAAACAGAGGCTTACAAAGAAAAAGGAGAAAGTTCTAATATATTGACTCAAATAAAAGAGAAGTAACAACAAACATCTCAGGAAAAAGTTGATCATAAAAGAACTACAGACATCTATATGTCAATAAATTAATTTTGAAGAAACAAGCAATTTCTTAGAGATATGCATTCTTCTGAGACTGAAACAGGAATAAATAGAAAATCTGAACAAAATAATTAGAAGCTGGAAATGCAAACACTAATCTAAATTCTTCCAAAATCTAAAGCCCAAGATCATATGCTTTCATTAGTGAGTTCTACCAAAGTTTCAAAGACAAACTACTATCATTCTCAAATTCTCCCCAAAATTGAGGAAGATGGAATGCTTGCAAACAGGTTTTATGAAGCCAATATTACTCTGATACCAAAAGCAGACAAAGATACCACGAAAAAAGAAAATTGCAAACTTACACACCTGATAAAATAAATGTGAAAATCTTCAACAAAATTGCAGCAAACCAAATTCAACAATGAATTAAAAGAATCATACACCAAGACCAAATAGAATTTATTCCAAGGATCAATCAGTATAATTCATCTCATCCTCAGAAGGAAAAATAAATGTCATATGACTGTCATTAGAAACAGAGAAAACATGCTAAGATTTAGCATCAATTTAAGATTAAAAAACCCTCAGAATATGGGGTAGATATCTAAATATCATAAAACTCATATATGACAAAGTCACAGCCAATATCACTCAGTGGTGAAAAACTTAGTTTTTCCACTAAGACTAGGTACAAGACAATGTTGCCCATTTCACCACTATTACTCAACATAATATTGGAAGTCCTGGCTAAAGTAATCGTGCAAGAGGAATATATGAAAGTAGCAAACTGTAACTATTTGCCTACCTGCGGGTGTTATCCAATGATCTTGCTTTTCCTGCTTTTATCTTATATGCATTTTGCTCATATTACTATAGATCAAATGTGACTTAAGTAATTTATGCTTACCCAAACATTTTTTTTAAATCTTTCAAGGCATGTCTTGGTGCTTCAAACATCACTACAAATATTTAGACTCTGTTCTACATTTACCACTAACCAAATGTAAAATACTTTATGTTCAGCTGTATTTTATACATGTAACCATAATTTTCTCATGATAGACTGAAAGGTAAACTATATTTTAAGTATTCTTCTTTTTTAAAAAAAATATTTATTTTTATGTAGAAGAACTGGGTTATAGGCCAGAGGTGCAGAGGGTGAGAAGATTCACCAGAGACAAAGTGGGGAGTAGAACTAGCAGATCTTCTGAAATACACTGCTGAGGAGAGCAGCAGACGAGACAGGAGAGGTCTGCTGCGCCATGTGGGTTAGCTCCCTGGCCGGGAATCAAACTCGTGCTACAGTGGCTGCCAATAGCTTCATAGTGCTGAGACTTAACACTCTTGTCCCCCACCATGGTGTAATGCCACTGAGCATATAATAAGCACATCCTAAATCCTAATTAACAGTACATTGCTTGGCTATACCAGGCATGTCTCATCCTCTGGGCTGGTCTAAATTCTAGAGAGAGAATAATGAACTGTTTAGAGTCATCAATATACTAACACAGGAGGAGAAAGGGAAAAATCACAGGAAACTCCCTCTTCTGCTAGACATTATACAACCTCAGAACATAACTCTCCCTGCAGAGCATTGTCATCTTTATGCAAATGTTGGAAAAATGAAGTGAGAATTACAAGTAAATTACGTGCTCTCCAGATCTACAGTTCAGTACATGGTGAAGTTAGATCTGTTTGATGTAATTCTTAAGGCAAGGAATTATCAAGTATGTAAGGGCAGAGTCCACTGATAGACAATTAGCTGCAGTTTTTGCACATCTATTATATTTCTGTAATGCATCTGTAAACAGATTAGTCTAATCTGAGAAAAGCAAGTTTCAGACTCTAGATGTAGTACCAGGATATAAGGTTTCCCTGACTTCAAAGTACCTGCTATTTCCTCTTTCAAAGTAAATGGATTCTGCAAAAAGAGAGGTCATTACACAATCAAATGGTGTTCTTGGGCCTCCCCTGGTGGCGCAGGTGGTTAAACACTGAGCCTTGAAGCTGCCTGCAGCCTCTGCAATGCCAGTTCCATACCAGCTGACCAGCAAGCATCCCACAGGGTGCTGCAGACCTCTCCTGCCGCGCCCGCTGCCCCCCTCAGCAGTGTATTTCGTCAGTCTGCCTGTTCTGTTCCCCGCTCTGTCTCTGGTGAATCCTCTCACACTTCTGTGCATCTGGCCTGTACCCCGGTTCTTGTATAAATAAATAAATAAATAAATCTTAAAAAAAAATAGTGTTCTTGATACCTAGGGGAGCTGAGACTGCTAGTGGCACAAGACTCTTTATAGAGAGATGGGGAGTTTATTCCTATAAATCTCAGTATATTGCTTCATTAAATCAAGTGTTTTATAAATATCTATGCATGTTTCCGATACTCTCACTAAGAACATAGGAGAAGTTTCCATTTTCTGTTATTATGATAGATTAGATATCCTGAATTTAAACAGTAAGATACTGGATAAAAATATTTTAACTACATACTCAAATGCACGGCTAGGACTATAAAAATACTACAAACAGGTACACACACGCACATGAGCAAGAATCCAAGAGCACTGAAATAAAATGTAAGTTAGGACTATGGATTTGATTAAGCCCAAAGATTGTTTTCATCTCAGAGGTTTATGCTGAACTCTCAGGAATTGGAGTTTCAACTTTAAAGGCAGCTTGATACACAGAGGATAGGAGTTAAAACCTAGAGCTGACAAAATACAGGGACTCTAATATAAGATCTCAAGAGAAAGTTGGAAATTACCTCCTTGTATAAGGGTGAGAACCAAGCCCTGTCACAAAGATGGGGACAGCAAAGACCTTGATGCAGGATACAGCAAAAAGGCGCACTTTAGAGTCAAAGCCTCAAAACACATAGACATAAACAAAGTTTATGTCCCTTTTTCATCCATTAAAAATGAGGATGAGGGGCATCCCTGGTGGCACAAGGGGTTAAGACGCAACCTATGAAGCTCACCGCAGCCACTACAGCACAAGTTCGATCCCCAGCCACGGAGGTGACCCACTTGGCACAGCAGACCCCTCCTGTCTCACCCGCTGCTCCCCTCAGCAGTGTATTTCAGTCTATCTGCCTATTCTTTTACCCACTCTGTCTCTGGTGAATCCTCTCAGCCCCTAAAACTCTGGCCTATAACCCAGTTCTTTTTTTAATAGAGGCATGCTTTATTTATTTGTTTTGCTGGTTTGTTTGTTTGTTTTGTTTATACATGCACTGGGTACAGTCAGAAGCGCGGAGGGTGAGAGAATTCACCAGAGCCAGAGTGGGGAGCAGAACAGGCAGAAGGACCGAAGTACACTGCTGAGGGGAGCAGCGGGCGGCAGGAGAGGTCTGCGCGCCATGTGGGACCCTCCTCTGGTGGCCGAGGAGCAGCCGGGGATCGAACCGGCGCCGCAGAGGCCGCGGGCAGCTTCGCAACCCAGCGCTCAACCGCTGCGCCACTGGAGAGGCCCCCCAGTTCTTGTATATATAAATAAATCTTAAAAAAAAAATGATGATGACTCTCTGGAGAGAATTCAATTTAAAATTATCATTGTTTTGTTACTCCCCCAAGCAATAACATTAAACCTAACAATTCCTTTTGTCTGGATTCAGCTTTACCTGCTTTCAAAGATTTTCCGTTCATTTAATGAAATAGAGAAGTTTACAGAAAACACCATGTAAGTGATGTAACATAACTGAGAACTTGCAGAAACAAAACCAGCAAGAATATCAAACCTATAGACTTAAAATATTGGCAATAACAAAATATGAAATATGTACATTTACTTTGGGTAACAAAGGGCAGGACATTATGAAGAACAACTTATCAGACAGTAGAATAGAGAATAAATTATAATAAAATTAAAATATAGTAATTGCAGTTTAAAAATGAATGAATAACAGCATGTTAGACAATAGTAAAGATATAAAATGGTATTCAGAAATATTGATTCAATGTAATAATGCAGAGAAACTCTGAATACATAAAAAGATAAAATACAGGAAAGTTTAAGAGATAGGCAGAGTTCACTAAAAGAGGCTTGCTTATGTCCATCCAGATTGTAAAAACACAGATAGAGAAATACAGGTAAATATTAAACAGAATTTTTGAAAGACCCCAGTCCTAAAATCCAGGATTCACAAAGAATTCCACGGAGAATAAATGAAATGTATGCATAAGTAAGATAACATAGCCAGACTGTAGGGGAAACAAACACAGCAAGTATACCAGACCTATAGACTTCAGGTATTGGAAATAACAAAATATAAAATATGTACATTTACTTTATATCTGATGAAAAGATCTTAAAAACTTCCAGAAGAATTATATCATGTAAATTATCAATAACTTAGTTGTCAGAGTTTCAATAATAACAGTAAAAACAAAAATATAATTAAATAGTATCTTTGGTCTACCAAGAGATAATCATTATGAAACTGAGTTTCATAGTCAGGAAATCCATTTTGCTAGCTATAGGTCAAAATGAAGATCTTTTAAAACAACCAGTAAGTAAGAAAATTTGCAATACATTATACTCACTAAAAGAAAGTGTGGAGGACCTATTTCAGATAGAAGGAATGCAATCACACTTGCATGGTCTGAGATTTAAGTAGGTTGTGTGAGTAAAGACATGGGTAAATGTCTGTAAATCTAAGCAAATGTTGACTGGATAAAATTAATAATCCATATATCATGAAAAAGGGAAAATAGTAGGACAATGGACAAATAAAACTGCAACAGGGCGGTCCCCAGGAAAGGGGGAGGTTCCCTGCCCCACCCAAGGGAGGGTGGAGCTGAGCAGGAAGAGGAGAAGCTGCAGAAGAGACTGAGGAAGGAAGCAGGATGGAGCCAGGAGACCTGGAGGAGGCGCATGGAGCCTAGAGACATGTGAAGAAACTGCACTTGTCTTTTGGTTGTGGACTGGGTGACACAGATGTGGGTGAGACCCGTGGGGAGGTGACAATGGCAGCTTTTATCTGGATGTTGATTTTGCTCTTTTCCTTCCGGGCTTGTCTGGTTGTTTGTGACCCTTTTCTGTGGGTCCCCACTGGAAGGTGCTTTAGACTTGTGGCAGGCTTTGGGGCCTTGTTCTGGGCCGATCCCATTTGGATGGAGTTTTACCCACGAGGGGACGGGTAACTTTGGGTGCTTCATTTAGAAACTAGACTCTTTGCCTTACCTGTATTGTTTCCTAGTTTTATTAAAGATCCTTTCCATTAAAGTCTCATATGTTTTGTGTTGATGCGGCGGATGGCAGAACCCATTTAGAAGAGGCAGGTTTGCGGGGCTTGGGCTACCCCTCTCCCTGTCCTATAACAAAACCACATATATTGGAAAGAGGTGCTAAAAGGTCTTGGTCTCAAGACCAAGGAGGGTAATGACATTTATTAAATTCAAATGATAGTAAATGAAGTATGCGTTCTAAAATTGCTTAAGTAATGACTAAAGTCCACATAGGAGTGAACTTTCTAAACAAGTAGAATACAAAAAAAAAAAGGGGGGGGGTGTTTTCTGTTGTTGCAAATAGAGCAATACATTAAAAAATAGAAATAGAAATCATGAAACAAGTTTGTAGAAATGATAGCAAGTTTATAGAACTAATGATATATTTAAATTAACCAAACCCTCTAGTTAATGGAAAAGGATTCCAGTATTGGAATTTTGAAAATTCAGCTTTATTCTGTCTCAACTTCAAGACAGAATTTCAAAGTCACTGGACAGAACATAGCATGTAAATTGTATACAAAATGTAATATATCTGTACACTTAGCAGAAAGATATATTTCTATTAATCAAAAGACTTAGAGAAGAAAAAGCGTGTTAACCCGAGAAGTTACTTCAAAACATAACAACCACAACAAAATGTTTAATTTCTCAAATATGTAAATGACTTGAATGAAAATTCTGACATTCAGCTAAGAAAGCCAAAGAAATAGGCATTTTGCAAAGAGGAAATTAAAATTGTTAGTTATCACCTGCATGAATATTTAAGCTCTTTAGAAATAAGAAAAAAATGTAATTAATTCTACCTTGAGAACCTCTTATAAAACCACCAGACTGGTTAAGTCAGAAAGATAAATATCATGTGATTTGGAAGATAAAGAAACAAAACAGATGAGCAAATAAAATAAACACCAGCTCTTAGATGCAGAAAGCAGGTTGGGGATTGCCGAAAGGGAAGAGGGTTGTCCTTTTGTGAAATGGGTAAAGTGGGGTCAGCTGAATGGTGAGGATGGAAACTAGACTTATGGTGGTGATCATGATGTCTAATATCAAATTATGCTGCACACCTGAATATTATCTAAAATTATGTACCAATGTTAGCTCTATAAAAACATTTCAAACAATAAGATAGTCAATACTGTTGGTTTGTTTGTATGTACAATTGACATATGGGCAGCAATGGAACAAAGGAACCCATCAACGTTCACTAGTTGAAAATCAAAATGATAGAAAAATGTTTGCATTACCAAAAAACTCAATTAAAGTTTGTATGTCCCACTGCCTCACAATTCTACTTCTAAATTTGAAACCTACAGAAATGAAAAAAACAGCAATTAAATGCATGATGTGACCCACATCAAAAGTATGTTTTAGCAAAAAAGAACAAGTCTTAAAGGGATGTTAAACTGTAGTTCATTCCATAATGGATAACATGAACTTAAAATATATCGTATAGTGATGCAAACACAATTTGTAAACATTACAATTAAAAGCTATAGGACAATTAACACAAATTTTGGGATAGTTGTTACCTGAAATAATAAAAAGGGATGAGGGTATAACATGAGGGATTTCTGAGTTACTGCCTATTTTCTATTACTTACATGTCTTGATAGGTATCATTATTATGTATATTCATATATACTTCTTTGTTCATTTATAGCATAAACTTCTAAGTCTAATTCACAATTAATATATGTGTGATGTCTGCTACATTCTAAATTTATAGACGAGGACAGCAGTTTGATTGCTTCTTCTCCCTCTTCAAGGTGGTATAGTGTTTAAAGATAAAATCTCAGAGTCCCTGCGTTCAATATACTACCTTTGTGATTTTCAGCAAGTTACTTAGATTCTCTGTGCTCCAGTCTAAATTCTCTAAATTAAGAACAACAGTGCCTAATTCATGAGGTTGTTATTTAGGTTATATGACTTCATATATATATAGCATCAGAACTATGCCTGATACAGAACATAAGATAGGGAAAGTATTAGAAATGTGTTTTTTTTTATTTTGCATTGAATTTGCAATCAATTGGGGAGAACTAACAATTTTGCAATATTGATTTATTTTTTCAGTTCATGAACATAGTCTATTTCTATATTTAGGTAGATTGCTAATTTCTCTCCGTCATGCCTATGAATTTCAATATGAGGCTTTTGCACATTTTTTCTGTAACTTTATTTCCAATTATTTGATAAAGTCATTGCTGTTGAGAATATATCTTTCATCAAAATGCCATTTAAAATTGTTGCTGAATATAAATACCATATTATTTTGTATACAGCAAATTTGCTAATCTCATTTTAATTCTAACAATTGTCTATAGATTCTTTTTATTTTCTATTAGGAAATCATGTCTTCTGCAAGTCATGATAATATTATTTTCAAAAAATAATGTTATTCATAAAAATAAAAAGTAATTCAAAAATTATTTCAGGGAAGGAGTTATATTTTTAGAACAATCCCAACAGGATAAAGATTGAATATAACACATCTAGGATAGCTTATTACTATGGAGGCTACTTTTTACTGCTTTTGTTGAGAAGTTGGTTGTATGTGTGTATGTGTGTGTGTGTTTTCAAACCATTGCAGTCGTTTACTTTAATAATCAGATGCAAACATTCCTTACGCCTCATAACTTTTTAGAAAATATGCATGATGACCCATGGGCACTTATTGAATGAATATGGTAGCTTACCTGTTTACTTCTGGTAAATGTTAACTCACTCTGTGACTCTGAAATTTTCATTTCTTTCTGTATCATCTTTTAATATTTGTTGTCCATGTGCAGTTGTTATATTAGTAAGTGTTCTTTCAATTGAAGTTATTTCCCAATCCTCACTCCTGTTTTGTTATATATAGCTGATGTCGGAGGGCATTCCTATGAGACAAACATCTGCCAAATATTGAACTTTGTTTTATAAAGAGACTGTGTTTAGGAAATGGTGAGTTGCTTTCATCTTATTCTATTTTAAGGGACTGGTGAATGTAGCAGTGCTATATATATTGATTTGTACTTCTTCCTTTTCTTCTGTGGTAGGTTTTTATTTGTTTCATTGCAAAAGCCAAAGCAATGAGAGCTTTCAAAAAATGATAGGCTCTGACAAATACAGCCATGGCACAACTTGAGGTAGTGATTTGGAATGTGAAGAAGTCCTTTGTGAAGTACTTGGAAGTCTTATGACCTTACCTCATCATTAAAATGGCCACAGCAATTTGTCATAGTTCCCACCAAACTCTGCCTCTTCCTCCTTAAGCTTAAATATTGATATTAGAAAGAGTAAAGGAAGATAGTGGAGAAAGCAATATTACCAAGAAAGTGGTATTTTCTTTCATTTTTTTACATAGAAGAACTGGGGTGTATGGCAGAGATGTGGGAGATGAGAGGATTCACCAGAGAGAGTGGGGAGCAGAGCAGGTGAATTTACTGAAATACATACACCACATCCCTTCATGAACATTTATTAATTACTCAAATGCAGTCACCTCTATTGTCAGCTATATCGTGAATAAAAGGCTTACTCATCAAGTCCCATAATTGCTTTTGTCCTCACACCTAATGGGATTCTCCTTAAACTGAGGTGATGAATTAGGGGCCTTGGATCTTGATAGGGAAATAGTAGAGTCCAGTTGTCTAAACAGCTATTTCTGTTCAGTTGCATCATTGTGTTTTCCCTCTAGGGTGATAATTGCTCAGACCACATTGTGGCTCATTTCTTTATAATGCCTATAACAGTGCTTTTACAAGGGAAGGAATTGCATATTTTAGTGCTGTGATAAAATGCAAGAAGGCAAACTGCTGTAATGTGGTTGGCCCCATCTTGTGTACAGCTATGAACATTTGTATTTATGACAGTCATTTCAGACTTGTATATTTAGGAAATGGTGAAAAGTTTATGTGTTCACATAGTAGGATTTGTGATTTTTTCTTCTATATTCTGCTAAGAATAAAAAGCACTTGTCCAATTTCAAATATTTGTTTGATTATGTGAACTTGGGGGTGGGGAAGATAATATGCATTTTCATCCATTTGGTATTTTGAATGAGGCATAGCTGCCTGATAACCACCTGATCCTTCTATCTTACAGAGGGTGCTGCATTTTCATGCAGCCAGTCATGGAGCACATCCATTTTGTCTATTTGTTATGGACAGAAAATAAGTGAAAGAGAGGCTCACCTGTGAATACTAAATGAGAGGGAGTCCATCGCTGTCAATATTCAGAATGTTCAGAGTTCTGTGTATTGCTGGATACACAGACCAAACACGTGTAACTGGATTTTGCTAAAACCATTATTGAAACCATCATTCAAGCCATTGTCAGAGAGAGGATACTTGCAAAATATATACTCTGATTTGCCCTTTGGTTTAGAAATCCAGAGTCTGTTCTATTTTCACTTTATCTACCAAGTCATAAATACTCTGTAGTAACAGTGTTTTCTTTCTTTTTCTTTTTCTTTTCTTTTTTTTTAAACGTAGAACTGGGGTATAGGCCAGATGTGCCTATACACACATCTGTGACAGGAGGATTCACTAGAGACAGAGTAAGGAGCACAACAGCCAGATTTACTGAAATATGTGGCTAAGGGTTGCAGCTGGAGAAACAGGAGAGGTCTGCTGCTCCATATGTGGGTTACCTCCCTAGCCAGGGTTGGAACTCAGGCCATCGTGGTGATAGTGCTGAGACTGAACCCTTAGGCCTCCACAGAGGCCCTACTGTGGTGTTTTCTAGCATAGTTTCTTTGCTCAGTCTGCTGCTTTTCAAAACTTTTAGTGATCATAAATAAGCAGTCTCACCTTTCTTTGGAAGCACCTCTCCACTGAACAAATGAATATGGAATACAAAGTTCATCTTAGCTATCTAATTAAGTCACCCTTTTACAAGGATAAATACACTTTGGAGTGTTGCCATGCCACTTCTTCTCAGTAAGTCCATTGGTAAAAAGTAAACTCTGATCCTTAGGTTCTCGGATTAACATTTGGGAAAAATGCTTTGAAGGAAATGTTGTTGCAGCAAAATCCAAACAGTCTTTACTCACAGGTTCAGCTCACAGATTTATCATAGAAGAACTGTATCGGTTTCTGGTGAAGGGTGATTCTTTTCTCACATATTTCTATGAGAAATGAGATAGGGCAGGGAACCCTTAGATATCTATGTATAATTCATAGATTGTGATAGAATGTGAGGCATTCTGATCGATTTTAAATGTAACCCACCACCTTTGCCATTCCAGAACTCATAGAAAGTTAACCAAGGAACTAGGTGAAAACTGACAATTGTGAAAACTTTTGTATGATTTTTAACACCATTACCAGGAAAAAAGAAAAGGAAGAAAGCACATAGTCCTAAATCAAATAATTCCATGCCATAGATATTTCCCTCCAGTAGCTTAGCATGACTAGTAAAGAATATGGAGTCTTGAAATTCAAAATAATGATTTTGATTTCTTTTTTTTAAGATTTATTTTATTTAATTATGCATACAAGAACTAGGGTACAGGCCAGAGGTGCGGGGGATGAGAGGACTCACCAAGACAGAGTGGGGAGCAGAACAGGCAGATCTACTGAAATACACTGCTGAGGGGAGCAGCAGGCAAGGCAGAAGAGGACTGTTGAGCCATGTGGGTTAACTCCCTGGCCAGGGATCAAACTCAGGCTGTGGTGGTGATAGCAATGATCCTAACCCCTGAGCCACCAGGGAGGTCCCTGATTTTAACTTTCTCCCCTAATGTCTGGTCTTGTGAAATTTACTTAAAATATTTGCTCTTCAGTTTTTTCATCTGTGCAATAAATTAACCTGCTACATCATAGAATTCTTGAGGAATAAAATAGAGGTAAGAAATTCCAAATTCCCTATGCATTATAAGCACTGATAAGCATTAATAATAGAATTTATGTGTGGATGTGTCAAGAAGATAGAATTCATCTTCATATTTTTCCCCATAATGTATTTACTCTGGGATAAACAATGTCTCAATTAGCATTATTTTCTTGATAAGAAAAATGATGAGAAACAAAACCCAGCAACATTTTAAAAAGCCACAAATTCTTTTAGAAGTCAGAAATAAATAAAAATCTTGTACATGAGATTGCTAATGCTTTTCTCTTAGACTGTGCCACTGAATGGATTTCTGTGCTAGAGGATCAATTTCCACATCTACTACTCTATTGGTCATCCAAAAAAATCCATTCCATTGTCAAGATGGATGAAATCAGATGACCAATGGATTTTGTGCTAATGTTTTTTATCGCCTCCGTTTTGCTATAGTCAACTAACCAAAGGGTAAAACACTCTCTGTGAATCTCTACCCTCAAACCTTGGTTGCTCTTGTATGCTCTTTTTGAAAATGTTCCATTGACAGAAGCCTCTAACTGATGGAGTCATGTTCCGGGTCTGTGGTTTAAGATTTGCTTCAGGGATCAGGCTGCTCAAACTTCTTTCAGCTCCCATGGGCAGAGAGTATGGAATTCATCCTGTCCATCACCTAGAACCAATTTATTCACTCAGGATTTTTAGAACAGTGAATTTTCTCTTGGAGTATGCCATATTTAATTGTAGTCTTCATGATTTTCACATTAGAAATTATTAGTGTAAATGAAGATGCTTTTATTTTCCTGAACCACTTATGGAAGTCCATTTGAACACAACATGCATTTTCCAAAAGACCATGAATGTCCTGTTCTTGTTTCCCAGATATGAGAGAAAATAACAATGTTGAACTAGTGTCTTCTTAAAACCTAGTGTCTGCTTAAAAGCAAACTCACTAGGTGCTAGCACTCCTCTACACACCTGACATATGTTAACACATCTAATTTCCACACTGCCATATAAAATAGGTGTCACTTTAATCTTTTAAAGATTAAAATAACTGAATTATGGACAGAGGAATTAAATTGGTCACACTGCTGAGAATCTGCCCTCACACAACTGTACATTTGTAAATTTGCATTATTTGGTTGTTTCATTATGCTCTACTTCAAAAGGAAATGAAGGATCAGAACTTGCATCATGGAAGGAATCTTTATTCATTCTTTCTTTCATTTTTTGGTACAAGATAAGATCAATGTCAAAATAATCTTGTCATTAAAATCACAATTTTCTGAAGGGCTTTCTTTTCCAATCTTCTTATTTCAGCACATCCAAGGAACAATGAAAAATAAACTAATAACTCAAAACTATGTAATATCTAATAGTATAAACGTGACAATACTTGAAGCTGTATGATGTAGAGATTAGGAACATAATTTTAGAGTTGCTCAGACCTTCAGGCAAGTTACTTTACATTGTTGGGCAACAATTTTCTCAACTGCAAGCTTTGGAAAATAATAATTCCTTCTACAGAGGGTTGTTTCAAAGAGGAAACAAAATAGGGCACATGTAGCAGGAATAAATTTCAAGTGGGTAAGGAGTATATTCTTTATTTTCTACAAAAAATACCCCCCAAATCCACAAACTCTGATTTTCTGCTAAGAGCCTTAATTCTTCTCTCATAGAAAATTTAAGGTTAGGCATTCATATTGTTCTCCTCACCATGCATTCTGGACAAGGTTGCAGTACTTATATCATGCCAAGGCATTTAGAGAGCAGAGGCATTTCCTCAAATTACACTTCTCATGTGATTATGATAATTGAATAATTTGCATTTTATTGATCTTCCATGAAGTACTTTATAAACCCAGATTAAAGCCCAGCCTCCCCATCCAGGTTAGGGCTCCTGACGCCATCTTTTTTTTTTTTTTTTTTAAAGATTTTTTAATTTATTTATACAAGCACTGGGTACAGTCAGAAGCGCGGGAGGGTGAGAGAATTCACCAGAGCCAGAGCGGGGAGCAGAGCAGGCAGAAGGACCGAAGTACACTGCTGAGGGGAGCAGCGGGCGGCAGGAGAGGTCTGCGCGCCATGTGGGACCCTCCTCCGGTGGCCCAGGAGCGGCCGGGGAGCATCCGGGGTTCGAAATGGCGCTGCAGAGGCTGCGGGCAGCTTCGCAACCCAGCGTTCAACCGCTGCGCCACCGGGGAGGCCCTCCTGACGCCATCTTATACATGTTTTGGCAGGCCCAGTGCATGGGGGTGGTTTTTGAGGAGGGGTAACCACTGGTCAGTCATTTGCTGTTTACACAGTGCCTAGCTTAGAGGCCCAACCTTGTTACTGTCCACCTATTCCCTCCGGTCTGCTGGCTCTTAGCTGAGTCGATACCACATATTGACTACTTAGAACTCCTCAGACTTTTCCTTTCTTGGTCTTATCATATGTCCCTTTTCTTGGTATAGCTTCTTCCAGAGATCCCTCCCATCCTCTAGCTTTCCTCATGCTGCATGAGAACACTTTCTAGTCTCTGGTGGTGATGGTGTGTGTGTTTATGTTCCCGAGAAGGGAACCCGGGACTCATGAACCCTCCGTCTTATAAGGACTTAGTCTTCTGCACATAAAGTTCCAAGTAACTCACTAACCAATTCTCACTGACCCGAGGCAATGAAAATACACAATACCTGTGAAAGCGGGGACAGGGATGTTGAAAGAGAAAACGAAATGAGAGGGAGAAAATAAATATAAATACTTGTCCTAAAGCATAATATTATTCCATGTTACTCAAAGATTTAATATGGATATGTCAGAACTCCAGAATGATTGCACTGTTGCTGCTACTCTTGTTGTCATCACTATTTTTGATAATAGGTAAAGAGTATAGAGACAAACAGGACCATCACAGACCAGAAGACAGGAGAACTTGTGCACTTAAACTAAAGCCTAAAGTGGAATAGATCTCCCAGAGTGTCCAAAAATTATCTCATTCCTGAAAGACTGTTATGGTGGTTCTTGACTGTCCACACCCAGGCCTGAGGTGCTGTGCTCTTTCTGGACACTTTTGTCTTCTTTTTCTTTCTTTCTTTTCTTTTTTTTTTTTTTTTGTAATTCTTTAAGCTTCCATACAAAAATGAAGTTTTGGGGTTCATTCTATGAATAATGTATCATGATGCCAAATGATTTTTGCCTTCTGGCAAAATATAAGATAGATGAAATTAGTGATTAGTATTCTTTATTGATTCTCATTGGTAATGATTTTGTTGTAGATAGGGAATCAAGTGATTAGTAATGATTACATAGCTAGAGTTAGAACAGCGTCTATAAATCACTATAGTAATAAGCAAGTGCCCTTTGTAATATTTAATATTTATTATTTTAAAAATGTATTACTTTTGAGATCCATGCAGTCCTTCAACAATAGATATTGAGTTCCTACAATACATTCAGCACTGAGCTAGGCACTGAGTATATGTCAGTTAGTGAAAAAGAAAGGTTCCTGGAGCTTACCTTCCAGAGGGAAAGAGAAGAAATTAACAAGATAAAATGGTACATACACTGTGTGCTAGAGAGTTCTAAGTGCTAAGGAGAAATAATGAAACAGAACTGAAGGCCTGAAAGTGATGATGGGTATGAGATTGTAAATTTGAATAAGATGACAAGAAAAGTCTCAATGAAAAGATGAATTTTGCATAAATAACTAAAGGAAATAAGACAGTGAGCCAAGCAGTTATCTGAGAAAAGATTTTTACTGGCAGAGAAGGCAGCATGTATGAATATTGCAGCTGGAGATAGCCTGCTGTGCCCGAGGACCAGAGAGGAGCACAATGTGTCTGTAGTGGAGGGAGTTCAGGGAGAGTTACAGGAGAGGAAGTCAAAGGAGTGAGAAGCAGGGGGTGAGGCAGATAATGCAGTAACTCAGGCCATCTATAGGGGTTAGCTTTTTCTGTGAGATGGAAAGCCAATGGAGAATTTTGAGCAGAGAGGTGACATGATTTGAGTATAGTTTAAGAGGATCACTTTGACTTTCGTCTTGAAAATAGATTGCAAGGGAGTAAGGGCATGTAGAAGTTCTCTAATTTATGAGCTATTATAGAGAAAATTTTAATGTAGTCAAGACCATTGAATTCTAATTCTATGAATTCCCCTTTTATTTTACTGCAGTCTGAGAATTCTGTGCAGTGAAACTCTAACTTTTATATTTGTAATTATATCCACTCAACTCTCAGTAATTGTGCTCAGGATAATATGTGTGAAATGCATTTCTTGGCATTGAGAGTAAAACCCTAATGGACCAGGAGGTCATCCCTCAAGAAATTCAGGTTTTAGAAGTCATAGAACATGTAAATATCTAAGCTTCTAGATCATTAACAGAAAAAAAAAATATAGCTCTGACGACAGTATTGTGATAGTTCAGGTGTTTGACAAAAACTCTCAGGTCAAAAATATCTTCTGCAAGTATGTCACGTGTGAGAAGTAACCAACTAAGTTTGTGGTCAATATGGTTTAGTTTCATTTGTTTTTTAAAATATTTTTCTTTCTCTGTTTTTTTTTTTTTGATGGAGGGAAGCATATCAACATCTATTCTTGACAGCTTGCTTTGAAAAGTTTGTTAAATCTCTAATTTTGCAAAGAACTAGTCCTTTTTTATTTTGGATTATAAGGAAATGATCACTTCACAGGACTAGTTACAACTATTTTACATCTTTAGATCCCTGGTACCATAAAGGAACTATTTAAACAACAACTTAGCTGAGGATTACAGTTATCAGGATGTGGTTATACTATAGCTCTGGAGTGCAAAGCATTCCACTTTGAGGAATGAGGTTTACATGGCATATTGGAGGAGGTACAACCTTAATACCCTCGTCAAGCTAGTGTCCCTTCTCTGTGTTCGCCTAACATCCCCCCCGCATAACTGTGCTAGTGAACTGTGGTAAAATTAACAGGAAATGGTCTTTACCTTGTGCCATTTTTTTGTGAACAAGACCACATGTGCTTCCACCACTGTGCCTGACAGTCATCTCCTATAAATTTTTATCGAATTAAACTGTTGAGCTGGCTGCTGCTATGGCACTTAAACGATGCTCGTAGGCATAACAAACATATATTGAATAAATGCTTTTGAGATCCAAGTATTTGCCAGATATCTGACACTTATCACCTAAGACTACATTAAACCACATTCTGATCCTGGATGGGTTATATAGTCCAATGAGGGAGAGAGACCTGGATGTTTATAATGATGACACAGCGAGATGTGACATAACAAGTTTACTCTTAGAGACAAGCAGTCCAGAGAAGGGCTAGTCAGCTCTCTCAAAACTGCCGCAAAATTCACTGAAAATTTGAACAGTATCTTGGAGAATCAATTTTGGTTTTGTCTGATAAAAGTAGGAAATCCTTCCAGGAAATGTGTGCTATATATAGAAACCTGTAGAGAAAAAATGTCAGTTCACAAGATCAAGTTTATATTGTGTTTGCTAGCTTAATCAGTGAGTGAAGTGAGAATTCCAGCCAGAGGATAAAGAGTATTACCAGATATGAGAATGGATTTGAATGTATGGGTTTAATGAAAACAGAATATTAAAAAGAAATAATGGATTAGGATTGTTTTTTTTTAAAAAGGACATTTTAGTGGTAAGTCAAGGATGGATTACAAAAGGAAAAGAACAAAGATTGGGAGGCCAGTTAATAACAAGCTGGGATGGGCTATCCACACAGTGTAGTGTTGTGAGTAGAAATGTAGAATCTGGATCCAGATGGTCTGGATTTGATTTTTGGACTTTATGACCCTGTGCAAGTTCCTTACCTGCTTGATGCTTTAATTTCTTCATCTATGAAATGGACATAATAAAGGATCCTAATTATAAGGGTACTATAAGTATTAAGCAATACATATAAAATGTATAACACTAGATAAATGTTGTTTATTATTATTGATATACCATTCAAATATCATGAAAACAGTATGAGATGGACACTGTGGTTATACAGATATGAGTATTAAGGCTTTTGGTTACTTCTACTTAAGTAATTGTGATGGTTAATCACTACATTTCATATAGTTACATGCAATATACACATACTACAGGTCATGAAACAATAGGTCAAATGAGGATTTTACTATCAATATTTATTAAAGGATTTTTTGTATTGCTAGACTTATTAAAATCATGTAATCATGAAGCTCACAGTCTCTTTACTTTTGCTATGAAGTATAAGATTAAAGTGGAATTGAAGCAACCATATGGCATATATAGAAAATAACATTTGGTGCTATAAAGCTGAAAAGTGTAGACTCTAAACGATAGCATTTGTTCATTGGTCTTGCTTTGCAGAAACATGCCTTATCTGCTGATTGGGTCCCTATTTTTCACCTGTCTATTGAAGTGACAGCCTCTAGACTCTTAGTCACAATATGGTCATGTTCATACATTTTACAAAGTTGCATTCTTGTCAAGAAAAAAATAAAATTTATCATGTAGTTAATTCCTAACCTTCTATCAAACTAACAGCACAGATAAGGTCAACACTGCAACTGATTTATAAATCATATCATCTATCCTGAAATGTCTGTTTGTTTTTTTCATTTGTTTATAATAACAGGTGACAACACCATCTGCCAGCTAAACAACTGTTGTAAGTCCCTTAGGGTTCTTTAAGATGTGTAGTTCTTTGTCATACTCCTCCTCAGATATGCACAGTATCACTTGGTCAATAATGAAATTCTAATTTAGAATCAGCAATGATTTATCAAGTGGTGCTTGGTTGTTTCTGAGGGACACACAATGGAAAAAGGCAATTGTGAAGCAGCTACTAGAAGCATTTTCAGGGATGTTAAGAAGAAGCTGATAAAATTCTTTCCTCTTTGTACAGCATGAAGGAAATAGATCACCCCATGAATAGGACCTAATGGCCACAATGCTTCTCCTAGCCTTTGAAGTTATATGTTTAATATATTGTATTTCGCTAGCTCATATGGGTTCAAGGCAGAGTAAAATTCCTCTAATTTTCAGAATATCATTTCATGTATATAGCAGGAACAAGAGAAATAAGAAGATACTCAGAATTGTAGGATTATATTAAAATTGCACATTCAACTTTTATTTGGTAGCAATTTGTTTAACCTGTCCTTTCAGATAATAAATGCCATAGTCTCCAGGATGCATATGCCATCTCTCAGCACCTAATTCTATATTCACCCACACCATTGCCTCTGTCAGGGCCAACTGGGGTGATCTCTTACTCAGATCAGTCCCTAAAGCATTCCTGGAACAGGTTATACAATGATAACTTGTAGTTGGAAAATATATACATCAAACTTAAAATACTGATTGAAGATTATTAACTGTGGCAGCAGCTCTTCTGCTTGCCTGTGAATATGCAGGTGCTTCTCTTTACCAGCCTTCTCTCTTTGCAAAGCAGCAGAGACAGCTCTCCTCCAACACTGCCCACCTGTGACCATGCAGGCCTATATTTTAGCAAAACTGTCCCTTTCAGGGGCAGCTCTTTCTGCCCACTTGTGTCTGTGCAAGCCCCCTTCCATTCCCTTTTTATAATAAACCTGCCCTTTTGCATATATATATATATATATATATATATATATATATATATATATATATATATACAATAGATGTGAATGCCTGTAGTACTTCCAAAAATGTACTGGTGCCCTCTATGCAAAAATGCATCCTGACTTTTTTGACAACCCAGAACATCAAGACTAGCAAATTGGTCAAGCGTCTTGGAACAACTGGGAATAGCAGGAGACACCACACCTTGATGATGTCATGCCAGTGAAAGCTGCCACCATGACTAATGGTGGACTTGGCTGAGCTCAGCTGGAACCCAGGTACTGGGCTCAGGAACTGACATCATTTCCTTCAAAATGAAATGTGATATCAGTGAAGCAAATAGGCAGTCAGAGGGAATTAAAAAAAAAAAAAAAAACGTGAGCAAAATCCATCAACAATAAACTCTAAAATTTAAAAAAAGTAAAGTAGCTGTAAACATCATTATATTGTGATTTGTTTACAATTTTTACTTTGTCTACTTGATTTTTCACATGGGAAGCAAAATACATTTTATATAATTTAATGCATTTTTTTTAAATCCAAGGCATATCCTGCAAACTGTGATACACACAATGACACTCCATGCGAGGACACATTGAAAAGGTTTTATTGACATGTAATTTCTTACAGAGTTTCTCCAATATTTTTGAGTATGATCTCTGTTAGGTAAAATTCCAAGTGTGTGGCTTGGAGGTGGCTGACTTCTCACTGTATTTATGTAAGGAAATCTGTCTTTTTGTCAATCTTTAATCTGTCTAGATAATGTACATACACACATGACCAACCTCTCCCCAAGAAATGTAATTGGCTTAGGGCCTCCCTGGTGGTACAAGGGGTTAAGATGCAAACTATGAGGCTATTTGCAGCTACCATAGCATGGGTTCGAGCTCCGGCCAGAGAGCTACCCACATGGTGCAGCAGACCTCTCCTGTCTTATCTGCTGCTCCCCTCAGCTGTGTATTTCAGTCAATCCACCTGTTCTGTTCCCTACTCTGTCTCTGATGAATCCTGTCACCCCCCACACCTCTGGCCTGTACCCCAGTTCTTGCATGCATAAATAAATACATCTTTAAAAAATGTAATTGATTTAAATAGAGATAGTAGACATCTTCCCAGTATCAAAGAATTCTGATTTGTTACTACTTCTTGCTTCTATTTGAGATATTGGTCAGAGTTTCTCTTTCCTAAATATTGTCATGTGTTAGGCTCTGCAAAATCATTGGAATGTTTTACATTATGGTATAATAAAGTGAATAAGATACTTTATTTAGAGTAGTAGAATGTATTGGGTACCAAAACTGTGATACAATATAAGCCTATCTTTAGACATAGAGTCAGTTAATCTAAAGCATTTTTAAGGCAGTGAATTATAAAAGAGATACATACATACCTGATACATTTTATTTTCATTCAACCATAGAATCCTCTTTTATGTAGTATTCAGGACTCTATTTTGTGTTTTGAATAACTGTCTGGGATTTGATATTTTTGGCATAAAATCCACAATTTATTGTCTATGAATTTTTATGTATTGGTTTCTTCACAGTGGAATAAATACCTAAAGACTTGTAAAACAATTTGGGGAAGATTCCATTTAGATTTTTATCATTGCTTTTCCAAGTATACCTCAAATATCTTTATGCCGTTTTGTAGTCTTCCTGGCCTGTTAAATTTAAGTTTTTATTTTCTAAAAAACTGCCTTTTGTATGCTTAAGTTACCTGTATATAATAATTGAATCATTTAGTGATTTGTTGTAAGTATGACTGACATCACAAGGTTTGAGTTGATTTTACAACAAGAACTGTATAAATATCTAATCAGAGTGATGAGAGTAGTCACATGCAGGAACAACTCACTATCTATAAGAATGCAATTAAATGAATGAGAGCCAGCACCTATGGGAGTATACTGGGAAGCCTATGTATAAGCAAGTTCTACCGAACTTCTCCTTAGTATTGAACTCAAAACATAAATAGAATATTCATATTTGTAGCTTTTGTGTTTTTAAAAACTTGTAAATAGGGCCTCCCTGGTTAAGCACCACACTATGAAGCAATCCGCAGCCTCTGCAGCACGAGTTTGATCCTCAGCCAACCAGAGAGAAACCTCCTCATGCGGCAGACCTCTCCTGACTTGCCCGCTGCTCCCCTCAGCAGTGTATTTTAGTCAGTCTGCCTGTTCTGCTCCCCACTCTGTCTCTGGTGAATCCTGTCACCCCCCGCATCTCTGGCCTGTACCCCAGCTCTTGTATGCATAATAGATAAATCTTCAAAAAAAACCCTTGTAAATAAATTGAACCTCTTAGAGAGATTCCGCATCCTAATTCCTCTCAAGATACTAGCATCACTTCAAAGGTATTGTCTCATTTATTCCCATTTGCCAATAGAATTAAACTGCATATCCTTGGAACATACAAAATTATAGCATTGCAGCAATATGATACCCTGCTGAGGGCTACATGAAGTGGAAAAAGGGCCATTATTTAAACTTGTATTAGGCAATGTCTTGTGTGGTGATAATTTATTAATGAACTTACGGAAAAGAGGTATGATGAGCTCATGAAATGAACAAAATAGTTCTAGAAACAAAATATAACTATAATATACACACATGCACATTTCATATAAAACAACATAATCATATTAATTGTATGCATGCACACATTTTATATATCGTTTCTGTATTCATTTATATATATATTTAATGTTAGCCAGGAATTGATATGATTTTGATCCAAAGCTTGAACTCCAGCCAAACAGTCTTTACCAATTAATAGTCATATAACTTTAGTTAATCTCTCCAGTTTTCTTATTTAAAATTGAGATAATATTATCTACCTCATTAAATAAGCTTCTATTGCTAAGATGCTTAAACTAGTGCTATGAATGGTAATATTTGTATATAAAATGTTTGGATGCAGACATAGACACCATATTGATTTAGAAGTGCTTCTGATGCTTTGAGTTTTCAAGTTTAAGGTATGAAATACATTTCATAGCTTGACAGAATTTGTCATTTTGAACCTGTACCATTTATCTATGCTGTATTAATGAAGTCCATCCTAGAACTCCCAAAGCTGATAGAGAATCTCATCTCTTATTACATTCACCCATGAACAACTACAGACACCCTCTGTCAACAGGAAAACAAATATTATGATTGCCTCTTTTCAGAAAAGCATTTCCATGTCTGTGTTGAATTCAATAATATGGTTACTTTAAAGGGCACAGAAGACAAGTTATTTACCATGCCAGAAATAGCACACCTCATGACAATTCTAAAATGTTCCTGTAGCCTTATAAAATGGCATTCTCTTGTATTCCTGGTTGCAATTTCTGATATAACCCACCGCCACTATGACTGCTAGTACATGGTAGTGATCTTGATAACATTTCTGCTTTCATTTCAACTCTTGATTGGCCTTTAGCAGTCAGAGTAAGTGAGGCTGTCATTCTATCTTCCATCCTTATGAAATTGAATTTTATGAAAGAGATGTAACCTAGAGTTTGAAAGGTTTGATTGACATCTTCCATATGGCTGCCTAGCTATAGTCAAAGCAATAGAGCCCTGAAACCTTTGCCAGTGCCTTCATTTAAGTAGGGGAAAACAAGAAGGAAAAGAGACAGGGAATATACCAGAGTGCAGGAGTCTATGATGTCCACTTCTGGTCCCTGCAACAGTCTGCATGCTTCCTCCCCCCACCCTGTTAATTAGATAGCCTCTACTTAACAAGGAACAGTTGACTATGGTGATGACATTATTAATTCACTGCCTCAAAAGGGGGAAGTCCAGGAGCACTGGAATGACATACTACCTTGTTTTGAATTCACAAAATAAAAATCTATACAAAGATAAACAAGTATTTATTTGGACCAAACTGAACACTGCACAGACATCCCTTCTTGATAAGGATATATATGAGATGTGTGTTTGGACTCTATCAGCTTTTCAGAAAAAAAAAAGAAGTATATCTGCATTTTTACCTAGTTGACAAATTTCAGATTCTCCAGATGGCAGTTTTAATATGTTTAATATGATTGTGCTGTTAAAAAATAGCAATAAGAGTTTTCTCTAGAGAAAAGCTAGTTGCTTAGAGAAAGCAATACCATATGATACATGAAAATAAGAACATTGCAAGCTATTTTTGTTATTTGGCTTTTACTGAGCTCTCGATGAATAAAAAATCAGTACTGAACAAATAAATGATGCTGACGATGAACTTGCAACTTATTCTTTCCAACTCCTAAAGTCCGTTATTAAAATATAGTCAACCCATCTGTCATCTGCTTTTCTGTGCACTGGTAACAATAGGCACACCATGAGGTTTTTATTTGTTATCCACTTGCAATATGAACAGTAGGAGATCTGAAAATGGATCAGAACCAAATACATAGATTCAAGGCACGATCCTGGATCCTCTTGAGAGTTTTAAGAATCCTGACCTAAGAATCATTCCAAATATTGGCATTCTCATAATTCTAATTCTGCCAGTCAATGTGAAAATTGTCTTACTCATCTCATCACATAGTTCCCATCCTGCACCCCACCAATGATTCACACAATGCTTTGCATTGCTCAATACTTTGCTTATGGAATGCATGATCTGAAATTCCATGGCCTAGGCTTCTCAACATTAAATATTTTATTCTGAAGCTATGAGTCCTAAGCTATTTCTTTATTAGCTTGATCTTGAATCACTTAATAAGGCTTTGTTGTGGAGATATTGGAAATTGAAGGTCAAATGGATACATTAAACTTCCTAACTCATGCCTGGCCTGCTTTAAGTGCGCCATGAAAACTACTGACAACAGCTGTCATTTTGATGTGTACTGATTCTGCTGGGGAGTTTGATTTCCACTGAGTAAAATTATAGACTCTGTAGAACAGCTAAAACAGTGATCCATCCACCAAGAGGACCTGGACTACGATCCTTTTAGCACATTTTACGTGAACATAGGAAGACTTTAAATTTACTAAGTGAGTTTGGCTACTAAGGTATGAAGTCATCTGACAGCACAATGCCAAATAACTGTCATTTTGTTGTGACTTTGCAGGATTATTGGACTATTAACTGCAGTGTTAGTATAAAATTTCAGCTTAATTTTTCAAAAACGTCTGTCCTAATTGTAAACTAGTCTATAGAGTGAATGTCACAATTCACACTGATAGAATAATAATAATGATGATTGTTATTTTATGGGGTTATCATTATGATTATTTGAATTGGCACATCATAGGGCTATATATAAATTAGTTGTTAGTGTATATTTCTTGTCTTTTATCTTGTACTGAGAACAGAGAATCTCTATGTTCATTTTCTTATTGAATCAGGCAACTAATAATAAGGCAGATTGATACCTTTAAAAATTCTGAAAACAAAGCCATCTGGTTCCAGTGCTGGCACACTTTGGACATATTATAAATTCAGTTCCAGAACTCAGTCATAAAGTAGATACTATAATAATGATTCACAGGACATTTTTGCTTTCTGAGTGTATATTCAGGTTATTTTTACACTATATTGTAGTCTATTAAGTGTGAAGTAGTAGCTTTATGTCTAAAAAAGTCTGCATAGCTTAGTTAAAAATACTTTATTTCTAAATATGCTGACCACCATCTGAGCCTTCAGCAGGTTGGAATCTTCTTGCTGGTGGAGGGTCTTGTCTCCCGGGATGATGGCTAATGATCATCAGGATAGTGCTTGCTCAAGTTTGGGGTGGCTGTAGCAATTTATTAAAATAAGACAACAATGAACTTTGCCACATTGATTGATAGCAATTTACACAGAGTAAAACTTCTTTCTAAATTGGAATTAATCCTCCCAAATCCTCCTGCTGCTTTAGCAAATAAATTTATATAATAAATAATCTAAATCTTCTGTTGACTTTTCAATAATGTCCACAGCATCATAATCTGCAGTAAAGTCCATCTCTAGAAACCACTTTCTTGCTCATCCTTAAGAAGCAACTTATCTTTTCAAGTTGTATCATGAGATTGTAGCAATTCAGTCACTTTTTCAAGCTCCATTTCTAATTCCATTTCACTTTATAATTGTACTATGTTTGCAATTACTTCCTCTACTGAAATTTTGAAACCTTCAAAGTCATCCATGAGGGTTGGAATCAACTTCTTCCAAACTGTTGTCAGTGTTGATATTTTGACTTCCCCCATGCATCAGGACAGATCTTAGTGGCATGGATTGATAGAACGGTAAATCAATTCCAGCATTTTCAGTTAACTCTGCTCAGATCTATGAAAGGAATCACTATCAATGGCAGCTACAACCTTCCTAAAATGTATTTCTCTATATGTAATTTTTTGAAAGGCATTACTTTTGCTTCATTCTTTTTTAATTGACATTATTTTATTATGATATAATTGAAAGATAACACTAGTTCCATGTGTACAATATGATTCACTATATGTTCATATTACAAGATGAATCAAGTCTAGTTAATGTGTCACCACAGTTACACCCTCGTTCTTGTAATGAGAAATTTTAAGATCTTTTCTCTGACAACATGCAAATATAATATACAATAGAGTGTTATTAACTATAGCCACCATGCTGTGCATCATAGTCCCAGAACTTTTTTTATAACTAGAAGTTTGTACCTTTATTTTTCATAACTTTTTTTTTAATTGAGATAATGTTGGTTTACAACACTGCAATGATTTAGGGATATAGGTTCATACCATTTTAGATGTATGTTACCAACCCATACTCACCACTGATTATAGGACTTGAAAGTCAATATTAATTCCTTGATATTTGGATTACAGAATGGAGCTTCATTAGGAGACACAAAAAACTTTGATCCCCTTATAGAACTATTGGATTACCAGGTAGTTGTAATGTTGGTCAGCATTAATATTTTGAAATGAATATTTTTTTCTGAGCAATAGGTTTCAACAGTGGCTTTCATATATTCAGCAAACCATGCTATAAAACAGGTGCCATGCAGGCTTTATTATTTCATCTGTATATTATGAGCAATTAAGTGGATAATACTTCAGGGCCCTACGACTTTCAGATTGATAATAAGCATTGTTTAATCTAGATTCTTCAGCCTTTAAAAAGAGTTAGTCTGGCCTTTGACTTTTTTTTTAAAAAAAAAGATTGATTTATTTATACAAGAGCGGGGGTACAGGCCAGAAGCGTGGGAGGGTGAGAGGATACACTAGAGACAGAGCAGGGAGCAGAACAGGCAGACAGACAGAAAGCACTGCTGAGGGGAGCAGCAGGCGAGGCAGGAGAGGTCTGCAGTGCCATGTGGGTTGCTCCCTGGCCAGCCGGGAATCGAGCCCACACTGCAGAGGCTGTGGACAGCTTCATAGTGCTGCGCTCAACCCACTCCGCCAGCCACTGGGGAGGCCCTGACTTTTTTTTTTTAATTGAAGCGATGTTGTTTTACATTGTTATTTGTGTTTGAAAGTATAGGCATAGTCCCTTCCCCATGCAGTCAGGCTTTGATTTCTCCAGCTATGAAAGACCTGGATGATATCAGGGACTATCTTAGCTAGATCTTCTGGGTAGAACTTAGACTTGAAAGAGTGGTACTCTTCCTTTGGATTAGCTTTTGTGTTAAGGAACTTTGGTGGCTGGTTTTATATTCTATCTACACCACAAAAACTTTCTCCATATTAACAGGAAGCTTATTTAACTTTTTTTTTAACCTTTGATATGTTCTCTGGAATGGCATTTTTCCTTTCCTTTAAGGACTTTTCTTTGCATTCACAGTGTGGCTAGATGTTTAGTAAAAATGGTCTAGATTTCAGGCTCTCTGGTCTTTTGAAATGCCTTTTTACTGAACTTAACTATTTCTAACTTGTGATTTCAAGTGAGAGACTTGTGATTCTTCCTTTGACTTGATCAAGGCCATTGTGGGTTATGAGTTGGTCTAGTTTCAATGTTGTTATATTTCAGGAAATAGGGAGGCGCAGAAGAGGGAGGAAAACAAGAGAAAGACCAGTGGGTGGAACAGTCAGAAAACATAAGTGTTTATTGAGTAAGTATGTTGTATTATATGTGAAACCCTAAACTATTACAATAGAAAAACAAAAATCACAGATTATAGTGATGAATAATAATGAAAAAAATGGAAATACTGTAAGAATTACCAAAATGTGACACACAGACATTAAATTGAATATATACTGTGGAAGAAATGGCACCAATAGACTTGCTGGATGCAGTTTTGCCAGAAACCTTTAATTTGTAAAAAAAATGTCATGTATATATTAAGTTTTATTTATTTATGCATAAAAGAAATGTCAGACAGGCCAGAGGGTGAGGGGTGAAAGGATTCACCAGAGACAGAGTGGGTAACAGAACAGGCAGATCTACTGAAATATACTGCTGAGGGAAGCAGTGGGTGAGGCAGGAGAGGTTAGCTGCACCATGTGAGTAGCTCCCTGGCTGGGGATCATATACTTGTCCTGCATGGATAGCTTCATAGGATACGTCTTAACCCCTTGCGCCACCAGGGAGGCCCAACATGTTATATATTTGAAGGAAAATAAAGCAAAGTGCAATAAAACAAAGTATGATGTCTATTCCTTTAGTTGTAAATGATTTGTGACTGAAAACGTGGATAATGAATTTGGAATGGTTAGAGTTTTGTCCCTAAATCTATAATTACAACTTTAAACAAAGATTCAATAACCTTAGCTATATAATAAAGATAATAGTAGATAATCCTTGTAAATACTTTATTTAAAGTAAGAATTATCATAAATAATGTATAATGTGCTTGTTAGAGTACTTGAGATATGTTAAGCATTCATTATATTTTTCTTAAATTAGAATTCAAATTCAATATTTTTCTTTTTAGTCAGAATGCAGAGAGGTGTGTTATAATGAAAAGATATTAAAATTAAAAATTTAAAAATCCCTACTACTGAAAACTTAAATAACATTTAGTGATTAATCACATACATACCTCAACACACCCACACAATCTGACATCTAAATAAATGGATCAAAGAAATATATGACTTGGTAAATTCAGTTCAACAACAATGAAACAAAATCTTGTTTGTGCAGTGGTATTAATTTATTGTGCTACTTTTGAAGACTATTTTCTACTTTTAAATCTAGTATGCTAATCATCAATTTGCTTTTGATCATACAAGTATTAACTCTGAAATAGTTATAAATTGCTATGTAGAATGAACAGCTGTGAGAAATAATAAATGATTCTCTTATCATAACAACTAGAATATTAGCTGGTATATTTAGAGATATATGTAAGCAGTACTATTACACAAAATAATGAGAAAATGCTAATTTAACCCTTTGCTGGTTCAATTAATGTAACTCTATTACTTTAACCTCAGGAATACATGATCAACTCTGTATTTCAATATAAATCTGTTTAGAAATGCAATGCACTGTGGTTCAGTTGTACAGTTTTTAAGAAAATGCACTTCTGTAAGAAATATGCTTGTTTTTATTTAGTTGTTTTGAACTTATGCCAAGTTTACCCTGTATCTTCTTGGAAATCTTTACCAAGCTAAACTATATAAAGGGACAGAGTTTTTAAAGTAAATGCTGATTTTATTGGGGTTGAAAGATGGGGAGAGAGAAGGAAAAATAGAGGAAATGGTGATGTTTGAACCCTTTATACTAGATTAGATGCATAGTATGTTGATTCAGGCCAAAAATATTCATTAAAAATGACTTCCTCTGAATAATTGTGGCTATCATCTGCCATGTTATTTTTTGCATCTTTGACCAATAGAATAAGAAATATTTAATCATCACTAACTTAATGTCGATCGAGAATATCAGTCAAAATGCTATATGTACTAAGATACCAGTGTTCAAATTTATTATGCAGTGTTGAAATAAGAATTGCTGTAATAGCCTTAACCAACCTAGGCATTTTAATAAGTACCTATATACATTATTTAGTCCCCGTGAATTGTAGGATCTATGTACTCTAATCGTCCCAATTTTATAATTGAAGTAAATGTGATTCCCACAAATTAGATGACCTCCTTTGGTCCCATATGTTGGAATTCAAGCATAATTTCTGATAAAAAATTTAAGTTCTTAACTATGATGACATCTCTACTTCTGTTATAATCAGAACTATAAAGACCAGATGTCTTTTGTGGTGGTATTTGTTGTTTATTGAAATTCATTTCTTTGTTTCATTTAAAGAGAAGCAATTATGTGGAAGGAGAGATAAAACCCTTTGTATAATTGAAGTGGGATAAATTATTGTTATTATCCTTTTTCCCCAAACTCCTTAAAATTTCATTTTGTTCCCTTTTGTGAACACATGCCACTTACACACACACATACACATATACACATACACAAATACATATACACATATACACAGATCTCTTGGTAAGATGGAATAAATTTGTCTCTCTATAGCTCCTGCATATAAGTTTAAAAGCTGGAATATATGTGCTCACTTAGCTGGTCTACTATGAACAAGACAGCATATACAAAGGGGAACATCATCAGTCATATGTGTACAGTCTTGCTCTGTAATAATGTGATATTTTAGACAATATCATAAAGACCTCAATACCTCATCAATATAAAGAGAACCATAATCCACTAAATCTTTTTCAGATTCCCTTGGAATTTACTTAAAAATAAGAGAAACCAACATATGGTATCCTTTCTGATTCTGGAGCAGATCGCTTATAGTGTGATGTAGATTGCAATGCACTATAGGGAAGTGCAAAGGGGGCTACATACCAAAAATGGGGATGATATCAAGCACCCTAAGATTCAACAAAGGGGTAGAATAAACACAGACATAGGAATTAGCTGCTTTGCCAACTGGGGAGACCACAGAAAAACAGGAATTGCTGTACCAGGGAGGAGGGCACAGGAGAAAATGAATCCAAGGCAGCATGATCTCAGGACAGGGACAGCTTGCCTTGCTGAAGGTGCAGAATACTTAAAAGGATCAAGGAGACCCCCCCCCCCCCAGAAGTGTTTCCTTATATTTCCAGTGTTTTAAGTTCTCTATGGGCCCGAAAATAAAGACTGGATATAATCAGGAACAACAAATTGACCATATTTGATTGAGATAGGAATAAAGATCAGCAGCAATATTTATTGGCAAAATTATGAGAAACAGACAAGACTGCCTGAAAGTTTATCTCAACTTCCCTGATTACTACAGATGAAATAAGAATCAGGCACATGCTGGAAACTCTTATGTCTATCTCAATTTTCATCTTGGTTTTTCCTAGTATTTCCTACTTTTTTTTTTTTTTACTATATATAACAAAGCTAATGGTATCTTATTAGGTAAGTTATCTGCTCCTACAAACAGCTAAAATTCAAATCATTTATTGTTTCCTGAAATTGCATAGCTCATATTTCATTAATGTTACATGACCTTTGCCATTCACTGAAGTCCACTCGAACCACACACATGAGGTTTGGGTGGGAGCACTCTACTTACCTAGAATCACAATGTGAGTCAATATTATATCCCTTACCTCAGGAACTTGAGAGTTGAAGCAATTTGAAAGTTTGTGTTCCTGAAGGGGAATGGAGAAACTTAAAGATGGTGGGAAGGGGATACAGAGAAAAAGGATAATTATAGATAAACTCAATTTCAATTCATAATTTAGGACTAAAAACTTCAGTTGGTTATTTTTAATCTTTATTTTTAACTCAACAATTTTTTTTTACATTGTGCTATTTAGGTAACTTTGGGTTTTAAACATTGTATATGATTTAGAGGTATAGGTTCACAAGGCTTTTCAGATATATATTACCATACCTCACCTCCTATTTTTAAATTATTTATTTTATGGGGATAACATCGGTGTATAGCACTGTTTGTGTTTTAAGGATGTTACCATTCCACATTCACCACTAAAGCACCTATACTACTCTACTAAAGTCCATTACTCCCCAACACCCACCTCTCCCCTCTGGTAATCTCACTTCTACAGCCAGATTGCTATGGTTTGCTTTAGATTAGTTTTATCTGTTCCTTTGTTTTATTTCTTGTAAGAATGAAATCAGTCATTACTTGTCTCTCTTCTTATTTCACTTAGCATAGTTTCCTTTAGTTTCATCAATGTCATTACAAATGGCATGAACTCATAGTTTACAGCTGATTAGTATTCCATTATTAATATGTATTACATGTTCTTAATCCACTCATTTGTCATTGGGCACTTATGTTATTTCTATAACTTGACTATTGTAAATAATGCTGCAAAAAATAGGAATACTTACATCCCTTCAAATTAGTGTCATTGTATTCCTCAAGTGGACACTTAGGAGTAGAAATTGAGGCATGTGGGGTCTCTTCCAGTTTGAAAAATCAATGATTTATTTATCTTGAGACATTTCACAGACTTTTTAATGAACATTTATTGTCATTGAAAGTAAGATAAGTTTTGCTTAATGGTACTTATCAGAAAGGCTTTTGAGACCTTTATGAATGCAAATATACTGTACTAGATTACCAACAACTATTAAAGTTCACATTTAATGTAATCAAAAGAAAAGAGTAATTTTCATGTTTTAGCAGTAGATATATATATAGACATCAATGAAGAATTAATAATACTTGTTTTTTTTAAAGATTGATTGATTGATTGATTGACTGATTTATACAAGCACTGGGTACAGTCAGAAGCACGGGAGGGTGAGAGAATTCACCAGAGCCAGAGCAGGGAATAGAACAGGCAGAGGGCCGAAGTACACTGCTGAGGGGAGCAGTGGGAGGCAGGAGAGGTCTGCGCGCCATGTGCGACCCTTGCCTGGTGGCCAGGGATCAAACCGGTGCTGCAGAGGCTGCGGGCATTCGCAGCCCAGCGCTCAACTTCTGCGCCACCAGGGGAGACCCCTAATAATATTTGTTTTATGTGGGATTTTGAGATTGGAATTTGACACAGAATTTCTACTTTGGGGAATTTAATCTTTGGAGAGGCCAACACACATATAAAGAATTGTTTAATGCACACATGTGTTAGAGCTGAAAATTTGAAACAAATATCTGTTAAAGTAGAATGTATAAATAAGTATATCATGAGACAGATCTATAAATGCAGGATGTGCTAATGTACAACAACCTTTACAACATATAATTAAGTGAAAAGCGCAAGGTGAAAAGTCACATATGTGTTATAATTCCATTTATATAAATAAAAATGTGAAAATAATTTACATTTATATATTGACAGATATTAACCTCTGTGCTGTCATCTGCATGCAATATTTTCCTGAATAGTTATGCACTTGACAGTGTATTCCTAAATTAAAACATACTGCTTTTGGAGAAAGTTTAGTTTCTTAGTTTAGTTTCTTTAGTTTCTTCCAGTTTTAAGAAACTGGATAGTTTCTTAAAAGTTTGTTAAATGCATAAGTAAATGTTGCACCTTACTTATGTTTTAAGGCTAGTGCAACTTTTATTAAAGAGCCAGAAAGAGAAAAAAGAAAACTGAATTATAAGTGTTTATAAATACAAAACTCTCAAATAAAATTTTATTAACCCAAATCAAAACTGTGATAATGATATCCCATTTTCTTCCCAAGAAGAAAATTGAACATGATAAAAACTATCAATATAATCAATCATGTTAATGATCTAAAAGAATAAAGTGAATATCTCAGTTGATGTAGAAATAACAATTGACAAAATTGTCCCAGATTTACGTTAAGAAATGAAATCCTCATAAAAATAGTAATGAAAGGGAACAGAATTCTTTTTGAAAGCAACAAGTTACGCATTTCTAATAGGCTGCTATGCAGAAACCACACACAAAAGAACCAAAATGTAAGTATGAGCAAAATAGACAAGCATGAAGGAGCTCATACCATAGACATTTTTTGGGACAATAACACAGGCACACAAACAGCAGGTGCATGAAGTATTCAAGGCCATACCAATATTTGTATTTGTGGTGGTCAAAGGAACACAATGTGGATACATTAGAGATAGTCCAGTGGATGAAAGGGGAATAACACATGAGAACATGGGCTGAAGAATCAAATAATAAAATAAAACAAATAAATAAAAAGGAGTTTTGCCTTGTCCAATGATGATATAATATGAAGTGACAAGTCTGACCAAGACATTCTCTACAATATTCCAAAATAAATAAGTAAATTTAAAAATATGACATATATCCTGCACCCAACATACACCTGTGACATAGCCTGGGAAAGATTTTTGGTTTTAAACTGTTTGCTGCGTATCCACAAAGTGGGGTCACAGCACAGGGGTCATGCCCAGAGGCCTACATTTCCATTTTTCCTCTTGCCATTTCTGAAACCTCAGGAGAATCACTAGGCACAGTGGTTGAAAGGTTTCTTAGACTAAGAAGACCTTCCTGAGTTTTGTGTATTATCAAGAGAAACTAGATGCCTAGGAATTGTATGACTGCCTAGCACATAGTAATTGTTTTAATACATATTCCATCTCTTTCCTCCAACAGTGCAAGCCCCAATAATTTCATAGTCAATGCACAACCTGTCAGAAGGAATACTTAGGAGAGAGACAGGGCCTACCCCATAAATACTTACTTTCTTAACACTAAATTTTTCCAGAATATCTTCCATTCTGTAGTCCTAACTTTAAATTCTAGAATCTGTGATAAAGATATGATGGCAAATAGGGCCAACCAGAAAGAGGGGGGAAAGTAGAGGTATTATAAGTGAAGAATTGCACATTAACTTCTTCAGTCTGCACAACCTTGTAAGTAATGTAAGTTGAAACTCTTCATTCTGTCATAAAAATGTCTGATAAATGTTGATGGAACCTCATTTCAGCCTTACAGACTTAGCAAGTATATTGCCATCTATATATATTTTTATAATCAATGATGGTGTTGCTATTTTCTTCCATAATTGGAGCATTTATTGAGAGATTCCCCACTGTTTGACTGATGCACTTCATTCTCTATACTTTTTTCCTGCTGTGTCCCCACAGTTATGATGCTCAAAATTTATAGAGTTTAGATTCTTCTTGCTGTTGTTTTGCATTCCTACTAACTGTTTATTCATAGGATAAGAGTAAGAGAGTTTTATATTAAAGTGGGTTTTATATAGATTATTAAAAATAGTGCTCTGAGAACAATCACTTATTTTTGATGGATTCCATCGAGACACGGTAATACTGCCTACATCACAAATAACCCTACTTTGTGCATCATGTTGACTGCCTGGTAAACAGTTGGAGGGATGTTTCATCAGAAGGTAGTTCAAGGTTTATGAGGCTGGGATTCTATTCAAGTTCTATGGGCAGTGTGCTTATTAATCAGTCAGAATGTTGAATTCCACTGTTGGAGCTCTGTTGAGCATTGTGAATTTAGAATATGCAAGGCAGAACAGACCTACATATTCTGTCTCTCTCTAATCACTGCCAACTCTAAGTGAAAATTAATATTTGACTCTGCTGGCCTATTATTGTTATAGATATTATATGGTACCCCATGTACCTTAGGGCATAGAGGTATTGTGGGACAGATATGAGTTTATTTTCTTTCTTAATGTTTGATGGGAAAATGAACTGCTAAGTTAAAGTAATGCAGTGGAAATAAGCATCATTCAATAAGTCTCCAAAAAGAGCTAGTATTCAAATTAAAAAGCATAATGTCCATTTCAAGAGAGTCCATTCTGACGCCAAGAGCTATCATTAAAGCATAATGATATCAGTAACTTAGGGTTTTTTTTTTTTTAAACAATTTTCTTTAACAGCTGCATGAAAATAATTGTTTGAATCTGCGTAGAAAGTCAGGTTCTTCTCAGTGTTTTACTCTGAAGTCTATTATCATTCCACCTGGGGATAGGCAGGAAGAATACAGTTAAGCTTAGATCATATCATTGTCCTTTGTTTTGTTAGTGCTATTGAGAGACTTGGCAGCTATCCAGATTTCATTTTTCAACAAAAATGACCCTTCTGCTCCACTGACCAATCTCAGTGTCCTTTTATTGCTGGTTGGTTAACAGATTGGTTGATTTTTTTTTTTCTTTTCTCCTCCGACTGCTTACATTTTTATGTTTGTTTCAAATGTACAGTTGTAAGCAAGGTGAATATAGGATAATTTGACATGACTTCAGTACCTTGTGTTTTATAACAGTGATGCTTGAATTTTATTTTTGTTTTCCATCATCTCAATTTAATTTAGGGGCCTTCTTTTGCCTGGTTAATATGACCAAAAATTATGATCTATTCATCATCTGATACTTTTAGGGTTAGAAGAACATAGGCACCAGTCAGAAGTCCTGCATTGTTAGACACTAGTTGGAATTCCTGAGGAATTAGACCCCAAGAAGGATAATTAGTGACCTAGGACAGTACAGCCACATAATGACAGATCTGTGTCTGGAATCCAGCTCACTAGACTTGCTGAAGAGTTTTGTTGTTTTTTTGTTTTTGTTTTTGTTTTTTTCTCTAAATATAACCCCCTTTGCTCTATTCCCAACTTATGTGTAACAACTGAGCAGATCCGAACAACAAATCTTTCATGTGGACTTCACTCCCCAAACTTGCAGTTTGATGGCTTCAAGTGTTTGACAGTGCATATGACAATATAATTTATCCTGTGACTGCACAGATGACATCCTGTGAATACTGCTTGATGCCTCTGCAAAATCGTCCCTGAAAAGATTGTAGCTGTCTATGAATCCACAGATTCCATAGTTTTCCTTTGAAATATACCTGAAAATGTCACTCTCACTGTTAGGCAAAAACAAATGTCAGATGTGGTGACACAATTGTAATTACTAATTATAACACCAGTGTGATATATTTTTTCTCACCACTGTGCTCATCTATATATCCTGTTTTGTTATTCTAGGTTTGTGTGCTGGAGAGGCAAATATTTGACTTCCTTGGATATCAGTGGGCACCTATCCTGGCAAATTTTATACATATTATTATCGTCATTCTTGGTTTATTTGGAACTATTCAATATAGACCTCGTTACATAACAGGAGTAAGTACCCTTCTTGCCTTTTAAATTTTTTTATTGAAATAGAAAAATATATGCAAACTACAGATGTCTTCAAAACGTCCATGTATATTCTGTCCTTAATGTACCATATGTTGTTTTCATAGTTTCAGATTACATTACAGTAATTTCAAATATGAAGTACTTGACAGTGGATATAATGAGATTGTATTTTCATAAATTGTTATTTCAGCAAATATTCTCTTATAATTACTAGCAGAAATGTGCCCCAATATTTCCAAATTACAAAGGCATGGCCTCTGATTTAACAATTTTAATGGGGAATTTTCTCATTTTAATAATCATATTTATTAGGCTGATAGTATAAAATTCATATAAGAGACTGTGTAGATATATAGCTTGGTGTGAAAATATTATACATATTAGGATTATTATCTGACATACTTGTAGGCCAGGATTCTGAACCACAGTCTCTGTGTTTTTCATAATTCTCTTCTTGGCTCAGAGAAAGTATTTTGCATTACCACTCAAGTTAAACTTACTTAACATAAAAGTGAAACCCAACTGTGTTGCAGTTGCTATGGGAACCATAACTTTGGATATTTTACTTTTGTATGTGCCTCAGATCTCAGCTATAGCTCTTCATTAATGTAGATTTTTTTTTTAGTTTCATCATTTTTTTCTATTTCTTCTATTTTTGACAAAAGAAATGTCTATAGGCATTTATTTAAAATTATAAAGCAAGTTTGTGGCAAAGACATAGATTTAAGATAGTGCTGCCAAGGCTCTGCCTTATTCGACATAAACCAGCAGGCCTTCTCGCGTTTCATGAAGGCCTGTTCACATAAAAGATGCCCTCCTGTGACCTGTTCTCACTGTCATCTGGAACCCAGATAAAGTTCACTGGTGCTGAAACAGGAAATGTGGAGGCGGCTGGGACCAAAAGATGCACTGTCTGATTAGGGATGAGCAAGAAGTCATAGTCTCCTCCTCTAGGCACCTCTAGTGAGTGTGTTCACCGCTAAGGGTATGTGGCCATGCAAATCTTATGAAATGTAGGGATGTGTGCTGTTGCAGGTCATTTTTTTCTTTTTTTTAAAATTTATTTATGTATACAAGAACTGGGGTGTAGGCCAGAGGTGTGGGGGGCAAGAGGACTCACCAGAGATAGAGTGGGGAGCAGAACAGGTGGAGCTACTAAAATACACTGCTGAGGGGAGCAACAGGCCAGATAGGAGAGGTCTGCTGCACCATGTGGGTAGCTCCCTGGCCAGAGATTGAACTGATGCAGCAGTGGCTGGGATAGCTTGATAATGCTGAGACTTTAAGCCCCATGATACCAGGGAGAACCACAGGTCATTTTTCCAATGTGCAAAACTTGTTAATATTTTCATGGTCTTATATAAATAGTAATTTGATCCCATATAAAAAGAGTGCAGGTATAATGCTTAGGAGTGGGTTTTCTGAAGTAACTTCAGACAACATAACCTCACTGAGACTTAGTTTCCCTACCTTTAAAATGAAGGCAATAATTATGTTAACTCACGTGCTTTGGTTAATTGCTGTATTATAAGCCATAAAATGTAAGGTTCTTAATTTAGCTTTCCTCTTTCATTAGATTCTGAGTTGCCTTCATGATTTTAATCTTATAAAGTTGCTCTGCATATATCAAATAAGTATGTCAGTTCCATTTCCGATGACATTCCTGAGATAAAAACCTAGATTTGCTTCAGTATTCTTGAACAGTTTAAAACTCATCTTTTGAGGAGTAAGTGGAATAGTTTATAAAATGTCCTCAGCACAATGCTTTTGTTTAAAGGTGTTCAATAATTCTCAGCTATAATATTTTTCTCCTTATGTTATTATTTGAAACAATAGCAAACTATATAAACTAGCAATGGACTGACAAGCAATTTAAAATAGAGCAAATATTTCAAGATATTGGTCGAATTATTTCTATTCATTTTATTCCAAGCTGCTACAACTCTAAAAATATTGCAGGATTTCCATTTATCAAACTATAATTTCATCCCTTTAAATAAAATATCTGTCCATAAACCTTTTCAAGAGAAGCTGCATGGAAGAGTTATGATGCCCTGGGATACTCAGGATTGTTAGAACTTTCATATTGCTGAGAGTTTCTGAAATCTTTCTGAAGTTTAACAACGTGTCTAGGAGCTACAACTTTGATTTGATCTCAACTTGCAGACGACATTCTGATGTGATCTTTTCTTTGAGACAATGTCGTACTTGGAAAATGTTTGCCAGCTGGAGATTCTGTAAATGTGAATTTTTTTTTTTTTTATTTTCCAACTCAGCAAGTCCTGGGTTGGAAATATATCCTCAAAAGTCTGCTTGAAAAGTACATTGTTTCTTCTTGGGCTTATCTCTGTCCTACAATATTATGTTATGTGTGACTAAAACATGACAATACTGTCAACTGTTTGCTTTGGCAGATCTACAAATTTATATTTTCTGTCTTCCCAGTTATTGCAGGCAATAGTGAAGTTAATTATTCAGACAATAATTATTCAGACTCCTCTTTTCTCCAGCCTTCAGAAACAGTTCCTTACTGCTCTTCCTTTTCCCAGTGATAATCTCCTCATACCCTCTAGTCTATATAATTAAGTTCATGGAATCTAATAGCCATGACTCCATGTTGAAGGTCAAAGTAGATTAAGAAAATAGAGAATTTCTCATAAAAATGGAATTTATATATTTTTTCAGTTTGCCTAAAGATGGCAAAGGATTTATAATAAAAAGAAACTTCAGTGAAATCATAGATGATAGAAATTCTGGTCAATGAAAGATGTGGGCTGAGCAGATACCATATTACTGCAGTTAAGATGTTTCCACAGGCTTTACACTGGAGACTTAGATTAATAATGAAATTTATGTTTCTCTCCTCTAAAAGCATAGGCCTTTATGATATCTATATTTGTAAGTTTGTATTTTTGCTTTATTAAGCAATTCATTATGAAAAAACAGTAAATGCTTCTGTATTTTACATTTGAAAGTCATTAATAATGATAATTAACTTTATTAAGACTTAGGCATGTTTTCTTCATGTATGTGCAAATGAAGCATGTCTGATTATGCTGCATATTCAAATATGTCTTAATATCTCTAACATTCAAAAAATTTGAAATTCATATAGCTATCCAACTACTTCACCCTTTACACTACTATATTTTATGCTTAATAAAATAATATATAACATCCATTATCTTCTCAGATATTTTTATAGAGTATGCTATTTCCACATTTTCATGGTAATTCCCTATAATCATATCTATAAAAAACAGCCCTACTTTTCATTTGTGACTTCACCTTTAACTATCTAGGTATAATTAAATATTATGCAAAATTTTAAGATGTATAGTATTTACTTGACTATCACTTATCCACAATTGTTTTACTGAATTATCCTACCAATAGTGCGTAGTAAACTCTATTATACTGCACTCTTGCCGTTTTCTATTCTCATATTGTGAATCTAGGAGAAAAAAATACCATTTTTGTTCTGAATTACATTTCTTTTCTTTTTAAATAAACTTTTATGGAGGTGCAACATTAGTTTTTAACATTGCATACATTTCACAAGTCCAGTATAATATTGTGATGTGTACACACTGAATCATGATCACCGTGAAAGTCTGGTTTCCATCCATCCCTCTATGTTTGACTCGTGTTTACATTTCTTATTTTCCCTCATTTAGATTTTTTCACATGTTCAGGAACCATTTTTATTTCCTTTGGAGAGATTACTGTTTGGTGTTCTTCACTCATTTTTTCCCCTAAGCCTTACTGTTTACCTTACCAAATTATATATATGGATCACATAATAAAAATATTTACCCTTTAAACATGAAATTTCCATTTGATCTTTATATCTTTAACTTTTTTAAATACTATTTATTTATTTATGCATACAAGAACTGGGGCACAGGCCAGAGATGCAGGGGGTAAGAGGATTCATCAGAGACAGAGCAGGGAGCAGAACAGGTGGATCTATTGAAATACACTGCTGAGGGGAGCAGCGGGCGTGACAGGAGAGGACTGCTGCGCCATGTGGGTTGCTCCTGGCTGGCCAGGATCGAACTCCTGCTGCAGAGGCTGTGGATTTTCATAGCGCTGCGCTAAACACCTTGCACCACCAGGGAGGCCCTTTAACTTTTTTATATTAACTCCCTTTCCCTTCGTGATATATTCTAATGCTTTGAAAATTAGATATAATTTTTAAAAAGGTGATGATAAGGCTTCATTATCCTTAGATCTAATTTTGCTAAAGCAAAAAAGACAGATGCCTGAAATGGAGTCCAAGGAAAAAGTGTTCTTTTTCACATTTGTTGTTTGCAAATTTTCAAATTATTAATGGGACATTTTATTCTATTTAACAGAAAAAAATGAAAAAATAGAAAAGGATGTAGACATCTTTTGAAACACTGAGCACAGTAGCAACAAATATATTTTAGAGAGTATTGGTAATAATTTTTGTTTCCTTTACTAATCTTCAAAAGAGCAAAGAAGAAAAATTTGAAACAGCTAATTGGAACAAGAGCTCATTAGTAGCTTTTGAAGGCCTCTAGCATTAGAAGGAATATAATATGTTGAAGGAAAATGAAATAGATGATTTTAGCTTCAAGCAACTAAAATATGAAGTCAGAATCCATACAAAGAATACTGTGTAGTTTTCAACAGCGTGAGTCCAAAAGAAAATACCACATCAACTCTGGTAAAATAATTCAGAAACCAACACTTAATGGTTCCCATGAAAGTGTAACCTTTTGTCATAAATGAAATTGTCCAAGGCATCTCCGTTTAGGCTGAAGACACTGGCTAACAGAATACGATTGAGATATCAGTGTTTATTAGTTAATAATAAAAAAAGTGCTAATGACTTGCATTACTTTATTGTCTAAAATAACCTGAGGAGGGGCCTCCCTGGTGGCTCAAGGGGTTAAGCACAGGACTATGAAGCAATCTGCAGCCTCTGATGCACAAGTTTGATCCCTGGCCAGTCTGGGAGCAGCCCACAGGCGCAGCAGACCTTTCCTGTCTCACCTGTTGCTTCCCTCAGCAGTGTATTTCAATAGATCCACCTGTTCCGCTCCCCACTCATCTCTAATGAATCCTCCCACCTCCTGCACCTCTGGCCTGTACCCCAGTTCCTGTATGCATAAATAAATAAATCTTAAAAAATAAAAACTATAATAACCTGAAGCATATGTGATATGAAAGATTGCTTGATGATATTGCCAGAGAATGTTGCTGCAACTCTCCTTTCTTCCCTTCTCCTGCCAATCCTGTCTTCCTCCTTTATTTCTCTTTATTTCTTTCTATTTAAGTTATTTTGACCAAAAAAAAAAAAAAAGACAGTAGCACTTAGACCCACTGGACTGATTAAAGAAACCTAGTCCTCAGATTAGAAATAAATTCAAAATGGGTAAAGATGCTTTATTCAAATGAAATAAAAACACAGGACAATATACCAAAATCACTATAATATTTATAAGCATGATCTAGATTTTTCATACCACCTTCCTTACCTTCCACAGTTGCTCCTAGATACCCACCTGCACAAATGCCATGAACCACACCTTTACATCACAAACTTTTATCCAGACTCATTTTACTAGGAAATAGCAGGATCAGGGCTTGTGTCAAGGTCCTGTTTCTTAGGAGCACAGTTCAGAGAGTGACTATCATTTCACAAATGAAAACAGGTTTTAAGTTGTTGGCAAGTTTAAAACCCATCACAGCATTTGTAATCTGGAGATCATTTAGATTTTATGTTGTCTACCATTCCTTTATCAAGGGTTACTTTTTTTAGTTCTTCATGTAATGAAGAAATTACCTCACATCTCAAGAATTAAGAAAAGGTGTGAGGCTACATGCTGACTGGAGCAGTGATAAATGAAAATCTTAGGCCCATTTTATAAAAAATATTCTGATACTTGGGAAATGCATAAACCCCTTAGAGAGCCTATAAAAGCCAATACTCACATCATTGATTTATGTGGAAAAATAATCTTCTACATTTCAAAAATTACTATTTACTGATGTTTGACCATAATTTGAATTTTGAGCTGTTCACAGAGTACAGACCCCATGGAGTGTATAACCAATAGCAATAAGTGAGGAGCACTTCCTAATACCCATTTTTAAAACGCTTCTTTCATTCTAATAATGTTACCTCCCTACAAATCTGTGCATTCCTTGCAGTCATTTCTGGGAAGTTATTAATCTATGTTCAAGCAGTTGTTTGCCTCTTTCATTCAATTTTTCTAGGAGAAAAAAATATCCAAAAGAAAACTTACTGCAGCTAAAGAATTAAAAATGCACGCTTTCTGTGTTCAGGACAGAAAATCAATGTAGATTAGAGATGAAGAGACTTGAGATAGTAGTAAATTAACAATGCTTCTAATGACTTAGAGTAGTTGTGAAAATAAGTCTTTTCTCATAAGCCTGGAAGGAAAGAAAAACAACATTACAAGTTTTATAGATTTAGCCTGTAGTCCTAAAATAAATGTAATAACACAACATGGTGAATGCAATTTATTCTCAAAAGGATGTGTTCCCTTGGGGAACAGTGGGCTGCTTATTCTGCAAAAAGATACTTTGTGCTCTCATTTTGGTATTAGACTGTGACTAAAAACTTATAGAAAATAGTAAATATAAGTAATTACCTTTGTCAATGTAAATTCATGTTTGCAAATCATCTAGTAATTTTGGGGAAAAATTTGAAGAGACATGTTTTGATATGTGTCTAAGTATTAGTTTCTTCTTCAAAATAAAAAGTCAAAATAATTTTTGTAGATTTTTTTAAAAATCAAAAAGTAAAAGCGGACCGATAATGCAATAATAGGGCCTTTTACTTTTCCTTCTCCATGTGGTCTTAATATCTTTACATTTCTGCTAGAGTATGTAGGCAGACACCTCAGTATGTTTGTAAAAGCCAAATCATTTTCGTCTGACTGCACTTTGTTTTTGTAAACTTCTTCCCCCAAACACACACACCCCGCTTGAGTTTCTGGGTGTGGTTTTGTTGTGAGAGAGAAAATAGAACTCTTTCTTTTCAATTATATCATAAGTATATATCTAACTTTTTCATTCAATTTCTTGGCATTCATTCTATTCTTTTTTGGAAACCCAATGTTTTCCTGTTTGAATTTTCTTTATATTTGACAATTTTCTTTATATTCGACCCTGATTTCATCTGTAGCATTTTGTGGGTATAATTTAGAATTGTGTAGTCCAAATAATAATACAAAACACAACAAAACAAAAACAGACAATTATAAACCAGAGACATCCTGCAGGGGAGGAGGAGGGAGAGGGATTAGAGGGATGGAGGAAGGAGTAAAGGGGACTGAGGAGATGGTGCACTGGTGATTGGTGATGGAAATTCTATGGGTACTACACCTGAGGGGGGGGCAAGCAAATATTGTTTAAAAATGAACAATGATGTGAAAATAAATTAATTTATAAAAAATAAATTAATTAATTAAAAAATTGTGCAGTCCATTTAGATGTGAAGACTATGAATGTCTTTCATTCCAAACTGTTTGCATCATATTGATGATGCCCCACGTGTTGAATATTGCCCATGATATGCCCAGATAATTTAGTTGTTATTATATAACTTTTTTTGTCTACTCATTTATGTGTTAAAAATCTTTTATTCCTCCTCCAGAGACATAAATGCCAAGAGTAGCAGAGGCATTATGCCTTAAACTAGGTATGCTCTTGTAAGTGTATTTATTAGACACCTGCTACATTAAATAAATAGTACCAAAAATTGTAATGACACAGTTCTATTCCTTATAAAACGATAGTCAGCATTTAGGAGAGGAGCCTCCAAATATTTCAGTCTAGGAGCCTAGACTATATTTTACGCAGGATTAGACACCACTAATTCACAGAGATTCAAATGGATATAAAAGAGTAAGAATGAAGTTGACTTATGCTTATATCATAGCAAATCCAATTTACTCAATAAATTACTTATAAATATGCATTTTTGGCCAGTGGACATCAATCAATATAGTAAAGGTGCTGAGTTTAAGAGGGAAGGGAATGAAAGTGTAAGGGGATATTAGGGATGGCAGTGAGGGGAAAGAAAATCAATAATAATAATATTGACAACAAAAAGTTTGTATCTTTGTGTGTGTTTGTATATGCATACACCCATGTGTGCATAACTTTGAGAATGTATGTGTAGGTACGTGCAATGAAATTATGTCCTTTTGGATGTCAGGTTGTTAGTAACCCTATACACAGACTCATATACCTAATTCTGTAGTTTTAAGTTATATACTTACTGGTGTTTCTGGAAGCCAGTTTGTTTTATAAGTATAATGTCTTGACATTCTAGATTTTTATGACTACAGAAGGGTTTGGGTAGATACACTCAAAGTGATTCTTTAAGGTTAAAACAATTGCAACAAATCTTTATGGTGTACATCTTTTGGGACATACATTGCCCTTTCTCTTTGATTGTAAACCACAAATTTTCTTTAGAAAAGAATCTGATCCTGCTGCTGTACTCGTTAGCCAACCTGTGTGCTGAGCTGGGTGGTTTGTGTTGTCAGTTCCAACTCTCGTCTGACTTCTCAACTCTTTGTTATCTTTCCAACCACCAGCTGCCTGACTATTAGAGCTCATGAGACTCCAGTTAATCATTATTTCATGCTCTATGCATCCCTAGCACTTTTCAGTAAAACCTTAAAATCACTGTCACTCAATACCTACCAAACAGTTCAGTTAAAAGACATGATATATATGGAGAATATCCCAAAGGATAAGTGTGTCCATATATACTGCCAGACTCTATAACCTATCCAACCCAAATGGATCTTCATACCTTTACAGCATCAGTTCAGCTCTTGTAGGATATTTTTACTTCTGAGCTGCATTTTAGCAATATGTCAATTAGCCCCCATTAAATGATTTTATAAGAAACAGACATGTGACATTTGTTTACTATAAAGATTTTGTTGAAAGCATTACTTTAAACAGACTCATAAGAAAAATCAATCTCTTGTCTCAATCCTGGGAATAATAATGATTTTCTTGTGCATTAGGTTGTTTTATCTTGAGCTCCTAATAAATTTAAATGTTGGCTGCTGGTAATTTTACAACTGAATGTGTGAACTGCCACTTTTACAAAACAAACAAGCAAAAAAGTTGAGTGTGTGTGTGTGTTTTATGATAAAAGTAATACTTTATTATTTTAGTACACAAATATTTAACACATTGTGTATTAGATACTGTTCCAGGCACTGTGAAATCAACATTAAAAAGACTAAACACTTATGGAGAAGACACAGGCAGGAAATATTTAATAGGTGTTGGGATTATGGCACTTAATGAAGATTTTATATATGCTTTCTATACAGCTAGCATATATTAAAAGTTATATAAATGTATAACATTTATGTATTTTATATACTTTATATATTTAGTAAGTTCTCTTTACTAAGAATTGTATGTACTTTGATAAGTTCTCCCTGATGAGGTGACAGTTACTCTACAATTGAATAATGGCAACTGATAAAATGTAATTACTAGTTTCTAGTGTGAGGAAGACTAAAAATGACAATGGCATTTGGGTATAGAGAAAACAAATTGTAAAAGGTATAAAAATAAAACCAAAACATTCAAAATTCCTATAATCAGAGATAATAATATTGTTATAATTCTTAAAAATACATTTTCCTTTTCTCAAGTCCACACTACAGATTTTTTTTTAGTATTTTTAAAACTGGTATCACATTATCTATGCTATTTACAGTCTATGAAATATCCAAATCGTTGCCTATTTTTAAGGTGTTTAACATTTACTTATTAATTTGAATATAAAGCTATTATCTTGTCTTGATAGTATAGAAATTAACTTGTTATCCTTCAATCTGTATTGAAAATTCTTCAAATATCTAATTATGTTTTTATTTGCTTGCTTTAGCTAAAGCATTCTTTATTTTAACTTTTATCTAAAAAAAATTTATAGTTTCTGAGTCCTGACTTGAGAGCAAAGATATATCCACTCTCAGATATATTTATGTGTAATGTCCAATATTTTCACCTAAGATATTTATTGACTTTTTTTCTGACACAGAGCTATTTTTTGTTCATATTCAGTTCATTAATTTAAAGCAAAGTACACATTCAAAAATTATCAGTTTGTTGTATGCATTGGTAGCACCCAATAGTTTCCAAAGTGTCACCTTACATATATACATATAATGCCACGGAGTAACATAAATTTGAGACAAAATGTAGGTGACAGGAAAATTAGAGTAAGAAATAAAGAAAAGAGATTTTTCCAAAATGCCCTTAGATCTTTAATTATTGCTAGATATAGATCTTATATTAGACTCTAAATTTTCTAGCAATAGAAGCAAAAACTTAAACAAAGCAAGTTTCAAAATTCCTTATAGACATTGAATATAAACTTAGATTCTTAGCAGTATATTTTACCCAATTCTAAGATCTGGGATAAATTTTTGCTGGAGCTACAAACTAAGGGATCTCTGTAAGAGAATTTTCAGGACATTATAGTGCAGCATTCTAATAGACCTATAGTGAATATTATAATGTATTCTTTAATATACCTCAATGAAGTTTATTTATTTTTTATTTTTTTAAGTAAGCCTTTAATTAATCTGGAAAGTATTTTAGTGTTTAATATTAAAAGGTCACCAACAATATAACCATTTGTACTACCATTTATTTTCCCAAATAATCAAAATGTGATATTTATTTATCTTAGATTGTTATATGTACTGGATTTTTCCCTTCAATTCTATATTCAGTTCCACTGATTCAATTATCTCCTATATCACTACCTAATTGGTAATTACAATAGATTTATAGTATGGTTCAACAGATGGTAAAACATGTCTGCTCAATTGTTCACATTTTGTTTTGCTAGCCTCCTATTTTTATTCTTTAACATTAATTTAAAACCTTTATGTTCAACTCAATACAAAACAAAACCTATGTGAATTATATTTTAAACTACAGTTTAAAAAAATTAATTTGATGAAAGGGATATGTTATGAGGTTCAGGATACCATCCAAGAATTTGTTATGTCATTATATTCCTATTTTATTTTGATCTTCAATAGGTCTTTATGGACTTCTTCACATAGATTTTATGTTTCTCGTATTAAATTTATTCCTATGTAGTTTGTAAATTTTATAACAATTATAATTGAAATATTTCTGTTTTCAGTACTTGCTGTTAAAATTATTTATTAAATAAATAAATCATTTATTAAATAGTTTTATTAAAATTATTAATTTTTAATGAAAATTATCAAATAATTATTTATTAAATGGATGTTTATTTTAATTCTTATTGCATTAACAAGACACTCCAAGAAATTGTTAAATGTAAATAGAATAGCAAGGACTCAAGAAAGTTTCTAAATTTAAATGTGAAGATTTTAGTATTTTGTTTTTTATTGTCATTATTACTATTAGAATTCAGTGAATAGTTTTTACCATATTTATGTATTTTCCTTCATTTATCAGGGCAATATATTTTATTGAATGTCTTTGAATTTATTTTAGCAAGATACTATAATTTCTTTTTAAAATGTTGAATGTGTTCAATTACATTGCTAAATGGTCTGACATTAACCCGACCTTTCTTTACTAGACAGTATCTTGTTTTTAATATATTATTTATTTTCAATTGTATTTTACGTCTACTCTTTCATTTCCTTTTTATGAATCTTTATTCAAACATAAGATTGAGTCACAATTTTTTCTTGTAAGGTTTTACAAATGAAACTTTCATATAATAATGGGGGCGATTTCTCCTGTGAATTAGAATTGAAAGTTCAAGTAGGATCAGAACTATGAATGCGTTTTAGAAGTGATCTGTGCAATCATCTAGTCTTGAAACTTTCATGAAAGAACTATTTAATCCCTTTCCAATCTCTTCTACAGTAACTGGTATTTTCAAGTTTTCCACTTTTTGCCAGATTTTGGTAATATCAATTTTGACAGAGCATCTACTTTACAGAGCTTTTATTTTATGTTATTTGCCAGAGTTTTCAGTAATATATGTCTCCCTTTCTTTTTAAAATATCATCTCTGTTCTTTGGTTGATCTCTTTTCTCACTGCCTTTCCCCATCCCCTTCATTCCATGTATTATTATTTCTGAATTATTATTTCTGAATCAGGAGAAAAGTGTAAACCAATAAAATCAAAGTCATCTCATGTCCGCTTTTGACCCTCTCCCCCATTTCTATGGTAATAGAAAAAGGCACAAACTCTTGGTTATTTGCTAATTTTTATACAAATGAATGTGGCAAGTTGAGGAAGTAGATTTATGACTTTTCTTCATTTGGATTTTCCTAGTATAATCTGTGTGTCAAGTAGCAATTAGAGAACATCATTTTTAAAGGAAGATTGAATTTCAATTTCAATTTATTTAAATCTGAAAGTCAGTAACAAGTGTCTTTTTACCATGGCAGCCAAACTGACACTAAATGAAGAAATGATTTTTTAGGTGTAGTAATTGCTACAAAACTGCTTTTGTTTAATAATTTCAAATTATTTCAAATTTCAAAATAAAATCTTTCTTTGCAACAATAGCATAAAGTACTCTGAAGTTGGCCCTTCAGATGCCTTGTGAGCAGTTCTATTGCAGGATGTTTTTGATTGCCCAGCTGTCTCCTTAATGGAATAGTTGTCATTTTCCTGGTCATTTCTGTATTGTATTTGTAGACATCTTGTCAGTGGTTTTGGGAAGCATTGACTCATCTGGGAACTCCATGCACAAGAACTTGTTATCTGAACTCCACAGCTAAACCTCTGTTTGCCTAGACCTGTCATTTTCTGGAACACAATAAAATAACATTTTCCTTCTTTTTTTTTCCCTTAAAGAAACCACTTACTTTTTTAGAATTATCTATTTATTTTTAATTGAGGTAATATTGCGCACCCCTAATAGGTATTAACACCATAGTGTACCCACCACCAACTCACCCATATTCCACCATCACAGGCCATTGTGCTTCCTTTCCTCCTTGTTCTTTCCCTAAAAGATGTCACATATATTTAAAGCATTTTGTAAAAGAAGTAAGCTAATTTAATCTATAATTTATTATATGGGGGTGTCATAGTGTGAAAAATTGGTATGAGTGTACAAGAAGATGTCCCTGGAAAGTGAAGTTGCTATTTCTAAATAATTTGATTTCACAGTGTGATAAAATTAGAACTATGGAACATTTCATCTAATTCTCTTGTAATTTTCTGAGGGGTTACTGTTTGATGAAGGGCTTACATGCTTATATTTATATTATAGGTTACATTTTTAGAGTACCTTGTGTCTAAAAAGTTATATGAGGCAAAATTAAAATTCGGCACAATTGTCATTCCATCTTCTAAAACCTTTGTTTCTTATTCCTTCTCCTTGTCTTATTTTTTCTTCTTACTCTTATTCCTATCATCATCATCATTGCCATCATTATTGTTATTTTGATGCAGGGCATTCAATCAAAGGCTTGGAAAATTCTGTGAACTTTTTGAGGAATTTCTATGATGGTGATATTCAGCTGACGACTTAAAAAATTAAGATAAACTTAGTCTCATAACTTGTGGTGAGTCCACAACAACTTGGATGTGCTTTTTCATATTTCTTGTGTCATCAATATAGAGGGACTATTGACTTTGGTCATTGTGGGCATTAGACTCACTGCTAAATAAAAGGTGAAAAATGAATCACTCAATTTAACAAGAACAATACAATTTTATTTATGGAGATATATTTTGCCATTTGTTATCTTTCTATGTCCTTAACACTTTCAATGCATTATGGTATAAAATGAACAAACTTCAATAAACTAGTTAGAACACTTGCTTTTAGATAACTAATACTAACACCTCTTTCCAATGCATAGTATAATTAAAACTTTTCTGAATAAAAAGTATCTAATGAACTTGGAAATGTTTTGAAAATGTTATCCCTTTTCTATTAAAGGCAGTTTTTAAGCTTGAGCTTTCTTTCATTGTTTCCCATAAAATAGTAAAAATAAAGTAGACCTCAGGCAACATTGTTGTTTATCTGGTGATGCCGTTTCTCCACTACCATTGTGACCTCCTTCATTATAGCAAAAAGTCTATCCATTATGGTATAACCCCACATTGTTTTTCAATGTATAACATGACTATTAATGTGCAAAAAATAGAATATATTTTTTTACATTTTTATTAGAACTTTTGCTTTTCAATATTATTGGGTAATATATCATTCTCCCCCAAATTGCTTTTTCTTTCAAACTGATCACCTGGGATTCAGATTTGTACATGGTTGTCTCCACTCAGCCATTATATCTGTTTATCAGAGCATAATGAACTCAAAATATTAGTGCTATTTTGCTTTGAGTCATAACATATAATATACAGAATAGAAGTATAAATTTGAGGTTTATAAACCAAGAAGCCATGACATAAGTGGAGTAGCAGGACCAAAAAATCCTCTTACCTCTTCTTTTAAGACAACTTGATGATCTTATTTTATTTCATCATTCTTGAGAACATTTTATGTTATTGCTTCTAATGTCTTCCTAATTTTACCACTTTGTGAAACTGGGTATAAATAAAGAGCCAAGAAGAAATTATTTGTATCATTATTTCATTTATGAAATATTTAAATGTTTATATATTCTATAAAACATGCAAGAATTTCATAAAATTAATGATGCAAAAATTATGTAACTAAACATTACATTAAACTCAGGTTACTTAAAAGTCAGAAAAAGGTATTTAAAACAATGACAGTGTCCTACTAAGATAAAAGAACAAATGCTATCCAAAAAGCACACTAAAATACCGATTTTTTCATGCTTTTCCAGTGTTACCTGTGAAAAAGTCACGGAGCAGTGAAGTTATTTTAGATTAACTCTATTACTAGGAGCAATGGACAAAATCAGGAAAATTAAAATCACTTAGGAGAAAGTCATTGAACTGATCTTCAGGGCCCTTTTTGGACTTCTAAGTATGCCACCAGCTTTAGTATTAAATGCACTGTTATTATAGCAAAAGATGGAGTAGTTTCTATTTAAGCAAAATCCTACATGGTATGTTTTATACTAAATTAGACAAACCAACACCAATATTGGCTCTCTTTTACAAATATGCACATTTTACTAAACAATGATTAAAATCAGAAATAATGACAGCAATAGCAATTATGATTCCTAGTATTCACTCTAATGGTGTATATCTATTTTATATATATAAATCTTCATATAAGACTTCATCCTGGTCATGCAAGGCATAATTCAAATTTTATAAAGGAAACCAATTTTTAAACAAGATTTATTTATTTATGGATATAAGAACTGGGTGTAAGCCAGAGGTGGGGGAAGAGGTGAGAGGATTCACCAGAGACAGAGTGGGGAGCAGAACAGGCAGATCTATTGAAATACACTGCTGAGGGGAGCAGTGGGTGAGTCAGGAGAGGTCTACTGTGCCATGTGGGTCACCTCCCTGGCTAGAGATTGAACTCAGCTGTAGTGGCTGCAGATAGCATCATAGTAATGAGATTTAACCCCTTGTCAACCGGGGGACCCAAGGAAACCAATTCTCAGTGAAATTGAGTACGATTCCGCAAATGTCATATTGCTGTTATGTGGCAGCTTTGACAGGTCACAGATAAGTTGACTCTCCAAAGAATGTAAGGTTTCATACCAGGTCATGACATAAAACTCACTTTCACCCACAAAGTGCAGGTGACATCTTAATGGCACTATTGTGATTTTGGTGTTGATTAGCAATCCTACAACTTAACGTGTCCCTGAAATCAGGAACCACAAATGGTATCAGATCAGATTCTGCTTTGCCATTCCATACTTCTGTTCATATGCTACTGAATATCAGAGGGTCACTTAGAATTTCAGAGCTGAAATAGTAAGTTTAGAATTTCTAGTATAAAAATTCCCAGTTATTTAAAGTATAGCAAAAAAAATTATTAAAAGACAGGTTACCTGATTATATTTGTACTGTCTTATTATTGCTCCCAATTCCCTCTGAACAAATCTTTATGGTACTATAACATTGTTGTGTCACCTCCTCCAGTGTAGACAAATTCATCTAATACCTAACACAATTCAGCTTTGGCAGAATTAATGAAGTGAACGAGATTTGAAAATGTTTGTAAGCTCTGTGTAGGAACAGAACAGCCAGCAGCCCGCTGAAGATAGCCTCATTACTTAGAAACCCTTTACTTCCTGTGTTGCATTTCTAAATCCTGTAAATAATCCCAACCGTGATTAAAATAGTTTTCAAACTTCTGAAAAGTGTTGATTAATGTATACCTACTGGTAGGTTACACTGCGGAAATGGCTTTAATATCTTTGCAGAGTTCCAAATCTGCAAAATGGGTGTGATGTTATTTACTTTTATCTAGCAAGAAATAGAGAGAAAAAAGATGCATAAAGTATAAAGCACACATATTTGGAATAATACAATCCAGAGACTTAAGATAGTATGATTTATGCATGTCATTCCTATTAAGAAAATTATGCTTTTCTTCATAATTAAATTCTAGGTGGATCAGCAAACAATTTCTTGGGATGAGAACCTGAAAATACTGTGACTTGCTAAAAACTCTTTTTTACCCCCATGTATTGTTCTGGTTTGAATGTCAAAATACAATTTGGAACTATTTAAGACATCATTTTCTTCAATGTATTTACTTCCAAGTAGCAAGTAAATTCTTCTTTCCCCTTGGACTAACAAAATAGGTTTCTGAACTTAAGCTGTATTGTACTATGTGAACATTTTTCAGTTTCCCCCATCATATTATAGTTGAAGGAGTACAGGCTTATTAAAAACATAAAAGACTTAGATTATGCTCTAACCCTCATTTACCCCTATGCGTCTATTCTGTGAATAGCCTGTTCTTTTAGTGTTGCTCTTCACTTATATTGCACTAATATATTGGATTTCACAATTTATTTTTAATGTTCCTACAGCCTATTGTTAATAATTGGAAAGTTATAGGGTTTTGATAATTATGCTCTACATGGACTAGGGTAATTTAAAAAAAAATCTTATAAGCATTTTGTAGAGGTATGTAGAAATGTGAGGATGTCATCCATCAACTATATTAAAACATTTAGGAAATAATTATATTGATACTGAATTGGTTATAGATTCATACACTAGCACATTTATAGCTGATATGTAGACAAAACAAACCATAAAAAAAATAAAAAAGAAAGAAATGGAAATTATTCTCATGGGACTAAGGCTAGGATTGATGAATGAAATCTTAACACTTGTCCATATAACACATCGTTCTTCCATCAATGGCAATGTGTCTTTAAAAAAAAATTTTGCTGTATATAATTTTTGCAACATTTGTCTCCATATGGGGTTGTAGAGTAATGAGAGATAGAGCAGCATCCTATTGTTCACTTTAATTAAATGAAATAAGTTTAGGACTGCTGGGCTGTGTGTATTGTGACTTATTTTGAAGTAGGGAAAATAGTTTATTTAATTTAATTTATGTTTTAATATAGTAGCACTTCATTTTTTAGAAGGTCCGTATGAAAAGAATTTTAATATTTTAGTTATTTTTTGTAGTGCAGCCTTATTTATGAGATATCGGTACACAATTGGTTGTTAAAGATTCAGGGGCCCCCCTGGTGGTGCTGGGGTGCCGCAGGGGTTAAAGTCAGTGCTATCAAGCTATCAGCAGCTACTATAGCATGAATTCTATCCCCTAGCCAGGGAGCCAACCCACATAAGGCACAGCAGACCTCTCCTATCTTGCTCTCTGCTCCCCTCAGCAGTGTATTTCAGTAGATCTGCCTTTTCTGCTCCTTATCTCTGGTGAATTGTTTCCCCCCCACACACACACACCTCTGGCCTACACCCCAGTTCTTGTATACATAAATAAAATAAATCTTTAAAAAATAATTGTTAAAATAATTGTTAAAGATTCAAAAGTATCCCATACTGCTTTTGTCTTTTAATAGCCAGAAATCAAGGAAAATCCTGACTTTTCTGTTATTTTACTTAGACTTTCATCTGTTTAATACATTTATGGCATGATATATAGTGAATGTGAATTTTGTTTTAATTCAATCTCACATTCTAGGAAACAGCTGAGCTAAGTATACTTTTGGGGGGGAATAGGAGGTGGGAGATAGTCTGCCAATTTATCATCATGAAAACAGAGAAGTTTTAGTTTGTCCTATTTTATTCCTTAGTCCCCCTAAAGATACTTCTTTTCATTAATTATCATCATCCTAATCATCATAGTTGCCAACACCATCATCATCACAGCCATCACCATCCTATAGTGGGTCCCTCATCAATGAAATACAGAGTAAATTCAGAGCAGTTAATCCCCTAGGCAAGAGTCTTTCTTATTATTTTCAGGATGACTTCTATTTGCTTTCTTCTTTGTCTTTAGGAGGTATAGGTCTATATTGCTCTTAATTTCTCAGTAAATCAAGAGGATGTCAAGCTTGTTTTGAAAAATAATGAAATTAAATAAATATAGTTTTATATAGGCGAAATTAAAGTTCCTTTCTAAGCAAGGTGATTTAATAGTAAATATTTTTATTATAAATCATTAGATCTTTCCTTTGTCCTTTAATTTCTTCCAATTCCAGATCATTATATTTGTTATTTCTTTATGTATAAATTTATATATATATAATATATATATATATATAAAATCCTTATTCTATTCCATAGTTACTTAAGAGAACTTTCATGAACCATTTGCTTCAACTAACTGTACCCTTTGAGTCCTTGCAAGAGTGGGAGCATATGTGGACTGTGAAAGACTGAACTTTCTCAAGTGACTGACTCAGGCATCCAGTTAACAAATGATCAATATATACATGTTTTTCAAACTCTTAAAGTTACTGGACAGAATTATCATTCCTTAGATCAAGAATCAGAATTCTTAAAACATTTTCTTGAAGCATCCCCAGGCAATCTGTTAAAAATGCAAATTATCTCTAGACCTCCACCTGTTGAAAGAAAGCTTGAAGGGGTACCTTCCTAAGACTGATAACAAGTTCTCCAGGTAGCCCTGATATGTAAATAAAAGTAACTACAAGAGTTTTTTTTGGGGGGGGGTTTCTTTTAATTTACTTTGCTCGTTTTTTTTTTTTGTCCTACAGTGCAATTCAGTAAAATTGACTCTTTTTCTATACACTGATAAAGCATTTGCTATCTTTATTAATGGTTATAGTCTTTTAGGTGAATTGGCTAAAAGCAAGTAAGTCTCTTGCTTGCATTTTCTTTTAATAATTCACGTAATGGCTCTGCTTTCCTAGTGGAGTGTAAGAGAAGATGGTCTCAACTATGCAGTGGGGACATTCTTCAGTGTCAGACGTAGGAACAGTTTATACTTAAAAACAGACAATACAGGATGTTGTCACTTACATGTGGAAAATAGAGAAACCAAACAAAGGGTCATATAAAGACAAACTCAATAACTAACCCTTGAAAGCGGACCATGGAACTGAGACATTCAGAGAGAGAGGGGAAGAAAGAGTGGGCAGAACATAGCGGCAAAGAAGCACAATGAACGATGGTGTTGGACTATGGGTGCTTTGGTGGTGGCAGCACTATGGAGCCATCACCCTAATAGGGGAGATTCTATACTCCAAAATACAAGCAAGGATATAAACCAATATTACCTCAAAAGAAAAAAGAATGAAAAGAAAACAACTAATGTGAATTTTAATTAATTTTTCTATTGAAAAATTTAGTTTCATCACAAAAATGATTTAGTCCTGGAAATACAAATTATATAAAAATTAAGAAAGATCTTGATAATTTTGAAGTCCTTTGTTACCAGCCTGTGAAGGTTAAGTCTCACTCTGTTTTACTCTCAGCCCATAGGCCTGTGCACTGGTGATAAGCTTTTGTTCCCATATTTAGGATTTTAGTTACAATTTAGCAGACTCCAGTTGATGATGGTTACCCTGATTTCAATAATGTGCTTTCTACTTTTTTTCCCTCTAAGATCAACACACTTTCAATGACAAATCTTCACTCTAACTCTACAGTCAGACAATGTATTTTCTGTTTTAGGGAAAATGGATTTAAGAAATTGAAGTATTGCAACTATTAATATTCCCATGGCAAAATAACTGATGTTTGTTTCATTTAAAGACTGACTTCTTCTGATATTTTGATTTATTCTTTTGTCACTAGGATTTATAATTTAAATCACTAAGTGAATACTCTAAAATAGCTTACTAAGTCACTGTCATATTGAAAAGCAAGTCTCCATGAGTTTGCTCTTCACATTTGGCACAGTGAGACTAATTTGTAACTGGCATTCTAGATGAATATTTTATTGAAATATTAACACACCAGGAAAAAATGTTGAAATTTACATTAAAATACTCAGTACATTTGGTTATATCATTAAACTTGATCCAGGTTGTAAAGATATAATGAAAGAGGAAAGTGAATCTCTGTTGAGACCAGCTAGTGATCTTATTTCTAAAGTGTTGGTGAGCAGTCTGTTAGAGGCACACCTCTATTATTATTTTCAACATTTTTTGGCAATTCCCCATTACAGATTTCCTTGCACACAAAATAAGTTATGCTGAACCAAGTCTTGTTGATAAAATAATGCAGCCTCTAGAGATAAGTCATAATCCCTTAAATGTGGGAAGCTTATGGGACATCTGCCACCTGCCAAAGAACAGAATTATAGCTTCACAAATACTTAAAGTTGGTACTTAGATGTCCCTTGATCTTCTTAGTCTACAACAAAATAAATTACAAGTCCTTTAGTATCCAAAGTATAAAGATTCCAAGTTTACATCTGCCCAGATTAGCACAAAGTAGAATTTCCCCCACTCCTTAACCCTCTCGCATGTCAGAGCTCTACCTGCCCAGGATTGCTTATCCATGCCCAAAATGTTAGTCCTGTTTATTTTCACTTACTAATGAGGTTGGCACTTCCATGTGACTTGAGGACCACAAAATATCTTCCAAGAATGCTACATGCTCCATTAAATGCCCCCAACCACTGCAATAGAGTGACTGTAGCCAAACAATACAGCCAATTTGCCCTTTTCCATCTTTGTTGCTGCCATAGCTACTAGGGGCTAGATATTAGTATTCCTAAGACCTGCTGTATCAATACTACTCCAAGGTACCACAGCCACTGCAGAGGCACAGTCTTGCTGATTGTTGCAGACTTTGATGGTAACCTGTCCCTAAGGGACCCCCTCTAGTCTGTACAGGTCATATCACTTGCCTGGAATGTTATATATAACTCATGCTATTCATTCATCTCTCTAAAGCTCATCTAGAGCACCTGAATTTTGTACAATTAGAAGTACCAATTCCACCTTATGTTAAGACCCATACTTCCTCCTGATTTCCTAAGTCCTAATATTATACGTGGGTCACAGTCCATAAGGAAACTTTATGCTGGGGTTGTTCTTCATAACCCTATTCCTCTTTCTGTAATCTAGTCTTACTTGAGGCTATCCCAGAATACCAGACATCTTCAAACAGTGTTGAATCTCAGATGGAAAGGGAGTGGGGTGGCAACCCTTTCACTCTCCTATCCTCAGAGGAAATGTTTCAGTCTGTGCTAATTCTAAATTCCTACACATTCCTAGGTGGGAGTGTTAAATAATTTACATACCAGACAGTAACATGTAAGCTTTGCCTGTGCTGGACCAAATTAGATCTTGTTATAGTTACATATTATCTACTAACCTTAAGTGAAATTAAATGTGTTTTGCCTTCCATTACTAAATATCAGTGTCCACAGAACTAATAGAGAGTCTGCTTAAGGGTATATAGTCATTTTCATTTTCAACAACTTCAATACTTAGCTTTCCCTTGAGTAAGCTGTAACATAGTAAAAAGGTCCAGCAGAACATCTGAACACTGACTACATACTTACTGAGTAGAATTTTAACAATCAGTAATTTTTTAAGCCAAGCTTTTCTTCCCCTTGTTATATGAGACAACTCTGCATATTTGGCTGGAAAATCACCACTTGCTCATGGCTTAGTATATATTTTCGTCTAAAAATCTGACAATTTGGTAAGAGTTCTAGAAGTGGGGAATATGAATCTGACTGCATAATTTCTGAAATGTGTGACTTGTATCCACTTAAGTCAAAGTCTTTAAGCCTTGGTTTTTCCTGAGCATCGGTTATCATTTGTTGTGAATTTTGAATGAAAGATAAATATAAAATATTCAGCATATTTCTGGAAAAAAAAGGCTTTGAAATTATTATCTATTATGTTAGAAAGTTTCACTTCTTTGTTTCAACATCATCCTTGTCTATGCCTTAATAAAAAAGGAGCAAAGCTACATCATCTAGAAATCAAAAAGTTTCTGATCCAAATAGTCAAAATTACTTAAGTCCTTTCCTGAATAAGTTTCCAATACTTTTCAACTAGAACTTTATTTTAAAATTTTCTTTATGTATCTATTTGTCAAAAATCTATAACAAAACTTTATGTAGCAATATACCTGCTTTTTCCTCTTTATCTTTCCACTTTAATGTTTCCATTATGATTTCCAACTTCTGGAGCTCAGCAGAAAAAGGGTCACTATTTTTTCAAACCTTACTTATTGTCATGAGTACCATTACCAAGAATGAAACATTTTCAATCTGACACTGAAAAGCAAGATGAATAGCATGTCTGGTGGTAAAGTGCCATACTAAAGATGTTCTAAAATGTCCGCTGCGTACTATTTCCATAATTTACCTGTCAACAGCTCTATTTATTTGGGGATTGTTTTTATGGGTTATTGTCTATACTCAGACATAGATGATAAGGCCACACACATTCATCTGGGATAAACAGAGCTATAAATAACATGTAATTTTAAATATAAAATGATAAATATTGCAGAGAATCAGTTTCTCATTTTTAGTGAACTCAGCTGACAGTGCATGAACTGGTTATGTTTGGACTGCTGAAGACCCTGCTACCATGTATCTTATCAGTAGAGATGCTGTTGTTAAACAATTTTTGCCTAACACAGAAATTTTATGTAATGCTATGGTAAGGGCTGCTACAGGTATATAATGAAATCCTCAGAAAGTAGTATAGACTTAGTAGGCTGAGGGCTAATGATGCACCAGCGGTCTCCCCAGAACAATCACGTATGGTAGCTTATGACTGGACCTTGCAAAATTTGATAAATAAGCATCTTAATTAACTTGTTAGATCTTATTGTTTATAAAGTGAGTCTAAATCTTGTTGGGCAAAAAGAAACATTAGTGCTGTTACATTTGGAAAATGCATACAGAGTGTGCTACCTCTTCTAGAACACAAAGCTTGTGGAGGACAAAAGTTACATTATAGTAATAATAATAATAGCAAACATAAGAGTTCTGGTCCAGTCCCTTTAGGGACTTTTAAAACTTCAGTGAGGAAATTAGAAGGGGGAAATTAGAAGCACAAAATTGTAATAAATACAATTTCTAAAATTCCCTTTAGAAATTACATGAATTCTGTGAATTGCCTATCACCTTTAATTTGGAGACTAAAATGATAAAACACAGGCCTTTTAAACTGGTGCTGGATTTTTGAGTATTATTTGTCATATAGATGTATCTTTTAAATTTTCTCTAAATCAGATCATTATTTTCTGAAATGAAAAATAACATTTCTAAAAATGGGTGATATTACCAAATATAGCATTTACAAAGATATTTTATGACGTGAATGGTACTTTGACAATAGCAAGAATAAGAGAATGTATCTGAAATAATAAAGTCATCTATATCATAAAATGAGGTCATATTGTACATATATTCAAAATTACCTGCCTTATCTTCAACTTTTCCCCCAAAAGTGTACATTACACTTATTTATTAGTTGGACTTAAATTAAATTTCATTATTCACTGAAAAGTTTGTAAAAGGTGTCTACTCAAATGTGCAGAAAATATATAGTTGAAAAGTATAATTCACCAGTTTAGATCATTGTGCTTTCTTCAATGATTTGCTCATACTTCTTTCACAGTTTGTGTGACGTTTCACATTATTTCACACAAGAGAGAATGAGAGTCTGTTCTGCCTTCACTCTGTGCATGATTGTTGCATTGCTTAGATTAGCCACCAAGGAGAATAGCTGGGGGAACTAGCATTGCGTAGATGTTCATTGGCAGAATATAGGCTAGAGGATTTTCAGACTGGCATTATATCTGGAAGGGATGATATTTAATATCCCTTCCAGTTCTCACCTTCTCAGTCCTAGATTTCTAGACTTTATGATTGTTTTATATAAGTACAGAAAGTTTTCTTCTAAGAAATGAACAATCAATCATAAATATTTTAATGACTCACTCTGCTCTTAATAATGCCTCATTTGGGCCTCTCCTGGTGGCGCAGCGGTTGAGCGCTGGGCTGTGAAGCTGCCCGCAGCCTCTGCAGCGCCGGTTCAATCCCTGGCCACCGGCGAGGGTCCCACATGGTGCGCAGACATGTCCTGCCACCCACTGCTCCCCTCAACAGTGTATTTCATCAATCTGCCTGTTCTGCTCCCTGCTCTGGCTCTGGTGAATTCTCTCACACTCCCGCGCTTCTGACTGTACCCAGTGCTTGTATAAATAAATAAATAATACAAAAAATAATGCCTCATTGATAATATTTTTTTAGAATTGTAGAATATCCTGATATATTGATGTAGGGGGTTTTTAAAATGTGTCTTTTACATGGAATAGTCATGTCATTCAAACTGAGAAACTCATGCTTGATTTCACCTAGAAAGATTGCCATTGTTATCAGGTGAAAATTAATGAATGTGAGACATAAAAATGTTTATCTATCATTTTAGTAGATAAACTTTACTATACTTAAGATATACAATATCTAAAATATCATCTTCTACCTCAAGAGGCTTACACAGCAAAGAACGGTTAGAAGAAACTTCCTATATGTCTATGGAAGTTAATGATGATTCTGTAGAAAAGCTAAGAATTAGACTGAAATGGAGAGAATGTACAGTCTTTGCCAGACAGAAAATAGGCTAAGAAAGGAATCAGAACATGCAGAAGCATAAAGGCAAAGGAAGTTTGTCACAGTCACAAGATCTAGGGCTCCACCCAGGGCTTAGGAGTAAAAGTATCAGGAATTCTGTGAGTTCTATTTTTCCCTCTTTCCTTCCTTTCTCTCTACCTCCTTCCCCACTTCCCTCCTTTCTTCTTACCGTCTCTTCACTTATCTTGGACTGTGATTAGTTCCTCCCAGTTGCCCTTACTCTTCAGGGTTCTAATCGATGATTGGTAACATCACTAGCCACTTTCTCCATCACCTCTGTAACTCTACATTATTTTACTTGATTTTCATAATCAAAATTTACTAGCATTTATTGAGGAGAAGCATTTTTGAAGTAGGTAGGAATAAGGTCTCTTTAGTTGTCTAATATGGTAAATTACTCCTTAAAACTAAAGAGTTGATAAGCAGGAAATTTAGGGGAGAGGGTCTTTGAAAAATAAATTTCTGCTTGTGGTGACTTTTGGGTTTCATTTATTTCCCCAGACCCAGGAGAGACTAGGTGGCCAGGTAATATTTCACATGGTTTTATATCTGTAATAGAATGAGATTGGTGACTGAGTAACAATCTCAATAATTTTTATAACTATAAACTCTAAATGTGTTTATAATTATATATATGCATATACATTCTGCTGCTAAATTTAAATTTTATCACTAAATATAAAATAAAACTTTTGTTTCAAAAGTTCTAACATGGAAGTCATCTATGTAATATTTTTCTGAAATAAATTTAGTATGTTTCTTAGTATAGATGAGATTGTTCTTCTTATAACAAATTATAAGAAGGAAAAAACAAGTAAGTTTGGTCTGCCCATACTCATTTTAAGGCAGCCATCCTATATTTTATTGTTTACAAAAAAAACTATAAAATATTCTGGCTAAATAAAGGTAAAGAAAATTATAAATTTTGAACAATCCAGTTGTGTCCTGCATATGGAAAGTAATTAATATGCTTATGATTAAATTATTGTTTATTTTATACTCCACAAAGCACTCTTTCAAGAAAACTCTGGGGAAGAGTGGTAGGTGGGTGATTGGAATATTATTAATGGTTGTTTAACAGTTTGAAGGTTTGATGAACTCAGGTTGAAATATTTATATTTACGGGAGAAGCCATTAATCCATCCTGTACAAATAGCTTACAATCAATAGCCATGTGTATCCTGTGGTTGTCATTGCTGGAAGTGGAAAGCTTTTAATATGTATAACAGTTGACAATTACAATTGAATTTCTTGTTCTTTATTGCCATAATCCATAAGAAAATAGTCTCTTAAAGGAATGTAAATCATTATACCTTGGAATCACTTACTAAAATATGCTATTTTTGTTGTACTTATAAAAATTAATATATCAGATAACATTTCAAAATGGGCATATCTCAGAAACGTTGTATAGTCTTTAACAAATTTAACAAGTTTTGTCAGAAGTAAATAATATTCATTTTAAAAATAATAAATTGTCAGCATTCATTATTTCAACATATCAAATGTGAAGTATGGTAGAAAACTTATTTGTATCTCTAAATAAAAACTATAGTAATTAGTTAACCATAATTCTAGTTACACATCTTCTAGTTGGTAGAGGATTCAGTAAGCTTTTTAACCACTATTGTTATATGTCTAAAGAATAACATCTATCTGCTAAGTTTACATGAGATCTAAATAGTATCAAAATTAATAATTTGCAAACACTTATGAAAGTTCAAAACTGATATGTCTGCAGAATAATCATTGACCTGAGTTTCTCTCACACCTATCCTGTAATAGGAAACATTCAAATGAAAAATGAAACTGTTCTACTTTAGGAAAATGTTTAGATCCACTTATTTAACTTCAGCGCTTGTTTGTCAACTTTCTTCAAATGTTTTCATCCATTTTATAGCCATGACTGGGCATTAAAGTGATCTGGTACTTGCTTCATTCTTACATTTAAAACTCATTTAAATGGGATGAGTAGAAAAACAAATATAATTCCAAAGTCTTCTAACAAGGAAAGACCCACACCTTTGGGTTTTCTATTCAATTCACAAAGGATTTAACATATGATACAGTTGAGTCCTCTATACCAACATACCATTGTATTTGGAGAATTAAACAGAAAGAATATTATAATATAATGATATATTTTAACTTAAAAGATGCTGTTAGAGTAAATTTTAAAAAAAATCCTTAAATTTTAACTTTCAAGCTTGACTTTTTATCTGGAAAGAAGAAATGTGTATTAAATCTGGAAGAGTTTGAAACTTGCTCACAAACTAATTTAAATTATAGAAAGTTAAAGTAAACAGGGAAATTAGGAGTCTTCAAATTCAACCACTAGTTTTAGATGAATTGTTAGAAGGAGAGAAAGAAGAAAGCATTTGCTGAAAACTGTACAATTCTCCTAAGATTCAAGTTTAAAGTGAGGTTTCTGGTAGTTTTTCAGTCACATGATACTTTTTGAAATTATAAGTTATACCAAGTAATTTTTCTAAATCAAAAATATTTTTTTTTGTCAGCTTAAAATTTGGAATAGATTTGAGGGCATGTTGGCATTCTAATGATTATGTTATGTAATATGACTTTATGATGTTGATATTTCTCTTATTAGGGTTTTAATTATTTTTAAGATTTATTTATTTATGCATACAAGAACTGGGGTACAGGCCAGAGGTGCAGGTGGTGTAAAGATTCACCAGAGACAGCAGGGAACAGAACAGGCAGATTGACTGAAATACACTGCTGAAGAGAGCAGAGGGTGAGTCAGGAGAGGTCTGCTGTGCCATGTGGGTAGCTCCCTGCTTGCCTGGGGATCAAACTCATGCTGCAGTGGCTGCAGATAGCTTCATAGTTTGCGTCTTAACTCCTTGGGTCACCAGGGAGGCTGTCTTATTAGGGTTTTAAATAGTCTGTAACTACTAATACATTATTAAGACTTCTATCATTCTGATAGCCTATATTGGTATCTTTACTTAAACAATTTTTATTTGCAAGTCTTCTGTTTATATTTTTTGCTGTCAACAATCCTGAGCTAGACACCAAGAGTTCCAGCTCTTCCTACTTAGTGATGACCTCGCAGCAAGGCAGCTCTTCCCAGGATGTTTGTTGTCTCACTTATGGATTGATTTAGTTGGACAGTGGGAGCCTATAAACTCATTCAGTTATATTAATGTGCACTGTCCTATTATTCTTTGGTATTTTTAATTGCTCCTTTTACTGACGTGCTCCAGTCTTCCTTGATTCTTACATTTCACCGCAAATGTTCGTTAAACAACACTCCTTCTCTCTGACCTCCCTTTCGCTTTCTTCATTTCTCTGCACTTCATGACTTTTGTTTCTGCTCCGTCCTCTCATCTTCATTCCACACTTGGGATTTATAATTTCAAGCAACACTGCATGAGGTCAAACTGGGGCTCCCTGGTGGTCTAGGGGTTAAATCTCAGCACTATCCCCTCTACAGCCTGAGTTTGATCCCCAGCTATGGAGATAACCCACGTATGGCACAGCAGACCTCTCCTGTCTTACCCACTGCTCCCCTTAACAGTGTATATTAGTAAATCCACCTGTTCTGCTCTCCACTCTGTCTCTGGCAAATCCTCTCACTTCTGCACCTTTGGCCTACACCCTAATTTTTATGCAAAAATTAATAATCAATTCATAAAAAAAAGAAAGGTCAAACTACTTAGTGAAGCTCATTTGGATGGTATCAGACATAAAATACCTGTGCTTTATGGAAACTAAATTCTTTTGGATAAAGAGGGCCTGGTGGAATGTATTCATTACAAAATCATGCAACCAATTAAACACTAAAATGAAATCAAACCACTAAACCAAATGAAGGAAAATGCATTGAAAGGCACATATCCGTTTCACTAGGGTTAGCATGGGAATAGAAGGTGATTTACATACTTAAATTAGCACTTTCACTTATGTAGATAATTTTTGTTGTGATTTTATTTGTGCAGCTGTGTTGGAAGTGCCTTGAATTGCCATCTCTACTTATAATGGCATTGCTGACACATCACTAGTAATAAGACTTTTAAATTGCATAAGACAAATATTTTATACTTTCCGAAGTCGTGATTAGAAAGTTAGTATTTGAAGTACATTTGATGTTTTAGCAAACAGAATGTGGGCTACAGATTTTTTTTAGTGATATCCACAAAGTACCAAATGTATCTCTCTGAATTTGCTAGGATGGACTACCAAATATTCCTCTCTCAGAAGGCATTGTGAACCAACAAGGCATCTGGACCATAGTCATATAATTAGAAAGTGACTGAAAGCTAAAAGTAGTGTCTCCCAAGTATGACCAAATTCTCCATTGAAATCAATGATGATGCTAGAGAGGAACTTTGCTCTTGACTCCTGCAATTTCAGGGCATATCTCCATTTTTAAAGCAGAAACATGTAGAACCCTAGGTCTTGGAAGCTAGAAGTGTTCCTAACCATGAGGTTAACAGCAGAAATGGAGGTACTGTGGTTAGGTGAGACACACTGACCTCAGAGTGAGATAACTTGTTCTTAGTGTGGGCAATGTTTGTTTGGGCTTAAAGTCTTAGAAAATATCACTCCTTAGTAGACAGACAAACCCTAATTTGGTTTTCTCATTCCTAGAATAATGTTGTTTGATAATATAACTTTCATATTTTCTTGATTATATTTTTCATTGTCTTATTAAAAGAGATTTCTATATAAGGAGCCATGAGAAGTTGGGATACTCAAGAGTAAGCAGAGGGAGGTATAAGAACCCATTCTCGGGCCTCCCCTGGTGGCACAGGTGGTTGAGCATGAGCTGTGAAGCTGTCCACAGCCTCTGCAGCACCAGTTCCATCCCCACCGGCTGGCGAGGGTCCCACATGGCACCATAGACGTCTCCTGTTGTGCCCACTGCTCCCCTCAGCAGTATTTCATCAGTCTACCTGTTCTGTTCCCTGCTCTGTCTCTGGTGAATCCTCTCACCCTCCCGCAAATCTGGCCTGTACCCCAGTTCTTGTATAGATAAATCTTTAAAAAAAAAGAGCCCATTCTCCCATTGTGACATCCCTGTCAAACTAGAGCAGTGGCTTCAGAGCCCCACAGTGGAAACCAAGAATACAGGGAGCTGTACTTTTGAACAAGATCCCAAACTAACCCTCACAGACAGATAAAACAATATCCTGTTTGAAAAATGTATATAGAAAAACAATTACCACAAATTCCGTTTCAAAATACATTTTAATAAGATTAAGGGTCTATCTAACAAAAAGATTCCCCACTCAACCAACCATACTGCTGCAACTGTGCTCATATATTTCCAATGTGGATACATATCTTGGCTTCCTGGGAAGTGTTCATCTATTCACTGTCACCATGGAACATCATAGACTTGTTTTTCATGTTTTAAAGATAAGGAATTGTAGATTAGACAGTTTCCAAAGACCACATCTAATATACTAACATGTGTGAAACCAAATGTAAGCAAGAATCAAGAAGCAAGTAGGAAGGAATATAGACCGATCTTCAGTTAATAAAAGTTCAGGATTGTTTTCTTATTGGATTTTAATTTACATGCTCAATCGAGTCCATTCTTAATTGGTAGTGCTAGCTATTATAAATTCATGACATGTTCTCTATTGTTTGAAGAGATCTGTATGCACAAAAGAGACCATTGCCTGCCTGATGAATCTATTCCATTGACTTCATTTTGCCTTTTAAGTCTACTATAAATCTATCTATCTAGGCATAGATACATATACCTTTTCAAAAGTTAAATGTATATGTTATAAAATATGCAAATTTACATATAAAAATTGTCTCCTTTCACTCTCAAAATGTTCCTAGTAACCACAGTTAAGCACAATTAACCACTAGTTTTAAACTAGTGGTTTAAGAGAAAGAGATATATAAGAGAGAGAAAGAGAAAAGAGAAAGAGAAAGACATATATAAATATAGAAAACATAGATGAACATATAATCACACACTATTATTTGCATAATTTAGATAATTTCTTTGTGGATTTATCTTTTTCCCCCTCAGTGTTATCAATGGTCATGCTTTCATTTAAGTGTATATTTTTTTTTAATAAAAGGAAGATGCTTAAGTGAAATTATTAAGCCAAAACATGTCCTTCAGTTTCTGTATATTGTCAAGTGGGCACTAAATGTTCTTAATTTAATCATTCCTCTCCAATGAAGTTGGTTATATTTCTCTAATATTTACAGAAATAAAAGGTAACCCATTCTTGAAAAACATTAAGCTAGTGGGTGGAAACATTATTCATTTTCTTCAGTCACTGCCTTTGACTGTGCTCTGTCTGATTCAGATTTCCTAGTCCTTAAAATCATCTAAGGCAGATCTCACAGGTTCCCAAATTCAGTACAGTTTAAAACTTCAATCATTTTTCCAATTTATCACTGTCCTCCTCATCAGCTTACTGTCCTGATTCATCAAACTTGCACTGAGAAGAGACCATGACCTGGTGTTCTAGTCCTTCTTTGTTTTTTTTTTTCCTCCCTTCCTGTTCTGATTCTCCCTGCCCATCCCCCCACCCCAGTGTATTGGTGACCAGAAGGGACATCAGCAAAAAAGGGTAAGTACCCACTACTTAATTGATAAAGTTCTTAAAGTTCTCTCATTGCTGAATATTGAAACTTCCTCAGTTACACCCTCTGTGTGACTGGTGTCCCCCTGCTGGCTCTTTGATAGAGTGTGTGTCATTTCTTTGAAGAGTCTTTCATCACTCTCATCATAGCAAAAATCAATCTGCAATGTAGGAAATCTATTCTGGCTGAACCACTTTTGACCTCTACATCCCCCGCCCCAACGTCAAGGTTCTGAGGGCCAGTCAGCAAGTTTGCTACCAAAATGACCTGTTGAATAAGATGCCTTCCTCTTTTCTTTGTGATTACCTGCAATCTTTCCAACAGATTCCTTGGAACTCCTTGAGAAAGAAGATGTTGGGAAAAGCTATGGCAAAAAGCTATACCTAGATTTTCTCTTCAGATCTTCCATAATTTTCTTGAATAGGCTGGTTTGGAAATACTGGTGGTGAAGGTTGAGAAAGCAGAGGTGAATTGACTGCCAGGGCGTAGAAACAATTTCTTTTACTCCTTTTAGAATGTGAAGTACTTTTTCCTTGTTTTTGTACCCTAGCAATGTCATTCAATCATAAACTATTAGAAAAATTCCCTTATGTATACATTACAAAAACAGAATTGATGATCTCTTGGCATTTGCAACAGCATGGATGGAACTGGAGGGAGATTATGCTAAATGAAGTAAGTCATAAGGAGAAAGACAAATACTGAATGATTTCATTCATGTGGGCTATAAAGAAGACAAACAAAAATAACACAGAGGAAGTAACAAAACTAAACCAAAATAAACCCTAAAATTATGACTGCAGAATTGAGGCTAGTGGTGGTGGTGGGGGGGACAATCATGATGATAAAGAACTATGGGTGCTTGGATGATAAGTGTGGGTGATAGCATACACCTGAGGAGGTCTGAACCTATTCCCCTAAATCAAATACAGTGTTGTAGAACAATGTTATCTCAATAAAGGAAAAAAAATAAGACAAATTTGCCTTACCACTTCTGAAAAAGAACCGATCATTAATTAAATGAGTAAAACATTCAGGACTTTTTGTTTGCCATATTGTGTTTGGTGTTATTTTTGAATTAATTTCTACTAAATATTTTACTAAAGTAAAACCTTTAGAAATTGTATTCTTTCATGCCAGGTAGAAACTAAGACTCTGAGATGCAGAGAACTAATTGGGAAGGAATGGAGGAGGGGAGTTAGGGCAGAGGAAGCAGTGTTATGCTTTGCAATGAGGCCTCAGCTCCCCCAACAAGGAGCCTTGGAGCAAGCCTATTCCTTCAGAGTTGAACCAAACTGAGGCAGTTGAAGGGCTGGGGCCTTTCTCTACCCACATCAATCACTGGGTACTGAGTTCTTCTGTCCTCTGGGAAAGGATGCAAGACAGTTCACTAAGGCCAAGGGCAATGCCCAGTGAGAAAATCAGCTGTAATATCCAATATTCCCAGCACTGGGGGTGGGTGGGTACCTCCATCTGTAGAGGGGATATAGAAAAGTAGTGCTGCTATATCGATATAGAAAGCACATGAATTCACTCTAATATTCCATTAGGGGAATTTGCTTCTGTTTGAATATACCTTAATCAAATATTCTGTTTCATGAGTGCCTGACACATACTATGAATATTTCAGTTTATCCAAAAAGAACTTACCTCAGTTTCTTTACATGTAAAATGATAATGCTAATATAATCATTATATATATTCTTTGCATCACATACTAGCAATAGTGATCAAAGTGATATTGTGCAGGGCTTCCCTGGTGGTGCAGTGGGTTGAGCACAACACTGTGAAGCTGTCCACAGCTTCTGCAGTGCAGTTTCGATTCCCAGCTGGCCAGGGAGATTTCCACATGGCGCGGCAGACCTCTCCTGTCTCACCCACTGGTCCCCTCAGCAGTGCTTTGGGTCTCTTTGCCTGTTCTGCTCCCCACTCTGTCTCTGGTGAATCCTCTCATCCTCCTGTGCCTCTGGCCTGTACCCTAGCTATTGTATAAACAAAAAAAAATAAAGCTAAAAAACAAGTGATATTGTACATAAACCATTTTCATTATATTCATATTGTTGAAAATCCCTTGAACTTATATTTTAGGAATTTTATCTTTTAGATGATGATGTAAATAAACCTAGATTTGTATGATCTTTAGTACATTCAGAATCAATACATCTGCCATTTTGTGCCTATAAACTAATTAAGAAAGCCATCCAGGCTTCATGGCTAAAAGTGACAGGAATTTAGAGAGAAAGCTCTGATTTTTTTTTTCCCAATAGCATATTGCAAAAAGCAAATAAGCAGATATCATTTATAGAAAGAAACGGTTACAATGTCAAAGAAGGTAGTCAACATTAAAAAAGGAATGATTTCACTCAGGATGGCAGCATAAAAAGAAAACTTCATAAAACTGAAGAAACTCTTGCAATTTTGGAAGCAATTGACGTGTGTAAAATTATTCATGGATCAAAAGTTGCTAAGAGCCTAAAATCTCTTCTAGTTTCTAAAGAATCAACATATTGAAGAAATGACTTCAATTCTAAGAACTTAGCATATGAATAGAATTGGCAGAGGATTAATGTTCCAAAGTATTCAATCTCCAAATATAAATTACACTGCTCTGGCCCTTGTTCTCTGATGCAGTGGAGAAAGGACACCGTCATGCTGGATACCCTTCCTTGCTTTTGCTTCTCAACATACAGTTAGAGGAATGCCCAGTTTTCTCTATATTCCAGTAAGAAATTAAAAACATGCAGATATATTATTATTAACACTTATTTAATTATATATCTTACTGTTCAAAACAGATATTATTTTCTCATTAAAATAAAAACAGGGGCCTCCCCTGGTGGTGCAGGTGGTTGAGCACCGCGCTGTGGAGCTGTCCGCAGCCTCTGCAGTGCCGGTTCGCTCCCGGCCATGCGGAGAGGGTCCCACATGGCAAGGCAGACCTCTCCTGTCTCATCCGCTGCTCCCTCAGCAGTGTATTTTGTCAGTCTGCCCGTTCTGCTCCCCGCTCTGTCTCTGGTGAATCCTCTCACCCTCCCGTGCATCTGGCCTGTACCCCGGTTCTTATGTAAATAAATATTTAAAATAAAAACAGCTATTACAAACTCAGAGAAATGATGGGGTCATCTTAAAATATTCCTATCACAAAGCAGATGATTTTTTTTTCTGAAATACTGCATTTAGCAGGATCAGTATCAAAAAAATCAACACACTGAAATGTAATCAAATAGTCATTAAAGTTCTTATTCACATAACTGTATGTATATCCATGTGAGATAGAAAAGAACATCCACATATAAAAAGAGATGATTGATGGATGGATAGTCAGTGTAATCAGTGTAAATTAAGCAGACTGTATGATGTATACACATCTGACTCATTAATATACACAGTAATTTGCATAGTCATTTTACATATTGAGTCTCTAAAAGTCATAGGTAATTTTATAATATGCTACCAATGAAACTTTAAAAATAAATAAAAGCAGAAAAATATATTTCACTGACATAAATATCACAAAAGAAACTTAAGGGAAAAAAGAGCAATTTCAGGTAAAATTCCCAATGTAATTGCTATGTTCAGGAAAATTTTTTAAACATTAGAAACATATGTTCTATTAGAAAAGGTAAAGTGCATGTTCAACTCAAAGTATGCCCCATAATTGAAAGATTCATATGGGGTAGACAAACACTGTTATATTTGAATGTGTTCTGTTGCTTTATGTTTTTCTTTTGGTAGCCATGTATGGTGAGGATCCCTATGGTCCATTAGCAGCAGGATTCTAAAGAAAGAAGTTAAGATTACTTCACCTGGTCTCTGGAAATGGTAGATTTCAGATGTGGTACCTGAAATAGAGCAGACTGAGCCCTCCTTAGCCTTTTTACAAAGTTGGTTAGAAACTGTAGCCCTTTCTCAGATTTAATCCTAATTTTCACATCAAGCATCACCTATGTTTTGAGGTTCAATTACAAGCAAGTCTTGGAATCTAAGTAAGATTTTATCCTAAACTTAAAGGGTAGGCAAGGATTTTCTCTTTGCTTTTAAAAAAATTCAGGGAGACAAAATTAGACACAGGTACTGGTGTAGTGTTTCTGGAGGACTCCCTGCACTTCTACTTTCTTCAATGATATTAAGAATAGGACAGAAGAAATGTCTAACACTTATAAAGGAGACAGTTTGCCTTGCTTTGAACCCATGGAATAGTCAATGATATCCTAAAATATCTGTGAGATCATACTATACACTTCTCTTGATTTCTACTGGGGTGATTGAATTTGGTTAAAATAAAAACATTTTTATTGTCAAATTAGATTTTAACACAAACCAAAAAGAAGGGAAGTGGGCCTCCCCTGGTGGCCCAGTGGTTGAGCGCTGGACTGCAAAGCTGCCTGTCAACCTCTGCAGTGCCGGTTCGATCCCCGGCCACTGGCGAGGGTCCCATGTGGCACACAGACCTCTCCTGCCGCCCACTGCTCCCCTCAGCAGTGTATTTCGTCAGTCTGCCTGTTGTGTTCCCCGCTCTGGCTCTGGTGAATTCTCTCACCCTCCCACGCTTCTGACTGTACCCAGTGCTTGCATAAATAAATAAATAAATAAATCTTAAAAAAAAAAAGAAGGGAAGTAAGACAACTGATTCATGTTCTTAAATTATGTGCATCTAAAATGTATGTATTTCTTTACTGTCGAAGAAATACAAGAGTAATATATTTTTTTCTGTTAGTTTCCATTATACTTTTGATCATCAGACTAGTAGGTTACTCATAACTTTTGGAACTTTACATGAATTTTCCAAAATTCTGCTCTTGATTATATTCAATATATTTATAAGTCCACCAAAAATGCCTAATATGTAGACCCTTTTCTCATAAGACTAGTAAATAGTGCCTTTTACTTTACTTGTAACTTTCTTGGCTAATGAAGTATGCTGCTTGAATTTGTTCTGATCATCCTTAAATCCTTACATGCTGACAGTTTTAATTAAAAGAAAAATTCCAATCATTTCTCTAATGCCAGAGAAATGCTAAGTACAAATCTTTTCTATTCTGGATTTCAATACCATCTTCTCTGCTAAAACCTCATGAAATAGTTTTGGCATTTATGGAGTTTTTAATAGATTACATAGTAAATGTGAACAATGCTATGTCGAAAAAAATATTATCTGTATCCAAGACTTAAAGAAACAAATGTATTATAGATTAGTACTGATGTTTTTGCTGTTTTATTTTTATTATGGATTTGAGCCCCCCCACCCACCAATTTTAAGATTGTGTCAGATTTGTCATGCTTTCCCCCAACAATTCAAGTAATTCCTTATCTCTCTTTGGAGAATTTTATGTCTGTTTCTGACATTTACTCTAAATCATCTTTGTAGAGAGTGAATTATGGATTTTCATTTTACTAACAATTTTCTCATCTACCAATAAATTATTCTTTATAAATCTTGAAGTAATATGGCCTCTTGATACACTTCCAAGTGTTTTTTACATTCAGGTAATATTTTAGCATTATTATTCATCCCTCATTATCATTATTTTTTTAAATTTTCACCTGTCCTCTTCACGTTATTTTCTTTACTTCAACTTATTTGTCTTTGACTTAAAACTTTGCAGCTTCACTGAGAATCTGAATACCCAAGAAAAAGAAATACATAAATCCTGGGCCAGAAAAGGAAGTTATGCTTTAACTGTAATGAGCGAATCATAATGCCAAACAGAAAGATAAGAATATAGCTAACCAGGGGAACAAGTGGTTCAGCCCCATATGATCAAAACTTGCTCCTAATATACAATGGTAAATTGCCTCTTATTTTCAGGCCCTTAGGAAAGTAGACTCTAAAGTTCCCTGCATAAACAATTCTGGTGTTACTCTGAACAAAGAGGCTTTCACGACTATTCCATTCCTTACAATTCATTCTCATTTACTGTACCTATACATAGTTAACAGAGCATTGTTGTGATTAGAGGTGCTTTGCTTGAGCAATTGTCAGTTACCCATGCTGTTTTGGGGGATGCAAGTCTTATTTAGGCTCCTGTCCACTATTGAGTCAGTGTACAAAGAAAGAAGCTTCAATCTGTCTTGTCTCTGGAAAGAAATAATATTGAATAAACCCATTTTTGCAAGTAGGAAAGCTATGACCCCAGAGATCAATTTTTGGATTGTGATTCACCAAACTCCGTGAAAATAGTGCACATTTAAATTAAGATCTAATGTCAAGATTATTTTCCATATACCTCCATTCATAGCCAATTTTTTTTTTTAAGTAAAAATGAGAGACTTTGTATACAGTCATTAGACTGCCAAACAGACAAATTCTGCTAACATGGAGCGCAAGAGTAAAGAAACAATGTCAAAACTGCATTCCTTCCACATTCACTGGTGTGAAGTAAAAACCCATATATATTTGCCAACCAATTAGGAAGGAAAAAATGGACTTTCAACGTTGCATGACATGATGTTTTCAAGTGTCACAACTCTGGAATGCCACATGGTATTGCAGCCACAGAAATAAATATAAACATTTCTGTCTGTCAGATGGGGGTAAACAGATTAGGATTTTGCTAAATCCACTGCTTGTTTTGGTCCTATATTGTGGCCTGGAATGAGCTCTATGCTGTTTGGTTTCCCCTGGTGCCTTAAGCAAATGAGAGATGAAGTGATGTTGAATAGTAAGGGACTGACTTGAGATTTTGCTTTCAGGTTAGTAGGTAGAGTAGCCAGAGAGTGACAAGGCTGTATACATGTATGCAAATTACTGTCTTTGCAAAAACCCTCACTCTAATTCTGCTGTTTCCTTTTTTTTTTCTTATTTTTTTTTGTATTTTATATATTTTCACATCATTTTTCAGTTTTGTACAATTTATGCGTTTTCATCTTGGTTATAGTCCCAGTAAAATTCCCACCACCCTTGCTTTGATCCATATTCCTTCTCCCCCCCGCCAACCCTCTGACCCCAGCAGTGTGCCCAGTGTGTCTCTGGTTTATAGTTGCCTGTTGATTTTGATTTTTACTTTATGATAATTAGTCTTTTTTCCTGATTGCTTATTTGGTTTTTTTAAATTCCTGCATAGCCAATATTTCAATGTGTTTATATTTTGTTATTTATACCAACATATGAATACCCTCCTTGCTCCCCAATGTGCAGAGACACATTTTATCAGCTAATAAATTTGACAATTCTAGTTACCTCTTCACTCAGCAATAGAAAATTCTGAAAACTTCAAAGATACGTAGAGACCCGTATCACATTGCAATGACCATGGGGTGATTTTCTGTTAGATGATTCATTTTATGCTCCCTGAAATTCAGCAATTTAATAAGATATGGCATTAACTTTGCTACAGATGTTTTCATTATTTAAAAGTTATTCTTGTTCTCTTTGAATCCAAGTATTTTTACGTGTCTTCATGGCCTCTGGTAACTGAGATTACTCAAATATTATTATTCATGCTGGGCAAATAAATATGTCCATTAATTTTAAGCATTGTGTTCTTTAATTTCATTGAGTCTGTCCCTTCAGCCTTTTATTATGCATTGGGGTACAAGGACAGAACAAATTCATTTTCATTCTGCCATTTGTTGTTTTGAAAAATCAAAGCCAACTCTTTTTGTCTTTAATTTTTCTAGATTTCTAATTCTATATTTTTACATATAATGTTATTAATTACTAAAAGCCATGTGATCCAATAGAGAATTTAGCATCATAAATTAATTCAGTTTAAAAAAGAACTTTAAAATGTATGTTGGAAGGTAACCAGTTCTATATGTTACATATTGATAGTGAAATTTATTGAGGATCCATTTGACTCATGATTCTTCTGCTCTTGAATTGAAATCTGGGTTAATTTAGACAAAGCTGAATTTGCACATTTGTGAATGTGTGGATGACTAGTGCTCTTTTACTTGCTAAAAATCATCTATACAATCTTGGCATTTGGATATATCCCTAATTAATTTAAAGTTGTTTGAATTTTTTGCTTTCATATTTCATTGTATCTTGCCCTATCAATATTTTTTAGTTTACTCTTTATCCAAAATGTCATTCATCTCTAATATAGAGTATGTTTTTATAATAGTGGTTCAGTTCAACAAAACAAGTACCCAACTCTAATGGAGAAATTGTAAAAATGTGTTTCCTCTTTGAAAGGTTTTTAAGATAAAAAGATAACAAAAAAAATAAATGTTTGAATAATGACATGCTACAGTCCCCCAAGTCTTCTGAAGGATACAATGAATCCTTAGCTTATAGGGCTATTCCCTTTTCTCCCTATAACATGTTTCAACATATGAAAATCATTCATTCCTTTGCCCATCTCTCAGTAGATGGAGAGTTTTGAAGGCAAATTGCCTATTATTTATCACTGTATCTATAGCTCTCAGTTCAATTTATGGGCTCATAAATGTTTGTTATGAGAATAAATATTTAGCCAGAATGGTGAGATTGTAATAAAAGTAGTTGGCTTTTTGATTTAAAAGGTTTCATCCATGATAATCAATGAATATACAGAGGTACAATGACTGCTTTATTCATTGTTTGAAGTAGGAAACTTGATGGAACTGAGAAGACTTTGAGAGTGCTGGTAGCTTCACAAAAAGTTATTAGTTTAATTAAAAACCATAACTGCTTTAGTAAAGAAGATGGCAAATGAAGACATTAAAGGCAGCTTTAGCTAGGAAATAGAGATTTGTTGGTACACTGATTTTTTTAAGTGAGCTGAGTGAATCTTCCCTCCCACAAGTGGGTGAGGTTATAGTCATGCAAACTGTTCCCAGTACCCCTTGAGCTCACTTCCAATAATCAGTGAAATTACTAAATTATCTGTAATTCTCTGGTGTTTCCATGTCCCCTGTGGACTGTGAGTCACATTCAAACAGGCACAGTGTATGAAGTTTAATGTTAGCCCCTACCGGAGCACTAACGTGATTTAATGTACAATAATTCAGAGTTTCTGGGACACTTAGTGAAATAGAGAATGTTCTCAATAGATATTTTCACTGAAATCATGCAAACCTTGTTGATCTTGTCTTCCTTTTATACTTTTTCTCCTTTCATGGATTGACTTAGACAAGGTAAGTAGTTAATTGGAGGGGACTTTTTGATGTGTTTACAATTTGAATATTACATTGTAATACATTGCCCTAAGCTTCCATGTCTTTTACTGATTATTTATGTTTACAACAAATATCACTGATAGAGATTGTCATATTGCCTTAACTCTATTAAGGACACACTGAGCTCTGGCTTACTATGTGATTCACTAGCATGTAGTCTAACAGTGGACTTTGGGGGCTCTTCCTACAAATTCTGTAGTGCAGTCAGCTGCTCAGAGTGATCAAACAGAATGACTGCTCAGAAAATACTAATGTATTAACACCAAATCAGTTAATCTGATCATTATTCATATGGGCTTAACATTGTAATGATTGCTTGGAAAGGAAATAAGCAGAAATTATATAAGAATACATTTGACTTATTTTTTTAAAGATTTATTTATTTATTTATATAAGTACTGGGTACAGTCAGTTGTGCAGGAGGGTGAGAGGATTCACCAGAGCCAGAATGGGGAGCAGAACAGGCAGACTGACGAAGTACATTGCTGAGGGGAGCAGCTGGCATGGCAGGAGAGGTCTGTCGCAACATGTGGGACCCTCGCTGGCAGCCCAGCACTCAACTGGTGCGCCACCAGGGAGGCCCTACATTTTATTTTTAAATGCTGATTTTAATATTTATTTCTATCTGATAGGAATTTTATACATTTTAATAATTGAAGGTCTACAATAAGCTAACATATCCATCTCTTGACAAAATATTTTACTACAGAAAATATTAACAAAGTGATATGCATCTTATATAAGAGCAAAGATATATTACACTGAATAATGTCATAAATTTGGTTTAACAGAATGCACTTGTCTCTTTGCTCAATAAATTAAAATATTTATTTAGAAGAAAAATAATAAATCATTACAATTGTGGGTGGTATTTCAAAAATAACTAGCTATAATTAGTAAGCATCATGATTTAGCTGACTAAAAATTATTTCAACTTTATATTTTGAAATAATTAAAGATTTCAGAAGATTGCAAAGACAGTCCAGGCATCACTTGGATCTGTCACCTAGTTTCCTCTAGTGGTATAGCCTACAAAACTACAGTGTACTACAAAAAACGAGAAAATGGCACAATATGCGTGTGTGGGTGTGTGTATGTGTGTGTAATGACCACTGTAATCAAGATACATAACTTTATCACACACAAAATTCTCTTGTGAACTATCATTTTATGGCATACCCCACCCTCATCTCCACCATTTTTAAACTCCTAGTAGCCTCTAATTTGTTCTTCATTTCTGTAATTTCCAGAATATTATGCAAATAGCGCCCTTGATAATGACTTTTTTTCACTCAGCGTGCTTTTAAGATCTATCTAAGTAGTATGTATCAATAAGCTATTCCTTTTTATTGCTAATTTGTTTTATATGGTATGAATATACTATAATTTGTTTAATCATTTACTCATTCAATGGCACTTAGGTTGGTATTATTTTCAAACTGTTACAAATAAGGTTGCTATGAACAATCATATCCAAGTTTTTGTATGAAGTTAATTATTTCTCTGGGATAAAGATCCAGGAACCTGATTGCTGTATACTAGGCAAGTGGATTTTTGTGTGTATTTGTATCTTAAAATAAACTGCCAAAGTGCCTCCCTGGTGGCACAAGCAGTTGAACACCACACTGTGAAGCTGTCCACAGCCTCTGCAGCACGGGTTCGATCCCGGCCAACCAGGTTCAAACCCACATGGCATGGCAGACCTCTCCTGTCTCGCCCGCTGCTCCCCTCAGCAGTGTATTTCGTCACTCTGCCTGTTCTGTGTCCCACTCTGTTTCTGGTGGATCCTCTCTCCCTCCTGCTTATCTGGCCTGTACCCCAGTACTTGTATGAATAAATAAATAAATAAAAACTTAAAAAAAAAAGAAACTGCCAAGCTACCTTTTTAGAGTAGTTGTAATTTTACATTTCCACCATCAGTATCTGAGAGATCCGATTTTCCCATATAATTACCATTTTTGTGGCCGTGACTTTTTTTTAAGATTTGTTTATTTATGCATACAAGAACTGGAGTACAGGCCAGAGGTGCAGGAGTGAAAGGATTCACCAGAGACAGAGTGGGGAAAAGAAGAGGCGGATTGACTGAAATACACTGCTGAGGGGAGCAGTGGGCGAGTCTGGAGAGGTCTGCCATGTGGGTAGCTCCCTGGCCAGGGATTGAACTCATACTTCAGTGACTGCAGATAGCTTCATAGGTTGTGTCTTACCCCTTTGTGCCACCAAGGAGGCCCGTGACTTTTTAAAATATTAGCTGTTGTAGTATGTACAGATAACTCATCATGTTTTTAGTTTGCATTTCCCTAATGTCTGAATATCTTGAAAGTCTTTTCCATGTCATTATTTGTTACCTTTATAACCTCTCTGCTAAAATGACTCTTCAGGGCCTCCTCACTGGTGCAGCAGGTTGACCTCAGTGCTGTGAAGCTGTCTGTAGCCACTGCAGCACGGGTTGATTCCCGACTGGCCAGGGACATACCCACATGGCGCAGCAGACCTCTCCTGTCTTGCCCACTGCTCCCCTCAGCAGTGTATTTTAGTCAGTCTGCCTGTTCTGTTTCCCAATCCGTTTCTGGTGAATCCTCTCACCCTCCCTTGCCTCTGGCCTATACTCCAGTTCTTGTATGCATATATAAATAAATCTTTAAAAAGAAAATAAAATGACTCTTCATGTTCTCTTTCCCATTTTCTAATTGTATTGTTTGCTTTTTTGCTGTTGAGTTTTGAGGGTTATTTATATATCCTAAACATAAGTTCGCTATCACATATAAGCTTCACAAATATTTTCAACCATTGTTCAGATTGTGTTCATTCTTTTGGCAGAATTCTTCACAAAAGAATAACTTTAATTCCGATGAACTCTAATTTATGCCTTCTTTTTGTTTGTATTCTGGACCATACTTTTGCTGTAATAGCAGAACATTTTACCAAGTCCTCATTCCCCAAGAATTTCTCCTAGAATAACTTATAAAATTTCATAGTTTTATATTTTGTATTTAAGTATATGAATTTATTTTATTTTTTTAAAGATTTTATTTATTCATTTATACAAGTACTGGGTATAGTCAGAAGCGCGGGAGGATGAGAGAATTCACCAGAGCCAGAGTGGGGAACACAACAGGCAGACTGACGAAATACACTGCTTAGGGGAGCAGCGGGCAGGAGGAGAGGTCTGTGCACCATGTGGGACCCTCGCCAGTGGCCGGGAATTGAATTGGCGCTGCAGAGGCTGTGGGCAGCTTTGTAGCCCAGCACTCAACTGCTACACCACCAGGGGAGGCCAGTATATGAATTTATTCTTACCTAATGTATAAGTTTTATGTGAAGATTTATCTTGCATATGTGTACTTATAATATTTGTTGAAAAGTCTCTATTCCAATTTAACTGATTTGTTCCTTTGTCAGAAATATACTGGATATTGGGAGTGGGTTATTTCTGAGTTCATTTTTTACAGTCTATTGACCTACATGTCCATCTTTCTGACAATACTATTTTTTCTGGATTACTGTAAGCATAGCATTAGTAATATCATCCTTAGTTTATTCTTTACTTTCAGGGTTGATTTAGCTAGGTAAACTCCTTACATTTTCATATAAATTTTAGAATACTTTTTCCTATGTATACAAAGAAATCTTGCTGATTTGGGTAGTAATTACTTTAAACCTGTATCAAGTTGAGGATGACTGGCATCTTTACTGTAGTGACTCTTTTAATCCATGAACATTTATGATTCTCCATTCATTAAGATCACTTTGATTTATCAGCATTTTGTAGTTTTCACCATACAAATCCTGTATATGCTTTTAATTTTCTTTTTTTTTTTTTTTGAGATTATTTATTTATACAAGAACTGGGATACAGTCAGAGGCGCGGGAGGGTGAGACAGAGCAGGGAGCAGAACAGGCAGATGGACTGAAAACACTGCTGAGGGGAGCAGCAGGTGAGACAGGAGACGTCTGCTGTGCCATGTGGGTTGCTCCCTGGCAGGCCGGGAATCTAACACACACTGCAGAGGCTGCAGACAGCTTCACAGTGCAGCACTCAACCCACTGTGCCCCCCGGGAAGGCCCTGTATATGTTTTTCTAGATATACCTTACTATTTTGAAGTTTTGAGTGATTGTCAATATTTTAAATTTCTGTATTTATTGGTAGTACCTACAAATATGACACGTTTAAAAAAAAAGGAAATATACATGTTGTTCCAATAGTTTGTGATATACCTTACCTCAGTTTTTAGTTCTGTGTGGACTTTTGTGGGTCACTTGTGAATTCTGCTTAAACAATTATTTTATCTACCAACAGAGGTATTCTTCCTCATTTGTTTCTGATCTCTGTACCTCTTTCTCTGTATCTTTTTTCTGTTGTTGTTATGCTAGTTAGAACTTCCACCACTATACTTAATGAGATCGATGGAATCAAACATACTTGACAAAGTTCCAATGAGGGGGAAAGCATTCAATTTTTAAAATAAGCTATGGTCTTAGTGGTAGTTTCTTACATGGAGGAACTTTACTTCCATAATTATTTTCAAGATTTCTAAATCTTGAGTTAATATTGAGTTCTGTTTGATAATTTTCAGCATCAATTTATGTAGTCATGCATTTTTTTCTTTAGCCTGTTACTATAAGGGATTACATTGATCAATTTTCACCTATTCAAGAAAGCTTGCACCCCTTGAATAAACACTACTTGGCTACAGCTTACTATTATATTTATATTGTCAAATTTCATAGACTAATGTTAAGGATTTTTGCATCTTTATTGATAAGAGATATTTGTATGTAATTTCCTTACTTATTTTTATAGTGTTGTCAGAATTTATTATCTGGGTAATAGTAGCTTCATAATATGAATTGGAAATCATTCCAACCTCCACTATTTACTGGAAGAGATTTAAATAATATTAAATCTTCTTTAAATATTTAGTAGAACTTTCCAAAGTAATTATTTGGCTCAGAAAATTTACTTTTAGAAGTTCTAAAATTATGAATTTCTGTAATAGTTTTAGGGTTGTTCAAATTAGTTTCCAATGGGTGAGTTGGTAGTTTGTACTTTTCAAAAATTTGGATTTCATTTAAGTTGTCAACTATATATACATAGAATTGTGTGTAGTATTGTCTTACTATCCTTTTGCAATATGCAGATTTCGGTCTTAGTATCATAAATGAAATTCCTATACTTTTCTGATATTGGTATTTTATGTCTTTTGTTTTTTGTCTTTGTCAGAAGCGGTATTATTTTAATTGACTTTTCAAAAGCCAGATTTTTTTTTATTGTAAATATCTGTTTAAAAAACACATGAAAAAATGTCCAACTTTAGGGAAGGCAAATAAAAGCTCTATAAGTTTCTTCTTTACGAACTATAATATCTAAAATAAAAGGACGGGCAGTACCAAAAGCTGGAAGCGATAAAGAGCAACTAGAATTCTCATGCACTGCTGGTAGGAATATCGTAAGATTGAAACATCATGGAGGGGCCTCCCCAGTGGCGCAGAGGTTGAGCGATGGGTTGCGAGGCTGCCCGCAGCCTCTGTAGCACCAGTTCAATCCCTGGCCTCCGGGTGAGGGCCCCACATGGCACGACAGACCTCTCCTGCCACCCGCTGCTCCCCTCAGCAGTGCACTTCGGTCCTTCTGCCTGTTCTGTCCCCCGCTCTGGCTCTGGTGAATTCTCTCACCCTCCCGTGCTTTTGACTGTATCCAGTGCTTGTATGAAAAAATAAATACATAAATCTTAAAAAAAAAAAATTCATTAAAGAAACATCATGGAAAGCAGTTTGGAAATTTCTTTTTTTTTTTTAAAGATGTATTTATTTATACAAGAACCGGGGTGCAGGCCAGATGCGTGGGAGGGTGAAATTATTCACCAGAGACAGAGCAGGGAACAGAACAGGCAGACTGACGAAATACACTGCTGAGGGGAGCAGCGGGTGAGACAGGAGAGGTCTGCTTCGCTATGTGGGATTCTCGCCGGCCAGCCGGGATTGAACTCGAACTGCAGAGGCTGCGGACAGCTTCACAGTGCAGCGCTCAACCACCTGCACCACTATGGATGCCCATTTTGACAATTTCTTTTAATGACAAGCTCTATTAGCCAGCAGTCCCAAGTATCCTAGGTATTTACCCAAGAGAAATTGAAAGTTTGTCTACCAAATAAGCCTTACACATAAACATTAATAGTAGCTTTATTTATAATAGCTAAGAAGCAGGAAAAAAAATCCAAATATCCATCAGTAGATTAATGGGTAAATGTTTTGAAAGTAATCATGAAATGTAATGCAATAAAAGAGAACAAGCTACTGACACAGGCAATAACATTAATTAATTTCAGATCACTATACGAGTTGAAAGAAGTCAAACACTGTAAATTCTATGATTCCATTAACATCAAGTTCTAGAAATGGAAAAACTAAGGTACTTAGATAAAGCCAAAAAAAAAAAAAAAATCATCCTAGGTTGTGGATGATAATTGAGGTGCAAAAATGTATATCTTAATTGAGGGCCTCCCCGGTGGCGCAGCGGTTGAGCGCTGGGTTGCGAAGCTGCCCGCAGCCTCTGCAGCGCCAGTTCAATCCCCAGCCACCAGGCGAGGGTCCCACATGGCACGCAGACCTCTCCTGCTGCCCGCTGCTCCCCCTAGCAGTGTACCTTGTCGGTCTGCCTGCTTTGTTCCCGCTCTGCCTCTGGTGAATTCTCTCACCCTCCCCCACTTCTGACTGTACCCCAGTGCTTAAATAAATAAATAAATCTTTAATTGATGTGCTGTTTTCATGGGCTTTTACATTTCCAATGTCAGTATTAATACAAATACTCAAAATGTATATATTTTTTCATATACCTATACCTATACCTCATTTAAAAAGAACAGTATTTTTACTGGTTTATGTCTCCTTTATTCTGTGAGTTAATTTAGGTTTTTAATATTTGGAATTGAGTTCTCTTTATTTTAAGAAAATTTTATTAAATTATGGGTTTAGATACTTTTCTGTTCCATTTTTTTATTTTATTCTGAAAGAAATGTATTTCCTTAACCAACTTTTTACCTCTTTTCTTATCTCTATTTTATCTTTAGTAGCTTTCTGTGCATTTATTTACCTAACAGCATATTTTTCTTTATTTATGCACTTCTTAATTCCTTCATTATTTCTGAAGAATTTTTTTCCCTAGATCTCTCTTGAACACATCAGTTTTTGTTTAACATCTTCCCATTGTATGTTCATCTAATCTGTGAGATTTTTCTATTTCTAATTGATTTTTAAAAATTCTTTCAGTGTTCTGTTTTATTAATTTCTTTAAACTCATTTTAATCTTTAATCTTTAGATGATATACCTTATACCTACAGGGTTTTCTGAAACCTATTATCTCTGGGATCATTTCCCCTCTCTCTCCCTTACCTTCATGTACATATGCTGCTCATTTTCCTATGACTTCCAGTGGTATTCCTTAAACCTGGATTATATGCTTCTGATTACTTCTGAAGATACCAAATAAGTTTCCACATAAAATATAGGTGCCTGGTATAAATTGATTTTCCAATAAAAACATTTTTTTCAGGTTAAGCATATCCCATTAATGTTTTTATTTGCCAAATCAGGTAATCCTACCAGGAAGGAATATATACCCTACAACTGTGTTCATGTCCCTCATTTATTCCCCATTGACATCAAGTGAAGTTAAATGACAGTGTTTGCACCCCCACTCCCAACCCAATTTGTTGACCTTTCCAAGAACATGAAGACCAGGATTCTATTCATTGTAAGGTTTTTAACTTTCTAGAGGTGAGTTTAACTTATGATTTAAGGTTCTGTGGCTATTGAGACTCATCAGAAATCCCTTTGTGTTTCTTCTGACCTTCATTGCTCATTTCTCTTAGTGGTTTGGCCATAATTACCATATTCTGGGGGTTGTACCATGGGAATCCTTATCAACCGTATGTAAAGATGCTATATATTTCCTTTCCCTACTTTGGTTGATATTTTTGGTTTCTAAAGAAATTTTAAATAGAATAAAAGCCACATAGCTACATACCAGTAATAAACTGGAAGTCCCAGAACCAAGAGCTTTTAAAATGATGTTTTCTTGCTACTTTTCTTGTGTATTAGAACACAATTGATTTAATATATTGATCATCTTTCACTTTTGGACTCTTAATTAGATCTAATCATTTGTCTGACAATCCTTGTGTAAATAATCATATCATTTATGAAAAATGAAAGTTCAATCATTTTCTTCCCAACTTTTATTAATTTCTTACATTCTCATCTAATGCCTGGGACATTATGACAATGGTGGATAATGATGTATAAAAGAAGCCATAGCAAGTATTCTAGTCTTGTGTCTATTACTTAGCATGATTATGGGAATAATAATAGTATCTACTTGACAGGATTCTTTAAGGATTGCATAGAAGCATGTAAAATTATTTTAATCAGTATTTATTACATATTGAACTGATAATAAATAGTAGCTATTATTATTTTAAATTTCAATAAAATAATTGCATGCTATACACATAGAAGAATAAAGTAGCAGAAATAAGCTTGGGAAATAATAATTAGACTATCCAGACACATTTATAAATACCAGTATAATTCTGGGCTACTCTACTGAGAAAGAAAATATAAGTAAAATAAAAAATAGTGATTTTATTAATGAATCCTGCATTTTATATAATTTTCTTCAAAAATAAAAACTCAGTTACATTTAAGAATTTTAAATAATAATAAAGTTGTAGAACACAGGATATGGTTGCTTCTCTTAAAAGATGGGGAAAGCTTGTGAATGCGTGAGGAAGGTAGACTAAGCTGGAGAAGCTAGAAGTAGGTGCAAGGACATATTACTTAGAAACAATCTGTGTATGCTATTCTAAGACCAGCTTTATTGAAAATTATAGTACAGATATTACTAATTTACTGTGGGGCACTTTAAATGCATACCCTTTAAAACAGCCATAACCTGTGTGATTTAAAAAAAATTTCCATCATGTATTTGTAAAATTACAGAATATTTCAAATATTGATCCTGGATTATAAATTTTCCTTTGTAATTGAGTCCTGTTATTGCTTAATTCTTATAGTCCTATTTTGTTTATTCTTGTAGTATTTTCATAAAAGGAATTTATGGAATCTTATTTTTTCCTGAATAAATTCAGGTGATTTTCTCTTTGCTGTAACTTGTAGTGATTTTTCACATATAAGTCAGCTTTCCTGGAATACCATCTCTGATACAGATATTTAAATCCAAAAAGTTTATTGGAATGTACTCTCAAGGACAAAATCAGGACCGCATAGATGAAAAATTAGAACTGCAATGCAGTTGCAGCACCAGAACTACTTGGTATTATAAACCTCTAAAGCCATAATACTCTTTCATATATGTTGAAAATTGGGGGAGTGATGAGTACCCATTTATATATCCTTATGGACCTGTCATTGAATGTTTGCTGCTTGCAAGAGTGGGATATGACATTGAGTGAGGCAACTCCCTCTGACCAGGAGACAATTAGTTGAGAATTAGTTATTAGTTGTTATTTCCAGATTAGTGGGTGGTTTCTTTTCCAACATAAACTTTGCCCCACAATATTAGTGGGGCGAGCTGTTACAATTGATCATAAATGACTCTATCCTCTACTGCCCATTATATTAATATATTCTCTGGGCCATCAGCTCTCTGTCCAGGTGACTAACCTTCTAGAGTTATCCAGATGTTTAACCCTGAAGCATCTAAGCCACTGTTAATCTGTCAGAATATGGCTACACCTCCAATGTGTAGAGAATTGCCATAAAACCTGGGTAGAGAATTAACAAGAGATATAGCACAGCTTCACCAGGGTAGCCAACATATTCTTCCTTGACCACACTGACAGTCAGTGCCTAATACCCTACCAGGAGGTTAACTCTCTATTCCTCACTAATATTTTGTATCAGAGACTAAAGTAAATGGGCAACAGCATGGCTTAGATATAGAGGGACTGTTGCTTTATCTCTGAGCAGAAGCATTTCCCTCATAAATCTAGCACCCAGATCTACAGAGCCTAATCTGTGGGGAAAGGAAGAACAGAAACTCTACTTGCATTTCTAAGAATGGTGATAAGCAAAACTACTCCTGTTTTCTCTGTTCCATTCTCAGACCTATACATTTTATCTGTCAGAGACACATAATTGTTGGTCTCCCCGGTGGCGCAGCGGTTGAGCGCTGGGTTGCGAAGCTGCCCGCAGCCTCTGCAGCGCCGGTTCGATCCCCGGCTGCTCCCCGGCCACCGGAGGAGGGTCCCACATGGCGCGCAGACCTCTCCTGCCGCCCGCTGCTCCCCTCAGCACTCGGTCTTTCTGCCTGCTCTGCTCCCCGCTCTGGCTCTGGTGAATTCTCTCACCCTCCCGCGCTTCTGACTGTACCCAGTGCTTGTATAAATACAAAAAAAAAAAAAAAAAGAGACACATAATTGTTTAATAGTAATTAATATAGGACATACTGCATCCTGGAATAAGACACCTGGCCTTATATGGTATCATTTCCAAGTTAATATCTCATGTGTATTTTCAAAATTCTGATGTGTCTGTCAGAATGGCAGCTTCTAGATGCCATGGGAATGGTACCTCCCACAGGCATTTGTAATGTCCATCCTTCATTAACTATAAGCATTTTATGGGATCTGGTTTTGGCGAATTAAACATTACGAAGTCTCGATTTTTCTACAGTCTGTAATTAGGGAAGTTAATCCATGCTCAGAATGTTTCAGTTTCTGTCAACATGAATAAAAAATGGGAGTCACTTCTAGGGTAATCGGGGTTCAGTGTAATCATCTGTTACACTGGCTGTTGGTCTTCTCAGGGGCTCAGCTCTTGCTTTATTGATGGAGATAGTTATTCAACTTTGAGTAAATAAACTATCCTAATTCACCACTTGCAAACAAGTGAATATTGTCAGTGCTACTTCATGCCACCAGCTATCATTTCACAATCTATCCTCATTGCCAGGCATCAAAAGGTAATTTGGGTCCAAAATTCCCTTTTTCCTTGTTTTCCACGATCACTTTTGATTTCTATGGTTGTTAAATATTTACGAGAATATATCCTGAGGTGGAAATTCAAATGCAGGTGATTTTTGGTGGGTATCCTCAGAGACAACATATGTAAGGGAGTGAAGGAAATAGGACTATTCAGAAGGAGTTTAGCTGTAATACCAGAGCAACAGAAGCCTCACATGACCCATATGCACTTCTGAAACTGGGTGGTAACTCATAGATGCCCTTAATTGAGACAAGAGTCTGAGACTTTTGTACTTCTATATCATATGCTGATAATTGTCATGGAAGTGAGAAAAAGTGTAAGGAAAGCAGCTCACTTTGAGAGCAATTCCTAAGAAGGGACTTGGCTTTGAGCTATCAAAAGGCAGTGCTTTGGGCAGCTGGATAATTAGTGCCTCAGTCTCAGAAGATACGTGAGTAGTATCCACAGCATCTGCTATAGTCTGAGTTTGAGATGCTTTACTTGAATTATATTTCTTTCAAATACATGTCTTTCACCCTGAAATTTTATACAAAAATACATTGATTTTTCCCCCAATTTACATGTAGGACCAATGGGAAAAGTATAATTTCTACATGAATATGACTCTATTGATGCATCAACAGTAAATAGGACATGTGATTTTACAAATTGTTAGGATGGATTTTTACCTTTCTTCACATTCACTTACCTTGTAATACCTGTAGCTTTATACATGCAAAGCATGCATTTCTGCTAAGATCTTTGTCCATAGAAAAAGAGAAGGAAAAACCATAAACACAATATATGGGCATCCAATCCAAAACCAATTCCTCACTTGTAAAATATTTTATACACCAGGGCTAAGTAATCATAGACTTGCATAGTAATTTGATGAAGACATAATAATTGCGTATGTAAAAGCTGATTTTTAATGCTGATTTGGACTTAATTTTACCATTGACTAGGAGAAATAAATTTTAAGGGAAAGATAGTCTTTAAATATTTTATCCTCCTATGTTTAAGATGGAGATTTGTAACTTTAGCCTTAAAATTTTAAAATATATATATATAGATTGGAATAAGTAAGTTCAATGAAATATAATTATCTTTTACTGTAGCTTGCAGATCATCACTATTTGAACTTTTTTTAAAATCTTTTGGAAAAGTAAATGTGTGTTTGTGTGTAATATAGTATATGTAAATAAATATACATATTAAACTCTATTCAAAAGTCATATGACACATTGTTGACCATTGTTTTAACATTCTCCAAGGGCCTATCTACTGAAGCACACTTGAATAAGTAGTATCATTCTTCAAATAATGTATCTACTTGAAAACCATTAGAAGACTGATTTTTTTTTTCTTAAGATATACTCCTTAATAAATTGTGAACACATCCTTCATAAAATAGTTATTGCATAATGATGCAAAAAGTGATTGCCAGTGCTAATACCCTAATCATTATTTCCAATAAAAATGATTGACTGTCTAAGTGACTGACGGAAGGAATGAAGCATCCTGTTTATTGCTATCACCAGTGTTGGACTAGCCCATGGGCACTTTAGCTAAGGCTTGTTATGTGAAAAAGGATCTATTTCTCCAGAAAAATAACAATAAAATCACATTACATCCACTCAACAATGTTAGTTTCAAAATTAAGTGTAAATACCAATATTTTCCAGGTTACAGAGGTAGAGTCATAATGGAGTTAAGATTTAAACCCAGTTCTCCTAACTTTGAGATAAATCTTTTGTTAAATAATGAATTTAAATAAATAATATTAACAATTATATTCCTAGAGATATGTGCAGGCAAATTAATGTACTATATCAAAATTCTTAGAATTCAGAAGGAAATGCATATACCAAAAGTAGGTCTGAACGATTCTATTAAATCTAATCAACTCAATATACTATGTATTTATAGTGCTTGCCCAATGTGGGGCATTACTTAACAGTTAAAAATTGTTTTAAAAAAATGAGAATCTCAGTGTCAATGCAGTAGTTTTCCATTGCCACATGACAAATTGCTACAAATTTATAGGCTTAAAATATTACCCACTTATTCTCTTACAGTTCTGTAGCTCAGACGTTCATCTGGACTTTACTAAGTACTATGCTTAGAGTGTAATAAGACAGAACTCAAGGTAGTGACTATTCTGGGCTTTTTTCTATGGCCCTGGGGTACATTCTGCTTATAGTGCACTCAGATTGCTGGCAGAATTCAGTTCTAGTTAGTTGTGGGACTGAGATCCCCGATTCCTTGCTGGCTGTGGCTGTGAGCTCTTTTAGCATCCCCAAGCCCACCAGTATTCCTTCCCCAGTGACCCCTATCCCTCAAATCAGCAAAGGCACATGTCATCAAGTCTCTAAGTGCTTCAAACCTGTTTGAGTTCCTTAATTTTGCCTACAAAAAAGAAAAAAACTAAATTTTTAAAAATACTCTATGTTGATTAATGTTTCTGAATTTAAGTTTACACTTGAAACTGAAGAGTTTGGTTCATAAGATAAGCCTATAGCTTTGTTTTTGTCCTCAAAATATAGAAATGAAATCAAAAGTATATTTTATTGACACTATTACTGTATTCCAAATATAATTGCATAACCAAAAGATGCGTAACTTCAAATTGAATTATTCTCTGCATTGGATCAAGTGATTTAAAGGGATTTTTAAATCTTTAGAGTTAAAATTTAGATTGACTGATTAAAAAAATAAGTAGTTCCTATATCCCACAATAGTTCATTTAACTCACCTGAGGGTAAACTTTCTGCATTCCATGCTCTGTCAATAGTAGCCATTATTTAGATACAGACGTTTGATTAATTAAAAGTCTGGTAATTTTAAGTTTTCCTCTCAAACTGAATTAATAAAATTTGGATTTGAACATATGGTTGGTAATTTTAAGTTTTCCTCCCTAACTGAATTAATAAAATTTGGATTTGAACATATGGTTGGCTCTTTAAGAGGTTTCATTTCTCTGGGCTTTTTAGCACATCAGAACTCTTGAGGCCAAAATACCAGCATAGAAAGCAGTGTTCTTTCAGACATGTTGGGATGAACCTTTTATTGTTGACAGTATCCAACCAAGAAGACAAGTACTCAGAAGACAGATATCACATGAAATATTCGTAAATGTCCATCCTGTCACTTATGCAGGCAGGAAAGAAGGCACCTAGCATAAATTTTGATACAAAACTTCTTACCTGAAAGGAAGTTAGGGAATTGCATTGTTATAGCAATTTTAAATGTTGGGGAGAGCTTTACGATCCCACCTACACTTTCAATGTAATTTCATACAAAGGACCCAAGAGGAATAAAATTTCCTTAATGTGTCCACATAAACTAAGGCCAAAAACCATATATTTTGTCCTGTATCTGTATTTGAATGTCTATAAAACCAAATACAGCAACTAGAAATCTTTGCAGGTCTTAGAGCTAGATTTACCATATCCCACATTAGGATATGGCTCTTTACCTGATTATTTGACTGGCTTTGAATTTGATGTGAAGACTAGAGGGATACAAAAATAAGGAGATAGGCCTCCCTATGGTGGTGCAGCGGGTTGAGCACCGTGCTGTGAAGCTGTCCATAGTCTCTGCAGTGCAGGTTCCATCCTGGCCGGCTGGTGAGAATCCCACTTGGCGAGGCAGACTTCTCCTGTCACGCTTGCTGCTCCCCTCAGCAGTGTATTTCAGTAGATCTGCCTGTTCTGCTCCCCACTCTGTCTCTGGTGAGTTCTCTCATCCCACGCACCTCTGGCCTGTACACTAGCTCTTGTATAAAAATAAATAAATCTTAAAAAAATAAGGAGAGATTAAAATCTTTTGGGTTGAAAAAGACTGGTTAATTTTCTAGATTCAAAAGTTAGAAATAGTAAACTAAGTTTACTCAAAATTCTCAATGATCACACATCTTAGTGAAGCTTATGTATTTAAATTTTGAAAATGTCCCTGCTTTTCTACTTTTAAATTTTAAAAATTCTCATTTTCCTTATTCAAACATTCTTAATATTATCTATAATATAAAATTTCTTCTTTTTCAAGATGTAGATGTTTTACATTTACAATGAGACAGCTAATGCTTAAATTGAATCTTTCAGGTTGTTTTTAAGACACAACTGATTCATGCTTTTCCTTCATAGATGATCTTGACTATTTTACTTTAGTAAACACTAAATTGCTTTTTTTTAAGATTTATTTATTTATGCATACAAGAACTGGGGTACAGGCCGAGGTGTGGGGTGTGAGAGGATTCACCAGAGAGGGAGAACAGAACAGGCAGATCTACTGAAATACACTGCTGAGGGGAGCAGCGGGCAAGTCAGGAGAGGTCTGCTGTGCCACGTGGGTAGCTTCCTGGCCAGGGATTGAACTACAGTGACTGCAGATAGCTTCACAGGTTGCATCTTAACCCCTAGCACCACCAGGGAGGCCCTGCTTTTCTATTTAATTGAAAATGTATAGCCTTACTAAGCAAAGAGGAATTATTTTTCTAGAAAATAAAAGAAACAAGAGAAATATAAAGTAGCAATTATTCGCTTGCATAATAAAGAAAAAAATCAGTATATACATAGGTTGCAGTTGCAGTTTTCTCAAATACACACACACACACACACACACACACACACACACATGAGTGCTCTTCTCTACAAAGAGAATCCTAATCTTGTTAAGGTATTTAAATAGACAGTGAAGCTCTGGAGGTCTAATCCTCTCTCAGGTCTAGGGAATGACTTGTAATTGGTCTAAGATAAGCATGACAATCCCTTGGCCAGGGTATATGGAATAAGTTTAGGATAGGCAAGTTATACACTTCCACCTAGTGAACTCTAAGGAAGTCAACTTCCCATTGCCTCTGGGAAAAGTTTTCTTTCCTAAAAGAATAAACTATTACAGGAAGAGGGGGCCTTTTCTGCCCAGCACCATTTTGCCTGCAGGGCGTGTAAACAATGTAAGGATTTGAAAGAAAATCCCAATATAAAGCCACAGCCATGTCAAGCACTGAGCCAACAGCAACTCTTCCAGAATTCTGTATGAGAAAAGATTTTTAAAACCCCAATAGTTAAAACATCTGTAGTTTAATATTATGTTACTTGCAGCCAAAAGCATTTCTACTATAATGGTTGTTTCATTTTGCTTTCATTTTTAATCCATTTACCAAAGTAATTTTGAGCAAGTAGATCTGAGCCCTGATTTTCAGATAGTACATAGAAAATTGTTTTGTAAATAGACTAAAAATAAAGCTTCTTTTAAAATGAAAAAAAAAAACTAGCTTTAGTTCATAATTTTCAGATGTATCAGTTTCTGTAAATTTGGAACTTCACTCAAATTAAATTTACAATGTAAAAAGTATCCAAATACCAAGTTTATAATACTGTAGAAGAAATACATATTTATGTGTACATGTGGCCTCTGAATTGAACATTGCCTCATTCATTTGTCCATAGAAGCTAAAATGATTACACAGCTAACTGGATCAGTTGTGTCATATTCAGAAACACTCCTGACATGACTATATATACTACAAAGACTGTGGGGAACAAGCTGTGGCAAGTAGGGTAAACAGGCAGACTTTATTTTCAAGATATTAGCAAAACTATCTTTTTGAAAAGAAATTGCACATTATCTTTGTTTTTTCTGAGCACAGCTTTCCAACAGTGCCACAGCTAATAGTTTGCAGATGTGCTGAGTTGCTGAACCCTTCAGGATTCTGGGTTAACTGGAGCCCTGGAATCAGTCACCTTCAGCTGCACCCATCCCCTTTACTTACATGTGTGCTTACAAACATCACCATTGCCTACGTGTGCCATGAATTCTTTCACGAAGCACAGTTGAATGGCTAAAATTCAATACACGGATAATAATGTATATTTTAAAATAATTGTCATAAGAAGAGAGGATTCAAAATTTTAGGTACCATCAACTATATTAGTCACCTAGAATCATTTCTTCAAAGTGGCCAAAATAGTTATAAAAATGTAAGCATGTAGGGATCCCTAGTGGCACAAGGGGTTAAGCACAACACTGTGAAGCTATCTGCAGCCTCTGCAGCATGAGTTTGATCCCCAGCCAGCCAGAGAGCTACCCACATGGCACAACAGACCTAGCCTGTCTCACCTGCTGCTCCCCTCAACGGTGTATTTCAGTCAGTCTGCCTGTTCTGTTCCCCACTCTGTCTCTGGGAAATCCTCTCACCCCCCACACCTTTGGTTTGTACCCCAGTTCTTGTATGCATAAATAAATCTTTAACAAAAATATAAGCATGCAAATAAGAGTAATGCTGTCCACTCAATTTACCAGGTCAAGTATTCATTAATTGTCAAATATATCCACTGAAGAATATTTGGTATAAAGACTGAATTAGTAGATATTAAACAATTGGTAATTTGAATACTAGCCAAAATTTCAAGGCAACTATGATGACTGTAAATATTGGACTATTTGTAAGAGTTTTTAATATTTTTAATATTATTTAATTCCTTTGCCAAACTAAAAAGTATCCATAATATCGATAATAATTGTCTCTTACTTTCCCTCTTTTTTTGGCTTCAAAGTTAGTTGCAATAAAAAGTTGCTTAAAATTGCATCTTTTTTTCTTGATATATAACTCATTTTGACAAGTTTTTACAATTCTGGGAACATTCAATACTCTAAATTTAATGATTTTTGCATCCTAGAGCTTTATTCAATAACTTCTGAAAACAATAGTACAGTGTTACATTGTTAGAATGGTGAAAATGCACTAGGAACTGGTTGAGAATCATAAAACAAGTACCTCTTTTCCTATCATATATTTTTTACAGCAATTACATAAAGGAAATAAGTAATAAATAATAATAATAGAAATAAAGGAAATGAAAGGTATTTCTGTTTTCCATTCAGAAATTTGCAATGGATTAATTCTGAAGCAGTGAAATAATTGCCCAAAGGGTTTAGTCTCAATTTAGAAGATAATTACAACTTCACACAAGTATTATACTGCCCAGGATTACATTTCCTTGACAAAAAGGCTTCGGAGGAAAGATTTGGGGGTTCAGAGAAAGGATCAGATAAAGCCAAACTTAAAACTAACCCTTAAAAGTATACTGAAGAACTGAGAACAAAGTGGGGAGAAGCACAGTAGAAAATGGAGGTGGATTATGGGTGCTTTGTTGGTAGCAGCACAAAGGTAACAATCCCGAGACGGTGGGATCTTCTACTGCCAAAGTACACACAATTATGTAAGCCAATGTTACCTCAATGAAAAATTTAAATTAACAAATTGGGAGTATAATTAGTTTCCAGTGACTCCTGTAACAAATTACCACAGACATGGTAGCTTTACTGGGCCTCAAGTAATTGTCTGACCTGGAGTTTGGAAGTCTGAAATCAGCATTGCTGAGCTGAAATCAGGCATCACCTGGCCTCTGGAGTTTCTAGAGGAAATGTAACCTTTGATCCTTCTGACCACCCTTCTGGTGGTTGTAGGAGTCCTGGTAGACTCCGACATAGCATCTTCAAATTTCCATCTTCTCTGTTCACTTTGTCTTTTTATTTATTTATGTAAAATATGAATGTGTTTCCCCTTATAAGGACACATGTAATTATACCAGACCCAACCAGATACCCAGGGTAGTCTTCCCTTCTCAAAATCTTTAATCACATCTGCAAAGTCTTTCATTTTGCTGTATAGAGTAGTATTCACAAATTACAGGGATTAGCCTAGAATTGAATACTTTGGGGATGACTATTTCATAGTCTGCCATTTTAGTATGTATAGCAATGTAGGAACTGCAAAGTATGGGAATATTAGATTTATGATACTCTTCTTTCAAATTCTTGTAATATATTTTTAACATGCATTATGATATAATCTTGCCTGTGATCTTCAAACTAGAGCACCAGGATCAGAGGAAATGTCAGCCTTTTTAGTGTTATTAGGCTAGTCCAAGAAACTTCAACACAGAGAAAACCAACTACTATTAGAGTTCTTTAACTGTAAAAAAAGAGAGATCAATAAATAGGACTTTTAAATTATTCACTAACTAAAATGAGTACTGTCTTCTGAAGTCATTTTTAAACACAAGTGGTGATGAATACAAGACAATAAAACATAAATTACAGTCTGAAGGTATTTCTCTTCTAATCAATTACTGCCTTCAGATCTAATCATACATCTTTATCATTAAAATGTAACTATATGAACAAATATTCATAATAAAATTACAATTTGATTCTTAAACTACACAAATTTCAGCCTTTAAATGTATAAATAGAAATATCATTAATTCCTATTTATGTTTGATTATCCTTTCAATCCTCTTATTTGCATATCATTTAGAATGTTTCCATATAACCTAATTTATTATTATTTAGTATCAAAGACCTTTCAGTAGAATCCAACATGAGGACTAAGAGACTATACATATCTTCATATGAAATATTTTGTATGAGTTAAAAGGAAAGAAATTAGTCATATTCAGGTGATGCTACTGTGGATGAATATATCCATATTTATTCAATCAATCAAAGGGAATTGTTTTCTACTTTCTTTTTCAAGAATAGAATGCCTTTGAGAACACAGTTTAAAAACACTTTATTTTTATGTATAAAATTTAACATTCATGTTTATTTATTAAAAAAATGCCCCATTGGATAGTCTAACACATTCTGTCTTAGAAATCACTAAGCAAAACATTTTCAGGTGTCATTTAATAAACTAAATATTTTTTAGCAAAATCCAAACTTCTAGGAATTGATCAAAATAGAATAGGAAAAGCATTGAAAAGTTAAACAGTAAAAATTTGTGACTCATAATGCTTCTCTGAATTGACCTGTATGTTGCAATATGTTCTGTGAGACAATTTATCAAGCTAGGAAATTCAAGTAACAGAATATAGCATAAGGTTGCCATTTAATTTTGGTAGTCATGAGTGAAGCATATTCATAGAAAAAAGATTGTAAATATAAACACTAATATGACACTGATGATTATATCTAACCATGGTAATTTTCAATGTACCTCTTCTGATGTTCAAAATTTTAAATGTTTTCTGAAATAAGATAAAGGAATTTCAGTAAATGGGAGAGAACATAATACATTTTTTAATGAACTATAAGTTATGCCATCTTAACATGTCTCAATAAATATATTCTAAGAAAACTTCAGTATATGATGGTAGCATTGGTAAAAAAAAAAAAAGAAAAAGCAGAAATCTACTTCTCTCTATGATGGGTAGTGTGATCTGTGATTCAAATCATATTTCTATCAGATTCTCTCTGATTAACTGATCAGAATATTCATCCTTGGTCAAATTAATGTGATAATTATTAATTTATTTTGTTTAGGTATTTATTTTAAGGCATATGTTTTAATGGTAAGAAATATTTGTTACAGAATTTATGAATTAGGAGATTGAGTTTTCCTCATAAAAACTGACTCACTGGTCATAAAATGATCAAGAATTAGGAAATAAGCTGCCTTATTTAGGCCACTTTTGCTCTTTTATTATAACAATGAATGTGAAAATTCTGATTGTGCCTAAGTAGATTAAATGTTACTGCTGCTGAAAATGAAAAAAATTAAGCTAAAACATAATTAACTTTGAGCAAAAGATGGATGTTGTCCAATCATTTTGGGCAAGGATATTTGTTTATGGGTACAGTTTTATATCTATTAAAACACCTTCATTTTGAATATTGAAACACCTGAATGTTAATAATTCTAAACTATTGCCTGAATGATTTGTTTTTAAGACATAATTTGCTTAATACAATGCTTCTTAGAAATGCTTTTATCACAGATCATTGGAACTGATTGCATTATTACTTTTATATTAGCTGTATAATACCAGCGATATCATGTGTTAAAACAAATGTTATTTCCTGTTAAAAATAACCACAGCTAAAACATTCCTATAGATTGCACTGATTCTGTATCTATGATAAATATAAATCATTTTAGGGGAGTGTGACTCATATCCTATGTTTCTCTATAGCATCTGTTATACTTGCATCCAGCCAGCACTCAATAAATATGAATTAATTTACTGTCCCAACTCCTTTTATTTTTTATTATCTTTTTAGAATATTTCATTGATGTAACATTGGCTCATAACATTATGTAAGTTTCAGATATGCATCATAATAGAGCAACATCTGTATATACTACATTAAGTTCCCCACTAAGGATCTAATACTGTCTCCACCATAGAATGGACCTCTTTTATCCAGTTTACCCAATCCCTTCCCTTCTACTAGTCATTCATTTGGCCTTATACTAAAAGTTTATTTTTGTTTTATCTAGTTCATTTTTTTAATACTTTTTATTTATTTTTTTGGCTTACAAAACTGTATATGATTCAGTGACAGGGGATCACACCTCTTCACAAATATGTTGCCCACCATACCCGCCAACAAGGGAAGCATATTCTTCACCATAATCATTTCTTAGTTTTGATTCTTTATGGATTGAGCACTTAGGGAATCATTTTGCCAGTGATTGCATTGAATTGTACTAGCCTCCTACATCTTCTACTGATTATGTAAATATTATCTAATAATGCTTTTCTAAATTTTAGTCCTTTTTAAGAGAAAGTCACTAATTTAGATCATTCATAAATATTTATGTTCTCCATATACACACATATATGCCATACTATTAATAAAACAGGCTTATCTGTGGTAAACACAAACATAGTCTCTGCAGAAGGATGGGAGGGAGAAAAGATAAGTTCTCAAGAAGATGCTTCTCTGGTGTCCAAGAAAAAGAATGCTTATACATAAAATCTTAAAAATTTCAAGACAGGGCCTCCCTGGTGGCGCAAGGGTTAAGTACTGTACTATGAAGCTATCCGCAGCCTCTGAAGCACAGGTTTGATCCCTGGTCAGCCAGGGAGCTACCCACATGGTGAAGCAGATTTCTCTTGTCTCGCCTGCTGCTCCCCTCAGCAGTGTATTTCAGTCAGTCTGCCTGTTCTGTTCCCAGCTCTGTCTCTGGTGAATCCTTTCACCCCCTCTGTCTATGGCCTGTGCCCCAGCTCTTGTATGCATGACTAGATAGATCTTAAAAAAAAAAAAAAGTAATAGACAGGAAAATAAATTACAAAAAAAATTTCAAGACAAAGTGAAACACAATTAGAAAAAGTATGTAGTTATTTTTCAATTTTTTTTAGTGACACTTTTATTTACCTTAAATAATTGCCTTTTTCATGAAAACCTGACAAACTGATGCTAAAATATAAATGCTTTGTGTAAGTTAAATATACTCCATAATTAAAAAATATATAGATGTTAATTTAGACAGCTTTAATGTAGGTGGGAGAGTTGGGAAAACATTGGCAGTGTTGTTAAGGTATAATTCATTATTTTCTAATGAAATGTTTAGCAGTCTTTTAGTTTGAGATTCTACTTTTCTAATTATTTGTAACCATAAAATGTAATAACCCATGTCTCTGTTTCTGGCCAGTATTTTAGCCTGTTATGATTGACAACCTTAACTAATTTTTATCCTAGAAAATTAATTTGCTTTTATCATTAAGGCCACAAATACAACAGGGAAACCATGAGGATACACTTGTCTTTTTCAGCTGATAATTTTAACCATTTAGCTGGATTCTCAAGTTTAATCAATGCCTAAAATTGTCCACTTAGTGCTAACTGTAGAAATCAACGCTTAAAAATGAATTGCATCGTAGATGGTGATTTTTCTATCACTATAGATATCTCATAGCTATAAACTACAACATAAAATGTTGTATTTTCCCCAAGTAAAAATTAAGCAGAAGAAAAATAGTTGTATTTCCAAACACTACAAGTTTGGTGCTACCTGGCAAGTGTGATACTTTGTTATTCTGTTAGGATCTCTCCTGGGCAGTACATCATGTTCAATTATATTCAAACTGAGCTATTGTCAATTATACCACATCAACTATCTATAAAAACTGGGAAGAAGTTAGTAAGGGTCATTATACTCTTAAATAATTATGACAGGTAATTTCAAGAATAGTGTGAATGACAAGTTTTATTGACAAAAATCTTCATAGGTCAAATTACAAAGGAATGGAAAATCTCATCAATATTTAGGCAACTCAGCAAAATCCAGCTGTAAATTAGGCCTAGATAGTGCCAACTATTAAAATGAGAAAAGCAAGAATAAAAATAAATATGAGAAAGAAAAGACAATGACTGTTTTGGTGGTAGGTGTGGTGTGGTAACATGCATATGAAGAGGGGTGAACTTGTACCCCCAATCATATTGTGTTGCCCCCAATCAGGGTTGCAAATGAACATTGCCTCAATAAAACATAATACAACATAAAAATATTAAAAAGAAAATTAAATAATAAGAAGTTAATGAGTAAATTTAATTGAGATAAAGTTAAATTAAATAAGTCCCTCTCTTAAGGTAATGATGCAAACTAAGGATTATCTTCTGTATTAGGATGGACTTATGTGTTTAATAAAGGTGCCACACTACACAACGTGATAATTCTCATTTGTAAATCTTTGCTAAAGTTCGGTGCATTGTGGACTAAGTGGTTTGTAATAAGGTAAACACTGAGATGAAAATAATGCAAATATGTGGAAGGAATGTCTATTATATTCCTTCTGGATTACTCTGAGAGAAAAGGGATAAAAAAAAGATCAAAATTATTACTAATAACCGTTGTGAAAAAAGCTACACATAAAATGTGATATAGTAAATGCTTTATCATGTAGTGTGGTAAAATCAGAAATAATATTGTTTTAATGAAGCAATTTTTAAAAATAATCTCTTTCCTCAAGAAACTTATTGTGCATTGGAAGAAGTATTCCATTAAGTAGATATAAGACCTAGAGAATGAAATTAAGACATGTAAAATCTTATTGGAGCACAGTATAGTGCTAAACTGATTCCAATTTAATATTACTAAGGAGATAATATTTAAATTGATCTTTGAAGAAGAATAAAATATTGATAGTTGGTATGAGTAGTATCTAAGGGAATGAAAAATATTAAAGAATAAAAGAGTAGCATACAAAATAACATAGATGTAGGAAAAAGTTTTTATTAAAGATAGAATACCTTGTTAATTTGATTTGTGTGGAATCCATGATGACTTAGGAAATGAATTGAAATGTGTTTCAGATAACAAATTACAAGACCATGGAGGTCATTGAATTGTAAACTAAAGAATTTGGATCTCATCATTAAAAAAAGGGGAGACATTGTTTTTTATTTAGCAGAGAAATTACATGCTATCATTTTCCCTGTTAAAAAATCCATGCATACAGTCTTCTTTGTTTACAGCATTTCCCTCCCTAACTCTTCCAATCCCCAAAACTCTTATTTGTTAATGTCCTTAAATTAGATTGCTTCACCTTTTATGGAAGATGTTTCTCATCTTCTGCTAAGTTTTGCAGTCCTCTTTCTCCAAACAGGTTATTCATATCTACCATTTTCCTCCCTTGTGCTCAGACTATATATCTTTTTAATGACTTTCGTATAATCACTTCTAATATATCTCCCTCACTTGAATTCAGGGATATTATTGGTCTGCTGCGTCTGTAGTATCTTTCTATATCCTATCTTTTAAGTGCTTAGTAGATTTTAGTTGACTAAATGATCAGAACTGTCTTGTTATGAAAAATTCATCATCAGTGAAGAAGGCACACTGATTATACAACAGAATAAAATTAGGGATTATAACTAGATGGTCACTATAATAGGAGATTTTTCGACAATAAAATAATAAAAAAAAATGAAGTGATACAATGGATAGAGACATGAGTATTGTTTTAAAGATGATTCTAAATACATTAGAGATTGTTAGCAAATGTGGTTAATTTTGCTAAAGACAGATATGAATTCTCTTTTTAATGGTTGTCTTTGATATGTCTTTTGGCACATCCAATTTTTTTTATTTTTTCATTTTATTTTACATACATGCAATTTTTAATTGAAAGAAAATGATTATATTTAAGTTTTTATTGAAGTAGCACTGATTTTATAGAATTTAGAGATATAGATTTTATAGAATTTAGAGATATAGATTCACACATCTTCATATGTATGTTATCACAGCATATCCACCATTAAAACAGCCACAGTCTTTCACCATAGTCCATTCAATCCTCAGTCCCCACTCTCAGTCCCCAGTCTCCCCCCATTCAGGTCCTACTCTCCGACTCCCCCTAAGCAGTAGCTCAGTTCTGTGGTATGATTTCTAGGGTTTGCTTTGCTTCAGTGTTATCTGTTCATTTTTAGTTTATATTTCAAATGTGAATGAAATCATGTGGTAGGTGTCTCTATTTCACATAACATAATCCCCTTCAACTCCATTTGCTATTACAATGGCAAGATTTCATATTTTTTATAGCTGAGTAGTATAACATGTGTGTGCGTACACTCATACACACACACTTACACACACAAACACACAACTTTTCAATCCACACATCTTTCGTTAGATGCCGATTGTTTCCATAACTTTACTATTCAAAATAGTGCTACAAGAAACACAAGAATGCATCCCTTTAAATTATGTTTTTGTATTCTTTGGTTAGATACCTACGTGTGGATTTGTTGGATCACATGACAGATCTGTTTTTTAATTTGAGAAGCTGCCATACTGTTTTCCATAGGGGCTGAATCTTTTCAGAGGTCCAAACACTATAATAATTCCCCCTTAAAACAGAAACATGACCTACTACTTCTTTTGTCTGAAATTTAAAATTTATTATTCAGCTGGTTCGAACTGTAGTACCAAGAGTGCATGCACAATAGTGAGGAACATCAGGAAGATGAATGTACATCTCCTCCTTAGAAAGAAGCAATGGCTAAGAGATCCCACTAGTCTTAAGATTTGGGTGTTCAAAAGTTTAAGTCCTGTTTTATTCTTTTTCAACTGATTCAAAATTAATTATTCGTTATTTTTCTTTTGCTTCTCTACAGTATGCTGTCTGGCTAGTCCTCTGGGTTACGTGGAATGTGTTTGTTATCTGCTTCTATTTGGAGGCGGGGGACCTCTCAAAGGTAATTTGCCATCTGATTTGCCTGAGTCATTGGTAGTGTGTTAAGACTCTTCCTAAATAAGGTACAGCGTCACCCTCACATGTCACTTAGGCACACCCCACATGAAGGTGAATTGAGAGATATTGTCATTGATGTCTATGCATTCCTGCCAAATATATATTTGTGTTTCTCAAAATGATACTATTTTTTTTGTGGGACCCTCACCGGCGGCCGGGAAACAAACCGGCCTTGCAGAGGCTGCAGGCAGCCTCGCAGCCCATCGCTCAACTGCTGCACCACCAGGGGAGGCCCATGATACTCTTTTTTTAAAAGTAAAGCTAGTGTGAAATATTATTATTGTGACCATGTAGTATGCTTTTTAAAGATTGACTAATGAGAAATTTCTACATTAGAACGGAAATTTTTGCAGAGAAAAGAACTTGAAGATTTCTAAAATCAGCTTAGTTGGCTTATTACTCTGCTAAAGTTTTTCCTGATTGGACCCAAATATCAATGCATTAATCCAGCAATTGGTATGTTTTAGATGAATGAAATCATTACATAGAGATGTCATTACATAAGTATACAAAATATTTTGTTCAAAATTTTTCTAAGGAAAACTTAAAATACTATATCATTTATGCACTTTATTTTGTGCTTTTTGTGAGTGTGTGTTGCCATTATATTTATATATAAGTACTTTTATAAATAATTTATTTAAATAATGTGTTTTATATATCTAAAACAATATTCTTTCAGAACATTAATAGCAAATAATTCAAATAAGATAACCCAGTCAAGACATTGCTATATCTTACTTGAGACATTGAATTGCAAACATGTACTTTTTCACATTAACTTTAAAGACAGATATTGTAAAATTTTCTTTTACTTATCCCTTATTAGAGCAGAAAAACCCTGCAAAGTGGTTGACAGTTCTGAAATCCAAAGATGATAATCTGCTTTAAAATGTTAAAAGAGTTCAATAAGCACCAGGAACTACATTTGGAGGACTTTAATTTTGCAAGGATGTAATTTTGGATATAATACTAGTATATCCCATCTAACATACAGGGGTCATACAAAGTACTCTGAGAGATTATGACAAAGTTTATTATTTTACTGATGTAAGTGGCTTTGTATTGAAAATAAAAATCTTGATCTGTTTATTCAATACTAAATGATAATGGATAAAATAGAGGGTGGCATTTTGGTATGAGATGGAACCAAATTGTCTGGAACCTGTGGTTTTATGATGAGACTTTGGACAAATCCTCACTGGCCTTCTGAAAATCTTCCCTGGTGGCTGACATTTCTGTGGTTCTTGTAGGGCATCATCCTCCACACTTCTGACAGCAGGCAGTTCTTTCCTAAAGATGCCATGACAAATGAAAAGGAATTGTTCAGGTGACTTTAGGAAGGACACAGACAGGATTGCTGCTTAAAACTCACATTTGCCTCCTTGCCAGAAAAGCATGCATGCTTCCAAAGGACTTGAATTCTTTACTCAATTTATACATCTCTGCTGCTCTGTAATTCACTTTGTGCAAAGAAATTCCACAGTAGAATGACTTTTAATGATATTTTCAATTTTAAATAATCACCATAAAAATTTCAAGGCAGGTATTCAGGCGTATTGGTTAAGTAAAATGATCTAGCAGATCAGAGACTTTGTTTAATGTAAAAATGAGAGGGAGAGAGAGAGAGAGGTTTGAGCCAAACTGGCTGCACAAATGTTCTGTAATTGTGCTCACTGCTCCACATGGAGACTGCAGACACAGAGTAAAGCTTGTGATTTCATGACCTTGGATATGAGCATTGAAGCCACAGCGAAGGCACATCCTATGGTACAGTTTAAGGCAATGGCAACTCAGATGACTAATAATCATCTTAATGTAAACATGAAGGTAAAGATTAGCCCTTGATGGTGAGTCAGTTAATAATAATTCCTGTTCTTTTCCACTTGTGCACCAAGGCTTGGCTCTGCAGTGCACATGAAAATTTTATAATTTCCTTTTAACAAATGATCTAAAGGAAAACTGTCAAGGGTGAAGCTATATGGTTATTTGTACCAGGTTTTTTCTTTCCTTTCCTTCTCAAAGTGTTTGAGAAAGATGCTTTCATACCATTTAATTCTTTGGTTTCTACAACTGCTTCACATTCTTCAATTAAGTGCCTGAAGGAAGCAATGGTGATTGAAAAATGTACAACTCTATGAACACTCAAAAACAGATTCCTAAAATGGCTTATCACACTTAGATTACAGAATATAAACCATTTTATCTCACCCCACCAAAAATTTAATAGTTTAACCACACGACTCAGTTTATTAAAGCTGAAGAAGAAATATGAGAAACAGAGTCAGGGAGGAAATTCTGTGGTCTGTATATGTGAAAGAGGTGTGTTAATCTCCACAAAAAGCTGTGTGAACAGGTGATTCCTTCATAATGAACATTATCAGGAAAGTGATAAAAAGGATTAAAGTAGTAAGGAAAATTTAGCTACCTATTACAGTGCAGTATAGAATCTTCTGATGTCATTTTCCTCTATGTCTTTTCTGCTTCTCTCCTAAACTATCTGCCATGTATTTATGAGTGAGATAGAGATTAGAGTCATTGACTAGCCTAGTGTGTACATTTAGTAATGAAATGTCTTAATTGCAATAATACACGAAACTGACCTGTTTGATTTTTATTTTTCTTTGTTCCTATACTTGCATAGTTCATATATTTTCTTTTTTTATTTAAATATTTTATTTTATATAATTCTTACATCTTTTTTCATCTTTGTACAATGTATGCATTTTCATTTTGGTTATATTCCCCATACACTTGCATCCCCCGCTTATTTTGACTCTAGTCCTTCCTTTCCCCCCCTCTCCCCCCAGTAGTGTGTCTCTGGTTTATAGTTGATTGTTGATTTTGATTTTTACTTTGTATTGATTAGTCTTTTTCCTGATCTCTTATTTATGTTTTCTAAATCCCTGCTATGAGTGAGACCATTCGGTATTTTTCTTTTTCTTTCTGACTTATTTCACTGAGCATGATCCCTTCTAGCTCCATCCATGTTGCTGCAAACTGCATGTGTTTATCTTTTTTGATTGCTGAGTAATATTCCATTCTGTATATGTACCACATCTTCTTGATCCAGTCATCTATATTTGGGCATTTGGGTTGGTGAGGTTGTGGAGAAAAAGGAACTCTCCTGCACTGCTGGTGGGAGTGCAAACTGGTCCAACCACTATGGAGAGCTGTGTGGAGATTTCTTGAACTACTAAACATAGAGCTTCCATATGATCCAGCAATTCCACTCCTAGGTATTTACCCAAATGACACAGAAACAGTAATTCCGAAGGGCACCTGCACCCCTATGTTCATATATTTTATTGATAGAAAATTCGGTGTAAATTTTTATTTCAATTTCATTACCAAATAATGGGAATGCAATATAAAAACAATGCATCTATAGCAACAAATGAGCATGTAGATTATGTAATTTTTCCACATTATTTTCATAAATGGTTTAGAGATTAATATTGTATATAGATATTCTAAAAGATCCCATAATGTGTTACTCCCTGGGTTGACATTTTAATAGATGTCACTTTGTAGGCAAGTGCCTTTGAGCATTAAATGTGACTATTTGATTAGTAGTTTTGAGAATTCCTCATATGAATAATCTTATTTTTCTGTTGTATTATTCTAGGTAATGATTATTCCCTTTCTCATCTATAAATAGAGAGAAATGGGAACCAACGTTAGCTATTAACTGGGTTGAGTTACTTTGAAAAGAGGTCTGCTAATTTTTATTTAATAATTTATAATATATAATTCTATATTATATAATCTGTGGTAATAATGCATAGCAGTTAGAAGGAAACCATATATGGTCATTTACCTATTAGCTTCATCAATGGGAAAATTAAATAATTTTTGAGTAGTAATAACTAGGAAAAAATGAGTGGTCTTCTAGTTGTAAGTAAAAACATATTCATTAGATGCATTTTTTGTTAATTACTCAGGCTGAAATTATACCGTAGCACTTTCTTTTTCTTTAGAAATAAAAAAATAGATTTATAGAGCATGAAGGAGTAACCTCGGAATTATTTTACACTTAAAACAACAAAATGTGTTTTTATTTAACTCTTTGAGATTAAAAGTGCTGCAACATATTTCTCTGCTTTCATTATATTATCAGAAATTTATTTAGTTGAACATAGCCTGAAGCAATTAATTTTACCTAGTGATAATGTATGTTTCAAGAATGAACACATTTAATAGCAACTTCAAGAAAATTGTCACATTTTAATAACTGTAATAGTTGCTTCTGAGATCTAGATATAAATTTTATTTAAAAATTTTGGTTTATAAAAAATCATATAAGATTGTGGCCTATTTAAACTATGGGGAGTAAAATTGCTCTCTTGTGAATATAATAGATGGGAGGAAAATAAAACCTATCATAAACTATAGACAATAGGGAACAAATACTTAAAACCGGATGTGAGTGCTGTGTTGAATAATATACTATTTGAAACTATCCCAATTTTATTCCTTCAATAAAAAACGAATTATTCATTTAAAGAGGTATCTGATATTTGGATATTTGTTGCTCAATGAAATCAATGCTTATATAATTTTTTTTTTTTTAAAGAGGCATGTGTTTTTTTTATTTATTTATTCATTTGTTTTTGTTTATACATGCACTGGGTACAGTCAGAAGCGCGGGAGGGTGAGAGAATTCACCAGAGCCAGAGCGGGGAGCAGAGCAGGTAGAAGGACCAAAGTACACTGCTGAGGGGAGCAGCGGGCGGCAGGAGAGGTCTGCGCACCATGTGGGACCCTCCTGCGGTGGCCGGGGAGCAGCCGGGGATCGAACCGGCGCCTCAGAGGCTGCGGGCAGCTTCGCAACCCAGCGCTCAACCGCTGCGCCACCGGGGAGGCCCTGCTTATATAAAAATTTGCTGTTATTGTTTCATATGCAAAAATGTTCACTATTAAGGGAAATCTGTTGTGAGCAGTTTTTCTTTGAATTACTGTTCTTTAAAAAGTAAAAATATAGGGCCTCCCCTGGTGGCGCAGGTGGTTGAGCGCTGCGCTGTAAAGCTGTCCACAGCCTCTGCAGCACCAGTTCGATCCAGCAGGTGAGAGTCCCACATGGCGCAGAAGACCTCTCCTGTCGTGCCTGCTGCTCCCCTCAGCAGTGTATTTCATCAGTCTGCCTGTTCTGTTCCCCTCTCTGTCTCTGGTGAATCTGGCTTGTACCCTGGTTCTTGTATAAATAAATAAATAAATCTTTTTTAAAAAGTAAAAATATATATGCAGTTAATAAACTAATAAACAAATTCCCCTCTGATAATGGATTTAAGACTAAATTCAGCAAATATTAAGATGATTGTTATTATGCTTTTTCTCATTGCTTAGTTTAATAAAACTTCAATTAACTATTCCTAACTAATTGAAAATAGTTTCATTTCCCAGTATCAAAGTAGGTTTTGCTTTAGAATATAGGATAAAATGTTCTACATGCTATTAAGTATTAAATATAATACAATTTTTCCCTATTTAGAAATGAACCAACCTATTATAATTTGATCAAACTATCACAGCCTTTCTTCTCTTGTTTTCTTTAAAAGTATCATGAATTAAACTACTTATTTTCTTACTTCTTCAGTTGTCTTTTCTTTCCTAAATTTCTCAACTTCCTTTTAATGCCCCTAAAGTGAGGACTATGGATTATAAACCTCTCTATCTCTCAGTCTATATTCTTTCACTTGAAAGTGGCAGCAATTGTCATAATCTGAACGATCATCACTACATATGTGTACCACATTTATATATTCTGTCCTGACCTTGTTGCTACATTAAAATCTCACATCTCCAACTTTCTGCTAGTGTCATGTCAATTCCATTGTCACCTAAAATTCAACATGTCCAGATGGATTCACCATCATCCCCACAGAATCCAACCTCTTTAAGTCAATCTTTAGAGAAGAAAAAAAAAAAAAAGGCAACATTCAGCTTGCAAAATGAATGAGAGAAAAAATGATGGGGGACTACAAAAATCTATATATATAAACTGATCATGAAATGAAGCAAGAAATATGTTTGTATGATTTTATGTGTGTGTGTGTGTTGTAAACTTTGTTCATTAATAAGTTAAAGGTAATAAAGACCTGCTGAGGCAATGAAGCTCTAAGAAGGTAATTATCTCAAAGACACAAGCTGACTTTTTGAAGACGCTGTAGCCTGTAGGAATTTTTTGTTTCTGGCTGGAGCATGAGGCTAAGAATCCAGGTTTTGAACCCACTGAAGGCTATTTCTAGGATATGTAACTCAGCATATCTTTGAAGAGAGACCTCAAGCACATGGATAATTTTTCTGTTAGGGCATGTGGTGAATTCTGTAAAAGTCTAAAATTATAAATAGAATGACTGAAAGAGAGAGTGAAAAAATTTATGGTGGGCTTGCAAAATGGAAATTAAAATAGGAGAGGCAATCTACAGAATAAACTATAATTAACTCCGAACAACAAATATTTGAATACATGGGTCCTCACCTCATGTCATGGATTTTTTTCAATAAATATCAATGCATGAATGCATGAATACTTGTAAGTAAATATAAATTAACTTTTCACAGTTTTTTTCAATTTCTGGTATCTAGTGCCAGTAATACATATAATATTTATAATGATTTGTATCGTATAAAATAAGACTGATGTAGGTACTGACAAAAATACCTGTCTTAGAAACAAACAACATAAATTTATGGTATCTATAAATACATGTAATACTATAAATGTATTTTCCTTATGATTAATGATTTTTTATTCTTATTAACTTACTTTATTGTAAAAAATCAATATATAATAGCACTACAAAATCTGCGTTAATTGTTTTTGATATCGGTAAGGTTTGTGATCAACAGTAAGGTATTAGTTAAGTTTGGAGGAGTCAAAGTTTATATATAGACTTTTGACTGTGGGAGTAAGAGGCAGTGATGTAAACTTGTAGCTGATAAACACAAAGAGTAAGCAAGTGTCTATGGATATGTGCATTAACCATAGCTAGAGTTAAAATTCAGGCTTAACTCAACACAGTCCTTGATTGAAATAAGCTTATAAGTCATCAATTCATCTGTCAGTTGAGATAAAAGGAAAACATCTAAGAGAAAGAAGTCACTATTAGATTTTTACATTTTACATATGCGCGTGGTATTAAGCAACTGGAAATTCATACACATGTTCAAAGAGAGAACCTTGTTACTGAAGAGAACAACGAGAAAGAAACACAATTGAGTCAGACCAATTGACAGTTTAGCTATTGTAAATAATTGATAAAGACTTTAAACAGTTACATTAAGGAATATAATTGTATGAACTGAAGGAGCTAGCATATTAAAAGATGGATTTATCCTGGGAGTTGGGATATATAAGTTGGGATATATAATGGTTAAATGGAAATTCCAGAACTCAGAAGTGTATTTAAAATAAATCCATGAGGTGTGCTTGACACTAGACTTAAAAAATTAGAAGACGAGATTGTAGTACTGGTGGATGGGTGAAAAGAAAATAACAAAACTGAAGCCCATAGAAAATTTAACAAATGCAAGAGGGAGAGAATAAAAGTATGTAAAAGAATGTCAGAAATATGTGGCACTCTGTTACAGTTTTAATAATGATAGTAATAGAATTCATAGAACTAGAGGAAAGATAGAATGGGACAAAAGAAGAAACAGAAATGGTGACAGAATTTTCTAAAGCTAAATATACCAGCCAACATATGCAAGAAGACTTTCAAATTTCAATTGGAATTAATAATAAGAAAATTATATCCATGTATAGACTAGTATGACTGAGCAAAAATCCAGAAGAAAAATCTTTAAAACTGCTAAAAATCAAATACCATTGTCTTCAAAGAACAACAGAAAGAGTGATGATTGCATTTTAACTGAAACAGTAAAACTAATAAAAGGCAGTTGAATGATATCTTTAAAATTCTTTAAATGTGACAATCTAGAATCCCATTGTTTTGAGTTAGTGTCATAAATGGATACTGAATCTTGGCATATGCTTTCGTTGTATTGCTTGATATGATCATATGGTTTTTATCTTTCCTTATTGATATGATGAATTGCGTTGTTGACCTGAAGCTGTTGAACTATCCTTGCATCCCTGGACTAGATCTCATTTGGTCATGACATGATAATTTAATGTATTATTGAACTGGTTTGCTGAGATTTTATTGAGGGTCTGCCTGTATGTTCATTAGGGAGACTGGTCTGTATTGTATTTTTTTGTAATGTTGTTGTCTGCTTTTGGTATCAGGGGAATGTTAGTCTTGTAAAATGTATTCAGAAGCATTGTTTCTTTCTCAGTTTATTTTTGTCAAGTTCGAGAAAGACATCATTTTGTCTTTGATGACATCATTTTCATTAGTGAGTCCTTTCATTAGGATTCACTAATGAAACCATGTGGCCTGGGATTTTAGGGTTTTTTTTTTGAAATTTGATTACTGTTTCAAATAATTTGTTTGTAATTGGTTTGTTCAGGTTTTCTATTTCTTTCTGATTCAGTCTCCAATAGTTGTATACTTCCAAATCCATTTCTTCCAGATTTTGTAATTTGTTAGCATAAAGATGTTCAAAGTGGTCTCTTATGATCCTTTATTTCTGAATGTCTATTGTAACTCTCATCTTTCATTTCTGATTCTGTTTTTTAGTGTTTTCTCCCTTTTTCATACTGAGTCTGTCTAGGGACCTTTTATTTTGTTTATCTTTTTGAGAACCAAATTTTGGTTATTGATCAGCAGCCCTATCATCTCTGTGCCAAATCCCTTACCACAGCCTCCAGATTTTTCTCTCTAGCCAAATGCTATATGGTGAAGCATGGATCTTCTCTGGATCTCTTCTCTGTAGTCTAAGTGGTCTCTGATGTCTAAGGGGTGCTTCAGCTTCACCCTCTAATGAAACGTTCTTGGTATAGTGTCCATCTACTCTACTGTTAGATGTTCTGCTTAAAAGTGAAACAAGGATCACTCCATCTTAGTGATCTCTCTCTCCCCAGGAGGAAGATTTTTAAACTTCCTATTATGTAACCTCTCTAAGCCTGAAGTTCTTTTTTTTTTTATACAATAGTTGGGGTACAGGCCAGAAGCACTGGAGGGTGAGAGGATTCACTAGACAGAGTGGGGAGCAGAACAGGCAGGCAGACCCAAAGCACTGCTGAGGGGAGCAGCAGGTGCGACAGGAGAGGTCTGCTGTGCCATGTGGGTATCTTTCTGGCTGGCCAGGAATTGAACCCGTGCTGCAGAGGCTGTGGACAACTTCACAGCGCTGTGCTCAGGGAAGGCCCTAAGCCTGAAGTTCTTTATCTATGAATTGAGGATCAAAGTAAAACATGGCCTAGTAGTCAAAGGGGGTCACACAGACAGTGTGAGATTAGAAAGTACTTTGCACTTACAAAATCATGGGGAAATGAAGGAAAGAGGTGCTTAGAGTAAAGCATATGAACTTAGATAGAGAAGAAATGCTGAAAAATCAATCATCTATATTTATATATCCAGAAGCCAGTAAAGGAGAATACATAAATCCCTAAAAATTGAATACTGAAATGATGAAGATGAAAGCCAAATTCAATGAATAAACAATGGAGCAAAAAATCAATAAATCCAAGTTGTTTCTTTAAAAAATATTAATAAAATTGACTGTCTTATCAAGAGAAATCAGGGGGAAATTAATAACATATTTTGCTAATATCACTGATTAGATAGTGAGAGTGTATGTTAAAAACAAGGTTAAGACAATATATTTCACCATTAGGATAAAATGGAAAATATTTTGGAAAACACACCTTTACATAAATTAAAAAAACTGAATACTCTTATGTATTGTGTAATTGAATCATTAATAAGAATCTTTTGATTTAAAAAAAATACCAAACAATAACATATTTCATGTCCACATGGCTTCACTAGCAAATTCTTACAAAGTACAACATTTGAGAATGTTGTACTAATAGTCTTAAATAAACTAAAAAAATGAACAATGCCTCCCATCTCATCCTTGAGGCCTCTAAATATTGAGACCTCATCCCCCTCTAAATATTCCCATGGATATCAAGAACATCACTCTTTCATTTGTAGGACTTAAAAGTGTGTAGGTGTTAAAAGGAGCACCTGCCATATGGAAGAGTCACCTTGAGTACATTTGCAAATCTTGAGCTTGAGCAAGCGTCATTTCTGCTGGATGATTCTTAGACATCATGCATGTAAATTGTTGCTAATGGTCTTCCCAGAGACCAATGAGGGCAGATGACTAAAGCTGCTCTCTACAATAGCAGAATGTTCCCAGGTACTGACTTAGTTCCCTTGAGTTTCCATGCTGCTGGCAAAGTTCAGTGACAGCATCAGATAATGACTCAGCTATTCTCCACATTGTCCAGGATCTACTGCTCATTCAAAGGCACACCTTGACCCACTACAATTCTTCCTACTTTGTTATCTCTAGGAATGAACTTTCGTGGTCTTACCTGTTCTTGTCCCAGTTGTCACTAAGAAATAACCTATGTGTTGTTTTCAAACCTAAGCTTTCTTTTTATTTACCCTTTATTTTCTCTTATATATTGAAGCTTTGGTTTCAAAGCTACTATTTCTTATTTGGATTTTGAAAGTTTCTTTTGGAATTGAAAAAAAAATCAAGCACTAACTAACCATTTATTTTTATATTGCTACTAAAACAATGGGAATTCTACTTGAAGTAATGAGGATGTCACTGGCTTATTAGGGAAAGTTTATAAAAGGTAAGTATGGAGGGCCTCCCCTGGTGGCGCAGCAGTTGAGTGCTGGGCTGCAAGGCTGCCCACAGCCTCTGCAGCGCTGGGTCGTTCCCTGGCCACTGGCGAGGGTCCCACAAAAAAATAAATAAATAGATAGATAGATAAATAAATAAAACTTTTTAAATAAATAAATAAATGAAAGGTAAGTATGGAAAATAAAAACACAGAAATTAGTATTCTGATAGCATACTATTGGGAATAAAAAGAAAGCCAACACAAATATGATCTAAACAATTAATATTCTCATTTGTCTCCAAAACTAAGTTTTTAGATATCACCCTATACCAGTAATTTTTATTCTATGCCCAAATTAAAACCACTGTACCCTATAGGTTTATTATTTAAAAAGTCTTATAAAAATGCAAGAATGTGTTTGCATTGAGTTGCATGGCTTTAAATTTAGAACCATTTGAAATTAAAAAAAAAAAATTGAAGACCACTACAATTTTTTGAAAACCTTGGAATAATTGGTCCAGATTAGAATGATCTGATATTCAGAGGACCCCTAGATCCTGAAACTATGTCCATTTATGTCCTGAGAATTGTATCTAATTTATCATGGTCCACCCAACCCCTTGTGTGTTCCCAGTCTAGGATAACCTGTTGAAAAATACCCCCTTCTCTATAAACTGTCATCCTAACATGACCCCTGGAATTCATTTGGAAACTAAATTGAAATTGACAGTTGCCAAAATAGCTGTGGAGGGCAGAATGTGGATTTCTTTGGAGATTCAATACTCAGGGACAATTAATGCATCATTGAACTATGGAAAATTATATAAAAATATAACTCAATGATATTAAATAGTGAAATAAATCATATTTTTCTGCTTCTAGCCTCCAGAGTTATTTGACCAGAAAAAGCAAACAAGTAGCTTAGGTCATGCCTTCTTTCTTATTGTTGCAAGTCTACTCTATTCTGTCCTGTACTTAAAATTCACATTGGAAATGCTGTTGAGCCTTTGGATTAGTAGTTTAGTACACAGTAGGTAACCAGGGAGCAATGTTCAGTAAATACTGTTATTAGGTGTAAAGCAATACACAGAAAATGAGACTATTTAAATATCTTTCCTGATTGAGAATTGAAGAAAGTTTTAAATCTTAATATTACAACATAGTACTTAAAGTGTCACTGCCCCTCCTCTTTAAAGATTCATTTTCAACATTTAATGAAGCAAAATGTGCATACAGCCTGATGCGACCAGAAAACCAACTTAGAAGGGTAAAAAAAGGAGGAAGACTAATAAACAGCCATTTATAGAATATAATTAGTTTTATTTTTTTCTTCATTAGTGCATGTAACCTGCTAGAGGAATGAACCTAATGGTAATTGCAGGACTCCAGGGCTTTCACACTCACAGGTAGTATAAAATGTAAAACTGAAGTAATTAGGAAGTATTTAAAATGATGGCATATTTTCTATAGTGTAGAAATGGAGCATTTTATAGTGAAATAGCTGCATCGGTACCACTGGGACACTCTGTTCCTTTTCCATGCTGACAGAAAAATCTCTCTTGACAGATCCTCAACTCTTTTATTTGAATCATAAGTGAGAATGCGTTTGGTGCTCTCAATTAGTCCCGAGAGGGGAACCAATACCACACAATTTGGCACACTCTGCATTTGCTCCTGAAGAGAGCTGTAGCTAGCTTTGCATTAGGAAGGTCTCCGACCTCCCCTCTGGGGACATCCTATGCACTGGATTCACCAGGCAGTCTGCAGAATGAATGGACTAGAGCATTTGCGCTCTGATTTTATGAGCACTAAAATGAATCCATTAAACATTTTGTATACCCAGCCCCCCACTACTGACTTTTTCGCATATTTATTTAGTATGTTAACGGTGGTATCATAGTGAGCAAATAATGAGCTCAATTCTTCTTGGATTTTTTTTTTCTTTGCTTCCTGTTTCCTTCTCACTGGAAATAGATAGCTGAAAATATTGCCAAATAGTCAAGTCATTAGAACTCTGGGTATTTTTACCTCTTTAGGTGATTTCTCAAAAGATATAAAGCCAGAAACACAGTTTTGAAAACAAAGGGCAGAATATTATTTATAAAGAATGGGTGTGAATGCTCCATGGAAAAAATAAAGTCTTAATTGCTCATTGTAAAGGTCAGGAAGACACAGTGCAGGTTTTCTGATCTAGCAGACCGGGTAAAGGAGGAGTCAGAGTCCTCAGTCGCTTTTGCAGGTCTTTTATTGGGGTTCACCAAGCATATGGCAGGCAGGGGTGCTGGGGGGCTGGGAGGCTGGCAGGCCTCCCAGCCCCCAGCAAGTCTTCACTCTATCCTGGTTCTCCGGCCTTCTCTCGGCTTCTTCTTCTGCTTCTCTAGCTTCTCTCTCAGCTTCTCTTTGGCTTCTGTTTTGGCTTCTGCCGTTGTCTCTGTGACGCCGCCCTTAAAAGCCCAGTCTCAGCCAGGTGAATCCCATCTACCTATGCCCACACCCCACTCCAGGTGCCCGCCATCAGGCATGCATTCAGGACCGCAAGGATCCATCATCTGTCCTGATGGCGGGAGGGCAGAAAAGCCTGACATTTTTTCCTTACCCTGCACTCATGAAATAATGCAGAGTATTCACTGCAGTTTTGTAATACTAGAAAGATGTAACCTCATGGCCTATGATTAATTCCATCATGTATTAAGGATATAAGTTATATCTTTTTAAGGTTTTCTTTAGAAAAGTGAAAAAACACACATTTGTAAATTTAATTCATAAGGATTATAACATTTTCTAGATTTAAACTACTTTCCTAGTATAAGCGTTTATTTTCTGAATGATTTTATTCTCTTAAGCATTGCATAAGATCAAAAATCTCTCTATAGGGGCACAAGTAACATGATCCCATTTGGAAAACATTATCAAACAGTTAGGCTAAAATGCAAATGAAACATAAACACTTGTATTTTTCCTGACAACTGTGGAATTACTAAATATGAGGACATATGAAGATTTTTGAAAGGAGGGGGAATATAATTGCACATTCAGATAAAAGGACAAACTAGGATAGTTTGGATGATACGTTTATTTCTACTACAAAAAACTCAACAAAATAATGTAAATGAACATATATGCAGTATTATTAATGTAAGAAATATGGCTTCAGGTTTTCATAATCTCACAAAATATCTTGTCATTGAAATAAATATTTAACCACATTCTTGGCCAATTCAAGTTATTTTCTCCACAATGTGTTAAAAGCAAAATCAAGATGAAGAGACAGTACTTTGAGCATCATGTGCTGTCTGTCTGTGACATCTATCACCTCCTCAGATCTCCAGGGTCTGTTCGATCTGCCTTTATTTTTCCTGAAGCTGTCCACTTACTCATCGAGGTTACCCTTCCCAGAGAAAGAAAAGTGAATCTTTTAATCTCACTCAGCTGTCCTCAGGAATTTTAATGATTTTTTGTTTGTTTATCTTAATTGATAAACAGGCTTAAATGAGAGGAAACTCAATTTTATTTCATTCTGAAATGTTCTCTTTAAGAAAACATACTTACAGCTTTGAAAAATGCTAAAAAAATATTACAGGGATAAACAAAATCTCCACTTGTGAATTGACATTTAATTTTCCTGTGATTTTGTAGTATTAACATGTTTATGTGTCAAAATTAGATATATCAAAATTACTGGAACATGCTATTCTCTATTACTATTCTTTTTTAAAAAGGAGATTTATTTATTTATGGATGCAAGAACTGAGGTACAGGCCAGAGGAGCAGGGGTGGAGAGGAATCACCAGAGACAGAGTGAGGGGAACAGAACAGGCAGACTAACTGAAATACACTGATGAGGAGAGCAGTAGGCAAGACAGGAAAGGTCTGCTGCACCATATGGGTAGTTCACTGGCCAGCTGGGTATCGAACTCATGCTGCAGAGGTTGCGGATAACTTCACAGTGCTGTGCTTAACCAAGCCCTTGCACCATCAGTGAGGCCCAATTCTTCATTACTATTCTAATTTTCATTCAGTTTTCTGTTTTTCTCTATCTTGTTACTATGCTTCACTAAAAAACTAAATAATCTTTGTTAAATATATTTAAATATTATATATTTATATAAATATTAATTTTTGTATTTGAACAATTTTCTGGAAATGTCTGAAATGTGGACATTATTCTAAGCATAATGAAACTGAGTAAGGTAAAAATGATAGCTAATTTCTATTTATAAAATATCACCATGACTACTGTGAAAATATTCTTTTGGGGTCAAGAATAGCAAAAGGAAAATCAGTATGGATTCTTTTGCATCTAAATTATAGATGTTTTGACTTGGGCTGAGGAGATTGCAGCAGAATTAGTGAAAAGTATTTATGTTGATGCCATTTAGATTGTATCTAGTTATAGTCTCAGCATCATGTGAAATTAAGGGAACAGTATTAGCAATGTTCTGAAATGCAAGATGTAGTAAGAGAATGATCTAGCTCACTTCTGGACTTGTAGCTGAGCCACTAGAAGAATCAGGTGCATCTATTTACTAAGCCGGGGCTAGACAGAGAGCAGATTTGGGAAAGAAGGTATACGTGTACCGAACCAGTTGCTCTCTTTTGTTCATACTGTATATGATATACTGTAGGGTAAGGAAAAATGTCAGGCTTTTCTGCCCTCCCGCCATCAGGATAGATGATGGATCCTTGTGGTCCTGAATGCATGCCTGATGGCGGCACCTGGAATAGGGTGTGGGCAGAGGTAGATGGGATTCACCTGGGCTGAGACTGGGCTTTTAAGGGCGGCATCACGGGGACGCCAGCAGCAGCCGAAGCCGAAAGAGAAGCCAAGAGAGAAGCAGAGAAGAAGAAGCAGAAAAGAAGAAGCAGAAAAGAAGAAGCAGAAGCAGAGAATGCCAGAGAGCCCAGATAGAGTGAAGATTTGCTGGGGGCTGGGAGGACTGCCAGCCTCCCAGCCCCCCAGAATCCCTGCCTGCCACATACCTGCTGAACCCCAATAAAAGACCTGCAAATACCCACTAAGGACTCTGACTCCTCCTTTACCCGGTCTGCTGGATCAGAAAACCTGCACCGTGTCCAGTCCTGCCCTTACATATACTAACTATTTTAAGCAGTGTTGTCAAGTAGATAGTAGTGTAGGAGAGTCTTGCATTAAAAAGTGGTTTTGACTGGTAGACATAGACTCAAATCATTAGTATATAAATGGAGTGTCACCTGAAAAAATGTGATCTCTTTGGAAGACACAGAGAGAAAAGAAGAGCTGAGAGGATTCTGTAACTTTGAAGAAAAGTTTGGAAGAAAAGGATCCAGAAAAGGAAAATTAAGGAAGATTGTACTGTGAAGTGGGAAGAAAGTCAGGAGACTATCATGTTCTATAGGTTAAGTTAAAAAGACAAAGTGGAGAAATGATAAATTGTGACAAGAATGAAGATTGGAAAAGGTAATATTAAATATGGTAAAGTGGAAGTTAGTCAACTTTGAAAACATTAAACAGTTATTTAATGGAGAAATAATAAGAGAAAGCTTTATGAAATGAGCTGAGCTGTGAAAATGAAGGTAGTAAAGGTAACTTCTTCAAGGAATGTTGCTGTAAGAAGCAGAGGAGTAAGACTGTAGCAAAATACAGCAATTCAGAGGATTGTTTTGTTGTTATTGTTGAGTGCAAATATTGCAGTATGAGTATATGTTGATGGATACAGTCTAGTGACAGGGAGAAACTGAAGGTATAGGAGCGATGTTCTTGCATAGAGAGAGTATGGAATCTGATGCCGAAATATCAGAACAAGGACCGTGTATCGACTGCAAGAGAAATTGCAGAACCGGTGGATAGAGATGGGGGAAGACATAGATTTCGTGGTGAGACAATGAAGGAATTTACTTTTAATTAATTCAATGTACTTCAGTAAAATAAAGGGGGAAAGTCATCAATTTGAGTGTTAAAAGGGTAAAGAGACAGAGTTTGGAAAAAATGGGAAAAGTGTATGTGAATGGAGAGAGCATGAGAATGGTCTTGTCATTGATTTTCTATTAGTGATCCAAATGTGCTTAGTCATCAGTGTGGTTGCCAAGTGTTACTTATGACCAATGAATCTCACAGATGTGTGCTTGTTAGGCCGAGCAGCAATGCTGTAAGTCATCACAGCTATTTGCCAGTAACTGCTACTGCATTAGCATCAGGCTTTTTTGAGCCAATTAAGCAAATTAGACTTTGAGAACTGACTATGGACCAAGCTTATTTAGCATTAATTTTCTGTATCGTTTCCTTGTGTACAAGGTTTTTACTATTGTTTGTTTTTAAACAATTAAGAAGCAATTTTAAAGTGTCCTTCTTCACAGGTTAATTAGAAATTGAGACAAATTGTTATGTGTAAAGATGTAAAAACATAACATATGTTCGGGAAAATTATTTGTTAACAACCTGTAGATCCAGTAGTAAGACCATAGTAAATCAATTATGATGTATAAGTAGCTTATTTTACATTCCTTTGAAAATCAGGAAAATAGCATTTAAACTATATTTTAAAAGATATACTTAGGCAGGTATTTAACACAAAATGTCCTGCAATGCACTGTCTGAAAGGACTTTTTTCAGATCCGAAGACCCTTCATGCCTCTTCGCATTAGAGATTCCTTTCCAAAGTGCCTCCTTCTGCAGTTCCTCAACCTTCCTGGAACATTTTTGTCTTCCTTCCTTATTATGTGTTACTCTTTTCCCAGAGTCCTGTTTCTAAGACTTTCTCATGTCCCACAACTCCTTTTTATGTAGGTCTCCAGTTAAAGACCCCTTCTTCAAAGAGATCTCAAATTCTTTGGTCTAAAATGTCTGCTACATCCTTCACATCTGTCACCCATATTTCTTCTAATTATAGCATACTCCTATGTTACTTTTCACCTTTATGTGCTTACTTGTTAATGTCTATCCTTTCTGGGAAAACAGTAGCTTTGCTTTCTCATCCTTATATCCTTATCATTGAGAATAGTGCCAATTGATGCTCACTGTATTTTTGTTACACAAAGAATTTGATGGCTTGGTTAATTTAATTAATTAATTAATTGAATGTGTGCTTCATTAAAATTAATTAATAAAGTATAACATTATATGATATAGCTATATTTTAAATATGCAGTTAAATATACAAAGAAAACCAGCATAGACTATGCTGCAGGTGAAGGTGCACGCCAGAAAAAATATTGGGATAGATCACATGAAAATCAGAAAAGTTGCCCCTTCATTCTGCCAGAATAATTATATTCTCCTTTGTTTCTAAATATCCGTTTGAAAGAAGATATGGTTGATACCATCATCATCTCCTAGAAGTGAAAGGAATACAAAATTCAGGAAGAAAAGGGAAGACATTTTCTAAATGAAGAGCAAAGAGATTTCTAGTCATGAAAAACACCTTCACAGATGAGTGTGACTCCCAGACTTCCATCAAGAACCCAATTATTAAAAACTCTAACCTAGTGTCATCTTAAATTTTATCTAGACCCTAACAGCTGTATTAAGCCTTTGTTCTTGACTTATTATATACAGAGTCCTAAGAGACATAACATCAGAATGTGCCTGTGCATAGCTTACACCGCAGTGGAAGGTAGACTGTAAGGGGACATTCTGATTGTATGAAGCAGGAAAGTCTGTAGGAACAATGAGTAGTTTTGAGAACTAAAGTGTTTGATGCAGAAAATTGAAAATTCTGAGTTCCCTAATTGAAGAAATAGGACTGATTTAAAGAAAAATGTACAGGGTCTCCCTGGTGACACAGGTGTTAAAGTCTCAGTGCTATCAAGCTATCACTAGCCACTGTGGCATGAGTTCCATCCCCAGCCAGGGAGGTGACCCACATGGCACAGCAGACCTCTCCTGTCTCACCTGCTGCACCCCTCAGCAGTGTATTTCAGTCAGTCTGCCTATTCGGCTCCCCACTCTGTCTCTGGTGAGTCCTCTCACCCCCACACCTCTGGTCTACAAATTCTTGTATTCTAAAATAAATAAAACTTTAAAAAAAAGAAAAAAGGTACAAAATCACAACTGACTAAAACTGACCTTGCTAAATCTCGTATGTTATATTACTTCCTTCTAGCCACATGTAAAGAAATTAAAAAATGATTCCTTTTGATCTAAATGTGATTAAATGAAATTTGTGAAACAGCTGCTTGGTGAGATAATTGTAATAAACTTGAGTTAATAATTTTACAGTAAATAGCATAGGTTATTTTTGAATGATTGTTTATTTTTCTGTTTGAATAAGGCAAATGTTTTATTTTTTAAAAATGGTCAAGGGCTCAGCATCTAGAACCCCATACAGTGAAATACATTAGTACATTAAAAGATTGACTTAATATCTCCTACAAGGAGCATTAGTCCTGAAAGTATATACCATATTTCTCCAAAACAAATTTAATTTGATCCATATTTCCAAATGTAAAATTTTTCTCTCTTTATTAAATCAGAGGACATAGGACAAGAATTTACTTACTCATGTAAGTGCCTTCGTTTAAGCCTACCTCATACTTAAAAACCTCTTCACATGCAGCCCCTTTTGCCCAACAAAATGCAAGACAGAATAATATAGTGCTTCCTGGAACCATGTTTATTTGACTTATTTTTTAGTATTGGTAAATATAATTTATCTTCCTTTGATTTTTCAGTCCTTCATAGGAAAATGACATAAAAATCCATGCTATTAATGATGTTTGTTTTATCTAGAGGTGTCCTAATTTATAAAGAGAAAACATTTTGCCTTTAAAATGGATCTGTTGGTTAAATTTGGCCATCCTTCCTTACAAATTAACTTCTTTATCAACAGATTGTTCTCAGTGAAGGAAATTTGGTTTTGTCAGCACTATTGATGGATGCCTGGTAAACAACATTATATTATGTCATCCATTTATTATGGGTTTTGGAATACAAATAAAGTTTTCTGATCTGTGGAGCAGCAAAATGTTGCTTTAGCAGGAATTGTATATCATTTTTTCTAGATGGAAGAAATACAGTACTAGTAAAAATGAATGTTGATCATTGTCAGTATATTCTTTAACATTGAACATTTTAGGTTTTTTAAAATTGTGTTTTTAATTGATTTAATTGGTTTACAACACTGTATATGATGTAGGGATATAGGCTCACACCTTTTTATCCAGCAATTGTATTCAAGTCCTTCAATTTTAATTAGCCATTGAAAATGACTCCATTTCATTTGTCTAGATAAACTTGATGGTCTTACGAATAACATTTTATAACAATGTACAGTGTAATAAATCCCAACATATAGTAAATAGCCTAAAGAAATATAACACTGGATATTTTGAAATAATATTGCCTAATCATCAGATCTTAATATGTATCATTGTGACCCTTCCTTTCTTTCCTCCTTTTTCCTTTCTTTTAGTCAATATTTTTGAGTGTCAATTATGTGCCCTGACCAAGGGTTATGATACTGAACAGCCAGATTCAGGTTTTCTGCTCATATTTTCTAAAGCCTTATGGAGAATAGGAATAATTAAAAACATAGCTGTAATGATGTGTGATGAGTATAAAATAGAGCAGGTACAAGATGGAAATAGCATTGGGACCTCACTGAAATCCAGAAAAAATTCTAAGATTTCCTGCCATGAAACTCCAGAATCCTGTTTGTTACAGATATGGACTTCCAGGGCCTCTAGAATCTCAATAGAGAAGAGTTATATCTACTTGATTGAAGCCTGCCATGTTTAACAAGGATATTTTCTAGTAGGTATTATGTGAACCAGAAACTGAGTGAAATTTCAGTCCCTTTGGAGATGCTGGGCACCAATGTGACTTCTTATTCCTGTAGCAGTTCCACTTCCATAAGGGACACCCAGCCACACTACTCACAATAAATGCAGAAAGATTTTTTTCGTTCATCACCAGTCCTCTTGCACTAGCACTAGCATGCTCCTGGTTAGAAATGGAAATGGCAAGGCAATTGCAATTTGGACTGTAGTACTGAAGATCTGTGGGTTTTAAAGTTCTGTTTAGTTACAAAATGATGAAGTGATAAGCGTCTCCAACCAGGAATACATACTGTGAAGAAGTGAGGCCCTCATGAAGTGAGAGTGCTTTTGAATCCCTCACTGGGAAGAATGAGATCCTTCATGAACCCAGCTGCAGCTGAGTCACTCTAAGTACAAGTTACAGGGAAGAAAACTGGTAACCGGGCTAATGGAATTCCCCTCAAGGTAAATTCTAGAGTGCAGTGGGGAAGGCCAAAGCCTCTGGTCTGATTGCTAGCATGGGGGTGGGAGTAAACACTGATTCAATACTGAAAGCAATATTTCAGCCTGGTGTAAATTCCTCATGCATTAATAGGCTCAAGACGTAAACAATATGGCATCTACCAAACGTTATATGAGGAGGCTGTATTCAGAATATCTACATTTCACCACCTCTGCAATCCACCTTCTCCAATTGCTCTCTTTCCAGCCTCACATAATGTGGGGTCAGCAATCCCATATCCTTTGCTGACCACGGGGCATTGAACTGGGTTCCTGCTGGTCTGCTCTGACAGGTCTCCTGTCAGGAACTAAGAAAAGGACTGCAGGTATTAGTCATCTGCTCTAAATCTCAGGAGACTTGACTCTTTTGTGTTTCATGTCTTTTGGCTTCTAAATTTAGTCAATGACAGGAATTCTTAAGATTGGTGGAAAATTGATAAAAGATGTGAGAAACCAGATATGTATTTTCCTCTTTCTTTGTGCCATAGATCTTGGCCATGACATACACTCTATGTTCTGCTCGATCCATATGCTGTCATTCCAGATTCTAACAGTGGTCTCCAGTCATGGATCTCATCAGCACTGCCTCTACTCTCTGTCTTTAGCCTAAGATTTGAGAATATTTTCTACTGTAACTGGTTTTCATCAGCATCCTCAATTTGTTTTTCAGTTTTTTTCATCATGTATGCAATCAATTCCCTGATTTATAAATTTACTTCCAAATTCAGAGAGTGCTTTTTATTTTTTCCAGTTGGCCTCTCTAACCCTAGCTGCTAAGACTTTGTATGAGTGAAAATAATGACATAGCAGTTCTGTGTAGTAAAGGTAGATATTACTTATAGACTTAGAGAAAGTATAGAAGTATGAAAGCTTAGGTCTATGATTAAGAATCTGTACTATATCTGATTATTATTTCCAAGAGAAAATACCTCTAACAGAAAAAATATGACAGATATCCTTTTCAAAATTTCATCTAGTCCAATGTCAGACATACAATGTCACTTCCATGTCAGGAAAGATGTTATGAAAAGGAGTTGCCTTATCTTTGTGTTTATGATTGTAGTCCCCTTGTGAAATCCTTCAAGACTACTTCTTACCAGAGACTGGTAAGTCTTCCCAGAGACTAGAATATATCAGAGTGAGTGTAATCATTGTTAATCTGACTTTTTAAGCTTTAGGAAAATAAAACTTCTGTAAGAATATGCTAGAATTTTTACTGATTTTACCAAAAGGAACAGTAGGATATCAGGTAATGGAAGGAAGATTTATTTTTCATTTTATATATCTTTTGAATCTACTTTTAGATGTTTTACTACATGCACTTATTACATTTGTAATAATGTTGCAAGAAAGAAATGATAAGAATTCTGTCCCATTGTTTGGTGTTTCATGCAAAGATGCTCAAAAGCAGAGTGCAGTTACTGTAGCTATTTCTGTCTCTTTGAGTACGTGACAGCTGAGTTATGACTGCAACTCACCTGTGAGGTGTTACCTTCTCCTTGTTCACTCAGGTTTAAAACTTCCTTAAGAAGTAACTACAGACTTGTCAAGCAGCTGAGGGTGAAAGAATTCCTCCCACAGCCCAACACATGTAAAACTATTAGAACATTTGAGCAACAAGATGACAAGATATTTCCAAGGGGCTACATTTTTTAGATCACTCCCTTGTGTCTGGATTTAAACTATAGAAACCATTCTCACTAATGGAAACAGAAATAATATGTGTAATTTCAGAAAATGGATTTATAAGAATCAAGTATGGTGTCTAGTCTCTTGCTCCTTCTACTGACAATGTGGACAAAATGATGAGGTTCTAGGGAGACTAATAAAACCACAAGCCAGAAGGAGTCAGTGTCATTCAATGGAGCAGTGACTGGCGCATTAAGTATCCTTTCAGGAAGTTTGTGAACTCAAAGCTTTCTTTAACACTGAAGAGAAAATCACTGATATTAGTCAAGGTGACTCATATAATGAAATAAGTGAACAATTGGGAGGTCTGCATAATTCTGCAAACCTACACTCTCCAAATGGCCAACCCATGATGTCACAAATCATTTGGGGTAATATATCCACAAATGTGTAAAATACACCAGTGGATTTTAATGTAAATAGTATGAAAGTTCATTGATATGGTACAGATTCCTCACTGCAACTAATATTAAAAAAAACTACCTCCTGCTGATTCTGGATAGAACTTTAAAGAATACCCACTCTCATTGGAAATATTCACAAATATCTGAAAGAACAATGACACTGCTCTTCCCTGTATTTAGTACATTTCATTGTGAGATTACGTTTTTTTGTTTTGTTTTTATTTATTTATTTATACAAGCACTGGGTACAATCAGAAGCGCAGGAGGGTGAGAGAATTCACCAGAGCCAGAGCAGGGAGCAGAGCAGGCAGAAGGACCAAAGTACACTGCTGAGGGGAGCAGCGGACGGCAGGAGAGGTCTGTGTGCCATGAGGGACCCTTCTGAGGTGGCAGGGGAGCAGCCGGGGAGCGAACCTGCGCCGCAGAGGCCGCGGGCAGCTTCGCAACCCAGCGCTCAACCGCTGCGCCACCGGGGAGACCCGTGAGATTACGTTTTAAAAAATATATTGCAACAAAAATATTTCACAAGAGATTAAATAAAGAAGCAGATAAGTCGAGTGGTAGTTTGTCAGACATTAAAGAGCTGAGGTTGAAAGAATTCCTCCTTCAGCCTAGCACACGTAGAACTATGATATTAGAGCATTTGAGCAACAAGATGACAAAAATTACAAAAATGTCCTCCCTGAAATTTTTGTTTGGGAAAATATAACTATTTTCAAACTATATTTATCTTAACATGTAGTGCGTTTAATATAACTTTAAGATAAATTAATTCATATTTTTAATTTTCTCAGTTTTTTTAAAGATTTATTTATTTATGCATACAAGAACTGGGGTATAGGCCAGAGGTGCAGGTGGTGAGAGGATTCACCAGAGACAGAATGGGGAACAGAACAGGCAGACTGACTGAAATACACTGCTGAGAGAAGCAGTGGGCAAGACAGGAGAGGTCTGCCATGCCATGTGGGTTGCTCCTTGGCCAGTGGGGGATCGAACTTGTGCTGCAGTGGCTGGCAGTAGTTTGATAGCGATGTCTTTAACCCCTGTGCCACCAGGGAGGCCCAATTTTTGTTTTTAACTTATTTTTCTTTATTGAGGAAACACTGGTTTACAGCACTGTATGTGTTTAGGGGACTAGCTAAGTGCATACCTCTTCAGATGTACCAAAGTTCCCATTGTCTTTTACCACACACCATTGAGTTCCCTCCTCACTTTGCTCCTTTCTCTTCTCATCCTCCCACTCTAGTTGCCTCAATTCTGCAATTATGACTAGGATTTGTTTTGGTTTAGTTTTTTTCTATTCCTTTGTTTTATTTTTCTATTTTTCACATGTGAGTGAAATAGTTGAGTAGTTTTCTTTCTCCTCACTTATTTCACTAAGCATAATCTCCTCCAGTTCCAGCCATGTTGTTGCAAATGTCAAGATTTCATCTTTTTTTTATATAATGAGTTGTAATCTATTGTGCATTTATATCACATCTTCTTAATCCCACTCTTCTGTTGTTAACACTTAGGATGTTTCCATAACTTGCCCATTGTAAATAGTACTGCAAGGAATACAGGCGTGCTTGTATTTTTTTTTTTTTTTTGAGTTACTGGTTTTGCATTCTTTGGGTAGATATCTAGGAGTTGAATTGCTGAATCATAAGGTAGATCTATTTTTTTAATATATTGAGGAACTTCCTTACTCTTTTCCATATGTGTTAAAACAGTCTACAGTCCTGCAGTCTCCACACTCTGTCAATATTTGTTGTTGCTATTTGTTTTGTTTGTTTGGCCTTTTTTTGTTTTGCTTTTTATGTGGGCTATTCTCATGGAAGTGATGTCATGATATCTCATTGTTGATTTGGTTTGCATTTTCCTGATGATGAGTTATGCTGAACATTTATCCATATACCATCTATATGTCTTATTTGGAAAAGTGTCTGTTTCCTACTTTTTGATTGGGTTCTTTGTTTCCTTTTTGTTGAATTGTGTGAGTGTATGAAATTATGAATTATAGATCTTGGATATCAGGCCTTTGTCAGATGTATGATGTGCAAATATTTTCTCCCATTCAGTAGGGTGTCAGTTTTAATAATAGTTTCTTTCACTATACAGAATTTTTTCAAGTTATAATTTCTATACCTCTAAATATTGATAATCTAACATAGGTAAATAAGCAATTTAGGGTCCTCAATAATATCTAAAAATATAAGTAGACTTTTATATAAAAAATGTTGAGAACCACTTTATAAAAGAAAGCCACCTGCTAATTAGGAACTGGTATGTTGCAAGAAATAAACTTTATTTAGTTTGATGAATTATGTATTTCGTAGTCTATCACTTAACAATATACTAACTAACGCGTGCTTTTTGGGTATCAACCATGTACATAAGAGTGAGCTGTCATACATTTAACTGAAGCACACAGTGATAAAAACTTAAATATCCTCTCAGATATCATTAAAGGGAGTAATTTGACCAGTTGCTGAATAATAAAGATTAGTAAAGATTAGCCAAATAGAAAAGTTTTTTTTTTTTTTTTTTTTTTTTTTTTTTTTTTTTAGAAAAGGTTTTGAAAACTTTTAAAAGCCCTAGTTGCTTGTATTCTTTAGGGAAGAAAAATAATTTAATGTCTCCTTAACACTGGTCAGGAATCTTCATCTGTAAATGTTACTTTTAAGCCAGACAAGAGTATTTGCATATGTTAACATTTTCATTATTTGATACTAAGCTTCTCAGTGCTTTAATAAGAAAGCACACATTTTGTGTTTATCACCTAACTGTAAGGCAATGAAAATATGTCTTCTCCTTTTTCTTCAGACACATCAAATTAATTGATCACTTTATTTGTAGTAATAAATAGTACAACCAAAATGGTGTATTTGAATTTAGAAGTTATCTTGGACTGTACATAGCTTTTAGAACAATATTTCTTTTTTTTTCTCTTTGTCAGATTTATGATTGAGGAAATGCAGTTACCTAATTCCTTCTGCTGCATTCATATAAAATGTATAAGACAAATGCCTTACTGTAATCCTATATCTAATCAATATATTATTTAAAAGACTACTGTCTGTGGAAAGAGGAAAGAGTCATTTATGTTGTTTATATCCTTGATGCATGCTTCCTCTCCAAGAAGAAAAAGAAAAAATTAACTTATGGGCAATCCATTTTTATTCACTTTCCAACTTTTCTTTCTCTATCAGTTGTAACTGAAATCATCAGCAGACAGGCACCTGGCCAAATTGATATATATGTGGGCTGAAACTCTGCTCTATCTGTAGGGCCCAGGCCCATGCTGGAACAGTTCTGTGAAATGTGCTCATTGCTTAGAAGATTCATCTTGAGAGTCCCTGATAGTTCTTGTCCACTGCACTCAAGATCCACAACACTGAAGTTGTTCATGACATACAAGTCTCTGTCATAACGTCATAGCTAATTGCAGAAAATGCAATGTAAATCAGAGATTTGGGCATGATGAAGAGCTTTCTTTCTCCTTAACAGTATCCCACGTAGAGAATAAACAGAAGAAAATCTTGCCCTCATACCTATTAAAGGGATGAAAATATGCTATATAATGTATTGTCTCAAGGAGAGAAACAACATTTATTTCTGGTTACAAACCATAGATTTCTTTGTTTAAGTTCATATTGCCCACTTCAGCATACAGGTTTCCCCTGCTATTGGAAAGCTGAACATTTCTATGTGTTAACATTTAGTGGGTTATACTTTGGGCCTGGGAATGACATTACCACTAATTTATATGGAATATTTTTAGTATTAAAATTACTGAATCATCCTATATAGGGATGTTTTCCTTTCTGGTGGGCTGTAGGAAACCTGTATATGGAATGAATATTTTTTATCTTTAATCATTGTGAAAGAAATAGAGAAAGCAAAAAAAAAAAAAATAGTAAGATCTGTTTTCCATGGTATTATAATAGTTAATGGTTTTCTTGCAGTACCTGGAACTGCCCTAAGCAGCTTAGACATTTTACAGTTCATTAGTCTTCACCACAGTCAATGGGGCAAAAGCTATTTTTTCCCACATCTTACAGATAAGGAAACTGAAATCTAATAGTAATTTGCCTGATCTCTTTCAACCAGTTCTATCATTTCCCCAGTAGTATTGCTGTTTACCAATTCCAGAACATGGGATTCCACTAACTTCCCCCGCCCCAATTTCCTTTCCCTTCACAATCACCAAGTCATATAATTTTGCCTTCCTAATATTACTACAGATAATATTTGTTTCTACAGTTGCTAATGGATATATATCACCAATTCTTGAAAGATCCACATAAACTTTTCCAAATCTTTTTTCTGGCTATCAGACTGCCTCCAATCTATTTTTGACATTGGCAACAGGGTGATCTTTCTAAAAGGGCAAATCATATAAGGTCATTTAGCAGCTTGAAACACTTCGGTGACTCTGAGTTAACTACAGAATAAAATCAAACTCTCTCGTGTGCTCTACAGGCCTTCCACAGTTTGACCTCTGCCTGTGTCATTGTTTATCTCTCCCCACCTTCGCCCACCTGCTGAAGCTCTCAACCCTTGTCCTTCCACACTAGTCTCACGGGCATGTTCTGGCCACTGCATGCCCGCTGTTCCCGCTAACTTCTCTTAGTTAAATCCTATTTTCACACATTTGGCTCTAGTGCCAGTCTGCACAAAATCTTTTTGACTTTTGTCTCTCACATTTCACCTCTCTTCATTTTTAGCATTTATCATATAGTTGGTGTTCTGTGACTTTGCTTTTATTGTCTTATCTTCCAAATGTAAACTTTCAGTGAGAAATTTGGATAATCAACTAGTTTGGCTTCAAGTCTTGACCCTTCCAATTGCTACCTGAAAGCCCTTAAACAAGTTACTCTATTTCTCTGATTCTTAGTTACCTCATTAGTAAAATAGGAATATTAATTATGCCAGAAAATTAATGTAAAAGGATTTAATAGGAGTGACATTCTTAACTATCAAGCACTAAGCATTCAATAAACATGGACTATCAGTAGTAGCTATTCTCTGAGAACGTAATAAAAATCCATTTGTCCCAATAACAAACTTTTATAATTCTCTAAAAGTATTTTGTTTATATGTGTTAAATATCTGTCTTCCCAGAGCTGGAAACTAAAATCCATGAAAATAGTAAACTTGGTAAACTTGTTCACTATTATAATCTTATCACCTAGCATGCCGTAAGCAATCAATACATGTTTTTGAAAGAATGAAAAAAATAAGTGGAATATGGCAGGAACTTAAAAAAAATTGACACAAGCAGGGTAGTGAAAAGTGTTGAAATAGGATTAAAGACATTCAAAAATTGTACAGAATTGCTCTGGATCATCCTTACCAAGCATATATGGTGCTACATATAAAACTATATAGGAGTATATTCATAATTTGATGTCACTTAATAATTAAATTGTGTGCTTCTCCTTCAAGTTACAATGGATAGTCGTTCTAATTTAAAAAAAAAACTATGGAGATGAACAAGGGCTAATGTGTGGGGGTTGCATTTGCTTGTGAGACAGATGCTGACAATGGTTTGACTCTTACTCATTATTAAGTTCCCTTTAACTTGAGTTTTAACCATAAGCCATTGATGTAACTGAATGGCTAAGACTCATTAATTTCACTTTTGCTGACTGTAAAAAAATATTATCTCTGAAATTGCAATAATAGGATCCAAAGAAGCCAATTGCTGTAGAAAATAACATCTTGGTGCCAAAAGTCTAGCCAAGTGAGACATGTTACAAGTGAAAAAGGCTCAGAACCTGAATACATTCTCTCATAGTCAGCGAGGAGGTGGGAATGGTTCGGGCGGACATTTTTAAAGGCTGTTGTACGGCCAGGCCATCAGCGGGACTGAGCATATCAGGGAAATGGAAGAGGAGCTGTGGGAAGCTGTGAAATGAGTAATAGGAGCCCTAAGCCACTGCCAGCCCTCTCACAATTCCTTGCTGCTGCTTATTGACCAGTTGTGAGGCTGCTTCTCTCTAGTGTCGGTCTCTACCAGGGCAGCCAGTCTGCCCCAGCAATGCAGGTTTGTGACCACATTTAGATCTTTTAAACCCCAGGCTTGTGGGTAGACTCACTGAATCAATATCTCCTGGAACTGTGAATTTGAATTTTTAATTCTCTATAACAAAAAGTATCATAAAGTCTTATTTATAGTCAGTCTTGATCTTCCTTTCTTACTCTGTTATAATTTATTCTCAAAAATTCCCCAGCTTGGGCCTCCCCAGTGGGCATCGGTTGAGCGCTGGGTTGCGAAGCTGCCTGCAGCCTCTGCAGCACCGGTTCGATCCCCGGCCACCGCAGACCTCTCCTGCCACCCGCTTCTCCCCTCAGCAGTGTACTTCATCAGTCTGCCTGTTCTGTTCCCCGCTCTGGCTCTGGTGAATTCTCTCACCTTCCCGCACTTCTGACTGTACCCAGTGCTTTCATAAATAAATAAATAAATAAATAAATAAATAATCCCCCAGCTTAAATAATAAATTATATATTCACACTATGTATATATAATTCTGTTGAGAGATCAAGACCTGCTCTCAACTATTTCTCATGTTTATGCTCCATGTCTATAGAAATCTTGTTAAAATCTGCCTTTTGATATATATACAGATGGAATGTGTATATTCATGTGCATATGTATATGTATATACACATATATAATACATATTTTAACTTAGATTTCACAGTGTATTCTTGAATCTTCAGTATTCCATTTTATGAAATGATGTTTTGGTTCAGTTAAAATTTTGTTCAATCACTTAGATTCTTACAGAGTATATGTAAGGTTTCCCTTGCACCTTTGCATGATACATAATACATTAAGTAAACTGGCTCAGAATATTTAGCAACTGCACCTACTAATTTAAACAAAGCATCAGAACGAAAGGCAAAAGAATAGTGTGCTAGTGCCTGACTGATATCCTCTCATCCTATTTGCCCATTGCTTTGTGTTTAGTGATGAAAAGCAATAGGTGAAGCTTGAAATAACAGAACAGACCACACAAAATCCAAAGTGTATCAGTAGCAAAATTCCAGTCTCACATTTTTGGATTCTCTGTGGTTACGAAATTGGATTTTTCTGACATCCAGAGTGCCTCTAACTATATCTACAGATTGATGGCTTAATCTATATAAAGTCAGAATAAGAATATTTATTTCTGATCTTTTAAACATGCATTGTTTGTTTCTAAGATTTAGGATCTCAAAGAAATTTGAACATAAACTGTATCACTACCTCCAGCCCTAAATGATTTTTAGCAATTGCTGGCTGAATTAAGCTGAATAAGTTAATAAAGAGATTAAAAACAGCACTGCTCTAGGTCAGTGGTTCTCAATCAGGGACAGTTTTGCCTCCAAGGGCTCATTTGGTAATAACTGGAGACAATTTTGATTGTCACAATCAATGGGAGTTACTATTAACATCTAACGGGTAGAGTCCTGGGATGCTGCTAAATATGCCTACAAGGGATAGAACAGCCCCTAATAACACAAAATTTCCAATCCAAAATGTCAGTAGTACAGGGGTTGAAACATACTACTTGTGGGTCATTACTCTAGATCGGGACTGCTTCCAGCTTTTATTTAACCTTTATTTTCAACTCTGCAGACTTATTTTCCTTCTGTAAAACAAAAGCAAAACGGTTCAACCTCTTATTACTGTTAGATAAAAACCAGTTTCAATGACTTGGCCATCAGGACACAACAGATTTTATTATATCCTACCTGTCCTTATTTTGTGTTATTACTCTTTCGGCTAGAATCATCCGCAGTGGCGGAACTTAATATCACACTCGCCTGGAAGATTGTTAAAACAGGAATTGCTGAGTCCCTTCCCCAGTGTTTTTGACTTAGCAGGTTTCAGATAGAGCCCAAGAATTTGCATTTCTACAAGCCTCCTGGTTTTGCTGATGTTCTTGGCTCAGGTACCATACTTTGAAAAGCACTAATCTACCGCAACATGCCTACCTCCTCACAAATGTTGATATTGCTGCACTGCTCTCCATCTCCCAGGTTATTTTTAATGAAGACAGCCTGCTTCTCTTTATAGATACAATCAATATTTATTATTAGTGGGTTCCATATTTTCAAATTTGCCTACTTGCTAAAATTATTTTATAACTCCAAAAATCAGTGGAATGTTATCATGTCTCTTCATGGGCATGTACAGAGCAGTGAAAAATTTGTCACCAAGAACACATGCTATTAGCTAAGGCTTAGCAAGACTCTGCCTTCTTGTTTCAGCTGTCATATTATCAACGAATGTCCTTTTCATAGTCTATTTAGTTCCACATTTTCTGCATTTGTGTGTTCTTTATTGGTGATTTTGCTGGCTAAAATGGCTCTGAGGCACAGTGGTGTAGCGCTGACCAGCGTTCCTAAGTGCAGGAAGGTGGTGTGATGTGCCTTATAAAGAAAATACATGTTTTAGATAAGATTCCTTCAGGCATGAGTCGCAGAGTTGTTGGCCTTAAGTTCAATGCTAAGGAATATGTGTGTGCATGAAATATTATATTATTATATATAATACAATGTTTTTAAATAGGAGCAGATATAAAACAAGATTATGTATTGATAAGTTGATGAAAATTTTGTGAGCAATGGCTCACAGAAAACTAACCCTGGTTTTCCCGTAGGAAATGATTCAGTACTCTCTAACTTAGTGTTCGCAGACTCTAGAACTTAACTACCACACGTAATGAGAATCAATGATAAATAAATCACTCTAACCTTCTCCACTACTTTTCCCAATAACTCTGTACACTTGAAACTTTCTTTCCTTGAACTCAAATAGCTCTTCCTATTTCCAAGACAGAAATATTTTTTAGGTAATGAAAAGCTTTACTTCAACAAAGCCACTAATATTCTCTAATGCTCTGCTGAATTCAGTTTATATTTTATATTTATTTACTGTCTTTTCATGCATTAGTGCTGGGCACTTAATGGAATTTACTAAATATCACTAAATAAATTCAAGTGCAAATATGTTGTCTGTAGAGGGACAGTGCAATGTTAACATGGCTTAGTTGACTTATTCCCAGAAACCCTGTCGAAAGAGGCCACCTCACATTCTCACAAGTCAGTGTTAGGAAAGTGGAAGATATAGAATTATTCTACTTTTTTTGGCAATGGATTAAATTCATTACATCCAATTTCTCTCTCTCTTAGTTACCTGCTGTGTGTGTGTGTGTATGTGTCTATGAATTTGAAGCAAGTAATATAGTTAAACTGACTTAAGTGTTTTTGAACCAGAAAACCTAACAAGGAAAATTAAAGTCCACGTTATTGGCATGTCAGAAAAGGGGAAAATAATGGCCGTGGTACTAGTTGCCTAGCAATGCACCCATTCCAGTATGTTTTTGGATTCTGTTGGCATTTCATTTTTGTTCCTAAAGTAGAAATTCTCATAGGTAGATATTTATACAGAGAAGTCATAGTAACAAATATTCTTGGACCACACACAAACTGCATGTGGGTCTCCATCTCTCACTCCCTGAAGACATCTGAAGGCTTGGCTTATGCTGACAACCTCAGCCTGAAGGATGGATATAAGGTCAACTGCAATAGACCTAGAAAATACCCCAAAGCTCTAAAAATGTATAATGTTTTTATATCTGTGCTACCATTGCAAAGTTTTTACTCTAGTTCTGTCCCCTAAAAGCAGTCATATCAAAAACTCATAGCTGAGGACCTCCCTGGTCGCATAAGGGGTTAAGCTGCAGCTCTGTGAAGCTATCCACAGCCACTGCAGCACTAGTTCGATGTTCGATCTCCAATCTCCAGGCAGGGAGCTAACCCACATGGCACAGCAGACCTCTCCTGTCTCATCCACTGCTCCCCTCAGCTGTGTATTTCAGTCAGTCTGCCTGTTCTGTTCCCCACTCTGTCTCTGGTGAATCCTTTTACCCCCTGCACCTCTGGCCTGCACCCCAGTGCTTGTATAAATAAATAAATAAATAAATCTTAAAAAAATACTCATACCTGAATGGGTAGGAGATTACCTTTCATTAACTTTTTTAACCTCAGGCTGAAGAAAGAGATTTTAATGAATTTTCCTTACTTGAGATAGGGTTAACATTCAAAACGCATACTAATGATACAGCTTGAATGCAGAAGAGCAGAACTGAAGACAAGAGGAGCAAAGGAAGTAAGATCCCAGGAGCCCTTTGTTGTGCAAAGTGTAAAATTATAGTTGTGGGGTCTTGAGGAGGAGTGGGAGAAGGCCCCTTAGGAATCAGGACAGAGGGGCAGCACTCAGGGAGCTTGGACCAGTACTATCCTAACTAGAAGTATTTCAAAATTCTAACACTTAGGCAAGTTGGAGCAAACAGACTGTAGATCAGCCTTGAAGACAAGTTAACTGAGTCAGAGCATTATTCTGCCTGAGAAACACGAACTAAGTAGAAGGCTGACTTGTTATTTTTTCATATGATATCTAAACAGTAGATCTGGCTTCTCTGTTCCATACAGAAGAGACATCATCTGCAGATGGAGATTTTTGGAAACCTCCATATTTTATATCACAACCCCAAAGTTAGATATACATGAGTAGAAATTTAGGGGTATTTCATTAAAAATTCTTCTCAGTTATTATAATAATTTTGAGAAAAATTTTCACTTTCTTTCCCTGGTTTCCATGAGATAAAGAACTCCTTTGCAATAACTAAGTAGTATCAGTTAAAACTCCAGCTTAGATGCAGACTGCAATAAGGGTTAATGTTCTAAAAATTATTCTTGTCACACAAATAGACCTGTGTGCTGATGAGGTGGTGTTTATACGTGTGGGCAAAAGGGTTAGCTGGTATCTGTAATCATTCTGTCCTTTTGGCCTTTTGTTTTTTAAATCTGTCAATGGCAATTTGGAATGACGTGACCTTTTAAAGTCCAGGACTGTGCCTGTCTTGTTTACCAGGGCCTGACATAGAGTAGCTACTCAATAAATATTTGCTCAGTGAATGAGGGAGCTCTTTAATACTTGGGAGCATATGTCTTTGCAGAACAATAGACTCTGAAATCACTTCTGCTTCCTTGTCTCTTCAAATTCAAGAGAACTCACCATTGAGTCACTCCCTCAGTGACTACATAGTCTAACTTGAAACATAATTTTTCAAAATCAAAATCAACAAAAAACTATGAACCAGAGATACTCTATGGGGGGTAAGGAGCGGGAGGGGAGGGATTGGGGTCAAAATAAGGGGGTTGCAATTGTATGGGGAATATAAAAATAAAATTTATAATTAAAAAAACATAATTTTTCAAGTTGTCTTCTAGGATTCAGAGTTCTTAGTTTCAACTCAGTATTCCCAGAGGAAGAAAAATATTGAGTCTTTTTTTAATAGATTACTTTGGGTGCTGTACAGATTATGGCCAAAACTTAAACTTGTGATTTTATGAACCCTTTGATCAACATCCTTATCCCCAACCTGCTATCCTTTCCACCACCTAAGTCAGAGAGAGATTTTAATGAATTTTGTTGGTTACTACTTTCCGTTTAGAAATCCAACATTTGTGATTTTTTTTTATATGAAACTAGACTCTACTGGTAAAATAAAGTCTATCTGATTCATTGGTGTCAAACAGCCAATTGACTGGATACAGTAAGTTCATTGAACATCTGTACCTTTTTGTGCGGCCTTAACTCAGGGCAGTGTGTCTGAATGGTATCTGTGTTTTTCGGTTACTTCACTATCGCATCTTTTTTTTTTTTCAGAATTTAAAGTATTTTAAAAACTTAAAAATGCACTTCAGTATCTTTTTGGTTTCTAATTAATTTTTAAATAATTAGACTTCATTCGGGGCACCTGAATTCTTAGAATTATAGTTCATATAGACTATAAACTTTGTGAGGTCCCCTTCACTTTACAACATAGTGTCCAACACCTAATATAATGCTGTCTACATAGTAAATTCTCAACAATTATTTGCTAAATTAATAAATGAATACCTTTTGTGATGTTTTTTTGATTCCTCCTTTACTTCTTAGCTATAAACACAGAAGAATAAATTGACCAAAAGTGACCCTGAAGGCTGTACAAATCATAAGTGAAGTGGAGATTGATTTTTTAGTTCTAGAAAAATCAGGAGAGGGCTTTTCCAGCAGAGGCCATAGTGAAAAATACTTCTTTTGCCCTGAGCTGAAGAGGTCAGGGTTGTGCTTGATTATAGCAGTTACCACTTGAAAAACTGTCAAAGCAAGCTTACTCCAGTTGGTTTTTTCATGGCTTTGTTCCAATCACATGGAAATGATATATTTATGATAGAAGAGAATGCAATTCTTCCTTCTATTGATTTTTGAAAAGTAGAACACTTTAAAAGATGCTCCATTGGAGAGAAATGACAGAAACTTAGCAGAATTTTAAAATTACTCAGTGGAAGACTGAAGGTCTTATCTCATGCAAAATAGGTTCTCTGTTCTTGTTAGTCACCTAGTAAGGATGCTATGCTCCTAGTTTTTCCTTAATTCTCCATGCCCTAAAAAGTTGGATCTGTGTTCCTTTTCTTTTGGATCTTGCTCTGTCAGGTTTCCAATTAAGTAAATAAAACCAAGAATTTGTAAACAGTTGTGACAGTAGAGTATCTTTGGAGCTAACAGTATGGAAATCCAGTCTCACTTTGACTCCCGCACTTGAGCAATAGAAATTAGTCAGGGCCTCCCTGCTGGCATAAGGGGTTAAAATATAGCCTGTGAAGCTGTTCGCAGCCACTTCAGCTACCCACATGGCACAGCAGACCTCTCCTGACTCACCTGCTACTCCCCTCAGCAGTGTGTTTCAGTCAATCTGCCTGTTCTGTTCCCCACTCTGTCTCTGGTGAATGCTCTTACCCCCCACACCTCTGGCCTGTACCCCAGTTCTGTGTGTATAAATAAATAAATATTTAAAAAAATAGAAATTAGGCATATGAAATTAACATACAGTTGTCCTTATAACAAAGACATTCATAAACCTCTCTGCTACACTGCTACATAAAAATGCAATATGCAGGATGCAACTCTGAGTTGATGAGAATAATTCTTAATTTCATTTCATTTATAGAATATTTTATTTCTTTTTGGAAATATACCATGTAATCTCTCATAAGTGATATGCATATTTTAACAAGACTGTGGATCTCAGATTAGAAGATTCTAATTCTACAATTAGCATCAGAAAAATTCTAGAATCAAATCTGGTTTCTAATCTAAGTTACACCTAATGGACAAGTCATTTTCCTTTCTAAAATTATAGATTCTTTATAAAATTGAGATAAAAAAGTTATTCAGTGTATTGCTAAAATTCAAATACAAAACTTAATAGTGGCTGAAAAGAATTTTATTGCTACAAGTCAGTAAAAGAATAAATCATAATGAAATACCAGATACTAACAGATACTAGAGCCAAGTCAAGCCCCAAACTGCATTGCACTCCAAACACCCTACACCCAGCAAGTCACTCCTTTAGTTTCTACCCCTGATCCAGTGTTAATCGCACACACATAATGACTCTACGAAATAGCTGTATAATAACAGTTAGGACCATTTTTAATGTGCCCATTATATGCCACCCAGTGAGAGTTCTGTGCATTATTTCATTTAATTCTTGCCATATACCTGGAAGGTAGATATTATTCGCCCACTTTATAAAATAGGAAATGAGGCCAACAAAGGTAAATTCAGTAGACTAAGGTTTTTTTCTAGCTAGCAGAGAAGGAACTGAAGTCTATGCTTGTTAAGTCTCAGGTCTAAGATGTTCCTATAAGTAAACAATGAACTAAAAGAGAAAACTCAAAGAGCTATATCTTTTCCTGTTTATCTATAGTTACATCTATATCTCTATCTGTCCATCCATCCAAAAAGAGATTTATTATAAGGAATTGGCATGTTTGATTATAGATATTTAAGTTCCAAGATCTGCAGTTGACAGATGGGAGACTCAGGAGAACTGATATGTAGTTAATGAAATTATGATGCTCATGGAGACCTCTAATAAATATCATGGAGACCTTAGATAAATATCTTGGCCACAGCCAATATTTGGCACATGAAATATAGAAATGTAAAATTAAACATCTCTGAAACTAAGATGTATCCCTCCAAAATTCCTATGTTTAAATTTAGTCCCTAGTGAAGACACTTGGAGGTATGGACCATGGGATTTAATTAGTCATGAAGGCAGAACCTGAGCAATGGGACTAGTCCTTGTAAGGGAGATCCCGGAGACCCCTCTTGTCATGGTAAAAATATTGTCACATGTTCTGTACAGATCTCTGTATAATGAATATGGACTAATCTTTTGAGAATACACTTGTTGCTTTATACATGCTGTGTTTCAAAAATATTTATTGGCTGAATCTCTAGGCTCTCAGGGTATAGCAATGAACAAAATAGACTAAATTGCCTGCAGGAGCTTACATTCTAACTGGAGTCTATGGTAGTTTGTCTTCTATACATTTCCACATGGCCCAGTTCAGTAAGAAGGCACTACTGTTTTGCTCTCTAGAACTTTAAGGAATTAAACCAAGGAGGTTAGAGGAACTTTACCATTCTAAAGAAAACAATATATATCTCACAGTAGTTTGTAATAGATACACTGTGTGCCATTTAGGGTCAAGAGGAACATGCAATATAAATTGCAAATGATAGAATGAAACATGAGAAAAAATGATAAAACACAAATATAAAGAATATGTTCTAGAGCAAAGAAAGGGCTGAGAATAAAAAAGATACTGGAGAAAAATGATTTTGTAATGAAATGCAATGAGGTTGGAAAAGGCTTGTTACCTGAATTTGATGAAAGGGTGTTGGCTGACTAGTGGAGAGATTTAAGGGGAATAATTTTAATAAAATAGAATAGTGAATCAGAAATTTGATTTTAGTCATGTCATATTGATTTAATGAGATGAGAGAAGGTTTAGAAGCGGAGCTGCTGAGATGGAATATGTCAGTGATTCAGGCCAGAGGTCTTTACAAATTTTCAGAAATGAAAAGGAAGAATAGCTATTAGAACTGTTGAGTTAGAATTGTATGTGGGAGGAGAATGAGGAATCAGAGATAATTTAGAAAGTTGCTTCCCTCAGGGACAGGATCAATGGTGGCATTCTCACAATGACGTAAATGTTACATAAAAAGAAATTTAATTTTTAAAAAGTTATTTTTTATTTAACTTATTTTTATTGAGGTGACATTGGTTTCCACACTGTATATGATTCAGAGGTATAGGTTCATATTTCTTCAGATGCATGCCACCACACCACACCACACCACTATAAAGTCACCCAGATTCTTTAAGGCAGTCAAGCATGACTGCAAGTATTAGTTGCCATAACATTTGAACTTCATTATTTTACAAGTTGTGGTAAAAATACTGAAATGCATTATAGATTAATGCCATTCCCTATCTAGATTAGAAATAGCTGATCATATTATTAACAGTATGTTGATACTGTCAAGAGTTTTCAGAAAATACATGTGGGTCTTTTTATTCACGTCTCTGTGATAATTACATATTGTATTTCTCAATATAATTCTAAATTAGTGGAATAAAGAAAACTAAGTTGGTTTTCACATTTATAGCATTGTGTTCTTCCTTTGAAATTTTGTTTAAGAATTAACTTAGGAAGGGTTTGGATAAAATGCATTATAATTTAAATAATATAAATAAATATAATTGTAACTTGTCAACAATTAATGATAATTCTTTTTTTCTAAAGAACTTAATGGTAAAAATTAATCTAGACATTATTCACTGCTTATCAATAATAATTTCTAAGAGCAACAGTGATAATGACTCTTGATAATAGCTATGGCATTATCTCCATTGTTTTAGGTGCTTTGTTTCATTTAATAATAAATACTGCTTTTATTCTTATTTTGTGGATTGAAATACTGAGACAAAAAAAGGTTATTCTTTGTGACCAGCTTTACATCCAAGAATTTGAATTAATCCAAGAATTTGAATTAATATCCAAGAATTTGAATTAATATGTTAAATAAAAGTAGGCTGGGTACTGAAATTGGGAGGGTGGAGGTTTGAGAAGAATTGAAAACCTCACATTGTATACATTTCAAATTGTTTTCTCATGGAAAATTTTCCACTGATTCATAAAACAAGCATGTCAGATAGACAGGTGTTATTATCTCCCTTTCAAACCAGGAAACGTGGTTCAGGAAGATTTCTCAAAGTCAAACTGTTTTTAAAATGTAGAGTCAGAATTTAAATACTCTTTATTATTATCTTATTTTTTAACTTCTACTAACTTCATTGAAAGAAGAAAGACCTGAAGTGTTCAAGCTACATTCTCAGAATGTATTGTGCTTTAAATTAACCCGGGGAATTGCTTTAAATTGAAGATACCTGAGTCCAATTCACAGTATTTAAATTCCAAGTGATTCTCTTGAATGTTGGTCTCCATTTTGTTTCCATCAAAAGACCACCTTAGAGTGAGAACTAAATAGACTGAGCTGAAGGGAAGATTTGAAAAAGACCCCAAAATGGAAAAACCTAAGGTAGGTAAGCAAAAATCAGACAAGTAGATGGATAGAGGGTGTGATAAGCTTAGAATGAAAGACTGTGTGGACAGTAAGTTGGGGTGAGTTTATTGAGACCTGCTTTGCATACTCATATTTGTATCTCAAGTGTCTATACTTCACTCTTGGTCTTAGGAAAGCCTTAACAGTGTTTTGAGCAAGTAAGTGTATTCTGAACATTAAAGGCAGTACAATGAAGAAATGGCTTATAGGAGCATTTTAAAACTGCAGATTTAAGTGTGATGTTTTGAATGAATTAGGATGCTCTAGTTGGTAATGAATAGAATGGAAAAGTCATTCAAGTCTACTTGTTGATTCATCTGATATACGAAGCACAGAAAAAGTAAAAAGGCTGATAGAATGGGCTTTTAAGTCTGTGTCACTTAGTATTTGCTGAGCTCTTGAGGGGAAACTGTTAAAAAATTATCCTGGTAGGTTGTTTTCAATTTCTGGAAAGCAGCTTTTCTTTTGACTTCATTTAAAAATGTGTTGCTGTTTTAGGTTTTGGATGTCTTTAAGCTTCAAATTTGTGAGACCTGGCAGATCTCTGTTTAGGAACAGGTTGCAGCTCACTTAGTGGTATTGATTTCCCTAAAAGTTAAGTAATTTTCTTGGGGACTCTTGGATCTTCTTTACTGGATTATCTTCCTCTAGGTTCAAGTGGCATTATCTAGATCTATATGATGCATTAAAAAAAATAAGTGTTGTAATGTTTGCAAAGAAAGTTGTAGCAACACATAAAACCTTTTAGTGAAATTAAGTTCGGGTGAAATCATTGCTATTTAGCTTTTATATATGGGTGAAAGCGCTCAGGACAGCTCCACACAGGTATTCAGAGGGTAGAAGAAACATTTGGGTAGTGAGGGTGGGGGACAAAGGGCCAGGCAAGCACAGCCTTCCAGAAATACACTGTAAATCTTGGCAAGCTTTGACTTTCATAGTATCTGTCTGATTAAGAACAATGTATATATGGAGATTTCCTAGTGAAAAGGGAGGCAGAATCAAAGGAATAGCAGACTTTGGGCAAGTATTAGGTACAATTAATGATATCTTCTTTATAAAATCTACTCTGACAAATGAAGGGGTCATTGGGAAAACTCAAACAGCATACTGGAGCCAAATTAATGAGAAATCGTTAGCAAGAATCAGTGAATTATAATCATTTTGATTATTTTACTCTTTATGAGTGAATAAATCATATTTTCAAAGGAAGAGAAAGTTTTTTTAATTTGAAAAAGAACTCTTTAGAAAAAGAACTCTTCCCAAATTTGATAGAAAGCTGGAGATTATGTGAAATAAATATGCCTTTATCAGAGCAATTATTTTTTGACTGACTACACTGAGGCAAAATGAACATTTCTGACTTAATTATACACACTTCTGTGGGGGGCATCAGGCAGGTTTGCTTCTCAAACCTGCCACATATAGGAATTGCCTGGGAAACTTTAAAAATGCCTGGGCCACACCCCAAGAAAGCCTAATTTAGTTAGTCTCAACTACATTTTTTTGGGGGGGCTAGGGGCGGGAGGGTGGAGCTGACTGGTTGAGTTGCCAGCTGATTTTAGTATGTAATCAGGGCTAAGAACAACTGAGCTAAATAAATGCAGCACTACAGTGTTCACTGGTGCAAAACAATTTTTTTATGGGACCAATGACTCCTCCAAATATTAAACAAAATGCATAGTAAAGATGGAAAAATTGGGAAAATGAACTGCATTATAAATGTTTTATTTAAGATTCTGTTACTTGGCTTGAGATAATCACAAGAGAAAAATACTTGGCTTGCTGTAAATTTGGCCCAGGCTGCAGTACTCAATATTCTTGTAGGGAAGGAAACTTCCTAATTTGGGTGTCTGTTGTTCTTCAAGTCAGCCTTATATGGATACTCATATCTTTCTGATTCAGAAAAGAAAAAGGAAATCCTAACATCCCATTTTAAAAATTATATTTCCTTTAAAATGTAGCACTGAAATAAAATATGCATATGTTCACAAAACAAAGCAAATTCTTGGGTGAAACCATCCAGGCCAAGAAATGGAATGTAGATATCATCTCAGAACCCTTCCATATGCCTGCTGTCAATCTTTCCACCAATATCCTGACTTTTATGTGTTTTTATTAAAATTTTATATAAACTAAGCATTACTAAACACTATAGTTTTACTAAACACATTTATATAAATTTTTAATAGAAAAGATAGGTTTTTGATGACAGCTTACTTTTTTTCAAATAACATTATATGTGTTTGAGTCAATTCAGGTGCATTCCCTCTTAATGCTATAAAATATTTCATTGTGAATGTATTACTGCACATGTATCCCTTTTGCGGTTATTAGGTGTTTGAGACATTTCAATTCCTTCTTTCTAACCAACAATAACTTCTTTTTAAGTTATTTATTTTGTATAACCTTTTCATAAAGTAGCATTGCAGCATGACATATACTTCAGGTGTGTATCATTTTAAATCAACGTCTGTGATTACTACATTAAGTTTCACCATTAAAGCTCAATTCTGCCCTTCACTATGTATTCTATCCTTTTATCCAATTTACCCACCTCCCTAAATTAGTAACCACTAATTTAGTTTTAGAGTCTAAAACCTTATTTGTGTTTTATTTAGTTAATTTCTTTGTTTCTTGGACCTCTCTCTCAGGACATGTTTCTTTACACATTTCTGTGGATAATTTAAAAGATGATAATAAATTATAACAATTTACACTGCAACAAGCAACACATACATTTATGCTATCTACATTGGTGTCCAAAGATCATGGTTCACTGTTCAAATCTGCTCTGCAACCAATATTAAAGGTAAAATTTTGGGGTAACATACACCTAAAGATGCGGGATCCTCTAGTGAATCATATGAAGTGATATAAAACAGTATTACCTTAACAAAAATATAAAACAAAATCTTCCTTACTATAAAAAATATAAAAATAAGGTTATTTTATGACACAGCCATGTCCATTCATTTGCCTGTTGTCTGTGATTGCTTTTGTGGTATAACAGTAGAGTTCAGTGCTTATGACAAAGACCATTCTTTTTTTTTTTAAGATTTATGTATTTATTTATACAAGCACTGGGTACAGTCAGAAGTGCCGGAGGGTGAGAGAATTCACCAGAGTCAGGGTGGAGAGCAGAGCAGGCAGACTGACAAAGTACACTGCTGAGGGGAGCAGTGGGCAGCAGGAGAGGTCTGCGCGTCATGTGGGACCCTTGCCTGGTGTCCGGGGATCGAACCGGTGCTGCAGAAGCTGCCAGCATCTTTGCAACCCAGCACTCAACCGCTGTGCCACCGGGGAGGCCCCTGACAAAGAATTTACTAGTCATTCTGTCATTCTATTACAACACTGTATATGATTTGGGATTATAGGTCACACCTCTTTAGATGTACATTACCACACCCACCACTAAAGCAACTGTAATCCTCACCACAGTCCATTGGACTCCCTTTGAACCACAACCCCCATTCTCCCATTCTGGTAGCCTCAATTCTATAGTCAAATTTCTAGTTGTTTTTTTTTTTTAACTCAGATTTGTCTATTCCTTTGTTTTGTTTATACTACATATGAATAAAATTGTCTACTCTTTGTCTTTCTTGTTCTGACTTACTTTGCTTGGCATCATCCCCTCCAGTTCCATACCTGTTGTCATAAATGGGAACATTTTATCATTTTTTACAGTTAAGTAGTATTCCATTGTGTGTATATGACACATCTTCTTTATTGACTCACCTGCCCAAAAGCACTTAAATGTTTCCACATCTTGAGTATTGTCAATAGTATTGTAAGGAACATAGGAGTGCATATATCCCTTCAAATCAGTGTTGCTGTGTTCTTTGGATAGATACTTGAGAGTGGAATTGCTGCATCACAGAGTAGATCTGTCTTAAATATTTGGGAAACCTCCATACATTTTTCATGGGGACTGAACAGTCTACATTCCTACCAACATCCCATAAGGGTTCCTTTTCCTTCACACCTTTGCCAGCACTTGTTGTTTTCAGGTCTTTTTAACAGGGACCTTTCTCATGGGTGTGAGCTGTTATCTCAGTGTGCTTTTGTCCCCAATGATAAGTTATGATTTTTTTTTTTTTCATGTATCTGTTCACCGTTTGTATATAATTTTTGGAGAAACATTATCTCTTCTGTCTATTTATTGACTGGGCTTTTTGTTTTCTTTTTGTTGTACTTTGTAAATCTTGAATATTAGCCCTTTGCATGTATGATATGCAGATATTTTCTCCTATTCACTAAAGTGTCTTTTGTTTTAATGATAGTTTCATTCATCACACAGTAGCTTTTTGGTTTGATATAGTCCCATTTGTTTATTTTTGCTTTTGTTTCCGTTGCCATTGTAGTTGATTTCCCTACAAGACCACTGATGACAATGTTGCAGGTTGTTTTGCCCGTATTTTCTTCTATTTATTGTATAATTTTAGGTCTTAACATCCAAAGCTTTATCTGTTTTGAATTATTTTTTTGTGCATTTTGTATATTTTGTGTAACTATGTATTTTTCCTGAGATAGCAGTCTGGTTCATTCTTTTGCACATGGCTGTGGAGTTTTTCCAGTACTATTTGATAATGAGACTTCTCTTTACTATATATTCTTCTTGGAGGAGATGTTATAGAATTTCCTTTTGATTTATTTGATTGTCCTGATCACAAGTGATTTTGAATATTTTTCCATACCTGTCTTGATAACTTGAGTATCTTTATTTTGTGAATTCTCTTGATTACTTTTCTATTAAGTTATTATAATTTTCTTATTTTTCTATTAAGTTATTATCATTTTCTTGAGTTCTGGTGATGAACCCCTTACTAGTTAGACCACCATTTTCTCCCATTCGGTGTTTTGCATGTAAATAGTGTCTGATGATGTCTATTGTGGAACAGAATTTCTTATACTTAATGTTAAATTTACCAAATTTTACTTTGGTTAGAGCATTTTATGTCCTTTTGATTATAACAATTTATATGTAGGCTATTTTAGATATTGTACATTCATATTGACATTATCTCTGAATAACCATAGCTCTTTTTCTTTCTCACCAGTTCCAATATCTTTTATTTCCTTTTCCCCCTTCCTTCACTGGTTATGAATTATTTAAAAAAAAAATTCAGTGTAGCTAATCACATTCAGTCAGTACTAACTCCAACTCCAACAAGGCATTACAGTGGCAATTATTAGATAGATGAACTTTTCTGAACAAATATTTAATCTACTATTATTTAGTGAGTGTCCACTATGTACAAATAATTCTTCTAGACACCAGTGAATCAGAGTGAGTGAGACATGATCTTGAGACTCAGAGTTAATTTTGCAGTGGGAAAAGTTAGACTAAAAACAAGTAAGTGGGGAAAAGTAGTTTCATTATGTACATATTATTCTGCCTTAGAATTTAATTTATTAATTTTTAATTTCATTGTATGTATATATCCGTTGAGTTCTTAGGTAACTATGATTCAGTTCTAGAATTTCAATTTGGTTCCTTTCAAATCTTTCCTGTCCCTTCTCTTTTAATCTTCATTTCTTCTAACTAAATTCATAATCCTGTATTTTATATCCCAAATTAAGTGAAAATATGTATAATTTAGTCCAATATCTAGAGTATCTGTCGGCATGTTTTTTTCTTTTATTTTCATTAATATTATTTATCTCCTTGTGTATCCATGTTGTATTTTTTTACAAATTTATTTTTCCAGAGTTTTCAGGTTTACAACAAAATCAAGATGATACAGATATTCCCCTTATACCTCCTGCCCTCCTAAACATTCATAAGCTTCCCCATTGTCAAAATCACCCACCAGAGTGATATATTTGTTACAATTGATGAGCCAACATTGACATATCATAAACACCCAAATTCCATAGTATACATTACACTTAACTCTTGGTATTATATATACTATGGTTTTGGATAATGTATAATTATATGTATCCATATATTTGTATCCAGGAAATACTATGTTATCATATCTAGTTGTTTTCTAACATATACTAGATTTTGTGTTTGGAAAAATTTATAGAAAAAAATTAAAGCATAGGGTGATTTAATAATCCTACATAAAGTTTTTACATTTGTTTCTGCTAGTTGCTTGGGCACTAGCCATTATCTATTTTTAGGTATGGGAATGATTAGGATGTAAAGTTGTTTTACCTGGTATTACATCTCTATTGCTAGTTAACGTTTACTTTTAGTTGGGGATGCTTTGACATCTCTATTCAAACAATGAAGTTTTCACCGAGCAATGCTTCTTGGTGAAATGTCCTCTTAGAAATCAGCAAACACCACCAAAGCAATAGTGAAACCACCTCCCTGAGTTTCTTTTCTTCTCCAGATCCTGACCCAGTAAACCTCTCAGATCTTTAATTCCACCTGGTACTTTTTATAATTTATAATTTATTCTGCTCTCTACATGTATTCAACAGAAGAGTTGGCTAGAGTTTCCTAGTTCCTTGTTATTGGAAAGGAACTCTTCAAAGAGTATTTGTTTATATAAAAGAGTCAAGACTGATAAAATTCAATTTTCTCAAAAGATTATTTTTTGAATACTTCATGTATGCTTTCAAAAATTATAAATTATGCACGTATACATATTTTTGTCCTTGTTAAACATACCAATTTAAATTAAAGATTTATTTATCTTTTTACCATATGCAAATGTAAATCCTGTCTTTAATCAAGAGATTCTTTTTCATTAATTTTATTGTCAAATGAAACATTCTTGGTACAAAAAATCATTATTTAGTCTATATCTTCCCATATAATTTTAATGTTATGAAACCCATGATATCATGGTTTTCTTCTTGACCCTTATGCCCTAGTATCAGGTTCATATTGGAAACTCAGATGTATGTTTGTTGAATCAATAAATTCTGTGTTCAAATAATTTGTTTCTATTATCATGCCCACTGCACCTCTGCAATACTTTTGACAGGTTGCATATACAATAAAAATGGTTGATGATCACACTGAAAGAATTTTCTAGCATAAATTATCAGCATAGTTGAGTATTAAACCATTTTCATGGTTTACTATAGTCCAAATTTATGCAAATATATATATTTTAGCCTAAGTTTTACAAAGCATGATGAAATCCAGATAATGCCAATGTTAATTGGACTCTTAAAAGAAAATGATAAAAATATTTACAGAAAATTTATGGGTGCTTATCATGAGTCTAAGGAAAGTAGGTGAATGTATACAGTTTTGTAGAACAATTTTCAGGCATTAGAACTTATTCTCATCTTTATCCAATTATGAAGGAAGAGATATTTTTAAATCCTCAATAGAGATGCTATTTCTATTACTGATATTTTGAAAGTTGTGAATTTACACTAGCAAGATAAATACCAAGATAAATAGGTTATTATTACCCTAAAATATTAGGAGATCCAAATTAACTATCCTACTAGTGAAATAGTGTGGGATCTCTCTGAAAACATTACTTTAAATCCAAATCATGATGGTTCATACATTTGATAGTGCCAGGACTGAGGTTTATAAGACAAAATAAAACCGAACAACAGAAAAAATTCAAGTAAAATCACTTTGTTTTTAAAGCTTTGAAAGAAATTCTAGCTACCTAAATTAGCATTTTTCTTTTTTTTTTTTAAAGATTTATTTATTTATACAAGCACTGGGTACAGTCAGAAGCGGGGGAGGGTGAGAGAATTCACCAGAGCCAGAGTAGGGAGCAGAACAGGCAGAAGGACTGAAATACACTGCTGAGGGGAGCAGCCGGCACGGCAGGAGAGGTCTGCGCACCATGTGGGACCCTCGCAGGTGGCTGGGGATCGAACTGGCGCTGCAGAAGCTGCGGGCAGCTTCGCAGCCCAGAGCTCAACTGCTGCGCCACCGGGGAGGCCCTAGCATTTTCCTTAAATTAAGTTTACAATAGGCTAGCCTCAAACTCGCTGCCCTGTACTCCATAGATAGTTTATGTTTTTAAATAAAGCAGAGGTATAATTAATGTGCAATAAGCTACCTATTTCAAATGTTTAATTTGATAAGTTTTGAAAATATACATAGATCTGAGAAACCATCACCATAATCAAGATAATAAATATATCCATTACCATTGAAAAGTTTCCGCATACCGTTTTGTAATCCTTCACTCTTCTTATGACCTGCCTGAGCTGTGACAAATCATCATTCTTTTTTTCTGTCACTATAAATTAGTTTTCATTTTCCATAAGGTTACAGTCCCATGTATTGAATCATACTGTACATGTTGTTTCTTCTCTGGCTTCTTTTATTCAGCATATTTATTTTAAAATGACCAGACCTATGTTGAAACACATACCAAAAATTAATTTGTTCTTATTCATGTTTAGCATTTCACGTATATGGATATACAATTTATTAGTTCATTTGTCTATTAATGAAATTTTGGCAGTTTCCTTATTCAAGTCATATGTCCACATAAAGACTTGAACACAAAACTGAAAAAGTATGCACAGAATATATTATGTGACTTCCTTAGGGTTAATTTCTAGGAGGGAAATGACAGGATCATATGAATCCCTGTATGTTTAATAAATAATGAAGCTACCAATAGTTATGAAAAATGACCATACCATTTTATATTCCCACAACTGTATAACAAGTAGATTTCATCCACAACCTTGCCACATTTGCCATGGTCAGCATTTTTTATTTTGGCTTTTTTAGCAATTATTTAGTGCTATGCTTCTTGATCAATTATAGTTTTATATTTCTGAGTAAGTTTTGGTAATTTTTATATTTAAAGAAATTGATGCATTTTATGTGTTTGAATATATTTGTGTAATGGTGTTTGTAATATTCCCTTATCACCATTTCTTAGCTATAGAAGCTTTAGGGATGACACACCTCTCATTTGTGATATTGGTGATTTGTGTCCTTTTTATCATTTATGAGTTTTCTGGTTAGAAGGTTACCAGTATTATTGATCTCCTTAAAGAATCAGCTTTAGGTTCATTGATTGTTTTTCCTATTTTTTTGCTATTATATTTCATTGAGTTCCACTGTGATCTTTACTATTTCCTTTATCTGTTTGCTTTGATACCACGGTGTTCTTTTTTTTTTTTTAAGATTTATTTATTTATTTATACAAGCACTGGGTACAGTTAGAAGTGCAGGAGGTTGAGAGAATTCACCAGAGCGGGGAACAGAACAGGCAGACCGACAAAATATACTGCCGAGGGGAGCAGTGGATGGCAGGAGAGCTCTGCGCACCATGTGGAACCCTCTCCGGTGGCCAGGGATCAAACCAGTGCTGCAGAGGCTGCGGGCAGCTTCGCAGCCCAGCGCTCAACCACTGCGCCACCAGGGGAGCCCCTAAAGTGTTCTTCTTTAACTAGTTTTTATTATTATTATTTTTATATTAATTTTTTTTTATTTTTTACATCATTGGTCATTTTTAAACAATATTTGCTTCCCCCACCGCCTCAGGTGTAGTCCATATAGAGTTTTCCTTCATCAATGCACCCATGCACCATCACCTCAGTCCCCTGTGCTCCTCCCTGCCTCCCTCTGATCCCCCTCCCTCCTCCTCCTCTGCAGCATGTCTCTGATTTATAATTGTCCTTTTTTGTTTTGTTGTGTTTTATACTGTTATTATTTTTTTACACTGATGTCTAATTTGGTTCCCCTATATTCTTGCTATAAGTGAAACCATCTGATATTTTTTCTTTTTCCTTCTGGCTTATTTTACTGAGCATAATTCCTCCTAGCTCCATCCATGTTGCTGCGAATGGCATGAGTTTATCCTTTTGATTGCTGAATAATATTCCATTCTGTATATATGCCACATCTTCTTGATCCAGTCATCTATTTTTGGGCATTTGGGTCGTTTCCAGGTTTTGCCTATTGTAAATAGTGCTGCAATAAACACAGGTGTGCAGGTGTTCTTTTGAATCAATGTTTTTGTGTCCTTTGGGTAGATCCCTAGTAGTGGAATTATCGGATCATATGGTAGCTCCATTTTTAGTAGACTGAGGAACCACCAGACAGGTTTCGATAGTGGTTGGACCAGTTTGCACTCCCAGCAGCAATCTAGGAGAGTTCCTTTTTCACAACATCCTTGCCAACATTTATTGTTGGATTGGATTCCAATGACATATATTAGACCTTTGGTTACAGTACCACGTGTCCCTTAGGCTAGTTCATTTTTTCAGTCTATTTGCATAGGACTTCTGAAAAGATAGCATAGACACTTTTTTCTTATTCCTTCCAGTATAGACAACTAAAATCTCTGGCCATAATTTAACAAAATTAGGAAATAATGAAAAGTCAAAAGAAGAAATAGACCACTTCAGGTCTCAAAGAACAAGATGATCAGAGTGGCAGTGAATATCCGGGTGCCACCTTTTTGACTCCTCTATCCCCAGCAGGGCTACAGTCACAGTGTATCTGGATCATAGCACTTTATGTGCTTTTTTCCTGGCATTCAATTTGGTATTCAGTAGTACCTCACCAGCATGCTGAGACAGGAGGCTCTGGTGAGTCATGACTTAGCAGCCACTCAATCATGAAGAGATAACATATCACCTCACCGCTTGTCAACAGAAGACAGGAGAGAAGTAATGAGATGCCTCCCCTTCACAGCCAAAGTAGAATCAGGGGAGACATAGTGGAGATCCTGAACTTCCACCTTTACCCTTACAGAAGACCAAATGGGAAAACTGTACTTCTTTTCTCACCTGCTAATAATGAAACAGTGCCATGCTCCAGTCAATAGGGCAGTGTTACAGAAGACCCAGAAATGCAAATTTGTTAAGATCTAGAACCCTTATACCATTGTGCCAGTGAGTACAGGTTTCAATGAAAAATATGTTAAGCTGAATGAAAAAAAGACAATAAGCACATGCCACTACTCAGCTGAGGCAGGTGTAAGACTTATATGAAAGGGATTTATAAATAACCAACATGAAGTACTTCAACCAATTACTTTGAAACAATTGAAAAAGTGGAAAGGCTCAGCAAAGGTGTAGGATGTATAAAAATTAATCAAATGACATTTTTAAAGCATATATACATCTAAAAATTCAAAGGAAATACTCAAAAGCCTTGTAGAGACAACAGATGGAAGAATAAACTTAAATTATACCATCTGAACAGGAGAGAAAATAGACTAACCAATATTTAAAAGTGTATATATATGTATATACTTACATATATGTATATTTTCCCTCAACCTAGCTTATGCATTTATTTCTTAGCATTAAAGCAATTGATTGATTGTTTTGCTGTGCTCTTTCCTCTTAAAATATTATAGGTGCTATAGACCAGATGTCTGAATAACATGATAAAGATTTTGTAACCACTTGAAAAGTCTGTGTATGTATCCAAGTTTGTCTTCTCTGTTTTGTGACTTGGATGTCAGGACACTCTAATAAGAACTTGTGATCATAGTCAATACTTGAAGGTAATCAGGATGGACAGAACTAGTTTCTCCATCTCAGACTTACTTTGACCCTGCAGTTGTCAAGTAGAAATTCCAGAGCCTAATCTACATTCTCGATTTTACTCTTTCAAATGCTGCTGTGTTGTTGTCTGATAGGTAGCAGGTTATAAAAAGGTACTTAGATTGTACAACAAAAAGAATCCCATTCCTTACAGTCACTTTTGGAGGAAATATAAATGTTAAGGGAATGAGATTCAGAATCAATCAGAATTTAAATTCTACCACTCCTACTCCCTAACTGTATGAATCTGGACAGGGCAGTTTAACTGCTTGCTTATGACCCAGTATCCCCATATATGAAAGTTTAGCAAAGTCAGAGACATATCAGTCATTCAAAATGCCAGCTGTATTTTCTGTTTCATAAAAAATCAAAAGAAAAAAATATGAGCTCAAAGATCCACAGTTCTTGAAGTAAAGCCAATTCAAAACCAGGTTAAGACAAAATTCTATAAGTAAACTATTTGCCTATTTTTTCTTTCCTTAAACATATAATAATACTTTTTTTAATAAAACATAGGTGGACTCTTCCTAGACGATTTTTATAAGATAATAACATTGCACCCTCCAGGTTAATAAACTATTAAGAGTAACTGATTAGAGTTTTACCATTTGTTTAGAGTGAATTTCAAGTGGGAAATATACATATTACTATATATATTCAACCAGGGGATATAATAAACTAGAAACATCATGTAATGCATGTCCATATTAGCTTGTGCTTTCTCCTCATTCAGAAACTGGAAAGGTTTCTTGTCTCTTGTGTCCAAGATAATGAGGTATTCCTTGTCTTTGAACTCCCTCTAACAATGTGTTGTACCAGTGCTGATCATTGATGTGCCCTTAACACTCTTATCCCATTTTGTCCTGAGCTAGAATGATGGATTATTTGATTTGGGTTTTTTGCTAGTGCTTAATCTTTTGCCTGTGTGAATGATTTACATTACACACAGTCTACAGCAAATGATTTCTGAGGGAGTTTTACATCTTTCTTACATCTTTGCAAAATTTTTCCTCTGTATTTTTGTTTTAACCAAGGGATGGCTCTCTCTGAAATTAGAATATGTTTTCTGTGTGTCTGCTTGCCACTCTGTGATTAGAATTCCTTTTAATATTTCCTCTCAGATGACAGAGACAAAATAAAATTAATCTGCTACTTTAAAGCAGCTATGTCTCAGGAAGGAATGCAAATAATCCCCATTTACTTTTTCTCTATTCTCAGCTTTTTTGTGTGCTTTTTATTTTACATTCTTCTTTTTCTCCCTGCGTACCCCAACCTTTGTTGCTCTGTATCATTTGTGAAGTTATCTGTGTTAATAAGGTCACCTCTATTCAGAACACTGCCAGTGAATAAACAATGACTCTGAAGTCACATGTGATCACCTACCCCAGCATTTTACACCCATAATGCCAAATCTGTATGTGTAAAACTTTTCCTCTGTTTTTTTTTTTTTACATTCAGTACCAGGAGCCATGGAAATTAAACTAACAAAAGACAGATTAGTGGGAGAAAAGGCCCATGATTTTTGGTAATATTTATATGCATGGAAGTTCATAGAAAACAAGCAAACTCAAAGAAAGTGGTTATACTCAGGGTTCATATATTCTTTTGCTGGAGGAAAGGGCTGGCTCCAGAGGGGAATACAATGTGGGGAAGTGACTAAGAAGTAAATGGGGAAACTGAGGCAAGATAAAGGTTACTTTAAGATGTTCTGTTCATGAAAACTCATCTTGGTGTTGACTCCCTGTCTTCCATAAGAATCACAGTTCTCTCCCTAGTATGTACAAAGTAGAGCATTTTCTTCAAAGGCAAATTTATGCACTGTTTTAGGCAGATAAAGGGAAGAGTAGAGAGCTCTTCCTACACATTTTGATTTTCAGTTGCCTTCCATTCAAAATAATCTGTATGCCAAAATAGGATTTTGTGGGGTGATGTATATACTAATTTTCATCAGTCTAAGATTTCTGTGAAATTCCAGGGTTAAATGAAATAACTAAGGGAACTTGTTCATCATAGTTTAAGATGTTCCGTAGGTTGGCAGGACTGTTACAACCAACGGGCCCTGATACTTGCTAGGCAATAGGAGCAGTGTTTTTATTTTTTATTTTTATTTATTTTTTTAAGATTTATTTATTTATTCCTACAAGAGCTTGGGTACAGGCCAGAGATGCAGGGGGTGAGAGGATTCAGTGGAGACAGAGTGGGGAACAGAACACGCAGATTGACTGAAGCACACAATAGGAGCAGTGTTTTGATTCATACACACATTGAACCATTGCAGACACATGGTTACCTAAGACTGTAGGCATATGAATTTCCAATGCCAACCCAGAAAATTGCACATGCACTTCGGGGAGACTCCTATCTCTTTCTGTGATCCTGATTAACTGTTACCATTACTCAGAAAGCAACAAGTTCATAGTCTTGAAATGACCCATTCATTCAGAAACAGTAGAAGATGTAAGATAATATTTTATTGCAAATTGTATTATACATTTCTTATTTGTTCCTTCCTGAATTGCTTTCCAGGTCTGGCAAGGCTTTTTCTGAGGCACAAATTAGTTTTAAAAACTCCTTCATCTTACTAGACAACAGAGCAAAAAAAAGGACCTTAATTGTGATCTCTCTATATTTATAATGTTCTTAACTGCAGATATAAAATTCTAACGCATTGCTGATAGTCTGAAAAGGTTGTATGCTGTCTCGTCAGCAAGATTTCTTCCCTTTTTCCCTGATTATTCTGGAATATGATCATTTTAACAGATTATTTATATGAAGGAAAGATAAACTGCTCAAGAAGAATTTAAAAACACAACTAAGTTAACCAGAGTGAATTAAAAATCATTAAAATTGATAATATATTTTTAAATGAAATGAAACATCAAACAAAACTGCATAAATACAGTTATCTGAAAAGACAGGTTTTTGATAGCAGCTTATAAAAAATTAAATAATCTCTTAGTTCTGTGGGTATTAATGCATTATGAAAGAATTCCTTTTGTTCTGACAGTTGAAGTAGGGAACCATTTTCTTTGCCTTGGCCTTAGTTTCTGCATTGTTGCCTAGAAACCTAGTCTCCTGAAGGCATTTGTCTATCAAAGTGCACTTAAGGTAACACATTAGGTTTTCAGGTAGAAATGATTAGAAAGTAGGTTGAGGGTAGGTTAAACAAAATGAGTTTTTTGTTTATGTGTAGGTAGAGTCTAAAATTATGATACCTGTGTACAAATACAGAAGAATTGAGCAGAATTACCAGGAGACCAAACTATAGAGTAATTTATTTGTTAAGAGAACAGAAAATATAGATTGCTCACTAGTTAAAACTGTTAAAGAAACCACGTGTACACATTCATTATCTGCACAGTAAAACAATTAACAGTTGACTATGTTCCAAGGACTTCCCTTGAGCATTCTGAGAATGCCTAGATTGGTGCAGATTGGCCAACTATGTTGCTAATCGGATTGATTTGTGGGTACATAACAGATTCCTAGAGTCTAGACAAATGCTGAGGCTGTGATTGTATGTGGATTGCTTTACATACTTTCTGAATGCATTTGGCTTTTGTATAGATTTATTTTCTTTCCAATAATATAAAATTAAGAATAAGGCAATATGAAAAAAAAACTTCTAACTACAAATTCTACTGAATTTCCAACTAGAAAAAAGTAGCTGCCTACAAGGCATATCTCTTCTCATGCATGCATAATATAATATTCACACCCCCATCAGGGTTTTAGGCAATATATAGCTTTTTCTTAGTTTTTTTTTTTTTTGCAAAGTTCTTTCCCCCCCCTCGATTTTTATTTATTTGTTATAGTTCTGTGTAATATTGGGAAGTATGGCTCACATCTCTGCATGTGCAGATGCTTCACACAGCCTCCACCAAAACTCCACTGCTGAGGTGCTAAGCCCATCTTTCCCCAACTTCTCAGCAAAAATGATTCTTAGACTCTGAAAATTTTCCTGGTTACCAGAGAGGGGAATCAGGAGCAAAGAGCTTTTAGTCTTTTTAATTAAGAGGACCAGACAATGCCCCTGTCAAAACCTGAAAAGACAGTCTCTTTATCCTTATTAGCCTAGAAAAAATTATCCTCAGTGGTTTCTCTTGTTTTCTCTTTAGAAAACAGGGTTTTGCTTACTTTCTCTACGTGCTACTTTCTCCCTTTACCTAACGAGTATTAAACCCCATGACTGGCCTCAAATTTGGGAAAGAGGGAGATGGTTTTTACTTCTAACAAATGGTATGTATAAAGATCAAAGTAAGGAATGGGAGACGCTCTGAAAGGTTGTAGATAGTTTCCACTAGATTTCACCCCATGTGTCTTTTCACTTTGATTTTGTTTATTATCCTTTATGTTATAATAAATCCTGAGTACCAAAAAATAGTAATTAAATGTACAAATAACTCTGAGTGTTACTGGAAGTCTGTCCCTGTGAAAGTCTCTCTATAGGACATAGCACAGCAGTTTTCTGATCTCTTAAAATTCTTTATATTGAATCCAACTCCATTTATTAGAACAATTCTGTGAAGGAATTAACTAGCGTTTTTAATAGATACTACAGTAGATGGGTTGCTATTATTCTATGTCCATTGTTCATATAATAGGTATAACCATGTGTAATTTGCTATTGTACCAAATCAGGGTTGAAGATGTGCTGTGAACATTCAAGATGAGTCAAATTTTTTTTGTCTTTGTTTTGAATTTATAATTGAGATTAGCACAATCAAGTTGGCTTGATAGGTTATTCATGCTTAACTAATGAGTGAACTGGATTTTGTCTTTGTCCACAGCATGTAAGGAAAATTAAAAACCAAAATAACAATGACCAGAAAAGTAACAAAAACTGTGCACTTGTTACCAGGATCAAATATCCTCTTTACTTTTCTCAGCAGGGTTTGAATTGCATTGAGCCAAGACATAGCAGTACTGTGTTGAAGTTGTCTTTTAAGGTTCAATGAAAATCGTGTGAGGTTTTGACCTTTCCTACAGATAATATGTTTTTGGGCCTGTTTTGGCATTTGCTACGTGTTTCTCAGGATCCTATTATAAATGGTCGAGTAAATCCCCAAACCATCAACTTCGTGACGTAGAGAACAAAATCATTTTCAAAACAATAAATAATTCCCAATGTAAACATGAGAAAATACACACATTTTAGCAAACTTGTCAAGAACAATAGTTGAATTTAATTTGTTTTGGAAAATTTAAATAGCTTAAACATGTCTGTTGCTGATATTGATGGTCAAGTATAAATGTTTCTCTACACTCTCTTCTGTGAGCAAAGTAAAGAAGCTTCACTAGAAACTGAATCTTCTATTTTTAAAGTTCTTAATGATTAAAATAATTAGATGTTTTGGTGGTCTATTACTATGAATATTATTTGATAAATAACAAGAGTTTGCAAGCATTGATCTTATAGTTAGCCAAATATAGTGGGAAAAGCAGGGCCTCTGAATTCAGAAAGACTGAGACTCTGAATTTAGTTAATATATGTGTGAATTTGGCTAATATATGTGCAACTCAGACTCCCAAAGAAAAAGTATAGGTAATATCTACTTTTTAACATTTTCAAATAAGCATATATACCACCTAGCACAAGATAGGGATTAAACAATGGTATTTATTTTGATATTATAGTAGAGACAAAAAACAACCCTCTAATATTATGTTGAAAATGCATTTGACTTATTAGTTGCAATATTCTCATGCCTTTTTTTTTTTTTTTAAGATTATTTATTTATTTATTTATGCAAGCACTGGTTACAGTCAGAAGCGCGGGAGGGTGAGAGAATTCACCAGAGCCAGAGTGGGGAGCAGAGCAGGCAGAAGGACCGAAGTACACTGCTGAGGGGAGCAGCGGGTGGCATGGCTGGCGAGCTGCCGGGGAGCTGCCTGGGAGCTGCCGGGGATCGAACCTGCGCTGCAGAGGCTGCGGGCAGCTTCGCAACCCAGCGCTCAACCACTGCACCACCAGGGAGGCCCTTTTAATGTAATTTTTATTTAACATACTTCTGTAATTACCAAGGACAGAATAGCTCAGATTATATATGCCAGTGATGGTTAGATGCCAAATATGTAGTGAATACTTAATGGTCTAAACAGTTGTCAATTTTCAACACGCTCTAATCTAGGCTTTCTGTAGTAATTAGCACTTGTGATTTTCATCTTTTTCTTAAAGCAGCCTCCTCCCTTGAGCTACATGGAAGGTCATAGTTTCAAAATATTGTTGTAACAATACCTCTCATCCCTTGTGACTTTCTTACACTATGACTTTATATTTATCCTATGGAGAGTTCTATCCTTGAAATACAGAGATCTTTTGTGATAGTTTTGACCATGAGCATATAGTAGAAATATACTATGTGATTTCCAAAGAGAGATCACAAAAAGCAAGATAGTTTCTATGTTGCTCTATGTAATTGTTGATCTTAGAGCTATCAGTCACGATTTTTGCCATGACTTACCTAAATTGCCATGCTGTATAATAGATGCCTAAACTAGCTCATGACCAGAAACTATGTGGAATGGACCTGGGATTCATTGAAAAGACTCTTTTAACCCCAACTGCTTCAACTCCCAGCTGTGCTAATTCCTGCTACTGTCTGACTACAACCTCATAAGAGATGCTAAACATGAACCGTACTGTTCAACCTTTTCTGAATCCTGAACTATACAAAAATAACAAAATACTTTTGTTGCTGTTAGTCTCTATGGTTGGAGAGATTTCTCATGCAGAACTTTATGATCAGAACAGCCTATTGACTCTAAGGGCTCCTGGTCTGCCTCTGTCTCTGGCATTCCTTCTCCATCACCATCAGAGACTCCATTTCCTCCCACAGCACTTTAAATATTCATGCTCAATATGGTTTTATTCACAACCCTCCACTCCCTGTCTTCTACATGTGTTCTGCATATATTTTGTTTGCTGTCATGACTGTAAATATAACTACATTTTATTGAGCAACACACAGAGGAGAGAAGTTAAACAGAAAAAAAAAAAGTCAGCAAACCATTGAAGAATTTTCCAATTTTGCCAACAACTCTAGGCCCACAGATCCATAAAACTCAGTAACACAAAACATAAAACAAAGAAAATTGGATAAATCTATACCAAATGACATTATGGACCACAAAAATATTAATTAATTTTAAAGCATTCAAGAATATAAAGTATATTCTCAGAATCCTATTAGAAGGATCTTGTATACAACAGAGTTATATTAGATCAAATATCAGAAATGTATTTGTAAAAATCTCAAATATTTGAAACTTAACACACTTCAGGAAAAAGAACATCATATATAAATAAGAGTATCTAGAAGTTTATTTATTGTGAAAGACTAATTGCTTCATCACTTAGATGAGGAAAATGGCACAAATGTTTATCTAATCAATAATGACATTAGAATTTTTGCACAGTGCAATCTCATCTACACAAAGGAATAAAGAATACTGGCAGCAGTAACTTAAGTACCTTAAGCAAGATCAAAATAAATCATCAAGTTTAGAGGATAGTGAAATAAAGCTGTACACATTTACGCATAATCTTCTATTAGAAAGTACTAAGTAATATACAAAAAATTGTTAGAACGAATAAGAATGTTTAACAAGATTGTAAGAACCATGTATTTTATATATAATGACAAACATCCAGAAATTAAATTTAAAAATCAATTTTATTGAAAATATGAAATACATTATAACCTCACACACTAAGCTAAATATTTTTACACAAACAAGGAAAAATTGTTGTGAGAAATTAAAGAGAATTTAGTAGAAAGACCATGTCCGTGATTCAGAAGATATAGTTAAAATGTCCATTCTCTCCAAATTTATCTATGAATACAACATAATCCCAACCAAAAATTCACCATGCTTATTTATTAGAAGAAATTGAGAAGCTTCTTTTAAAATGTATGTGGAAATGCAGAGGATATAAATAAAATAAAGCAATTTTGAAAAGAATAACATTGGCGTACTTAACTACCAGACTTCAAACCTCACTGTAAAGTAAGAGCAGAAAAGAAGAATATGGTGTTGGCATCAAAATAGACAAATAGACCATTAGAACCGAATAAAGGATCCAGAATAGAACCAAATATATATGGCCTGCAGTTTCTTTTTAAAATATGTTCGGACAATGCAGTGGAGAAGGAGCGCCGTTCGTTATATAGTATGGGAATAATTGATATCATTATACAAGAAACAAAACCTCCTTAAGACTAGACCTCATCCTACAATAAAATGATCTCAAAATGGGTATAAATATAAAACCTAAAATGGTAAAACTTCTGGTAGAAAATACAGGAGAAAGTGTGTTATTAAGGAAATAAATGTTGATAAGACACTAAAAGCATGATCTACAAATAAAATTGATAACTCGGGCCTCATTAGTACTAAAGTTAATTTTTCAAAAGAGACAATTCAATTTTTCAAAAGAAACCATTTAAGAATGAAAATATAGTTTCAGAATGGGAAAAAAAAATTGCAAATCAGTATCCGCCTAGTAACTTGTTTCCAGAATAAAGAATGCAAGTAGTAAAGATAAAATTATGAGCAAATATTTTTAACGTCTCTGCCAAGCAAGATATACACATGAAAATAAGCACCTGAATCAGCCATAGGAAAATCGGATTAAAACCACAGTGACGTACCAGTTCACATGACCTAAATCAGAAAAAAAAAAAAAAAATGATAACACCAAGTATTGACAAGGAGGTAGCAGGACAATTCATTACTTTCTTTAAAAGTTATATACCTGTATTGTAATATAGCCATTCTACTCCTAGTTATTTACCAGAGACAAATGAAAGTCTATGTCACTGCAAAGAATTATACATGAAAGTGCATAGCACTTTATTTGTAATAGCCAAATATGGAAAATGACAAAGAAATCCATCACCAGATGAATGGAAAAACAAATTGTAATATAGCCATGCAATAGAATAGTACTCAACAATAAGAAGGATGAATGATTAATATACACTACAGCATCAATAAATCCCAAAATAATTATTCTGAGTGAAATAAGCCAGGCAAAAAGTGAGTACATATTGTTTGATATCGTTTGTACAATATTCCAGAAAATTCAAAACAATATATCATGACAGAAAATAGTGGCTGCCTGCAGGCATGCATGGAGGTTTACAGTGGACCACAAGTAAATTTTCTTAGTTGATGAATATATTCATTCTTTTGACTATGGTGATGTTTTCATACTTATATGCATGCAGCAAAATTTACCAAATTGTACATCTTAAATATGTGCAATATTGTATGTCAATCACACTCTTGTATGTCTGTTTTCTAAATGAAAGCATAAAATTTCTTGGAGTATCACATTCTGATATATCATTTAACTTGCTGTGACTTCCCAGCAGTTTATCTCTGTGCCCCTCCATTTCCTTACCTATAATTGTGAATAATTTAGGGCCATCTACTTAGTTTATTGTTGTCACTGTTATTGTATTTAGTATTTATTAAATGAACTGATCTATCTAACCCTCTCAGAGTATCTGGAACACAATCTAAATATTAGTTACTAGCTATGCTGGGCCTCCCTGGTGGTGCAAGGAAGTAAGTAATCCGCAGCCTCTGTATCCCAAGTTCGATCCCCTGTCGGCCAGGGAGAAACCCACATGGCGAGGCAGACCTCTCCCGTCTCACCCGCTGCTCCCCTCAGCAGTGTATTTCGGTCAGTCTGCCTGTTCTGTTCCCCACTCTATCTCTGGTGGATCCTCTCAACCCCTGCATCTCTGGCCTGTATCCCAGCTCTTGTATGCATAAATAAATATTTTAAAAAAAAGTTTGTTTTTTTTTAGTTACTAGCTATGCTATGCTTAATTTGTAGGATGAGCCAACAGGTTCCTCACTGGTTTCAGGGACCACAATGTTCCTTCATTAAATGGAAGATGAGTCTTTAATGGAAAACAAGGAATCTAGTCTCAGGCTACAACAATTTGTATCATTTGTAGCTACAAGTTTTAATTTATAATTTATTTAGAACTGTATCTTATTTAGGTTTTATTTCAAGAGAGTATAATGCTAAAGATACATTTTTCTAACCCTCCTAACGATATTTTTCATATTTTCTCATTTACTTTCTATCTAGACAGTACAGTGCTTTTCACACAATAGAATGTCTCCCCTATATCCTACAAATAATATATCTAGCAATATTTCCATTGCTAGTGATTACTCAGCAATTTTACTGTTTTTAAGAATTTTCATTCTGGAATTCCACTCCTAAGGTCAACTAATTACCACCAGCTAAATGTGTGAACATAAATTTCCCGGCGTTAGTACTTTCACAAAACAGAAAATGCCATCAAAGAACTGGAGACATATTTCTCTACAGCCCCAGATTGCTGGCAATAGCTAAGATTCTGCCATACTCTGCACAACTCTTTATTAACAATATCTCTAGGCTGAGATGCCTTATCTGAGGACCTATACTAAGTATGCTTGGTTTTTTATTCAGTCTAACTGAAAGCAGCTGCATTTCTGTTTGAATTGCTCCCTGAGCTCTCCTGCAAATATATAAAAGGATGTTATAAATAAGTTAAGAGTTGATGATTCTCATTTGTCAGTAAGGGCAGTCTAAGTGAAAGCTGCAGCAGGGAAAAATGGAGGTAAAATATTAAGAAATCTTTCATAATTGTAGAGTGAGTTTATCATTCAAAGGATATTTTCAGGGAATCCAGGGAAATATTTAAGCCTAAGAAAAATATATTTTCTTTGGGAAAGATAAAAAGGAGATACATCTTTTTTCCAAGATTAGGTACAGGATTTTATAACTTGGATCTGTGGTGTTACTAAATCAATTTTAATGCTAAGTGGCACTTCAGGCCTCAAAGTATGTGCATCTGTGAGTGAGCATTTGTGTGCCCTTGTCAGGTTGCATATTATATAAGAGGAGTGGAGAATATACACAACATGCAAGACCATTGCCATCCAGACCTTACGAACCCCTTCTCCCCGAACATGGCTCAATCTTCCCTTACTCTGTATCCCTTGGAAGCCCTTTAGTTTCAGAAGAAACAGCTCCTTTCTATTTCCTGCATGTCAACCTCAACATCCATCTTGTACTCATGCATGTGAACACACAATCATTCTTTTTGAAATCCCATTCTAGCTTTATCAGCTCCAGGATTGCATTGAGATGTCTCCAGTTTTCCTGAACTGATGGGACATCCTCCCTCTGCTGCATTCCCATCATGCTTGATGCAAACATGTGCTGTGGTCCTTCATTAGAATTATAAGGAGTCATTCTCTCCAAAAGGAAGCCTTCAGAAACAATGACTACATTTATTTTTCTTTGTATCACTGGTGCTCAGCCAGTATTTGGCATTGTAGTTGGTGTTCTTTATTGGCTTCTAGAGCGAATGGCTAAATAAATAAGTGAATAACCCAATAACTCAAGAGAGAAAACAAGTACACTACTCCAGGGGATTTTAATGAGCTGGCACTGGCACTTGTGACATGGTCATCAGTTTACCTGCTAGTCTCTGGCACCTTCCACTGCCAGGACTCCTAGTGTTCCTCAGCCAATCCTGAATTATTGGAGAGTCTCACTGAGTAATAATTTCAATAGTCTAAAAGAAAAATTATTGATGCTAGAAAAATCAGCAGCTGAAATAAGATGATTTACATGGTTGACGAAATGTTAAAATCAGGTAGAACAAATGGGACCATAAGAAAGTAGGAAAAATGTAAAAAACATTTCACATGTAAAGACTGCAGTAAAGATAAATATTTCAATATTTTTAAAAACCAACAAAATAAAAAATGTAAATTCACTTACCAAGTTCAATTTTTAAGGAATATAATTATTGGAATAATTATTTGATGAGCATTGCAATGCAGGAATTTCTAAGCCTTCTAAGCCTTTCCTACTATAATATTCCAGAAAATAACCAAAGTTACCATAGGACAAAAAGATTTCTCTGGAAATATATGAGTATCATGGATATATTATCACCTCAATGTGTGACTACTTGTCTGTTATAGCTTTCTAGAACAGTCTGTGTCTCTGTTTCTGTATAGCTGTAATATGTATATACAGCAAACTATTCCAAAATTCCATTATTTAGTGACTTACAATAGTAATCACTTTATCATTATCTCTTATGGAGGTTGGCTTGTGGTGTTCTTACCTCGGTCTTTCATGTAGTTGCAGTCAGAGAGTGTCTGGGGCTATAGTTTTGTAAGCACACTTATGTCTCTACTTGAGTGGTAAGACACAGTTGAGGCCTCGAGTGAGCTAGACTCTCCCATATTTCTTTCTAGTATGTCCCAGTGGTTTCTTCAACAAGGTACTTCAGGTGATATTTTTACATGTGGCTCAGAACTCCAAAGTCGGTGTATCCCAAAAAAATTGGGAAGCACATTTCTGTCATGACTTCAGAAATCATGCAGTGTCACTTCCACATATTTTTACCAAGACTGTCACAAAGACTTTGTTCAAGGGGAAGTGATATAGATTCTACCTCTTGGTAGGGAGACATTTTAACTGTCAAACACATTTTCAAGTACACACACACACACACACACACACAATTCCTTACAAGTTTGCAATTACTTGGATGTCATGAATTTTCAGTATGATTCAGACATGCTTTTAGAACTGCTCATATCTAGCTAATATGCATGACCTCCATAGACATTTAAATGGAACTTTATCGAGTGAAAAAAGCAATAAATTAGAATGAGATAATAACTTCTTCATTGCCTATTTTTAGAGAGACTAATTCCTAGAGAGATTTTATAAAGTGCATATGATTGCAATGGGATTGAGATACTCATTTTGACATTCCATCACAGGCAAAGGTTGCTTGGGAAACAGAAACTGCCAACTGTTTTTGCACCAAGAGGTCTGTTTGACAGGATAACTGATTTTTCGGGGTCCCTGTTCTCTATTTATTTACTGCAGTATCTCTGGCCAGATTCCCACATGTAGATTTTCTATTTATGTCTTATATTCAACTCTCTTCAGAAAAAATGACTGAAGCCATCATTGCACTGCAAAGCAAAATAAAACTATGAAAGCCAAAACACTTAATAGGATTACTTAACATTTTTAAAAATTAACTACTCATTATTCATTGATGTCCTTTGTTAACAAAGATATCCTTTGCTAGTGTTTTCAATCATTTCTCCCATTATTAACTCCTATGTGTTACGTCGCCTATGAATTTAATGCCGCAATATACAGGATCACCCCTACCATGTATTTGACATTGTTATATACTGTTTACATACATAGTCATATGTTGCTTATATGATATACATATATAAGCAATTTATACATTAAAATTTATACATTAAAAATAATGTATAGTTACTATTTATACATCAGTGGTTTATACATTAAAAATAGTACAATTTTTCCATATACCTTCCAAGATTTATTTTTTCCTTTTTCGGAAAAATCACCTCTGCTGAAACTTATGTCCTAGAGGTCTATATGTAATGTAATGGTTGATAAATTAAAACAAATGCCATTGCCATCTGAGAAATGCATATCTATGTACTGTCTTCTTCAGAGTATCTGTGTCATGGAGCAGAGTGGTGCAGCAGAAACATGCTGGGCCCATAATAAACAGAGGATGATGGGTCAAAGTATCTGTGTCTAACACATCTGTGTAATTATATTCATGTATCTGAATTTCTATACGTAATGCCTAGAGATGTTACGTACTGCTAACTAAAGAAAACAAGAGAAATAGGGGTCTGCTCCAATAGTTCAGATTCTGAAATATATCCATGAAAGTCTGAATCAATGTTCAGAAAGAAGACTGGAAAATAAAAACCGTTGGTCACTGGAATACAAAAACTCCTTTATTCGTAATCTAAATAGCGATGTTTAAGAAAAGCAGATTTCAACAAGATCTACTTCATTTCACAGCTTTGTATATGTCGTGAGCACTAAAACAGTGTATTGACTATTTGCTACAAATTCAACCACCTATAGTCATGTGGACCTATGTTCCAGGTAAATTCCAGCCTTTGATTGACATGGACAGAGTTTCCAAGTAGAGTGTTCATGAGGAACCACACATAACAAAGGAGAATTTATTCCAGGCTTTCCCTCTCAGACAGGAAAATGTCAAACCACGGGTGTAGTATTTTTTGTTCTATAACTAAGGTGTTCAGCTGTGTGATTTTATAGATTCTGTGTATGAATATATGCACATTCAATCTTAGATTGTGCTGAGAATTTGTGCATGAATGACTCTATCTAGAAATGTAAAGTTTGAGTGAACCATTGAAGAAAATTTCTGCTTAGATTAAAGTGAAGGCAAAATCAACTGACTAATCTACCAGCCTCTATGGCTACTACTAGTGGATCACTGGTTCACTTCGTGGAAATTGAATTATATTGCCAGATTTTACTTCACAATCACCCCCTCTTAGAGGTCTCCTGACCCCTCCTTGCCACAACCCAATGATTGACCACTCCTTCCTGTGTGTCTCGAATATGGCACTATGCTCTGCACATGCATTTTCCTTGTATGTTTGCCATCTTCCCTGTAGTAATGATCTTCCTTGTATGTTTGCCTTCTCAGCTACCCCTTACACACCCACAGAACTGGGATTCCTAAATAGTCAGGTCATCATAATTGTTTTTGTATCCCTACTTGGCAGCAGGGTGATGCACTTATAAAATATATTTTGAAGGCGGGAAGTCAGGCAAACTGACAGGGTACCTAAATTAGTGTAACAGACTTACCATGGGGCAAACCTGGTAAGGCCTTAATGTCAGTTCCCAGCACTTACCACCCTCGCTCAGAAGACACCAGCCTGACATGAGATGACAAAAGCATTAAACTGGAGCGGGCCCCTTTTTCTTGCCTGTTAGAATAAAGAATAATTACATTCTATAACTCCACTCTCCCCATCTTTGTCACACAGAAAATTCTGGAGAAAAGAAAGCTGATGGGGTGTCTATCAAACAGGAGAGAATTTGTATTTAGTTGAGTCTCAATTGTATTTTTATGGTCACATTAGTGCCTTTGGAGGAGCATTTCTCCTCAGCTACAGGATAAAACTTGTCTCATTTTCTATCACCAGCTCTATGACTTCATATAGAATTCCAGAATTCTGATAAACTGTCATGTGGAAAAATGATAAAGTGATTTATGCTCAATTTTGCTGGAAGGGAGAAACGCAAGGGCTGTCAGTCTGGGTCTTGAGAACAAATGAGTTACAGTTCATGAGGCAGCTCAATAAGGCTATCATTTCCCATCAGCTCCCATCACTGACAGCCAAGATTTACTAGCTAGAGCATGGGAAGGGGGCTGAGATTTGGTGCCAGGTGAGTCGGCACTATTATTCCATCAACCAGGCTCATATAGACAAGAGGCTACCATGAATATTTGATGGAAGCATCTTCCCAGAAATGCTTGTGAAACATTCTTTACTTTTCTACCATTTGCTAGGAGCTTCTCCACTTTATCCGCGTGCTTCTCTTTGAAAAATGACCACTTTAAACCACAAAGGCATTTGGGATTGTTTGTTTTTGCTGCTCTAGCTGGTGGCGTGTTCCTCCTGGCAGTCCCCACATGCAGTACACTAATTCATTGTCCTCTGTCCTCATAGGGTGAGGTGAAAAATCCCTCCTTTACTGAGATGCCACATGCATTATATCTGTCATTACCCATTTAACATAGTGGCAGGAAGCAGACAGCTTTCAAGTCCCCTGTGTGTTCAGAGAGAAGACTTTGATCTATGGCATTTGCTGTGTTCTCTAGGAAAAACAAAAGGTGGAGAGGTGGGGATGGAGTTAGGTTAGGCTGCTAAACAGTTCCTGTTGATTTTCTTTGAAGTAGAAATTTACAACTTTGTAAATTTAAACCATTATAGCCCTGTTTTCCTGAGACATTTGTTTTCCATAGAAGAGGGACTTAGCTCAGTATATTTTCATATGGGTCAGATTATTTTTAAAAGAAAGCACATTTAACCTTTGCTCTCTGGATTTATGGAAATGTATTTCTAAAAGCTCTATGGGGAAAGTTTAGTGTTTGTTTTGTATTCAAAAATCATCTCTAGATGATTTCAAATAAGACTTATCTATTTCATCATTTTCCCAGTCGTAATCTTTTTGGTGTACTAGTTCAAAAAGATAATAGGGGGTTTGCCAACATAAAGAGGAAAATTTTTGAGTGGCTGGATGTTTTGCCTTTCTACAATAATGACATAGGCAAATGACTTCATTGAATCATGAAACATTAACTTAAGAAATTATCTAAACATTCAGTCAACTGAAACATTTAACAAAAAATATACAAGTACAGTGCTGGCTGCTGATTGCCTTCATTCCTACACTGTGATTATTCAGTCTATTAGCTGTGTAGGTTTGAAGTACCTGAGCCCATGCTTATGTGGGCAGTGATAGCAGGGTGTGTGACCTCACATAGACTCAAAAATGCAAAGGGTGGGTAGAACATGTGAAACTAAGGAAAGAAAAATTTAAAAATTTTGAATTTGGCTTGCTCATATTTTTAGCCAATATCATACACAGGGTCTGTTATTGCCACTCTGAGCTTTGAGTTCTCCTATAAATAAGTTAATAAGGAGAGACAAAAATAAAAGTTAAGAAAATTTCAGAAAGTCAAATATTTTCACAGTACTAATCAGATTGAGGTAAAGGAGAGTGATTGATTATGCATTTCAGTTTCTGATTCAAGAATGATTCCCTGAGGCAATGACTTTTCAACTGAAATCTGAGTGACCAGATGGAACATGGCACCCAAAGGTGTCAAGGACTGTTCCCAGTGGAATTAATATCCAGGACAGTATCCAAAGGTTAGGGACTGATTAATATGTTTGAGAAATCAAAAGGGCAATCTGAGGCCAGATGATAGAGGTCTTGGTAAGTCTTTGAAATAGTCTAGAGTGGAAGCCTTTAATTCAGTTGTTGTTGTTTTTTTTCCTGGTCTCAGGGGGTCCAAAAACTGAATAAGTTCTTTTTAAGAGGAAAAGGAATATTCTATAGATGAATTCTCAACAACCATTGTAATGTTAAATGAGTATTTATTATGTGCCAAACATGATTCTTAATGCTTTATATACATTAAATCTTTTAATCTTCACAAGATCCTTGTAATGTCAGTATTTTTTTAAACTCTTTAACTTTACAAGGGGAAAATGATTCACAAAGAGAAAAAATGCACTTCCCACAGTCTCAAGCAAGAGTGACTGAGCTGTAATTTGAACTTAGATAGGTTGGCTCCAGAGCCCAAGGATACTTATCACAGAGTTAGAAGCTTTCATTCCTGCATATTTTTTCTGAACTGCATGTGAATAAACAACTTATGCCACTGAGATCAAAGAGTATCAAAGCATTATGTTTTTCTCAAATGTTCCTTTCATGGGCTTAACAAATCCTTTATATTAAAAGTATCAAAATCTAATATTCTTTATTCCAGCGAGATTCAGTTTTATTTGGTTCCTGGAAATCTTGTCTTCAGAAATACAAATTCTAAAACAAAAAAATGCTATGTTAAATATAAGTAATTTCTTTCCAGGTCTTAAATTCAAAACTCCAATTTAAATTTCTGTATCCTTTTTCTCTTCTATTCAACTTTTAACTGTAACTGCTATTCTCCCAATGACACTTAAAAGTATTTAGTTCTCTAGCGAGATGAAGAGGGACAAAGACAGAAACAGAGAAAATGTATGAACTGAATGTGTCTTCCCATAATTCATATTTGGAAGCTCTAAGGCCTATTGTACTGTTATTTCCTGGTGGAAATACCACCAGGAGGTAATTAGGCTTATCTGAGGGTGGGGCCTCATTCTGGAATTCATATCTTTATGAAAGGCAGAAGAGAGACTAGAGCGCTTTTGCTCTCTGCTCTGTGAGTGCACACCAAGTGCAGCCATCTGCACTCCATGAAAAGGATCCTCACCAGGTACCAAATCAGCCAGCATCTTGATCTTGGACCTCAGACTCCAGAACTATGAAAAATAAATTATAGTTATTTCAGCCACACAGTCTGTGGTGTTTTGTTTTGAAAGCCTGAGTTAAGACAGAAAAGAAGTCAAGGGAAATAAAACAAATGCCAAACTTGCTACTTTTCACTTATTTTCCTCTCCTGCTGATCACACGTGAACTTTTGGCCATGTCCTTGTGTTTCCTCACTCTCACCATTTCTTAGGCAGTATCCAGTTCTTTCATTCTAGGAAAACTCTTGATGATGTCACCAAAGGCCTCCATGTCATTAAATACACTTTTCAATTTCTACCTTACCTGCTATATCTAAGCACTCAACACCAACTTCCACTCTTTCCTTTTTGAACAATTTCCTTTTCTGGATACAACAGCCATCTATTTTTCCTCTATGAATGTTTTTCCAAGATCTCCTTATATAAATATGTGTCTGTTACTCGTTTCTAAATCCTAGAATGAGTAGAGGCTTGTCCTAGACTACCTTCTGTTTTCATATGATCATATACATGTCCATTAATCACTTGTTTGTTAATCCAGGAACCAGAGTCACTACGTGAAATATTATAGACTTCACCTATGAATTATCTCACAGATATATCTATCTAGCCACTTTTCTTCATCTCTAAAACCACAACCCCACTCTGTTGTTTGTGTGGACAACTTCCAAGGCCTGCTTATGAGCTTGTCATCCCTTATTATTTCTTCCTACAGTAGATCCAGTGTTTTATTCCTGGAAATAGACCTTATAATGTCAGGATATTAGCTGCTATTAGGATTTATGCTAAGTCCTTTAAAATTCTGGTGGTGTGTGTGGTGTAGTGACATATATCTGAGCCCATTCCCCTGAATCACATACAGCATTGTAAACCAACATTCCTTCAGTGGGAAAAAAAAACAACAACAATATTAAATATCGTAAAATATAATAAAATTCCTCCCAATCCCAGCAAGTCTGGTCCTAAATCCCTCTACCCTTGTTTTATTTTTTAATCAAATTTACTTTATTTTTCTGTAAGACATATCATTAATGTACTATATAGAGAAGGAAAAACTTCCCTTTACCCCCTCCAGTTCTGTGATTGGGCTTATAAATTAAACTGAATATATATATATATATATATATATATATATATATATATACAGTTTATTCAGGATTTTGTATGTGCATATGCTAATCATCATAAGGAAAATGAATACCTCAAGAAGAAGTTATTACCAAGAACTTTATATAGGGTTTTAAACAAAGAAATTATAATTTGTGGAGAAGTGGCAAAGTGAAGGGGTTTGAGCTAAGGACAGCAAATCCTGGAACCGACACTGGGGGGTGTGTGCCCACATGTAAGACAAGGATTATTTTGATATATATTTTTGACTATCTGAGTGACATCCAGATTTGAAATATTCCATGTATGTTTTGCCATACGCAGATTTAACTTGCTTGAATAGCTAAAAACCACTTTAAGTGGCTAACCATGATGGTTGTACTATTATGGTTAGTAACTTTATAACTACTTAATAGCTTTTAAGCTATCTTTCATCATAAGACATGCATATAAGAACATTTGAGAGAAACTAGTAATCATGTTATATATGCTATTGAATTATTCACTAGGCCAGAGTATTCTTGTTCAGTATTTCCTACTCTAATATAAATTATAAAACTTTTCTTGTATTAAACTAAGCATTATAATCTTGAATTAAGCCTTCATTCTATATGTAGTATATATTTATATAACATTTTATAAATTCATAAATGTAAGAACATGAGTTTCTATCTCCTAACACTTTTGTATCCCAACAGGTTTCTAAACTCATGATTAGATGAGAAGGAATATTTCTCATAGAATGTCTAATTCAAAAGGCTTTTTTGCAATTGAAGAAATTGAATTTGAATTAAGTTTCATGCTCAGAATGAATCCTACAAATAAGTTTATAGAACTGCTTAAGGATATACATATGAAGTCTATAGTATAGAATTTTGTGTACACAAGAAGCTGAAAATCTGTAACTCAAAGTAAAAGGGAACACAAATGATACGTGCTTGCAAAGGAATATATAAATCATTTATTGTATCTTATTGGCATTGTGTGCACTGAAATTATAAAGAATTCAGTACATACTTATGAATTATAACATATTTTTATTTTTTTAAGATTTTTTTATTTATACATAGATGAACCCGGGTGTAGGCCAGAGGTGCAGGGGTCAGAAGATTCAAGCAGATGTACTGAAATGCACTACTAAAGGGAGCAGCAGGTGAGACAGGAGAGGTCTGCTATGCCATATGTGAGTCACCTCCCTGGTTGGGATGGAACTCAGGCCACAGCCCTGATTGTGCTGAGACTTAATCATTAGATTAATCATTAGCAGGGAGGCCCCATGTTTTTAATTTTCAAAAAATCAAGGTATAGGGAATAAGATGTCCAGAATTGTCTTGTCCATGCATGTTAAACTTTATGAAAGGATATACCAAATCGAGTTGATACTTTCTGGGGGAAAGGAATTAGAAGTTATGGAGGAAAGAGTTATATTCATGTTTTTTGCTCATTGTTGTTTGTGCTTTTAACTTGTACATGTATTTTATCTTATTGTAAAATTAATTTTTAAAACACATTTTATTTCTTTACCTCAGGAACTTAAATATATGAACATTCTTGTATCGATTAAAGGGTAAGATCCTAGCATGTTGCATAAAAATATTTTATTGTATATTTTTTCCTCAGGTCAGTCAATATTTGATATCCTCTGGAAGAACAACTTTCCAAAGGAATCAATAAGATGCCATCATTATTTCAATATTGAACATACAACTTTAAAAAATTCAATTCTAAGACCATTCTTGTGTCAGGTTTCATAATTTAATACAACACCACTCTGTGGTTCACATGTATAATACCTTACCATGGCAGCAATGATACAATAAATGCTGAAGGAAACAATAATTTAAAACCAAATATTATTGCCATGTGTTGGCATGTTAAAAGAAACCAAAAATAAATAAATAAAAGCTAAAAATGAGAAACTACTGCCCAGTCTTGGCAAGTCATGAAAGGGGGTCTTGTAGCCTCTTCACTGCCTTTTGCAAAACGACATGTATTGAACTGTCAGGGTTCCATTCACATTCACGTGCTCCCATTTAAATACATTTTATCCAAATGAAAAAACTGTAGGTCAATTTTATATGCATTCAAATGGAGGAGAAAAAACTTTTCACAATATAATTGCTTACTTAATTGCAGAATAACTGCACAATATTGGTCTTGCTAAGTTTCTTGATTTACCACACATACTGCTCACTGAGAGTTCAGTATTTTACTCCCATCTTCTTAAAAAATATTGATTGTAATGTTAGTTTACATTGTTGCTGGTATTTTATTGTTTTGTTTTTGTTTTAAAGATTTATTTATTTATGCATACAAGAGCTGGGGTAAAGGCCAGAGATGAGGGGGATGAGAGGATTCACCAGAGACAGAGTGGGGAACAGAACAGGCAGATCCACTGAAATATACTGCTGAGGGGAGCAGTGGGCGAGCCAGAAGAGGTCTGCCTCACGATGTGGGTTGCTCCCTGGCCTGCCAGGCATCGGCATCGAACTCGTGCTGCAGAGGCTGCAGATTGCTTCATAGTGGGATGCCTAACCCATTGCCCCACTGGAGAGGCCCCGTTGCTGGTATTTTGGAAGTACAAGCTACCTCCGAATCACCAATAGTCCACCACCATAGTCCATTTAGATGCTGCATAGTCCCTTTAGATGCTGCAATTCTGTAGTCAGCTTTCAAGGATAAATTTTTACACTTGTCTTTATCTGATCCTTTGTTTCTCTATATAAATGATGCCATCAGGTATTTGTCTTTCTCCTTCTGATTTATTTCATTTTTATTTATTTCAGCTCCATCCATGTTGCTACAATTGGCCTGAGTTTATAATTTTTGATCAATGTGTAGCATTCCATTGTGTGTGTGTGCGTGTGTTCTGCTACTTAGGTTTTTTTCTTAGCTTGGCTACTATATATGGTGTTGCAGTGAAAATGGGAATGTATGTTTCTTTTTTGAATTATTTTTTTTAATTCTTTGCATAGATACTTAAGAGTAGAATTAGTGAGTTGTATGGCAGATCCATTTTTAATCTTCTGGGAAACCTCCATACTGTTAACATATAAACTCCTTTCTGTGGCATGGTGAACTAGCGTCTACTAATTGTCCAGTGGTTCTCAATCAAGGATGATTGTACCCACCAGGGATCATAGAGATAGGTCTGGTAACATTTTTATTCTCATGACTGTGATGGTGGTAGTGGTTGGTTAGAGTGGGGCTAAGGGTTACTACTGACAGCTAGTGCATAGACACCAGGATTCTACTTAACTACTAAAAATGCATAGGAGAGTCCCGACAAAATTTTCATGTCCAAAATGTTAGTAGTGCAAAAGTTGAGATATTCTGGGTTACTTTTAACTGCTTCTGCCTTTAGCATCTCAATCATTCTCTGTTTATACAAATCCACTCACCATTCCCATGAAAATTTTTTCCTTTCAATTCCTATCCTGTTTGACCAGACACTTATATTTAAAAAATTTTCCTTTGGGTAATTTAAGTGTTTCCATAGAACTCTGCCGAATACCTCTATGGTAATATTGTAACATTTACTAGCATGCATCTTATTCAGCAGAACTTGAGCTCATTTCATGGTTACTGAAACCCTAGTGCCTGTTAGGTTTTAGTCATTAGTAACTAACTGTTGAACACTAACTGAATAAAGACAGATCTTTAAATATTAAAATGTTTGAATGTTGTTTGGTGTTTTCATGAAAGGAGCATGTGACAGTACCTTCTACCAGTTCTGACTGGAATAGATCTATGAGTTGGTTATGAAAATGTGGTGGTAGTGGGGTGGGGGTGGGTATAACCTATTATAGGAAATAAAATTCCAATCACAACAAAGACGGATGCTGTCTGTGAGTTAAATCAGAACCTATGCAGTTGCAGGTGTCTTCATTATGCAGAAGATGTAAAATACAGTGATTGAATGGTGCTTTCATAGCACAGAGATGATACAAGAACAAGTCATAGAATCTTAATTGCCTTCAACTCTTAAGCATTCTGCCATCCCGTAGCCATTTCAGTCTGACTTCTGCTTAATTGCTTGCTATCTCTGCAGAACACAGTAGCTCTGGAAGTTTCTCTAAGACTTAGTTTTTAGAGGCCAATGAAACTATAACTATACTTTGTGAAAGTATAACTGGAATTCATTCTATCTATTCTTCACAACTGTGGCATGTATAAACACCATGGCCACCTTCTACACTGATCTGTGAAGTGCCATCTCTCCTTCAATCCACTAGGTTGACCTTTGCACTAGAGTATTTGGTCATATGATGTGTGAAGAAATGAAGTCTATTAAACTCTTTATTTCCTCAAATGCAGGAATCTGTTTTAGTTTCCACTGCAATGCTATGTATACTAGGCTTGTCAGGAGACCCGGTCTGAGTTCAGCTTCTGCTGTTGTCAACTGAATGATAGCATCACTTGCTATCATGGGTTTTAATTTCTTTGTAAAGCGAAACATTGGAATAAAATGACCTCTCAGATTACTCATAATCTAATCTCACTTAATTATATGGTTAGTACTGAAAAAGAAAATTTCTGCTCATATTTTGCATGTACACACAAGAGTTTGATCATGGCGTGATGTTGATTTTTGAACAAATCATTATCAGACCTTTTGGAGATGCAGTATAATTTAGTGGCATCCAAAATGAATTTGCACTAGAAGTATAGACCCATACCAAGAGAGACTTTTCCAAACCCCCTTTGATAACTGATCAAAACTGTGTTTCTTTTATTTAGACATTTTCTCCTTCATGTCACATATATAATCCCTATGATTTATATTCAGGAAGACTGGCCAAACAACACAGGGACACTGGTCTCCCTTGTCTGGCTAGCTAATAAAGTCAATATTCATATGAACCCATTTTGAACTTTGGTTATACTTCCACAGCATAATATTCAATATTCAGTGTATATAAGAAGCTATACGTTTCATTCTTTGGCATGTTTTAAGTACATCATTAACTATTTCTTCTCTGCTGGGTAAACTGACCTAGGAACAGAATTGGAGCTGGTAGACATAGATTCTAACCTGAGGTTAAATTTTTAAAGAACTAGTTACTCCTAATGTTGGTGAATACAACAAATAGCAAGAATTTTAAAATATCAGTCCTTATTCCTAGCTACTCTGTTGATTTGTATAATACATTTGGTCTCTTTCAATTTATAAGTGAGTTCTAGGTGTTTTCTCCCCTTCATGTTTATCCTCATTATTGCATCTCTCAAAATTAACATGTAGATTTTATGATCAACTGAAGCAACTAGTTGGAAAACTAAAATATTATTAAATAAATTCAGCCATTTTTTTTCTGTATCATCCTAAATCACATGGAAAACCTTAGGATATGTGAGTGTACACACACACACAAATGTATACATATACATACATACTCGTGTGTGTGTGTGTGTGTGTGTGTGTAATGATGCTTAAGTGTTTGAAGCAGGTTATTTGCAAAGTTTAAAACTTTGCTTATATTAATCTGAAAACCCCCTTGTGTATGTATGTGAGTATGATAAATTTTTGATATTCATGTTTTGTATGATTAAAGGTATTAATCTAAATATTAATAATCCATATCAGCACTGTCATATAACAAAATATTCTTATTAATAATGTAAACCTAAAGTTATAATTTTAACTCTCAATTCTGTAAGGATGATTTTTTTTAACAAAATTTCTTCAGCACAGAAATTCTTCAGAATGGAAAGTAAAAGAAGAGACATTTAATAGACTGCACATCTTGATAAGAACATTAATTGATTTTGAGATTGGACAAACATTAATACAGTGAAAATATAAAGATAACAATTTACTCTTTACATCTTAAACTGGGGTGGTTAGATTATTAAACTCATATTTTTACAAAGCATAATTTTAATTTAATTTTGAGCAAAATAATTTCACATTTAAAATCCAAGGAATGATTATTTTTGTTTTAGTTCTACCAATTGCTTGTCTCCATGTAGTTTAAGATTTTAGACCTATGATTCAGATTGCTTAAGGTTTATAAATCTGCTAGCCAAAAAGATAATGTGAAAGTCAGTAATGATGCATAAAAACGACTTAACCCAGCTATGCAGGAGTGCAAAAAAAAATTGTCTAAAACATAAATCAATGAAACCATAAATGGAAAAAATCAGTTAAAATAATGGAACCTTTTGGCTCAGACATACTTTCTGTAAAGTAATTTTATCATGGTTATTCTAGGCCTCTCCACTTGAAATAACTTATCTGTATTCATTGAAAGAAAAGCCCACTGCATTATCTATAGGGCCCTGGTGGATTCATATTTATTTTTCCATTTTATTTTAGGACAATTGATATTTGTTCCTTTCAAGTGTTTGGTTTTTGTTGTTGCTATTAAAATAACATATCAGATGTTTGAAATACAGCATTATGATATAATGGATTTGCTCTTTTCCTTAAAACTCATGAAAACAAATAACTTTATTTCTGAAAAATACTATTTTATTTAGCTAAGTAAATTGTATGATTGATCAAGGGGGCTACATTTCTGCTCTCATTTCAAGAGTATGATCAGATCTTACCTAGAGTGTTGTTTGCATCTTCACTTCCTATTTTCAGCTGAACATCTACAAGCTAGTGATGTTCAAATAAGGAGAGAGAGCAATTGTTACTTAGAAAACATACCTCAAAAAGAATAATTGAAGCAAGTGAGTATGTGCTATTTGGAGACAATATCAATAAGAGGAGCCTTAGACTGTCTTCTTAAATATAGAAGACTGTCATGGAAAAGAATGAATACATTTAGTTTTTCATAGATGATTGCATCTGTGATCTCTAAATGAACATAGATCAGTACAATGAACCTTCAATAGCAGTGCCCAACAAGGGTTATTCAGAAGAGATGGGTTTCCTATTGTTTATCTTTCCCCCAGCTTTGAGATATGATTATAATAAAGATTATATATATTTACAGTTTACAATATGATGCTTTAATACATGAATATATTGTGAAATGATGATACCATTGGGTTAATTAACAAATCTATCATGTCACACATTTATTATTTGTATGTGTGTGCGGTAAGGGACATTTAGGATCCACTCTCTTCATTAATTTCAAGTGAACGATATAGTGTTTCTTATACTGAATTTGCATCTGTAATGAATGTGGTTTATACATCTAGAATTGAAGTAAGAGAAGAGAATAATTGTGTGCTCAATTGCAAATTTCAGTGTGTTGAAGAGTACATTGTTTCACAAAGACAAATGAGCCAACCCCATGGGGTGCATAAGGAAACCCATGGGGATGGTGCAAGGAAGCATTAGAACTGCTAATAGGGTTTGTTTTATTTACTTTTTTATTTTCACATATTTTAATTATCAATATAATATCAGTACAATTTTACGTGATTATTTCTAAATATAAGTTTTAAATTGATAAATTTTAAAAATAAATATAAAATGTCTTTGTAAGGGTGTGTTATAAAAAACAAGTGGTTTGCCACTCAAATGAATAAATGAAATAGAGAAAAGTTAGTTTGGAATCATTGTACTAGGATTTGATTTATCTGTGACATAAATAAAGTACAACACAAAAATAAGGTTTAGATTTTTGTTTTCAAATTCATGCCAATAAAACTGTGCTAGACTAAAAACTGAGAATATACTGAAAGGACGGGCCTTGTTAGGTATATTAATGTTAGTAATTGTTAAGAAATTAATTGTGTATGTAAATTGGGATGCAGTAATTATGACACTGTAGATGAAGCACTATCTTCTCACATCCAGGGTCATTCTACATCTAACCCAAGGTTTTAACCACAATTAGTTTAGTGGTTTGGGGTTATTACCTGCTAGGCAGTAGTTCTCCATTAGAATGAATATAAAGCACATAATTTATCACAATTAGACTTAATCGGCAATCTTAGTCTCTGTTCAGTGGACACCAAGAGCAGAGACAGCACGGACAACAGTGCTCATCTCAGTATCCAAAGAGGGCACTTTTAGGTCATTTCCTGCCAAGTTCTGTGATCGATCTGGTCTAATTTCACTCTCAAGTTTTCAACGGAGGACATCCATATATTAAAGTACCAGATTTTATGCTGTCTTTGTAATAATTTTTTCTTACCCCAGCTTCTTTTCTCCCTCATCCTTTTCCAGTAGCACACTTCCTCTCCCCTGGTTATGTCTCTCTCCTTCCCTCTCATTCTTCTTCCCTCCTTTTCTCTCCCTCACACAAACACTCACACACACACACACACACACACACAAACTTTCGGATGCCAATCATGAGACTGCAGTCAAGAAATGAATATACAAGAAAAAATAAGAGTGTGTGGTATACAATTTACTTAAATGTCACTCCTGTTTTATATTGGATATTGAACGAATTTTTATATGCTGAGGCTAAAAAATGAAGAACATTTTTAGCTAAATGTTTAAAAAATATCCATTCAAATATATAGCATTCTTCATCGGAGACTATTAAGAAAGAAAAATCATTTTTAGTTTTTAATATTGAGAACTCTTGAGAGAATTATCAGAATTACTAACCATTGTAATGTGATCTGCAGTGCAAATGACACTGAAATTTTGTATCTTTTAGATCTCCAAGTGTTCTTAGAGTACTCAAAATCAAGAGAAAACAAACAAACAATTCATTGGGTGAGGGCTGTGGATTTTCCTCATCCAGAGAAATAGATTGATTTTTAAGTCACACATTGATTAATAGAGTTATCACCATCATAGTTTAAAAAGGGCTGATTTCTCCCTCGGGCATTTGTAAGACAAAATATTAGCATTTAGTGTATAAAATGAATTCATTAAGAATAAGCCAAGGGAAAAAAAAGACAAAATACCTTCAAAGTCAGAAAATAAGAATCCATGTGACCCAGTGGCAATGGTAAAAATTATTCCTAATTAAACTAAAAGAACTTATTAATGATATCAAAATAGTTAGCTCTTCAATATGTTTCTCCAATTACTGGTTTTTGAACTACTTTCCTGGATAATGTAAACTAGACTATCATATGAAAGTATATTAATTACACTGAGACCTGTAAAATTGATAAATGTATAGTCCTCTACAGAAAGTATTGCAAGTACTAAGTTTAATGTAAACATATAAGAATCTGGACTTATTCTGTGATATAAATAATGTTTACATTACTTGTGGTGAATGACATTCCATAAGTAAGTGTGGGCTCTGATTTCTGGATGTAACTTAAAAGCTGAAAAATCTAATGCGGTAGACTAAAAATAATTTTTTATTTTTAGACTGAGAATCTTATGATTGGCAAAACATATTCTGTTGGGTAAAATCAATCTAGTGAGGATCTTATTTTCTAAAAATGTGGTCAATGTGTTATGGAATAATTGTTATTAAATTGTTCATTTTAATTGAGTTGTTCTAGTAGGACAATGAGTACATGAATGGAAAGACAGGATTGTGTCTTCTTGTGAATTGAAATATATATGAGTAAAACTGAGAATTTTATATCATTCAGCTTATTTCAGGATTACTTAATAGCATTTTAAAAATCTTTAAGTTTTAGATGCTTAATTTAACTATATCTATAAATATAAACACCAAACTTTGGTATAATCAAGAGGAGCAACCTGCAGTTTACAGTTTTGTTGATTTACCAGTCAATCTATCTAACTATTTCATTTATTTTCAATATTAAAATGAAAAACCTATTGGTCAACATAGTACTGTAATATCTGTGTAAATGAGGTTTTATAAAATTTTGAACTTTACTCTGAGATTCAGTGACCTTCTGTCACATTCTGAAACATGTGCATACAATATTTGTTTTGGACATTGAGAAACTGTGAGTGTTTCAGCTTAATAAGGATCAATGTCCTATAGTCTGGAAGTCTAAAAATGTTGAATAACTGCAAATAGGTTTATCTTCAACATGAGTTGCCTGGCACTCACGTGAGTACAGGCACTTGTCAGTTGAAAAAGAGAACTTGAAATGAAACACTTGAAATAAAGGTACCACCAGCTGAAGTGTAAACACATTTAGGAAATACAAACAGCATTGTTCTAGTTCTTGAAATGATATTAAGCACTTAGGGAATGAGTAAGTGGAAAATGAATAGTTTATACTTCAGAGAAGCCCTGACAATTGTAAACAGCATTCATCAAGAAAACACATCAGTGGAAAACCGCTATGATGATATTAGAGAAAAGCTCCAGCGTTTCCTTTTAGTGTTTCTGGTTTTGTTTCTCTTAGAAATTAGTAACATTTACCTTAAATACAAAATTTACTGTTAAGAAAAATAAAGACAAGAAAAGGAAATGGGACTTGCTAATCCAGTCTTCAGAATCCATGTCAACAAGTTGGTAAATATCCATGCACACATTTGTAAAAGTCCATGTGAATATATATGCAATAGATAATGTAAGAGATGTATCCAGCCTGCTTTGCCCTGTGGAAAATAGCCTTCTGAGACTGCCTAAACTAAAAGCCCATCTTCTACAGCTTGGTCTGTATAGAGTCCCCTCCTTATTTTCTATTCTTAAATGAAGTGAAGCTGGACCAGAAGTTGCAGAGGATCCCTGGAAGTTGGGGAAACTATGTAACAGAAGTAGCTTCATGGATTATTTCAAGTGACAATTTTTTTTTTTGTTTCGGTAATTCCCACGCACATACACATCAGTCACACCAGATTATACACACATGCTTGTCCAATGATATACTTGTCTCAGTGTGCCTTCTATTTCTTTAATAGAACTTAGACAGTTTTAATGTCTATACACATATATATAAAATAACATATAAATAATTCTCTTTCACCAGTGATTAATATTCCATTTGTTTTAGTGTACTAAAAAATTTATTTTCACTATTTTGTTCATTCCATTATCTCTGCTTTTTGTTATTGCATACAACTCTGCAAAAAAAAAAAAAAACAAAAAACAAAATCCGGGCCTCCCCTGGTGGCACAGATGGTTGAACACTGCACTGTGAGGCTATCTGCAGCCTCTGCAGCGCCAGTTCAATCCCAGCCGGCCAGCCGGTGAGGGTCCCACATGGCACGGCAGACCTCTTCTGTCTCGCCCGCTGCTCCCCTCAGCAGTGTATTTCATCAGTCTGCCTGTTCTGTTCCCTGCTCTGTCTCTGGTGAATCCTCTCACCCTCACACACATCTGGCCTGTTCTTGCATAAATAAATAAATAAATCTTAAAAAAAACACTATCTACTTTCTATCACTCTATTATCAATCATCTCCATTTAGATATTTGTGTGTGTGTATATATATATATATATATATATATCTCCAATTCATTCTCATATCTCTGCAGAGTAGGTTCTATTTTTTTTATTTTTTTTATTTTTTTAATAGAGGCATGCTTTATTTATTTATTTATTTTATTTGTTTGTTTGTTTTGTTTATACATGCACCGGGTACAGTCAGAAGCGCGGGAGGGTGAGAGAATTCACTGAGCTAGAGCGGGGAGCAGAACAGGCAGAAGGACCGAAGCACACTGCTGAGGGGAGCAGCGGGCGGCAGGAGAGGTCTGCGTGCCATGTGGGACCCTCCTCTGGTGGCAGGGGAGCAGCTGGGGATCGAACCGGCACCTCAGAGGCCGCGGGCAGCTTTGCAACCCAGCGCTCAACCTCTGCGCCACCAGGGAGGCCCCAGAGTAGATTCTAATACGGGATATGAATGTCCAGGCAGGTGCACAATTTAAAATTGTTTTAGGTACCGAGAGTGCTATATCTTCATGCACCTGCTAACACTGGATTTTATCAATTCAGTTGACCTAATGCATGAAATGTATTCGTTTCACATTATAGTTCACAGTGAATATTTTTGTGTATGGTTATTAACCATTTGCCTGTTTATATATATATATATATTTTTTTTCTTTTAAGATTTATTTATTTATTTATTTATTTATTTATTTATTTATACAAGCACTGGGTACAGTCAGAAGTGCGGGAGGGTGAGAGAATTCACCAGAGCCAGAGTGGGGAGCAGAGCAGGCAGAAGGACCGAAGTACACTGCCGAGGGGAGCAGCGGGCAGCAGGAGAGGTCTGCGTGCCATGTGGGACCCTCCTCCGGTGGCCGGGGAGCAGCCGAGGATTGAACCGGCACTGCAGAGGCTGCGGGCAGCTTCGCAACCCAGCGCTCAACCGCTGAGCCACCGGGGAAGCCCTGCCTGTTTATATTTTTGGTCCTACTTAGAGTTCTCCTATTCATTGTCTGTTTTCTTGATCTGTAAAACTATATATTATTGTATCTAAATTGTGTTGTTTGATTTGACTGATATTTTAACAGTAAATTTTTTGATATATTATGCACTTTTGTTTAGAAGTACCCACCCCACTTAAATATAGAAGAATTTCTCCTGTGTTTTTATGTTTGGTTGTGGGTTATGTGTAATCTCTCTTATTTATTGTAGTTTTGGTATAACATGGGCTTTAATTGGGTCACTGTCTTTAAGTTATTTAGAAAAGTACCAGGGACAATGGAAGCTCTACATGGATTTACTTTAATCTTGTTATTTACCTTTGGATTAGGTTAATTGCAATCCTGTCAGTGCCTGTTCTGTGACTACTTCCTCCTTGGGAATTTAGGGCTGTATAGTAGGATAAACAGTGACTCAACCAAGGCCATAGATTCTGATCTTTCTCAGTTAATTAGTGACCATGTTAAAGCAACTTGATGTTGTGGGCCTCAATTCCTACCTGAGTTAGAATGAATCTGCTTGTCATTTCGCAAATTGTCTCACAAGCACTCATTATATAAAGTGTTAGTGTGAAGAAAGTAAAAGTGCGTTTTTGGAGGAATGATTTAGAGGAGTGCTAGACTAGGGAAAAATAAACAAATGGTACATGTATGAAAAAAACTCTTGTTCCACTTTTTGCGATAAGCTTTTTTACCTCAAACCCATTATGATTATATGTGTTGTGAATCTACATGCATTGTACAATATTTTCTAAATTTATCACACCATAATCTTTTTTTCTCAGAGAGTATCACAAAAATAATTTGTGAAAGGCTAGGTTTTATGGCAACTTTTTTCTTCTAATGTTCTAGAAATGGCAAATAATCAGAGGCTAAGCCAATGCACATATACAGATCTTGATTTCTCAAGTTATTTCATGGAATGTATATCATTAGTACCCACTTTCAGCAACTACTGTGTTCCTTGCTGTGGCCCTCCATACCAGTGTATTAATTAATCGTGTTAATTACTTCCATTGCCATCTGCCTAAAAACATGCTAAGAATATGGATACATAGGACCTGGTGTCTTTCTTTAAAGGCCCTAGTACCTTTGAAGTGTGTAGGGAGTAAAATTCTTAATTTTAAAACCAAATCTGGGCCTCCCCAGTGGCGCAGCGGTTGAGCACTGGGTTGCAAAGCTGTCTGCTGCGCTGGTTCGATCCCCGGATGCTCCCTGGCCCCCGGAGGAGGGTCCCACATGGCAGGCAGACCTCTCCTGCCGCCCGCTGCTCCCCTCAGTAATGTACTTCGGTCCTTTTGCCTGCTCTGCTCCCTGCTCTGGCTCGGTGAATTCTCTCACTCTCCCGCGCTTCTGACTATACCCAGTGCTTGTATAAATAAATAAACAAATAAATCTTAAAAAAAAAAAACAAAACCATCAAATCTACTTTGTAGAATCAGTTACTCAGTAATCTGTGTGCATGAGAGGTGCATAAATTCTTTAATGTTGCAAGATATTAAAGATATCAAGTTTATTGGCTTTTAGACAATTATGTTTTTTGCAGTATTATAAGAAGTATCTGTGCTTTGTCTTTTGGTAGCCTTTAAACTGGGGCACAAGTTGCTTCCTTGTCATATTTGCCTACAAGAATTCTATTTTCAGAGCACTGTATTTAGTATGGTTCACGTAGATTTATTACCTAAATTTCTATGGAAGTTTATTGCAAAAGTAGAGCATGCCATTTATTGGAATATTACAGACATTTAAAAAGTAAATATGTCATATGATCAAGGAACAATTCTGTAAAGCTATTTTGTGGCTTAATTATTTTACGGTAAACTATAAAAGCAAAGTAAATCTAAGTTCTAACAGCTGGTTTAGCAGTCTTTTTGTTGAAACTGTGGCACAGTATTAAAGTTGTAGCAATTTAAAAGTGAACTACTGTTTTTTTTACATCCAGTGCAGCATACTGGAAGGAAAGAATGGCTGTAGGATTGCAGCTTTTAATATGCTATAGGATTTATACATCATTAATAGCCAAAAGAGAAATAGACCCACTGAAGGAATACTGTTATATCTGCATCATATCCATTATCATTAATGGGACTTCAGTGTACTTACATTTAAGTACTTACATTTTCTTTTTGCAAGAAGGAAAATGAGAAAAATATAGAAAAAGTAAAAATAACCAAGAATTCTGAGGTCTGTAGTGGGTTTGAGGTTATTACCGTTTAAGACTATAAATAACATAAAATATCCTGTAAAACTGGAGATTTGCGTAAGGCTCACTCATCCCACCCTCAAAGGAGAAAACCAGAAACAAAGGTGTGACCTTGACCCTCACAGCTGCCTGGGGATCATTTTTTGAAGTTAGCATAGTCTCAAGTGCTCAAATGTGCAAAAGGGGCCAAACAGAATCTCGATCCCTTCTGTAAATTTTCAGTCATTGAGAGAACTGAATGAGTCCTGTCTCATGACTTCTCTCTCACTCAGTTCTCTGGGTCAGACCAGAAGACTAATTGTTCTTGGAATTTAATGAACTGTAGTGAATGTTGATGTATTTTCTAATTTTTGATCATGAGAGAAAACCATAATGTGCATAAATAAATATTCTTTTGCTAACATTTTAGAATATGATTCCTTTCCCAGAGACAAATATAAGAATAAATAACCTACACTTTGGGGAACTGATTGTCCTATACAGTCCTGTAGTGGGGTTTTCAATGTCCTGTAAAAGTTCACAAAAGAGCCAGAATCAGGTTTTGTAGCATACAGGTGTCCTTGAACAAAACAACTTGCTGATACATTGTAACATGAATTGCATTAGCACATTTACATTAAAATGTGACATGATATCAAAAGATTATAAGATTGCAAATCTTTGGCATACTGTCTGGAAAAAAACTGTGGATGAGTGTCAGGTTAAAAATCTTGTTCTGTCATGATTATAGGTAGAGTAGTAATCGCAAATGACAGTGTAAAGAGAATAGAAAAAACCATCTTGACACTTAAGTGATGATATTGTTATCTGTATTCTGAATAATTTTACTTATATCAGGTATTGTTCTGTAGTTTATCTTATCCTTGTTTCTGTTATGTAGAGAGAAGGACATTCAAATCGAATTTCATGTTCCTTAAAATTTATTTACCCTGATATTAATATTGCATTATCAGCCTTCATTCAATTTGTATAACTTATTTTCATCTCTTAAATATAAAATTTCCTAGGTCATTTTGCTGAAGTATATTTTCAACACATAGTATGTAACTGGATTTTATTTTCTTCTTATTTTGAAGAATCTCCATCTTTCATGAGACAAGTTTAATCTGTTTATATTTATTATCATTCCTGACAATTTGTTTTATGTGACTGTAAATATATGTGTGTGTCTATGCATTATTCTCTTTCCTTGTTTGCTATTATCTCTCTTCTGACTTCATATTGATTAATGATTTTTTAATTCCCCCCTTTTCGTCTTGCAGTGGTTTGGAAGCAAAGTATCTAAATATTTCTTATTTTTCCAAGGTTTACTCTAAACATGTTTATTTACTTAACAGGCTATGATTTATCAGTGTCACTATGTTCTTTCCAAATAACCTGAGGAACATATAGTTCTCTTTTTTGAAATTTCATATATCCAGCTTTAGTATATTTTAGTTTTCCAGCTTCAATTTTCAAAAACTCTCTCCCATTAGTCAAACTTTCTTTTGACAGTGTATGTTTTTTCATTAATCAATAAGTTGAATGATATAATTGTACATGGTTGCTTCTTTCATTCTATCTTTAATAACCCCATCTTTTCAATGTTAGTTGTGCAGGCAAAAATTCAGAATTGTTAGCTTAAATGAGCAACACTCTATGATCTCACTTGTACATAGTACATAGAGAAACCAAACAAACAGATGACCTAGGTAAAATAAAATTGGTTTAGAATAGAAGTCTAATTAACGATTATCAGAAGGGATGAGAGGATGTGTAATTCAGGTAAAAGGAATCAGTTGTATGGTGAAAGACAGAATTGGACTTTTAGTAGTGAGCTTAATGTATCTCATTGAGATATTGATTTATGACTCACACCTGAGACTTACATACTGTTTTAACGCTGTGTTACTTCAAAAAGAATCACAAAACTCTTTTCAATCAGAATTATTAAGATTTTTCACTGTATCTAGTCCTTATAAGTACTAGTGAAGAAGCTGTTGTCCTTTTATCATTCCTTTATAGATTATATGCTTTTTCTTTTCTATTACTTTTAAGGCTTTTCCTTTTATGTTCTAAAATTTTACCATGATTCTCTCAGATTTTTATTTTATTATATTGCTTAAAACATCAACTTAAATCATATCTTTCTTCTGATTTGGAAAATATTAACCATTTTCTGTATGATTACTGCCTCCCTCTCATTCTACCCATTCTCATCATCTGAAATTCCTATTAGTGTATATATATTGTATCTATTTTATAACTTCTATTTCACTTAACCACGTTTTCTTATTTTCCTTCCCCTTAATTTTTCCTCCTGCATTTGGGTAGTTCCTTTGAGTTTCTAGTATATAGAACTTTCCTTTTCTCTGTCAACAATACAATTTAATAATTTAAGTCAGACTTAACTCAGCATTTTTTAAGTTTGAAAATATTTCATTTTGAAAATTTCACTTAAATTAAATGAATTAACATATCATGTTATATTAGTTCAGTCTGCTGTGGTCCTAGATAGCTGGAATTCTCTACAAAATGCGACCTTGTGCTATGCCTACACAGTTTCCAAAGCTTATGAGAAACAACAGAGCACTTCTGATCCATCAAAATCAACCTTAGAAAAGTGCTGAGCCTATAAAATAACCCTGGAAAATTACTGAAGATATAATTTTCTTTAGTGTGACTTAATTACTTAATTACAACCCTTTGTGGTGAGTGTGTATGTGTAAAAGTGTGTGTGTGTGGGGGGGATACATGTGTGTACAGAGAAAGGTTCATTTCCTGCCAAACTCCCTGTCAATTGAAATGCAAATTATGCTTCTTTATCTCCCTACTTCCCCTTGTGTTCATTTTGAATTCCCCTTAAATTTAGATTCAGAACTGTTGAATTAATATTAAACTAACTTCTTCTTGATCTGTTTTGTGTTTATCTCATTCTTAACTACTTTTAAAAATTTCTCTTTCTCACTGTTTTTGCCTTTCCATTCAACTTATAAGAAATTTTTCCCCTAAATTATGGGGTTTTGTACTTAAAAAATTAAACATATTCTGAAACTATCATTTTTTGAATTATAATAATAAAAGTCAATATTGTCATCATCAAAACACTTGAAAATGCTTTGTATTCAATTTGAGTATCAGTAATAGTTAATGGGCCAGTGCAGTTACTGAAGGAGGAAGGTCTATTTCCCTGAAGTATTTTGCCAGGAGCTGTGGAGAAGTAAAGATAAATTTGACCTGCCACTTGGCATTAAAACCTTACATTAATAAGAAAAGAAACATTGGAATAAAACCAGAAAGTTTGAAATAAAATTAAGGAAAACATTATGTCAGTGTCATCAACTTTTATTCACTTAGAAAGTGTTCTTAAATCTCCTTTAGTTTTCCCAGTAGTTCTGTTTGCTTCTTTATCCTTCACTTGCCTCAATCATTAAAATTAGAAACTTTGTGAGATTTTCATTTTATTTATTAATTTTCTTTTGTTTCGCTGCTGTTATAGCAATCCCAAGTTCTTTCAAACAGGTATAATATTTCAGCTACAGTGTAAAGTTTTTCAATATCTGCTCTTGATATAGATATGTCATTTACAATCTTAATTCCCTGAAATACATTCTGACTTCTAAATAATAATGACTGGGCCTCCCGGTGGCACAACGGTTGAGCGCTGGGTTGCGAAGCTGCCCACAGCCTCTGCAGCACTGTTTGGAGCCCCGGCCACCAGCAAGGGTCCCACATAGTGCACAGACCTCTCCTGCCGCCCTCTGCTCCCCTCGGCAGTGTACTTCGGTCCTTCTGCCTGTTCTGCTCCCTGCTCTGGCTCTGGTGAATTCTCTCACCCTCCTGTGCTTCTGACTGTACCCAGTGCTTGTATAAATAAAAAATAATATCTTAAAAAAATAAATAAATAAAAATGACTTACAAAGTTTGGAACATAACAAGAAATTGAGAAAAAAGGTAGAGGGAACACAGAGTATATGTGATGAGAGACAATACACTATATATTGCCATCATAATCCAACAAAACTGTTTTTATCATTAAGTTTGACTTTAAAGAGTAGCATTATTTTGTTATCTTTGAGGTTTTTTTTTTTAACCAATAGATTCTCTCATTTGAATATCATTACCTGGTCAAAATAATGTATTTAATAGGCTACACACATTTACTTCAGGGTTTAAAAATATCGCATCATTTTCCAAAGTATGATTATCTCCCATAGGACAAAACACATCCCATTCCCAATATGTGAGAGTCTTAGTGTTTTTGTTGTTCACACCTTTCAGTTCTGAAAACAGTTACAAATATACAATGAGGAACACTACTTTATATAACTCCAGTTTACTCGCTCCAGTATTCTAAAACAAATTATCTAAAACAAGCATCCTAAGAATTCACTGCTCTAATCTTCCTTTTACATCAAATTTTTAAAATATATCTTTGACTTTACAATACTACATGCTTATTCAGGACTTTAAAGCACTCCATTTACAAAACATTTCCTAGAGAATGTTTGCCATATTTTATTGTGTACATCTATATGTATGTCTATGTTTATTTCTACCAAGTACTATGTCAGAGAAACTGTAGAACATGGATATTATGACTTGCAGGGATCATAAAATACTCTGACAAATGATTGAAATCTCCCTAATGGAAGCAAAGTGAATTTTAAGAAGAAAATCTTGAGCATTTATTCCACAACTCTGCAAAAACTGTTTCACATTGATCCCCTGAGCTAGAAATGTGAGAAAGTAAAGTGATTGATGCCTGTCAGCAAAGAAAGTCAGCCAGGAGAGTGGTGATTCCTCATACAAGAGAATTGAATGAAGTATCTATACTGAGTTAAACCTAAATCAGTTACCATTCAAAAAGAAGAAATCTTGGAATAAGCCCGAGATGTAAATGAATGAAACAAAAATATGTGTGTACATGAGATGCAGGTGCATGTGTGTTATACTTATTTACCTGTTAATTTCAGTTTCAGGAATAATTATTGAGTAAATAAGTTAGCCAAATTAAATACAATAATGGATAGTATTATTCCCACCACTACATAGAAACATCGCTTTTTTCCCCCTATAATTATGTACATATATATGAGTATATTTTACAGTAACTTTGAGGTCTTGCTTTAAGATAAATTCTAAACCTCTTAACTGGACAGTGAAGATCTTCAACCATCTGGTAACTCATTCTTCATCTCCTGCTTATTCCCTACCACATAAAACTCTCTTTCGGCCACTATACTTCCCTTCTTGACCCTTAAGGTTGCTGCAGCCTTCTATCTCCATGTGCTTATACACCACCTCCTTCCTCATTACTTCTGCCAATGCCTTTCCTTCTTCCTCCTCATTTATCTGAATCTTTCCAGTTCTTTGGAGACAGTTTTGTGCTATTGCTCTGCCATTGTGCCTTCCTTAATCTCTTCTGTGCAAAATTAACACTCCTTTTTATAAGCTCCGATAGCATTTAACTATAAAATTATATATATGTATATAGAGTTGTTATTAAATGTATTATTTAAAGACTGCTTTGTGTTTCAGTTGCTGTTCAGAATGTTATTGCTTTTTGAAGTCATTTGAGCACTGTAGTTATTTTTATTGTGCTAGAATCCTGAGAGGTTTCAATCCAAAATATGATCTTTAGAAATGTGTGAAACATCTACTTAGCTATTTATAACCCCTACAGATAATAAGATTGGTACAGGAAATCATTTGAATGGCCTTTTTAACTTGATGATCTCAGAGTCCTTGACAAAATAACATCTTTCATTCTTTATTACATGTCTGGGGTGGTATTAAGAAGGCATTTTTCCCATTCTGCTTTCATGGCAAAAATAGCCATGGACAATACAGGGGAGGGGTAGGGGCAGGGAGAGGAAGGATTAGGGTCAAAATAAGGTGGGGGTGCAATTGTATGGGGAATATAACCAAAATGAAAATGCATACACTGTGCAAAAATGAAAAATGATATAAGAATTATATAAAATAAAATATTTTTTAAAATTAATAGCCATGGACTATAAGCATTTTTCCCCAAATCTAAACTATGATTTAGTGAAAGCGAACTAATGATCTATTATTTTTCTCTTCCCACTGAGTTATATTTATGCACAAGTTGGTTTAATGCCCATTGTTTATGTTTAATCTTTATTAGATTAGTTATTTTTTACCTAATAAGAGAAGTTTGTATATTATTAAAAAAACACATATTCTCAGGAAATTCCTTTGAATTTGATGAGTGATTCTAAGTTACCTAATCTATACAATATTGTGATACAGAAACTATATGGTCACATTGAAAATCTCCAAATTATTATAATGCCATTATTCAATGAATGGCAATAACATTAAGGGGTCATAACTAAGAAAGTGGTATATGCAAAAAAGGACAATGTATTGAAACAATACTTACAATACTTTATACATCTAGAAAATGATTCCATGAAAATGGCACTTTAATGGAATGAAATGGCACTTAATGGAATTCTAAATATATGAAGATTTGCTAAAAAATATTTTAGCTTCCCCCAACCCAGGAAAGATCTCTGTGAAAACAAACTCACAGATAAAGACACACGATATTTCCTATACATGCTCTTTATTTTTAAATCATGAATCATGTATCTTTAATAGGTTTGGAGTCTTTATTGATGGGTTCAGTGTAGTGTTTTGGCTGGCAGTAATTGGCAATTGGATTAAAACCCCCAGTTCAAATACACATCCTTGGATGGCACCGGATCTCTGATACTTGAACTAAAACAAATGAATTCTGCTCTGAGTTGTATAAAAGGCGGTAACTTGTAGTTAATCATGAACATTGTTAATTCTCATAATAGGTACTCTGCAAGTGAATAAGTTATCCTGTGATAAAGAGTTAAAACATGAAAATTTTTTATATAAAATGTAAGCCACTTTTAGTATGTAGTCACACAGAGATTGAAAAATAGAGAAAACACTACTAATTCAGCCTTAAAATGATAGTGCTCAGTTTTTGAAAGGTCACCTGGCCTTGGCCTCATTTCAGCTTAATTGGGACAGGTTAATCTTTTCTGTTCTTTCAATTTGGAATGAAACTGGAATCTCTGTTAGTACTCCTCATCCATCAAATCCTGTGACCTTGAAAGAAGACAGTGGTTCTCCTTCTCAGGAGAGAGTCTGAAAATGAGAATTAAAATAGGTCTTCTCAGTGGAGACCTACAGCAACATATAATAAGACATGTAAAAAAGATCCTGTCACTGCAGGCATTCTGTAATATTTCTCAAAGTAACATATGGAGTCAAAAGAGAATTCATTTAAGCTTACAGTAAAAAAAATCAGTAAAAGATGTGAAATCTTCTAAAAATCACTAAAATAATCTATAAGAAAATTTTTTGAGGTGACATTGCTTGCCAGCACTGTATGATTTGGAGAAACAGGTTCACACCACCTCCACCACAAAAGCACAAGTCAACAATTTTATAATCTTTTTCCTTTTAATGTTCATGAAAAGCTCCATACCTCAAAGTATGAAAAAAGTTTAATTCTGACTCTAGAAACAATCCCTCTAAAAGCAAAGTTAACTTATTAGCAAAAGGTATGAGTAATGATGAAAATTCAGTATTATTTATAAAAGTAAGATGACATTACTAAATAATCACAGGGTGGGCTGCTTTTATGATAATAAATAAAAAATTAAAAATTAGGATAAATAGATAATGGGTCCTGCTAAAGCAACAATATTCAATATCTGAAAATCTGCATTATTTTATCTTTTCAGTATACTGAAGAACATTCCCATGATGTCAGGCTGTATGGAAAGTTTATAAAAGTATCAAGTATAATACTTTTAATATACCTGCATGGAATATCATAAGTATGTCTGATGAATGCAATATACAGATTTCTTAGTTTCCAATACTGACAGGATGATGTAGTTGTTTTGTATGATCTCCTACCCCAGACCAGATAAATGTAAAATAAATATCAACCAAAGGAAATATTATGGCAAATTTCTGGAATCTTGATATAATACATCCCTCAAACAGCAAAGATTACTCTTGCTAGTAAAAGAAAAAATAGTGGTAAGGGTAATGGAAAACCTTATATTACAGATTGAGAAAATAACAAAAACATGAATAAATGTATTGAGTAGTTATAATATGATACAGAATTTTGCTAAGGGCTTTTCCCATGTCATCCCACTTAACTCTTTCAATAATGATTCAGAGAAAAATTACTTTAGATATTTCTATTATATTTATCAAGGATAAATCTTATTCTGATTAATTTGACAAGCATTTATTGAGAGTCAAATACATGCCAGTGAGATGTTAAAACAAATCCATGACATTGTTAGTCCACATAGCACTAACTGTTATAAGGCAGGGAGCGGGGCACCGCAGAGGCCCCAAACCTGCCCACTCTAAATTGATTTTTCCATCTGCTGTATCAAGACAAAACATATTCCAGTGCATAAGACCTACAATGGAAAGGAGCTTTAATACAATTAGTGTACCATACAGAAAAACGAAAGAATAGAGTTCCAAATCAAGCACCCAAAGTTACCCAGCCCCTTGTGGGTAAATGTCCAGCCAAACAGGATGGCCCAAAGCAAGGCCCAAAAACCTACCACAAGTTTAAAGCACCTTCTGGTGGGGACCCAGAGGAAAGGGGCAGCAGAGGCTCAGCATGTCTGGAAGGAAAGAGCAAAACAAAAATCAAAGCTGCCATTGTTAACATCCCCACAGCTCCCTCACCCACATCTGTTTCAACCAGTCCAGATCCAAAAGCCAGCGCAGCTTCTTTATATGTTTCTCTGTTCTATGTGTTTCCTTCAGGTCTCCTTCTGGGTCTCCCTCCTTTTATCTCCTTTTCCCAGTGTCCTCTCTAGCTCCTTCTCTTGCATGCTCAGCTCCACCCTCCCTTGGGTGGGGCCAGGAACCTGGCACCTTCCCTTTTCCTGGGGACCACCCAGCTATATAACCAGCCCTCAGTATTGAGATCTGTGATTTTTTTTTTCACCCTAGTAATGTTTGCAGTTTAAACTCACCTGATGTTTTGATCTCCAGGTACATTTGTATAAATTTGTGATGAAATATGGGTAAACAGAATTGTCTTTACCTAAATTGGATGGCACAAAATTTCTATTATACCCAGCTATTACTCAACCTTCTTTATCTTTGTATGTTTACAGGATGCTCATCTAATTGGACTTTTCCTGCAATTATTTCATATTTCAAAGGAAAAATGAAAACATGATAGCTCTATTAATTATTTATATTCTGCATTTAGTTCTACCAGATGCCATATATATATATATATATATATATATATATATATATATATATGAAACACTGATCAATGAATCATGCATGGGCACAGTTGCTGGGGAGTGGAGAGCTTGAATCTCTAGGCAGAGAACAATTGCACTGCAGCAAACAAGTACTCCCGCATTTTGGAGCAAGCTAGAAATGAAACCAAACAAATTGTATGGCGCAGGAGCAAATAGTTTTAATAAAGTTTCTGTGAAATGTGGTTCATTTTTCTTTCAATAATTTTTGTCTAATTATGTAAAAGTTCAAGATAAATCTGTCTTCTTCACACCATTTATCTAAGCTATTTATAACAATTCTGCTGTTCAGGGCCACCCACATTGCATAACTCCAGGGACCAGTGTGCCAAGAGAGTGCATCTGAGTGGTGTCCCTGGAATTGCTCGTTGCAGCAGCTCCACTGCCAGTGTCCAAATAGTATGAACACTTGATTGAATTGTTCCATGATCATAGTTATTTCTCTGAGTAACGACTGCACACAAAGAACCCCCTTGGCTCACTCGCTTGTACACTCTCTCAAACTTAGTTATGGTGTCAGAAAGTTATAACATTTTGGCAATGAATTGTAGAACAAAAAGATCAAAATAAAACCAACTAGCCTATGAAAAATCTGCTCAGAAAGATTCTTCCTTTTTAAGCTACCCAAGATCTGCTTGATGGAATGGATATAGGAATAGACCATAGTCAATATAATTATGTGACTCTTAAGAAATCCAATTATGTCTTCCAAATAATTCATTTTAATTAATACATTTTCCTCCTTGCATGTTTGGATACTTTGTTTTATAAGATTAGATAGTGAACTTTGCAATTGCTGCCAAGATAGGAGGGTATGAGATGTGTGTATGCATATATTTAATCCTTACATATTTAGGAAATGAAAAATAATGTCTCTAGTTCTAATTCATGCCAGTTTTATCCAATGTCAATGTGATAATCCCTGCACATAACCAAGTCCTATTGTGGTCCTTTTTCTTTTTTTGCTAATGTGAACAATAATAACATAACACTATATGCCTGCTTATAAGTATATTTAAATTGAGTAGTGTTTTATTTAAACTCCCTACAGAGCTCTTTTTATAGATCTTATTTTGTCAATTTTATAGGACAGTTTTTTACAATAAGTATTCCAGAGACCCACAATAATACATAAAGTATAGGCTTAAAAAGTCAGAAATAATACATTTTTCTCATCCTCATATGTAGACCCTGAATTGGCCTGGAATTCTGTGCTGGTTAGATGCCCTGCTATCTGTCACCTCTTATTTCCTTGAAAATCATAAACCTATACTTGCCTCATCCTGAGAGTAAAGTGCATCATTCCCGTCTGATATACCTCCCTCTAGACCTGGCCCTAGTGATGGAAAGTGAGCCAAACAGCAGAGGTTTGAGATCATTACTAGGAAGTGAAGTTTAAGATCAACTCTGGGGGTTGAGTAGAAATTACCCAGATAAGGGAAGAGGGAGAGACTGGTCCAGTTACAAGAGCAATTTTGGCAGCAAGGACAAGTATGATGAACCAAGAAATAGTCACTGTCATTAGAACCCAGAGCAGAGAAAGAACACGTGAGAGATGTAGAGTTGAGGAATGCAGGAAAATGGCCAGCCAAGTTGTGGCAGCCTCATGTAGGATTTTAAGTTTTATATTAACTAGAAGGAAAGAATGGAAGCAGAGTGGGTCTGCTTTTGAAAGTAACAATGAGGCTACAATGTCAAAAAGGGTTGGGGGTTGGGTTCCAATTAGGGGACCTTACAGGAGTCTAGAGATGTTGGGGCTGAGCAAGAGCTATTTAGGAAGTAAATCAACAGGAGGACTTCATTGCGTAACAAGGGTGAAGGAGGTGTAAAGAATAACTTCCAGGCATTATAGCAATTGCAATTAAGAAAGACAATCAGGTCAATTTATTGAACACACACACGTAGAAAATGGACAATCTTTTAACTAGTTAGAGAGCGGTCATTCAGCTGATCATGACATTTGTTATTTGGAGAATAAAAATGTGGCAAGTCCCAAACTTAAAGGAAAATGAAGATGTACTCCTTGATACCAAGCAATTGTTTTCATAATTTTTAGTATAGTATGATAGTATAATAGTAGCATTGTTAATATAATATTAGTATGAAAGAGAAAGGTGAATTTTCTCATAAAATATTCAAGCCAATATTTTTCTTGTCTTTAATTTGTTCATTTTTTTTTTAAGTTTTTTTTTTTTTTAAGATTTGTTTATTTATTTATACAAGCACTGGGTACAGTCAGAAGCGCGGGAAGGTGAGAGAATTCACCAGAGCCAAAGGGGAGAGCAGAGCAGGCAGACTGACGAAGTACACTGCTGAGGGGAACAGCGGGCGGCAGGAGTGGTCTGCGTGCCTTGTGGGACCCTCACCCTGCAGCCAGGGATCGAACCGGCGCTGCAGAGGCTGCGGGCAGCTTCTCAGCTCAGCGCTCAACCGCTGTGCCACCAGGGGAGGCCCTATTTGTTCAGTTTTTACATAAAATAGAGGTTAGTAAAATACAACCCAAAGATCAAACCTAGTCCTCATGCTGTTTTTTGTAGATAATGTACTATTAAAATAAAACCACATCTATTCATTTGCTTCTTGTCCATGTCTTCTGATCGTTTACAAGGGCAGGATGGACTAGTAGAAACAGAAACTCCATGGCATAATATGTGTAGAATATTTACTACTTGGCCGTTTATAGAAAAGTTTTGCTGACTCCTGGGTTGAAAGATTTTTTTTTCCTTATCTTTGCTCTTCATTAAATGTTGTTTGATGAAGTCATTTATATCCTTTTTTTCCAATACAATTTAATATAAGTTATATTGGAATTTAACTTTGTACATGGGGCCTATAAATTCTAGTTGCATAATTACAAAGTGTAATTTTTGAAAAAATTCTTCTGCCTTAGATGAGTTTGTTTCTTTAAAATAAACAATTTCACGTGTCATTTTCAGGGCCCTGGAGTATATCAACCATTGTCGATTGCTTTCTGGTATTTTTTTCATATTTATCTCTCATTAGTCAATCTCTGCATAGTCAAAGGCAGACATAGTCTCAAGACAATTACAAGTAGAGCTTTAATTTTGATTGCACATGTCCCATGTCAGGGTATCAGCTGCTTTCTTAAAATGTTTGGAAAATATTCATGTACCAAAATGTGTACTGAGTCTAAATGCTTTACTGAGGAATAAACTAAAGATTTCACTTTAGTTATTCTTTATAATGTGTTGATACTATTGTGATCTTACTCATTTATACAAGGTAATCAAATAGTTTTATGTCCAAATAACTCAGTCAGAACTTCTGTTCAATAATGTAAGTACAAATATTCTATATAAGTAAATGCATGCATGTTTTCTATATTTGTCTTTTTATATTATTTATATTCACAACATTATTTTTGTATGGCAATGATGACTTATGGGGGAACTAATCAAAATGAAACATTTTACATATTTTACAATATTTAATGAACGCATAATATTTCAATTATTTTTTCTACTTAGATTTTTGAAATGATCAAATAGTTCTTTAAGCATATTTTATTATAGACTAATTTATAAACAATAACAAAGATCCTCAATTTCTTTTCAAAACTCTGATATAAAGTATCCAAATGGAAAGACATTTAGATTGTTGTCTACCAGTCATTGCTACATTTTATTTAATTAAATGATATTATACATGATTTACTGATAACCTGCCAAATATCTGTAAAAGACACCTAAGAATCACTTAAACTTGAAACATAAACTCTTTCTTAGAACACACTAGACCAATATCTGGGAGGAAAGAATCTGAAGGATTTTATTCATGTACAAATGATTTATTTTGTAGGTAATTAGAACAAGGCATAATGATAGTATCCAAGGTATTAAATATAGGTGTATGTTTCTATATAGAATATATCTATATAGAAAGATAAAATCCTGTCCTCAAGGAATGCACAGTGTCTGGAAAGCAAATAAATGATGCTCAAGAAATATTTTTCAGCAATTATAACAATTAAAATGTAGTGTAAGTCTGCTACAACTCATCTGTACATTAGTTTTCTGCTTACAGTGGAAGCATAGTTCTCTGGATCAGTTCACTGGGAAGCATAATAAAAGAACTTAGGAAGCTGAGATTTGGGAGGTAAAGCAAGCTTTCTGAGCAGACAAGGGTTGGGCTTGAAAACAAGGAACAACACCGTCAGTGATATGAGCCTGAGCAAACAAAGGACTTAGAAAATAACATCTTCACTGTGCTAAGGAGTGGTTCTCTAACAGAGAACATAAAATATGCGTCTTTAGAATCTGTCTTGTTAGGTGTATTGTAACAGGAATAATATTGTAACAGGAGAGTTCTGTTCTTCAGCCAGGGCTACAGTAAGGAGGAAAGGTAAAGAATATGAAATTCCACGCCTAACTCTCCCCAATCATTACATGAGTTCACTATAGTTTCAGTTAAGCATGCAGCTAAAACACATGTTTGTATTCATATTCTCTTTCTCACTCTCAGCATTATACTATTTAATAAGATATAATAGATGATATATCCTACATTCAAAAACATTTTTGATTTACTGATATTTCCTTCATTGTACTAATGAGATTTGATTCCTTTGAGGTTTTTGTGAGCAAATTTCTATAAGAGTTTCATATTTTTGACACATTTATAGTATATTATAATTATAATATACTGTAACACTTATATTGATGTTCCACAATTGCACTGATTTACGTAAAGCACACACAGTGGTGTTCTAAACACCCTGTGATAATTTCATGATCTTCTGTATGCTCCCCTGCTAAGGAAATCTTACTAAAATGAGACATTGTGCTGTGGATCTTGGGTACGAGGCTCAGGACTGAGGACATACAGATCCACCATTGTCCTCATGTCCAGCGATTCATGTAAAACTCATTGCATATAGTGGTTCCATACCAGTTTGGCAAAACCTAGGAAAAAATAAAATGTCCCCAAGACACATTAAGCAAATAGAGCCATTAAAAGTAATAATTGCAGCTTCAAGTGAAAAGACAATCTCCAGGTACTAACCACTAATAGCTCTGTACAACTATACACATGTATGAGCAAGCATCAAAGTCAGCATTATCATCCCTAATATAAATCATCGTTGCATATGATGGGGACCAATGTATATCGATAAATACTTCTATAGATTTTCAGTTGTATTTCAAGAAAAAAATGTTCACCTCTTCAAGGTGGTAGCTACCAAATTACATAATTTTAAAAGTGTGCTTTGCCACATTGTAAGCCATTTTAATTCTTAATCACAAAGAAGGAAAAAGAAATTAAAAAATTGGACAATATCTGCACAGAATATATTAAAAGAAACACTCTCTGCACTTGTTTCTGCTAGGATTTGGCTATAGTTTCCACGAATAAGCCACACAAACTGCTGAATAAATTTCTTATACCATTAGGGAGTACAAAGTGATTCTTCACACAGAGCCTCTTCCACCACTCAAGAATGTCTCTCATAATTTTTATCAGGGTATTTGAGTAGTGAGTGTACACACATGCACACACACAGAAAACCCTTCAAATACATATATATCATCAAATAAAAATATAAAAAGAACTAAGTATTTTAAGGAAGGCAAAAATAAACTAATTCTAAAAATTATAAGCAGCAAAAAATTGGGGGCCTCTGATTCTGATATTTCCTAGACATATCTAGAAGATGATTTTATCTATATAGATCTATATAGATAGATATCTCACACACAGACACACACACGTACACTTGTTCAGGAATAGATCCATGATTCTTTTCACCCAGATGGACAACAAGCAGTGCATTGATTCTGCATTGGACTATACTAGAGCTATCCCAAGATAAGTTGTTTAAAACTCTGTAGACAGACTTCTCAGACTGTAAGAGTGGGCATAGACATGATACTCAATTGAGTTTGATAAGACCAGAAATTACCAAAATTAGAAGCTGGTTAACATGAATCTCTCCTTATTGGGACTTCCTTGGTCAGTCTTGTTTTAACTGTGTCTTTCTTATGGGTTTTTTGAGGACCAGGCATTTAGAGCACCTGTCTCCAAATTCTGATAAAATCAGTCTACCAGTTAACACTTTGGTACTTATGCTACAGCGCGTTATCACTTGCTGAAACAACCTAACAGTTTTTCTAAGCCAAGCAAAATGGTTAAGCTTGAAAATTTAACATAACCTAAAGATAGAAAATGTAAAAGACCTGTGGATTTTCTTCCATGAGTAGATGTAAATGCTAATGAAATGCTCCTTAAAACACTTTCAAATTAAACCCTGAGCTACCTTCAATGATTATGTGAAAGTTCAGGAAGGATTGGAAATATAACTGCCATTATGATAAGACAGTTCCAACGTCCCATATTCACAGCCCTGTAACTAGGCTGAAGGTAGTTTTCCTTTTCCTGCATATTAATAATAACAGGTGGTGCTAGAGATAATTTTAACCAGATTATGGTGAGCTGTAGTTCTGATTCAAAGACTTTTTTTCACTGCTTTGCTTGAATAGAGTATGACTGAACACACTTTAAAATTCATTTCTTTCCCAAAAGCATTTGAAGATTTTTGTGAGAGAACTGATGAGGTACTTGCTTTTTTCAAAAATAAATAAGTAAATCTTTGAAAAACTTAAAGCACTGATTTTTAAAGGGCTTCTCAGACATTTATATGAAGATAGCTTTTTCTAATTCCTGAATATGAACATGCTTGTTCAAAGAGCTTCCAAACCTTAAAATGTGGTATGTTTGAGAGAGGGGGGAGGGGAGAGAGAGAGAGAAAAGAATTTCTCATTCTTGAACTTAAAAACAAAATTTATCCTAAATTGGCAAGATATAGAAATCAACAAATACATATCTCTTTGCCTTTATGTCTTACTAGAAAAATTATATTTTTCAAAGTTAGCTAAGCTTGGACTAGCTTTTGCCTCTTGGACAAATTCTTATTTGAATCTCATTCAGGATACTTGAAGCAAGCTGTAAATCAATCAACCCTTTTCTTCTACTGAATTCAGAGGGGTGTGGTGTGTGTGTGTACAGGTGTGTGAGAAATAAGAAATAATATATACTGCAGGCATATTTCTGGCACATTGTCATTTGCTAACACAATCAAAAGCAAAATAATATAATCAGAATTCTCACATGCCAAGCTTAGAAACCAATTGAATAATGTTAGGACTTAAAAATACTCAGACAAGAGTTTCCTTTTCTAAGCAAGCTATCTACATTTTTCAAACAAAAGAAGTACGCCTGAAGACAGCACCAAATTATTTTATTTTATTTTTAAAGATTTATTTATTTGTACAAGCACTGGGTACAGTCAGAGGCGCAGGAGGGTGAGAGAATTCACCAGAGCCAGAGCAGGGAGCAGACAGGCAGAAGGACCGAAGTACACTGCTGAGGGGAGCAGCAGGTGTGGCAGGAGGGGTCTGTGCGCCATGTGGGACCCGCACTGGCGGCCGGGGATTGAACCGGCACTGCAGAGGCTGCGGGCAGCTTCGCAACCCAGCGCTCAACTGCTGCACCACCAGGGAGGCCCAGCACCAAATTATTTTAATACAAATAATTAACAATCACTTATATCTTCCTCATCATATTCTAATTTATTAACAAATACAAACTCACTTAACATCCGTAATGATACTATGAGGTAGGAATTGTTAGCACTCTATTTTATTTCTCCCATGCACAAGCCATTGAAGCACAGGCAATCCAAGGCCCCACAGCTGGGGGAAAATGGTGGACTCTATATATAAATTAGTCACCTTTCAGTTTACCACAATGGTTTTCACAGCATCAGAATCCATGACTTACCCACCATACTCAGCAGCCCTTATCAACATGTCACCCTTTGAACTGAAGGCACTTTATAAATACTGGGTCTTGACTGTCTAACCACCATTAGATAATCCTAAGAAGAGAGTTATAGTACTCTGCAAGAATTCTTTCCAGAAGAGACCCAAAGTACTTAAAAGGCGTCGCTCATCAAACTCATTCAAGGGGTGAAAGATTTGCTCTACTCCTTAATGAAAGGAGGAATAGGAGACGCATTGTGGGTGTGAGTTTTAGTCTACATATATAAAGGTGCTAGAAATAAGTTGCCTTCTCTGTAGCTTGATTTAGTTTCTAACTCTGAGCTTCTCTTCATAGCCACTGTTTCAGGTGTCTGCTCTGTACCTAGAGTCTCCCAAACTGTCAGCATATTGGGCCATCTGATCTAGTTACTGTGCCACACTCATTCCAATGAGGTGCCTATTTTTCAGTTTTGAAGGTGTCTTCAGCCCTGTTAGTTTTCTGCTGTTGTGCTACCTGTGGCAGAAAAGTATCTTTTTCATATGTAGTCATGTCAACTTGGAACTGCCTTGAACACTTCCCCTGCAGTGATACCCTGCCTAATCCTCTAAAATCCTCTCTCTCTCTCACTCTCAATGGTTGGGAGAGAATCCTAGGGTTTTCTCTTATGATCTGGTCAAAACTCTTTGTAAATGCCAATAAATATCCTTTTACAAAGAACTTCACTCTTTGAATACAAACCTGGGGAGACTGGTGGGTTATTTTGGGTTTCTGCCTTGCTACATTTCTCCCTTGTGGCAATGAATGCAAAGCCAATTATCTGCTAACATGGGTGAAAGATAAAGAGGAAAATTCTAACCCAGGCACACATGTCTCCTCTTATAAATATTGTGCTCATCCCAGAATGATTGGTCTTCTCTTCAAGAAAGCATAAAGAACTTTTTCTCTGAAGCTAAGCCTTTTGGAGTTGAATATATTCTATATTAATAGGAAATAAGGAAAGGGCTTTTATAAAAGAAGATATAAAAGAATATAAATATAAAAGAAGAGTATTTTATATTAGTTATGTACAGATGGGATCCTGGGACAGAAAAAGAATGGTAGATAAAAGGGAAGGATATTTGAATAAAGTATGGATGTTAGCTAATAAAAATATATCACCATGCATTAGTTGTGGCAAATGTAAATACCGACGTAAGCTGTTTATATACAGAGACTCTTTGGAAGAACCTCCTCACTTTTCTGTACATCATAAGTTTTTTAGAAATAAAAAGTTTAAGAGTTCCTACTATAACCAAATAATCTTCAGTATATAATGAATCATCTCATTGAATTTTCCCTGCTGCATTATCTAGCAAATTTAAGACCCCTATGCAGACCTTAACAGAGTGGTGTTCAGAAGGAATTCTGTCAATGACAAAAAATAAAGATATGGGAGAGGGTTAAGAATTGAATTGTTTTAATTTTTAAGTTTCATATTGACATTTAATTGCTCAAGTCAGTATCTGGCAAGAAACTACAGTAGGATATCTAGAAGCAGCATAGTTTCTTAAATGATAATTTTGTCCTTTCACATTTATTTGTTTAAATGAGAGTCTGTAATAGAATACTATTTCAGGGCTTGTGGGAAAAATGTAACTATAGTTAATGTGTATGTGTTTTATTCACTTCAGGAATGTAAAGGAATACTAGTACTTATTTAAGAAAAACAAAACAGAAAATAGCAGTTTGGATTTGGATAAAGGTACTGAATCCAATTAGAAAAAGGAATTAAGAAAAACAAAACAAATCCCCAAAACAACAAAAGAGGGAAAAGGAAAAAGCAAGCAGTGTTCTCCTTCAATAGAATCATAACTGTGTAAGAGTGAGACAATAATGCATTTGGCATCAAACAAATTGCACAGGAAAAGACACTCTTATTTTGGATGCATTTGAGACTATGGCACCATCTCCCAGCTTCTGAGGTCACTTGCTTGTTTGTTCATTACCATGCAGAGATGTCACTATACCTTGTTAAATGCCAATTCAATATAAGTGAGGTAATGAAGTTTTTTTTTTTTTTAATGTCTGTACAGCGTATTGAGAGGCATTTTATTTCAGGGCTTAAAATATTTAGTGAGCAGGTGGCATACTGCCATCTACAACTTACCACTCATCAGCTAGAAAGAGAAAACGATTGAGTTCAACATTGCCTGCTCCAATAGCTCTTTTAGGTCAAGATTTCTAGGTCTGCAAGTACATTAGGAAAAGCTTGTAGTGTGTGAGAAGAAAGAGTATGTGAGACAGGAAGAAGCAGATTTATGCCAGTGTTTGACCTTTCAGCTAATACCTTTCCTTCCCTCAATGATTATTAGAATTTATAGTATTTCCTAACTGGAAATGCTTCTCTCGACTCATTTACTTCCAAGATATTGAGGTATTACCATAATCATCAACTCCTTCAATAGTTTGTTTCTCATTATCAACTTTTACTTGAAGTAAGATTTTGAGGTTCTCCATTTTTGCATTTGCTTTGAAAAATTATTCATATTTCTTTCTCATTCTTTAACTTGTTGACATGTTAATGGAAAACCATAGTGTAATAAATTGCCACTCATTGTATATAATGGTTATCAATAACACATCTCTGATATCCAGCAACTTCGGGGACTCTAACAAAATTGAAGCTCTTCTCTCACTGATAAATTATCAGCTGAAGTAAGACATATATCAAAGAAGAGTCAATGTAATTTGAAAATGTTTCACAGAAGTGACATTGGAAATTTAGAGAATGGCATGTTCATCCTGAAATCATAGAATCAGTTCCTAAAGCCTATGCCAAATTCTATCGTATATTGGAGCACCATGTTCCAGGAAAGGGGGAAACTACCTTAAAACAACATCTTACTGGTGTTTGTACAGTGAGCCAAACCAAAGAGAAATAATTATCTTAAGAACCATGATAAGTACAATGTGCTGAGAAGAACAGTTTTGAGTTGGCATTAAGTGTCTACGATCATACCTTTGGGTGTCAGATTCTTCATCATTTTGAAAGAATCAGAGAATAATGAATTACAAGATCTCTGCCAGTTCTAAACTTATTCTATGTACATAGATATTCTTACTCTCTGCAAAATAATTAGTACCATCTATCATTTTATAAAAATCTGTCCAGTAGTAATTCAATCACTATCTGCTATTATCAAATAGAAAATTACAATTCACTTTAATCTGTGACAGTATTATAATCAACATGCTAATCAATTGTTTTCATTCCATTTTCTGAATCTTCAATACAGACTTTCATAGGTTTGATATAGGGACAAAGTGTTTCCTCTTTCAAAGATTTAATGATACTGTTTTTAAAGGTTCTTTTTACCAGGGTTTTATATCCAAGCACATCATAACTAAATTTGCTTCTTTATGCAATTTACTTTCAATTTGAGAAATCTTTATACAGATTCATTAATAAATAGATAAATCTTGAAATCTGCAGATGCTAAGAAACTTGTAGTGATGCTATAGATCTCACATGTCCAGTGAGGTTTAGGGGGGAAGGGAGGATGATATTTTCTCCCAAGTAATTAAAAATTACATTTTGGGAGGATATAAAAAATAGCTCTTTAATGGTTTGGGTCTCCCAAAGAGCCTAAATATATAAACAGATATGTTTATCCAGGGTGTTAAAATTTTATGGGAAGTTATTTTGGGGAAAAATGTCTAAAACAATTTCTTAGGGGGGGGCAATAGTGAAGAAAAGTTCAAATCACATAAAAGCCAAAGCAGTTCAAATATATATTTCTAAACCCTCAAAAATTTATCTGGGTTAGAAAGCAGAGAGTCAAGTCCCTTCCCAAAGCAAATTAAACTGGCTGAGTCATAAAGCTTTCAAAAATTAGACTTATAATGAGGATGCAGACAGATCTTTAACTATAGTGATTCCTTCAAGGACTGAGCTACTTTAATATTCTTCATGAGACTAATTGAAACTGATTATGCTTGGCACCTCATAATGGACCTCAGTTTAAATTATTTCTTTTTGCTATAAACAGTTTTTGTCTCATGTATTTCTAAAATGTACAATAAAGCTCCTTTGTAATTTAATAAAGGTATGATGTCCAAATTGTAGAATTTCTAAAAGTATTAGAACTGCCTTTTAATACATAAATCGGAAGTAAACCCCAGTGTGGTCACTTGAGTGACTCTTCTCCATCTTCACTTTGTGTTTATGTGTCCTGGGAGTTTTACTTTCTGGCAGACTAAACTTTTGACAGTATCTTTTTTAAAAAATTTAATTCCATATTTAAACAAAACCCAAGGGAAAGTACCAGTTGCTATCCTCAGAACTGATACTATTTTGTAAGTATGTTCAAAAAAATTAAGAAAGTTCCCATAATTTTAAAAATTGGCTTCTATGCTTCATAATTGCCAAGGAAGACACACTTTTGATATAGTATTTGATTCTGTTGAATATATAAATATATATATATATGTGTGTGTGTTATATGATCACATAATTTCAAATTGTATTTTATCTTTGGATTATTCACTTTAAATTTCATGCTAATTGCAGTGGTAATCAGCTACACAATGTAAGAAATGCAAAATCAAAATATAATACTAACCATGCTAAACAGCATAAATTACAGCTGCATCACTGTAAAATACTACTATTGAAGTGAATCTAAGTTTGATCATGTGATTTTTTTTTTTTGGTTTTTACCAACTTCACATCATATGCCATTGCCATGAAAAAATAAAAGGAAATAAAATGTTTTACATCTATGTATCATGCATTTCACTAAGAGGTAATCACATCCCTCAAAAAATGTTGGAATTGAGTCACAAGACAATAAATACAGGTAATAGAGCAAAATAAATCATAGAAATTATATTAAAGCTTACCTTTCTAACTGAGCTTTAAGGCTTGCATCATAACATGTTTCTAATTTACATGAAGATAGATTTTAATCTTCTGACTATTTAATTTAGGACTTGAACAAAAGAAGAACCCTTTTAGTCTTTGCTCATGACTGGAAAATAAAGGCATGAATTAGAATAAATAAAATAAGTAAATGTGAATAATAAGGTAAAATATGTGAATATAGGCCAGTCTATGACAATTCACAATGTTGATTTTTGAATCTAAGGACAGAGGTGGAAACATGAGAATCTTGATTCTTTATAATCTCCAAGAAAATAAAAATTGTATACAGTTGTCAAATTATAAAATCCTATACTTGAACGAAATTATTTATAAATATTATAAATAATGTTTTACATAAATAACAAAAATTAGATTAGTTTTTCAATATTTTATAATAAGTAGTCATTTTTTAAAATCTAAATAGTGATTAAAACTACAGACAACTTCCCAGCATTTTACTATGAAATCCTTGCAGCTCAACAGTTTACTATAGTCTACAACAATTTTTGATCAGAAGTCATCATGGGATGTATCAGGAGCATAAAACTAGAGTAACACTTGCAATTTATATGAGTAACATCTTTTATTTCTTCTTTTTAAAATTATTTATTTTTTAATATTTTATTTATTTTTTAAGATTTATTTTATTTATTTATACAAGAACCTGGGTACAGGCCAGATGCGTGGGAGGGTGAGAGGATTCACCAGAGACAGAGCAGGGAACAAAACAGGCAGACTGATGAAATACACTGCTGAGGGGAGCAGCGGGCACAACAGGAGAGGGCCGCCTTGCCATGTGGGATCGAACCGGCGTTGCACAGGCTACGGACAGCATCACGGCGCTGCGCTCAATCACCTGCGCCACCAGGGGAGGCCCTTCTTTTTAAATTTAAAGGAGGTAGTTGGACTGGATATCTGTTACTGAAATCTTTAGAATATGGCCAACTTTGAGAATTGACAAAATCTGTAGAATAGCTCCTTAGAAAAGTGATATTTCTAAATATTTCCATTTCAGAAATACTCTGAATGTCCTTGAAGCCACTCTACTGAACTCTTGGGACCCATTGGCTCCTTGAATTCAGGATTCTTGAACATTGGATTAAGATTATTTTAAAGATCCTTTTCATTTGTGGTATTCATGTTCTATGGACTTTATATATGTGTATATATATAAATATATGTATTTTTATATAGCATTGGTTACATTGTTTTATAGTAACATAGGTTTACAGCATACTATATGCTTTATAGGCAGAGGATTCCACCCACCACCAACGTACTAATAATCCTCCACCATAGTCCACTGTGCCCTCATCCCACTTTGCACTACCACCTGTATTCCCCTCCTCTAGCCTCATGTTCTGTGTTTCTAAACCAAATTCCTTCTGAATCCATGGATTTCCTGAACCTATCTTTTCAAACAGAAATCAAATGGAATCTATTTACCTAATTACATATATGGAATATAAATAGGTCCAAGCTTTCTCCAAAGTACATCAACCAAACAAATTCAAGGGGGAAATTTTACATATATGTGATAGCTAAAACCCCAAAACTCTTTTGCGATCCATAGTCACATATAGAATCGTAAATTTTGCACTACTATAATCAGAAGGCTAGGTTATTGTATGGTGTTTATACTTTTGTGGTTTCTATCCCCCAATCAGAATTTCTGGGCTTCCGGTCCCCTCAAGGACAATATCTGGTAGCAAAAGCTTAGACGATAGTAGTAAAAGGGGTTCGGTGGCAGTCAAAATCATGGATCAGAATTCCATTGTTTCCTTACTGGTTGGGTAACTAAGGCAATTTAATTTCTGGTTCCAAGCTTTCATATTTTTAGTTGCAAAACAGAATATAAAACCTCCAGGGAAGGATTTTTGTGAGATAACAGGATATACAGTTGTGCATACACATACATAAATAAGTATATATAAAAACCCTCCAGGGTTTTTCAAAGATAAGGGAATACATAAATATATATGTAAAAATAAATAAGCGCATGCATGTGTGTGTGAATAAACATGTAAGCCTATGAATACACAGGCAGAAAAATATATACATATTGTTAAAATGTGCTCTGTGCAAGTTGTGCTTTACCAAAGTATGCAGCATATAAAAATGCCCTTTGTAAGATAGCTCCTATTGTTTTCAGCAAGACCTCTGCAGACAGATAAAGGGCCCACCATGTGGAAAATAAAAGAGAACTTCTGAGTGAGTGCATTATGAAGAGAAGCTTGTTTGTTCTGACCAGCATAAGCTAGTGCCAGTGCTCAGAAGTGGATTTCAGCTGTTACACCTTGAGCTAGCCATCAAGAATGGCCCTGCTCTGACATCAGACTGAAGTCACTATAATTCTTGCTGTGCCCTACACCAGCAATTCGAAAAGGATGGTCCCAAGCCAGTATCAACATCACTTAAAAACTTCTCAGGCTCCACCCTTGACCTAATGAATCAGAAACTCTTTCTTGGACAGGGCTCAGCCCTCTGCTTCACCTGCCCCCATGTGACTCAGATGGTTGTTAGAGTTTGAGAACCACTGCCCAAGCACCAGTTCCACTTCTTGTTACATTAACAAGTGGTAAGTAGTTAGAGCAGATTCCCTCCTCTTCAACCATTTATTCCTCCTCCCTGTACTTTTTAAAGTACAGGAGAGACCTGAGACATTCATGCATTACAAAGAATAAAAGGTTTTCTTAGCCTAAGGTTATACATTTTATTTCATCTAAATGTTGCAACTCCCACTAACTGCATCAAATTAGTAGCACCTGTGCCTCCCTGGTGGCACAGGTGGTTGAGTGCAGCACTGTGGAGCTGTCCTCAGCCTCTGCAGTGCGGGCTTGATCCTGGCCTGCGGTGGAGATACCCACATAGTGCAACAGACCTCTCCTGTCTCACCTGCTGCTCCCCTCAGCAGTGTATTTCAGTCAATCTGCCTGTTCTGTTCCCCACTCTGTCTCTGGTGAATACTCTCACCCTCCCGCACATCTGGCCTGTACTCCTATTCTTGTATGCATGAATAAATAAATCTTTAAAAAAAAATTAGTGGCACCTGACTATGCTATGGTGAGGGCTCTGTAGATGCCCACCTCGGCCTGTGATGTGTGCTTCTGCCCAAACCTCCCATCCAAAGCCTTGCCTGTTAGCTAGCAGAATCTTTGGCATCAACTTACTCCAGTGTGCCCATCTATAGATTGAGGCATTTGGGCAGGACCGTGTCTTCAGTAAATATCACGGGTCCTCAATCTTATGAGGTATGTCAGGCAAGTAGGTTGAAATATTGAAGACCCACAAAAGGTACAGTCATCTGGAAGATGCCTCTGACTCTAAGCCTTAAAAATGTGAATTTCTTTACAAAAGCTGAGTGGAAGTGTTGGCTTTGCTAGTTAACTCCAACCCACCTTCATCTCAGCAAGCTGAGCCTAAAGATTGCAGTTTCCTTTTTCATTCTTGATGTAATCTCTTAACCTAGGGCTCTTTCACTCATCCCTTACTTGTTATAAGCAATGGAGAGTAATAAGAGAGTATGGGCTTCAGTAACATAAAATGAAAGCGATTGAAACACAGGAAGTGTGCTGAATATTTCCTAAAACACTTTTGCTATTCAGCTGGAAGAAATATGAGATTTGTCTCCTCAACATCAGAATGTCACAACATCAGAATTTCATAAGAACTCATTTATGAATACCTTGTGTAAAAAGTAGTAGGTTATAAAATAGAAATAAAGATGGGGACTAGATGCATGCCTTCAATAGGAAAATAATGGGGAAACCTCTTACTTTTGCATGTGTATCATGCATTTGACTTTGTTTTCAATACAAAGTGTTTTTTATCCATATTTATTTGTTGTTCTGCATGTGTGAATATTGATTTTGGTTTCATGATTCTCTCTACTGTTTTATATAAAAATAACATTTTTTAAAGCCAGACAATACAATAGCCTAAGCTACAAATCTCAAAGTTGAGTGTGGACCTTTCTTAATATTGTCTAACATTCTAGAAATGTGTGAAGTTTTATATTACTATAATCAGTAAATGTCTGTTTGAAATGATTTGAGGACATGGCTTTTACAGAATACGTAAAAGGAAAGTTTATTTTTAGTTTCATCACTTTCCTATTTCCTGTGTACCCAACCCCTTTTATTCTCTCTAAAATCTGAAAGACCTTACTAGAATATCTCACTGACTAGCGTGCAATTCTTGCTTTGCCCATTATCTGAAAGTACAATTTTCTTATTCTCTCTATATTTTCCCACAAGTTTTATTTATGACTACTATGATAAATTAAACTAAGATAGTATTTTAAATGTATCAGTTTTCCCAAAAATATAGGCAAGCCTCTGGTAGGTTAAGGCAAAGTCAGCTCAAGACTGGAATCAAGTAAGCACAGCATCCTGGGCACTTCCAAATAACTTTCAAGTATGATATCTCATTGTAACTTAACTTGGGAGTTTAAGGTGTGGCATGTAAATAATTGATAAATTAAATTTGGAACTTTGCAAATATAGGCATTCTTAAATCCATCAATGTAGTTTCCTGAAACTTTAAATAGATTAATCTTTTCAAATGTGTTGGCCTTTTAACAATAGAGTTCAAAGGAGTGACTCACGTAAGAATTGCAAAGTATGTGGCAAGTCCTTGTGGAATATCTACTTGAGCAGTTGGATTGCTAATTTTCCAGCATTCATGGAGGTAGTTGTCAGGAATTTAATATACCATTTTATAAAAGAGAAATAATAGTACTCTCTTATATCAGAAGATCATGTACCTTTCACTTCTATGTTCCTATTTCATATTTAGAATCAAATGAAAGATTTTTTTTATAAAGTAATACCTTTGTGGTGCTTTGGATGATAAGACAGAGAGAGAATTTGGAGAATAGCCTCTCCTCGAGCATCAAGCGACAGAAAGTGTGCTTGCACTTTGTGGTGCTTTGGATGATAAGACAGAGAGAGAATTTGGAGAATAGCCTCTCCTCGAGCATCAAGCGACAGAAAGTGTGCTTGCAGTTGGTTACAAAGGAAATTTAGACTGTGACAACATGGGGTGTCTCACTAGGTACAGTTCCCACTCATCTATACTATGACAGCTTTCATGTTATATTGTATTAAAAAAAATCCAGTGAGTTTGTTTTCCTGTCTTCCAAGAGTTTTTCAAAGCAATGTTTGTTTATATTCCTGGTGTTAAAGACAATGTCAGCTAATACGCTGGAAATTTTCTCAAGTAACCTGACAACCATATATGTTGCATTGTACATCACTTAAATTGAGAGAAAAGTATGACTAATGCAGCATGCATCAAAATTAATTCTGTCATGAACTACTCTGTATGAGTCATAGAAGCCACAATACTGTATTTAGAATAATAATAAGACAAGGAATAATGGCATCCTAAAATTTAATGAGGTAGTTTAGTTTAAATGTACATTGTTAGTTTGTGTCAACCTACTGCCCATTGCAAGCAGCACATTTTTTTAACAACCTTGTGCAATGGGGCTGTAAATTACTATAATTAAATTAAGCCATAACCTTATCCCGGCAATATGAGGTATTTGTACTTTGATTCTGTAATCATATTATCTACTCAGAACAGAGACCACAGTGGGGGAAAAAAAAAAAACTGCACAACCAAGTATGTCATTTGTTAAGTTTTCACAAGGAAAATAAAGCTACTTGGGATTACCTACCCATTTTCCAGATCCACCACAAATCTTTTGATTTAAATAATAAGCATCTAATACATCTTTTTTAACAGGTTGTCAATTGGGACGCAAACAGTATAGAATTAAAAATTTTGTCACAAATGAGCTTATCTGAATACTTGTAGGTTTGTTTCCAACCTCCTATTAAGATGATAGGCAGATGGAGGGAGACTGCTAGTTTTACTTCCTAGGATAGTATAGAGTTTAATAGAGACAACCATGAATTCTGAAGCAGTATAATACAAGTACCTTTTTTCATTTTTTGGTTATTAATATTATGGTTTTCATAAAATTTATATTGCACTATGGCTATTTGGTATGGATTATTTTATAGACTATGTCCTAGTTTCCCCTTGGCATGGCAGTGAATCTTAGAAGGAGGTGCTTGTTGATAAAATAGGAAGGATTAATATTTATACCTTTTTATTATTTCAGTCTTTTATAACAGTAATACCACTTGTATTGTAGACAATATTGTTTTCATTACTTCCATCCCACTAAACAGTAAATTCTTTGAAGTAGGAACTATAATCTAGTCCAAGAATATACCTAGTACCTGGCATGGTGCATGGTAGAGAATAGATGCTCAGTAAATATTTGTTAAGATGTGAAAAATTGATGAAAGGAATGAAATGTGGTTTGTTCACATATTATAGTTTGCAAACACTAAACCTACTTAATTTTCACTTTTGTTTCCTGAAAACTTCCTATATGGATTAAAAGACAATGTATTAGGGATGGAACAATCATAAAAGATGTCATATCCTTTGTGCTTCCATAGCCACTTTTAGTATTAAGAAAATTTGGACCTCAAATTATCACATTCAGACTCTTGTTTGAAGCTTCATCATTACTTTACTGCTTTATCTAGTTCACTCATAGCCCCCTAGGCAACGAAAACATTTGAAGGGAATAGTGAAAAAAACATATTCATAACATATTCACATTTCTTTATTATGGGATAAAACTGGGATAATTACCATACTGTGTTCCTGCCGCTCTTTCTTTATGAGAAATACCAAATGGGGAACAGATCAAATCTTCCATAACTTCATCATTACTTTATCCTTTAAAGCTATATGTAGTGTTATAATCTTCCAAGAACTGTAATTGACAACATAAAATAAATGAACAGGTGTTTCTATAAAGATTTTGAATGTTTGTATGTAGGATGGTGATGATTTTTGTGTCAGTTAATATATATTGCTCTTAGGGCCAGATTTGATTGACTTTGTTAGTTTGACCTTGTTTTGTAGAACTTCAAAGGTGTCCTGTTGGCTGTAAAAACAAAACAAGCAAAATTCAGTGGGAGTGTTTCTGAGCCAGTCAAGTTTCTTGAACCACCCTAGAAAAACAAAAAAACAGAAAAGAAACAAAACACAAAGCAAACAAGTTTGTTCCCAGTAGAGTTTGAGTCAATATGTCATCAAAACCATTAAAAGAGTGTGAGGTTCTAAATAGAATTACATGCATGTGCCAAGGGATTGTGAAATTTTCCTCAAAGCAAAACGATTATATAGAATCAGATTTACTTTTTTAATAATCCACCCTCATGGTTCTCTTTATTTCTCTATTATCACTTTAATAGCTAATGATTTAAAATGGGGGTGAGGGGGGAGAAACCCAAGTGTTCATTAGTAGAGTTACATTGCTTTGTACATTATTCTCCTCTATGGTAAAATGGAAAGTGATAATAGTGATGATTTCAGCCATAAGAGTTTAAATGAATCATGATGCATTATTTATTTTTCCTGTCACTGAGTATATCAGGCAGGAGGCTAGTTAGTTTAAAAATCTCATTTAGAACATCTACTTTATAATCCCTGAGCATGCAAATTGATAGTATTTAGTAAAGGAGAACATGGTCTAATACCACTAAGAAAAAAATGCATTCTTATATTTATCTTCCTGTAAAGGAAAGCAAAGAGACCATTTTGTCTAATCACTGTATTGTTCAAAATTGATGATGTTTTCTAAGTCCTAAAAAACTACACTTAATTGAAATGTTAGGACAGAAGGCATATCTACTGTCGTAGAATTATTTTATATTCGAAAATAACTGAAAAAATCCATTTATTTAGAAGCAGTTTATTTTCTATTATTTATTTCTATTATCAACTGCATTTCATAATTTTCTGTCTTTAGAACTTTCTTGTTGCAATATTTAGATTATAATTTATTAAAATTAATATGTTCAACAATATTGAATACCAGTTTTTAGACAATGATGAGCTCTCATTCTGTAGGACAAGCATTTGTTAAGTGCTACCCAGGTTTTTTTCTCTTATTTTTATAGGTAAATTTTAAATATTTTTATAAGTAACTTTTAAATATGCCCATATGACAGATTAGGAGGTCATGGGCACTACCAAGGCATGGTAGGGAAGGGAGTAGAACTCATCAGTATGTCTCCAGAGCTTAAGCTTTGTTGTGTTGTACTGCACATTAGCTCTGAGTTTTATGTTTTGCTCCCAAACCTCCTCCTAATTTATTCACGGAACAATATTTATATCTTTCTGAATTTCAATTCTCAGACTGATCAGAATCATATTTTAACTCTTACAACTTCCGAAAGAAAGTAAATATTATTGAATGGTATTAAGAATGCTTTGATAAAAACATTATTATGTCTGCATTTGGAGGTTTTTTTTTTTTGATTGATTGATTGATTGATTTATACAAGCACTGGGTACAGTCAGAAGCGCGGGAGGGTGAGAGAATTCAGAGCCAGAGTGGGGAACAGAACAGGCAGACGGACGAAATACACTGCTGAGGGGAGCAGTGGGCAGCAGGAGAGATCTGCGCACCATGTGGGACCCTCCCCTGCAGCCTGTGCTGCAGAGGCTGCGGGCAGCTTCACAGCCCAGCACTCAACCACTGCACCACCAGGGGAGGTGCTGCATTTGGAGTTCTATTTAAAGAGCAGTTTGGAAGTTAGAATCAAGGCTCATTTTTTACCTTATATTTCCATAGCATATTATGTGTCCTAAAGGGATAATCAGAGATGTGGATAATGATTTATATCTAGCCTATATTCATCTTTGAAGAGAATTCTCAACAATACCAACAATTCTAAAATTTATAAATTTCCAGATAAGTTGATATGACAGAGAATGTTTTCATTTCTAAACATATATGTAATAAAATATATAATTGACATTAGTGAAAATGTATGAAAGTCCAGAAGTTGAGTATTTTAATTGGTTATATACAGTAAGTTTGAAATGTTACTTTAAAAAACAGGAAAAAAAAGAGTAGCATCTATATCAGGACATGATCACATATATATATTTGAGAAAATCTTTTAGAACGTTGATTAAGATATAGAGAAATACTAGTCCAGAATCACATTATCTGGGGATTATGGAAGCCCAATAAGATTCACATCAAGAAAAATATAAGAGAATAACAGTGAAGGAAAACCTTTGGATTAAATTGTAATATCTAAACTGTTACTGACATTAATAGCTTACAAAATAATTCAATGCATTTATGTAATCTTCACACAACTGTGCAGTAGTTATTATCTCTAAAAGAATTGTTTCATTAGAACCATTGGGACAAAAGTCAGATTTCTTAAGGCTAGGAGGATGATTTTGTTTGGTAAATAAAAATTCCTTCATATCTTGCTTTTATACTTTATATATATTAAAATCTATATCCTAGATTTTAATTTAATTATATATAATTTATTTTATTCTTATAATAGAGTTTAAAACTGAAGTGATATTTAATGTAAAATAACTATTTCACAGATGCCAAATTCATACAATGTAAGGGATATTTTATATACACACATGCACACACACATACATACACATGCCAAATATAACTTGAAACTTTCAACATGATCAACTTGAATACAAAAAGGCATGCTGGAAATGTTTACTTCTGGTTAATTCCTAAAGCCTAGATCCTCTGGTTTCTTGGGAACAGTATACCATGGGGTTCAGAGGCTAAGTTACACATAGTTTAAGCAATACACTAGCTTCTATAAACCAGCATCAATAAAATGAGGTTAATTGTGATGCCTATCTGTAGTTATTATAGTTATTAAATTATAAATGTAAAAAGTTTTGCACAACGCCTAGCACACAGTAAGAACACATGCAAAATATTAGCTATTGAGAATGTCTGAAGAGAAATTGAATCCTTCACATTTTACTACAGGGGGTTTCTATTAAAGCATGATAACTAAATCAGAAATACATAAAACATATTTATCCTAAGTATATTGCTTGTCACACGTTAAGCCTTTAGGTAAATTAAATAAGTCAGTGAATAGGACATTAACCTATAGAAATGTCATAGAGTTCTTTCTGCATTACAGAAATAAAAAGAAATGCACTTTGAAAATTCTCTCTGTTGGGAAATACTCCTGTGGATTCAGAGTAATATAAATTGAAATAGATTTTGTCATGAACATCCAAACCATATTAAACATGCTATCACGTAATAGATAATGATCAGGAAGTATGTCCTCTGGGTTTAGTCTGCTAACAGTACATGAACTAATTTCTATAGTTAACAGCTAATTGTCACTTGGAGCAATCTCTTCTGTGTACTATTTGGAAACCCCTTGACCATGCATATAGTAACTTATTTCATAGCTCTGCTCATGTGTGCCTCATGTTGTCTCCTATGCTATATGCGTCTTCTTTTTCTCCCCTGGTGAACTCCAACATTACCAATCCTGCACATCCTCCTAACGAGCGCCACCGACTAGCCCACAACTAATGACTTGTTACCATAGCCACTTTCTTCAGGGAGAACCAATACAAGAGCCTCCCCTGAGACTGGGCTGAAACTTATTTTCAGTTGAGAACACTTCAATACTTAGCTTTCTCCTCTTTTATTCTGCTTTCCTCATTCACCTTCTCTCTTGAAATCACCATCTCATACCCTGCATCCAGAAAATCCAATCCACGGCAACATTCCTGATTTCTCTATATCTATCCTCAGACAGCAATGTCCATCATTATTCCTTTTCTCCTATTATAATAATGCAGAATGCATAGTATTGAAATAACTTTCTTCCTAGGAGAATAAACTCCTGGAGAAAAGTGACATTATCTTATTGTCTTTCAAAGTTGTGCACACTGCCTGGCACACATCGGTTGCTTAATAAATGTTTTTGAATAAATGCCAATACACTCTTTGGTACTATCGCTAATATTGAATCTTTTTTATGTGTGCATGTATTAAATACATGAGAATATTCACCAAAAACACCTTTAGCAATAAGCAGCAATAAATCAAGTAATACTATAATATTCTAGTTTTTAAAAAAATATTTATTTTACATTATATCTTAAAGCCGGAATGTTGGAATTTTATTAAACCAGTGATCATTTAATAAGGATTGCCATGAACTTAGTATGATTTTTAATGAGCGAATACCACACTTACAATTTGACAAACTATGATGATGGATAAATCATAATGAAATGAATTCTAATTTCACTTGGATCAAGTGCAATGAAGAAATAAAAATGTATTTAATTTTGATCTAAACACCAAACAACTCAAAAATGTTAGTGCTTAAAACTCATTTGATTGTCACCTAAAAGTCTTTTATATGTTTTAAGTGGGCACATATTTTTAATGAATGTTGCTATCATTGAGGAAAAACCTGATTTTGAAGTCCATATTTAAATTTTAGAAAAATATAAAAATAGCAATTTGCATTAGTAAAATAGGAAAGTAGAAAATTCATATGACTATTTTTCCAAAGTCATTTTGTTCTTACTAATATTATGAAAAATACTGTACTTAGGATTTTAAATATTTCTCTATAATTGCAATGGAATGAATATTCTATAGTCATTGCTTAATTCTATGCTTTATGATAATGTTATAATAAATGCCTATTAACTATAATTGACTCAAAAGGAGAAGGCAACCAGCATGTCTAATGACTAATTTGGGGTGTTCTAAGAAAGTACTCATATATTTTCAGTAATTCTGTGTCCAGATGACAACATTCTGCAAAAGAAATAAAATAGATTGATTATCATAAGTAATATTTTAGGGTAGGGACTTATTTCCTCTTTATTTCCACCTTAATTATGCAGCTTTATTATCTTCAGTTTTTAAAGGTATCTTTAAATAAAAAATATCTTCATTAGATGAAATGAATGGAAAATGTTTGCTTCTATATTTTGAAATCTCTTCTTATTACCAGGTGGTACACTTTTTTTTTTTTTATACCATCCTCTGCCTCTCAAAACTTATATGTGTATGTATCACCTAGGATCTTGCTAAAATCTGACTCTCCTCAAGTAAATGTGGGCTGGAAAACTGTATTTCTAAGTAACCCCAGGTTGATTTCATGGCTGCTGGTCTACAGACCACATTTATGGGAGGAATTCTGAGTTGCTGTAGCCCCAGACTTAGTCTTTACACTAATTCTGCCAAATAAAGAAATTTGTAGTGATCCCATAAGGCAGAATCATTATGACTTCCTACCTGGCTAGAATCTTCATACCAGACTATCAGCTTCAGCATTTCAGCATTCATCTCGGACTCCTTTGACTTCCACTATGGATGGTGTGATAAGCCATAGGTGACTTCAGCAGTTACACTTTTAACACATTGGCCACAGCACTGGCTTTATCAAACTTTGGTGAGATTTTTTGGCTTACCGAGAAGGAAAGTTGGCACAACGTATAGAAACTTCATTATGACAAGAAGGCAGGATAGTTAGTGGCAGTATGACAAGTCTCTCTGCATGAAAACAAATTAAATGCCTTGACAGCTCTGAAAAAGCTGTTCTGTTTGACATTTTATTCCTTCCAATGTTCTCTGAGCATGTATCTCAATTTCTCGTAAAGCTACTCTTACAGCCCTAGAATTTCTTTAGTAGCCAAGTCACACCTCAAAGCTCTGTCAGTTGTGAATAACCCTCAAGGATCTTTACTCCCTTGTCAAATGTGCCTGTATAGTATTCCAGCCATCAGACCTTTCATTTCAATGAAGCTTTTACTTTCCTAAGGCTTTTACATCTCTGATCTTATATCGCCTTATCTTCCAACCAAGTAAAATAGTATAGATAACATTTTTTTAATTCATTGACACAATAAAATTAATTAAATTCCTGCTACAGGCAATGCTATGGTAGGTAGCAAGGAAGATAAAAAAGTAAGCCGTGGTACTACTCTCAGAGAGCCTATAATGTAGCAAAGAGATTAAAATCATGTGCTTGATTTGTAAGCTAGAAAGGGATAAATGCTTCAATGAGTTATAGATCACATACTAGGAGGATTTATCAAAGCATGTTTTGGTTTGCAGCCTGGAGCCGTGTGTGAGAGGTGAAGAAGGCACTTCAGCATAGTAACTTTCATAACTAGACTTTGTAAATAGAACAGAATATAGAAGTGGGTTTGGGACAGGAACTATAGCAATACACCATGGAGTTGGGAAGGCAGAGGTAAGACTAGGCAAACAGGTAGTCTGTAATCTCTGGTCACAGTTGCATACAAAGATGAAGAAAGTAGATTGACACTAAAATATGAAGGGTTATTTTGGAAAGAGGATGTTGGTGTAGACTTGTTTTCACTTCTTCAAAGTCATCTTTACAGATTAATAAAGTGAGGTATGTGGAGATAGGATGCATTATATAAGCCCATAAAATTTGTAAGTGGCAGTATTGTGGTTTCAACTTAATATCTGGGCTCCCAGTTCCACCCTCAAGGATAGTAACATGTTGGATCCTAGGTCGATTCTCCATCTCTTCACTGCAGTCAGACCACCCTTGTCCATTCTTGGGTGCTTAGAGGGAAAGATAAATAGAGAATCATTGCATAACCCCAGAGACAAGAGGGTAAAAGGTAACAGATGACTTTATATCTGCAAAAATATAAACGATATCATTTAATGCTCACTGGGTTTCACTTTACCAATATTGTACTAAAAATGTGGATTTTATGCAACCTTTCTGATTTTATTTTGTAAGCCTACAAACTCTTTCTGTGCTCATGCTTCAGGTGCATTCTTTTTTACAAGATATATGACTTGCCACCAAAAAACACAAATGTGTAAATTGCATTTGGCTACCCATCATATTTAATTTTTTTCTTAAACTGTGTTATTACCTCCTAGGCACTTGCTGTAGCACGTTTGTTCAAAATAGATAATACATCATCTGGCTTTTCACAGTGAAGAAGGGGATTTTAATGAAAATGCCACTTTTAATAAGAAACCTCAATAATATGTGGTCTTGGTTGTTCGAGCTGAGATATTAATGTTTGGCACTTTTTTTCTAGAACTCTGTAACAAAAAGTTGGAAGGAGTTCGCTTTGAAACACAAATGTTAATGATGTGGGGAAAATAATTTCTTGAGATGAAACATATAAGATATATAAACTAAGATTCTCAACATTTACTGCCTGCTATATACGTGTCTTTGCAATATTTCCTTTCTGCTGACAAGCTTCAACATTAATTTTAAAGAAAGAAAGGAAACAGATCAAACTGATAATTACATCGGGCAAATTTTAATGATTGTATATCTATTTTCTCAAATATCATCGTTTTAGATTTGTTTCTAGGGAAAAAAGATCAGACAAAAAAGCTTTAGAAACCTCAGATTTCTATTCTAAAGGTGTTTCCCTACAGTAGGGAAAACTGAGCATCAAAATTTGCATTTAAGAAATTCTCAAAATATTTATTTCCAGATTCTTTTTATCCAACCCAAACAAGTGGTCATATCAACAAATATATAACAAACCTTAACATTTTTTAAAGTCCATATGAGGAAGAAAAATTAAGAAAGTTTGAAATAAGGGAAAGTTACCAAAAAAATTCATTTAATCATTCATGCAATATAGAATGCCAGATGACAATACTGTGTGTATGTCTTGTGATATATGGAAGAGGGACAAGGAAGAAAGATTGTCAGGGACCATAATAAGGGCCCATAGTCAAGCAGGCAGTCCAGGCTTCTCAGAAATGCCCTTTACTATTTGTGAAGGAAAAGACTTGTCAGGAAAGTATGGGACAAATGTGAGCATGGAGATGCAATAAAAATTAGCAGAACTGCAGCATTCAGTACACTTAGCTTGCTAATTGCTGGCCTACAGTAAAATTTGAATTTCACAGCAAAAGGGCTATGTCTGTTTTGCTTACAGCCACCCTATTCCCAATGAAGTCCATGGAGATGTGGCACATTGTAGGCATTTCTTATTTATTGACTGTCTCAAATCTCATCTCAATAATTGACTATTATTCACCCAAAAATTTTTTGCAAACTTTTTTAAAAAGCATTTTGAGTTCCTTGTTAAGTAAGCATACTTTGTACTTTCATTTGATAGTCATTATTGCCAACTGTAAATGAGTTATACTGAATTACTACCAAATTAAACCAGTTGAAACCTAAAAAAAAAAAAAAGCAAAAGCTTGTAAAAGAATAAAGTAAGACGTATCTAATAACACCTCCACATTTATCCTGGGAGGACTGGAATAGGATTGTTTGAATGGTGGGACTTATATAGCATCCCAGCATAATGACCCAGAAAAAGAGAATAATTATATAGACTGGAATATGACAGAACACTCAGAAGTCCCTGTAAGTGGAACCAGATGCATGAATTGTGAAACATATTTCATTGTTGTATTAATGCAAACAGTTTCATCAAGATAAAAATCAAGGAAAATCTGCCTATGTTCCTGGGAAAGATTTTCTATCATGTCTGAGGTTATCTTATCTAATCTTGTTATTCTCTTTTTTATTGTATGTTATTGGTACTGTGGTCACAGAGCCATGTGTTTTGCATGCTTGGGAATTATTTAGGAAACACTTGGTAATTAATAAACATTTTAAGATCATATCAGTTCAAACTATTAAAACAGATTTCTCTAAAAAAGCACAGGATAAACAACAAAACAAGATTTCTACCTAGCTCATCTAACTTCCTGTGTCATTAAGTACATTTTTCACATAAAAGACATAAAGTAATTGCTTCAAGTCCTTTTAGATGTAACATATTTCTAACTCTAGTCAGTAATAGTTTCACTATATTTCTGAATATAGAAACTCTTAGAAATTCTGGTTTTGCATTGATACAGGTAGATCTGTGTCCCTAATACTTATAGACAGGCTTTATTAGGAACTGTGGATTTCATAGACCATGCAAAAAAGTAAGAGAACAAAACATTCACAGTTTAGAGAACTTTATATCCTAACTAGTCTTTCAGGCTTAAGAAAGGTCAAAAGTTGATAGATTAAGTTACCAAGTCATTGACATTATTTTCCCCTTATTGTGATCCTAGCTGCATGATTTCTTTTGTGTTTCTGGCTGAAATGAAGGCTATACTATCTCCAGGACAACTAATCTCAGAAACGTGGATGGACTCACACCTTTAAGAGCTTGTAGTTGTGTCTGTGGGTGAAAGGTGGACAACTCCACAAAAGCCTCTAGAAAACCTTTTTGCCCCTCATAAGACTTTGAGATCCCAGAGGATAAAGGAGGTTAAAAAATGGAAGGACCCTTGGTCTCAGTTAGATTTAAGAGTCTTTGTGATCATATCCAAAGCTCTGTGAAGGATTTATATGGCATTATATATATGGAAGGAAGAAATTCTCTCTGAGCCAAGAATTCCCAACACTACAATTTATTTTAAAATATACTCTGCTTTCAAGTTTGGGGACTTTAATGATTCTCCACATTCTACTTGCTTGGACTTGGACAGAAAAAGAGTAACTTGGACAGAAAAGGAGTATGCAAATAGAAATCATAATCTAGCTGTCTTTATGAATGTATCTGGATGAGCTTTCTTCCTAAACTTTCTTTCTGAAAATAGTAGTGTTCCCAGAGATGGAAACTACTGAGTGAGATGGTGCTTGGCAAAGTGTCAACACAGCATCAAAATACATTCCACCTGCACCCAGTGTTGCTAATTTTAAAATTTTATCACTATCATTATATTGTTCTCTTAAAAAAGTGACAGCTTTGTGGTGAAACCAAGCACAGTTGAGTCTTCTGCAACCTCATTATTAGCATATGAAAGTTTCTGAAAACCTGTAAAATTTGTGTGACTAGATTTTTTTCCCCCAAATGTATATAGAACTATTTTCATGAAATGAGTTGGAAGCCAAATTTGAGAAATACCAATCTGGTGATAGATATTTAAATATAATGCCTTTATTCACAGGCTATCTATCTATATAGATGGATAGATACAAATATATATTGATTTCCTGCTATGTCCATTATCCACATTGCTCCTAAAGGCTGTAGGGAATAAAGAAATGAGTCAAAAATGCTAATTTAAAATATACTAAAATGGGGAGATCAGACTAATGCACTCAAGTCAAGATAACATATAATCATATTCTGGATTATTTGCTATAAAGGCAGTGGTTGATGAGAGAAAGGAAGATGAGAGAAAGGATTTTAGATTAAAAGTCACATTTTCATGATTTCATGAAAACAAGGACCTTGTAAGAGAGGTTGAATTTGAGCATACTTTAAAAACTAGGAGACCCACCATAAGCAAGATAGGATGAAAGAAAGATGCTAAGTCACTAAAGGAAACCTCAGTAATTGCTGCCTGGCAGAGCAGAGCAGCAGCATTGGGAATGGTGTGGGAGGAGGGAAAAATTACTCAAAGACCAAGTGTGTTGGAGCAATGAGAAACCTAGAAGAGCTACATGGGGCAGTAATGTGCAGCCCAGATCCAAGGGCAGTCTTGTATATGTTTAGAATCAAGTACAAAGTTGGTGCAAGCACATAGGGAGTGTACATGCATTATTATCCCAATGTAAGCTAGGGTAGAGTGACCAGGGTCCATTGCCTGGGGTCTCCATTGTTCCTGCAGGTCAAAGCATATTATCCCTGGTCTCTGTTCTTACGTAACTTTCTGCTAATCCTTACAAGTACAGTATTTAGCTGATCTTGCTAATCTGGCCATGATATCTGCCTGTGGTTTTCAGCAGATATTGGTTTCCCAGTATGTTCCTCATACCAGGATTTTTGTTTCCTTGGTGAGAGGCCCCCTGCCTTACTGTATGCCTGGTTGACCAGCAAGAACTCTAGACACCACCAAAACAATAGCCCCGAGAACAAGGAGGGCTGGGGATCCCACAAGTGATGAGCTGTCGGGGTTCATTCTACAATAAGAAGCAGAAAGGTGAGGTGATGGAAGAAGTGCTTTATTCAGACAACTTTGGAAAGAGTGTGGTTGGTTGGGTTGAGTTTGAAAGTCAAGGAGTCAGAGAAAACCTTCAAGCTGGCATTGTAGAAGTCCTGGCCCAAGCACAAGCACTAGAGAAATATAGCTTCTGGACCCAGTGCTGGTTCATGCTCTACTTCCATCAATCATTGTGTGATCTTAACCACATTCCTGAACCTTCAATAACAATTTTTCTATATATTTAATGGGAATAGGAATGTTTTCTCTGCTATGAGATTATTATAGGTATAAATGAAGTGCATAAAATGGTGTCACTATGGTATCTGCCACAACTATGTGGCAGTAAATAAGTTAGTTATGATAGCAGGTAATTAGCTATCATAACAGGAAAAGAAAGGAAAAACATTTCCTGGTGGTAATTAGACTTTATAACCTGTTGTATATGAAGGATAGGCTAGTCTACCACCCAGGTGCCTTTTACTCCCTCTCATGTTGCATCTCCCTATCCCTCCATTCAATCAATTTTCTGCACTATAGTAGGACTCATCTTTCTAAAATGCAAACCAGATGACCACAGTTCCCCTTTTAACCTCTATAGCCTCCAGGAGAAAATCTAACCCCCTTAACATAGATTACATTGTCCTGTCTTGCCTGAACCAGCTCACCAGTTCTTCCCCCATAATCTGCACTTCTGACAGTGCAGTGAGTTCACTGCACTTGTTCACTCATTCCATGGGTGCCATGAGCTTCTACTGGGAAGCACACATGTAGTAGTATCATCCTTTCCTTCTTTGCCGATTGTGCATATTAGTTTGGAGCATGTACGATAAATTTAGAGATGTAGAAACCTTTGTACTTTGTATGAAGATACCACCAAAATGTAACATGAAAGAGGATGGTGATAGCGGAATGCCAGCAAGTTTTTCTTTCCTAACTGGGTTGTCTTGGTTACACTGCAGATTAAAGGTACAATCATTCATGCTATTTCAGTGTTAATATGTGCATTTTCCCTTAGGTTATGTTCTTTAAAAGTAAGTGAGATTATTCAAAGAACAAAAGGATGTATGATAAGTCTCCCTGCTACCCACTAGTGTCCTACAACCATTTGCCATCAGTTTCTTGTGAATTTTTGCAGATATACTTGGTGCATTTGAAGAGAATTATAGTGATATGCAAATGCTCCACTTACAAAAATGTATAACTTGTTGTGCAAACAAATTTGTGAATCTGTTCAGTTATGTATCATACTTGAATCTTATTTATTTCTCATGATTTCCATGAAATTCTCATGATTTCAATATTACATTTATATGTTTTTTTATTTACCTTTAAAATATTGATACTAGGGTATAAGATATGGAACAATGACTTTATCTAATTATTTTCCAAAAGTTTTTTTTTTTAATTTATTTAATAATCCATCCATTTGCTACTGATTTGAAATGCTCCTTGAGAGGAAAGCAGAAAAAGTGGGGAGAACTTGATGGGAGACTGTGGGTACTTTGGTGGCGGAAAAATCATGGTGACCCACCTAAGGAGAGAAATCCTATTTTGTGAAAAAATAAACAAGGATATTAAAAAAAAAAAGATAAAAATGAAATGCTCCCTAAATTTCAAACTTTTGATTTGTGTGAAGTTTATGTGTTGTTACATTGATTTGTTTATCTATTCATTTGCATCTTCATTTTCTCTGTGGTTTATGTATCATAGAATGATATCTAGTAGGGAAAGTCATTTCTTATACCAATGTTTCCAGGATTTTCCTGACAATTCTTGATTCTCAATTTCCTACATGAATTTTAGAATAATGTTGCATGTATTTGACAAAACACATGATGTTATTAAAATGGCATAAATGTGTGGATTTATTTTGGCACAGTCGGCACCTTTATGAGGTTGAATCATCCTATCTAGAAAATAGTATCTCTACCTTTCAGTGTTGAATGTTACTGCATTTAAGTTTTGCACATCCTTGCTTTGTCTTGTTACTGATTTTAATGAGGCATTTAATCAATTCTAACTCTTAAGTAATGTCTGTACTAGATTATCTAACCCTGCCCTAAAAGCAACCAGCCAAGAAAAGTCTAAAGGGAAAGTTACAGGGATCCAATGCAAGACTGCCACTTTCAGAAATTTCCTTGAACAAAGTTCTTCCAAGAGCTTGGAGATACCCCCGGCTATGATTTCTGTTTGGCACACTCTCATTCATAATGCAAATATGAGTGAGAAGATCACTTGTGCTGTCTGTCGTGAAACTCATCCAAAACTGCTCCAAAATATTTTCTTGTTATACAACATTGAGTCAAACAAAAATTTTACAAAACATGAGCTAGCTAAATAAAGCAGTCAGTATAGGTGAAAAATAGTGTTAGGTAGAAAGGAATACCATACCACCCCTGTATAGATTAGTAGTTCTTTACAACAGTGTTCATACCTAGTAAATACCAGTCACTGTTTAGGTGACAGAGACAAAATAAATCTGAGTCACTTATTGCCAATGAATATTTCACATTCTTAAGAACAATAACCTTAAGTTGTGCCTCCCTGGCAGCGCAGGAGTTAAAGACACAGTGCTATCAAGCCATTGCCAGCCACTGCAGCATGAGTTTGATACCAAGCCGGCCAGGGAGCAACCCACAGGGCACAACAGACCTCTCCTGTATCACCTGCTGCTCCCCTCAGCAGTGTATTTCAGTAGATCTGCCTGATCTGCTCCCCAATCTCTCTGGTGAATCCTCTCATATCCCGCACCTCTGGACTACAGCCCAATTGTTGTATGCATAAATAAATCTTTTCTAAAAAATAGAACAATAGTCTAAACATTGGATATTAAACTAACAACTAACAGATTCTTGTGTGGCCTTTCAATTCAATGCAGATTATTATGACTGAGGAAGCTTGACACTGTAAATGGGAAGTTGCTTTTCTTTGATTTACTACTTACTACTGATTAGAATACAGACTCTATGAATTGCAGATTAATTTGAGAAGATTGATAAATAGGAAGTGATTTTTGTCTAGTAATGATGTAAATGACTTCTAATGGAATCATAGAGGTTGCAATGTTATTACTCTAGAATATCAATCTAATTTATATTTAACAAACTTATTCCAGTGCATTTTATTTTTTATTTCATATATAACATATTTTATATATACCAGTAGGTATAATGTAATAGGTAAAACATAATGTTACATATACAATATATAACACAATGTATAATACAAGGATATTATATTACATATGTATACATAATATACATATAGATATGTATATATAATATACATATAGATAACATATAGATAGATGGATAGATAGACAAGATAGATAGCTCTCAGGATATGAGTCACTACCTGTATCTCCTATCTTCCTTTGAGCCAGCTTTGCCATTCTGCTAGTTATATCATTAATAAGCTAAATAATTTTTAATGTGTGCTCACTATATTATTACACAGGAATGAGGTTTTGCTGAATTAAAATTATATTTTGACATTAATACAACTTGATTTATTTTTCCTTATTCTTGGGCTAATTTCCATTGATACTGTGAGAAGTTGGTTGCAGATTATTCGGAAAAAGATAACGTTAGCTGTTGCTTTATGATTATAAAAATTTTTCAAATGCTTTTACTGCTTTTTGTATACAAATAGTAGAAGACTAACTCATCAACAAACTATTCACATATTATTTTTCAATATTAAATTCTTAATTTTAAGCCAAGAACATTTTGAAGTATTTTGAGCACAGGCTAGTAGTCATTTTCCAAATAATCATCTATGCCCCATGTTTTAGAATATAAAGAATGGCATTGAAAGTATCAGGAGGGGGCTTCCCCAGTGGCACAGTGGTTGAGCACTCTTCTGCAAAGCTGCCCACAGCCTCTGCAGTGCCGGTTGGATCCCTGGTCGCCAGTGCTGGTCCCACATGGCGCGCAGACCTCTCCTGCCATGCCTGCTGCTCCCCTCAGCAGTGTACTTTTCAGTCTGCCTGTTCTGCTCCCTGCTCTGGCTCTGGTGAATTCTCTCACCCTCCCGTGCTCCTGACTGTGCCCAGTGCTTGTATAAATAAATAAATCTTAAAAAAAAGTATCAGGAGGGATTGCATATAGCAAGAGTAAAGGTATACTTCTACAGTATGTATTAGGTCTTTAATTTTGGAATTGCAGTCAAAGAGTTTGAAAGCCAGTGATTTAAACATACTTTGTTCTAAGCTATTAGATGAGTGACTTTCATCATATGAGTTACTGCTGGAAATTATGAACTAAATAATTGTGCCTGGTTTAATGTTGGATACTTAGCAGAACCAGATATGTGAAGTAGCAGCTGAGGCCATTGTCCTTTTTTCCCTCCTGATGTGACCTTTCCATAGACACCTGCACTGCAGGATGAGCATATTACTGAAGGACTGATCTCAGCTCTGCCCCCCCAACTCTGGTAGTTAGGATGCATTGATCAGAGAAATGGAAGAAAGGATTTATAAAACTATGCCTACATTATGTCATTATATATCAGAATAAAACTCATACGAGGTGACAACTAGCTCTAAACTGAAATGAAACCTAAGCCAACGGGTTCTGAAATATGCATTAGAGAAATAAAAATTAAAAGAAATCCCCATCTCATGTTTAGATAGAAAAGAAAATGTGTCTGCTGATCTATATTTTATATTCCGTGAATGCTGTGCAGAATACTGCCTTATTTCACTTTCCTAATATATCCTTGAAGTTCAAGTGGTGTTTGGCCCTCTTCAATACGGAGAGCTCTGTGTAGCTCATCTAACAAATTCAATGTATTTAAATGAAAATATGGTATAAAGCCCACCACAAAAAAGACATCAACTATATTTTAACATCATAACCTCTTCCATCAACTTGCCATTCATAATTGTAGCACAGAATTTTTCATTTGTGTAAAAAGAAGCAGCTTTTGATGAAATAATTCCATGCTGAGACAGCTCTTAAATTGGGAACTTCTAGTAGGTTAGAAAATGTTTTCCAAGACCAGCCCAAATTGCAGAATGGTAAATGATCTGCCTGTTGGTAAGTGACTAGGTACTGTCACCATGTTGAGTCTATCGAACATTTTACAATCTAAACAAGATCGTGGAAGTTTTGATACACTTTTACCATTAAAAAAACAATTTTCACTCTTTTTTCATTGTCCTAAATAATGAATCAGGGCTAAGAGGGAAACATTGGGGGTACAAGTGGGTGGATCGTGTGTCAAAATTCCTGAGGTATTTTTCGAGGTATTTTGACCATCCCCAAACTTTCTGCAGACTCTTCCCTTAATTGTCCCCCACCTCATCACATTCACACTCAACACCTCTAATAACAGCCTTGCCAAGAGTGAGATGTTACCCTCAGGGTATGTTTAGGTACAAATCCATCAGAACCTTTCATTTTTCTGTTATGGAAGGTGTTGTATTCAAAAGCTATTCTTGTCTTTTTACATTGCCTCATATCTGAACTACATCCTTGTCAAGTTCAAATTTGGAAGCATTCTGTGAAGTTTTGCTGCTCAGAGTGCAGAACAGTAAGGGCTGATCAAGTGCACCTTAATGTGCAGTCTCTCCACAGGAGTGAGAGTGGATTTGGCTCATCCCCAAAGGTCAGTGAATTGAAGAGCTATTAAATTTGCCGGAATGGCCCCAATTGAGCTTTTCATACCTTCCTCCTCTCTCAGACAGTAGAGTTTAACTCAATGATGGGAGCCAGGTTTAAGAATGTTTTTAGGGCAATTGCAAGTGGAAACATTCCCAGGTCAAAGAAATAATGAGCTTTAAAGCCCAGGAGACATTGTTTTAGTGGAACTATTTTCTCCGTAAACTACTGATCTCAGAGTTTCATGTTGGAAGAAATAAAGAAAAGGTTAAGAAATAAATGTACTTCACTAGTTATTTAGATTTCATATCTATGTGCCCAAGTATATAACCTGGGTATTTTTGGCAGTGATCTAAATCGCTTTGCTACTCAACATGTAGCTCCTGAGTAGCTGCATGGGAATCACCTGGGAGTTAGAAATGCAGAATCTGGGTGCCACCCCAAGCCTCCTGAATCAGAATCTGCAGTCTTAACAAGAGCTTCAGGTGACAGGTGCACATGAAAGTCTGAGGAGCTATGGTTGAAGTGACATTGTTTTCCTGTTACTTAGAATACTCGCTATTTTATTGCTCCAAAGATACCATAACTGAAGAAGAAAGGATAAGCATTTTTAAGCTCTTAGCACCTCCAGGGATATTAACATTTTTATTTGCAGCAGCAGAACATGAAAGATTTGTTTCAATTACACCCTGCCAAAAATAGGTGTTATTATTTTTTAATTGTAAAATTTGCATATTTAATCCATATGACTTGATGTAAGGCAAGAAACTAGCTTTCATAGTTCTTAAACAGTTTTTCCAGAATTAGTAAATGGATAAGCCTCCTTTCTCTATTGAATTGAAATGCTACCTTTATCTTATATTTCAGTTATAAAACTTTTAAATTTGTATCTTTGCCATTCATAAGAATATTTCTATTCTGAAATCAATACTATGATCATTTAATAATGGTGGTTTTATGCTAGGTTTAAATACTTGCTTTTTGTAGTTAACATATCCATTTTCAGTTGTGTCTAAACATTTCTGCCATATTCTCAGTGGTAATATGTGTGTGTGTGTTTGTAGATGTAAGAGACTCCACTTTCCATGATACTTATTTTATAGACATATAGTGATGACTTGATCTGAACACTCAAAATATCAGCATTTTTCTGTCATTCCTTCCTATGCATCACCACGTTTATGATCTTCCAGTTAGTAGGATAACAAAATCCACTGAATCCTACTGAATCCCTGCATTCAACATAGTACCAAACCCGGTAGCATGACAGGTAGAGATTAGAAGTAAAGAAAAATTAAGGAAATAGAATCTATGTGTTCTGTTCTTAGGAAAATTATTAAAATAATGAGAATTTGTTAAATTTAAAAGTAGACTCAAGAGTTTTAAAGACAGACTCAAAGTATATAAAGTTACGCAATTAGAGAAAATGAAATGAATTTGTGTTAGTGTAGGGGGCAGGAGGAAAAGCAGCAGGATCTCTATGATTGAGCAGATGGGGTAAAGGAGGAGTCCTGGAGCCCTCAGTGGCTTTTTCAGGCTTTTATTGGGATTTACCAGGTACATGGCAGGCAGAGGTGCCAGGGGGCCCGGGGGCCGGGAGGCTGGCAGTCCTCCCAGCCCCCAGCAAGTCTTCACTCTTTCTGGGCTCTCCGGCCTTCTCTAGCGTTTTCTGCTTCTTTGCTCTTCTCGTGGTTCTTTGCTTCTGCTGGAGTCTCCATAACACTGCCCTTATAAGCCCAGTCTTAGCCCAGGTGAATCCTGTCTACATATGCCCACACCCTACTCCAGGTGCCCGCCATCAGGCATGCATTCAGGACCACAGGGTTCCGTCATCCATCCTAATGGCGGGAGGGCAGAAAAGCCTTATACTTTTTACCTTACCCTACACTGAGCCTCTTGTTTATCTTATCATTTGCCACTCACTCAGGAAATCACTGCATTTATACATATGCCCACCCAGTATTTGTGAACAAGAAGCAAAGTGTTTGATTAAAGCAACTAATTTTCTAACATCATTCTTAAAATGAACAAGATGCAAAGCCAACTGTTTGGACTGCTGTCTTCCAACTCTACCCACACTTGTTTTGTTCTGTTGTCATCATGGAACACAATTCAGTAGGGCAGCATATAAGAATGACTACATCATAAAAATTTAGTTTGAGAGAAAATGGCCAAATAAATACAGACATTACTTTTTGCTCATTTCTAAATGAAGAACCAAAAATGGTGATGAAATTATTCTTTTGAACAAATGTCAGAAAAAACATTTCTCTAACTACTGAGACCTACACAAAGGGATACTATTCTAAATCTATTTAAACCAAGCGCCTCTTTAACACATGAACAATTCATTTAATCCTCTGTCATTTTTCCATTGTTCCCTAACTAAGGACGATAGCCTCAGAAGAATAATTACCATGATTTTTGAAATTTGGTAAAATCCTTACTGTTTCGGTGAAAGGGATAATGTTTATAATTATATGGAATGCTGACTCTCATTGAGCCTTACAAATGACCAAATCAAATACTTTTTAAAATTGTGGAATCAAGTTCTTTCAATGTATCTTAAAAATAGATTTTCATTTTGTTTTCTAGAGGGATTTAAATAGGATCTTATTTTCAAAGCTAGTTTAAATTAGTTTGAGAAGTCATTTGTGATTTTTCTTTAACCGGGATCTTTAACACCGTGGTATAATTTGATGTATGACATTTTGACATCCATATAATTGATTAAGAGGGGTCCAGAGTAATGCTTAAATGCATGCTTCCTCATAAATGTTAGTAAGTGACTTAATTTTCCCAAAATGTTAGTGCCGGCATGCCATCTTTATAAAGTTAAAAGATTCATGCTGTCTTTTATGCATTTGATATTTACAGTTGAAAGGCCTGTAGCCTAAGTAATCCGGTTCACAGTCAGGCGTTTAACTTGACATTTTATAAAGCATGGACATTTGAGTCCTCAATCCTTTCAGTTTGTTTGAGCTAATTGTGAATTAAATGCTGGGTGTATAGGCTACGCATTATATTTTAATAAATAGTTCTTCTTGTCATTTTTATCTGCATGTTTACTCAAAAAATGCATTTTATTAAGTTAACATTTCTATTTTTACTCATATGTAGAAAATCTAGGTTCATACATAAAAATATTAAGGATGCATTCTAGCTGTGTTTTTCAAGCATAACCTATTAGTAATGTATAGAAAATGAATTTTGAAATTAGGCATTTTTGGTTAATGATAAAATACTAACTTTATCTCAATGTACATATAATATGGTCTTAGAAGACCTGGAAGCAAACTAATGTATATGTTCTGATAACCACATGCTGCCAATGACAAAATTGATAGTGATGTTGTTTTTGGAGTTGTTGGGTTCAGAGTGTGGGGGTCCTTGCCGTTCGCTCTGGGAAAGATTTCACCAAAGTTCCCCTTTTACCAGCACCGGAGAGTTCCCAGGTGAGTTTTTCCTTGACACAGAGACATTGGTTATATCCAAAAGGGCAGGTTTATTATAAAAGGGACAGAAGAATAAAGAACACTTGCATAGACACAAGTGGGCAGAAAGGACTGACTCCCAAAGGAACAGGTTTGCTGAGAGAGGCCGACATGGTCAAAGGCTGGTGGCCTTGAGGAGAGCTGCCTCCACTGGGGGAGGTCAGTTAAGAGAAGCCCCGGCATGGTACAGGTCATGGGCAGGCAGGAAGGCTGCTGCCCTGCAGAGGGAGAGAGTTGGTGAAAAGGAGAATCTGCATAGGCACAGGTGGACAGAAGGACTGCTGCCCTATGCCAGTGCAGAGATTGCACTTATATAGCCTTCTTCTCTTTGGGAAGGGCTCACTTCTTCATGGAGGGTTTGTTTGTTGTTGACCTTGAGTAAGCTATGTAGAATTTGAAAGGGGCCACATTTCTACAATGGGTATCAGTCTGCATATCTTCACCTTCAGGTCTGTGCTCCCTACAGGTAGTCTTTTCCTGCTTGGGTCTTGTGCATTGTGATCTAGGCATGCTGCCTAAGGATCTTGGTTCCTATAGCTGGATTGATGGCTATGTTAATCCCTTCTATCCCCACCTCCATCTCTTGGCATTGTATGAGCCAGGTTTCTGATCTTGCAGTGCCAACTTTTCCAGTTTTTCTATCCTTTTCCTCCATCAGTAATACTAGTTTCAAATGAGTCAGACCAGAGGTGATAAAATTGAGAAAACAGAGACCAATTATATATCGAAAGTCTCAGCGAGAAGAATGTAGTTAATTTGTGGGTTATTTCAAGAGATTGGTTTTAATATGAAAATTCATATCGACTACGTACCTTGAGTATTTAAGTTCAGAGACCAGATATGGAAAAACAGACTAAAGCCATTTTTAACCTTAAGCCTGATAAAAACATGAGTTTTGCCCTAGAGCGAGTTTTAGAGCTAACTATACCCTGAATTCAGGATGTTTTCCTTCAAGTAGTGCAGAAAATCATAGGTCACTGTGTACCTTCTTCCAGAGTCTGCCCATGATGAGAGCCCAAGGCAATTAAAAATGGGAGAAAATGACTCCCTTCGTCCAGTTAATGTGCAATGTGCGGTTCCTTCTTGTCTGTTTCTACCCTTTCCCCAGGCACCTATCTGGAGTATATATTTTCTCTACCACTTTTCTAAAATATTCTAAAAGAAAAGCTTACAAAAATGCATCAAAACTACTAAAAGCAACTCATCTCTATTCTAGATGGCACTTGAATAACATAAATCCTCTGTGTCTTGAGTTTTCCAGCACTACCATTTCAATGGAGGAAGTTTCAAGGTGATTAAGAATTCAGCTTTGTTTTCCCCATGCCCCGCTAAGTCAATTTGCTTGTAAACAACAACAAACCAATAAACAAAGAATTGGTCTCCAAATCTTCCCTTGCTGAACCCCTTTTCTAAGTTACTGTGCCCCATAACCCAGTAGCCAAATGCAGTTAAAGAAGTGAAAATCACTTCCTAATTTGACAAACACAGCATGTTAACATATGCACCCTGACTGACCCCTAAAAGCTCTCACCACTTTAGAAGGAATTCTTGAAATGTATTTATAAAACCAGTCCTATCTGTGAAAAAGCTCTGGATTTTAAAAATAATTTTCTTTTGTTCCTCCCACTTACTTGAATTGTGAATGTGCTCTAGAGATGGTTAGACCAAGTTGTGCTTTAATTTAAATGTGACCTACGTGATCCCTTAGCAAACACGGCTACATAAAAGCATGTTGTGTACAGATCCAGTGCTGTCGTCATCCTTTAGAGAACAATGGAAAGGATATATATTTGACAATATCCACAAGTCATGCCACTTATTGCAGCTCCACAGGAAGCAGAGTTGCCTCTGACACATCACGGGGTAACGATCTTACTGTTTCATCTCTCCAAGAGTTTCCACTTCCTTCCACAGATTTTTAAAAATCCCCATCTCTCATTGGCAGATCAGAGAAGCATTTAACCAAGAGTGCATGTCCTTTATGTTCCACTAAGACTAAAAATAAATGTAAATGGATGCGAGGCAAGGATTGTATCAACTTACATTGAATGACTCTCAGTTGCTTAAATTATCTGAATTCTTTAAAGTAGTCAGAAAGAACAGGAAGCCAATAGTCCATCACAGAGAAGTAGCCATGAAGAAAATTAAAAGAACTCTCTAAGAAAATAAACACTGGAAGAGCATTCGCTCCTTGAGTGACAGCTCAGGACCCAATGCAGTCTCCAGCCCGTAGCCATATAGCCTATGTGTAGAGCCACAGTCAGTCTGAACCCCAACCCCGCCACATGTGCATGGTCCTTACACTGTCTGCAACACATGTGTTCTGGGTGTCATTTCAGTCATGGGAGGGTGGAAATCCATGGGTGAACTCTCAACAAAATAATTGAAAGTTGCTGGATGACTGTGAGAATGTCACTGCAGTTTATGTATTGTTGTTTACTAGCAGGGAGAGTTAGTGCAGACTAAGTGATATTTCTAGATTTGTAAATCTACAAGATCCTTTTTTAAAAATCAGGATATAATAAAAGATTTAAAAAGGAAAGGAAGAAAATGTTTATGGCATTCTGAATCTGTTAAAACCAGTACAATGACAGCTGTTTTTCCAACTCTGGTTCATCCCCTGAGAATGCAGAAATGTTCTCCAGGAGATAAAAGCAATAAGAATCAGTAGGAAAGAAATGTGGACTCTTTACAGTAGTCTTGAGTCTACCTAGAGTTTTTATCAATAACCAAAGTATTAGGGAAAATATTAAACTGAAATGATGTGAAATGTGTCCAAAATATGACTAAAGGTTTATTGGTTTACATTATAGAGATAAAGATTTTTTTGAACTCATATTAACATTTCTTGTATTTCCTAGTATTGGAAAAATTACAATTTTTACTGGACTGAACTGGTGTAATAAAGTGACTAATTTGACAAATGTGAAAATTCATATCAAATGGTTAACCTCACCCTTGCATGTATTGCCATTTAGTGGTAATACTACATTAAGAGGTAATTTTATTGGTGTCATAGGGAACTTCTTTTAACTCCTCTGTTTAGCCCCTATATAAGAGTCCCTTAATCTATTTTGAAGTCATGATCCTGTTCAAGGCAACTGCAGTGTTCAGCAGAAATATCATCCCTATTATGTACTAGGACCTAGAACTAAACCTAACAATTGCTGTGTTTGGGCAAGTCACTGTGCCCCTCCCAATGTTTGCGTGGGCTAAATAAAGTTCCAAAGGCAACACAAAATATTTGTTAAGAACATAATCATAAAGGGTCGAACTGAGAGGTGTATGGACAGTTGAGAACCTTTTTGCTTCGGTGAGCAATTGAGCTGATTATGTAGTTATTGCTTCAATCAGTGTCAATTCCACATGCATATTGCCATGAAGAATTTTCTAGATGTGTAAAGTGAGCTTGATATTCTGTTATATCTTTTGAAGACAAAATGGCAGCTCCTACTCTAAGCAATGTAAGATCTAGTTACGGTGAAAGATACACAGAATTTATGAAGTGCCTGAAATACTCAGGAACACACTGAAATAGAGAGGACTATGGATCAGAAACATATCACGGAAGCTTGGAAACACATCACACCTATACATATAACTGATAAAATGGATTGCTCTGTCAGTTACGCTTAGGGATGGTACATAGCTCCAGACTGTAGTTTTCAAAGCATCTATTTTAGACCTAGGCCATTTTTGAAGAGTCTGATTTCACCTATGATTTGGAAGAATCACTTGTGAAGGTTCATTGGAAATCCAGAATAAGAAGGTTGGAGTGGGTATGTGATCATTCTCCCACTTGCACATCCCCAATGCTATGCCAGAATATATGATAAGCTCTATCCCAATATGCCCTTTCTCTAGGCAATGGCTTTCAAACTATAGTTTGCAGGAGATTCACCTGAGAGCCTATTAGACAATTTTCAGGCCACACCCCAGACCTACTGAATCAGAATCTACAGGTTCTGGAAAATACATTTTAAGTTCTTTAGGTGATTCTAAGGGATGTTAATGTTAGAGACACACTGGTAGTGTTTACTCCTAAAGATTCAATTTGGAGTAAGTGACTCCCCTAATAATGATTAGCCCTTAGATTCAGAAGGTTTTACAATAAATGGATCCTCAATGATTGACAGTGCTTCATATAGCAAATCAGAAAATAAGAAATGTCTGGAAGTTGTCAAACTTAACTGAATATTGGAATCACCTTGTGTGCTTAAAAAATGCCAGTGCTTGGATCTCACCCCAGAGTTCTTATTTAATTAGTGGGGCACTCTTTAAAGGTCCTTAGATAATTCTGACCTGTACTCATGTTTGAAACTACTGCATCAAAAAGTGGGTTTCTCTCCTTTTCCTGCTAAAAGCCTGTGGAAACTAGCAAAGGAAACAATTTTTGACCACAAAAGAAAACAAAGGGAACTATATTTTTAAATATTTCCAAGTTTTTCTTGGATGACATAGAATTTTTTTGCATTGCTATTTAGAGAGATATTCCTAAAGAAGCTTACTCTATACTGAATGAATAGTATAGCTATTTCAGAGAAAGTAAAGGTCAGAATCTAAAATCATTATTCATATTATGTTTAGCTATCAAAATGTTATAGCATCTATTTAAACTATTTTCTTTTTTCAAGGCACTCCTAATTTTTTCATTCATTTTTCCTTATTAATCTTATTAATTTGTTCCTATTTTCCAACCCCTAATTGCCTAATTGTCTCCTAATCTCAGTACCTGATAATCTTCTAACGACAAAACACTTTCTTTTTTTTTTTTTTTTTTGTGGGACCCTCACCGGCTGCCGCCTGGGAATGAACCGGCGCTGCAGAGGCTGTGGGCAGCCTTGCAGCCCACACTCAACCGCTGCGCCACCAGGGGAGGCCCAAAACACTTTCTATTAGAGGTCTGTAGAGGACAGGACTGGATACAGTGCAGGTTTCCTGATCCCATGCAGACCAGGTAAAGGAGGAGTCATAGTCCTCAGTGGATTTTTGCAGGTCTTTTATTGGGGTTCACCAGGCATATGGCAGGCTGGGGTGCTGGAGGGCCGGAGGCTGGCAGTCCTCCCAGCCCCCAGCAAATCCACACTCTCTCTAGGCTCTCTGGCCTTCTCTGCTGCTGCTTCTTTGCTTCTCACATCGGCTTCTTTCTCAGCTTCTTCTGGCGTCCCCGTGACACCGCCCTTAAAAGCCCAGTCTTAGCCCAGGTGAATCCCATCTACCTATGCCTACACCCTATTCCAGGTGCCCGCCATCAGGCATGCATTCAGGACCTCAAGGATCCATCATCTATCCTGATGGCGGAAGGGCAGAAAAGCCTGACATTTTCTTTACCCTACAAGGTCTCATTTACTGAACAAAACTTTTGAGAGTCATGGAAGTTTCATTGTTATATGATGGTTTCTTCAAGTTTTTCAAACATTTTGATTGCACTTCTATTACATTCAGTGTCTATTCTAGGTACTTTGGACACATAGAAAGCAAAAAACACCCAGTATCTTATATTTGAAGGAACTTAATTCTAATGGCCAAGTGATAAAAAATAAGCAATATAAGGACAGAATATAGTAAGAAGAAATTACAGATTTTGATAAGTGCTATCATAACAGAAAGTAGAATAGTGTAAGGAGAATTGATAGTGCAGCAGTGGGGGATGTAATTTTAAATAGGGTGGTTTGGGAAGGTCTCATGAAGAAGGGAATATTTGAATCAAAACTTGAAGTACAATTATTTGAGGGAAGAATATATCAGGCAGTATTTTTCATGAAAGATTAGAAACCAAATTTTTTTTTAGGTAACATTGGATTACATTATTGTTGATATTTTGAAAGTATAGGATCCCCTCCCCCGATATCACCAAAGTAGTGCACACATCACTGAATCCCAGACTCTGCCACATAGTTATAATTATTTTGCCCCCTTCTCTTTATTTTTGCCCCCTATCTCTTTATTCTCACTCCACCTCCATCCCCTTCCCTCTCTGGATGCTTCAGTTCTATAATCAGCTTTATTACACTTAAAAATGACTCCATCCAGTTGCTTATATCCGGTCATTCCATTTTTTTTAATTAGTCTTAACATTTAAAAAATTCAGAATTAAATACAATATCATTATTTTTCTTCTCAATAATTTATTTTATTTTATTTTTAAAGATTTATTTATGCATACAAGATCTGGGGTACAGGCCAGAGGTGCGGAGGGGTAAGAGTATTCACCAGAGACAGAATGGGAAACAGAACAGGCAGATCCACTGAAATACACTGCTGAGGGGAGCAGTGGGTGAGACAGGAGAGGTCTGCTGCACCATGTGGGTAGCTCCCTGGCTGGCCAGGGATTGAATTTGTGCTGCAGAGGCTGCAGATAGCTTCACAGTGTAGTGCTTAACCACTTGCTCCACCAGGGAGCCCAATATTTATTTTATAGAAATGGACAGTCATATAACCTTTTTGGGTGAACACTGTAAGACAAATTAGGGAGCACAGGATAGGAGAGTTGAGTGGGGAAGAGAGAGCAAGGCCTCTGCTCTCTGCGTCATAGTGTGCCTCCCAGAAAGTAGGAGAAAAACAAAACTGATTAAAACTGATTGTGTGCAGTTATTTATACAAAGGAAAAAAGGGGGGGGGGGAGATGGGCACGGGTCAAAGCGGAGAGGGGAAAGCAGCAGCAAGTCCTTTTGATGCAAGCATACAGAGATTTCTGGGATTTTGAGTGAGCGCTAGCTTGCTTTGTTAACAACTGCTATTTAACTTGCTTTTCCTTGGAATGCAAAATGTTAAACCTTGGAATGAAAGAAGATAGAAATGCTTATCTGATGGGCCAGGAAGAGAGACATGTCCTGTTTCACTGCATCAGAATTACTTGGTTTATGGGAGACCAATTATTAATCTTTTGAGAAATCAGCACACTGCTTTCCATAGAGGCTGGACCATTCTCTGCATTCTCACCAACAGTGTTGGAAGATTTCCTTTTCTCCATATACTCACATCACTTTATTGAGGAAACCAAGTTTTAAAAGATCATTTAAAAAATTTTATTTGTTATTAACAAAGGAAAAAATAGAATTATTTCCCCGATCACTCTGGTCTGCTCTACTTCCATCTTTCAACCATTTCCATGTTAATAATTTTTAAACAAGTAATTCCTACCCTAGGATACTCATTTGTGTTCATTTTCCATGGAGCATTATGAAATCATGAAGTGCACATGGTTATTATCTTCTTGCCATTGGCAACTCCTCTGCTGACATTTATTGTTGCCCTTCACCAAATGCATAAACATATCTCAGCATCCCAAATCGGTGTGTCTGTGTCTGTTTTTGTGTGTATTTTAGCCACACACACTACTGTGGATCTTAATGAGATCTATACTACAGCTCACTTCACAACTGCACTCTGATTGCTTTGGGAGCCCAGTGCTCTTTTCCGATGCTCGTGAAAGAGTTCATACCTAATCATCTCTAGCAAGTCAATGTTGTTTTTTGACTATAATCTCAAAAAGGTATGGGGGCTCAGTTTTTTTAAGTGTTGAGTATACAAAAACATCTTCAATTGTAAAACTTAACTAATTAATCCAATAGACATATATTGAGTCAACTCTGTTAGGGTATTTTGCCCACACACATGATATAATTTGTGTTAGTTCTTTTCATGGTCTTGAAAGAACAGCTCCCACCCTCAGTTTTAGCTGTATCTAGGGAGCTTTATTGTGATTAGATATTCACATTAGATTTTTCTGGTAATTATATCTTAAAGCCCTTAAGTTCAAGTGAAATTCACAGAAGTCACAGGTGATGCAACTAAATTATTGGTCATGAGTGTATATATACCATTTGAAATAAATCTTGCTATATCTTCAGTAATTAAAAGAGGTCCTTTAGGGAGTCACTTAAAACTACAGAGGGAGCAATAATATAAAGCCAATCTTTAGGGCTAAAGAGTCGTATAATTTATAGTTCCTTTTTATTTGCTACAGTAACTGATAAGCTCTGAATCTCATGTGTTAAAAAAAAAAATTATCTTTATTCCCAGAACTGACTGACTTTTTTCTTCCAGATTTATTCCCAAAGTACTCCATAAGTGATTTCCCTAGCAATGTCCTTAGTCAGCAGTGCTAATCAGTTTTGTTTTTCTCCTACATTCAGGGAGACACACTAGTGGCAGAGCAAGGTCTCCGCTCTCTCTTCTCCCCTCAGCTTGCCTATTCTTTGCCTCCTAGACAGCCCTAATTTGTCTTGCAGTGTTCACCCAAAAAGGTTATATGGCTATTAGTTTCTATGAATAAATACTGAGAAGAAAATAAAGATATTAGATTTGGTTCTGGATTATTTAAATGTTAAGACTAATTTTAAAAACATATGGAGATTACTATACAAATACATTTTAAATAAATACTGCCTACTTTATTTACAAGAGAGATAATTCTGGTATTTACTGACTTTCATTTATATTTTTTAATTTATGCTATTCTAGGGGATGCCAAGAGTATACCTAAAGTGAAATAATTTCATTTTTTATGTTAGATTGACCAAAGTTTTATGCTTTTAAATAAGTATTTGGATGGAAGAACATCAAGATAGATATAGTCAAACAAAATTTATTTTAGATCTTCAATGTCTACAATCTAAAATACATACTTCAGATTATAAAAATGTTATTCTATCATTCTAAGGAGAAGCTTATTTATTAGGAGATCACATTATTACATATCTGTGAAATTAGGCAAAAATTCTCTTTGTATGTTTTGTTCAGCTGACCATATTTATATAATTGACGATATATGAGTTTATAAAGCCAAGTTCATTGCTGTGGTAATTGGTGCAGACTCTTAAAAAAAAAGGAAAAAAGAAAAAGAGAGGCTCAGAACTTCACATTTTAATGCAAATGAATTGGAAGATATCCCCAGTGGTGTTATTCTCAGATGCTTCTTTCTGTCACTGATGATGATCTTGACAGTATTGATTTACTTAAAACTGGAGAAAAAGACAGAAGGGGCATTGAGAGAGATTATCATTTGCTTAATTAACATAATGTCATTTACATCTTTGTGTGCTCAGGTACTTTGAAATATGATCTTTACTGAAAACCATTCATTCAATAAACATTTAGGAATTCCTAAAAGAACAGAAACTTTTCCTGGGTCCACAAGGAGTAGGAGAATGAGGATAACATTGGCTGATAGGGCAAGTGTTCAGCAATACTAATGTGGTCAATTGGCTGGAAATTTAGCTGGGAAACAGAACAGAGAGTGACCGGCACAAGCGTAAACAATTTCTGAAACAAAATAAAAAAAACTAATTCAATAACTCAACCAAAATGAGCTAGAGATGGAAAACAAACTAAAATAAAGGGATAGCAAACAAAGAAAGAATAAATTTAAGAGAAACAGAACCTCACCAAAGACATATGTGACAACCAACCAAAATAAGTGCAGGCATTTTTGATAAGACTTTTTTGCATGTGAACTTGGCTAGAATGTCTCTTTGTAGAATATGGTTCCTAACTTGCAAAGGGGAGCTGACTATGAGTTGTTGGAAATTTGTATGGGTTTTACAATTAGTTAGGATTCCTAGATAATGAAAACACCACATAAGAATTACACCTTTAGAAAAAGTTTATTTGATTTGTAGGTATAAAAACTGTGAGTCAGATTCTTATATTTGAGATTTCGGATATAGAAGTCATAAACATACTTTTCCTTATACACTTAGAACAAAGTCACTATAGCTACACAACTTAAAATGTCCAAGTAAACATAATCATCCCTGCAGATTTCGAAAGCTTAATGTGAGTTACCACATTCTGAATTAAATTAAGAATGCCTTAAAATGGTGACAAATTAGTACCTATATAGAAGATAAATTCCATACCCACGAATAGAGTGTTTCAAGTGAAAGGTTTGAAAGTCAGCAATTTTATTTTACAAAAGAAGTACAGATCTACATTAATATCTTAAAAATTACTTATCTTACTAATTATATGTACACCATCAAAACAGGAAAGCAACATATAAAATATGTTTAACATTTATCATATACCTGGTACACATTCCCATTGGCTCACATTGGGAATCATCTCACTTAATTTATATATCTCCTGTATTGGGATAAACACTGCTGCACATTTTTGAGATAAGAAAATGAGACTAGAGTGTATAAAAAAGATCACAGACTAGTAAGGGCATAGATGTAAACCTATCTGTCTGGTGCTAGGTTTAGACTCTAAACAGTACAATGAACTCTTGCAGACAGGAAAAGAGCAAGGCCAATGAGAAAAGGAAACTTTCCTATTATTCCCAAAGTGTGTAATTTAGTTTCAAGTAAGAAATGGAAAAAGATTCAAAGGCAGAATGAGTCCTTTCTTGGTTTTGTACCTTTGCTTCTCCTAGGTGATGCTTATGATCGCATTAGTATTATGCTTGATTAAAATGTTTCCTCTTATGTCTGTTCATAAAAAGAAAATTTCCTCCCACTGACTTTTGCAAGGCTCTAAGAAGCTACTGCATAGAAAATTTTCCTAATAAGAATTCTGGTTAGACATTAAAAATTTCTAGTAGCTATAAAGTTGTTTGACATTTACAACACTGAAGAATTTATTTTAAAAATGCAATACTTTATGAACATGAACAACCACTTTTACTGTTGTCTTTTAAAAGATTACCATGCAGAAGAACTACAATGTATTGCTATCTGATTTGCACATTAGCATATATGTCAACATTAAAAATGACCATAAGAAGGGAAAACTTCCTAATTAAAATGAGACTCAAAAAGGAAAAAAACATGGTGTAGGCTCAACACTAGTTTTGTGGGTCTAAGTCTCCTCTCTTAATGCTTACTCATCATTGCATAAATGGAAAATTCTTCCTACTCCAAATTTCTGTGACTTTACTATGTTTCAACAAGGAGATAACTGGAAATTATATAGTCTGAGCAATAAATATATACCCTTTGTCAATTTCCAACTATTTATGGCTAGTATACAGAAAAACAGCTGATACTTTATGTTGAACTTATATTCTAGGTTCTTGGTAAACTAATTGATTACTTCTGGTGAACTTTTGTATAAATTCTTTAGAATATTAAGTGGAATTTGCAGGTAGTTGATTTCTTCCTTTCAATCTCTATGAGTTTTTTTTTTTTCTTACCTTATTGCGCTGTCTTGGATCACTAGTGGAATTTCAAACATGAGTGGTGAAAGCAGACATCCTTACCTTGTTCCTGATCCCATCCTTGTGTTGTTATTCATTGTGAGAGAAAAGCATTTAGTATTTTTACCATTATACATCCTATTGACTGTAGGCTGTATCTAGATATCATTTATTAGATTAAGAAGGTGTCTATTGCTAGTTTGCATTATTTTTAATGATGGAATTTATTTTTTTTCTTATTTTCTATAGTTATTAAGATGATCATATGGCTTTTATCCATTAATTATTACATTCTATTTTAATTATTAATTTGCGTTCATCTACCAAAAATGTCCCTTTATCACCTGTTTAGCATAGTATATGGACTATATTACATAATTAATAAATACTAAGTATCTATACACTTACTAATACATGGATGGTGGGCACTGTACTAGGGGCTCAGAATTCTCTAGGTTATGTGCTTTGCTTCCCTTCTCTATAAGTGAAACCTTATTTCTGTGATAATGTTAGGTTGCAAATACAAAATGGACTAATCCAATTGTAATTTATATTTTTTTCCTTAATACCTTGAAATCAAGACTAGGTGAAGTATTTTGTACACAGACCCTATAATCCTTTAAAATGTTCAGTTAGAATTAGTGAATTATAGTATTCCATATGCTCTACAATAATCCTTTACAAATGAATTACCTAGAAGTATCTATGTGTATGTGTCAAAGTGGGTATATGTGTGTATTCCTACCCTTAAAATAATTTTACCTTCTTCAATGAGCCATCTAAAGTTTAGTTTTAAAATCACTGGTAGGAAATAAAAACATCTTGTTAGTTAACTTTCCTCAGTATTTAGCTGCTATTTGGCTTTCTCCCCATTTCTTCCTCTCACATGCAACTCACTTGCTTATGATGGCTTTTATTAAGAATAGTGCATTATTTTGTAGGATTGCTGTAAACTATTAAATGTTACTTTTCTAACACAGAGTTCAGTGAATAAATTCATACCAAATACAATGGTGTATTTTTAAAGTAATGTTTTATTTTCTTGTAAAAGTAGTGCTAAGGTGATGTAAAACTGCTTTCACATAATATAAAATATAAGATGTGACTACTCAATCACATATATGCTCTTCATTACACACAGCATGACAGTTAGTGTAGTTGTAAGGGCTTTTCCAAGAAGAATTTGATGAAATATATATCCTGAGATGGTAAGCATTCTTTCAGGAACAGATACATTAGTGATACAGTTTTGAAGAAAGCTGTGCATGGGAGTAAATATAAAATCCTTCATGAATGGAGTATTGCCATTGAGTTTATTCTCCAGCTGGGTACTATGATTTTCTTGTCAGTTTGTAGTGTCACCTGCTCAAGTGACAAAAAAACCTGTGGTTTCCTTTTATTTTCTGTTACAAAGAGAAATCTGAAGAAACACAAACTACCCACAGATTTTATCTTTATTTGAATTTGCAGGTCTATAGGAACTCTGGCTGATGATGTGCAGAGTTTCCTCTTAGTCTATTAGTTTAAAATAGATGCTTCAGTTTAAACTAAGATGGAAAAATCTATATTAGTAAAACTGTTTTCCTCTTACTATTTCAGGGGAAAGGGCATATCAGTTTTGTAAGGATTGTTTTTTTTTTTTGGTAGTTAACCAAAAAAATAATTTTTAAGTGTACTTTTTCCTTTCTTTTAATAATCTTTTCATTTGCACACTACTCTGTCTTATTAAAAATAGTCAACACCTATATCACAAAACTAGTTCAGAATTATGTTCATATGTTTTACCTGCCTCATAGCAATGAGTTGGGTATCCTTTCATATTATCTGGTAAATGATGATAATTATTATATTTCTTTTCTCTTGTCTCTGAAACTATGATTTTTTGGCAATAACATCTTTAGGAAGAGTCATATTGAATGCAGCTATTCTTCTCAGGAATTTTTCTGTGAAAGATATCATTTCCACCATTCTCCACAACAATCCACTGACAATGAGAAACAAAAGTGAGTCATAATGAATATTTGAGTTAGAAATGAAATAAATATGGTGGACACAATGACCTGTCTAACCATCTTATCAATGCAATTTACTAATAGTGATTTGAAACATAAGAGAATTAAAAGCACTCTAATAAAATATTTATACTGTTATATATAAAAGAGAAATTACACTCAGACATATATGGAGAGAAAAATTATACTTCTGCCTTCTGTACATAAATCCTAGCCAACTAACAAAACCCTGTCCAGAAAAGAACAGGAAGAAGAAGAATAATGTTCTGCAGTTTTAAGCATGGACTATAAAAGTGTTATACTTCAGGGGCCTTCCCGGTGGCGCAGCAGGTTGAGCGCTGCACTGTGAAGCTGTCCGCAGCCTCTACAGCGTGGGTTCGATTCCCAGCCAGCCAGGGAGAAAACCCACATAGCGCTGCAGACCTTTCCTGCCTCGCCCGCTGCTCCCCTCAGCAGAGTCTTCGGTCCTTCTGCCTGTTCTGCTCCCCGCTCTGTCTCTGGTGAATTCTCTCACCCTCCTGAGCCTCTGCCCGTACTCCAGTTCTTATATAAATAAATAAATCTTAAAAAAATAAATTTCCACTCTTTAAAAAAAAAAAGGTGTTATCCTTCAAAGAAGCCATAAATCTTCATTCATTCTGTACTTGTGTTTAAAAAGCCCTAATGTAGAATACCTATAATTTTGTAAGTCACAGCCAACAATTGTCTAGTTATTAGTGGATTAATTCTCAGCACCATGAAAGATGAGTCCAGAATAAGTGGATCAAACAGAACTGTATATATTGAAAGTCTGGGAATGGCATGCTCTGTTTGTAATGTTACATAAATGGTTACTTATTAAAAAGAATTTAATAATATTTCCACTTAACAGTGGCTACTTTTTCAATAGTTTGTGTGGAAAAACTGAAAGTCTGTCTTGACAATGTAGTATTGATCTGGATGAAGCAAGATCAATAGATATTATAGTTATTCAGTGACTAAGTTATAAAAATAAATCTGAATTATCCTACTGGCAAATAAGCACAACTTTTACAAGAAATGCTCAGATTTGTTTGCATTTTATAGTATATTGTTCACTTGCAATAACAAATAAGGCTTTCTAACTGCTGTAAATTTTATCAAATGCTAGAATAATATATTTGCTTGAAGAAATGTTATAGGTATATACAAGACAACTTTATAAAACTAATTTACTATAAAGTAATGCTGCTTAACATATCAAAGTCAGTCATTTTAATCAAAATAATGAAAATAGTAATGCATTGGTACTTTTTATGTAAGTCTCAGTCTACATATGTGTGCATTTCTGGTCATTTTTGCATGTCTTGCTGCATTTGTGGCACAGTAAAACCACACAAAATGTAGGGCATGTGCTGTTAGCCCCTTGTCTGATGGGTACATTTGGGTGACAAAAATTCAGTGGAATTTCACAAAGTGATAGAACCAGTGGGTGATAGAATTAGACTTTTGGTTCAGTTTCTTGAATTTGCATGTTCTTATCAGATTCACTAGCTTTGAAAAAAATTTCCCTTTTACACAAGATGTTTCTCTGGCTTTAGTGAATGAAGTGTACTTTTTTCACATAGTGATGAATACCATCTGCAATTTTGACATTACTGCATGTGGTCTGTGTATAAGATGCAAGAGGTTCCAAAGCCAAGGAGTTTTCAAAGGTCTTATGCCTGCCTGATCCACGTATATTCCAAATGTGGACCCCAGGAAAATCCCCATGGAAGCATGACTGATCTAGTACCAGGCAGGGCACAAACATTCCTCCCAGTGCAATTTGCATGCTTTCTGGAGTTGGAAGTTGAGAACTGCAGTTAAAGTAGCACAATCAATTTCTGAAAAACAGGCTGAGTTTCTTTCCAAGTTCTGTGCATAGGTATCTTTTATAACACAGTGAGCCACTGATAGAAAATGATGCCTAAAAACAGACTGGAAGAAGAATGTGAAGGGAATATCTGAAAGGTGACCAGTAGGACCTTGCATACTATATGTGTATGTCCCTAGGAATTCAGAATTGATTTTCCCATTAATTACAATTATCTATTTCATATAAGCATTGGAATCTTACCCTGCTTTATTTTCCTAAAATGTTTAAAAATCCCAAAATGAGGTATTTTATGGTAAAGTTCTTATCTATTATTAAGGGCAATTTCTTTTCTGAGTTGCTTTATTCATATAACATTAACAAAAAATAAGACTAGAACCTGGTTCTCTGTCTTAATGTATAAGTACAGGTCAATTTTAATTTCTCTATCATAATATAAAGGTAGAGAAGGAATATAACTTAGAGCTTTTATTTATTATGTTTCTATTTTCAAATATTAAGTTATATTTTTTTAAAAAACTAGATTAATAGTGAGGAATTTAGACATCACTGCATTCATGGAATGCTTTGATGGTGAGGGTGATAAGAAACTAGAATCTGTGGCTCCAAACCTAAGGAGCTTTTTGTAAAGGTATATTGGGAAGGGGAAAAAAAAAAAACAAAAAAACAGTAAATGGCTTAAAAAAACACACACACATAGCGTATTTTGGGCCTCCCTGGTGAAGTAAGGGGTTAAGCACAGCACTGTGAAGCTATCTACAGCCTCTGCAGCAAGAATTCAATCCCCAGCCAGCGTGCTACCCTCATGGTGCAGCAGACCTCTCTTATCTCACCCACTGCTCCCCTGAGCAGTGTATTTCAGTCAGTCTGCCTGTTCTGTTCCCTGCTCTGTCTCTGATGAATCCTGTCACCCCCCACATGTCTGGCCTGTACCCCAGTTCTTGTATGCATAAATAAATAAATCTTAAAAAAAAACATAGCATATTCTATATCAACAAATGCATCAATATAGCACACCCAAGTTCCAGAGTCTCAGAACATGCACAGATATAACAGTTAAGAAAGAAAGAGAGAGAGAGAAAGGGAGGGAGAGAGGGAGGGAGGGAGGGAGGGAGGGAGGAAGGGAGGAAGGAAGGAAGGAAGGAAGGAAGGAAGGAAGGAAGGAAGGAAGGAAGGAAGGAAGGAAGGAAGGAAGGAAGGAAGGAAGGAAGGAAGGAAGGAAGGAAGGTAGAATGATGGTGAGATGTTCAGGTTTACCAGAAAGGTAAATTTCCATTCAAATTTTGATGAATATAATATGATGCTTATGAAATAGAATGTGTAGCATGACATTCTAGAGAGAAAGAATTGTGATAGGTTAAAGGTACAAAGCATGTATAAAGGTGCAAAAGCAAGTCATCATAAGCAACATGAATGAGAGAGTGAGATCATCAAGAGAAGGTCAAAAGGAATGTTTCAGAGAAAACTTTAAAAAAATATAGGCAATTGCATTTAGCAGGACCAGTCCAGGAGAGAGTATGGAAGACAACATAAGGACTTAGGTAAGGAATATAGAGTTAATATGGTAGGTAAAAGAGAGTCCTAGGAAAACCTTGAATGTGACAATTGTAAGCACTAAAGATATCTTACCGGTTAAAAAAAAAAGTGCTGGATAAACTGAGGAGCACATGAGGTTATTTATTTCTGCCAAAAGGAACTTTTACATGATATTGCTACTGGAGTATAAGAGGGTTCCAAAGACAGAGATATATCTCAGGGATATTCCAGGAAAATAAATAACAGAACCTAGTAATAGATGATCATGAGAAGTCAGAGAAAAGAGAGCAGTGAAAAATCTATCTGGGATTTGTGAGCCCAGGAAATTAAGAGGAAGCTGCAACTGAAAATTACCAAGTCTGTTGACGCTCAACTAATCAGGTTTTATTGAGTATTGTCTTATAGAAAGCACATTTTTAACCATTTGTCTAAGTCAAGAAATGTAGAGGCTAGTACCAGTTTTTGCTTGACAACTGGGTGGTAGAGGAGGGATATTGTGTGTGATAAATTTATGTGCTAATGTGTAATACTAAATTACCAATACAGTAGCCAAAAATCTATGAATCCATGTTCAGTCTTCTGGTATCATTTTTTTCCCCAACTTATTAATGCAGGCTATTACAGGTCCAGGTTTTGTGTATTTCCATCTTAAATTAAGTATCACAACACCTGCCTAAGAACTTAGAAACTAATACTATAGCCTTTAGAAACTAATACTATATGCCTTTAGAAAATAAGAAATAAGTATCCTACACAGAGTTAACTATTATTATAACCCACACTTTATATAATTAGAACAAACAGGCAAGTCAATACAAGGTCTTGTATTTACAAAATCACTGCATGCATAATCAATATTGTTCCATGTAGAAAGAGGATAAGCCACTGTGACTTTTTAGCTGGATTTTTTAATAAGTTGAATTATTATTCTTTTGTGCTTACTGTGGCAAAAACATCACATAACATTTAAAAATGTCAGAAAAAATATGATTTTCTCCTTGTCATTGTATTCTTAATCTAAGCCTATTCAAAGCAATGGCTTAAAATAACTGAGAGATGTAAAGTGTCATTAGCTCTACTTTCAACAACATGGTGTATTTCTCCTGGACTTATTTAAATGGTAAAGTGTTTTGAGATTTATCACTAATACTAGAAGTTTTTCCTGACTTTTGTTTCACATTGTGAGAGTCAAAATGATAAATTCTGCATTCATCTGTTCCATGAACAGCTTGCTAAAATAAAATTTTTCATTTACTCATAAATTTAACTCATGATGGTTGAACACATACAACCACATATTATACATAGGCATGTGACTCTATAGAGACAGCAAGCAAGGTAGTGCATCATGAATATTATGACCTAGGTCAATAGAGAGCTACTGGGGCACTACAGAGATACAAATCATCCAGTCTGAGTAGAGCAGGGTAGGTAAGAATAGGCAGGAAAGACCTACAATACCCCTAAGTCTGGGTCAGGCAGATGAGCAGAAATTGCTGAGGTGATTGGAAAGGCTTTACATCCAAATAATGAAGTTGAAGAATTTAGCAACCACCAGCCACCAGATTATTAACTGCTTTGCAGCCCGTGCCACATATTTCACATATTCTACCTGAAGGATACAGTTCTTGGTCAGAAGTGTGACATGATTAGCTTCACACTGGGAAAGATCAGTGGTAATGTGAGATTTCCCTGGAGGGGATAAAGACTGGAATAGTAGGATCCATTAAGAGACTGTTAAAGCAACCCAGAGAGAGATGCTGATAGCCTGACCAAAGATAGTAACAATGGGATGGAGACAGAAAAATGCAGTCAAAGGTGTGAAGAAATGAGAATCAAAGGGACTCTGTTTCTGTCAGGGGAAGCATTCCAGTCTTCATTTTACCTCCCGGCACTTTTCTTTGCCCTCTGGTTACCTGATATTCTCTTAGATATGCTAATAGACGTATTTTATTTTTATTAAGTAATGAGTCAGAGACTGTAGTGTAGAATTCTGTCATTGTGTAGTGTGGAATTCTGTCACATGAGATTTGACACCTTGCACAGATGTGTTAAGTGTTTGCTTGCCCAAGGTAGTTCCTTAAATGTAATTGGCTGCCATTTTAGCCCGTTCTAAGACGTCTGCTACCCGGTAATAGTTTCAATAACTGAGACTACCACATATGGTGAAATATTATCAAGTCCTTGTGTAGTAATTTTCTCCAAAATCAGTGCCTGGGGAAATGTGAAACTATCTAATTTTTTTTGAAAGATTAATAACTTTCTTTATCCTTTAAAGAAACCAAGTGTGCAGAAATACTCAAAGGGAAGTAATAAATTAGAAAAACTATCCTTTAAATTGCACCTACTACTTAATCAAATAAAAAAGATAAGTTATTCTTCACTATGTGGAGCCTGGCAATAAAAATCAACATAACCAACAAATATTACATTTAAAGCAACTAAGAGATGCCTTACAGGATAAACTAACTTTACAGATTCATGGGATTTCAGAGCTAGAAGGGAAGCAAGAAATCAAGTTTTCAGATAGAAATATTTAGTTAGGACTAAAGCTAGGGTTTGTTTGAAATTAAATGTCGAGATAAATCAGAAAACGTATCTCCTCTATGCTCAAGAATGTGATTTGGTCATATTTCACTGTAAAATTATATTGATGTTTGGCTCAATATAAATGATTGATTATCACAGCAGTAGTCAACTGCATGTTTCTTTGGGGTAGAGAAGTCATTTCTTACACCTTAGTACTAATATTAGTCGCTACTGTTATTAAACCTTTGCTATTAGTAAATGTAACAGAATCTCAACTTGAGCTAAGATCAGTAACCAACCAAAGCTAAAGGCAAGGGGATGAAAGGCATGTTCATGCTACTGAAAAGTCCAGGGCCCAACTGGAACTAGGAGCTTGAACCATATCACTAAGATTTTACTTTTCTTTATCTCTGCATTGGTTTTGCTCTCAGGCAGATTTTTTCCTTCATTCAAACAGTTCAGTGTCTCAGTAAATAAAAACCAGCTTTTCTTGCCTACTAGTGACAGAACTTAGTATTGTTGGATTTCCTAGGACCACCAGAGACATATTCAGTTTCCCTTTAGCTCTCTACTGGTCCACTCTGCATAATGATGGTGTATGTAAGGGAAGGAAAACTTGGATTGTATTGGCCAGGCCTGGATCACATCCGCACTCCCCATTAGCGGTTTAAATCCTCCTGGACTGCCAATAAGGAAAAAATAGTAGAAAATGGGTAGAAAAAGAAGGTTCAATAGATAACCATTGGGTAAAACAGAAGCTCTTTACACTGCAATTCTGTGATTCTCCTTCCTCATCTTTTTTTGTGGTCAAGACCATGCCAGCACACTCCCTAGGACACATTTGAGAGACGAGTTGTGGAGCTGGTTTGCAAGCAAGACTCTGCTGCTCTGTGAGCAGCTCTCTTGTTATTTATTTAGTAATAATGAACAAGCATGATTGATTATGTGACAATGGCAGGAGAAGTAGGGTCCAGGGGAAACAAAGGGTATTCATCTTATGGGGAACAGGATTTCAAAGGGATCAAAGGGTAATCAATTTTGTAGAGAACAGAGGAGGACATGTCGGCCACGTATACAGGGAGAACTTCCTGTGCAGGTGCTTGGTGCAATTTTCAAGCTACTCCTAGACTATGTCAGACCCTGACCACACAATCAGTCCATGGTTACCTAGGCGTCCTGGCCGCCTCGGATGTGGGCCATTGTCTCAAGGCAGTCATGCGGGAGTGCCTTATCAAATTCTTTCACACACACATAGGTGCACAGAGAGGCCATGCACACACAGGTGCAGAGGCCCTAGGTGGAAAAGAGGCCACAATCTTTACTACTCAACACATATCTTTCCTTTTCTATGTGTCAGCTCTTATCAAACTTAAAAAAGGTGTTTTTGGTGAGATAATTTTTTTAACACAAGCTTATTCCTTATTAGGAAATTTCTTTTTGTCCTAATCCAAATCGTTACTTCCATTTTATTCTACATATAATCCCCAAATTCTTGCTAGGCAAACTTGGAGATTACTAGAGACAGCAGGAATGAAGGTAGAGGCATCATGAAGTAATAGGCTATGCACTAGTTCAAATTCCAGAGACCAAAATGCCTCCATGAGCATTTCCCTCCATGGGTTTCCTTTTGCTCATAATGACAAGCTGGGGTGCTAGGATCTCTTCCCGCCCGGATGTTTCATGATACCTGCAAAGATGATAGTTGTGCTCCTCTGAGGTAAGACTTGAAATCGTATTAGTTTTCTCCCGTGGTGTGGGTTTCCCTTATACATCTCCGGAGAGCTTCGCTAACATGTGACCCTTTTTCTGTGACTTCTTGCTTTACTCAACCTGGATTCCCCTTGAATGCAAACACTCAACAAAGACTTTTGTGCCAGTTAGCTGTTTGGGAAGTGGTCCAGAGAACAGGAATGAGGGACAGGAAAATGAAATGAAGGTGGACAGTTAGCAAGAGAGTGCACTAAGTTCTTAGGGCAACTGGGCTAGATTTCCCCAGGTCCTTCTGAGGAATCTATAGAAAACCTGAGGGTGATAGAAGTTTGTCAGTATGGGTCCTTCCACCATTCTAGAAGTTTCTCCTTTGGGTTACAGATATTCCTGTTCATCTGAGAGACCCTAAGCAAAAGGCAATGATGAATACTTGAGGCAAGATGTCAGTGTACACTGAAGCCTGATTAGAACTGTCTGCTATAGCCAGCACTAGAGTCAAAAATGAAGCCAAGAAGATGTGAGGTGTAGGCAATAGGTGTCTGGTAAACCCACCTTCTTTCCTGTCTTTTTCAATGCTCTCCCTCACACACTTGAACATCTAGTGCCTATTGTCTGCTCTACTTCAATGTGTCACTGACCCTGGAGACTTAGCTCTGTAGCAACTGGACTGCCGCTGTTTCCATTGCCTTGCTTATCTTTCTTACTCTGTCTTCTAGTTTAGACAGTCCCTCACACTTAAAATCTTATGCCTCTCTCAACAACTACTGCTTTTTTGTAAAGAACAAATTCCCTCTACTTTCAATTCATCTGGACTTTTAGTCTACAAATAATAGTCATTATTTTAATTAAATGTCATGTGAACATTATATGCCCATATCTTCTTCTGCTTCTATTTTCCACTTAAATATCTGTCTCTATTAACTCTCCATATCTTTCACATCCTTCAAACTTTTGAGTCATCTATGTTTATCTCACCTCTGGTGCTCTCACCGCTTCTCTCCAAGCTCCTTCAAAATCCTTACCTGCCCCAATTACTAGCATATTTATCACTAGTTTCCTCATTATGTTCAGCTTAACTCAGGGAAATTGTCAGTGTCTCAATGCACTGTAAGGTCAATACAGGACAGTTAAAAATTTCTTTCTGATTAGTTGCTGTTCCTTCCATGGACAGGGGGGTGGGCAGTTAGTGGTTAGGATTTTAAGTCCTTTTCTGTCACTCCCTGTCTGTATAAAACCTCTCAGTAGCAGCTTCTTTATCTGTAAATGGATCTAATCAGAGTACCTAGCTCAGAGTGTGAAGAATAATCATGTACGTGAAGCGTGCAGCCTGGTGTTCAGCACACAGATGCCTGGCCCTGCATTTGCAGGCTATTATAATTGCCTTTAGATAATGGCTGTCAGTGTTCTGCAGTGCATGTATGTTTGTGATTTTTCTAGCTAATTAAGTTGAAACTCACCCAATGCTTTATGAAGATCATTAGCTGGTTACTAAATATATCTATACCACAAGTTGATAACTATTTTTGGAAAGGGCAGGTGGTAGGTTTACATTTCAGGATACCTTAGTATTTTATTCAAGGAAGCCAAGTTTGTCATATGTAATGAAAAATGCCAGAACTTCAATCACTTTATGACTTCTGCCCAGAACCCCCTGCCATCTCCCCTTCTCTTGTCCCATCTCACCTGTCCTGTGGCTTCCTCCTTCATGAAGGAGGAAGATTTCTCTCTTACTACATTTGAAAATTTCACCAGAAGATTTGCTTCTGCTCCTTTCCTCTGAGGCTTTCCCTGTGCTAATTGCATCTTTGCAACTAGATGTCAAGCTGCCTTAGGGCCAGGATCTTATCCAATCCATTCTTTATCTAGGACAGTAGTTAGCACACTGCTGATTACACAAGAGGTTGGAGAAAACACTGCTTGATGGGTTTTACTAATTAAATCACATTGAATTTCCAAATCTGTAGTTCAGTTCACTAGTTTACTTGTAGTACAATACTTGAATTACTAGTAATACTGTGTAATGCTCTACTACTGACCTTTACAATATGACAATTATGTTACAGAATATCAGTGGTGAGATGCAATCTCTGAATCGTTTATTGGAATGAAAAAAGTAAACAAAGCCAATGACTTCCCTTAATTAGAAAACCTTTCAAATTACACTACATGAATCACCAGGTTGCCCTTAAGAAATACGGGATTTTTGCTGTTTAAATGCTCCAAAACCAATACTTCATTAGATTTACTGTCACCTCCATGTGCCTGTTTACACTGAAGAATACAATGATAGCATCAGTGACCTGAAATAATTGCCATGTACGTTTGTTTGTGATGAAAGTTCAATTTGTGCTGAAAGCTGCCTGGAGCTCAGACTGCTGGCCTGACAGCAGCCAGCAAGTTCCTCTTTTCTGGCCTCAAAGAGAAGGAGCAGAAGCAGTTTGAGAAGACAGGCCTTGAATTCCCTCCCTTCCCCCTTCTGCTTCCCTCAGGCATGAAGCAACAGTTATGGCTGAAGGAAGAAAGGAATCATTACTTCTGTGATGTGGGGTAGGATGCGGACACACAAACCACCATCGGGCAGCTGGGCATGACCGGTCAGAGGGCAGGCCTGGGGAGCCTGCCCTTCCACAGAACACCACAGTGGAGGCCAGAGCTGGACGTTACAAGTGAAGATAGCTACTGAACTAGAAATCACTCAATAAAAAATTCAAACTTGAAATGGTTTCCCTTTAGCAAGACTTCTTAAATATTTTCTGCCCTGTAGCTCCTTGCAACTGAGTCTTTATTTGTGTATGATTTATTTATTTGTTTATACCTTCAGCAGGCCTGTCCCAGGCAAAGCTCCCAAAGTAAAAATCATCATCTCCCTTGTCCTCCTCAGGTCTTCTATCTGGGCGCATCTTCATCCTCCTTGGTGCTCTCACACGGGCCACTGCATCTCCACATCTGGCAGAGGAGGGTGTCCATAGGTGCACCAGGCATCTCCTGCCCTGACCCTGCCCTGACCCTTTCCTATATCCTGCCTCCTTCAAGCATGTCGGCTCATTCTTTTTGAGCAGAGCCTGCATTGGTTAGGATTCTCCTGATTGCTGCTAGCAGAAAAATGCATGAGCCAGCCCAAAAGGAGAATTTATCAAAAGGATGCAGGGGTGTTTCATGCACTTCAAGGGCTCAGAGGCTTCTGGGCTTCAAAGACTGGAATTGCAGATTATCAGGCTTCTCAGGTTTTTTTGCTGTTTCTCACAAGACCTGGGTTTCATGTTTTACTGTCTCCATGAAATGTCTTCCATGGGATCCCTGTGACAAACAAACAAATGAACAAGAAGTCATGCCAAACATGAAATGAAAGCAAATAATTGTACCTCACATCAAGGACCATGACAAAGCTAGCAACCAGGGGAGATTCCTTATTTGAAACTTCATCTTTATGAGAAAGGCCATTGTTTGGTGCAACTTTAATCATAATGGACACCCCTGACTCAGCTAATGCAAACCTGATTGTGATCTCTGTGACCATATGAAAGGGGAGAAGTAGTTCTTATAAAATGGGGGCAGGGCCTCCCCTGGTGGCGCAGGCTGTTGAGTGCAGTGCTGTGAAGCAGTCCACAGCCTCTGTAGCGCTGGTTCGATCCCAGCCAGGCTGCGAGGGTCCCACATGGTGCGACAGACCTCTCCTGCCGCGCCTGCTGCTCCCCTCAGCAGTGTATTTCGTCAGTCAGCCTGTCCTGTTCCCCACTCTGTCTCTGTGAATCCTCTCACTCTTTCGCGCATCTAACCCAGTTCTTGCATAAATAAATAAATAAACGTTTAAAAAAAAATAAATGGGGGCAAAAAACTGATAGGTGTCTACTTAATTGTTCTCTCCCCGGCATATTCATTCTGCAAGCTCTCTGCTGCTTCATTACTGTTAACTGTGGTGTCTCAGAGAGAATGTCAGAGAATTCCCCGAAGTTCATCAGAGAGCTGATGTAAAAGGAAATTAAAGCTCCTTGAATCATCGTGGAATGTTAAAATATTAATCTGTTGACCCTGATTTACCGTGTTCTACATGGGATAAAATTGATTTAAATAGCAAATATCTGCAAACTCATTACTGTCCTTTCCTTGGTCAAATCTGGTATTTTGCCCCCAAGTTGGTATTTTTGTCCACAAGTTGTTTTCCTGCATCCAAAACTTTTGCTAACTTTAGCAAATGTCTAATACATACTTTTAAAAATATACATTTTTTCACTTTATTGCGTGTAATAATTTTATGCATATAGTGGTATATATGTGATATCCTCGGCCAAAGGTTTGTTGTTCAAATCTATACATTTATACATTTATGGGCCTCCCCTGGTGGCGCAGGTGGTTGAGTGCAGCGCTGTGAAGCTGTCTGCAGTCTCTGCAGTGTGGGTTCAATCCCCACCGGCTGGCGACAATCCCACATGGCACAGCACACTTCTCCTGTCTCCACCGCTGCTCCCCTCAGCAGTGTGTTTTGGTCAGTTGCCTGTTCTGTTCCCCACTCTGTCTCTGGTGAATCCTCTCACCCTCCTGCACATCTGGCTTGCACCCCGGTGCTTGTATGCATGAATAAATAAATCTTAAAAAAATAGATTGTTAAAAAAAATCTATACATTTACTACCTTTTGTGTGTGCTTAATTTTTCAGTTTCTGTAACTATGGATTTGTTAACTTGAATGTAAAATTCTGCTGAATTCCTATTTAGCTCCTTCCCGACCTCCTAGATACTTATTAATATAGATAATGTATCTAACACAAAGATATTATATCTATCTATATTAGGCTATTGTATTAGATATAAGTCACAGTAATTGTATGTTTTGTAGATATTTCCTGTTATCAGTAGGTACTGTATCCTTTTATTTCTGTTGATGCTTTTTATTTAAGTTCTAATTTAACTAAAAATAGTACTGCTTCATCTTGGTGGTAGTTGTTTTTATTACTAGTATTTACCTGGGAAATGTTTTTATCTAGCTTACTTTGATTACTTTCAGATGTAACTTTATTTTGTTTAGATAATGCCTTCTAAGCAGTAAGAGTAAACTAAGTGGCATCTTATTTATTCAATTTATAATCTGTCCTTTGAAACATTAGTGAAATCTATATTTATTGTCATTATGTATGTATTTTCACTTATTTCAAAGATTTTATTTAACGCTATTTCTCATCCTTTCATAGATCATAATTAATTAAATTTAACAAGTTATAGAAAATGTTTTTTGTATTTTATCTATTTCTTATAAACTATCTCATTTCTGTCTACTTTTCTTCTTGATAAATAAGATCACCTTTTATTAATTCTTCTGGGGGAAGGCTCAGCAGGGATGAGTACCTTAGTCATTTTTCCAGAGGGTCTTTATTTGACATTAGTTGTATAAACGTGTCCAAGGTTACTTAGTAGATTGAAGATCAATTGTCACATATGATGAAATCTGTTCTGGATTTGATTATTGTCTCTGTAAATCATTTTTCCTTTCTAACAGCATTCTTCTCTCTCTCTCTCTCTCTCTCTCTCTCTCTCTCTCTCTCTCTTTCTCTCTCTCTCTCATAGTAAAACTCACCTGATATATTTAGATGTAACATTCTCCTCGTGTTTAAAAACCATTTTCCAATTTGGAATTATATCCATCTGGTTATTATTCTTCAGAAACTTTTTTTGCCTCTCTTCCATTCTCTTCACTGGAAATATTTTTGTCTTTGAAAAATACACTCATGCTGTTAATTGTGTCTCTTAGTTGTGTTTTAGTACAATTTAAAGGATTTTTTGGTGCTGCATTCTGAATAAATTCTGCTGTTCTATAGTCTAATACTTTTATTTTCTCATTAACTCAGTTAAACTAAACTGATCCACATTTAGCTCTTTTTTATTCAATGGCTATATTTTTCACTTCAAATCATTTAATTTCATATTTCATAGTTTAGTCTTGCTTTGTTTTTGTTTTATATATTACTCTTAGTGGAAGATGTTCTTTCATTTATCACATTGAGCTACTTAAACATGTTTCTACATCTTTGTCAGATATTTCCATAAAGTTAATTTCATTTGGAATGAATGGTAAAGGTCACATATTTCTATAGTCCTCATGCCTAATATATGTGATATACTTAGTAAATATTTAGAAAACATATTTAATGAATAAATGTATTAATGTTTTCCATTTTTGTTTAATCAGAAGTATTTAATATTCATTTAGTGTTTAAAGAACATATAGTTTACTACTACCCTTGTCCAATGATGAGAGAACAGATATTTGTGTTAATTTGATCGCATTTGTCAGATCAACACTTTAGATGAGACCATTTGTGAACTTAATGCCTCTCCTATTACCTTTATTCTAGATTGCATCAAAGTACTTTTATTTTCATTTATTTGTTCATGTATTCATGTCAGATGCATGCTTTTATTCCTGTGGGATTTTCCTTTCACATATATACAAATTAGTCAAGTCAAATTATTACCTGGGATAAATTATCCACATAGGATCATATTTTATATCTTGCATTAAATCTAGATAATGGGTTTATTACTTTAAAATAAAGATTTTATTAAAATTTGGTAAGAAAAATTTCAATTATGTATTCATTTATTTATCCAACTGTTTTCATAAACATGTTGAATAGCGATTAAAAAGAGAAAATAGAGCCTCCGTGGTGTTGCAGTGGATTGAGGGCAGCGCTATGAAGCTGTCTGTAGCCTCTGCAGCACGGGTTCAATTCCTGGCTGGCCAGGGAGAAACCCACATGGCACTGCAGACCTCTCCTTTCTCACCCATTGCTCCCCTCAGCAGTGTGTTTTGGTCCGTCTGCCTGTTCTGCTCCCAGTTCTGTCTCTGGTGAATTCTCTCACCCTCCCACGCCTCTGGCCTGTACCCCAGTTCTTGTATAAAAATAACTAAATCTTTACAAAAAAAAATAGCAAGATCCTTTATAGATTTTGAAGCTGTATTTGAGTCAATCTTAAATTTGTTATTTAAACACCAAGGTTTTAAAATATTTATGCATTAAATATGCTCAGTGTCTTCTGTAGCAGAAAGGATGTGGATTTTATATTTGATACCTAAGCAAATTAATGATGTAGCCAGAAAGCATAGCAGGATATAGTGGGCTATAAAGAAACCAATTTATGTAATTTGTGCAAATACTTAAGAGTTTTATGAATTAAATTTCAGACAAATTTCCTATGACAAGGTAACTTCCTTACAGAGCACACTTTCCGGCCTTTTGATGTACAGATAGGCAATTAAAAATTCAAATTAAGAAATTAAGGCTCATGAGTCTGAATCAGCTGATTTTATAATTTACATTTTTTTCTTTGAAACAGCTTCCTTCAATTAATGTCAGCAATTATAATGCTGTCTTTTTCTCTCCCTGCTATCACCGATAATTTTTGCACATCTGCAATGATCCATGTTTCTTTTCTTCTAAGAAAATATAGTTCATTAGAGTGGCTGCTAATAAAAGTATTGCATTCACACAGACTTTGGTTTCAATCCTGGTTAGCTATGCACCTAGCTATACAATAGCATATAAATTATACCACTTCTTTAAGCCTTAGTTTACACATGTGTGAATGAGGGATAAGAATTTATACTCCATAGTGATTTTATGAAGAGAAATTGAGATAATGTTATAAAATATCCAGTATCCTATAATTAATTGTTACCCAGTTCTTTCCACTTTTATAAATATACGCATAGACAACCTTGTGTTAACCTAAATATGTATGCTATCACTAATGTTTATTTAAAATACTTTGTCTTATTGACTCCTTTTAAATCTCTCCTGAGGAGAACTATGCATGAATTTATCACATCTGACAGTATGTTATAGAGGGTAAAATACTGGTTGTGTTTCAGTCTGATACATAAGGATAAGCAAATAACTTCTTGAAGTCCTGACTTCATCATTCTTACAATGAAAAAATAATTGAAACTATTAGTTAAGTGAGTCAACTAAGATAAAGGGCTAGCTTAAGGATTAGCACAGTGTACAGAACATATAAACAGATATGATAACAGATAATAGACATTTTTATAAAAATTATTATTATAGCATATCCTTCTGAAAATGTATGTCAAAAAAAAGCATTTGAGAAGTATGTGCTTTGCTTTGTGTTAGATCTAATCCATTGGCAAATATCTTTACTACTGTGACATTCAACTGTGAAAACCAATTAATACACAATTAGAAGCCTCCTCAATTAGGGAAAGATTAGGTCATGTTTTTAAAACACCCACCAATATTTTCTGCCAATCCCATCTGTGACACACATTAGAGAGACCCCAGTTAGCAGTTGTTTAAGTCATTTTCCTAACACTGGCATCCATCTCCTTGGAGACATCTATCAGAGACTAGTGCTAACATCTTTCGAGTTGCATCTGGATGGGACCAACGTGTGATCAGCCTCTTACTATATTTCATTGACAGACAATATAACATCTGCTTTTTATTCTGTCTTTAAGTTTGTATGTAGTAAAGAAAAACTTCATAATGTACGCTCATTTTTAAATGATTTTTTTATGCTGTAACCACATCATATATCTATAAGGACTCAGCATGTTGTTTATCTAAAATGAAGATAGCTATATTTTTGGCAATTTATTATCTGGATTATCTAAAAATTAAATTTTATATGTAAATAAAAGTGAATATGAATTTTAAATATGGAAGATGAACACTGTGATATAAATTTAAAGTAAAAGGAAAATTGGACTCTTAAAAAAAACTACTATTTGTCTCTCAGAGGCAGCCTTATTTTCATAATTTAAATATATAGCATGTTATAGCTCCACCATTCTTTTTGAGTTAAATAAAACAGATTTCAAAGTCAAAATACTCTAGAATATCTTATAATCTCTTAAAATCAAGAAGAGAAAATATGGTAGTATGAGTAGGAAAAATAAACATCTGTATACAATTTTGTAGTTTTCATATAAATTACTTCATTTCTCTGCAAGTTTGGCATTTATCCTCATTTAAATAAAGTAATAGAGACATGGCCAGCCAGTAAACACAAACTCAGAAACAGAAACATGGACTGAAGTCTACTGAGATTCCAAGATCTAGTTGAAAACCTTTATACTACCTAACAAAAAGAAAAAACAAGCTACAGACTATGAGTTTAAATTACATAGAAGAATGTCTCAGGCTTAAATTCCTGAGTCAGGAATGGGGTTACTTGTCTAAGAAACTAAAGGGAAGAAAAGAAATTAGATGATCTCAAAAAGTTCTTTATAGGTCCAAGGTCAAATATAATAGCATTGACATAAAGTTTATCATAAGTTCACGGTCCTTGATATAATACAATATTTACTAAAATGTTTATCTTGACTAATTCATACACTAAAGAAAAACTAGTTGCAAAAACATAATAGTAATACTTCAATGTTTAAAAGTAGAATGAAATAAGTAGTAATAAAGAAAGAAAAACGTGTTCACAGAACACTTTGATGAATAGATAGTCTGAATTTCTAAATACAATAATACTAGATTGTCCCTCTTTATCTAAGTACTTCACAGCACTTGATAAACATTAAATTAGAGCTTTGCTCAGCATGGCTGCTTGGTGAATATTAAATAATAATAAAAATCATCAAATACCACTGTGAAGTCAAAGGAATATTTCTTTTTACTAGATATATCCCCCATGTTTACAACTTTAATAGAATTTAAATGGTATACACCATGCATACCAACTGTTCTAAAAATTAAAAAATGTGGTTGATGTTTTGTCATCTTAATCAAAATTTCCATCCCATTTGCCTTGAGAAACTCTACATGCTGTTATACAACTAATCCTTTCACTACCTAACCAAATAATTAATACCTTTACAAGCACATCATAAAATATAGACTAGTAAATAACTCATTATGCACTTAATTTCAATACTAATTACCTACCGGCTTAATGAGCTCTTCATTGTTAAGAAAACTCATGTTTATTTTTATTAGATCTAACTTCAAAACAAAGCACACTTTATCAGTCTATGACCCAATTTGATGTTTAATAAAATTCTTAAGGGAAAGCCTTGTCATTAACTACTGTTAGATTATTTAAATAAATATGGTGTAATAGAGTGTTAAATTAGATATTTTGACTGTTGCACCCAAAAAGAAGAGGTGCTGAATTTTGAAATGGTTCATCATGATACTAGGATTTATGAAAGGAGTAAAAAACTATTCCACATTAAGTAGGTAGGGGATGAGATTATAGGCTCTGAGAGGACACAGTATAGGGGATTTTAGCAAAAAGCACAGGAAAGAGGGAAGTCCTGCTCCCCCAGGACAGGGGTGTGATATTCCTAAGATCAAGAAGAGCCTTCTACTGGGCAACTTGGAAAACTTAAGCTGTGAGGCCGGTCATTAGTAGGCACAGTGACCAGTAGCTCACCTCTACCTGGAAATCTTTAAGGTAAAAAATGCAAGCTTTTTCCCCCCAAGGAGCAAATGCTGTCCACCTTAGCTGATGGTCACATTAAGTTCCATCAAATGTACCCTGCTAGAGACTCACAGTTCTTGATAGAAAAGGAACAGCAGGTAGACCTGCAATAAAAAAGTGTATTTTCACTGGTCAAATAAGCAGCACTGTGAGAGTCCCAATGCATTGGGGGTCCTGGAAGAACCTTCAGAGACCCAGTAAGCTCCAAAGAGCTATCAGGTCAAGAGAGCAGGATGCCAGCCAGGAACTCTATAGTCAGATAAGAACTGTTCAGCCACCCTACTTTCTCTCTTTCCCCTGCCCAATACCTCCCAAAGATCCCCAGACTCTAAAATGTCAGAAATCTCTGTTTGCCAGATGGACAATATGAAACTGAAACAAAGATGAACCTCCACTTTAGGAGCTCAGGGCTCTCTCTCCTATCGTTGGTACAGCTGTGCAAAGTATAAGCAACAACAATTTTGGATAAATCTGAAGCTTTTGAAAATTATATGAATTGGGCATTCTAATTACAGAATTGAATTTGTGTTTTACCATTTAGAGTGACCTTTTAGTAATTAACACAGAGCAGAAATGTCACAGAACAGCCTGTATTCTAATCCAAGAGTAGGGAATATTTTCTCTACCTCAATAAATTTGAAGTGACAGAAGGAAAATATTAGATGGTATCTGATTAAATTCATTAAGTCATGACCATTTAACATACCAGTTAGATTTGTGATATTTAAATTGAAAATAGGTACCAATAATTTCAAACAACCCGAAACTCAAGATCCTTAACTCTTAATAACTATGAATTGATATAATCAGCATTTTTAAAGTGTGCTTTAAATCTTAGTAACTTCCAAAAGTCCCTTTTTGTATCTCTAGATGAAGATGAATATAATTTGATAACAATAGTGTTGCACAGGTGGATCCCTTTAAATTTGTAAATGGCAAACCATTCCTGTATGAATCGATATTTCACCTTCTCTGGACAGACTTAAAACTCTGCTAGGATACTGTAATAACTCTAATTTTATATAAAAGGGAAAGGGAATACATTCAAATTTTATATCAGTTGAATTGTTTCTAGAAGTTTGGGTTTGAATTCAATTTACTAAGGCACATTTTGTGTACACAGAATTACTTCTATGTCTGCCCTGAAAATAGCTTCATATTGAGTCACTTGCTCTTTTTAAATGGAAACTGGAAGCTGTTTAACTTGAAAATAATCTCAAACATTTAGGAAGGAAAGCTATCTTCCTTTCATTAGAAATAATAAAAAATAATTTGAGAATGCCATTTTTTTTTCTCATGCTAAAACTATACCCCCCTCCTCAGGAATGCAAACAGTGGATTAAATCCATGCATGAGATAAGATCATTGATTGGTGGGGTAGAAGCAAAAGCATTTCAGCAACATAACTAGTTTATATCAGTACCATTTTATGGTGAGTTTCCTTCCATGCCTGAATTACAAGTCTCATAGGTTACTTTGTGCTTTCTAAGTGTCTATCTTTTGACAAACATAATCTTAAGTCAACCTCATCATATTTCCATTTCCAACTTGACAATAAATAATATGAAAAGAATATATCGCTAGGAGAATGTTTTATATATATATAAATATAAATAAATATTTTTATTTAATGTAGTTGATTCCCTACCTTAGCATGCACCCATCAGATGCTAAGTACTTTAATTGATGACACTAATATAGTTGTTTATGTGCCATGTACTAAATGATGGGCAATATAATTGGTAAAATTGGCTTTCACTTACCAGCAAAACAACTACAAAATGAAATGACACAAACATTAGTCTCAGGAATTCTGCCATGAAATTTGATTATCTGATTCTGTGTTAGTGACAGATACTGTATACTCTAATGACACTTTAGAAGTAAACAGCAACATTCTGAGACTGTTAGCTCTTCTTCAACTATTTTTAATGTTCTATTTTAAACAAATTCTCCCACAAAATAAACAACAGTGCAGAAAACACCATTTTGCTTCTTCCTGATTTTTTTTTATATCCAAAAAGGCAGGTTTATTATAAAAAGGGAGAGAAGACTAAAGGACATTTGCATAAACACAAGTGGGCAGAAAGAGCAGTCCATGAAAGGGACAGGTTTGCTAAAAGAGAGGCCTGCCTAGGCACAGGCAGTCAGGAGATCTGCTGCCCTTCCTGATTTATTTTTAATCCTTATTTCTGATCAAACTTCTGGTATTTTGTATGAAATAATGGAATAGTATGGATAAAGTATAATTGAGACTGCAACAGATCTTATTATTCCATTCATATCAAATTTGTGATTTACTGAGCCAAGGATAAATAATGGAGTAAAAGCAAAGTTATAGACCAGAAGCAGAGGAGCATGTGGTATGACTTGTGTTTCTTTCATTTGGTCCCTTAGTGCCTAAAATGGTTCTTTTAGTTACTGGTGATACTTCTTATGCATAGATTGTCTAATCAGAGATGAGTTTTTTTGTACATATTACTAGCAAGACAACAACATTAAACAAAGTGAGGACTCATGTATCCCAGCACAAGAATATTAAGTTTTCTGGGATGGATTGCACTGGATTGGATTGGATTGCACTGGATTGGATTGGATTGGATTGGATTGGATTGGATTGGATTGGATTGGATTGGATTGGATTGGATTGGTTGGGGTGGGATGGATTTATTAGATTTGATTAAAGATATATCCTTCCTCATTTAATATAATCTGGGCCTATATTTACTTATTGAACCTGTTGGGAGATTACTAAATTGCAACAGAAGTAGATATCATCTGTCCTTTTGCCATTTGGGGCTGCCCTAGTAAATCTGCAATAGACTGAATAGTTTAACAACAAATATTTACATCTCACAGTTCTGAAAGCTGGGAAGACTAAGATCAAGATGCTGTTCAGATCTAGTGTCTGGTGAGGACCTGCTTCCTGATTTGCAATCAGTGTTCTCCTTTTATTCTCCTATGTCAGAAAACAAAGAGAGTAGAATCAAGCTCTCTGGTGCTTATTTTATAAAGGGCACTGATTGATCAGGGGGACATCCTCTTGACTTAATTACCTCCCAAAGGCACTACTTCCAAACACCATCGCATGGGTGATTAATCTTCAACATATTAATTTGTGGGGGGACATATATATTCAGTTAATAGCACATTTTCAGGATATTTGCAGTCTGGTTAAAAAAAAAAAAAAAACCTTGTGGGATAATAGAGGAATTAATTGTGACCTGAGAACTCAAGTACATGGCCAATGATAGGAAATATTGAAACTGGGCTTCAAAAATGAAATAATGTTTTGGAGTGATAAAGTGGGCATGGAGACAGTTAAAGCAATCAGGAGAATATTCCAGGTTGGGTGAAGTGAGCTAAGAAAGTGAATGAATGATTCATTTCAAAAACATATAAGGGCACATTCTCAGCATCACAATTCTAATATATCAATCACTGAAGTTTCTGAAAAGTGTACATTTTTCCTTTCCTAATAGACAAATCAGGTAAACTCAATACACAGAGTATAAGACTATAAATGAATCTAGCAAATCATAGAACTATTGTAATGAACATCAAAATTTTATTTCAAATTTTCCTTTGGATACAGACTAAATGGTTCATTTTAGAATTAATTATGTGAAGAAAATGGGGTTTTAAGTCATTTTAAAGAGGTGCAAAGTTATAAATTGTCATTCATTGCAAATGATATTGGAGAAACCAAAATATCTGAATTGTATCTGGACAAGGATATAACAAACTGTTAAAACATAAACAGTTTTTCTTTGCCTCTGCTGAAATTCTTAACTAATTCAGGTAAAGTAAGAAAAGAACATTCTATTATTGCTTTTTGGTAAAATTTACCTAATATACACAAACTAATTGAATGATATGAAGTATTCAGGGTTTCTAAATTATGTTTTGCTATAACATTTTAGGTATGTAATAACATTTACAAGACTTGACCATTCAATTATAAATACATACAGAAATTACTTTAAAGTCTGTAACATTACAAAACAATTATCCTTTACATTTACTCAGCTAGTAGCTTAAGAACAAACCTTTTTGAAACAGCTGGAACCCCAAACTGACATTTGTAGTACACAAAAGGAGTGGTTTAAAAATTCTGCTTAATGAAATCCCAGTTTTATACTATTTCTTTATCAACTAATCTGTTATATATATTTTTCCCTGAAAATGTGGTTCAAAATTTTTCTTTAAGAATTGATTAAGGGGTATTGAGCCGCTTGAGTGACTGTTTTCAAGTAGTAAGATTAAGATCTAATGTATCTGTAGCATCTCCCTTTCTTTTCATTTATACTGCTGCCAATTTAATTCTATCACTATTGCCTGGATTAAAGCACAGTAACTTAATTGTTTTCTATTTCCCCTGTTCCCCTACAAGTCTAAAGGCCATTCTGGTTATTGCAAAAATCTTGAATTTCTTTTTGAGACTGCTACAAATCTGCTCCTAATGTTTCTTGGATTCAGTATTGTTGTTATATGAAAATCTCAAAATAAATCCTCAAAGGCTCATGATGGAGCCATGTGATATTTGTTCTGTCTTATGGAAACAGAGGATATTAACATATTGCCATGTTTCTAAGCAGAACAAGCCAAGAAAGTGATCTAGTCCAGTCTGTATTACTTCTGTAAATCATCACTTGGGGAATAAAATATAATCTCATTTTGAAATAGAAATTCATTTGCATAGAAAACCTGCTAACTGTGCTTTTAGTATATGTGGCCTTCTGTGTATATTAAGAAGGAAAGTATTTATTTGAATCATAAATGAAGCAACAAGAAGCAGTGATGGGATTTCTGTATGCAAATCTTACTTGGATTTGTCATGAAATGTAGTTAAGTTTTGTCAATAGCATATGCTGTTAACCCTAGAAAATACTGAAGGGTCATTGCTCCTGTTTCCCTCCTCTGAAATAGAAACCTGGCAAATATTCTAGACAGCCACAAGTCTTAGGTGCCCTCTCTGTCCTTATTCAACCTTTACTGCTAAAGAAGAAAGTCAGGATCCTTCAGGCAATCAGATTGTCATCTTCAAATAGGAAGAGGAAAGGTCAAGATGAAAATATATGACCACATATATGGCTTTTCAAACCATGAGAGTGGGTAAATCATGAAGGGGAAGGGTGCAAAGAAGACAGTCAAGCTCAAATTTGGGGATCTCCTGCATTTACACAGAAAGAGAATCAAGCAGAGAAGATGGAGGAGGTGCACAGAGGAAATTGCATTAGGAAAGCAGGAATGTTCCATGGCATGGAAACCCAAAGATAACATTTCAAGCAGGAGAGTGTCACTGACTTTCTAAACTACAACTGGGAGGTGTAGATAGTATAAGGTAAAGAAGGAACCATCAGTTTGCATGACAGAAATGATTGATGACACCTTTAGGCAATGGGTCCATCCAAAGCCTGATTGATTGAAGTGATGCAGAAAATTGATCAAGAACCTTTGTTTCTTTGATAGTTGGAAAGAGTAGGTCAAGGTTGACTTTTTAAAAATATTGTGAAGGGCCTCCCTGGTGGCGCAAGGGGTTAAGATGCAACCTATCAAGCTGTCCGCAGCCTCTGCAGCATGAGTTCAGTCCCCCGGACAGCCAGGGAGCTACCCACATGGTGCAGCAGACCTCTCCTGTCTTGCCCGCTGCTCCCCTTAGCAGTGTATTTCAGTCAGTCTGCCTGTTCTGTTCCCCACTCTGTCTCTTGAGAAATCTCTCACCCTCCACACTTCTGGCCTGTACCCCAGCTTTTGTATGCATAAGTAAATAAATCTTTAAAAAAAATAAAGAAAAAATATAGAAAAATGTTTTGAGATAATTTTAGGGTACATTGTTCTCCTCCACCCTCCATTCATCTTCCTTTTATGTTACTATTTGATGTAACTCTATAGCATTTATTAAAAGTAAAAAATTACTGTTTTTTAGTGTCCTTAGCTGAAGTACACAACTTGTTCAGTGTTTCTTCCAACATCTTTTTTACTTTATCAGGATCAAATTCTATATCCCACATTGCATCTGGTTGTTATGCCCCCTTAGACTCCTGCAACCTGTGACAGTTTCTTCATCTGCATTTATTAAAAGTAAAAAATTACTGTTTTTTAGTGTCATTAGCTGAAGTACACAACTTGTTCAGTGTTTCTTCCAACATCTTTTTTACTTTATCAGGATCAAATTCTATATCCCACATTGCATCTGGTTGTTATGCCCCCTTAGACTCCTGCAACCTGTGACAGTTTCTTCATCTGCCCTTGCCTTTGTTCCTCTTGAATTCTTTTTAATAGCTTTCCTGTCTTTTTTTTAAAGATTTATTTATTTATGCATACAAGAACTGGGGCACAGGCCAGAGATGCTGGGGGTGAGAGGACCCACTAGAGACAGAGTGGGGAATAGAACAGGCAGACTCACTGAAATATACTGCTGAGGGGAGCAGTGGTTGAGACAGGAGAGGTCTGCTGTGCCATGTGGGTAGCTCCCTGGCCCCGCCAGGGATCAAACTCATGCTGCAGAGGCTGCAGATACCTTCACAGTGCAGTGCTTAACCCTTTGGGCCACCAGGGAGGTCCCCTCCTCTTGGCACTTTCTAAGAGTGCAAGTTGGTTATTTTGTAAACTGTCCCTCAGTTTGAGTTTGTCTGATGTTTCCTCATGGTTAGTTTGTGGATACATGTTACTGAAAAAGATATCACACAGGTGTTGTGCCCTTCTTGGTGCTTCAAATCCGGGAGTATATCTAGCTCTCTACCTGGTGATGCTAAACATCTAAGGTGGTGTCTTCCGGGATTCTGTACTATAAAGTTACTATTTCCCCCTTGTAATAAATGTTTGGAGACCATTCAATAATTCTATTTCTCCTTAAATTTTTGCTTATAAATTTGAACTCCATTGATGGAAGCTATAAATATTTTCCTGTGGCAGACATTACTGTGGCATTCTAATAATTTCTATTTTCCTCAATTATTCTAATTTATTGTCTGGAAATTTTCTATAGGGAAAAGTTGTCACTTGCTCCTCAGTTGTTTAGTTAGCTCATTATTTATGAAGTCATTTATCTAAGTATAAACTCAGATGCTATTTGTATTTTTTTGCTGAAAATCCATTACTACCACTATTTTTCTTTCTGTGCTCAAGTTGTTTAAACTTTGGCTGTTGCCAACTCTTTGCCTCCTATCACCTTTTTATATGCCCAATCCTTTTAATTTTTCTTCTTTTTTCTTTTTAGAAAATTCCTTATCTGTTTGTTCCTGTGTAATTTTGAATGTATGCATTTTCTTACTTTCTGTTATCAAAAGATACTTATATTTTCCCTAACTCAGCCCTGGAGTTGACCAGTTCTCTAAGGAACCCTAATCTTTTATTGGAGAACAGTATTTTTTGAAAGAGCAAAAAGTTTTTGAATGTATCCTTTTGATCCAGAAGAAAATGAGAAATTAGTTATGCAGGGATAGTAATGCTTTTAGGAACAGAGTTCTTGAGAAGGACAGGGTGAAAAGTTCAGACACAAATAGAAGGGTTGGCCTTTAATAAAACCTGGAACATTATTCATTTTAAAAGAAAGGAGGAGAGAACAAGGGTCCAGATGAAAATAGATTTTGATTTTGGGTAGAAAATGAGAAAGTTCCTATTTGTCTTTCTGGTGTTGTTGATGACATATTAACAATGTCACAAGCTAAGAGGGAAGAGGAAGTGATAGAATTTTGAGGAGACAGAAGGTGCTGGAAAGCATGAAACCTAATATATTAGGAAATTAAAGTAGAATAGTAGACTATCTTGAATTGCTATTATGGGATTTATGATCATGAATATAAAATTCTACAATATGGTTGTCTCATGCAGGCTAAGAGTAGGCAGATAAATCTGATATACCTAGAACCGAGATTTTTCCAGGTGACTATAATTAAAAAGGCAATGAGCAAGGTGAGCAATGTATTTATTGGTAAGTCAGAGTTTTAATGCTCTAACTGTGAGTCATGGAATTAACTGGATAAGGGAATAGAATGGAAGATGGTGTTGATATCAGTCTGTTGTCAAAGGGAAAAAAATGATTTTGGTTATAGCTATGAATTCATTTGCATATTTAGTTGAGTAATGTGTAACTGAAACTGAGAAATACAGACAATTTATATTAGTCCTTCCCTTTCCCTTAGAGTCCACATCAACAGTGCTACCATCTTTTCTAAGCTTACATCCCTTGACCTTGTCAATGACCTCCTTTTTCTTATATGTCATAGTCTCTGACCCCCCCTTTTCTCTCATCACCCTTCTTTTCCACCAAATCTCAGTATTTCGAGACTGCTCCTCAGGTGAGAACACCATCATTTCCTAAGTGGTTGGAGCAAGCAAAAAAAAAAAAAAATTATGTTACTACTTTCAAGTCGCAGACATTTCACCCAATAATAGTCAGGGAAAAGGTGATAATAATTTTGGGGATCATGATGAGTTCACACAGGGTCACCAGTACAACAAGTTTGAGAATCACTGACAGGATCACTGACAGTCTTATATCTAAAAATGTTTCCTGTACCCCAATCAAGGTCATGTAATGAAACCAGAAAAGTAAAAATAAAGCTGTTCTGTCAGAGACTCCATTAACTCACCTGAAAACAAATTGATGAGAAGATGTGGTTTAATTTTTCACTGGTCAGAGTCATTACTTTGTGAGACATGTTTGGTCACCTTTGATGTGTCAGCTAAATGACTGTTTCTAAAATTACTTTGACCATTTTTCATGAGAGTATTAGCAATTACTCAGTGCTTAATGAAGTTGGTTTATAGTGATGACCGTTAGAAACTGAGCATGACCCACTGCACAGCAGCCTACTGAGCAGAAGTCCCAGATTCACCCGCCTCTGCTCGCTGAAACTGGTTTTGACCTGAAAACACTATTAATGTCTGAAATGAAAATGTTTTCTATAAGGAACATTCCTTGAGTTGTGGAAACTTCAATTTCAATTATATACTTGTGATACTACTGGTAGTTTTTGCACACCCTTACTTTTCTTTAAGTAAATCATATACTGTACATACCTTGGGGTACATGTTGTTTTTAAAGCTGCCTCTCTCAGCCATACTTCAAAGTTCATGAGGTAGAAATTCTTTGCCTTGGATTCCTAGTACCTGGCAAAGATGAGGCTTGAAGCAGGCCCTTAGAACACAGTGATTCTGGCAAGAGAAGACTATGACATCCAAAATTAGGAAAGTTGGAGCAATTATTGGCTCATGTCCTTTTTAATCTAAGTAAGTTGCCAACCAAGATCTCTCCTTTCTAGACAGATAGGTCTAAGTAGATTCAAAGCATTTCAGATGTGGAAGAAACATTGAAGACTATCTAATCTGTCAATTCTTTTATAAAAAGGAGTAAAAAGTTATTCAAAAAGGTTAAGTAGATTTCCCAATATCACTTGGTTAGTATAGCCAAACCAGTGATGCCACTGAGTTTAATATTTTGGGAGAAGAAACTCACTTGGCTAATAGAGAGAAAAGGGATCTGAAAATCAGGGTATAAAAGTCAAAATATTAACTTATAGCAAAAAATGGAACATCTCCCAAAATAGATCAGAGCCAGAACATCCCACCAGTTTAAGTCTAGGCATAATATTTGTTCCCATGAAGTACTTGTGCAACTAGTAATTCATAACAATTTTAAAGAAATACTGCTCTAGTGCCATTATTTGAATAATTTTATATTTCATGGTCATTTACTTCAAACTGCTCAAATAAACAATGTACTTAAGGAATGTAAAAAGAGCAATTTTTAAGATCTAATTATTTTCCTCTTTGAAAGACAAAAACAAAAATCTGGAATTTTTTGGACAGAATGTCTATATAGGAGATAGAAATGTTTATATATCTTCTAGTCTTTTTGCTCAAAATTATTTAATAACAAATGGATGAGAAATTTCAAAATCAGTTCTCCTTTGGCAAAATGTTTTGAAATTAACAATGAATCCTTATTGGGAAGAATCACAAATGTTTTTAGATTTATTGTCAGAAATTTCACCAACATTAAGTTTTAGTAACTAAGAAGGACCAATCTAACATTTACTGAACATCTACTGTGTGCCGAAGAGTGAGAGATTTTATGTACTTATCTCACTTGATCATCACAGAAACCCAGTGAAGTATATATTATTAGAATATTAACTCCAGGGCCTCCCCAGTGGCACAGCGGTTGAGTGCTGGGTTGCGAAGCTGCCCGCAGCCTCTGCAGCACCAGTTCGATCCCGGGCTGCTCCCCGGCCACCAGAGGAGGGTCCCCCATGGCATGCAGACCTCTCCTGCCGCCCGCTGCTCCCCTCAGCAATGTGCTTCGGTCCTTCTGCCTGCTCTGCTCCCCACTCTGGCTCTGGTGAATTCTCTCACCCTCCCGCACTTCTGACTGTACCCAGTGCTTGTATAAATAAATAAATAAATAAAAAGAATATTACCTCCATTTTTCTGTTGCATTTCTATAAATAATGACATACAGCAGGATTTAATTTAATCCCTTGTCTGTCTAACTACAGAAGTTTTACCTGCATTTAGTAGAAAGTATTTAGATTTGCATTTTTTTTTCCCCTGGGGAAGCGTGGTAGGGGACTTATCTTGACAGGTATTTCCTAAAACTTTATTCCATTAAGTCACAAGAAACTCATTCTCTCTTTATTATATTCATAAATAAACTGGTATTTTTAATGAAACTAGAGGCTGCATCCCCATTTACAACAGAAAAAATAGGAACAGAAGTGTTCTCCTTTATTCCAATGACAGAATTTTACTATCATAAACCAGGAGCATCCCCCAGAGGCAGCCGATCTTGGTTTAGAGCTACAGCTATAGCTCAATTTTAATTATGTCAAAACTAAAATGTTTTTTTGTGCTAAACTTTTTGCAAAATTCAGTCACTCAGTTCCAAATAACTCTATCAAACCAGTGAACTTAACTCTTTCCTGGAGGTAAGTTTCACAGCTAACTATCTGGTGGGTACACAGAGATCTAATGCTGCTCTAAATCAGACATTTCAGGGAAACTTGCTGCAGCTTTTCTGCTGACATTGGGGGTGAGAGAGTTCTGTTCTCCCCTCATGAAGCAGTTTTAAGCCAGAACCATTTTTACTGTTTTCTAGTATGAGTGTGGAGTTTCTGTCAAATGTTTATCTAAGAGCCCGAATAATTTCAACATTTCTCCAGGGGAAGAAAGACCTTAGGCTGCTTCCATGTAGCCTGGCTATATTTTCCCACACAGAAGTGCACCAGAATTGAGAAACCACTGTCTAGTCTAATTGATTTCTTTTTTTTTTCTCCAAACAAAGTTTCTTTTTTTTTTCTTTTTAAGAAGTGGGGTACAGGCCAGAGTCACGGGGTGTAAGAAGATTTACCAGAGAGGGCAGAAGGCTGAACAGGCAGATGTACTGCTGCACCACTAGGGAGGCCCAGTCTAATTGATTTCTTTAAGTCACTATTTTATCCACACAAACTAGATGTTGCAAGAAAGTATGAAATTATTTTTCATAAACAGTGCTAGTTTTTCCTCATGAGCTGATCACAATGGAAGAAAGAAAAGTCACTTAGGGTTGCCAGTTACTGAGGTTATGTTTTGGTTAAAAACAGTTTAGATTTGGTACAATTTTGTCAATTCAAAGTTCAACACAAGACCATTACTATTTTCCCTTTTCTTTTTCCATCTTTCCAAAATGTTTTTAGAAATTTAAGGAGGAACAGAGTGAGCTTCTGAGGCATGTGGGCAAGTGGAAGTCTACTTGTCAACTGATCAGTGCACTGGTCTCACCTACAAGGCTAAGGTGTGACCTTTCTGTGTACCTTGCTAATATGTGCTGCTGAATCCCACAAGATTTGTCTGAATAAGTCTTGAGTTTAGTTTCTGATTTTAGAGACTTTGGCCAGTACTTTTAGTTACTTGCACTCCAGATATTCCTGGACTTAATTTTATTAGGCTTCTTAAGATATAGAACTTATTCTCTTTGGGGACCCTATGTTTCCCACCTAGAATTTCAGCTTCTTTCTAGACTGTTCTTGTGCTACTTAGGAATCTCTAGATCACTTTCAGCTGTGCAGTGTTGGTACAGGTGGTGGGGTGGCAGTTGGTTCCTGAATGTCAAACAAACAAAAAAAAAAATAGCAAATGTCTGGGACTCCCTGGTGGTCCAAGGGGTTAAGCACTGCACTATGAAGCAATCCACAGCCTCTGCTGCATGAGTTCAATTCCTAGCCGGCCAGGGAGCAACCCATATGGCGAGGCAGACCTCTCCTGTCTCTCCCGCTGCTCCCCTCAGCAGTGTGTTTCAGTCAGTCTGCCTGTTCTGTTCCCCACTCTGTCTCTGGTGAATCCTCTCACCCCCCTGCATCTCTGGCCTGTATCCCAGCTCTTGTATGCATAAATAAATGAATCTTTAAAAAAAAATAGCAAATGTCCCTCCTTCTATCTTCTCACTAAACCTGACCAGTAGCTGTTGCCTCAGGGGCTTTGGACAGGACAACAGTTTGTCTCTCCTGTCCATGTCTCAGAATCCCCAGAGCTGAAAAGGTGATTTTTTTTTTATGTTATATGATAAGGACTTATCAAAGTGCTCTCTCTCTCTCACAGACAGTACAATTCTATGATGTACTCTCCACCATCATCATGTAAAATTCTATAGCATATTCCATATTTGGCAAGACCTAGCCCTTAATATAGAAACTTTATTTAAAACAAAAGAAAATCATATTTACTTTCACTAAATCATGACTTTCAAAACTATGTTTCTGTGACTGCAGAATTCTTTTTCATATACAACTCTTATTTCTTATATCTCTTCTATTTTTCTTTGCATTTCTGCTTTAGTATATTAATTGAAGAGGCCTTGATGATCCTGGTTGGAAAGAAGGCAAATAAGCTAAAAGACAAAAAAAAGTATTAATAAATTTTAAAAATTTTATACTTGATAATCCAGACAACCCTATCTAACCCAGTGTCCAAATTGTACAAATTATATAGACCAATCTTCTCTCACTAAAGCAATAAAGGGAACTCAAAGAAAAAAATACCTTCTATTTAGCTCCTGTCAAAACCAGACTGAAAAAGAAATTCTTTTTTTTTTTTTTTTTTTTTTTTTTTTTACTTTTTCCATTATTCCAGTATTTCTTTTTTTTTTTTTATTTTTTTTTTGCAATTATTATTTTTTTTTATTTTTTTTATTTTTTTTTTATAAATTTTATTGTTATATTCCCCATACAATTGCAGCCCCCCATTCTGACCCCAATCCCTCCCCTCCCGCCCCCGCCCCCCTAAAAGTGTCTCTGGTTCATAGTTTTTTGTTGATTTTGATTTTCACTTTCTTATAGTTATTCATTTTCCTGGTCCCTTATTTAAGTTTTCTAGATTCCTGCTATGAGTGAGACCATCCGGTATTTTTCTTTTTCTTTTTGGCTTATTTTGCTGAGCATGATCCCTTCCAGCGCCATCCATGTTGCAGCAAATTGCATGTGTTTATCTTTTTTGAATGCTGAGTAATATTCCATGGTATATATGTACCACATCTTCTTGATCCAGTCATCTATTTTTGGGCATTTGGGTTGTTTCCAAAGCTTAGCTATTGTAAACAGTGCTGCTATAAACATAGGGGTGCAGGTGTTCTTTGGAATTGATGTTTCTGTGTCCTTTGGGTAAATACCTAGGAGTGGAATTGCTGGGTCATATGGAAGCTCTATGTTTAGTAGGTCCAGAAATCTCCACACAGCTTTCCACAGTGGTTGGACCAGTTTGCACTCCCACCAACAGTGCAGAAGAGTTCCTTTTTCTCCACACCCTCGCCAACATTTGTTGTTGCTAGTTTTTTTAATATGTGCCATTCTCACTGGTGTAAGATGGTATCTCATGGTAGTTTTGATTTGCATTTCCCTGATGACAAGTGATGTTGAACATTTTTTCATATGCCTGTTGGCCATTTGCATTTCCTCTTCAGAGAAGTTTCTTTTAAGCTCTTCTGCCCATTTTTTGACTGGATTATTTTCTTTGTTGTTGTTGAGTCTCATCAGCTCTTTGCAGATTTTTGTGATCAGTCCTTTATCATTAGTGTTGGGTGCAAAAATGTTCTCCCAGTTGGTGGGGTTTCTCTTTGTTTTTGTTATTGTCTCTTTTGCTGTGCAAAAGCTCTTTAATTTGATATAGTCCCAGCTGTTTATCTTTGCCTTCACTATCACTGCTTTGGGTGATGTGTCTGTAAAGATGTCTTTGATGTGCAAATCACGTAGTGTTTCGCCTATATTTCCTTCTATATATTTTATGGTTTCAGGTCTTATGTCTAGTTCTTTAATCCATTTTGAGTTGATTTTTGTGTATGGTGTGAGGTGGTGGTCAAGCTTCATTCTTTTGCATGTAGCGACCCAGTTTTCCCAGCACCATTTATTGAACAAACTTTCTTTGCTCCAATGCATAGTCTTTGCTCCTTTGTCAAAGATTAGTTGACCATAAATCTGTGGGTTTATTTCTGGATTTTCTATTCGATTCCATTGGTCTGTATGTCTGTTCTTGTTCCAATACCATGCAGTTTTGATGATTATGGCTTTGTAGTATAGTTTGAAGTCTGGGAGTCTGATGCCTCCATTCCCTTCTTTTTTTTTCAGGAGAGCTTTGGCTATTCGGGGTTTTTTGTGATTCCATATGAATTTCATCAATAATTGTTCTATTTCTTTGAAGAATGACATTGAAATTTTGATTGGAATAGCATTGAATCTGTATATTGCTTTTGGAAGGATGGCCATTTTAATAATGTTTATTCTTCCAATCCATGAGCAGGGGATGTCTCTCCATTTCTTTGTGTCTTCTTCTATTTCTTTTAACAGTGTTTTATAGTTTTCTTTGTATAGGTCCTTTACCTCTTTTGTTAGATTTATTCCCAAATATTTGATTTTTTTTGTTTCAATAACAAAAGGGATGGTCTTTTTGATTTCTTCTTCTTCAGATTTATTGTTTGTGTATAGGAAGGCTACTGACTTTTGCGTGTTGATTTTGTATCCTGCCACTTTACTGAACTGATTGATGAGTTGAATTAGCTTTTCTGTGGAGTTTTTGGGGTTCTCTATGTATAATATCATATCGTCTGCAAATAGTGATAGTTTGACTTCTTCTTTTCCTATTTGGATTCCTTGGATGTCTTTCTCTTGTCTTATTGCCCTGGCTAGGACTTCCAGTATTATATTGAAAAGCAATGGTGAGAGTGGACATCCTTGTCTTGTTCCAGATCTTAATGGAATTGCTTTCAGCTTTTCACCATTGAGAATGATACTGGCTGTTGGCTTGTCATAGATGGCCTTTATGATGTTGAGGTATGTTCCTTGTATCCCAAGAATTTCAAGGGCTTTTATCATGAATGGGTGTTGCACTTTGTCGAAAGCTTTCTCAGCATCTATTGATATTATCATATGGTTTTTATATTTTGAAAAAGAAATTCTTTATCAAAGTTAAGTGAAGTTTTGTGTCCCCATTTGTCTAGTCTTTTATCTATGTGCTATGTTAAATTATCAGCAAGTTTAATCACATTCAGTTTGACTTTTAGTGAGTTGTTTAAATGATGCCCTTGGCTTTTATCCATAGGAAAATCATGTAAAAACTTCTTTCAATTTTGCTTCAATTATTTTGTTCACAAGATTATTGAGTATGCTGTCTGGAAATGTAGAATCTGATAATAGGAAGATATCTGTATCTTCTGAGAAATTAACTTATTTTTAGCCTACTTCCTCTTCATCCTTTTAATTAGTCATTTATTTCTTCCTATTTCCATTTTTATACTGACTTGCAGAAGTTCAAAGACTGATGTGATATTTCATCATTTTCATCTTTCTTTCTTAGAAAGACCTGTTTATATTATTCCATGTATGTCCTTGTTAGCCACTGCAAACTCTGTGGTACAGGTAGGGTATAGGTAATGTAAATTAAATTAAAGCTCCATGTCTTAGATATTTTTTTTACAGATGAGAAAACTAAAAGTGAAATTTATAAAGTTTCATAGTCTACTAAGTTCCTACATGCTGATAATTGGCAGTGCTGAGGCTAAGAACTCAGCTTTCCTACTATCTAGTGTTCCTCTAGCCCCACCAAAACTGTTTCCATTTCAAAACAAACAAAATACCTATTAAATCAACCAAACCTTGGCTATTCAATTTGTAACTTAAAAAAAATATGAGATTGAGAAACAATTTTGAAAATCCACTAATATATGTTTGAAAATCTTATTCTTTCTTTACATACATTTCAAAGCATTTTACATGCTGTAAAGTTGCCTAAGCCAATGTAACAATTAATAATTCACTTAAAGAAACACCAGAACAAAGATTTGATGAGTCTTGCTTCAGAGTCTGATACCACATGCAAATTATTACATAATACATTGCAGAAGATTCATATATAACATTAACATATGCAAATATTAATGACTTTTCTAGTGCTAGTATAAATTAACTCCAACTCACTCATGGTTAGAACAGTCCCATGATGGACAAATGTCTCTACTTCTTGATTCATCAAACATACAGAATGGAAATATGATCTTAACACCTGAGAATTTAATATCAGGTGTACAGAGAAGTAGAGATTTTTCTAAAGATGACATGTCTTTTCCTAGGAGAAACTCCTTGGGTTACATTTTGCTTTATAGTGCGTAGTAAAAAAAGCACAGTTTTCCTTTTTCAAGGTAATTCTACTTTTCCATTTGTGTTTATGGACTGCGGTTCCCTTTTGGTTCAAGTAACTGTGCTGATTTAAGAAAAACAAAACAGGACAAGCAAATGTCCCCAGACTGCAATAACTGAGTTTTTATTAAATTAGTACTCTCCTCATAGACAACAGGAATACTTATAGGAACAGAAGAGGAATTAAGTAGCACTAACAGTGACATTTCCCCACTTAGGGACTTTCTGCAGGATTCCGTGTGATCTGAGCTTTTTCAGTGTTTGTTTTGCTTCTCCTCTGAGATTATCCTGCTCTAGTTGAGGTCAACCATGAAGCTTGGTAGACGATGTGTTTGACTGCTTTAAGAAAACTAGAAGCTCCCGACATTTTCTTTTATGTGTAGTTGGTTTAAAGAAAAAGCTTTCATAGAAAAGGCTTTTCCCACCCTCTGTTATTAACAGCGTATCACTTTGACTTAATACTATTAGATTTCTAAAGTGACTCATTTTGATGAAAAATGAAGGTGCTGTGATTTTAAATTATCATAGAAATGTAAGTTTAAATATTAGTAATTACTTCAAATTTGCACATGACCTAGTAACCCATGTATTACATGGCATGGAATGCACTGCTTTTTAGATCAAATAAAAAAAGACTGTGTTATGCTTTGTGCTTCAAAATCCATTAACTCTTCTCTCCCAGGAGAACATAGTCTAAAACTAAACTCTTGTCTGTGCACTTTAGGATGAGGAAGAGGGCTGAGTGTAGGGAAAGCAACAGGCCATGACACTATTTAAAGAACACCAGACATAATGCTGTCATTTCTTTGCATCAGGTATCAGTCCTGCTCATGATTTATGTGCAGTGTCCATGCTTCCAAAGGTATTCAGACTACTGTGGGTATGAAATACATAATTGAGATCTACAGAAGAAGCTTGGTTGAGTAGGTGAATTTAAGCAAAGTCTTTTGAAAATATTTATAAATTCCAAATCAGGCATGTCAACTCCAGACTCTTTTTTCTACTTCATTTTCTTTTTTATTTTACTAACCTCCCCTTCCTTTGAGACCAACCTTCTGACTTCTATACCTTTATCCCTGTCTGCACAGGAATATAATCACTTTGATTGTAACTCATGTTGATAAAGTAACTCTCCCAAATATTTGCATTTTTATTCCTTTAAGCTCTAGTTGGAAAATGAGCTACCTGGTCTCTGTGTACAATTCCCCAAGGTATGGTGGGCAAGAAGGAGAGAACATTCTCTTTCCATCAAAAATTATTCTAGGTTTTAGGTTGCCTGACTGAGAGGATGAATCTGTTTAATCATGGTACTTAAGTAATATTGGCTGAAAAACATCAGTGTGCACCAGATAGATTCCTTTGCTTATTTATGCTTCCTAGCTTAATATGGATTTATTGATTTAATAAAGATTTATTGGGCTGATTTGAATCTTGAAGCATGGTGGGGGTGGGAGGGTAGATGGAGTATAGTTGAAAACAGCCATGATGAACAAAATTCATCCTTTGCTTTCATGGAGTTTATATATTATCTAATGCAGAAGAGGATAAAAAATAATACATATGAGCACTATGAAAGAGGAAGTGGGTGTTATGAGAACGCATAATAGGGCTTCTAACCTCATTTTGAGTAGTTATAAAGGTTGCTTCAAAGAAGTAATCACTTGAGATGCTCAGGATTCATGGGTCATAATTCCCTGAGTTTGAGACTATCCCTTGCTGTCTCAACTAACTCCTTCTGTGACCCTGTGATAATTCTTAGAACTGCTAACATGTGCCCCTACTTCTCCTTCTGGCATTTGACAGTGCTATAAGCTCCCTTGGAGTTTATGGGGTTGTATGATTCCCTTAAGCTTATAAAATATAAGTCAGAAGCTGAAATTTTTTTGCACTTTCTTTCTTGCCTCAACCATGCTATGCTGGAGTATGTACTAAGTTCCGGGGTATCCTGGGTTCTGGTTTTAGAACATCGGGAATGTGAAAACAAGTCCTCAGCTAACCTATTGTGGCATGGAACGCAAGTGAGAAATAATCTATGATGCCTTAAATAATCTATGATCATAGAGCTATTCTCACTGATATACCCACCTACATTTCAGTTTATGCTGTCTCAAGTCTTCTAGAACAACATTGTTATCCAGTTAAAGGATGTTTAGGTCAAAAGATGAGATTAGTAACCACACCTGGCATTTGTGCATTATGTTTTTCAGTATCATAATATTTATTGGCAAGGAATTATAATATCATTATTAAAAGCATGCACTATTTGTCAGTGTGAGTTTGAATCCTGAATCTCATTAGCCTTGGTAAAATTGTTTAATTTCTTTCTGTCTCAGTTTCTTCATGTTTTAAAATGAATATAATGAGACTACCCCATGTGTGTAAGGATTAAATGAGAACTGTGTTGGCTCATAGTAATCATGATGTAAGGATTAGCTATTATTGTCATAACACTAAATATTTTATGGAAAATGCCATCTTCACCCTAAGAGGTGTAATATGTAGTGATTTTATTGCTTATCACATTTTATCTCAGAAGAAAAATTGGGATAATCTACTCAGAATATAGGTCTGTTTAATTCAAGAACAGAGAAATGATAGTGAGTTTATCATTTAATTCTAAGATCATTTCGCTATTTGCATATTTCAAAGTGATTCTGCTTCCTGGGAGATCTTTCAGATAAAGCAAGTTATTTAGACATCAGGCATTCTACCCAGGCCCAGCAACCTTTAAGCCCCAGAGGTGGTAGGAAAGCAAGGTTCTCTGGGTAGGTCACCTAGAAGCATAGGCTAAATTCTCCGAAGTGCCCTCATCAGCCTGCATGTGAGTCACTGTCTTGCTTTAGGGCACAAAGCAGCAGTGATGCAAACACAGTGATTACTAAAGTCTGGAGCAAGAGAAATCATGCTACTCTAGGAAACCTTAGGGTCCCAGATGCCTGCTGTACAGAAAAACATTTTTGGCCCAAATCTGTAACTGAAATAATCAGTTTTAACAGATTTCTTTCAACAGTTTAGCCAACATATCTATATAGTGTGTATAAATATCCCACAGTCATTCATCATCTCTTTCCTGTGACATTTGCAATCTCATGTTTTACGCAGCCAGCTATTATGTTAAACCTGGCCAATTTTGCATTTAGGCAGCATTGTGAAGTGTCATAGCATTTGATGGAATGGCAAGGTTGTAAATTGCAATCTGGTCTATGGAAAAAAAATATTTAAAAAACATTAAATTGCTGCTTAGTGCTCTCTTCCTCCCTCTATTTCCCTGCCTCTCTCCCTTCCTCCTTCCCTCCCTTCCCCTGCAGTACCATCCTCTATATGCCAAGACTAAATAAGAGAAAGATCACACTAGTTAAGATCTACTGTTTGGTATTTTTCTTAATCTCTGGATAAAGTAGAGTAACAGGTTTTCCCTGCAAGCTAGGGCACATGGAAGAGTTTTTTGTGCGATTGTGTTGCATTATTTTAATAGTAACTATCCTAAAAGGACACAGCCTTACACTGTTTTATTTTGAAAGAGCCCACATTTTTAAAATATACAGGAAGACTCTTTTGTACCCTGGACTATTAACAACAAGAAGATTCATCTGCAGCTGTCAACACTTTGGACAGCAGTCAGCAAATGCATGGACATGAATTCTTCACCTAATAAGTCAAAGCAATGCACCTGATGCCTTATATTCAAGTGCATTGACTTCCACCAGGCAGATCTCATATTTTATCACTGCACTGTTTTACTGTCTGTCATTGTGGAGAAATTTACCATTAAGATTTCAGTCTCTGAGATCTGGTGCCTTTGGAAGTTTTCTGAAAACTGGGTTCATAGTTATGTAAATATGTAGTGACTTTTCAAGTTACTTCTGAGAGTCTAACAGTCAAAATCCTTTAAATTTCAGCAGTGGGAAATTCACATAAGATTATGCAATGGATGCCAGATATACTAAGTCATCAAAAAGAGAAGTTTAGCATTGTAGAAAGAGTGAAAATATTCTTCTGTCCATGTATGCACTGAGACACTATCACATTCAAATATGAAATGAAGTACATTCTCTAAAACTTTCAAAGTCACTTAAACCAAGTCTCAGTCTATAATTTTTAAGACAAACACATGGAATTTATTTTCACATGCTTTAGTTTATTTGAGATAAATGGATTGTGTCAAATAGCAAAAGTTTAATTTGACCAGACCATGGATTCTTAATCTTTTTTGGTCTTAAGCTCTCTTTACTCTCTTAAAAATAATTGAGAACCTCAAAGAGCTTTGGTTTATGCAGGTTATACCTATCATTTACCATAATGAAAACTAAAATTGTTAAAAAATTTTATTTATCGGGCCTCCCCAATGGCGCAGCGGTTGAATGCTGGGTTGCGAAGCTGCCTGCAGCCTCTGCAGTGCCGGTTCAATCCCCGACCACAGGGCGAGGGTCCCACATGGCGTGCAGACCTCTCCTGCCGCCAGCTGCTCCCCTCAGCAGTGTACTTTGTCACTCTGCCTGTTCTGCTCTCCGCTCTGGTGAATTCTCTCACCCTTCCGCACCTCTGACTGTACCCAGTGCTTGTATAAATAAATAAATAAATAAATAAATAGATAGATAGATAGATAGATAGATAGATAGATAGATAGATAGATAAATAAATAAATCTTAAAAAAATAAAAAATAAAAATTTTATTTATCAATTCATTTTAAAAGAAGAAAAATAAACTCACAGCAGGTTAAGCAACATATTCTCATGAATCTAATTATTTAAAAAATCCATGAAAAAGGAGTTTTACCTTTTGTTGACTCTACTATCTGGTGTAAAAGACAGTTGCTTAGACAGTTGTCTACTTCTGCATTCACTCTCTTTCACTATCATACATCAGGTAGTTTCCAGAAATTCAACTCACTGTACTTCGGGAAAATGCAAAAAAAGGCAAATGAAGTCTTAATATTTTTATGTAAATTGTTTTATAAAATAAAAAAATAAAAGAGGTAGGAGGAAAAAAAATTGTTTTGTAGGAGCAGTCTCTGGGCCACACAATGAGATCTCTACACTCGACTCTAGATTTCAGAAAAGAACTGAATCCCAATATAATTTGTGAACATTAGTATTGTTTTGATTAATTGTAAACTGAGAACTCTAACAACAGTAGTATTAATCAAGTCCCTTGACATTTTATTTCTAGGTAATAATCCTATTTTTAAAACAAATTTGCATTCAATTTTCCACTGCTATTGTGCTTGTCTTCACCTCTCTGATCCTGCTCTTGATTTGCATTCTCTCTGGGTCATACCCTCTGTTCTTTCTTTTCAGGAAGCAAGCAAGGTTTGTGTTTGTTGCAAAAGTGTTGCAAAATGACCCAAATATGTTCCTCTGTGCCCCAATAATTCTAAAGGGTAAATGCTTAAGATCCCAATTAAAAAAAGAAGGGAGTGTCTCCAATATATTTTACCTAACCTTGAATACATTTGATTTTATCAGTAAAAGTCTCTTTCTCAAATTTTTATGATAAATAAAAACCATTAAGTTCAGCAATAAAAAGTATATTTTCTCTGCCAAGTAGAAGGACCTACTTTTTGATCAAGATCTGGATAATAGAGGACTTTTCGTACCACTTCTGGAGTGTGGGCTTTCTGAGACAATACTAATCAACACTGGAGTAAATATGCTCAAACAACCAACAACTATTATTGTCTGTGTTCAATATTTAAAGTAAATTGCAGATATGGCAGCCCAGTTAATATTTCACCAACTCCTCAAAGCATTTTCCGATCCTTCATTCAGCCTCCCTCTGCCCCAACCACCCATCTAACAGAGATGCAAGTCTTCTTCCTGGGATGGTCAGCATAAACCTTTACTAGAATTCACCATTCTGCTTGGTCATTTTTCATTCTGTTTATAGCTCTGCTTCTCTAATTAGATTGTGGTTTCAGGCAATGTTGTATTCCATTCCACTGAATGGAGTGGAGCTCAGAAAACATTGAATGCATGCATCAAGCAATGAATTGTCCTGGGCTCCTCTTTTTGACTCCATGAATATTTTTTTCTATCCTATTGAGACACTCCTTCCTCAGATATATAAATACAATTCATTACCTGAAACCATTGTTTACTAAGATGTTTCCTCTGCAGGATATTAATGGGCATCAAGCAATAAAAGATTTTGATAGACAAAAACTTCTGAGAAATGCTGAGTTAAACAAAATATGACTTCAGGACTTCTTAGAATTTAATATACTAATGCATATTTTAAGTCTCCAAGAATTAAACTAGGGTGAATACTTTGGTAGGCATCATTAAATATAAAGAAGTCATGATTCAGTATTTCACATACATAGAGAATTCTCCCAAGAAGTATTATCCTATGATGTTCAGAAAGAAGAAAGAAAAAGAAAGGAAGGAAGAGGAGGAAGAATAAGAAAGGAAAGCAGGTAGGGAGGAAAGGAAGGAGGAAAGGAAGGAAGGAAGGAAGGAAGGAAGGAAGGAAGGAAGGAAGGAAGGAAGGAAGGAAGGAAGGAAGGAAGGAAGGAAGGGAAGGAGAAATAAGAGATTCCATGATTAATAAAGTTTGTAAAAAGTGCATTCAACAGTCATCAATGCACACAATGTATTCTGACCATAAATTCTTGGTTTGTTGACTTCATTGTGAGTCACACTCATACAACCTGATCTTTAAATTCTTTAGTGCTTTTAAGCCACTGATACCTTCTAGCTCTTTTATCACACCCTGAATTAAAATACATTCTATGATAAAACCAATAATGTGTGTTACCTACTTCCCATTAACACAGCTGAACAATAAGCATATATGGATGTCACTCTAAATTTATGCACCAACTGGTTGAGCCTTTAATGTCATCTACCAATCCTACTATTCATTTCAAATAATTTCACTCTCCATTCGCCTCAGTGACTATTTCAAACACCCACTTTCCATTTTCAAAACTGCTGTATCTCTATTCATAATACTTATCAAAATTTATATTTGTTCTAGTCATTGTTTAATGGTTCTCTTCCTAAACAAGATGTGAACTCAATGAGCACAGGAACTATGCCCTTTCATTTCTATCACTTCACTTTTGTTATAATGATGCAAAACAGTTAACCATGATTTTATACAACAGGCATTTATTCCTGTCATGGCTGGAAGTTGGCTGGGTCAACAATGCTGGTCTTGGTGGGGATTACTTATTATCTCCTGGTTGGCTGGATGTTGATCGAAAGAGCAAATTATTGGGCCTCCCTGGTGCGCAAGGGGTTAAGCACCTCACTGTGAAGCAATCCACAGTCTCTGCGGTGCAAGTTTGATCCCCAGCCTGCCAGGGAGCAACCCACATGGTGCAGCAGACCTCTCCTGTCTCGCCTGCTGCTCCCCTCAGCAGTGTATTTCAGTCAGTGTGCCTGTTCTGTTCCCCACTCTGTCTCTGGTGAATACTGTCACCGCTAGCATCTCTGGCCTGTACTCCAGCTCTTGTATGCATAAATAAATAAATCTTTAAAAATAAATAAATAAAAGGTCAGATAGTAAATATGTGGTCTCTCACATATTTTTGCAAACCATGTGTGGTCTCTCACATATTTTTCTTTTTCTTAGCTACTCTTTCAAAGCCCAAAATTCATTGTTATCTTTTTTTTTTTTTTAAGATTTATTTGTTTTAGTTATACAAGCACTGGGTATAGTCAGAAGCACGGGAGGTGAGAGAATTCACCAGAGCCAGAGCTGGGGACAAAACAGGCAGACTGATGAAGTACACTGCTGAGGGGAGCAGCAGGCGCAGCAGGAGAGGTCTGTCGGGCCATGTGGGACCCTCGCCAGTGGCCAGGGATCGAACCAGTGCTGCAGAGGCTGCAGGCAGCTTCGCAGCCCGCGTTCAACAGCTGTGCCACCAGGGGAGGCCCAAAAGTCATTCTTATCTTGTGAACCGTACAAAACTAGCCACAGAATTAATTTGACCTCTGCACCATAGTTTGCCATCCCTTGATCTAGATTGTTTGAGCAGCTACCTCTGCCTCAAGCTGTGTGTCTAGTTTAGCTTGACTTCCTTGCTGCTTGTGGGGCTCTGGTCTGTTTCATAGGTTTGCATTTTGGGATTTCAGGGATGCCTTGCTCATGGCAATGTTAGAATCAGAAGGGAATAAATAAGAACACAAGTGGTGTCTTTAGCTTTAGATTTGGAACTGGCTCTCTGAGACTTCAGCCCATATTTTGTTACTCAAGCCAAGTCATGAGGCTGAGGCCAAAATTTTTCTGCCTTAGTAGAAGAGCAGAAAAACATATAGCAAAAGGTATATATACTGGAAGTGGCAAATAATTGGGGCCAAACATTTAATGCCCCACATCATTGTAGGTTGAGTATTTAGAATAATGATTGACACATAGTAGGCCTGTATTTAACAAATGAAGGGATGAATTCTGCATAACTACAAAATTAATCATGGGCAGGGTACAGAGAACATGTACTTAATTCCGAGAACCATTCTAAGCACATTGTATGTATTATCTTTTACAATTCTTAGAACTATTTGGCATAGTTGATACTACTACCAATTGTAGGTGGGAAAACAGATTCTCATAGAGGTTAATTAAGTTTCCTGTGGCTAAGTGATAGTATGTAAGATTTCTGTCATTTTCCCGAATCTGGGTTCTATTATTCTATTTTTTTTATAAATTTTATTGTTATATTCCCCATACAATTGCAGCCCCCCCCATTCTGACCCCAATCCCTCCCCTCCCGCCCCCGGCCCCCTAAAAGTGTCTCTGGTTCATAGTTTTTTGTTGATTTTGATTTTCACTTTCTTATAGTTATTCATTTTCCTGGTCCCTTATTTAAGTTTTCTAGATTCCTGCTATGAGTGAGACCATCCGGTATTTTTCTTTTTCTTTTTGGCTTATTTCGCTGAGCATGATCCCTTCCAGCGCCATCCATGTTGCTGCAAATTGCATGTGTTTATCTTTTTTGAATGCTGAGTAATATTCCATGGTATATATGTACCACATCTTCTTGATCCAGTCATCTATTTTTGGGCATTTGGGTTGTTTCCAAAGCTTAGCTATTGTAAACAGTGCTGCTATAAACATAGGGGTGCAGGTGCTCTTTGGAATTGATGTTTCTGTGTCCTTTGGGTAAATACCTAGGAGTGGTCTATTATTCTAACCCTTGTATATGGAATTATCATTGTCAATATCCATTGGTTCCACCACTTAAAGTTGGCCTCCATGAAATTAATCCAGATAGCCAATTCCAAGTACAGATTTGTGATGCAGTGGTAAGAGGAGTCTGTAAGCTATTTCATAAGGAAAAAGTCAACAAAAAAGAAAAAAGTTCAGCTTTTATTTTTTAGTTTTGTTGCCAGAAACATATTGTGCCAAAAAAAAAAAAAAAAAAAGGACTGACTGCCTGGAAAATTTATTAAAATAAACCCATAAATATTTAATCATTTTAGAGGAGTGAACACCCAACACTCATTATTTCTGACCACAAGCTCTAAATCTGTTCTGTCTTCCATTTCCTAACATTTACGCAGTTTCCCATTTTGACCTTAGGTCTTGTCTGTCGAGTCTGGCATCCAGGCTTAGTTCTGTCAATACTGACCTCACTTAGAGTCCAGACTCTCACACTCATTTGATGATCCATGTCAGTTTCTACTATACCACCCAGGATGACAAAAAGTGTTGGGAAATTTCAATAAACCATATCTGAGACTATTAATAATTCACAAAATCTATTCTTACATTGACTCTAGTTGCTGCTTTCCAACCCATACCTCCTTTCTCATTGATTCTTGTAAAGCTCCTCCCAGGCTAGTCTGAACTCTATTTCTCAGCCCCAATTCCACCTACTCTGGGAGATGGCTTCATTCCTAATTTTTTGAAAGATATGTCATCTCTCACAGATTTCTTTCTACCTAAAAACAAGAATAAAGTTTCTATACCCCCATTTATCTTCATTCTGACATTTTAAAAACTCTTGTCTTTTTTCCTTTCAGAATACAATGTATTCTCCCTCCCTCTCCTGTTCACCCATTCTTCATTTATTTTTTTACCTTTAGCTCTTCCTCTCCAGCTTTATCATTTTCCCATCAATGCTGCATTTTTCTTATGTCCCACTTCCTCTCTCCTTTGACTTCTTTTGCCTATAAACATAAATATGTATTCTTAATATAGAACAAAATGATTCTCAGCCTCTAAACTCACTCAAGCTACTGACTCAGACTCTCTCTTCTAATAAAAATACTTTTCCAAGTGAACTTATCTATTCTTCTCTTCTCCCACTCACTCTGCCTTTGCAATTTGGTTTTATTTTCATCACTTTAGCTGCTCTGCTATTTTGAAGGTGATCACTGACCATTCCTTCACTACATCTGGTGACATTTTTCTAGACCATATCATTCTGAAATACTCATCATTTTACCTGTGTGTTTTCAGCTTAGACCCTTTTCTCTCTTGACTCTTGCACTATGCTGCTTCTTGGTAAACTTTCAGGACCCTACTCTGTCACTGTTGGCCTTTCTTCTTCCTCTTGGCTTAAAAGTTTTCTTCTCTCGTCTCTCTGCACCCTTTCTCCTAGCAGTGCATAGTGATCCTCAATGCAGCACCATTTTTTTGAGGACTTCTTTGTGCCAGACACAAGATAAAATGATGAAAATATTTTATTAATTTGTCACACTCACAGTCTGGCAGGAGGTAAACAATTCCTGAATATTCTTGGCTACTGCAGTGGAGGAATATAGAACCCACAAGCTATGGAGAATGTACAGGAAGGCTCTATCCTTGAAGTATAAAAGGAATGGGAATAGCAGGAGTGAGAAGGGAGCAGCTTGATGTGAACAGTGTCCAGGGAAAGTTTCCCAAGAGATAATCAAAACTGAGTCAAAGTTAAAATTCAATAGCCTAGGCATGTGGGATTCTTCAGTGTAACTGTATTTCTGTGTCCCATTTCAAGGCCTCCTAAAGCAGTCCATTGTGGCCTGAACTTCCTACCACTCAGGATGTACAGTTAGGCCTCTTTGTTTGGGCAGCTCTCCATCCTCCCTGCCAGGATGAGGTATATTGGAGTCAGATAAAAATGGGTAGGGGAGGCTATTCTTGATCTCACAAAAGCCAAGTGATTGTTTTACCATTAGAAACAAAAGTAGTCAAAGAAATAGAGAAAGCGATGATTCGATTTTTTTTAATGGGATTTCTGATCCTCAAAAGAGACGAGAATAAGGAAATGGAATCATGAAGGCAAGCAACTAAAATGCTTCATCATCCATAAATGTAATGCTTAAGTTATTACTTTTGTCTTCAAATTTTAGAATCAAATTAATATTGATTTAATAACAAATATTAACTCAACAATTTAATAAGTAATTTTTAAAATGACTGTTTTCCAAGTTACAAAATAAGAAGAAAGCACCAGGGCTGTTTTTGTTTGTTTGGTTTGGTTTGTTTTAAAAGATTTATTTTTACTTATTTATGCATACAAGAATTGGGATGTAGGCCAGAGGTGCAGGGGAGTGTGTGTGAGAGGATTCACCAGAGCAGAATGGGGACAGAACAGGTGGATCTACTGAAATACACTGCTGAGGGGAGCAGCTGGTGAGACATGAGAGGTCTGCTGTGCCATGTGGGCCACCTCCCTGGCTGGGGATGGAAATCATGCCACAGTGGCTGGTGATAGCTTGGTAGCACTAAGGCTTTAAACCCTACACAACCTGAGCAGCCCTTTGTTTGTTTTTGTTATTTTTTCCAAGAGGAAAAAATGTTTAATGATCTTTAACATCAGCCTGATCCATGGAAGTTTTCACAAATCCATCTGTACTATATGAATACAACTTCTTGTCAGTAGGAGTAAAGCACTATCTTTTAAGAAAAGTTAAAACAGGAGGTAAAATAAAGCTAACACATTATTTAAAATGCAACATAGAGATGGAAAATTTGGGCACGTTTCATACATTTATAGCATGTATAAGCAATTTAAACTTCTTTATTAAGGAATAAGAAATCTAAGATTTAAAATTTTGGTTTTAATCCAGTCTGCTCCATACAAGGGACCTGATTAACTTTTTAAATGCACAAAAATTCTATAAATAACCATGAAAATTATATTTCAGTAAAGCAGGAACAAAAAAAAAGAAAGGACTATAATTAGTCCTAACAAAGAAGAATTTCAGACTTAACGAAAAATTGAGCATTTTTCTATTAAAAAGATATAATTTTTTGGTTCAGCAAGTTAATATAAGAAAAAGTAAAATGAATGATAATTAAAAAGAAATCCAGAAAATAATTTAAGAAATACTTCTTAAAATATCGCATCCCAGTTGATCTTATAGATAAACAATTTCTTCTTTCCAAAGGGCAGCATTTAATCCTTATTTTTTTCCTACAAAACTTGAGTTTGGATACCCACCATGACAAAATGAGAAACTACTGCACTTATAAATAGTTGCATGACAAATGTCTAGAAAGTCTTACCGAATGTAATCTTATTATAGTAGAATAACTCATAATTCATTTTAACAATATAAAGTTTACTCTAGAAATGAAAGATTAGATCAATATCACAATTTTTTATAATATAAACTTCAGTTAGGTAATTAGACTATTAATCCTATAAAAGTACTTGATATGATTTAGTACCTATGTCTACAAAAAACCTATTTTGTGAATAGAAAACCTATCTGTTTAACCCCAGTCAAAGGCGTACCATACGCACAAGAATAAATGCTTAGCATATGATGTCACTCTTATATGATATGTTTGCAATGTTATGGCCCCAGCTAATGTCCCTTCTTCAGCAATGCTATTGGAGTTAGTGGAACAAAGAGCTAAAAGACCAGGAAATCTCAATAATTTCTTCCATATTCCATGTGCTGAGAACTGTGGGTTACCTCTCTCCTGAAATTTTCACTGTTCACTACCTCTTGTGCCTTCTTGTTGAACTGTTGAAACTGATTCTTCATATCTTACTTCTTTTTTTTTAAGATTTATTTATGATGGGGTATAGGACAGAGGTGTAGGGGGGTGAGAGGATTCACCACAGATAGAGAGGGGAGCAGAACAGGCACATCCACTGAAATACACTGCTGAGGGCAGCAGCAGGCATGAAAGGAGAGGTCTGCTGTGCCATGTTGGCTAGCTCCCTGGCTAGGGATCCAATTGGTGCTGCAGATAGCTTTATAGTGCTGAGATTTAACCCCTTGCGCCACCAGAGAGACCCCACTTCATATTTTACTTCTATCATTGGGGTCCTAACATGCTCTTCTGCCTTTAGTTTTCTCATCTCCCTCTAATTTTATTTTAATTTTTTTGTCAAAAGAATATAAATTGCAAACCTGCTCATATTTTTCTCCCTAAATAAAAATTTTTTATTAGGGCTTCCTCTGGTGGTGCAGGTGGTTGAGCACCATGCTGTGAAGCTGTCCTCAACCTTTGCTGCGCCAGTTCAATCCCGGCCGGCCGGCGAGGGTCCCACATGGTGCAGCAGACCTCTCCTGTCTCGCCCGCTGCTCCCCTCAGCAGTGTATTTCCTCAGTCTGCCTCTTCTGCTCCCTGCTCTGTCTCTGGTGAATCCTCTCACCCTCCTGCGCATCTGGCCTATACCCCGGTTCTTGTATAAATAAATAAATCTTTTAAAATAAATAAATAAAAAATGTGTATTAGCTTCATATTAGCAAATTTAATTCATTTTACACAGAGCTACCCAATGTGATCTCCCTTTCAGATCTGAAGCTGACGCCTGGCATAATAGGTAGATCATCTAACATTGTACAACGTGTCCTAACCCTGTGAATTATGTAAATTAGAGCACAGTATGTGATATATAGAAGGTGTTGCACTAATGTTAAATTCTCCTTCAAGGTAAAATATTCCATTCAGATCCTCTGACAGTGCAACTAATTTTATTCAGAGCCAGTCAGTGAAAAAAGTCACTTGTATATTCCATTGTGGATAACAAAGGAGTAGAGACTTATTTGCTCTGCTAACAGAGGTTTTTTCTACTCACGTGCAGTTAAAGCTACAAAAGGTTGATATAACCAGAATTAGCTCCTTCAGCCTGGAGATAAATTGGAAAAGCTCCATGCATTGGCATGAACAATCTTAGGCATTGGGGGCAATTTCAAAAAATGAGAGACAAAAAAGGCAAGTAGCAGATGTGGAACTAGAGACAGCACGTAGTGTAGGCAGCTGTAGGGCAGCTGTTTTCTATCTAGAGAGCCCTTTTGGAAGTGCTTTGAGGTTCTTGAAATATTTGATCAGAATTTCATGGATGCTAACACACTTTAAGGAGTATTAACATTTTAGTGTTCTGCTTATCACTTTTTTTCTTTAAATTCTGCCAAAACAAACAAAAATGTGTTGAAAATAATACTGGAGAAAATTGAGAATCCATAGATTTTTAAAGTCTGACAGACCTGGGTTTGATTCCAAGCCCCAATTGCAAGTATCATCTAGGGCTACTTAACCTCTTGAATACCAACTTCCCTCATCTATAAAATTCAAGTATCTCATGGGGTTATTTGGGTTGCTAATTTTTTTTAAGTACACAGAATTTTTAGTATACAATGAAAAGTGGATTAAAGCTAGCTTTCAATACTCACCTATCTGCCACTGTTGTAAAATACAGTGTGTTAGAAATTTAGTCAGAGTGTCTGTCAAGGTCGGAAGGACTAATGTTTCCTCTGTGAACGCCAGCATGTCAGAATGTATTAATAAAAGTCTATAAAAAACTGCCACATATCTATAGTAGAGGCACAGGGTGTAAATGACAAAATATTTCCATGCTTAACTCCTCTGTAATTAGACTGCCAATTTCTTTTTCTGAGTAGAATGAAGGCAAACAACTTTCCTTTGTAAGCTTGTTTTAAGGGGATTGGATAAATTGAGTAAAAGGTGTAAGTTGTGTGATGAAAGATCTAATGGGACTTTTAATGTGAACTCAATATACACCTGAAGCATCTGTGTATATGTGTGTGTACATTATACAGATATAGATAAACAGATATAGATATAATAGTATTATGTAACGTTGCTACAACAAAATGAAATCAAACAGGACTCCTAAACCTTAGGGATGATGGCACTTAATTTGACCTGGCCTTTATGACCTACAGTTCTCAACAGTACTAGGAGGGTCTAAATCCCAACCCTTCCATTATTTATTTTGTTAGATCTCTGAAAATCCCATATCCCCATTGTATTATTTCAGGTAGGCACATAACCTGGGATTAAAAAATAAATTTGTCTGCGCAAACCATCTTCTCTCTTAGAGTGATATTTGCAAAATCGCTGCCTGTGGCAGCGTTTAGAAACCAGGAATAGAGGAGACCTAATCTTCAGCCCACTTCAAAGGTGTTTGCCTTGCCTTATGGAACCTTCTGACTTTTCATTTTTCCCTTGGAGCTATGGCTTCCTGACTCCCTGCTTCTGCATTGTGTGCTCTGTCCAGTGACACTCTGGGCTATGTCTTAGGAGCTGGTGTTCTCTCAGTCTTGTGTCACTAGGCCTGTTTCCCATGCCTCCTGCTGGGAATTTGCCTTTGTCCATGAAACTTGCCCCTTAAGGAAGATTCTTTATTCATCTGAATTTGTTTCAGTCAAATCCTGAAAGGAAGCATCAGTAGATGTCTCTAAATGATGCGGCTTCTCTCCTACTCTCCTCACCTTTCCCATATCCTAGGCCAGTGGTTCTCAAAGTGAGGGCATGAATTCCTGGGCATCCCCATGACCATTTCAAGAGAGCCATGTGCTAAAAACAAACAAACAAAAATTCTTTCTAGTGGTAAGACGTTAAGTTTACAGTGTGTTGACATGTACACCAAGGGTACAATAGCAGTGGTAGATTAAACTGCTGGCATCTTAGCACAAATGGACAGTGGCACTAAATTACTAGAAAAACTGTGTTCATTACTAACATGCACTCACAACAAAAAAAAAAGGAGAGAGAGAACAAGAGAGCCAACTTCCCTTAGCAATATCCCTGTTCAAGGAACAAAATTTATTAATTTTATTAAAATTCAGCCCCTGTCAACACATCTTTTTAATATTCTGTGTGACAAAATGGAAAGTATGCATAAAATACTTCTATTGCATGCAAAAGTATGATGGTTGTCTGGAAGGAAAAGCATTTATATGATTGAGTTGCAAACTGGATTAGCCACTTTTTTATAGAAAATGATATTTATTTTAAAGAACAACTGGCAGATAAAATATGGTTATGCACACTTAGATATTTGGCAGAAATTTTCATGAAAATGAACAAAAGTACCTGTCATGTCAAAGCAAAAATCTTAAAGTTTATGCCAATGATAAATAACATTTGAACCTTCAAGCAAAAACATAAAACAGTATCAGCCATAGTGAACTTAACATCTTGCAAAAAAATGAATATCATTAAAATAATGATAAAACATCATTATTCTGTGAAATTCTTGATATTAAAATAGATGACTTTTAAATTTTATAATGAAGTGTGTGAACACTTGAAAGTCTTCATGACTCAATGTACCTACATTTTATGAATAAATAGTAGTAGATGGTTGTTCATATGACATAAACATGCTTGGGTAAAAGATTCATATAAAGTGAAAGAGAGACCAGTTTATTTTATTGTAACAAACAATGAAATGTTCTTTGATAGTTCATTGCAAATATTTGCACATTGCAAATAACCTTTAAGAAACTTAAGTATTAATTGAATTTAGTATTCCATCACAGAAGATTATTTCTCAAACCATATGTGTTAAATCTACATGAATCTTAAACCTAAATGGAAAACCTGAAGCTGGTAGAAGGAAACAGAGGAGAAAAGTTTCATTACCTTTGGTTAAGTAAAAATTTCTTGAATAAAAGACCACCAACAAAATCCTTAAAACTGTGATATTTTCATTTAAAATTATACTATTAAATTCTTATAAAATATTAAATATTTTAAAATTATACATATTATAAAGGACTTGTAGCCAGACTTTATCAAGATATATCAAAATTAAAAAGCAGAACAATGAATACCCATTTTAAAATATGTGCAAAATAGTTGATTAGACACTTCATCAAAGAAGCTATACATGCAGCAAATTAGTATATGAAGGATATCCACAATTATTACTCACTAGGGAATGCAAATTAAAAATACCATGAGCTATCACTACACGCTTATTAAACTAGCTAAAATGTATACTATAAAGAAGAAAATCAAAATATTGAAGACTGGCTTGTACTCAGAGTGGAACTCATGAGTGAGAGTCAGGTCAAGATACAATTGACACAGCCAACTTGGAACACAGTTTCTTATAAAGTTCTACCTACAATTATGAGCAATACTACTCCTAGATATTTACCTAAGTGAAAGAAAAACTTAGGGTAATGCAAAAATTTGACTAGATTTTTAGAGCAAATTTGTTCACAAGCATCAAAAACTGGAAATACTCAAATTTCCTTTAACTGGAAAAACTATGATATATCCATATACCAGAATATTGCTCAGCAAAAATTACAGGACAAATCACTGATCTCTGTCTCAACATGGATGACTCTCAAATGTATTATGCTGGGTGAAAGAACCTATGCTACATACCATTCCGTTGATTGATTCCATTTGCATGACATTCTGGAAAAGACCAAATGTAGAGGCAGAAAACATCCTTAGTTTCTAGCAGTTAGATTGGGAGGGGTTGATTACAACGGGACACGAGGAATTTTTGGGAGGTGATTGATGGCTATTATATATACGTCTCAAAATTCACAGAATTGTACACTGAAAAGGGAAAGTTTTGCTGAATTACTACTACTAAATCATAGTAGTAGTAATAATAATAATAGAACAAAAAGGGATAACATGATAAGAGGTAAGGGAAAGGGACGATCCTAATTCTTCCTTTATTACTGCTAAAGTTGATACTAAAGAAAGCTGTATTCATATGTTAGCAATTTGCTCAAGTCACTGGCTGTGTCATGTCCAGTGCCAGGTCACCATGCCTAAACTCATTGAATGGCTGAGACCATTCAGAACACATGCTCTCTGCAGGTAGACCTCTGAGAGAAGGATGGGGCAAAAAAAATGAGCTGCTGTGCCCCGTTCCTCATCCAATCTTCTAATCAGGAATCTCACTTCCAGTTGGAGAGATAGGGGCTCGGGGAAAAGGCTCTTGTTTGAAACAGAAATAGGAAAAGGAAGCTTCTCTGCTCTTGCCATTCAACTTTTATTAAAAATTTAAATATATCAGAAGGTAACAGCATAACTAGCAGGGGTTTTAAAAAGAGCATTTGTGTAGCAAGTGCCCAATCCTCCCAATGTTGCTATCACTAGAAAACTCCTTTTCCTGCAAGAAATCACTTATGAATATTGCTTCGTTTCTTATACATGACCAAGTAAATTATGTAGGTTCCATTGCAATATCGACTTGACTACATGTCATTTATGTCTCAGTAATTTTCATAGGTACAAATTTTATAGCATCCAAGGATCATGTCTGTTTAATTATCAATAGATGGTGCCTAACTCAGTATCATGGATAGATAATTAATTAAAAATTACTTCTATTAAAATGATGATGTGTACTACAGCTTTAAATATACATTTCTGGTAATTTAGGTTTCTTCAACCATTGCATCCCTCTGCTTCCAAGAATTTACTAAGATTCTCATAATTAAAGAAAATTATCTACTTTAAAAATATTTATAGACAATTAGACCTTAGAAAACAAGGGAACAAGTATTTAATAATCTGAGACTTGTATTAATAATCACCATATACTTATTCACTGAACATGTTTCTGTTTTCTTTGGATTCACTCTTTTTGAATTTTTGCCACCATTTTAAGTGATCTATCAGCTTCTAAAATGAACCTGTAGGACCCGTCAACTCAATAAATGAAATTCACTTTCAATTATGTATCCTAATAATTGGGTGAGCTATAGTAAGTTATTTGAGATTTTGGGCCTATATATTCTTCTCTAGAAAGTGAGCCAAGAGATACTCAGAGGTGCTACCAATTTGGGATTGTAATGGAGCTCTTGATTCTATTACATGCATCACAGACTTTGTAGTGTACCCCCAGCTGAAAGCTCCTTTAAAATAAGCCTCGGGGACCATAGAAAGATTGATCATTTATCTGAAATAATGTTATATCTGTGGTTTAGTCTGTTTGTGCAACCTCTGGAAAATATTTCCTATCTTGACTTATAATAAAAAAGTATTGCTCACAATTGGGAACCTCTACTTCAGTAAGCTATTTTGAGTATTTTCTCATTATAGAAAATAATATATTTCTTTAATGTCAGCTATAATGATGCTATGTTTCTTATTCATCTGTAGATAAAATAGATGTATCTTTCTAGTATATAAACAGTTAAAGGCAAAAGATAGACTCCTGAGAAGTATATATTTATCTAGTTAAATATAGCATGCTAATCTTTTATATATCATTATAAAAGGAGCAGAAATTATCTGCACAAAAATAGTTTGCAGAATATAAGTCATTTAGCAGAGTGTTTTATTTTCACTTGTAAAGGAGAATAAATGGTAAAGCAGTAGATTTTGTTCGGCATAAAGCCTTGATTCTTTTTTTTTTTTTTTGCTGCTGCTGCTAAAAAATTTATTGAGTTTTCCTTATAACTAAATTATAAATTCAATAATATTCAGTACTACTTATTTAACCTCTTTTCCCCTGTGGGAGATATTCTAATATGCATTAAATATTGTAAGATCTTCCCAAGTGAAAACACTTTGGACAAAATTTAAATTTTCCTTAATAATTTGAGGTCCCTATCAATACCACATTACTTCACTAGTGAGGCACTTTCATATTAGGAAATATGAAACCATTTTGCAACCATTGTTGCAAAAACAAAGTAATGTCAGCTGTACTCACTGACAAGATCACACATGTCAATTTTAAAACCTGTAGGGGAAATTATACATTAAACACAAAAACTACATCTTGATTCTTAAAATGTTCTCCAATATGCAGCAAAATTCTCTTGCTTTAGCTCCTGTTTCACTGTTTCCCAGATTCTCAGTTGTCACATCTCACCCATGTTACGTACAGTGTCAATTTCTGTCCATGCTCTTCTATTTTGCTGCTGCCTTGTGTTGTTCACTGTGAGTTAGGAAACCCATATTGCAAACTAATCAATAATTATGTGTTTAATTGGAGTGGACAGTTTTTTTTTCCCTGAGACCCTAAGGCCATATTTCAGTGCTGACGTTTTGTGACAACTCCTTCCATACCTACACATTTTGTGTTGTATCTGGTGTCAGGACAATTCCAATGAACTAGAAATTCCCAGGAACTTGCTCTTTGGATGAATGGTGCATTAACTGCATTAGGAATTTTGAAATGCATTTTAAATGGACTACTGAAGTCTGCACCATCCTGTGCTCTCATTGCTTGAAAGAACTATATGCAATATCTGCATCACATATCTTCATTGCAGAACTGACTCTGTCAGGAGATACACTGGGACCTTAGGGACAGGACTTGTGGGATAAAAAAGACTTAGGAGCAGGGGGGATGACACTCACTTTCCTATTGGGACCAGTAGCTTTGAGCCCCCTGGCACTTAGCCTAACATCTGTAGCAAGTCTTATGGTCATATTTCCAGAGGACAGGAGAAAGTGGAAAATGAAGTCCGAGGGGAAAATAAAGTCTTTGGTGACCCTCAAAGTCATACATAAAGCATTAATACAGCTTCTTCACAGCAGGACTCCAGTTAGGGGTTCACAGGGGTTTGAGTAAGGAGGTAAAACTCTGATTAACCCAACAGAAGTAGATACCAAGCAGGCCAAGGCCTTCAGGATACAGGAGCAGGTCTGGGTTTCACTTAGGCAACTAGATGCCATTGGTAATTGGAGTGTCTGAAAGGGAAGTTTGGGAAGGAACAGTTTTTCTGATTTTATCAACAAAATAATAGTAGAGAATGTAGCCACTCACCATGGTGTACATGTTGTTTGGATTCCTCCCTTCTATGAGAAAGATATCGTGTGTATAAGCAAAGAGTGGTTCCAGTGGCCACCAAAGGAGAAGCTGCATATGTAGGATCTCTGATTTGCCTTTTGTTATATCTGTTGAATCAGAGTCTGAAAACTGAGTCCTGTGTGCATTTCCTGGTGTGAACGGAGAAATTCTAGGAAACTTAAGAAATTGACAAACATGTGCTTCTTTTCAAAGTCTGTTGTGTCCCATATTAGAACAAACCATCATTGCATGGAAAAAACAGATTTAGCCAAAGATCTATTTAAATAATTGATGTGACCAAAGATTCATTTATCAGTCCATCATTTACACCTCTAGACTCTTCTGGAATGGGTCAAGAAAATCATGAGGGAAGTGGGACACAAATATCTATGTAGCAGATAGGATAAGAACTGATCTGACTGGGGGGTGGAGAAGAAATCTTGAAATGTAGGAGTTGAGAAGCCTTTTGACCCCCAAAAGACATAGGTCACTATTAAAACCATACTAGAGTCATTTAGCATAATATTTTGCTTAATCGTTTGTATTTCTAGCACTTAATTATTGAAAGGACATAAAGTGAAAAGAAATGGAGTGGTAAGATGAAGGAGTACAGAACTGCATGTCAAGCCTTCAACCCAGTATATTCTTTTGGGAATGTATCATAGTTTTGAGCCATTTTCTCCCATCGTCTGCCTTTTCTTACCCTTAGATTGTTTTTTCCCCCTAACATTGGTTTATCTGCCCCCTTTCCCTAGCAAGACTTGCCACTGCCCATTGCTCATCTTGTTGTCTGCCACTCTTCGGTTACCAAACCAACCTAAAAGGGTTTTGTTATTTCTGTTGTTTCTATACCATTATAGTTGAGGATATCAATAAAAATAATGGAGAAACAGATATGTAATAAATATTTTTTTCTCTTTGTCGTCCCCTCTGCTACTTTCCCCCATTATTTCACATATTCTGGGACTAAGGCACTCTGCCAAGCTCTGAGGCTGAAAAAAAATGAAAAATATCTGCATGTCTTCTCAGAGCATACAGTCTAGGAGAGAGACATGTAGAATCACAATGAAAATGCAATGGTTTTTAAAATATTAAGAGTATTCTAAGTATGTTGCAAATACAGAAGTGTGCTAGTCAAGTTCGCAGAAAAGGAAATTCTTAGCTGAAATTAAATCAGAACAAAGAAAAATGCCACCCCCACCAACTCTCAACCCAAATATCAAAAAAACAGTGGGAATGTACCTAATGTGTTAGGCCAAATTCCCCCCAAATTGAGTATGGGACAAAGATTTGATGTGTAAGGTTTATTGGGGGTGTATACTTCAAGAAAAACTTGCTACAGAGAGAGGAAGCATGAGAGGAAAGGGTAAGGAAATGAGCAAGATATTTCTCAGGTAAAGTCCTAACCATCTATAGAATTACAGCTTAGAATTTTTGTGATCTGCCTAAGGTCATATAGTTAATAAAAGGTAGCATTAAGGTTAAGTCTTGATAAATAATAAACCTCTACACTTTCCACTACAACTATATTTTTTCTACAAGAATAGACCCAAAAGAGTCAACTTTAAACCACTCTAATGAAAATGTCCTTGACTACAATAGAGTTTGAGCTGAATTTGAAGTCTGATAGAGGTTACATTCATTAGCCTTAAGGGGAACACAAAACACAATAAACAACAAAAAATACTTTCAGTAGTGGCCAGTTTTCAGAATTTTAGATAACTGCTTTTATATCAACATGTACTTATACACAGATTTCCTTCACTGTATCTGTTATAGGCAAGAAAATATTTTGGTGGATGTTTACATGAATACCTGGTTAGTGTCATTGGTGAAATGTAGGAACTGAGGAACCTTTTGACCCCGAAAAGATATAGGTCGCTATTAAAACCATAATAGAGTCATTTAGCATAATATTTTGCATGATCATTTGTATTTCTTGCACTTAACTGTTGAAAGGACATAAAGTGACTGTGAGTAAAGCTCAAGGTTGCCAGAACTACAAAGCCTGGGAAACCTCTACTTTAGAGGAATTGAAAGAGACCTCATTCACCTTCTGCCTCCCCCACAGCTAAGAACTACAGAGGCAGTAAAAATATTTATTCACCAATACATGGATTCAAACCAAGCTGGCAATGGTCTTGCCTCATGATACAGTTCTCTTATCATGTAGTAGGCTAGGTTTGTACCTGGAGTTGCCACCTTGTAGCAACATAAATGTAGGCAAGTTTCTCTGAGTTAGTTTTCTCAACTGTGAAATGAAAGGAGAATATTTCATGTTAAGTGCTTGAACAAGTGTTGGGCATGCAGTAAGATCAAAACAAGACTAGGTATCATAAGTACTTTGAACTTTAGGAACTTAGGAACTTTAGGAAGGAAACTATTCCTTCACCGAAGTCCAAAACTAAGTCCCACCAATGATCACTACTTTCTTATCCTCTTCAGCAAACCGTTGTATACTTCCTTTTACTAATATCCTTCTACTGTTGCCAATTCTCCACATTTTATTGCCAGGAACACTGGAATGTCACTGACTTCCATTGTAAACAAACTCTTCTAAACCCGTAGAGTCTTTCCAGAACAATTCTTTTTTTTTTATTCATTTTTATTTATTTATGCATACAAAAGCTGGGGTGTAGACCAGAGGTGCAGGGGGTAGGGGGTGAGAGAATTCACCAGAGACAGAGTGGGGAGCAGAACAGGTTGGATTGACTGAAATACACTACTGAGGGAAGCAGCAGGCGAGACTGGACAGGTCTGCTGCACCACGTGGGTCAGCTACTGGGCCAGGGATCGAACTCGAGCAGTGGCCGCCTATAGTTCACAGTGCTGACCCTTAACCTCCTGTGCCACCAGAACAATTCTTCTACCTCACCGTCTTCACTGAAATTTATTTTTACTCTGATGACAGTGTTTTCTGCTTAGTCATATAAAGGAGAAAGATGAGGTTTGTTTGTTTGTTTTTCTTCACATTCAAAAGGCCAAAAAGGGGCCTCCCCGGTGGTGCAGCGGTTGAGCGCTGGGTTGCGAAGCTGCCCGCAGCCTCTGCAACGCCAGTTCGATCCCCGGCTGCTTCCCGGCCCCCGGAGGAAGGTCCCACATGGCGCGCAGACCTCTCCTGCCGCCCGCTGCTCCACTCAGCAGTGTACTTCGGTCCTTCTGCCTGCTCTGCTCCCTGCTCTGGCTCTGGTGAATTCTCTCACCCTCCCGCCCTTCTGACTGTACCCAGTGCTTGTATGCATAAACAAACAAATAAATAAATCTTAAAAAAAAAAAAGGCCAAAAAGGTGAGGAATGAATTAAGTGATTTCCAGGCTTTTTTCTTTTTACTCCATTATTCCTGCTATTTCATCCTCTTAGCTAAAAACTATTTTTCCAAAGATTTATGTCATCTGGTTATACTACTCTGCTTATCTCCTAACTGTTAACTTCTGATCTATTCCCCAGTTGTACCAAAACTTTAAGAATGGGAAAGACGGGTATGAGCAGTGGAAGCAGAAGGCAGAAGCTGTCTTTACATCGCCTCCTACAGGACAGAAGTTCACAGTGTTTAGATCTTAGGAGTGCAGGAAGAGAGAGGGGAACTTCCTTCAAAAAAAAATTGGCAGAAAAATAGGAAGAGATCAGTTCATGAAGGGTCTACTTGCTAAGAAATTTAAGCTTTATTCTAAATGGTATGGGGAGCTACTTAAAGGTTTTCAATATTGGAGAGAAATAATCAGATTTGAATTTTAGATCACTGTGACTACATTGTGCAAGGTGTCCTAGGAATTACTTTTACCCATGACTTAAGGTTGTACTTAATTGGGCTGGAGATAAAGGGAGAGTTTGAGAAATATTATAGGAGTTGGAGAATGTTCTGGGTATTAGTGGAACGTGAACCTGAAGTAACCTCCAGATTTCTGCTTTTAGCAAGTAGATAAATGCTGATGCTGTTTTATTTCATAATTACAATCAACATTTAGGGTTATTATACAGATTAAATGGATTAATACATTGGAAGTGACTTAAACCATTCCTACCTAGTATGAGGAATATTTGCAGAGATACTGATTATATAGAGGAGGTTAAGACTATGGGGAAGGGAGGGGAGGTAAGCACAGATGATAGATGGAATTTGGGATTTGGTGACTTAGAATTAGGCCCTCTGTGTAGCATCCACTTAGACGTACAGAACTCAACACTCAACAGAATATTATCCTGTAGTTATGGATTGAAGAGTCTTAAGTATAGTGAATTTAAATCTATCCAAATGTAACTACAGTAAATAGAGTGAAATGATGATTGACCCAAGAACAACATACTGAAAAATCACTTATGAAGAAGGGGTAGAGAGAGAAGAAACCTCCTTTCTTTCTCTGAGTAGGATGAAATATGGTAGACAGAAAGATGAAAATAGGATAGAGAGCAATTCAGAGGTAACTACAGACATTAAACAAAGAAAAGAATTGAAAAAAGAGGGAATGTCAACAATGTAAAATGTTGCAGAAATTTCAATTAGAACAGACTACAGTATGTAGATTGGATTAGGTCCAAAAAGAGGGTTTGATACCTCATTTAGGTATATCAACATCTACACAAAAGAAGAAGTAAGAAAATGAGACTTCTTTTTCCAAATTTTGACTCATTTTCCAAATGAGAGAGGATGACTATATCTAGAGGGAAATGCAGATTTTTTTTTTAAGAGAGACTTGTGCATACTTATTTGTGGAAAAGTAAGAGAGGAGCGTGGAGGAGTCTTGGTATAGAGGAAAGTATGGAGGTTCAGAGGGTGGAAGGAGATGGATTGCCTTAGATGAGAAGAGCACGCATTCCTCTGTGATAAGCAGTGATATAAACATTGTTGCTAGGGGAGAAGATGGAGATACTTTTCTCCTGATGGGCTCAGTGAAGTGGGCGTTATCTACTGAGAGACAAGGGAGAAGTAGCTGCATTGGAAGATTGAATAGAAGTCTAAAACTTTGCAGTATAGCAGAATCAAAAGAAGAGCTGTACAGGTTTATGTAAGCCTATTGTAGGGACACTGTAAGAAACCAACTGAAATTAAAGATTGTTGATTCTTTTCACAGGGTGGTTGTGATCAGGTTGAATCTTTCTTACTGCTGATGCTTCATGATTACCACTCACACTCTGCCTGGGTCCTGATCTCCATGCGTTCTCTGTCTACCTGGACCATTCGCCTTTGGTCCCCAGTCTTGCAATACTGTTTCAGTTTGGTGCTTCAGACCCCTTAGCTGGCTATGTCCTTAGACTCTACCTGCTCCACTTGGTTGTGCTAACAGTGCATGGCCTGCATCTGATCCACCTAACTGTCTAACACCTGCAGAAAAACACTTACCTGACCCTCAGCTTAGCCCCTTTTGAGTATCTGAAAGAACAACCATTTCATGAGCAAATGATCACTGGTCCTTTTTGGTGAAACACTAGGCTATCTCCAGATATTCAGAAAATGCCTTAAGATGGTTTTCTTCCTCATAAAACAATCTTAAATTCCCTATAATATACACATTTTTGGAAAAGGGAAGAGAAATAATATTAAACTTTATTGGGGACTAATTCTAATAAAATTTTTGGTAATAGGACATTTGTGTTACATATTAACTTCAGACATTAATACAGATTTTGCAGTAGAGCTATGTGAGTGGTGATGTTACTGAAATTCCATAGCCAATTTCACATAAGGCCTATTTCTTTTTTTAATATTTTTTATCTATTTCTGACATCATTTTTCATTTTTGCACAATGTATGCATTTTCATTTTGGTTATATTCCCCATACAATTGCACCCCCCCCTTATTTTCTTTTTTTTTTTAAGATTTATTTATTTATACAAAGCACTGGGTACAGTCAGAAGCGCGGGAGGGTGAGAGAATTCACCAGAGCCAGAGGAGGGAGCAGAGCAGGCAGAAGGACCGAAGTACACTGCTGAGGGGAGCAGCGGGCGGCAGGAGAGGTCTGCGCGCCATGCGGGTCCCTCTTCCGGTGGCCGGGGAGCAGCCGGGGATCGAACCGTCATTGCAGAGGATGTGGGCAGCTTCGCAACCCAGCGCTCAACCGCTGCGCCACTGGGGAGGCCCGCACCCCCCTTATTTCAAAGCAGTGATAGCATAGGCAAAGATAAACAGCTGGGACTACATCAAATTCAAGAGCTGCTGCACAGCAAAAGAGACAGTAACCAAAACAAAGAGAAACCCCAACAACTGGGAGAAAATTTTTGCACACAACACTGATGATAAAGGAGTGATCACAAAAAATCTAGACAGAGCTGATGAGACTCAACAAAAACAAAGAAAATAATCCAGTCAAAAAATGGGCAGAAGAGCTGAAAAGAGACTTCTCCAAAAAGGAAATGCAAAAGGCCTATTTCTTTCTTTTTTTTTTTTTTATTTTTTTTTTTTATTTTTTTTTTTTAATTTTTATTTTTATTTTTTTTTAATAAATTTTATTGTTATATTCCCCATACAATTGCAGCCCCCCATTCTGACCCCAATCCCTCCCCTCCCGCCCCGCCCCCCTAAAAGTGTCTCTGGTTCATAGTTTATTGTTGATTTTGATTTTCACGTTCTTATAGTTATTCATTTTCCTGGTCCCTTATTTAAGTTTTCTAGATTCCTGCTATGAGTGAGACCATCCGGTATTTTTCTTTTTCTTTTTGGCTTATTTCGCTGAGCATGATCCCTTCCAGCGCCATCCATGTTGCAGCAAATTGCATGTGTTTATCTTTTTTGAATGCTGAGTAATATTCCATGGTATATATGTACCACATCTTCTTGATCCAGTCATCTATTTTTGGGCATTTGGGTTGTTTCCAAAGCTTAGCTATTGTAAACAGTGCTGCTATAAACATAGGGGTGCAGGTGTTCTTTGGAATTGATGAAAGGCCTATTTCTTAATGTACAGCCATCAGGGTCCCCGACAACTACAGAGACCAAAGAGATGCAGTAGCCTTGATCACAGATTTAAAGTGCAGGCCAGGGGGAGAAGATGATGAAGGAGAGGAATGTGGAGAGTCCTTCATTTGGAAGAATAAATACTGAAAAGTAACGCTGCTACACATGCACTCCCAGAGGCTGAAATATTTGTTCTCCTTGGGGAAAAGAAAAGTGAATGGGGGCCCCAACAGAACTCATAAGAATCTTTAAGTTGGGCCTCTCTGGTGGCGCAGCGGTTGAGCGCTGGGTTACGAAGCTGCCCGCAGCCTCTGCAGCGCCGGTTCTATCCCCGGCCACCAGCGAGGGTCCCACAAGATGCGCAGACCTCTCCTGCTGCCCACTGCTCCCCTCAACAGTGTACTTCCTCAGTCTGCCTGTTCTGCCCTCCCCTCTGGCTCTGGTGAATTCTCTCACCCTCCTATGCTTCTGACTGCACCCAGTGCTTGTATAAATAAATAAATAAATCTTTGGGGGAAAAAAAGTTTAAAAAAAAAAGAATGTTTAAGTTGCCTTCAAGAAAGATTGATATTTGGGTCTGCCAATAGATTCTGCTTAACCTGGGCCCAGTTGCTTGCTTGCCCAAGTGCTATCTGAATATGGGGAGGAACACTGATAAGGTAGGTGGACACTAACAAATATTACCCCCTGGAGTCCTCGTTATCTACAGTGTACATTAAGTGAATGTCACCATGCTTGCAGAGAATTGTGTCCAAGAGTGTAATGAGATTTGCAGGGCAAAAGGCTTACTTTTATAATGTAACAACAAAGTGTCAGTGGAATAATGTGTGAGAACTCCAAGTGGCAGCTGGCTGCTAGGCTTAGGAAGGTTGAAACTGGAGTCTGAGTCCTCCCAGAAGCAGAGCATAGTGAGGTCTCTACACACCCACTGCAAGTCCATTCACTATCAATGACTTCATTGGAACAGACCTTCAGAGGATGTAGCAATTTACTAACTTCTGTTCTATAAAGAGTGTGCATTTATTCTTATTCTCTATATTAAGCAACGTTCTCCAAAGAAACAGGAATTGTGTGTGTGTGTGTGTGTGTATAAAGAGATTTATATTAAGCAATTGTCTCACACAAATAGGGAGGCTGAGAAGTTAAGAACTGCCAGTAATATAGTTTTAGCCTGAGCCCAAAATCTTTTTTTTTAATTTTTTAAAATTTATTTATTTATACAAGCACTGGGTACAGTCAGAAGCGCAGGAGGGTGAGAGAATTCACCAGAGCCAGAGCGGGGAGCAAAACAGGCAGACAGACGGAGGACACTGCTGAGGGGAGCAGTGGGCGTGACAGGAGAGGTCTGCGTGCCATGTGGGAGCCTCGCTGGAGGCCGGGGATCCAACTGGCACTGCAGAGGCTGCAGGCAGCTTCGCAGCCCAGTGCTCAACTGCTGCGCCACCAGGGAGGCTCAGTGAGCCCAAAATCTTAAGGAGCAAAACTAATGGTGGATGTTTCAGGCAAATCAAATCCAAAGACAGGGGAGATCTAACGTTCCAGCTTAAAAAACAGTCACACAGAATAAGTGCTGGAGTCCAACTCCAACCAGGGGCCAGGTTTCCGTAAGGACGAGACAGCGTTGGCGAAGTGGAGGGATGAGGGGACAGGGGAGATGAGGTAGAGGAGGTGGTGAGGAGACACTGACACTTGATCAGGGTGCAGACATCTCCCTCTGATAACCTCAGCAGGGCTTTATTTATACATCCAAAATTGTTATTTGATCATTACATCTTGCGATCATGATTGATTTTACTTTTACATTGTTTCAGAAATCATTAATGACCATTAACAGTGCACAGTCCTTTTTTTTTTTTAATTTTCCTAGTCTATGATTAACTTGGTTACTTGGTTACATTAACTTAGTTACACATTTCCCTAGGTGATGTATGTTATTCAGAAAATAGAAACAGGTGCAATGCTCAACGTGATTTATGCAGTTAAGCTAGGTAACTAAAACAAAGCTAAGCAGGCATTGTAAAATCGAGGGTGGCTTCTTCCTATTTTCAATATCGAACCAAGGGGTCCCGGTGCCATGGGACCATTTCGCCTCCGGGGGCAACTCAGGGCCTTCTCTTGTGGGGGACTTTTGCCTGGCTCATTCCATCAGTTCTATCAAGTGTAGTTTGTTAGAAAACAATGTTACTCATGGTAACTGAATTACAATTTGGAGAACATGGAGAATTATTGGAAACCGTTTCATTATCAATCATGTTGGAAGGTACATTTTTTCAAACTACTGAGGTGTGCATTACCGAAACTGGTATTGATACCAACACTCATTGTGTTAGTCTAAAACTTATAGAAAATTTCCATGGTTTCAATAACTGCCACAAACAAATGAAAGGAAGTAGCAGGAGCCAGCTATGGAGCTTTCTGACTTTTCAGAAATTTCCCCATGCCCGGACCTTGTCAGATAGCATGGGTAGCATGGCCCACGACAAGTAAGTTCTGTATTCCTTAGCATTTTGTGTGTGTACATGTGTATGTGTGTGTGTGATACAATTGATCTATAACACTGTATATGATTCAGAACTATAGGATCCCCTCTTGAGCTGTATTGTTACCACACCACACATTGTTACCACCAAGGCACGCACAGTAACTCCATCTTAGTGCATAGGGTCTCCTCTGCACTCTGCTTTCCACCCTCCTCTCACTCAATTCTAAAGTCAGACTTTTAGGATTTGTTATTAGTTTGGGTTTGTCTAATATTGTGTTTTTATTTTTCTATATTTCACTACAAGTAAAACCATTCATTGTCTTTCTCCTGACTTATTTTGCTTAGCACTACCACCCCCTACCCTTTCCCTAGCCTGTTGGTTCTACTCAGGCCTTCTGCAGATTGGACAAAGCCCACCCACAGTGGAGAGGGCATTCTGCTTCACTCAGTGTTTCATTCAGAAACACCCTCACAGAAACACCTAAAAATAATGTTTAGATAAACATCTGGCATCCCATGGCCCAGTCAAGTTGACACATAAAATCGTCACACCATCCCAATTCTAGGAATTTAAAGATGAACAGAATTTATCTTCATAATTAGTTCAAACTCTTAACTGCTAGTAATTTCTTAAAACCTATTTAATTGGACCAAGATGTTAAAGAAACCATGCAATATTTTGAACATCTTACACTAACTTATAATCTATCTGAAATTCAAATTTAAGTTCCACAACCCCACTAACTTCCTCTATACCAGAATGAGTAACAATGTGAGTTAGGAAATTAAACAGACTTGCTGATTTCATCATTTTAACACAATATATGCGAAACAAAATTGTACTTATTTTATTTGTTGCAAGGGAAAACACATTAAGGAATAGCAACTACTAATTGGTTGAAAATGTGTTAACATTGGAGAAGGAAGTTACAAGATTATGCAGTTGTCCGCTTTGGACCCAAACCCAGAATTCTAATTCTTATTCTCCATATTTATATTAATCAAGGGCCTCCAGAGAAATTTACATTAAGGACCTTCATATCCGGTTTTCTAGTTGAGAGTGAAATACCAAAGCTAAAATTCTGGCGTCCTCTAACCCTGAACCAATAAATGGTTTGAGCGCATAAAATCATATAATTTTAAAGCTGTAAGAGATATTAAGAATCATCACTTGATTACAACTACTCCTATGCTTTTTTAATGAAAAATTGATGGCTTTATAGAAAAGTTATTTGCATGATCTTTCAGCTTTACTGCCTGACATTCAATAAAGCAGAACATCTAGGTCTTACTATCAAACAGCTATAACCATGCTGTCAAGTATGACTTTTTAAACCTGTCAAACAGTCATTAGTTCTCCCTTCTTAAAACGTCTAACTTTGAAGCTATCTAATCTTTTCTGAAAAAATTCAAAATGTAAGTTCATTTTATGAAATATTACCTAGATAGAGTGACTTCTTCCTAAAAAAGTACTGCTGAGAAACTACAGCTGAAATCACTTTAATGATTACATTTCCAGGAAAACCTAGTTGTGAATCATCCTGATTTGGACTGCCTCGGTGTTTATTAGCTCTGTCTCCCTAATTATTGGATGTTCAAAATTAGAATTATCATATTTCTCTTTCATAACAAATCAAGAGGATATAACTTGTTTGATCCATAAAAATGTCAACTCTGCATCACTTCATGAATTATTAAATGTCCTAACTACCAGGAGGTTTAAAGTTCATTAAACAAATGGGTTTTGTTGGTAACTTTTCTCTTCATTGTTAATATACCCTTACTGTAATATATAGTTCTTGCTCCTGAGTCAAGGGAGTAACAAGAGAAACATGTGATAGGTCTTAAAAAGTTTCTACCTAGATGTAGCATATGTTAATTCCACACACACATTCCACTGCCAAAGTGAGTCCACAGTCAAGCCAGACAGCTGGTTGGAAGTCCCTCCTCAGGGATGAGCCCAATAGAGAAGGGCAGTGACTATTTTTAAATAGCAATCATAATCTTATTATTTAAAATGGTAAAGTGAATCCCACAACAGATAAGACTAAACCAAAAGATCAAGTTGACAAGTTGGTTATTAACAAGTTGACAAGTTGGTTATTAACAAAGCCACAATTGGAACACAGCCTCCAAATTATCTGTTCACAGATTTTCATTATTTGTACTTTGCCCCCTCTCATGGATTTTTGCACATTTGATCCTAAATAAAATAGCTTCTCAAAAGCTTTTCTCAGAGATTCCCTTTTCCTCATTATTTTTTGGCTCAATAAAAAGGTGAATCAATACTTCTCAAATCACTTTTTTTAAAAAAGATTTATTTATTTATGCATACAAGAACTGGGCCAGAGGTGTCGGGGGTGAGAGGATTCACCAGGGGCAGAGTGGGGAGCAGAACAGGCAGATTGACTGAAATACACTGCTAAGGGGAGCAGCGGGCAAGTAAGGAGAGGTCTGCTGCACCATGTGGGTAGCTCCCTGGCAGCCTGGGATTGAACTTGTGCTGCAGAGGCTGCAGATAGCTTCATAGGTTGTGTCTTAACCCCTTGCACCACCAGGGAGACCCTCGAATCACTTTCAGGCAACTAATATTCAAATTCATAGAGAGGTAAATGAGTTGCATAAATCTGTTTTCTCTCTTAGAAACTAATATCCCACCGTAGTTCTTTCCAAAACCTAAAATCTCCTCACAAGGAGTGCAAACAGCCTCTTACCAACCAGTGATCTAGTCTTGGAAAACCTAATGATTACTTCCTTTCTTTGATTCCCAACAAGTCCATATTGTCCTGGAAGTTCCATTTTACATCTTTATTTTAATACAAATAATATTGAAAAGTAATAATGAGGGAAAAAAGATAATGAGGAGTAAAAAATACAAGGGTAAATCAGGTGAATAAATTGTTGTTTGAAGAATGGCATATTTTGAGACTGAATTCTTTGAAGAAAAAATTATCACATGTATACAGCTTGAAGTGGGTGTGAATTTTCTTAAGACATTTTTAATTAGAACAAGGCCTCATACTTCCATTTAGCCTGTTCTCTTAGCCTCACTATGAGATCCCACAGAAATACTCTGCTAGAAAAAAAAGCACATGGTACTGCAGCTCAATATAGTCAGAAATTACTTTTAATCTGTGTGTGAGAGCAGAGGCACAGCCACAAACCTTGTACCCTAAGCACCCTTCAAAACTGAGTATTTCTTAGATTTTGGAAACTTCTTGGATGGGGACTGGAAATAAGAAAAGTAGTAGTTGAAATGTCATTTTTATAAAAGGTGCTCTTTGCTCTTCTTAGAATATCATCGAATGAATAAGAAATGGTCCACAATAAGTAGCATTCTTTTGCAGTCGAAAGGGAGCCCAGCTGTGAATGGCAGAGCACATCTTTCTCTCCTGTTCTTTTAGCTCTGCGTGACCAAGGGTGATGATAAGTGACATCTTTGGGGTATGATGGAATAGAACACAAGGCTCTGGAATATATGAGGCATGTTCTGTTTGTGTGAGAGGCTCTGTCTAAATGGAAAGTGATGCAGAGCATCAAATAGCCTGATAAGGGGGCTGGCAGCATGGCTTCTTGAATATATGTTGGTTAAGGTTTCCAGGGCTCCCAAATGGATTTCATTATCTTGAGGAATACATGTGAAAACAGAAGGACTGGGCCACTGTTTGAATCAGACCATGTTACAATGAGTAAAAGAGAGGGTATATTATTCACTTCAGCAAACCAAGCAGCTGTGATGTGACTGCACAGCATCTCTGCAGTTATGGGCATTTTCAGAGAAGGATGTAATAAGTGTCTGTTTATGGACACCCATCACTGCAGCGAACATTTAGAGGTTAGCATTCAACTAAGTTCTAAATATCATTCATATATGTAGTTTTTTCAAGTGGAAACAGCTATTATTCAAGGCAACCTATAAAAGCATCTGAAACCAATGGCATATTTACTTGCTCTTATAATATAAAATCAGTCAACCTTATTGAACCGAAATTTTGTTTTTATAAAGAAAATTTCTTTTTAATCATGATTTATGTCATATTAAATATTTTATGTGATAGTAAGCTACCCAGAAGCCTATTAAAATATTTATTTTGGGGGTTCACATTTACAATTTTTTATTTTTATACTCATTTTTTATGTTAAATCCCTTAAAAGAAGATAGTTTACTTTGAATTTTTTTTTTTTTAGTATTTGAGGAATCCACGAATAACAACTAATAGAATCCAAAGGGTTAAATTTATGTAACATACATTTGAACTTGAATTATACATTTGCAAAATATTTTGATTATTAACCTTTATTTTACTTTGTCAAAGAAAACAATTATGTAAACCATCAGCAGAAAATAATTCAGTCACATTTTTTGGGTGGGGGGAAACAAACATTTTTGTGTGTGGAAGAGTAGGATATTTTCTCAATTTTGAAATTTTTTGAAATAAATAATAGTGCCCTGCACTTAATACATTTTCTCTGCATTGTTCTTAAATGAATCAATGGAGGAGAACCTCCCGAAAAGATGATGATCTAAATAAAATCTCCCACTGGTATCAGAACTGATATATGAATCATACTGAGAGTGTTTATTTCCTACTGCAGATGTTATTTTTGTACTCCCCATTGAGTTGCATTTTGAAGGTCCAAACCATTATCATACAGGTAGGGGAGATAATACAGCACTCAATTTACAGAAAAGGAAAGAGAAGAAATTCAAGTCACTCTGATCAATGCAAACTCTATGCCTAACACTCATCAACAGATGCACCACTATGAGAGAGCTCCAGTTGAATGCTAATCCTTCCATTTTAAAAAGGTTACATGGCATGTTAGCTTCATGATTTCCATTAAAACCAATGGGAGTTATACATATTCCATGCTTTGGAAAGAATACCCTCTAATGTTATTGATTGTGATCATTTGAACTCAAGCTCTGATGCCTGTGTCCAATGTCAGCCACCCTGCATAGTTCTTATATAGGATTCTATGCTATTGAAGTACCAGATTATCAAATAAGCTCCTTTTTCAAATTAATCAGCTTGTCTATCTGAGACAAATGTTTTTATCTTAATGCTCTTAGAAATGCTACATAACTAGTTTATTTCATATAATTAGAGCATACAGTTGAAAAATGGCAACCATGGATTTTGATGAATTAAATGGAAGACTCAACCCAGGAGTTGTGTCATGGTCAGATTTTTTTAGGAAGGACAGTGCGTCTGAAGAGCATCGATTTGGTTAGCAACTGTGGGTGACTAGAGAAGACAGAAAGCAGAGCTACTGCTAGAAGATTCTGAAGATATCCAGTCTACAGATAACAACAGTCTGCACTAGAGTATAGGCAATGGAGACGTCAGGAAAATGAAGAAACGCCAGTAATGCCTAAGTTGTAGAATTGGCCTGACTCAGGCTTGTAAAGCAAATGGGTGAAAACAATGTCATAAACAGTCAGAAAATGAGTATTAGTTTAAATAGTCAACTAGAGAGACCAACCAATTAGACAGCAGATATCAGGTAGCCTTTCGTCCCCAAGAGTAGTTTAAATTATATTGCTGCCATTACTTCTAATTTACAGAAAGAGGTAACTTCAAATATTGATGTGAATCTCTCAATTTTCTGGTATTAGGACCAATGCATAAACATTACAGAACATGTCTGGAGAATAAATATATCCATAGGCCACTTAAGATTCTCCACTTTTTTCCCTAGCACTGACTGGGACTTAAAAAATCTGAATGTGCATTGACTGGTTGAATGAACAAATACATGAATAGAGTAGAAGATTTTATGTGGTCTCAGTTGTTTGTAATTTTAAACCTGAGCTTATATCAGTTCATGTTTCATACGTAACTGAATTTGAGGGAAAAAATCATATTTGAGGGCCTCCCTGGTGGCACAAGGGGTTAAGACACAACCTACGAAGCTATCTTCAGCCTCTGCAGCACGAGTTCAATCCCTGGACAACCAGGGAGCTACCCACATGGCACAGCAGACCTCTCCTGTCTCACCCTGCTCACGCTGTTCCTGTCTCACGCTGCTCCCCTCAGCAGCGTATTTCAGTAGATCTGCCTGTTCTTTTTTTTTTTTTAAGATTTTATTTATTTATACAAGCACTGGGGTATAGGCCAGAGGCACGGGAGAGTGAGAGAATCCACCAGAGACAAAGCAGGGAGCAGAGGGCCTCCCCGGTGGCGCAGCGGTTGAGCGCTGGGTTGCGAAGCTGCCTGCGGCCTCGGCAGCGCAGGTTCGATCCCCGGCTGCTCCCCGGCCACCGGAGGAGGGTCCCACATGGCACGCAGACCTCTCCTGCCGCCCGCTGCTCCCCTCAGCAGTGTCCTTCGGTCCTTCTGCCTGCTCTGCTCCCCGCTCTGGCTCTGGTGAATTCTCTCACCCTCCCATGCTTCTGACTGTACCCAGTGCTTGTATAAACAAAACAAACAAACAAACAAACAAACAAACAAATAAATAAATAAATAAATAAAAACATGCCTCTATAAAAAAAAAAAAAAAAAGCAGGGAGCAGAGCAGTCAAAAGGACGGAAATACACTGCTGAGGGAAGCAGCTCACATATGGCAGAAGAGGTTTGCCACGCCATGTGGGAATCTCCCTGGCCTGCCAGGAATCGAACTGGCACCAGAGGCTACGGACAGCTTCACAGCACTCACTCAACCCTCTGCACCACTGGGGAGGCCCAGATCTGCCTGTTCTATTCCCTACTCTCTCTGTGGTTAATCCTCTCACCCCCACACCTCTGGCCTGTGCCCCAGTTCTTGTATGCATAAATAAATAAATCTTTTTAAAAAAGTCATATTTGACAATGTGGAAGCTAAATTTTCTTAAGAATTACTTTGCATTAAATTTGTATTATATAATTAAAATCTTTTTTACTTTGGTCCACTTTTTTTGTAACAGGTATAAATAATCATTACTTAGCTAATACTGGGTTCACTTAGAAATAATTTTTTATAATAAATCATGGGCCATTTTTGGAATAATTTGAGGATTGAAATAAAAGCATTGAGTTCTCTGCATAAGAAAAGGAGAAATGGCGGCAAGATACAAGAAGGAAGAGAAAAGGAGCTAAGAAAAAAGCCAGAAATTAATCATTAAGGAACTTCACTTACTGCCTTTATGTTTTTCAGGATTACTCTTTTATTCTTGGTGCTGCTTTTACCTCTGGAGAAAGAGCAGGCGTTGCTCTATATTTCTTTCTAATGTATGTATTTGGTGACAAAAACATCCAAATACTTTCTTACCTATATAAATAGAGTCATGTAGAACTTCAATTGCCCACAAGCTGTGTGAGACTTTATCATTCCCTCTGTCTCCATGAGATCCTCAACATGTGATAATTGTTTCCTGGTAATGATACTTTATCTAAAATACATCTAAAATAAATCTTAAACTACTGTCATATTTCATTTAAGGGTCTCATCTACTGGGAAAAAAAAAACATTGAAAAACATATTAGAGCATGAAGATTAGTCAAGCTTGTGCTTTGCAATCAGAATTTATAATGCATTTATTACATGTGCTACTTTGCTCCCCCTTCATAATTTAACCCATTATATAGAAGAAAAGCATAGTCATAAAAATTAAACGAACCCAAACCTACAAAAGTTACCCAGCTTTTAGTCTACAAGATCTAGTAATTTCATGTATCCTTATATTTTCCCTCTTCCCTACTCCTGAAAATGACTCTATACAGTAATGTCATTTTCATCTTTAAAGCAAAATGATACACTTATTGAAGGATAGATGTTTGATAAATTGACAGATAGACAGACACACATATATACTCACAATACTGCTGTCCCAGTGGTATCAGAACTTATAAATTTTCCTTCAGTGTCCCTATCATCATTTTTATTGCATATTTTTTTAATTATTCTATTATCTTCAGACAAATACATCAATAATTAATTACTTATTTCAACTGTCAGGGTCTCATGTATATAATATTAACAAGTTATTTCCTCAGTCTAACTCTTACTCTGTGTCTTTATATCATCTTAAATGATTCAAGTCATAAAATAATGGAATATTTGAGTAATTAAACTGCATCAAAATTTACTATTCCTCATTGAGTTGTTCAACAAATTAGGATTTTCGATTGCAATTCCCTCTTCCTTTCTATTATATTTCAATAGGGTATCTTTATAATTTATTGTCCAGACTGGACAAGAATATGGAACAGCAGGGCTAACCATACTGTCCTGGGAAAACTGAGACATAATGTCACCCTATAATGAAGCCATCATTGACCAAATGAAAATGGTAATTTACATAAACTAAAGGATCAACCCAAGGCAGTGCTCAGTGATGCTGAGCTTAAAGATGAAGTGTCACAAAACTACAGCTTTACAAGCCAAATCACCTTCTGAAGACAGTGTCTGTTATCTGGGTTTTCCTGCCATCACCATCAGAGGCCGGCTATCACACAACTGTAGGTCTGAGATATAGTGTATAAGGAACACATTTTTCTTTGAGGATCAAGAGCTAGACCACAGCAAACTCGTAAGCAGTATTTCTCATATTACTCTCAAAATCTCACTGGATGACTTTCAGACCTCACCCTGGAATCATTGAATGAGGAATGCCAGAATCTGGCCCAAGGAAATGAAATTATAACCAAATCCCTCAGTGATTCATTGTCACACTACATTTTCAGATTTAAATTAAATATAAATATTAAAACAATGTGATATAATTCCTAACTGCTACTCTTGGCTGATTTGCTATCTTAATAAATGTCAAAACTCTCTACACTATGCATTTTATCCATCCACTTATGTTGAATTAAGGCATTTTCACACCTGAAATTATTTCTTCTCTATGTCAGTTTCTCCTGACTCCATTCTTTTCTGTCCTTTTGTTTTATTGTCTTCTTCCTCTTCTCATAAGATATAGATGGAGCCTTACTAGATCTCTCCAACTATGACTGATAATGTTTTCTCATTATCTCCACCAAAAAAAGTTTCACTTTTTTTTAGCAAATATTAATATCTAATAATATCAATAATATAAAATGAAAGAGTGATAATACATGCTTCTTAGTCAACTAAAATACTTCTCCAAGCATTGACTCTATTTGAGTTGAAAAATGACATCTGCTCCCCCAGTAACTTTATTCATTCGCATACAATGTGGTAGGAAATGTGTCCGTTATAGATTTCAGTATTCTGGGTTCAGTAGCCTTACCACCTGACTTTGACAGTACTCCTTACAACAAAGCATCGTAAGACTTGAGGGCAAGATCTCTACTGATTCATCATTGTATCCTGAATATCTCCTAACAGAATGTCTTGTACAGAGAAGACACCCATTAATATTTGTCAAATGAATGAACAGAGGAAAAGAAAAACCTGGGTTTTCTTTTAACTTGTCTCACTGGACTCAAGAATGAATCAAACACATAAAGAAGCCCTTACATGACATAAATGAGAATAATAACCTCTACTCCATGTGGCTTTGCAACAATATTTTTTTAAATAATATTTATTTTTATATTCCCCATACATTTGCAACCCCCCCCATTCTGACCCCAATTCCTCCCCTCCCGCCCCCCACTCCCCAAAAACTGTCTCTGGTTCATAGTTTTTTGTTGATTTTGATTTTCACTTTCTTATAGTTATTCATTTTCCTTGTCCCTTATCTAAGTTCTCTAGATTCCTGCTATGAGTGAGACCATCCGGTATTTTTCTTTTTCTTTCTGGCTTATTTCACTGAGCATGATCCCTTCCAATGCCATCCATGTGCAACAATATTTTTTTAAAGATTTATTTATTTATACAAGAACTGGGTACAGGCCAGAAGCACGGGAGGGTGAGAGAATTCACCAGAGACACAGTGGGGAGCAGAACAGGCAGGCAGACCGAAAACACTGCTGAGGGGAGCAGTGGGCGAGACAGGAGAGGTCTGCCACACCATGTGGGTATCTCCCCGGCTGGCCAGGAATCAAACCCACGCTGCAGAAGCCACGGACAGCTTCACAGTGCAGCACTCAACCTGCTGTGCCTTTGGGGAGGCCTTGCAACAATATTTTTAACAACTAAGTTCAATCTTTGTAAATGTTGTTACTTTGAAAATAAAAGAATATTTTGTAGCAGCAAATAACTTGAAATATTGCCAGGAAACTTATAGGCTGGTTGTTGCTGCTTTTATTCCCAAAGTGTGTGAGAAGATTGGTGGTATAGTTAGGAGCTTTGAGGGGCACAATTAACAAGCATTTATTGAGCCCTTACTGTTTGCTTGGTGCTATTTAAAGATGGCATAGCTGATTTAAAGAGATAAAGCACAATGACATATTTCCTTCCTGTGTAGCATGGAATTTTGATGGAAGGCAAAATTCAGAGCACAATTCGAGAACAATATAAAGACTGTGTACAACAAAGTGCTAAATTAAATAAAATTAAGCACATTTTCCATTAATTCCAAACTGTAAGAAGTCAGAGGGGAAAGACTGATGTTGGCTGCCAGTATAATGAAGCATGCCAAAATTAATAGAAAATTGAATCCACAGGATTTCAAATTCTATTATGGGGAGTATTATAGGGGTACTACCCCAACAGAGTTTCCTCATTCATATTTTCTATATAAAATGGTAGAAAAATGTGACTCTATATCAGAGTTTTTCTTTGCAGATTATTTTGAAAAACTATTTCATACAGTTAGGACAGGTCACCCAACTACACAAAAGAAAATAAAATTTTGTATTAGCACAATTTCTTTTAAAAATATTTGGATATGCTATGAAGTTTATAGATATTACAGAGCAAGGGACAGATTTTGTCAGTGGAGTTGCTGTCACTGGAAGTTCAAGGTGACCTGTGCTACCAATGGTGTTTATTTCTGTGCACTGTTCTTATTGTCCACATGTTTCCTGAGATGAACTCTTAAGGGACACAAAAGCTTTTAAAAGATAAGGGTTTGGACTTTTGGAAAGAATGTCTAAATGCAAAGATCTCAAGCTAGGTTAGTGCTATTTTTCAACATTTATGTTTTATACATATTTAAAATTTCCATTTGCCCTGTATTTAAAGTCCTCCCAAAGTGGTAGTATCTCTTCTCACCTCCCACAGCTTTGTGTTCATAAATATTCTATTTCTTGAAAATACCTTGATCTGGGAGCAAAGAACAGTAGAGAGCATCCCAGGGCTGACTTTTCCCAGAAGATATCTGCCTTTTTTATTTTTTTAATTTCATGCCAACTTTGTTTTCTGTCTGAGGAGAGTTATTTTTTACAGAGGGAAAAGCAGAAGCAAAAGGTTGAATAAGTTCAAAATGACACCTCTACTTGCTCTTTGCATTTACCTCAGTGCTATAGTCTTCAAAACTGTAGACTTTGAAAAATACAACTTCAAAGGAGTTTTGTATTGAAGTATTGAATAACTTCATTTAATTGGTCAACAATATCTTAACTGTCCACCATTTAGAGTTATTTAAAGGGAAGAGAAATTTTTCTTGAGGTAGAATTTAAAATTTCTAAATGTTTAGCACTTAATATAATAAATGCATAATAATAGAAATGATAATATGTCCTTTTCAAAGATACAATTTAAGATAGATGGAAGAGGAAAAATAGAGAAGCAAAAGATAAGATATAACTTATGATAGTTATATTCTCATGAGGTTGTCAGTAGTGTTAGTAGAAAATAAATAACAGTAAAAGTAAATAACAGTAATAGCAAATCTGTGAACTTGTTATCTCTGCCATTCTAGGTCCTTCCAAAGAAGGGGTGCAGAATCCATATTTATAATTTTGAACTACATCTCAATAAGGGACTCCACTTAAATGGATTAACAATTAAACAGGAAGACAGTTGGCTCATATAAATAGAGAATTAATAATCATTTTCTACACTACTACACAGATGGTGTTGTCAGGTCATTCATCAACATGAGTTAGGATGAAATGTCAGCAACTGGGAAAAGTGAAATCATGGAGACGAAAGTTTGGAGTATACAATGGACCCAGAATTGTTACTGGAAAAAATGAAGTGCAGTGGAGAGAGAGAAATGAACTTAAAATGCAATGGTACAAAAACCTACTTATAAACTTATAGTGCATATTATATTATTATAATTCAAATCAGTTCCTATAAGATATTGGACTCTAATAGCATTTTAAATACTGCTGAGATATAACTACTCTATACCTATGATCTTCAGCTTTACAACCCCTATTGTTTTATAAAACAATCTTTGTTATATATACATATACATGTATGTATATGAGTATGTATATATAAAGACAAATGGATATATCTTTCTCACAAGTATAAAGTAAAGAGGGAACGGAACTGCCTGTGATAATATTCACAATTACCCAATAAATTAAATTTTAGGGTTTTACCATAATCTCTTGTCACAGTTTTTCTTATACCATCTGTAAACTCTTTAGAGGTAAATAATACATATAACTGATAAGAGTTAACATATTAATGGCACAGCCACTGCACTCAGTTAATGTTTTAGAAATATTTGAATTCAGGGCCTCCCCGGTGGTGCAGCGGTTGAGCGCTGGGTTGCGAAGCTGCCCGCAGCCTCTGCAGCGCTGGTTCGATCCCTGGCTGCTCCCCGGCCACCGGCGGAGGGTCCCACATGGAGCGCAGACCTCTCCTGCCGCCCCCTGCTCCCCCCAGCAGTGTACTTCGGTCCTTCTGCCTGCTCTGCTCCCCGCTCTGGCTTGGTGAATTCTCTCACCCTCCCGCGCTTCTGACTGTCCCCAGTGCTTGTATAAATAAATAAATAAATCTTTAAAAAAAAATTGAATTCAAATATCTTTCTTTTTCTTCCGCTTCAAAAAGGGGAAGTAATAATGACAATATATTTGGGAGGGAAGGAGGTATAACCACCTGAAGTAGCAGAAACAACAGAGGACAATCATTCAACTCTCAGTGAATTCCAGGCAGGCAACCGAGTCATGCAGGGTGTGGGTGGGGGAAGTATCTGGCCATTTCCAACAACTGATTTCCTTCACAAATGTATGTAGCCAAACTTCCAAGTATTTTAAAGCTAGACATTCTAATACTTAGGTGGAAACTTCTGATTTTTAATGTTGGCAAATAATTGGGAGTATTTTTTAAAACACCGTGCTTGACAAACAAAAAATATTTGTGGCTCACATTGGGGCTGACAGTTTCTTACCTGACACTGGAAAATAGGAGAGCTGATGGAGAGTTCTCACCAAGCAGCTCTGTGGGTCACTATAACCCTTCCCCTCACTTCACCTGGCTAAAGGGTGGTAGTAGTAACAACATTTGAGCAGGGAAGTACATGTGTCTATGAGGATTTGTCAATCGGTGGTATATTCTTTTTTTTTAAATCTTCAAAAAATAATGTTTTATTTAATTGTATTCATAATGCAGAGTTATTAATAGCATTCATATTATTTGTAATTATGTATCAGTCATATTTATTATAGATTAGTTGTACATTTCTTTATTGCACAAATATAGAATAATTTTAGCAGCTACTGGCAGAAATGGAGTACCAATCAGCTGTTTGTTGTTGCTGTGGCTTGTTTGGTGAATCTTTGGGTTTGGGAGTATATTAGTGGTGTTAAGTGCTTGGAAACCTCAATGTAAGCGAATGTAGGAATTGTTCAGGGAAAGATATACGGGTGAGGCAGGAAACCAGAATGCCACCTCTAATTTCAGTTACTGTCTGGAATGCAAACAATGCTCCTAGTTACCTGACCGATATGTCCCTTCAATTTAAATGATTTGATGAAGAAAAATAAATACTGTTTCTCACAACTCCAAGAGAAGGCAAAAATCCTCTTAGGGTCACATTTGAAGAGTAAAAGGAAAGAACAAAAAAAGGAAAGACAGCTAAAATAATCATTCCAGAGCTTGAGGCTAAAGTCAGTTTTACTTTATTCTTTCATCATTCACCTTAGAAAGGTTTTATAGGATGTTTTGAAAGAATCTGGGTGAAGAGAAATCATAGGATCTCCAAATGTTAAAAATTATTTAACAGAATATTTCTAAAACTCGTTCAGTTGTTGGTCTCCTAGAAGTCATGATATACGGGAAATTTTTAAAAAGAAATCTGGAAGATGTGGCATGGGGAATTGGAGTACTAGTTAAAAAAATGAAAGTGAGGCTCCAGGCCTGTCCTCTGGCAGCCTCCTGCCTGCCTCTCTCATCACTGTGCACCTAGCCCCCAGCAGCCAGTCCGAACTTTCCCATGAACACAAACAAACCACACACCTTTTGAACTCTCTTCTCTATCTGAATCCTCCTTTCTCGTTCTTCAAAAGCCATCTCCAAAAGGGTGTCAAAAAGAAATAGAATGGAATAGTGGTCCAGAGCTCAAACTTAGAATTCAATAGCTGGACTTTTTGTCTTTCCCTATCCTTACTACCTCTGTGAAGATGTGCCTCAGTTTCCTGTCTTTACATAAGAGACAACAGTACAGCAAGTCCTTAAGTGACATCATTTGTTTAACATTTTTCATTTAACTTTGATGAGTAAAAAAAAAATGTATTGAGTCCCTTCCAGAGCCACTGTCCATGGGGAGTTTGCATTGTCCCCCACGTCTGAATAGGTTTTTTTCCCAGTTTCTCTGATTTCCTCCCATATCCCTACAGTATACTAGTTAGGGTCAGGGCCCTGTCTAAATTGCCCAGTCTGAGTTGAGCGTGATGTGTGTGAGTGCACCTACAACCTGGGGCAGAAAGACTACCTATTCAGCATGGATCTCTACCTGTGCCCTGACTGCTGGGATAGAGACACTGTCTGTGTCCCTAATTGGAATAAGCAGGTTGGAAAATGAATTAATTTGTGAATGAATGAATGAAAACAATTATTTTTTAATATTAAAAGTGTTCTAGGTCTTTATTTAGAAGTTTGGTGATGTATTGGTGACCAGAAATATGCTACAAGAACTTAATTTTTGTTTCTATCAATTAGCTTTTTGGGGTCTCCCTGGTGTCACAAAGGGGTTAAATCTCAGCACTGTGAAGCTATTGGCAGCCACTGCCACATGAGTTAGATCCCTGCCCAGGGATCTGGCCCACATGGCGCAGCAAACCTCTCCTGCCTCACCCGCTGCTCCCCTCAGCAGTGTATTTCAGTGGATGTGACTGTTCTGCTCCCCACTCTGTCTCTGGTGAATCCTCTCAACCCCCATGCCTCTGGCCTATACCCCAGTTCTTGTATGCATAAAGAAAAGTAAATCTCTTCAATTACCTTTGACAAAATGTATTGCATTATTGGTAGTTTCACTTTGAATCAGTTACCAAAAATCTATCAATGATGTTAAATCACAATTTTACCTACTTCAGAGAGTAGTTTTGATATTTTAGTGAAGTAGTAGATCTAAAGTGCTTGCAAGAGTTCTAGCCACATAGGATACATGTTATAGTGTTAACTGTTAGTGTCTTGCACATTCACTCTCCATGAAGCTGACCTTGAACCCTAAGCCAAAGAAGGTTCACAGAACCATAATCACCTATTCTCTAAAACAAACTGCTTTATTTAACCTTTTACTCATAAATGCTAAGAACAGTGTTTTATAATATCTTCTTATATATCCTCCCAAACTGTCGGCTACTAGGGGCACAAACAAGATTACATTGTTTTGAGCATTATCCAGAACTTATTCAAGGGTCTTACATAGAACAGACACTCAAAATACACCGGTTTGATGAACAAATAAATAAATATGTGTATGAAAGCTTGATTTTCACACTATTTCATTCCTTACATTTAGATTAAAGAGGCATTAGCATAAAATTTTTGTGTGGATTTGACTTGGTATTCATCATAACAGGTACTCTCATATCTTTTCCAGAATATTGTTTGTCTTGGGTAAAATATTGGCTTATGTTATTACTTCGTTCACTTCCATTACTTAACTTTGCCTCCCCGATTATAAAATTCTTTACACACTTTACTATAAATTTACGATATTGACTCTACTTTTCTGGAGTATAAGAGCAATCTTGCTATGTGTGGATTCACAATGAAAGGAGAAGTAGATAGAAACTTTACTTTCTTCACTTCCATGCATTCAGAAAACATGACCACACCATAGGTAAAACAAGAAGGAAATACAATTCTAAATAGTTCTTCTCTGGATGTAAATATTTTTATGGCTTTTTTTCCCTAAGAAAGGTGCTTGATAATCAATCTAATATTTGTAATTCAGAAAAGCTGACTCAGAACAACTTCTGTTGTAAACTTATGCATTATCATCAGCCTATTTTAGCAAGTATAAGCATAAAAGATATAATCTTTTTTACCGTTATTGAATTTCTGATTCTCATCTAAAATAATTCTTATTTGCATTACATCAAAGGCCATTTGGAAAAATTTAGAAAACATTATCTCCTGCCAGAAAATGTTTGACCAACAGTTTTTACCTCTACTTTTAATTGGAAATAATTCATTTAAATATTACCTAAATTCTACTTTTGCTTTTTTTAAATTTATGTTTCATTATTTTTTATTGTTTCCATTAGTTTTGCCATCTTTCACAACATTAAGGCATCAGACTTAAAGGACTATAAAGTTGACTTAAGACATTGATTAAAGAAATGGGAATTACTTGTCTTGGAGAAGAGATAAATAAATACTATAAAAAGCAAGTTAAGAGGTGAACATTCTGCTTTAGATGATAAAATAAGTTGCACAGAACAGTATGTATGTATGTATATATGTAGCTAAATATAAACAAAAAGATATGTTAAGATGGATAGTGAAAGAAATTTTGGTCTTTCTTTGCCTGGAAGTTTTTAATATAATGAGTATTGCTAGGACTGACTAAGTATGACACTCTAGAGCATATGTGTGGGCTAAATTGGACTTGTCATTTTCTCCAGAGGTCCCCGTAATATAACAAGGGTTCAAATAGGGGGAAAATATTAATGCTTTGTTTTCAGTATGCTTTAGAAGATAAATTGTTCCTAATATCAACTTTAAATTCTACAATGTGTATAGGCATAATTGAATTCCACTCTCATTTGCAGCTGGAGAAACAAGTAGTGGATATTTCCATTGTTTTTTTTGAATTTCTACAAAATTCCTAGAACTACCATTCATTCTCAAAATTTATATGTAAATATTGCCATTTATATTTTAGATACTCACCTCCTTTCCATATCTTATAGACCTTTTGGGTTGATTATATATTATAATTTGTGCTGAGCCTTTTCATTTAAATCATTCCATATCTTTGGGATATATGGATGTCTTATTTACAGAAACACAGATTTTATGTGAAAACTGCTAGGAAAAATATCCAAAATCAAATAACACAGGTTGCTTTGCATTAATTAAAAAATAAGTTATTTCCTTCCTTATTACTTATGATACAGTGGCAATTTATTTTAGATGAATTAAATTCATCTAATTAACAACAATATTTACTAACATAAAATTATTTCTTTTAACCTATGGTAGATGTATTAAAAAACAACAATATCCTAAGATGGTTCTACCAGACTGAAGACTCTATTTCTGTGAAAACCTAATTCTTAAAGTCATATGCCCCTCAGGCAGCAAGGAACAAGAGAGACTGAAAGTCAGTGGACCTCATCTTTAGTTTCCATTATGTACAACTTATATATTGTATATCTTAAAAATCTCTGGAGCAGCACTCTTCTCTCTTATAAAGAAAAGCTATTGAGTCAGATGATCTCTAAGGTCACGTTTAAGCTTTATGAATTTATGGATTGAAGGTTAAAAAAATCCAGGTGAGACAGAACTACAGTATCCCAAAATAAGCAGAACTCTTAAAGAGCATATCGCTTCAAACTTTTCACGCCTATGCATCTCTGATGATGATTGCTAATGTGGTTATTATCTATTATTTGCATGAGAGAGTCTGGAAGAACATAGGAATTTTGGGAAAACCAACTATAAATATGAGGGAAATAAAATCAACGTTTGGGAATTACACTGTTAAACTGACATGTTCAAAAGAAATACAAAGTCCTAAAAGAGAGCAGGTGGCTCTCCTGCCAGCAGGACTGGAATATAACTTTTTGAATGTTTCAGTATATCCAAAGCACGAATGTACATTCCTGGAATTAATCAGTCTTGAAAGAATAGTAAAAGGATAGTTAGTGCACAAATGGTAGCAGGGTCCATGCATGCATAATCCCCTGGGAAGTGAGACTGAGTGCTTTAAGTATTTCCATGTCAATAGCAAGACCACTGTGAGATGAATACATCAGGTGATCTGACCCTGATGCCATTAGACGGTCCATTCATCCTGACTCCCTTTGTTCCCATGTTCTGCTCACCAAGCTACCATCTGATTATAATCTAGCATTTCATGCAAGTCTGCCTACTGGAAAAAAGTGCACTGAGGATACACACTTTGGCTCTTTCCTGTCCATATCACAGCGATTATTTTGTGGAAAATTCAAATGAATTTCTGATTGTGATTTGGCTTCCCACATGCTTGATCACAGAGATGATACCAGTAAGACTATTCAAGTCTACACAAGCAATATTTCTTATTGTAAAAAAGTAAGTACCCCCATCTTGTGTGACATCAAGTTAACATTAATTGATATTCAGAGCATGAAAAGCCATGCATAGGAAAAAATGTCTGGGCCTTCAAAGCAAAGGGTCAAAATTTTGGATATATGCGTGTTTGGCTTCCTAGAAGCTCTTGCCAATATATTTTGCTTTAGCAGGTTGTTCTCCAAATAAGAACCCAAAAGTCTGAAATCCTTTTGTGATGAACTAAATTTTGCAAGAAACAAAACATAGTAAAATTAAAAAAAAAAAAAACAAAGATATTTGGATGCATGGGAAATATATGGCAGCTACAAGAAACAAATTCATAAATTATTTTACTGAGTTGATGGGAGGAGTAATTAGTCAAAAGATAGTTTTGAGACTGTGGCATGTGAAAATTGTAGGTTTAGAAACAGTAGAAACAGAGATAAAAGTGGTTTGTATATTATATTCATAAACCATTTCTTCTGAACAGTTTATTGTGACATCGTGGGTATGTTAATCATCTCTTGAGTCATGCATTTCCGTGTACATGAGTTATTTAAATAAGACACTGGTTTCCTTATTTAAAATAAGAAGGTACTTTATCTCAGATTTTTATAATTTTTTAAAATAGAATAAAGTCCTTCTCCCAAAAGTTCCTGAAAAGGTTTTCACATTAATCATAACATTTAAGAAAGAGAATTGAATTGCATTGCATAATTAGAACATGAAGACCAAATTATTTTCAATTTTGTTTCATTACCTGAGGATCAAAGAGACATAATAGGTATCTGAGCTGGGTGGAACTATGTTTCCTTAGGTTTGCAAAGATTCTCAGCCTATTCCGTGTTAGCATTATTATTCCGTTCCTGGTTAAAATGGAAGAGGAACATGTCTACAAAATAAATTATTTTTTTTAAATATTCCTTGGAGGCCTATGGAACTATTTGGGGACTATGGCTAAAGAGATGATTTTAATGAATTCTGAGATAGAAGTCAAATATCTTTGTTGTACAACTGAGATAATATTTCATTTTCACAGTATGGTTTCTAAAACAAATTTAACTGATATTAAAAGCATTTAGTTTTTAGACCTAGTAATTATACTGTAGGAGGAAAAAATTAAAAATTCCTAAATGAATTATTTTTCCTTAAGAACAAACTACACAGGGTCTCCCCAGTGGCGCAGCGGTAGAGCGCTGGGTTGCAAAGCTGCCCACAGCCTCTGCAGCGCCGGTTCGATCCCCGGCTGCTCCCCGGCTACCAGAGGAGGGTCCCACATGGAGCGCAGACCTCTCCTGCCGCCCACTGCTCCCCTCAGCAGTGTACTTCATCAGTCTGCCTGTTCTGCTCCCCGCTCTGGCTCTGGTGAATTCTCTCACCCTCCCGCACTTCTGACTGTACCCAGTGCTTGTATAAATAAATAAATAAAAATCTTAAAAAAAAAAAAAAGAACAAACTACACATATTTTGCACTGGTACTGCATCAAAGAGAGGCTACAATGGCAACCTGAAATCTGACCATTGATTTGGTTTGGGGAGCAGTGAATCTGCACCAGCACAATATCTGCATGATTTGTACCTTCTAAACTTGCAATATAATTGGTAGGAAAAATTTTATGAGTTTCCAGAGGTTCCTATCCCTTTTTAGAGGAAAATCTGTGTTAAATCTGAGGATCAGTGGATTATCATTGCAAACAAATGGCTATGGAGTCTGGCCTGGCTTTAAATTCCAGTTGTCATTCAGTTGTAATGAAGCAACTGCAACGAAGCAATTTCTTAACCTTACTGAGTCTTGGGTTCCTCACCTGCTTGTAGTGAGGATTAAGTGAGACAGTGCCTGGTATATATCAGGTACTCAAATAAATAAAGTTAAACCAATATATGATATTTTAAAGCTGTCTGGCTCATTACGGATGTCTACTAATATTGGAATCCTTTCACTTAGATGTGTCTGACATTGAACAGAAATAGATGACATAATACCATAGAGCTAGATGATTTCTTCAGTTTCCACTTCTCTGATCCATGAGGCACGACTTTTTAGATAAGTACTACTTTAGTATTTATGGAATCTTTATTTTTTAAATCATACAGGCAAAACTCACATGTATGCTAATCCTATTTTTCCAAGAATGTTAACTTATTATTGATTTTGGTTTACAAACTTCATCCATGCAAATAACTGTAGTTTATCCTACAAGATACATATGTGAAGTATATTGTTTACTTCATTTTAAAAATGAAAAAATCTGAAGCTCAGAACAGCAAACACAGCTGCTCAGAGGTAGACAAGATTGGTTTTAAGAATACAAATGCAGAACTTTTTCTTTTACCACATACTGGCTTCATGTTCCCAGTTTTAGAAATGTCCAGGATTGAATCATAAGTGGTCTTCATAGAGGCAGAGACCTAAAAACTATCCATAATTTGCACACACTTTAACATCTCTATTAATGCAACCCTGATACCTTCCATAAACTCAGTTGAAAGGTTTAAAGATAAGAGTCTGTTAACCTGGCTCACCTGGTACTCTAAGCTTTTTAGCAGTGTGTATGGTCAAGTTAAATTTATTAGTCCCTAATAAAATAACCAGCTCAAAAGCTTGAAGGGTTCCATAGAACAAAAATAAATGAACATAGCCTACTGAGGCTAAAAAGATATTCTCTTAACTCCTGCTAAAGTAAACTAGCAACAATTTGCCAGAGGGAACAAAAACAAGATTAGAAGCTGTCTCCATAGAGGCAGTGAACTTCAAAACCTTGACACAATAAATAGGCAATACTTACGGTTGCTATTTAAAGTAAAAGCCTTCTTTTTTTTTTTTTTCCTTTCCCTACAAATTCTATTTGTGAGTTAGCCATAAAACAGTGGTTCCCGGTTTTGGCTGCACATTGAAATTACCTGGGGAGCTTTAAGGGCATCAAGAAGCTGAGTTTTACTCCCAGAGACTGCTTTAATTGGAATAGAATGGTACTGGGCTTCAGGCATTTTTTAAAACTGTTCAGGTGATTCTACTGTGCAACCAACATTGAAAAACCACTACTTGAAGGTGATTTCTTTGGGAATACATTGATGGAAATCCAGGCTAATATTTACTATACACACATACATACAAACACCATTTAATTTAAAAATTATAGTAAGTGGCTTTACATAGTTTATCAACAATATTTGGGCTAAGTGTCTTGGACAAAATATAGTTTATTGGGACATGTAACTAAAATGTCTGAGGGAACAGTAGAGCTGAATTTAAATCTAAATCATTTAAGCAGTGTTTAGCTTTCTTTCCAATCTCTCATTTTCAAATTGTCTGGCTCCACTCTATTGTAAGTCCAGTCTAAGACAAGATATGCCTTCAGGTTGGATGATAAATTGACTCTAGACCCTGCATTCTTCTCACATTTGAGTCCCTAAAAGGAGAACAAGAGTTTCTTTCTCTGAATCTGATGAGAAGGTGCATTTGCTCTGATTGGATTGGAGACTGTTCAGGAATCTCTAAACTGAGGCTAAAGCTATAATTTGTACCCAGACCTGCCTGATTACAGTGTTAAAATACTTTTTCTCTCCATCAACACTTCAAGATTACAAGTTTGACAAAAAGGACATGTTTCTCTCCTACTGAGGAGTTTGAGAAAGAAAAAGACCCCTAAATAAGATTAATCGTATCTGGAGACCCCTTCCAACTCTGTGACAGGAGGATCTTTACTGTTTTGCAAGTACTTGTCCTTCCCGTTCCTTGCTCCTGAGCCAATTCTGTTCAAGGGCAGGTAAGGCTGTGTCAGGCAGGGAACCTCAGTGACAAAAATAATGACTGCATATTCAGTGGTTCTGAAATAATTGATTTTTGTATTTACATTTCATAATGCCTGTATTTGTTTCCTATGACTGCTGTAAAACAATTACCACAAATAACAGAAAGTTGTTCTCTTAAAAGTTCTGGAGGTCAGAAGTCTAAAATCAAGGTCTGAAGAAGGCCAGACTACCTCTAGAGACTGCAGAGAAAATGCTTTTAGATTCTTCCAGTCCTGACACCTGTAAACATCCTGGCCCACAGTGATATAACCCTCATCTCCTGCTCCTTTTTCACAAGATCTTCTTCTCTGTGTCTGTATCATCTCCTCTTCTGCCTTTTATAAAGATATTAGTCATTGCATTTAGGATCAAACCTAGTAATACGGGATGATTTCCATCTAAATATGTTTAACTTAATTATATCTGCAGAAACCCTTAGACTGTTGAGTCTAAGGACAGGTAAGGAGATGCTCCTAAGTTTAGCATTAACAGAATCCAAGAACACAAAAGATGTGATTTCACTAGGAGTTTCTCTTTCCTTTTTGTCATAATTTCTCCATTTTTTAAAATTTTGTGTTATTGCTGAACTCACAGATATGCTCCCTGATCATTTTAAGGTCAGCAGGAAAAGAGTGCATTATTTGATAAGAGTTTAAAAGGAACATTAGAATATTTGAATAAGATTTAGGAAATTGGGGCCTTCCTGGTGGCACAAGAGGTTAAGATGCAACCTATGAAGCTATTGGCGGCCACGGCATTATGAGTTCAATCCCCGGCCAGGGAGCTACCCACATGGTGCAGCAGACCTCTCCTGACTCACCTGCTGCTCCCCTCAGCAGTGAATTTCAGTAGATCCGCCTGTTCTGTTCCCCACTCTGTCTCTGGTGAATCCTCTCACCACCTGCATCTCTGGCCTGCACCCCAGCTCTTGTATGCATAAATAATAAATGGATCTTAAAAAAACAGATTTAGGAAATCTATGGTCTCCACCTGGTTCTGCTACTTTCTAGCAGATAATATAATTTCTGAGGTCTTTTGTGGTTTTCAGAGTCTAGCAAATACATGAATTGGAGAAGATGGGAAGAATGTCTGCTTAATGCTAATGCTTGAGAAACAATTTTCTCATCCGAGATGAGATAGTGGGGCGGTTTAAAGTGAAAGGATATAAATTCAGTAAAATATCTCAAAGGTATGCATTTTTTAAACCCAACTGTGAGGAAATCTTACAAATTATGGCCATAATATTATTTATTTTCTGCGCTTTCCCAAAAACAAGAAATGTAATGCCACTTTTAAAGATATGATTTTTAATTCTGATAATATGGTGTCCTCAAGAAGTTTGAGTCTATTTGTAGCATGTGTTTATATTGATTCAGAGACTGTACTGTTAAAATTAGAGGTTTGAATCTAAAAGTATCTTTTGAGCAAAGGGTTACATGATTTTAATAAAAACTAAAATTCATCATTTTATTTTCATATTATTTCTTTTAAATAGACAAAAAATGTCTCATTTGTATTGCTCAATTTCTTAAAATATTCCATCTTAACATCAGCTCTCTCAAATAGTTTTTCTATATTTATTTTGTTCTAAACTAAGAGAATGAAATTGCTAAAATGCATCATTCACATATCAAAAACTACCAAGTAGGAAGAAAAGTCATTTCCTTGAGCATCCTCCACAGTATTGATCTGTGTTTGCCTACTCTATCTTCCTGACACTAGAGTTTCCTTCATCCCCCTTATACACTAAATACAGTCATTAAAGAGTCTAAACATAAATCTCCAAGCCATGGTTAACCATCATTTTCCTTTCCCTGGAACACAGCCTCTTTAAAAATCTGACTTTTTACCACACAGGCAGCAGGTGGATGGGAGACTTGAGGACATGTAGTTTCTTTGGTAAAGTTTCCCTCCTCCCACAGCGAGGGAGTGAGGTGCCTGGAGTAGCTGTTGCTCTTCTCTAAGGATATGACTGAGATCTGGAAGGAAAACACTAGATCTTATGATTCAGAAACCTGAGGTTATTTTTTTTTTTTTTTTGGTCAGGGGAGAGGTCTTTGCTTGAAATGAAAGAAAGTAGGAAATATCTGGATAGTTGTAGAATACCAGATACTTGAATGTGAATTAGTGGTACTTCAAAATTATTGTTAGAAATTCTTGAATGGCTTACCTGACTTTGCTTTTTTACAATTTAAGGTTATTATAGGAGGATAAAATAAATTATCTTCATTGAACATTTACTTTGTGCTGGAGATGTTTTATATTTTTAAGTCTCACAGAAAGACTATAAAGTATTATCCACATTTTAAAGAGGAGGAAAGGTTAATTAACTTGGCTAAGGTTACACAGCTAAAAAAATCATCAAATGAGAGATTCAAAGTGTATCTCATTCCACATTCCACATTCTTTCTTATGTAACATATTGTCCTCTTTGAGAAAATTATAACCAGCTTTTCTTTATTTATGTTACCACTTGAAAATAGGAAAGAAGAATATGCTTTGCTTCTTTCATGAATATCTTAAGTGGAAGTAATTGCCATGGTTTGAACTAAGTAGGAATACATTAAAAGGCATAAAATCAGAGATGAAGGGCCAGATTCCAAAAATCCCATTCAAAAAGCTTTCTCCTGAGTTTGTGAGAACCTTAAGTTCAACTCTGCTGAAATTCTAAGAAAATATTCAATCAATGAATCAAGAAGTTATGATATAGCCATACCAATGGTCAGGTCCTAGGATACCTGAGCTGTTATCAAAAATTATACCATGGAGATTCACGCACCAAAGAAACAGCATTTTCATATCCACATGTGTAAATCCATCTATTTAACACACATTTAAAGATGCATTAAACATCCAAGAAATCCGTTCTGTGAAAAGATTCATGCCTCATTAAGTGCTTCCCATACATAATATAATAGCCTAAAAGGGGAATTCACAAATGCCAAGACAACCGATAGTCCCTCTCTTATTTTGTCAAAAGCAGTATTTGCAAAGGTGCGCTTGATTACGTCAGGCAGGAATTTTTTTCTTTTTAACAGGTATATTTACATTTGTTCATTTTAACAGGTATATTTAAAGCCACCACAGGTGTGCCCCTGCACTGAGGCATGTGCTTTAAGAGCTAAGTAGTAGTTAACATAGTCTTGATTTTGCTCAGTGGTGTTGTGTCTTTATTCAGGGCTAAGCCAAACCAGATTTGAGGGGAAAGCTTTTTGTTACAGAAGATAATTTATATGCTAGCTAAAGGATGCCAGTTACAGGAAAAAATTAACATATATTATAATTAAATTAATTAGAATTTAAATTATATTTGAAAAGCACCACCAGCATATTGCTGATGTGGATTTCCTTTTCAAAATCAAATAAGTTAATTGCAATAAAAATATATTCTGACATTAGCACAAAGACAACCCAAGTAATAAAATATGTAAATAATTGAAAGTTGGAAATCACTGGCATTGGGAAGAACCACAAACTTTAAAGTAAGACAAATATGAAATTGGGGTCTCCCTGGGTGCAGGGGTTAAGTCTCAGCACTATCAAGCTATCCGTAGCCACTGCAGCATGAATTACATCCCTGGCCAGGGAGCTAACCTTCATGGCACTGCAGACCTCTCCCATCTCGCCCGCTGCTCCCCTCAGCAGTATATTTCAGTAGATCCGTCTGTTCTGCTCCCCACTCTGTCTCTGGTGAGTCCTCTCATCAGAGGACTCACACTTGTGGCCTACACTCCAGTTCTTGTATACATAAATAAATTAAAATAAATCTTAAAAAAAAGACAAATATTAAATTGATCCTTGTTCTTAGCTGTGTACTAATCCTCAGCTAAAGGTAGGATTGGATTCTTCAGATCAAAATGGTCAATTATTACAAATCATCTGAAATCTCATTTTTTAGGTCTTCTACAGACCAAACCCATCCTTATTAAGGTAACAGTTTCCATTTTATGCCTTCTGGTAACCAATAACCTGGAAAGGGTGGTCACTATATCCTCATAAAAGGACTAGAATGATGCCACAGCCAAAAGCTGTGTCTTCCCCCTCAAGTCTTTTACTTTTCCCACCCACCCCAAATCTTAGTTTGTATTGGAAAACAGAGCAAAGAAATTACGTAATTACCCAGACAATAAAGACCAGAGAAAAAGTGATTGCTACTAATTATATGAGTTCCTTCAAAATTTTCCTCAATATGAATTATTATTACTTTTACCTTTTCTCTTATTTTTTTTGTAATCTCGGGAAGGCACATACATCTCTTTTTATGGAGAATGATTAACACAGACTCAACCAGGGAGAAATCAAATTATACAGTTAATAAAAACTAAAGCTTCAATCCATGCTAAGTGACATTGTAGCACCAGGGAAAATTAATTACTGCATTTTAGAGTGAAAAGAGTCAGGCATGTCAGGTTTGAATTTAGCCTTAAGACCTACAATAAATTTTTGTTCTTTTGTGACTGAATTTTTTTAAAGTGCATTGTTACTCAAAATCATACAGCCATATTCTATAAAAATATGTAACCTTTGTAATATTCTTGCTAGCTTAAATTCTAAAATTGCCTAAATTTTTCTAAGAAACATTTCAAATTCATTGTGTAAATTCAAGTTACTCCCTTGGTTCTAGCTGTGAACAATCACTGACTGGTGAAAACTTATTGTAATTGCTCCTTTTTACAAGAATGTTTAAGTGATTTTGATGTTCTTGAAGAGATTTTGTAAGTGTCATGATGCTGAGGGTTTATATATAATCATTGTCAAATATGACATAGGGGAATATTCAGTAGCTCAAATGAGTAGTTGTCAGTGGAGGTAGATTATTAACAGATGGGCATAAACTGGTTGTAGGGTAAGGAAAAATATCAGGCTTCCCGCCATCAAGATAGATGATGGATCCTTGTGGTCCTGAATGCATGCCTGATGGCGGGCACCTGGAGTAGGGTGTGGGCATAGGTAGATGGGATTCACCTGGGCTAAGACTGGGCTTTTAAGGGCGGCGTCACAGGGATGCCAGTAGAAACCGAAAGAGAAGCCGAGAAAGAAGCAGCAGAAGCCTAGAGAAGGCTGGAGAGCCCAGAGAGAGTGAAGACTTGCTGAGGGCTAGGAGGCCTGCCAGCCTCCCGACACCCCAGCACCCTTGCCTACTGTGTTTGTCTGTGACGACGCTGGGGGCTGGGAGGACTGCCAGCCTCCCGGCCCCCCCAGCATCCCTGCCTGCCATATGCCTGGTGAACCCCAATAAAAGACCTGCAAAAAACCACTGAGGACTCTGACTCCTTTACCTGGTCTGCATGGGATCCTAGAAAACCTGCTCAGTGTCCGGTCCTGCCCCTTACACTAGTCTTTTGCAGACTTCAAATTATAGCATATTTTTCTAAGTAATTTCATATGAACTAAACAGAGTGATAGCCTTAGAAAAGTTTATTTATCTATTTAATTGATACAGAATGAACATAGGGAACAGAAAATTATATGATATGCGATCTTTACTCTCCACCCACACAATCACAGGATCATGTTGAAGAAAGAGACTGTACAAGTTTTGAGTACAACCTTCGCTCTTAAAGGGCTATTCATTCAGCCTTTGCTAGAATACCACTAAGTGCAGGAATTCATTATTCAGAACACCACCCCTTCTTTCTGGGAGTACTTCTAAACTTGAGGCTTATATGTCTTACCTTCCAGATGAATACATCAACTTGAATCTTAGGCTGCCATCCTGAAGTTAGCTATAAATGACGAGTCTGATCCCTCTGACTTTTGGTATTTCTTTAAGTATTTGAAGGGAGTTATGAGGAATGCTCCTGTTCCTTTCTTTTTCAGATAAATCTACCCAAATTCTCTTAAGATTCTTCATATGACATGGTTTTTAGATCTCATACCAGAGTCAGGATGTAATTTTATCAGTGTCTGTTTCCAGATCTAAACCCCATAATAAATAGTGATCAGAAAATTGTAAAAGATCCCTTAGGTAGATGAGAAGACTAAATGTCAAACAATTTCTTATGCCAACTGTAGGAAAATAGCCAGCTACTTTATTACTCCCTTATTAAAATAGCTTAACAAAATCCACCTATAACTTAAAATAATACAATAATGTTTTTCTATGTTATTTCCAGTTTCATATTGGACTTATATATGGTGAAGACCCATGTGACTCCTTGACTTCTGGCTATCAATAAGCACTTTGGGATGCGAAATTATTAAGCTCTTTTCATAATTTTTCTCAAGTCATTTTTAATACTCTTAAAATAATTAATAGAAAATAATATTTTGATAATTATGCCTTTCTATAGATAAAATGAAGGGGGAAAGAGTTAAAGGAAGTCCATCATTTAAATAAGGAGGGCTAATTTGTGACTGTTGTAAGTGATATTTCTAGAATCCTGTACACCACCTACCCACCCCACACCACCTTCATCTTTCCACCACTCAAAACTAAATGATTGATTTGTTTCTTCCTTTCTTCACTTGTGTGCCATACCCCATTACATTTCTGGGCAAACTATTCCCTCTTCCTAAAGGAAACTGAGCAACCAATATTTCTCTGTAAATATGAAAGTAATGATGAGTATTTTTCTTTTGTTTTTTAATGTTTTCTTCTTATAGTGACCTTTCCACCAGTAGTCTCTTGGCCTTGGGTTTTATAAAAACTGCAAAAGAGCTCTTTGGATATACTCCAAATGAAATAGGTATATCTACTTTAAGGTGTTTTATTTAGACTTAGAGGTTTATTTATATTTGTCTCAACAAATTCTAAGCAGTATTGATCTATGTACTTGCCAGGATAAAACAAGATAAGAGACAAATCTTACCACTTAAAAAATTCTTTCATGGGAATTAAGTACAACTAAAATGTCTTTAAATGCCTTTTTATCAAAATGCAAGGCAAATATAACTCTACTGTAAATTCAAGGTAAAATGAATTTTGGATTAGAGTTAGTAAAGCAGCTAAGAGGATATGTTAAGATCTTTTATAGGGATGAGATTGAATGGCATTTAGCATTTAATTGAGTGAATGAATTAATTGTGTGGCTGAATTAATTGTGTGAATTATGTAGTCATTTTTAAATTCTAGCACATTCACCAAAATAATAGCAAATATGGCAGCTTGACAATGATTGAGTGGCTAAGCGTTTTTTTAGGAGGCTACAAGGTCCAGTGGGAAAACATGAAGTTGGGCAAAAATATATTTGAAACTTACTTTGACAATTAATAAGTATATCTTAATGTACTTATAAATGCACTCAGCCTCATTTTCACCTCTGATAAGTAAAGGTGATAATCTCTACCTCTAAATGTGGTGACAGTGTTGTAGTAAATGCTAGATAATGAATACATAAATTCTATATATTTTTTGTAGTATATTGCCTCAAACTTAACAATTAGTTGCAAAATGTACAATGGACTGCAAATTACACTTGTCATTTCTAAGTTAAAATCTAAAATGAAAAGATTTTATAGAGATTTTATAACAAAAAAAGAATTTTTTGTTAATAATTCATCTCCAATTATGACCTTTCTCAATATCAGAAAAATGATGATGGAGTCCATAATCAATAATATTAACACTCCACTCATTCCTATATTAGTACTCTTGCAGACTTTTGTTTGTTTGGTCATTATCCAATAAATTGTTCTCTTCTAGAGAATGAAGGAAGGAAGGAAAAGACCTAATACTTTATTATCACACATGCAATAAATTTAACCAATAAGCACATTGAACTATGGATGAAAATGAGATCAGACTCCTAATTCAATTCTGCTGGAAGCTGAACTCCTTGGAGGCAAGCACAGATGCTAACCAAATCACAGATGCAAATACAAATTCCTCACTTTGGGGAAAGGATAGGCCAGTTATCAGGCATGGGCTACATTTGTAGGTGGGATGTTGATGAACAGTAGTGATGGGGAGGTTTTGAAGAGGACTGTCAGAGTTCCTTAAATGTCTCCCAGCCTAAACTGGGTTGCTACATGCAAAAGAATGAAGCTTGACCACTACCTCACACCATACACAAAAATCAACTCAAAATGGATTAAAGAACTAGACATAAGACCTGAAACCATAAAATATATAGAAGGAAATATAGGCGAAACTACGTGATTTGCACATCAAAGGCATCTTTACAGATACATCACCCAAAGCAGTGATAGTGAAGGCAAAGATAAACAGCTGGGACTACATCAAATTAAAGAGCTTCTGCACAGCAAAAGAGACAATAACAAAAACAAAGAGAAACCCCACCAACTGGGAGAACTTTTTTGCACCCAACACTAATGATAAAGGACTGATCACAAAAATCTGCAAAGAGCTGATGAGACTCAACAACAACAAAGAAAATAACCCAGTCAAAAAATGGGCAGAAGAGCTAAAAAGAAACTTCTCTGAAGAGGAAAGGCATATGGCCAACAGGCATATGAAAAAATGTTCAACATCACTTGTAATCAGGGAAATGCAAATCAAAACTACCATGAGATACCATCTTACACCAGTGAGAATGGCACATATTAAAAAAAACTAGCAACAACAAATGTTGGCGAGGTTGTGGAGAAAAGGGAACTCTCCTGCACTGTTGGTGGGAGTGCAAACTGGTCCAACCACTATGGAGAGCTGTGTGGAGATTTCTTGACCTACTAAACATAGAGCTTCCATATGATCCAGCAATTCCACTCCTAGGTATTTACCCAAAGGAAACAGAAACATCAATTCCAAAGAGCACCTGCACACCTATATTTATAGCAGCACTGTTTACAATAGCTAAGCTTTGGAAACAGCCCAAATGCCCAAAAATAGATGACTGGATCAAGAAGATGTGGTACATATATACCATGGAATATTACTCAGCATTCAAAAAAGATAAACACATGCAATTTGCAGCAACATGGATGGCGCTGGAAGGGATCATGCTCAGTGAAATAAGCCAAAAAGAAAAAGAAAAATACCAGATGGTCTCACTCATAGCAGGAATCTAGAAAACTTAAATAAGGGACCAGGAAAATGAATAACTATAAGAAAGTGAAAATCAAAATCAACAAAAAACTATGAACCAGAGACACTTTTTGGGGGGTGGGGGGCGGGAGGGGAGGGATTGGGGTCAGAATGGGGGGGGTTGCAATTGTATGGGGAATATAAAAATAAAATTTATTATAAAAAAAAAAAATGTCTCCCAGCCTTCCATATCATCAGCACTTCTGTTCCTCCCTGCCAATTAAAAATCCACATAAACATGCCTTAAAAACAACTGAATTCAGTTGGCCTTCAGGTGAATGCTCAAATGGTAGTAACAACTAATCTTGAAATAGCTATCCTGTTCTTTACCTCTCTAAGCCCCTAGAGTGAATGCAGATCACTTTTCAAGCTCTTAAGACAGGAAAGGAACACTCACAAGATGGGAAAAGATACCTGCAGGGAGGGAACAAACAGGAAAGTGAGAAAACAGCAGGAAAAGATGCCTGAAGAGGTTTCACTACATTGAAAACTATAAAGTCAGTGAGAAGTTGATCTTTCATTATTGTAACCAGCTGAGAAAATTCTGCCTCTAGCATCTGCTACTGAGGGTGTGAAAAAGGAGAGAAGACTCATTTTGCCTGACTTGGATCCCATTCATTGCTGATGAGTCCTAACTTTAGAAATAAAAAAAAAAAATTAAGACTTGTAAGCCTGGAAATTCAATTAGCTTCAACATAGCATGATAACTTTCTAATTGAGTTCTTTTTCTTTTCCTTTCCTTTCCAAACTCCCTCCTCCTTCAAAACATTACAAGGATCACCTTAGTACAAAATTCTTTATATTCAAGATACAGTCGTTCTTCTGCTGAGGAATAATATGCATTTCTTAAGCAGGAACCATGACTACATTGTAGCTTAACAGACTTCTTTACCCATAAGAAGAAAAGCAATGGACCAATATAACATTGCTATCCATGTATATTTTAAAAAGCACCATGTTTCAACATCGTGACATTAAAAAAAGAAAGAACTATTCAGAAAAGGCTTATTAGAAGGGGTAGGCCAACATATTAGTTTAAATGCTAAGAGATATAAAGGATATAAATTATAGGTATTAAGGAAGATTTTATATAAAATGTGATTCTTACAGCAATGCTCAGGATGAGAGGTATGGAATAATTATCGGAGAACACAAAACAATTATCTACACTAAGAAAACAACAGTCAAGATAGATTTAGAAAAATGAAATAACAGACTGTTGGAACATAAATGAAAAAACATCTAATAACAAACCTTAAACATTTTATAGTAAGTCTATAGTAAGTCTTTTTTACAAAACAGAGTCACATTTTGTTTTTAAAACTGTAGGTGTTAGAAATCCAAATTTCACTGGACTTCTCATCTGTTTTTTAGTGCAATAGTTGTAATGTTTACTATGCTCGTAGGAATATTTCATCTTGAATAACTAATGATAAGAACTAGGAACTGTAGTTAACACTAGCTATGATATTATATTAAATTATAATCCATAATCAGCCAAATCCCAAAATTATCCCTAGTTAAAGATGCTAACAGAAAGTAGGGGCATGAATATATATTTGTTGCTCCATCTACTTCCCTTAAATTCATGATATAGTAGTATGAATCACATCTTTGAAGTTGTGTTGCTAGATATGTATTTCTTTCTATTCTTTACTACATTCCAACATATGCAGCATTCATTCAACCAGTTAGATAAAGCAAATTTGTAATTTTGCTTATCTTCTCAAAACCATGTTTTCTTAACTAATTCTCCTGGCATTGTGAACAATAGGATTTGTTTTCACTGATTCTCATATGTTTAGGGTTTTTTTCATGTATAAATAGGCATGGAAAACAAAAGATATATTTGGAGTTAAGGTATAAAGTTCATGCACAGGAATTAAGTCATGAATGATAACCATTTTAAAGTATTTCTCATTTTCCTTTAACTTACTGTCCACATGCAGTACTAGCAATTTAATATAATGCACTGCTTTCTGATGATATTTTAAACTTTAATCAAAATATAGTGCTTGTAAATAACAAGTGTTCATTGCTTTAAAAAGTGATTTTGGATGTCAAATGTAACCTTCCTTTCTATCCTAGCTCTTGCATACTCAGTTAATTACAGGATGGCATTCAATCATAGGGTTTCCTAACTACTTCCCTCAGTCTTAATAACTGAATATATGTGCTCTTATTAACTATAAACACTTGACTTTCTAGACTTTTTATTTTTAAAATTTACTTCTTTCCATTAAGACTATTTTTGAGAATAGTCTAGGGTAATTAATGTCAAGCATTCAGACTTTATAGCATCTGTGCCATTCTTTTTTAAGAAAGATTTATTTATTTACGCATACAAGAACTGGGGTACAGGCCAGAGGTGTGGGGGTGAGAGGATTCACCAGAGACAGAGTAGGGAACAGAACAGGTGGATCAATTGAAATACATTGCTAAAGGGAGCAGCAGGCAAGTCAGGAGAGATCTGCCGTGCCATGTGGGTAGCTCCCTGGCTGGGGATCAAACTCGTGCTGCAGTGGCTGTGGACAGCTTCATAGGTTGCGTCTTAACCCCTTGGGCCACCAGGGAGATCCTGTGCCATTACTTCTATAATGACTGTTGTTTAATACAGTACTTGGACTAGTCACTACAACTTTTCTGCACTGTCCACCTCAATCCTACAGGAGACTTTATTTTATTATAATATATTTTGGTTTATTTTGACAATGTCAAATACCATCACTCATCAAAAATCTTTCAATAAGCAAGATATTTGGTCTGGCATTTATGTCTCTCCCCAGGCTAGCACTAAATCTTTATCTCTCCAGTGCTATTATACTCTATCCCTTCTTATAAAAACTTCTCTCTTAAGACACTGCTGGTCCTTAAATCTGGAAATAGTCAGAGCTCTACAATTTTGATTATTCGGTCTCTTCTCTTAGAATTGTCTCCTCCCCTCCGGCAATGATGTGGATCTATCTAAGCCTGGTTCTTCTTTCAGGTCTCATGTAGAGCTCCAATCTCTAGGACACCATTTCTCCAGAAGACATAGGAATCATGTCCTCTAAATTTCTGTGCATACATTGTAGATACCTCTCATTAGGTACTTATCAAGTGCTTCACTGTATTGTTACATTTCATGTTTGTACCTTGTCCCTCAAAAGAGATAATAAGCCCCAAAATGTTACAGATCATATATCGCTTACATCACTATGGCCTGGAAAAGGGCTTGGCATATGGTACATGACTTAAAATACTGTGAAAGTAAGGATCTAGAGGTGAAAGGAGCGTATTAGGGGACTAAAAACTGGAATGGATTGAATAATCATTCAGAGAGTTCAAATAGTAGTTAGACAACCCCAGGCTCTTCCTTTGGTCTATACAAAGGCTTCTCTTCTGGACAAATGAGAGTCTTTGGCACTGGTAAGCAGGTGTCAAATTTCTGAAAACATGATGATTAATTTAAAGACCTCATGCTGAAAAGAAAATCTACATACAATGTAGCAGGACTACCTGCTACTCCCAGTTAAGTCCAAGGATGCTGTGGTCTGGTGCCTAATCTATAAGTAAACTGGAAGACCCAGATCAAATTCCTGCAGTTCTATATTGATCTACTATTTGGAAGGTACTGCCTAGTTATCATATATGAATATACCAGCCCACTAGTGAATAACAAATGGACAAATATTTTTTCTCCTTTTGATATGAAAATAAAACCAGAGATCACTGCAATTGCAATGTAAATCTCTGATAGGAAATTTAGAAGAAAAAAAATAAACATACCAAATTTTCAAGGTATTCCCACTTGTTGTTCCTTGTGCTGGGAATGCTATTCATCATCTTTGTTCTACTCGTGTTTATACTTTATTCAGGACTCTGTTCAAATACAAAATAATAAGTTATGTTTTATCATCATTATATATAAAGTGGCGTCACACACCTTCAAAAGCATAATTCTTGGCCATTCTATTTATTTGAATTAATTTTTTCCATATATCGATCATTGCACAAATATGTTGATGTATTTATGTGTTATTGTCCATTTCTCTAATCCCAAAAACACTCAGAAAGACTGAACACTCTGACACTGCTTATAGCACAGAGTGAACCCATAATAATCATTCTTAGTGTTATTGAGCTATATATCTACTTATATATTTAGTAGATAAGAAATTTTAATAAATCAAAAAAACATAGGCAACATAATTTAAATAATAATTCAGAGAACTAAGAGAAAGTATAGCCAAGAAAAAAAATTAAAATATTCACTATACAAAAATGTTAGAGAAAAAAATAAAAAAAGTTAAAAGATCAAAATATTAAAAATGAAAAATATAGTTCAACATAGTTTGGGAAGACTTGTAAAGAAAATCTCCAAGAGAAAAAGCAAATGTAACATATGAGCAACAGTAAAAAACAGGTAAGAATAATGTCAATCCTGGCAGTCAAATGTGTTGTTAACAATAGTTTTTGTGTAACAGAAAAATATATAGGGAGGGAACTATTGAAAATATAATTAAGAATGCTTCCTAAAATTGGAGGTGACAACTCCTAGATTGAAAGGTCCACCATACATTCTACAAATTAAATGAAAAAAAAAAAAGAAAAAAAAACAACAGCAAACTATCAAGGTACTATCTTATAGAATTTCAGAACCTAGAATTAAAAATATATTCTACATATAATATATTGGTAAAACCAAATATAAAACCAAAATAGGTTATAGAGTATGTAAACAATTTAAAACCTGAAAAACAAAAGATGACATCAATATCACAGCAGCAGAAAATGGCCTCAAACCTACCCCTCTCCCACACACGCACATACACACACCAAAATGAAGTATCCATCCATGAACAAAGGGCCTTTGTCTTGCCTACCTGTGCATTAAGTATAGGCAAGCAGATATCAGTACTATCAGCAGTCGTCCTGGTGCATTGTAGGATGGGGAGAATATATGTAAATCCAAGAACTTTCCTACAAGAAGGAATAAGAAGCATGCAGTAGGTATATACATAAAAGGTAATGAAAAAGCCTTAGAATCGGACCTCCCTGTTGCACAGGGGTTAAAGTCTCAGTATTATCAAGCTATTCGACAGCCACTGTGGCATGAGTTCGATCCCCAGCCAGGGAGCTGACCCACATGGTGCAGCAGACCTCTCCTGTCTCTCCTGCTGCTCCCCTCAGCAGTGTATTTCAGTGAATCTGCCTGTTTTGCTCCCCACTCTGTCTCTGGTGAATCCTCTCACTCCCCCACCTCTGGCCTACACCCCAGTTCTTGTATGAATAAATAAAAATAAATCTTTAAAAATCACTAGTAAGACTGATAGAAAGTATTTCTTCATTGAGGACAGTTTTTAAAGATTGTAGGAAGATTACTTCTTTAAATGTGAAGAGAGCATTGCAAAACTCCAAGGAACGTAAAAATGAAGGAAATGTGACACAACCAAAGCATCATGATACTCTTCAAGTAACTGAGCACACAGATGCAGAGATCTATGATTTACTTGACAAAATAATCAAAATAGCTCTTTCAATGACTCTCAATGAATAATAATAAGCACAGAGAGACAAGTCAACAAAATCATAGGAACAACACACACACAAACACACACACAAATTTGATAAAGTAGAAATCATAAAAGGAATGAAACAAATTATGCAGCAAGGATGCAATGAATGAAATAATAAATGCAATAGAGAGCATCACTGCACAAGATCAGAGAAGGAAAAAATCTGGGAGATAGAAGATAAGAGCTTCAAAAGTATCTAGTCATATCAGATTTCTCTGAAGAAACACTACGGGCAAGGAGAGAGTGGAAGGACATAGTCAACAGACTCCAAGAACACAGATGTCAACCAAGAATACTCTATCCCGTAAAGCTCTCCTTCCTCTATGAAGACAGAATAAGGACCTTCCCAGACAAACAGAAACTGTGGAACTTCATTACCAATAAACCCCCACTCCAAAAAATACTACAAGGAATCCTAAAGCCAGAACCTCAGAGGGACGAATAACAACGAAAGAAGGCAAGGAAAAAAAAAGATATTAAAAGAATAAATAAAATCAAAGGAAAGACAAACACAATGGCAAATACAGATGCTAACATATCAATATTAACCCTAAATGTAAATGGACTAAACTCTTCAATAAAAAGACACAGAGTTGCAGCCTGGATTAAGAAACAAAACCCAACCTTTTGCTGTCTCCAGGAAACACATTTAGCTACAAAAGATAAAAATAGACTCAAAGTTAAAGGATGGAAAACAATCCTACAAGCAAATGGACCAAAAAAGAAAGCAGGAACAGCTATACTTATATCAGATAAAACAGATTTCAAACTCAAAAAAATAAAAAGGGATCCCAACGGTCACTACATTATGATCAAAGGGACAATTCTTCAAGAAGAAATAACACTAATTAATATATACTCACCAAATGAAGGAGCACCAAAATATATCAGACAACTGTTGTCATCTCTGAAAACAGACATCAGAGAAAACACATATGTAGTGGGAGACTTCAACACACCACTATCAACAATGGATAGATCAACAAGACAAAAAATAAGTAAAGAAACTAAAGCTCTAAATAAGGATCTAGAGCATTTGGGCTTAACAGACATCTATAGAACACTAAACCCAAAAAAAACGGAGTACAAATTTTTCTCAAGCGCACACGGATCATTCTCCAGGATCGATCACCTTCTGGGGCACAAGACAAACATCAACAGATACACCAAGATTGAAATCATACCAACCATCTTTTCTGACCATGAAGGCATCAAGCTAGAAATAAACCATAAAAAGAAGGCAAGGAACTTTCCTACCTCATGGAGACTAAAAACCACACTACTGTAAGACCACTGGACTAATGAGGAGATCAAAGAGGAAATTAAAAAATTCTTTGAATTGAATGACAAGGAGGACACCAATATCCTAAATGTATGGGACGCAGCAAAAGCAGTAATAAGAGGAAAATATATAGCAATAGAAGCTCACATCAAGAAACAAGAAAGAACTCAAAGAAACAACCTGATCTCGAAGCTCAAAGATCTAGAAAAAGAACAACAAAAAAAACCCAAAACCAGTAGAAGAAAAGAAATAATAAAAACCAAAGCAGAAATAAATGAAATTGAAACTAAAAAAACAATCCAAAAGATTAATGAAACCAAGAGCTGGTTCTTCAAAAAAATCAATAAAATAGACAAACCCCTAGCCAGGCTCACAAAGGAAAAAAGGGAGAAAGCACAAATAAACAGGATCAGAAATGAAAGAGGAAAAATCACAACGGACACAGCAAAAATCAAAAGAATAATCAGTAACTACTATGAAGAGTTGTATGGAAACAAGTTCAACAATCTAGAGGAGATGGACAAATTCCTACAACTCTACAATCACCCAAAACTAGATAAAGAAGAAATAGAACACCTAAACAGACCAATTACAAGCAGCGAAATTGAAATGGTAATCAAAAACCTCCCCAAAAACAAAAGCCCAGGACCTGATGGATTTACAAACGAATTCTACCAAACATTCAGAGATGAATTGGTGCCTATCCTTCACAAACTCTTCCAAAAAATTGAGAAGGAAGAGACAATACCAAACACGTTCTATGAAGCCAATATTACACTAATACCAAAACCGAATAAGGATAACACAAAAAAGGAAAACTACAGGCAAATCTCCCTAATGAACACTGATGCAAAAATCCTCAACAAAATTTTAGCTATCAGAATCCAACAATGTATCCATAAGATAATTCACCACAACAAGTAGGATTCATTCCAGAGACACAAGGATGGTTTAACATCCGAAAATCAATCAACGTTATCCAACACATCAACAAAAAGAAATATAAAAGCCATATGATAATATCAATAGATGCTGAGAAAGCTTTCGACAAAGTGCAACACCCATTCATGATAAAAGCCCTTGAAATTCTTGGGATACAAGGAACATACCTCAACATCATAAAGGCCATCTATGAGAAGCCAACAGCCAGTATCATTCTCAATGGTGAAAAGCTGAAAGCAATTCCATTAAGATCTGGAACAATACAAGGATGCCCACTCTCACCACTGCTTTTCAATATAATACTGGAAGTCCTAGCCAGAGCAATAAGACAAGAGAAAGACATCCAAGGAATCCAAATAAGAAAAGAAGAAGTCAAACTATCACTATTTGCAGACGATATGATATTATACATAGAGAACCCCAAAAACTCCACAGAAAAACTAATTCAACTCATCAATCAGTTCAGTAAAGTGGCAGGATACAAAATCAACACGCAAAAGTCAGTAGCCTTCCTATACACAAACAATAAATCTGAAGAAGAAGAAATAAAAAAAAAAACATCCCTTTTATTATTGAAACAAAAAAAATCAAATATTTGGGAATAAATCTAACAAAAGAGGTAAAGGTCCTATAGAAAGAAAACTATAAAACACTGTTAAAAGAAATAGAAGAAGACACAAAGAAATGGAAAGACATCCCCTGCTCATGGATTGGAAGAATAAACATTATTAAAATGGCCATCCTACCAAAAGCAATCTACAGATTCAATGCTATTCCAATCAAAATTTCAATGTCATTCTTCAAAGAAATAGAACAATTATTGATGAAATTCATATGGAATCACCAAAAACCCCGAATTGCCAAAGCTCTCCTGAAAAAGAAAGAAGGAAATGGAGGCATCACACTCCCAGGCTTCAAACTATACTACAAAGCCATAATCATCAAAACTGCATGGTATTGGAACAAGAACAGACATACAGACCAATGGAATCGAATAGAAAATCCAGAAATAAACCCACAGATTTATGGCCAACTAATCTTTGACAGAGGAGCAAAGACTATGCATTGGAGCAAAGAAAGTTTGTTCAATAAATGGTGCTGGGAAAACTGGGTTGCTACATGCAAAAGAATGAAGCTTGACCACTACCTCACACCATACACAAAAATCAACTCAAAATGTATTAAAGAACTAGACATAAGACCTGAAACCATAAAATATATAGAAGGAAATATAGGCGAAACACTATGTGATTTGCACATCAAAGACATCTTTACAGATACATCACCCAAAGCAGTGATAGTGAAGGCAAAGATAAACAGCTGGGACTACATCAAATTAAAGAGCTTCTGCACAGCAAAAGAGACAATAACAAAAACAAAGAGAAACCCCACCAACTGGGAGAACTTTTTTGCACCCAACACTAATGATAAAGGACTGATCACAAAAATCTGCAAAGAGCTGATGAGACTCAACAACAACAAAGAAAATAACCCAGTCAAAAAATGGGCAGAAGAGCTAAAAAGAAACTTCTCTGAAGAGGAAGGGCAAATGGCCAACAGGCATATGAAAAAATGTTCAACATCACTTGTAATCAGGGAAATGCAAATCAAAACTACCATGAGATACCATCTTACACCAGTGAGAATGGCACATATTAAAAAAACTAGCAACAACAAATGTTGGCGAGGTTGTGGAGAAAAGGGAACTCTCCTGCACTGTTGGTGGGAGTGCAAACTGGTCCAACCACTATGGAGAGCTGTGTGGAGATTTCTTGACCTACTAAACATAGAGCTTCCATATGATCCAGCAATTCCACTCCTAGGTATTTACCCAAAGGAAACAGAAACATCAATTCCAAAGAGCACCTGCACACCTATATTTATAGCAGCACTGTTTACAATAGCTAAGCTTTGGAAACAGCCCAAATGCCCAAAAATAGATGACTGGATCAAGAAGATGTGGTACATATATACCATGGAATATTACTCAGCATTCAAAAAAGATAAACACATGCAATTTGCAGCAACATGGATGGCACTGGAAGGGATCATGCTCAGTGAAATAAGCCAAAAAGAAAAAGAAAAATACCAGATGGTCTCACTCATAGCAGGAATCTAGAAAACTTAAATAAGGGACCAGGAAAATGAATAACTATAAGAAAGTGAAAATCAAAATCAACAAAAAACTATGAACCAGAGACACTTTTTGGGGGGTGGGGGGCGGGAGGGGAGGGATTGGGGTAAGAATGGGGGGGTTGCAATTGTATGGGGAATATAAAAATAAAATTTATTATAAGAACATAAAAAAGTATCTAGTCATAGGGAAATAATGCATAAAGAATGAAGAAGATGAAGAAAATCTACATAATATATGAGACATGACTAACAGAACCATTGAAACTATTGGCACTCCAGAACAGGTGTGAGAAGGGGTCAGAAAAGATATTTAAGGACATAATGGATAAGAGCTTCCCAAATCTGGGAAAGATTTGGATATTGATGTTTATGAAGCTTATAGTAAACCAAATAAAATAACATAATGAAATCCTCTCTAAAACACGTAATAGTACTGTCAAAAATCAAAGAGAAGGAAAGAATCTCAAAAGGTGCACTTATAAAGAAGTTTTATCTTTCAAGAATACTGCACTATGTTTTCAGTAGATTTCTCAGCAGAAACCTTATAGGACAAGAAAGGGTGGGATACTATATTGATAACCTAGAAAGAAAAACTTGTATGTGTGTATGTGTGTGTGTGTAATTTAATAATAAAAAAGAGGGAAATCCTGCCATTTTTGACAGCATGAACATACCTTGAGAGCATTTATGCTAAATGAAATATCAAAGACAAATAAATACTATATGATCTTAATTATATGTTGAATCTAAAAAAAAAAAAAAAACTCAGACTTATAGAAATAGAGAATAGCATTGATGGCTACCAGGGATGGGGAACAAGGGTTGGAGGACATGGGTGAAAGTAGTCAAAATGGGCATATATACAGTTGTAGGATTAGTAAATTCTGAAGATGTAATATGCAGAAAATTCCCTGGCCACTTCAGTTCAGTCCTTTCATATGTTCAGAATAAGTGAGTGATCCAAGGTCACAAAACCTAACAAGATATTTTCTATGCAGAATCTGCCTAGTCAATCTAGTATCTCATTTTTAAGAATGGTTGGGAATCTGCTATCATACAGTTTTATCACTGAGACAAATAATTCCATTTTCCGTCACTGATACATTCTATTAGAATTTATCTTTCTTCAAGACTTGCTGGATAATAAAATGTATTTGATGCATTCCTTTTAGCCATTCTATTCCTGGACGATAAGTTATGCTGATGTGCTATTGATAACCTCCCTTTTTTATATGTAATGTAAGCTAAATGCTGAAACTATATTTTATTCCATTTATAGTTGCACATCACCTAATATCCTGACATTCATGCAGAGATTTGTTGATTTACTTTCTTTCCTGTGTATGAATTTGCTAATGATATTTCCTAAGAAATATTATAACGAAATATTATGATCAGGAGTTGACAAATACTGAAGAAACCCTGATTTTCTAAAATAAAAGAAAGGGTGAAAATAAGTAGTGTTTTATTAAGTAAAGATGTTATAAATTTTACATTAGCCACATTATTTTAAATGTTACAGAATTGAAGTTCAACTGTATTATTTAAAATCTACAAAGGGTATATATTCTAAGAAAGAGGAAAAAAGCAGATTTAAAATAAGATAATAAAGCAATTTAAATCATTCCCTTTGTAATGGTGGTGAGCTCTGTCTTCACTTACAAATATTCAGTATTGCAATTAATGTAAATCATTGATAATTTTTCTAATAAAATATGTTTATAATAGGCAAACTTTCATAGTGGAATCCTTAGACACATAATATCTAGGTGTATCTGACAGGTTAACTTTAGATGCTTGCTTTCTGCCTATAAAATACACTAAGAGGAAGGAAATAAAAAGCCCCAAATTGCTAAACAATGCAAATCATGCCCAAATAAGATGACTGACATTTATAAATTCTCATTCATATAAATTGCCTTCTTGCAGGAAACAGACCTTATCCTGACTTTTAATATTTCAATGCACCGATCCTGGTGGATGGAGAATGGACCAGGATGTAAGGTGACATCAGTGACACCAGCTCCAGACTGGGCCCCAGAAGACCATCGATACATCACTGTCTCAGGATGTTTTCTGGAGTACCAGTACGTAGAAGTGGCTCATAGTTCCCTCCAGATTGTCCTCGCAGTAAGTGTTGATAGCCAAACTCCTTCTAGCGCTTCTGGAATTGTTTTCTTTCTGTGCAAATTTAGTGCACACAAATGGAATCTGTGGGTAGTGTAACTATTTTCTTTGTCCTAATTAATGGCACCTTTAGTAGGGATTTGTCAGGTTCAAAGAAGCCATGCTTATTTGGACTGAGTGTCCATTTTCTTTACCAATCAGTAAATAAACTGGTGTCTTCAGCATTTTGTGTAGGAAATTAAGTCAAGGTTTACTAGAATTTTGTTAGGCTTTTTCCTAAGTTTTCTGAGGGAAGTTCAGAGAAGTTTTATAATATCCTCATACATATAAGTTTATAGTACTTCAATAGCTGTTTTCTCCCCAAGATCTTCTTTCTGGTTGTTCTGGTGTATCCCAGGTGGTCCTGGGACATATCTTCTTTATTTGCCCTCTCTTCTTCTAGGTTGCATCAAGGTGTCATCCAACATCTTTTATTGTCACCCCCATTTAAAAAAAATCAGCTTTTCTGTAAATTCTGCTTCTAGATTGTCATGTCATTTTTTTCACAATAAAGAACCCTCCTTCTAGTAGGAGGCATGAGGAGGCATAAATAACTGCTTGTGTTTGTGTAGTTGTAGAACACATTTATATAAAATATGCCTGTTATATAGAACATTGTTTTACATTTTGTTGCTACCACAAAGAGATACATAAACACATCCCTTTCTCAAGAAGAACTTTAGCTCAGGTTAAATGCTTATTTTTGTGGGATTTATAAAGTAAAGTCAGCTTTATTCTCCATCTCCATTATTCATTACAGACACTATATGTTCAAGTCTAGATGTATCTTTCTTAGACTCCATTTTAGATCTGCAGTCGATGAGCATAATCATAAAATTGTTAACAACAAACAATACAAGTAGAGTCTACTTTTTACCTCTTTCTTCAGTTTATTACTTTGACAATGATATTAGTTAACAATTAAATAACAGGTACTGGGTAGAATGGCACCAATTAGTTCACATGAAATTCTCTTGAATTGAAGAAATAATATGTGAGTGTATATATTAGATTATATAATTAACACATAGTCACTAGATTTTTTTTAGAGATTTATTTTATTTATGCATATAAGAACTGGAGTGTAGGCCAGAGGTGTGGGGGTGGGGGTGAGAGGATTCACCAGAAACAGAGTAGGGAGCAGAACAGGCAGGTCTACTGAACTACACTGCTGAGGGGAGTAGTGGGCAAGACAGGAGAGGTCTGCTTCGCCATGTGAGTTAGTTCCCTGGCCATGGATTGAATTTATGCTGCAGTGGATGGTGAGAGTTTGATAATGTTGAGACTTTAACCCCTGTGCCACCAGGGAGGCCCTAGTCACAAGATTTTTTTTAAATGAGGACTCTGTGTGTGTGTGTTTGTGTGTGTGTGTGTAAACACACAAATTACTGTAGGCTAAATGAACACTTTCCAAATATGTGGCTAAAAATACAAAGGGTTATTCTTTTGTGTATTTGTAGAAGTTCTACCAACCCCTGTCACTAAGAGAACACGGATAGCAAACAGCCACCACCTGAATCATCCTGGGTGGCTGTGCCAGAGAGCAGGATAGATTTGGAGTATCTTTTGCACAAAAGTTCTCCTACTGGGAAAAGAAGCTCACTGTTCACAGTTTAATGTCTAGAACTAGTCAAACAGTCACACCCAATCACAAAATGGAGGGGAAGAAGCAAGACGGGTAAATATTTACAAGCCAGAATGAGTTATTTCTGCAGTATTTGAATTCAGTTCTGAACTGAGCAGAGTGACCTCCTTTCAAAATGTCCAACCTTAGTGACTTCTTTTTATGAATGTTAAATAATATTTATTTTGATTTCAGATATATTTACATGTAAGAGTAAAGTACCATTTTCAAGTTCATATTCTTCATGTTGCATAGATGTGAAACTAATATCTTTCATTTTTTCTCATACAATATTTCAAATGACTAGTCTTCAAAATGTTTAACTTTACCAACAGATAGTAGACAAGATACTTCTCAATAAGCAAACCTTTCTATAATTGTTTTAAATGCTAAAATTGTTCATTCTTATTGACCTGAAATAAAATGTTAGATTTTATGATGAAACTAGCCACTTAAATATTTAAAAAAACCACTTAAATGAAGTATTTATTCTTACATGGGAAAAGTAAAATATTTCTGGGATTTGAGACAGATAAAATTATTCATATAAATCTGTTAAGAGTTTTAGATAAATATTTCTTTGTTGGAACTCCTTTTTTACTATAATCAGACATTTTGGAAAATTTCCATTCCTATGCCAAGCATGTTGTAAAGATGTCATTTATGTGCATGAATAATTATGTGTGATAATTTTAGAGATGTGATTGAATTAATATGTGTATCATCAACTATATTCACATTTTTATTAAATCCCACATAACATTTTGGCACACAGATAATTTGCCGAAAAATACATTGGGGCATGTAAGCATATGTTGAGGCTAATATTGTCACAGAAGAAGTATTTTTACATAAGTAAAAACCTTCTGTAAAGGCAAAGTGGTTAGAGTGCAAAGATGGATGGAGTGTCCCTGAGAACAGATGTGACCAATATTTCAAGCTACTGGCTTTTGCTTTTCCTGTCTACATTGCCCCCAATGGAGTGGAGAAATTGTTAGAGTAAGCCATCCCAGGATTTGGCATCTATGCCTCTTCCCTTTCCACCTGTTCTTCCTTCCGGGGGGTATCTTTCTTTTACAATGCCGACTGTGTATCACCTGCAAGTAAGGTAGCAACTGTGTACCCAAGCCATTGCCTGGAGACGTTTCCACACACACTCTGCTATTGGCTGCTATTGTCTAGCCAGCCTTGAGCTAAAAGCATCTGCTATGCAGAAAATATAGCAAATGGTAACTGGAGATTTAAGGTATAAACCAAAGTGGGGCTTAACTTGGATAATTTCCTCCATCTAGACATTGGAAGTCTTCCAACTGAGTATTCCTCTCCTCATTCTGATCACTTCTGTCATTAACCGGGATAAAGCAGTGTCTTGATTCTCTCTTCCACCCCTTTTCATGTTATGCAAATCATCACCAGATCATCCAATGTTCAGTTCTATCTGGTCCAATGAATATACCCACAGTGCACTTATCCCTTTGATGGCATGTAAAGAAACTAAAGAAAAGATCCTTGACCTTGAGAATGTCACACACAAAAATGGGGCAAGATTCTTCAGGACCACGCCAAGTGCACACAGGCATATTGGGGATCTAGTCAGAAGACAATACAGTTTGTGCATTTGTGGCATAATCTTGGCTTCTTAGTTCCATCCTGTTAGGGTTTTTGTTTGTTTTTTTTTTTTTTTTTTTTTTTGTAAAGTCAGTTAAACTTTCACTCTTCTCATTGTTTCTTTGAAGCTGCCCTCTTTTCCTGGATATTTGGCTTAAATCTGCTTTTATAAACTGCTGCTCTCCTAGCTACTGCTCCTGATTAACTGCAAATCTCTACAGCTCTTTTTCTCCACCTTCACTCAGCCTTTCTTTCAGATTTCTGACCCCTGGCAAGCCTGTCACCCTGTTGTTCGGTTTTCTGCCAATCAACTCCTGGCTGATTTTGAAATTAGCATTCACAAAGCCCACATTTGCATCACACATACATAAGCTATCTACAGCCATCTACAGTCAAAGGAAGATGAGTATAATATCCACATAATTGGGAAGAGGGGCTATTAATCACACAGCCGAGCAGAAAGGACTGCCAGAACCCCATAATGATGAGCCAGGTGTGAGATTTCAAGCTTTCTTCTCTTCCAGAAGCATCTTAGTATCAGATACCAAATTCAAAAGGAGTGCAGGTGTGCTTGGTTTAATAAAACCAAAAATAAATAATCTACACTTACAAAAATAGATAAAATATGCGTGCAGAGTCAGATTAACTAGAAAGATGATGTTATTCACATTACAAAAAAATTAATCTGATTTCTTCAAACAATGTGTTATTGCTACAACTGCATGGCTTACAAAAATGTGTTCATAGGAATTAACTCTGTTGACTTGTATATCAACTTTGAAAGCACCAGAATAGGTTAAAATTCTTTTCAAGATGCCTCAGCTAGTAAATAGGGTGGATGGGCATGCTGAGCTGAAGTTTTCTCTGGTACCAAAGATAGGAAATAGGCTTCAACCAACCTGCCAGCAACAGCTGATTGGTAATGGATTCTTGAAACCCTAAAATTCAAAGCTCCTCAGTGATAGAGTGCTATGATTGAGTAGCTCTATTTTCCACAGGTGAGGGAAATGAAGGTGTATGTGCCTCATATTTGTTATGCAGTCATAATACCTCACTTCCTGTAGCCAATTCCACAAAAAGGGAGGATGCTGTACATAGAAATGTAACTATATGAAGCTATAATGGAAAACATTTGTCATAATAACAACTGAAGTAAGTTTATATTTTAAAATATATGTAAAAAATTGATTCATTGAAGAAAAATACTCAATCTCTCTTTTCTCAACTACCTCCAAAGATGATTATCTCTAAACTTAGTATAAACTTTGCCAACCAAAATTGCTGGGTTTTGCTTTCTTTTATTTGCTTTTGCTTATTTCCACTACTTCAGACATACTTCCAAGTCCATAGTAGATTGGCTGCTGGTTTCTTTTTGGAAGATTTTATTTAAAATGTAAATAATCTTACTATTTGCTGAAACTATTAAAATGAGTTAAGAAACCATATTCAAATTAGCAGGAAAATCATAGAAGATTTTACAAAATGTTCTAATACCTGCTACAGTTTTCATAGCTCAAAATAAGTTCACTGTCAAGTTTAACCTTCAGTTATATCCCTGTACTGTGCAGCATACATGGAATGATGGAATTCATTGTTTAACAGATTATGGTGGAAAAAATGAAAAATAAAATATGTGGCCTTGGATGAATGGAGTCAAAGATATTTCCAGTTATTCCCAATTAGTTATATATGGTTGTCATTTGGCTTACTAACACTTGTCTAGGCATACCATTGAGATGAAATGCCTTTGTACAAGATGATCTGAAGTTGTGTTGGAAATGACATATGGGAATTTCATTGGATGTTGAAGGAGTCTGTGGTGCATGCATGAGAGTGGATGGCCTTATTTCTCACAAGGTGTTCTACTCCTTTAATCTGGAAACACTTATTCACAAAGATTTGATTGTCAAAGTTTGAGTCCTGATTTTCATGTAGCCTAGAATATTGGTAAATATTATATCTAAATTATGATTTTTCATCATTTTAAAGAGATGAATGGGGAAATGGGATGAGCTGATACCCAGTTACTGCTGCATTCACAAGTAATATAGTTTTCATGTGTATATTTAAGTGAATTTTTAAAATCTTTTTTTGGGACCTGTGGTAATAGAGATGCCTGAAGGTCACTGTTCTAAAGTTGTGGCTCTTAATACTGTCTAAGAATAGAAATTGCCTTCTCTACTTAGTTGTATAAAAGATTATCATAAACATGACTTACTTCTGGAAATTGTAGTGCCTTTATGCAGGGGCTAGGGTCTAGGTGAATGTAATTTTCAAAATTCTCACCAGCAATATTAGTGCCTTCTCTTTACCTCCACTATTAATCCCTCAAATGTCCTGAATTGTTCAAAAACACCTATGGCATTTGGTCAGAGAAGATGATTCTGTAATATCAAAATGGTATCGCCATTATAATTGCTCCATTAGCTCCATCAGCTCCTTTATGGTCCTTTTGACTCATTTCCCTTCTGGCACTGCAGGGTCAAGTTGGTGAGATAACAGCTGTCATCAGTTACTCATACTGTGTCTACTCCATCTCCTACACTGTGTCTACTCTGTCACTTGGAGCTACTGGAACTGAAAGCTCAGTCTTCTACTCTACTCCAGTGTCTAAGACCATACAGTAGATTTCTTCTTAGGACAAAACTGCTTGTCACCTGCAATGGAAAATGGACAGAAAGACAAGCTCTGCCTTTCTTTCTCAGATTACATGTTGAATCAACAGCTATGCTGGTTGTTTTCAGTTATTATCATGCTGTTTTAAGTCTTAATTCTCCTGGGTACTCAGATATACAGATGTACTTATCAAAGGTAGTAAACCAATAAATAAAATCAATGTGATTTTCCTTTTTGTAACACAGAAATAGCTTATAAATAAATATCTACAAAAGTATGAGTAAATGGAATTTTCAGGGTAAATGGAATTTTCTCAATGACAAAGTTACTGAAATAGAAGAATAAAGGTAGTAAATAGAATGAAGAAAGATGATTTCTTGGCACAATTGAGTGCTGCAAAACATATGAACAACATTCCTCATATGAATTTTAGAACTTCAATTAGATTTAGTCCTGAATAGTAAGAAATATTAAGAGCCCATTGATACTTCAGAAATGGTCACATGTTTAACTTTCTAACCAATTATCAATTCCACTAGACAATAGCAAAGTCATTTGAATACATTCAAATGCTGTGTTCAAACTGATGTCTTTGCCACCGATGGTAATTAAGTTTTGATAAAAACTAACACTGAACAGTCAGTTAAGTGGTCCTTTATTATTTTATTTTCCTTAATTCCTGATAGTTCCCTTTATTTTGGTGAGTAGCGCTGTGAATTAATGAACAAGCCGAGTGCAGGAATAGCCTCTAGTGTCAAATTTAATCTAAGATTTTTTAACTTTAATATTCTCTGGTATTCCCTACATTTAAATTCAGAAATATAAGGTAAAATATTCACAGTCTGGGAGCAACAACCTTTAAATCTTATACCCAACTGTATAATAACCTATTTTATAATTATGAAATGAATGAGATAATGTTTAAGAAATTGCTTTGAAAACAATAAAGGTGATATTATTTCTTTTCTCCTTAACTCAGTTTCTTCCACTGTTCAAGAGAATACTATAAATTTTTTCCAGGCTAATTCACAGTGATATGTGAAAATAAGCTATATCCTACTAAGTTTACTTATTCCCAAGATGTAACTATGCTTCTTAAAACCAGTGTGATACTATTTAGTGTACCAACATACTAGCCTACACAGGGGCAAGTTTTATCCCCTATCAACGTTATCATCAGTGTGCAGTATATGCTCCTATGAGCAATATTTGAAAAGTCTGCTTACCCATGAAACATTGTATCATACCATCTATGAGAAGGCTTGGAAATATCATAGAATAAAAATATCAGTACATTTAAAATACGGAGGATTATAGCCTATAATAAATCACCAATAATTGTGTTTTCTTTAACATATGAGATTTAAGTTTAAATTTTCTGCACAGAGTAATGTGCAATGGACCATATACAATCCCATTTCTTATACTAAGTTTTATAATCACAAAACTATTTGAGAAAGAAATAAGTAAAGTCTACTAAATCATAATTTATTTCAGAAAGAAAAATGGAATGTATAATATACTAACATAGAGTATCTTTTGGAAAACTTGGTAAGCTCTTGGTCTTGAGAAAAGGTTAACCTCTTCTTTTATAGTATCTAATATTGTCTTTGAGGATGTCTTTTCAGCCACGATCCATTACTATACTAAAAAAAAATTTTATGAAACCTGTCTTCATGTCAATTTTCTCTTTACAAGAAGTTCTAAACACAGTGATAGTATAATAATAGTGAAATGTGCTAGTGTTTTCAAATAATAGCAAGACATTCTCAAAGGAAGGATATAGAGATGATTTATAATGACAGCTATAGTATGAAGGATAATTTATTGTTTAGCATATTATACTTAGTGAAAAAGATGAGCAAATATACTTAATCTAAATAGTGTTTACATAGTAGCAAAAGAACCATCTGTAATATTCCTTCTGTACCTTTTGCTTTTTACCAACCCTATAAATAGAACCTAAAACTACTATTCTCAATGCACACATCTTTTCTACACAACTGAATATATGATTCCTAGTCTTCATTGGTCTCTTGCCTATTCCTGTCGTTGTGACTTTGTGGCTGCTTTTGTCTTGACTCTAACATTTGTTACTATCACATTTGTCCTGACTCCCACTCCTTGTTAAACTCCTCTCACATAGCAAATGGTTAAGACCAACCTATGAGTCTATCCACAGCCACTGCAGCATGAGTTCAATCCCCGGCCAGGGAGATACCCACATGGCACAGCAGACCTATCCTAACTCGCCTGCTGTTTCCCACAGCAGTATATTTCAGTCAATCTACCTGTTCTGTTCCTCACTCTGCCCCTGGTGAATCCTCTCACCCCCACACCTCTGGCCTATACCCCAGTTCTTGTATGCATAAATAAATAAATCTTTAAAAAAAAAGGTAGTAACCCTGAGAGTCAGGACCACAGCTTTTCACTCACTTATAATCTTCTCCTGACTTAATTCATAATATTATATATAATATATATTTTTAAAGATTTATTTATTTATACAAGAACCGGGGTATGGGCCAGATGCGCGGGAGGGTGAGAGGATTCACCAGAGACAGAGTGGGGAACAGAACAGGCAGACTGACGAAATACACTGCTGAGGGGAGCAGCAGGCACAACAGGAGAGATCTGGTATGTTATGTGTGGTTCTCGCCAGCCGGTAGGCCGGGATTGAACCAGCACTACAGGGGCTACAGACAGCTTCACAGCGCTGCACTCAACCGCCTGCGCCACCAGGGGAGGCCCCATAATATAATATTTTATAGTATTTAATGAAACAGTCATTTGTCACATGATTATTTTGGCTAAAGCAAATTGCAAATCTGGCCCCAGAGTCAAAGACTAAATTAAACAATTTTGTGACTCCAGGAATCTTTTAGTTTTTTAAAATTTCTTTTTACATTTTGAAACGTCTGCATTGCTCTGCTCTCCTTTGTTGAGTCGCAATTATTATGTCTAATCAATCAGGTTCTTATCAGCAACTTTATAAATACAAACTGTTCCTTTTTTTAAATTCACAATCTTCCGTCACTATCTTCGCTTTTCTGCTCTCTTTCTTATAATTTGATTGATTTCGTCACAGAATTATGGATAGATTTTTCTTTTTAATTTCTAAATGCAAATTATATTTGCTGTAATTCCATGCCATCCTATTAGTCACACGCCATGTTTAGATTGAATTACTTCTATACTATATTACAGAGAAAACCAACTTTAACTGAAATTTCACTGTGAGGTACAGAAAAATTCCATGTCACTGATTCAATAATTATTTCATGTATTCATTTTCAGTACTGTGATTATTGCACAAATTTAGGAACATCTGTGATGCTGAGAAATTGAAAGATTAGAGACCAGTTGTCAAAGGAAACTTGATATTAAAAAAATGAAGTGATGACAAAAACTAGATGGGAGAGTCAGGTGGCCACTCCATTACTGTCCTTTAATTGGATGGTTGTAATCTGGATCTGACTATAGAGCCATGTGCTGCTCGCATTTTTTGTTTGCATTAAATTTATGGTCTTGCCCACCAGTGCCTGTGCCAGCATCTCTTAGCAATTCTGTCCCTTCCGGGACAGCTCTCTCTGCCCACTGTGTCTGTGCAAGCATCCTTTACTGTTCTTTCTCCTTTTTCTAATAAACCTGCCTTTTGAATATAAAAAAAAAAAAATTATGGTCTTAAAATCTCCAGTGTTACTGTGGTAATTCACCTAGGACTGAATTGGAGAACACACATCCCAATAGAGGAATGGATTAAATACCTGACAAAATGTTGTGTCTCGTAACAAATTATCACCAGGATAGCAGGTGAAATAATGGGTCAAAATCTTCATCATTTAATGTATCAGCAGCTTCATCAGAGACTGGACTCATGGTGACCAGCTATCCCGAGCAAACCCAGATGGGTAGGTCATACTACAAGTTCTTGAAATTCTATTAATTTTCTACTAGATGTAACTTAGTGCTAACACACATTTCCATTATTTACTCACCCTCATGCACATTTTCTTTATAGGATTCATACATAAACCTAAGGGCATACAGAAAGGCTTCAGCACATCTCCTATTACCGTATGCTACAGGTCAAAGGGTTCTACTCCCACCTTCTGCTTTTGGGAGAGAGAACGAACTGTTGTATAATGACACAAGCCAAGTCAATCATTCGATTAAAAAAGACAATCAGTGATTTAGTTAAGTCAGACACCACAACTCACCATTAGCTAAAAATGTGTATCCCAGGGGCCCCCCAGTGGCTCAAGGGGTTAAGCACAGCACTGTGATGAAGCTATCCAAAGCCTCTGCAGCTCGAGTTCCATCCCCAGTCAGGCAGGAAGGTGACCCACATGGCACAGCAGACCTCTCCTGCCTCACCTGTTGCTCCCTTCAGCAGTGTATTTCAGTCTATCTGCCTGTTCTGCTCCCCATTCTGTCTCTGGTGAATCTTCTCACCCCCCACACCTCTGGCCTGTACCCCAGTTCTTGTATGCATAAATAAATCTTTTTTAAAAATGTGTATCCTGCAAATGGTGACTAAGAATTTCATAGAGTCAATCTAAAGATCCAAATTAAAAAGCATTCTGTTCTCCCATGTTTTCAACTCCTTGGAAAGAAAAACAGGTTTGCATTCATTCAGTCACTGATGAAGTTCTCACTGAGCGCCTCTCTACTCTCATGGAACTCAAATTCTTATTTCTTATGAAAAGAGACAGGTGTGTGTGTGTGTGTGTGTGTGTGTGTGTGTGATATGTACCATATTAATGTTCTACTGAAGAATAAAGCAGGATAAGGTAAAAGAGAGCTACCAGAGGATGATCAAGGAAGGCCACTCTCATAGCTAATTTTAAACATTTTTCATAATGAATTCTTTATTGCAGAACATTACAAATCCTATGAAATCTCAAATCTTGTGTTCTCATCGATTGTAAAATATACAGTTTATGAGCATGATTTTTTTTTCTCTAACTTTTTTAGATTGAAGGAATGTTGGTTTACAACTCTTTATGATTTAAGGGAATAGGTTCATACCTCTTCAGATGTATGCCACCACATGATAGGTGATTTTTCAGCTAAGTTCTGAGTACGGTGAGAGTTGGACCATGTAGATATTTGGGAGAATGATGTCTTAGTAATGAGAAAGTTATGGGCAGTGACCTCCACTCATCAGGTTATATCTGGAGCTCTGATATGAGCAACCTGGTCTCCAGTCAGGAAATGCAGGTCACCATTCTACAGTGGAAGTTAACCTGTCTCTCTCTTTTTTCCCCTGTCTCCAGTCTGTTGGAATTTTCCTCTTCCCTTAAAATGGTCAGCACTTTGCTTCAGAATCTGGCCACTTGCTCTATCCTTCACTTCCCACTTTTGATTCAGCCTTAGATGTATTATTTAATTTTTTTAAATTCATCTTGCCTTCTTCCATTTATCCGTCTCTCTCTACCTGACAGTGAGCTGACACTGACCCCTTCAAGCCATTACTTCTGTTACATCATTGTCTTGACAAACATCATCCCTGTTTGTAAAGGTTGGAATCGTTTTCGCTCTTCTGGTGCCATTTACCCTCCATGTTAATAATCCAACCACCTTCTAAGTCACTAAATTTTAGAGAAACATTAGTTATTTGATTGCCAGAAGCTAAACTCAATATTTTTGAGGTTTTTCTAGAAAATTCCTCCACCTATTTCATTTTATCATTCATCTATTAGATTACAAAATCTATTCATCACATCCTATCGATATCAAGTAAGATTTTTTTTGATGAAATCAATGTATTCATTTCAGTTATTAGCTGGGGTCGTGAACACAGAGCCCGTGGAAGGACTCAAAGAACCCACTGTGGAACATGACCTTAAAAGCCCGTCAGCTCATCATCCTTGCTTTTGTCAGTCTGATAACCAGAAAGTGACACACCCTTATCTCGCTGAAGACCTCTGAAGACCTTCAGGTGAACGTAACGATTATCACCTACTCGCACCTTGATGTAGTAAAATATTCCAGCGACCACTTGGGTTTTGTATTCTACAGCTTCAAATTCTTCATAAGCCTCATTTGTTTCAAGTAAGATTTTTACAGTAAACAATGCCTTGCCGGAGGTTGATTAGCATGGCTCATTACCATCAGTGATCCCTGTACTCATTTAACCCTGGAAATATAACCCTGGAGATGTGTGTGTGTGTGTGTGTGTGTGTGTGTGTGTGTGAGTGTGTGTGTGGGGGGGGTGACGGGGGTAAAGATCAATCAGTGCAGTAAAGTTTAAAATATTAGTAAAGCATAAGTGCATCACTATTTTAACTATTGTATGTATAACATCTAAGTTATTGTGCTGTGTTCAACAACTCTGTGAAGCAAGCAGGATTAATTCTGAGTATCCTGCCAATATAGCTCGAAAAATTATTTGGTCATTTAAATTATAAATCAAAAAATCATTGAAGGCTCTGTTTAAACATATCTGCATGAGTATTTACCTGAGATTGATCTTCATACTTATTTTCTTTTTTGTAATCCATTATAGACTATTTTTTCCCTTAAACCATATGCTTACAGATGTTAATCTCCAGAGAAGCACAATGATTCTCCCAACAAAGGCAGTTTGTTACTTGGCTTTGCTTCACTGAAACCCAGTCAGAGGCTTTGATGACAGATAGTTTGCTTGTCAGCTTTGCTTCATGAATCCAAAGAAAATGGAACTTCTCAGGAACGGAGCCTCAAGCACTACCTGTGCCTCTTAGTTGGGCCTTTTCATGCTAGGTTTGGCAGAGGTCTTAGTCTTTCATCATTTGGTTCAATGACAGAAAAAGAAGGGAGCTGTTGCACTTTTAGGTACCACTCTGCAGACTGCTATATTGCAAAATAAACAAACAATATATTTTTAGGGCACCACCTGCAGCAAGCAGCTGTACCAAACAGAGCAGAACCACGAAGGATGTGATTTGTTCCATTTAACATGAAGCCTTGAGGTTTGAGAAGAGAGGGAGGAGAAGGTTCTATGTATACAACCCACACATCCGCAATTTAAACTGAAGCTGATTTTCTTTCTTTTTTAGATGGGAATTGAGGTGTCATTATATCTCTCCTCTTTCCCACCCCACAACCTTTGGTTGAAAACAATTCTATTACTGGGGTTATAACTTAACCGGGAAAATCATTTTTCTCTGCCAGTAAACTTCCTCTTCCATTCAAGGGCAATTTTCTCTCATAGCAACCTATACTTAAATGCCAACATCTGCTATATCTAAAGCTGTATATAAAATGGTGTCTGGCATTTACATGATGCCAATGACATGATTAGAAAAATGCATACACTTGGTTTATGTAGGATTTTCTTCTCATCTACAGCTTTCATCTATTTCAGTCCTTCTTCAGGGTCTGTCTGCCCCTCTGAACATGCCACAGAAGTCCTAGATACTCTGAAAGCGGATTTTTTCACTCTTAACCTAATTTATTGTCAGTTCTTGCATTGGATATTAACTTTCCAGTCTTTAAAGCTATATAGAGCATCATGATAAAGTTCCACTGTATCTGCATTGTCACAATATCTAGAATTTTGAGACTGATACAAGGGATATTTTAAGTTCTTGGTTTTTTTTTTTTTTCTAGATTTAAAAATCTCATTCTCTTAACGGCTACTGATTTTGACCTCACAAACCAAAGTCATCATTTTATTTTTGCATTCTTCTAGGTGAGCTTGGATGAACATAATTAAATTATGGATGGCTCTGGAGGTGATCCAGATGGTTACAAATTGAGGTCATTTTAAGTACAGAGAGGGCTAGGTACCTTTAACATTAGGTAGGTGACCAATTGTTATACAGTATTATGTTATCTTCCGGACAGTGAACACATTTTTAAAAGAAAGAAGAAACTGTTATAAAGATTTAGGAGGTGAACTGGAATGTCATTCTTAACTCCTCTGTCACTGACTAGATTCTTAGTCTGAAGGAGAAGCACCCATTTACCATCCTTTTGTGCCTCATTAACACCCTTTAGTAGGACTTGTAGATATTGAACTAAGACTGGAAGAGGTGAGATGAAGGAATTACAAGTCTGCAATGATGCGTGCCTCCAGGTAATAGAGGAAATCAAATCCTCTGAGCCAGGAAACTAAGTTTCATCCATTATCTTCACTTTCATCATCAACATGATGACTTGAATATTGGACATAAACTAAATTTCTGCCAATGTCATCTGCAGGAGTGTTTAATGTGGGAACTATTTCTATCTCTTTCACCTTTCTAACACAGTAACTGGAGTTTTCTGGAAAAACTCCCATACTGGGTTTTTGATTAATTATGTCTGCTTGTGAATCCTTGTCAATCAGTCAATTTTCTTCTATATGACTTTGAGCAGTACTTTTAACTATATGGTTGAAACTTTGGAAGAAGAAAAATATCTTTAGTTCCAAAGAACAAAAGAGAACCTCTAGTTGAAGCAGCTTTGAGTTCCATAAAAGTAAGAGTCAGTTGGAGTGATCTTCAGTAATCTTAAGTGAATAATTACAGTACAGTACTGTCAATCTTTCCTTACCTTGGATAGGTTCTTGGAAACTGCAACTTTAAGCCAAATAACTTAGGAAAGCAGGGCCTTGAATAACATTTTCCTCAGTGTTGGCAGGGATTTCTTTTTTTCCTCATCAATATAACGAATTGACATTGAACAAAACATCCTTATTGGAGGAACTGTTGCATATCAAATATTCTTCAGTCCTCTCTGGGAAATATTCAAAGACAATATAGAGTAAATCTTTGACCCTAAGGCGTAGTGAGTATGGAATAAGGAAGAAGCCTGAGTAGGGTAGATGTAACTAGATATTGGAGAAGATTAAAAAAAAAAAAGAATGTGGATAGCAAAGAAAGGGATTCACTCTCTCAGATGATTGAAACTCTGTTTAAAGGATCTAGAGAAAAAGCCTTATATGTGCATACCTGCACAGCAGATTTCTAGAACTTTTTCATCTTGCATGACTGAAATGCTGTGGTTATGGAACAGCATCTCCCAATTTCCCAGTACCTGGCAAACACCATTCTGCTTCTAAGTTTGACAACTTTAAATACCTCACATAAGTGAAATCATGCAACATTTGTCCTATTTCTGGCTTCTTTTATTTAGCATAAGTCTTTAAGGTGCCTCCATGTTATTTATTGAATATGGCAGTATTTCCTTTTTAAGGCTGGGTAATACTCCACCATATGTATACGTCACATTTTATTTATGTATCTGTCAATGGAAATTTAGATTGTTTCCACATCTTGGCTGTTCTGAATATACAATGGCATACATCTCTTTGAGATCCTTTTTTAAATACTTTTGGATAAATCTCCAGGGTAAGGTTCCTTGATCCTATGGTAATCCCACTTTTTAATTTTTGGTGAAACTGCTATACTGGTTTTCAATACAGCTATACTTCTCACCAACTGTCCACAAGAGTTCCAACTGAACCACATTCTCCTCAATACTTCATTATTATTATTATTATTTTGGTTACTAGTTATCTTGACTTTTGGGAGGTGATACTTCTAGTTTTGATTTATAGTTCCCTGATTCTTAGAGAGATTGAGCATTTGTTCACATACTTGTTAGCTATTTGCATGTCTTCTATAAAGAAATGTGTGTCCAAGACCTTTACCTGGTTTTTAATTGAGTTATCAGGTTTTTTGTTATTGAGTTGTAGGCATTCCTTGTATTTACAAGATGCATCCCTAATTTAAAGATGCATCCCTAATCAGATAGATGGCTTTCAAATTTTTTCTCCCATTCTATAGGTTGTCTTTTTACTCTACAGATTGTTTCCTTGTAAAAGCCTTATAAATTGATGTAGTCCCACTTGTCTGTTTTTCCTTTTGTTGGTTTGTGATTTCAGTGTCAACCTAGAAGTCACTGGCAAGTCCAATGTTATGACATATTTTTCCTCTGCTTTCATCAAAGTGTTCTATGATTTTAGATTATATGTTTAAGTATTTAATCCATTTTGAGTTGATTTTTTTTGTATGGTGTGCAGGGTTACAATTTCATTATTTTGTTTGTGGATATCCTATTTTTCCAATACCATTTATTAAAGAGATGAGCCTTTCCCCACTGAGTATTCTTGATGCCCTTGTTGAAGATAGACGTGTGTTTAGGTGTCTTTCTAGACTTTCTATCCTGTTCCCTTGTTCTATAGCTTACTCTGCAACATGATAATATTAGGAGATCAATACCTTTGGGGAGTGATCAGATCATGAGAGTGTAGCCATCATGATTAGATTAGCTCCTCATTAAAGACACTCTTGGTGCCTTGATTTTTGATTTTCAGACTTCAGAACTGTGAGAAATAAATTTCTACTGTTAATAATCCACCCAGTCAATGGTATGTATTCTGTTATATTAGTCCAAATTATTAAGACCCCTCAGTATAAGGATAATTCTTGCCTCATAGAATGCATTGGAAGTGTTTCCTCATCTTTAATTTTTTTGAAGATTAGCAAAATACTGATATCTTGAAATGTTTATTAGAGTTCTCCAGTGAAGTCATATGGTTCTGAGATTTTCTTAGTATTGATAGCATTAACTGAGACAGAAATTAGTAAGAATAGGTAGGGTGCTGCTGTAAAAAATATCTAAAGATATGGAAGTAAGTAATAGAAACTGGAAGGGTTTTAAGAATCATGATAGAAAAAGCTTAAACCGTCATGAACAGGATTTTAAAAGCAATTCTAATAAGGACTCAGAAAGCAAAGAGGATAGCTGTAGAGAAATATTCTGTCTTCTTAGAGAATAAATATGGAAGGTAAAGCCCACTCTGAAAAGGTCTTGGATGAAAATGATGGATACGTTATTGGATAATGATAATCCTTATTATAAAATGACAAAGAACTTCACTGATTTGTGTTAGTATTCTAGTATTTTGTGGAAGATAGAACTTGTGAATAATTAAATTGGATATTTAGCTGAAATTTCTAAGCAAAGTTATGAAGGAGCAGCATGGTTCCTCTTGACTGCTAATAGTAAAATGAGAAAAGAGATAAATGATTCAAGGATGAAATCATTAAGCAAAAGGGAACCAGAACTTAAGTATTTAAAAAACTTAACTAGCCATATTAAAAAAAAAAAAGTATATTCAAAGAGAATACAAAGGGTGTGATCAAGCAATTATTTGATAGGAGATTAGTCTGAATATGAGCCACCAACCTAACCAGACATCTCAAGAAAAGTCAGATCTATTCTTTTTTTAAATTATTTTATTGAGATAACATTGACTTACAACACTGTATGTGATTCCAATGTATAGGATCACATGCCTTCAGATGTTACCACCACACAGCCACTCACCAAGGCAGCCATCGCCAAGACACAGTCCTTCACCACAGAACTGTCTTTAAAGACAAGGGAAGAATGACTTCCTCAAAGACAATTCAGAGAGCATCAAAGCTACTACTTTAGGGCCTCCCCTGGTGGTGCAGTGGTTGAGCACTGGGCTGCGAGGCTGCCCTCAGCCTCGGCGACACCAGTTCATTCCCTGGCCGCCGGCGAGGGACCCCCAAAAAAAGCTACTACTTTACCACATGCTCACAGAGTGCAAGGACAGGTGGGGACTAGGTTATATATCAAGTGGTTTCAAAGGATGGGGCTGTGTCTTTGTTTAAGGTGGGTCAGGATGCCCCTAAACATTGCCTTAGTGGTAGAACCACTGCAAAAAGCTGTAGAATAGATTTTAACCAGCAAAACTATGCAGACAGAGTCACCAGTAGCCACAAAGCCGTGACACAAGCCCAGAAGTGTCAGAGACAGAACTGTCACCTCACTGGATCTGAGGAATAGAGCATTGAGTCAGAAGGATTATTTTCCAGCCTTATAGTTTAATGGAATTTGCCATTAGTTTCAGACTTACTTGGGCTCTATTTACCCTTTTTTTCTTTTTCTCCCTTTGGAATGGGATTATCTATTTTATACCTGTCCCATCATCATATTTTCAGAAGCAAGTAACTTTTTTATTTTGAAGATTCACTGCTGGAAATATATTTGTCTCAGGATGAATTAAACCTTGAGTTTTACCCATACCTGAGTCATATGATTTTTAAATAAGACTTTGGAATCTAAACTTCAGAGTTGATAATGAAATGGGCTAAAGCTATTAAGGCTGTTGGAATGGAATGAAATTATGGAAGACTATAACTGGAAGGACAGAGTGGAATTTCAGGCCCTGAATATTTCTGTCCCCCAAAACTGATTAATGGAAATTTTAGTTCCAAATGTGATGTTACCAGGGGACCTGGGTTAATGAGTTGTGGTTAAACTGTGAGGGTGAAACATTTATGAATGAGATTAGCACCCTTATAATAGAGACACCAGCGACATCTCCAACCATCTGTGCCAAGTAAGTGTTGCTGAAGAATATAGGCCCATTGTCTGACAATACAGAACCTGCTAACCATAACTGGCTTTCGATGAAAAAAAAAAAAAAAAAAAAGTAGTCAACCAGCAAGGAGAATAAAGGCAGGACTCTCAAATCAGTCTCACTGATAATGGGGATTTGGGTAATATTTAAAAGGTTGGGGAACAAATAAAGCATTAAACAAGATGCAAGTTGGTAGATACTGGTTGGTTGTTTTCTGCCAAATGATGGTGTAACATGAATTCAGGTTCAGAAGTGCAACAAAACTGAGCCCACCTCACTTTTAAATCTTGCTCATATAACTATGAGCTGGGCATTCTGGTTCCTTTATCCTATGGCAGTTTGTTTTTCTGGTCATGAAAGGGCACCTTGTGGACAAGTGAACACTCTTATGAGTTTGCACTCTGAAACATAACTTGTCATTTTATGAAAAAAATTTTTTTTTTTTACATTTTAGAGCTGGGCTTGGGTCGTTTTGTACCATTGCTTTATGTTTGCAAGTGCTGCTGTTCTTGCTGGATAATTAGAAAGAGGGAAGTGGTGGTGTGATCACCATAGTTTTGTAAGGACATGGGGATAAGTATTCTGATAGTGGAAACTGGACTCTCAAAAGACACTGAATCTATTGATGTCTTGATTTCAGATTTCCAGCCTCCAAACCTGTAAGCAATAAATTCCTGTTGCTTATAAGCTACCCATTCTTAGGATATTCAGTTATAGCAGTCCAAAATGATTAAGATTCTGGAGTATCAGGATAATATTTGTCTTATGAAATGAGTTTAGACACATCCCCTCATTTCATATGTTCCCTCCATTCATTTTTTTTTTAAGATTAAAGAAAGATTAGATCCTTTAAGTGTTTGGTAGAATTGTTTGATAAAATCATTGAACTTTGTTGGAAGGTTTGGATTACCACCTCAATCACCTTACCAGGTAAAGTTCTGTTCATTCTTTTTGTTTCTTCAAGATTCAGTCTGGATAGGTTGTATGCTTCTAGAAATTAATCAATTTCTTTTAAATTATGCCATTTATTGACATATAATTTTTATAGTAGTTCTTATGATCTTTTTTTTTAATGTGGCATCAGTTGTAATGTCATCTTATATTTCTGATTTTATTGATTGGAGTACTCTTCGTATTTAGTCTAGCTAAGTTATTAATAATTATTAATCTTTAAAAAAAATCCACTCTTAGTTTTGTTGGTTTTATCCAGTGTCTTTTGTTAAGTTCTGCTCTAATCTTTGTTATGTCCTTCCTTGTGATAAATTTTAACTTTGTCATTTTTTTCCTCATCTCTTGAGGTTTGAAGTTAAGTTGTTTGTTTGATATCTTTCATCTCCTTTAATGTGGACTGCTTTTGCTATATCTCATAAGTATTGGTATATTTTTGTTTTCATTTGTCTCAATATAAGTTCTAGTTTTCCTTTGATTTCTTCCTTGTTCCACTGGTTGTTAAGGGTTTATTGCCTAATTTCCACATATTTGTGAATTTTCTAATCTTTCCTTGCTATTGATTTCTCAGTTCATTCCACTTGGACAAAAGAGATATTTTGTGTGAGCTTAATTTGTTAAGACTTGCTTCATGATCTAACATGATCTACCCTGTAGAATATCCATATGCTCTTAAGAGGACTAAATATTCTGCTATTGTTATATGGAATATTCTGTATAATTTTGTTGGGGTCATTTAATGTATAATTTTGTTACAGTCCTGTGTTGTTGAGTGTTTTCTCTGTGACAGCAGTGACGGTTTTGGGTTTCTACTGCACCATCTTACTTACATCAATCCCCCATCCACTGGGTTGGTTGTATGAGAATAAAATAAGATAGTGAATGCATTCTGAAGTCTCTATTTCTTTCATAGAAAATTAAATACTCAATAAAACAAAATATTATTGCTGTTGTCACTATTAATTTGTAAAAGGAAGTAGGCACGGTTATTTTGAAAAAGTAGAATTTGTGATCATTAGAATTTTCACCAGAGTTAATAAATTCAAGGGTGTCTGTTGAGAAAGTAATCTGAAAGTTAGGCGAAATGCTTAGATGTGATTTAAGAGATAAAGGAAACCATTATAAGCTCCTTAATAGAAAAAGAAGCAATGTCATTGTTTATTCATTATCTGGAGTCACCAAATTTTTATCATTCTCTCTTGCCTACCTTGTTTTCTATTAGGTGATAATTCATTTTCCTCCTGTTATGCTAAAGATTCTTCCAAAATACTCCAGTAATAAAATGACCTAAGTAAAAACAAATTTGACGGCTCTTTGAATATAGGACTTTTAAAAAGGATTAGTCAGTGATAATATTCACCATATGTAGATTGTTTCTCCTTAAAGAAAATTTATTGCATATCTTCTTAGAGTATTGTCCTCTAAATTTCTTGAAAGAGAGGCAAGCAGATTCTGTGCTGGTTGCTGGAGACTTGACCAGACCCAAAGACAGAATGAATATATTGTCTGACAGCAGAATTTATATTTAGTTCAAATAGCAAATAATTAGCTGGCTACTTATGTGCTCACTCAAAGGTGGTTGAGTACCCTTTCAATATAGAGCACTCACATTATGAAATGCTTAAATCAAAATCATTGTTTGCATCACTCCTTAGACTCCACAGAGTGCATTAGAAGCAATGGCAGAGTACTTACAAACAGAAACCAAAATCTTGGATTTGACTTCTTAGTGGTATTTGATTATCATGTGACTTTCTTTAAAAGAATACACAATTGAAATGTTTATAAATTCAAGTACTGAATGCATGCTTACAAAAAAAAAATCACCTGTTCAAATAGGCAAGGAAATTATGAGACAGGCCAGAATTTAGAATATTTATTTTTCTTGTTTTTACTTAGCATATTCACTGGATGAAATAGCTTTAATAGGAAAAATAATGCTTGACCTCTGCAAATAATACTTGTGCTGAGAAAGAACTAAATGAAAATGTTAGTGATTGTTCCCTCCCATAGAAACACAATATTTCATTTACGTTTAATTAGAAAATAGTAACAAAATGAAATGAATAAAACAAAGCATATTAAAATATATTTTTATTTTCTACTTTTAAATTGACATATAAACAGTATACAGCAGAATTAGAAACACAGAGGAGTTACTATGTAGTTACATTTACCCTAATTATCTTCTTTTGCTTTTTTATTTACCATCGTGTGTGTGTGTGTGTGTGTGTGTGTGTTTTACTTTTTTAAACTGCCCTTTTTGGGATTTTAAAAATTTTCATACTTCTTTTGCTTTGTACTTCTTAGGAAGTTATATTTCCTACTTTGTCTTTATTGGTTGTTAGCACTACATTTTAGCCTGCATCCTTAATACAACTGTATAATATCAGTATATTTAGCATCCTTTTAAATAATACAAAGCAATTAGAATACTGTAAGTTCCCCTCAAACACTCTAACTTTCTGTATCACATGATTTGTTGTCTATTATTTTATTACTTTATATAATTCTCTTAATTCATTATTACTTTTATTGTTTTTAATTATTTTTCCCCTGTGAGTTTTCAAGAACTCTTTCTGTCCTTACTATTCCAGTCTACCCTCTGTAATCAATTTTCTGGTTTCTAATAATAGATCATTTCTCTCTCTTTAATAAGGTTCTGTAAGAATGAATGTTCAATTTTCAGATATCAACACCAAAATTTACCATATCCTCACATCTTAGTATGGAGTTCTATACTATTAGAACATAATATTTCAACATAGTTGAAACCTATTTATTTCTAAGAACTTTGAAAATATTATTCCATTGTCTTTTGGGTTTAGTTTTTCCTAAGAAGAGGTTGACTCCAAGTACATCTTTATTGAGTTAGCAATAATGTATCTATTTCCCTTGCTTTTTCATCTCCATTTTAAATCAGGAAAATTTTCCATCATTTTCTCTAAAGTTATTGTTTTATCTTCATTCTTTTACAAGGAATTGATCATAGGTTACTTTTTGTCATTTATGCCTGCCTTATCCTCCTAGAAATTCAATTTTAAGTGTGTTGAAATTTCTTAATATCTTTTTCTTCTCAAGTTGCATTGACTATACAGTTTACAAAACTATAATTTGGGGAGTACAAATTTTCCCCTCCATATTTATACTTACCTCTCTCTACCATCTCTCAAAAATTTTACATTTTTCCTCTTTTCTCTATGATTGACTCTTTAAAACTTAATGAATGTATTTTTATTTTCTATAATTTCCTTTTAGTTCTCCTAAACATCTCTATTTCTCAAAATCTCTCTTTTTCTTTTGTTTTTCATTCTTTCTTTTTGCATATTTTAAATATATATACACACATATTTTTAATCCATAAGTCTAATGTATCCCCTCAAAAGTTTACAATACTAGATATTTCTTACTACTTTATTATCTGCAGCTCCTGGACTGGGGATCTTTGCTCAAGCTGATATCAGTTACACTGCTGAAGGTCCTTTTACATACTTTCTAATTATGTTCTATGAGTATCTCTTTCCCTAAGTTGGGAAGGAATTTTGATTCACTTAGCCTAACATCCTAAAACCATGCATGTTGTTCAAATCTACACTTTATGCATAAGTGTAGCATGTGGATTTGATTTTCATGGTGACTGGCTCCATCCACCTTGATCCAGGGTCACTCTATAGGTCAGTCCCCATTCATGGTCAAAGCTGACACTTCAGGCAGCTTTCACCCTACGACTGCTCATCTGTGTCCACGCAGGTGTCTCTCTTCTCTTTCTCCTTTTCCTAATTAATCTGTAAGGATATTGGCTTCCCTGGTGGTGCAAGGGGTTAAGATGCAACCTATGGGGCCTCCCCGGTGGCGCAGCGGTTGAGCGCTGAGTTGCGAAGCTGCCCGCAGCCTCTGCAGCGCCAGTTCCATCCCTGGCCGCCAGGCGAGGGTCCCACAAGGCGTGTGGACCTCTCCTGCCGCCCGATGCTCACTTCAGCAGTGTACTTCATCTGTCTGCCTGTTCTGCTCCCCGCTCTGGCTCTGGTGAATTCTCTCATCCTCCCGCGCTCTGACTGTACCCAGTGCTTGTATAAACAAATAAATAAATCTTAAAAAAAAAAAAAGATGCAACCTATGAAGCTATCCACAGCCACTGCAGCATAAGTTCAAGCCCTAGCCAGGGAGATACCCACATGGCACAGCAGACCTCTCCTGTCTGGCCCACTGCTTCCCTCAACAGTGTATTTCAGTAGATCCGCCTGTTCTGCTCCCCACTCTGTCACTGGTGAATCCTCTCACCCCCCACACCTCTGGTCTGTACCCCAGTTCTTATATGCATAAATAAATAAATCTTTAAAAAAAACTGTAAGGAAATAAAAACTGACACTGTCTTCTGTCTTTTTTTTTTTTTTTTAGAAAAGCACATTTCCATCTCCTTGTTTTTCCTGGGCCTGTAGATCTCTCTTTATATGGCATAATATAGCTCTTTTTCCTAGGGTGTCTGTATCTCTATATCCACCAAAGATTATAATTTTAACCTCATTCATTATCTTTGCTTTAAAATACCATTATGTTTATTTTTTCTTTCATTTTACACTTAGCAGTGGCTTTCATTTTAATTTCATTTTACTCAGGGGAATTTTTTGTAGATTCCATTAACTATATTGACTAGAAGGCTCATATATGATTAATATTTTGGATAGGAATTGTTCTAAAATATATATTTTTATGAGTTGCTAAACAGAAAATATAATTATATCTTTTTAAATTTTTTTCCCAAGCCAGATATGAGAAAGTGTGTTTTCAGAAAATTAGGTCTAGTTCTGTCACTTGACTCTTGCTATTTCAGTAAATAATTATACATTTCCCACTTTTTCAATTTTCAAAATAAATATATTTATCTTGAAATGTTTATATTCTATAACATTTGAAGATTTTAAGTCATTAAAAAATGTTGAAGATTTTAAGTCATTAAAAGATTTTAAGTCATTAAAAAATGTAACATTTGTAAACCAAATAACATACTATACTATACAGTACTATGTTGTAGCTATTTAATGAACCATTTTGAAATATGACAGTACCTTCAATCCACATTGAAAGTTCTGAAATGTTTTTCTTAAATTATATAGCTAGGAATTTTTGTATCCTTATGTGTTTTATTGTATTTTTGTCTGATCTTTTACAATGACATGATCATAACTCACTTTTTGTCATTTATGCCTGCTTCATTTGACGAAATTAACTCTCTTCCTCTCCTGCTCCTATATGTTTCTATCTCTAGTCCCTTAGACAGGAAAACTGAGCTATTCAAATTATAAAAAATATAACAATAACTAATTTTGTGGTCATAGATTGAGAACCTTTCCGATGAATAAAGTGCATAGGATTGGTGAAATGTTTTAGATGCTTAGAATGTTTTTGTGCATCTCCTAACTTGTGAACATATTCTACTAAATAACCTTGGTTTAAGAAACAACTTGAGTAAGTGAGGTATCATCATATATATAGAAATAATATTCCAACAGTTACAAATATTCCTCTTATATATCTATGAAACCCTCATGTTTCTGGTCTGCCAGTTAGTTGACAGTTGAGACTAAACAAAAACCCAGTATTATTCTACAGTCCTACATTCTTTTAGATCTTTGCATTAATTCTTGTGGTCACATACTATTTTAGTAACATGATAAGAAATATGACCTATCATGCTATTTGTATATTATTTATTTTCAAGGTCAACTATAAAGCAGTAGAAATTTATACCTCCTTTTTATTTATTTATTTGTTTGTTTGTTTGTTTATTTATTCATACATGCACTGGGTACAGTCAGAAGTGCGGGAGGGTGAGAGAATTCACCAGAGCCAGAGCGGGAGCAGAGCAGGCAGAAGGAGCAAAGTACAAAGTACACTGCTGAGGGGAGCAGCGGGTGGCAGGCGAGGTCTGCATGCCATGTGGGACCCTCCTCCAGTGGCCGGGGAGCAGCCGGGGATCGAACTGGTACTCCAGAGGCTGCGGGCAGCTTTGCAACCCAGCGCTCAACTGCTGCGCCACCGAGGAGGCCCTAAACCTCCTTCTTCAATCCTTCCTACATCCCACTTAGAACATCTTATTATTTGATATGGATCACACTGTTTCATTTACTTCCTCTTCTTTTATGGGTAAATGTTATTTAGAAAAAAGGGAACATTTCTGAATTAATGTATATTATGTGTTGTTTATATCTTCTAAGTTCATAGAAAAATAGGAAAAATAGATTTATGCTTCATGACGGTATATATTGTTGATCTAGTGAATTAATGGTATTTAAAAAAAAAGTCTTTTGGTCTTTGACTTAGGTTTGCTATGGAATGATGTAGCTATCAGAAGGGGTAATTTTGGTGTTGATGTTTTTTTCTGGTTACTTTTCATATGACCAAAGTATAAACATCATATATATATGCTCTGTGGCTATAGATAGTTATGAAGAATGAGATTGAAACATATGAGGACAGAGAAATGAATGCTTGGAAAATCTATAATTGGATATAATTTAGAATCCCTCTGGTTTCTTTTCATGTGAGAAAATCTCTATGTTATTATAGTTCTATCCTAAGCACCTTCACCCATAAGCAGGTGAGAAATCAGAAATAGAAATAAAGGCTTGAGAGATCATTTAAATTCAGAATTGATAGCTTGAGCACCAGTGAAGCAAGCAAACTTGCAGGAGAGTACAACATAGTGAATAAGCAAAAGAGGAAGGAGAAAAAAATAACTTAGGAAAGGCAAGAAAAATGTCAGAGAACTGTAAAGAGGACAGAAAACCCTGAAAGAGAGTGTGATGTGCACATTCTCAGAGAAACAAAGATTTACTTCAGATCCCACAAGCATTTACACATATATTTTAATCTGAGCTTTTCTTTTAGGGATAAAAATTATCAGTGACAAAAATGAAATGGTGAAGAGAGTAAAGGACAAATTAGCCTGAGCTAGCTGATCATTAAAGAATCAGAGAGCTATGATCAGAGAGATACCAAATTTTAATGACTACTATCCACTGTAGGAAGGAGAACATTGTAGCCATAAGTCAGAAAACTTCAAAAAAAATGTTTGAAAAAGATATTGACACCATACACTTGCAAATGGTCATAGTATTCATCCATTAAAACATTTATGCTCTATAAAAGGATCACAGTGTTTGACTAGGGCCATAAATATTAAAAAAAAAATTTGACTGAAATTCTAACTTTTAGATTAAGTGACAAGAAGTTTTTACAGTAAAGACCAACTTCTCTCTAAGGTCTCACAACCATAGGATCTTAATTTGTGAAGTCAGGATTAAGCCTCAGAAAAAATTGTGTAAGCAAATATTATTTAAAGGTATTTCAATCCAAGGGGAAAAAAATTCTTCCTAAACCCATGATAAACTACAAACAAATTTGCTGACTTGAATAAATTTTTTCCAATTGATCTACATATTAAATACAGTAGAGATCATTTTTTTCTAATATAAAGATTAATGTATTCTGACTTAAAATCACAATTATCAACAGAGAACTATGTACCATACTAAACAATGGTTTGTTTCATTGTTGTTGTTGTTTATATTTTATTTAACAATGGTTTGTTTTAATTTTATGAGGCAAGATGAAACCTCTCCAATCACTCCATATATGGAAGGCCAATTAAACCTCCCAATATGCCCAAGTATAGAAGGATTACTTTTTGCTTTACTCGGGCCCTGCACTTAACAAATGAAACCGAATCTGCTGAGGATGTGGCTCCTACAGAGGTATCCCATCATGCTTCTGAAGTTGTGGGTGTTGATAAGTTTTGACTGTGCAGCCAGCATATGTCGTGATGAATTTTCAACTCTAGAAGTAAAGGGAATATGCACTGTTCTGTAAGTCAATATTAGGCTTGATTTCTTACCTACCCTCTTCTTCAAACACATTTTGGAATAAACAAATACTTGACAGGTGAAACATCACCTGTGCCATTCATGGAACCAGAATAAATCCATAATAGAAAGTGTTAATTCACTGCTGCAGTCACACTCCATTAGCAGAAAAAGGATCGCTTGTTCCTATCCCTTTTCATGCAAACATGGAGAACAGAAATTTCTGTTCCTGAGGGCTACAGGCTAAGTATATGTCAATATGGGCCCAGTGAAAACATTTTTTTAAACCATGTTTACAGAGGTAATAGTGACTTATATATGCTTAACTGTATAATTGTGTCTCAGGGGGATAGCTTCACACCACCACAAATGTATATTCTCGTACTGCGCCTACCACCAAAGCACCAAAATTCTCCCCACCAAGGTCCATTAAACCCCTTTCTTCTCCCTTTGACCCCACATACCCCTTCAGGTAGCCTCAGTCCAAGGGAAACTTTCCTAAAATTTCTTTACATTTCTATGTACTTTCAATTGCCTGTAGTTATCTGGATTATCTCTGTATCCAGATCTGATCCCAATGTCATTCTTGTGCTGCCTACATGTCAGTATGTCCTCCACCCATAGACACTGCTTCTCTTACCTGGAGTTCTGTGGAAGAAGGGAGTGTGGAAATGCAGCTACTAAGCAGATTCTATGTGAGAGGCTCAGAGAGATAGGAAAGCCACTTGGAGAACAGTCTCTGGAGGTTGAGTAGTAGCATTTCACATCTTCTATTAGCCTCACAGGTGGGTGGATGACCAGTACCTGATTTGATCCCCCTCGGACTCAGCACATGAAGAGCCAACAGCAGCCTCTAGTCCATCATTCAAGCATATGCACTGGCTTCAAAAGCAGAGACAAAAGGGGCAGCTGTTCTTATTCACAAGTAGGAGAGACAGTTGCTATGCAAGGAGATCTGGACTTGAAGGGAAGAGGTGAAACCTACATGGTTCTGGCTTGTCTATATGGGATTCTGAGTGTATTGTAGAAAGTGGAGGCTCCCTGCAATCCAGTAAAAATCACTGCATTTCTAAAGGAGAGTGGGATCCTTACAGAGGCGTCCCCAGATAAGAAAACAATTTTCTAAACAATAAAATACAAACCAGCAAACTAAGGGTGTTTATAATCATAAAATATCATTCTCTCTGGAGGAAAGGTTTGTTTCCTTAGTGATATAAAAGCACAATTCAACATATAAATAAAATTTCAGGAATGTACTCAATCCATAAAATTGCTTATATTTACAATCTGTTATCTTCAAGGCGATAAGAAAATAACTGTCTGCCTGAAATTTTGTGATTGTATGAATCTGCTGAACATTTTAGATTTCAAAAATATATACAAATAGCAATTAACAGTCTAACAACTTTGGCCTCCCCAGTGGCGCAGTGGTTGAGGGCTGGGTTGCGAAGCTGCCCGCAGCCTCTGCAGCGCCGGTTCGATCCCCAGCTGCTCCCTGGCCACCTGAGGAGGGTCCCACATGGCGCGCAGAGCTCTCCTGCCGCCCGCTGCTCCCCTCAGCAGTGTACTTCGGTCCTTCTGCCTGCTCTGCTCCCCGCTCTGGCTCTGGTGAATTCTCTCACCCTCCCGCGCTTCTGACTGTACCCAGTGCTTGTATAAATAAATCTTTAAAAAAAAAAAAATGCTGACAAATGTTTAAAAAAAAATAAAATAAAAAAAACAGTCTAACAACTTGTGCTGGAGATTCTTTAGTACTGGGTTTTTCAAAGTGTGCTGCCTGAACTAGGAATTTTTAGCCGCACCTAGGGTCTTGTTAAACATGTAAATTATCAAGTCCTACTCCAACTACTAAATTCAAAACTGTGTGATGGGACCCAGAAATATGGGGGGTTTTGTAAAGATTTATTATTTATTTATGCATACAAGAGCTGAGGTGCAGGCCAGAGATGTGGAGGGTGAGAGGATTCACCAGAGACAGAGTGGGGAACAGAACAGGCAGATCTACTGAAATACACTGCTGAGGGGAGCAGTGGGAGAGACAGGAGAGGTCTGCTGCGCCATGTGGGTAGCTCCCTGCCTGGGGATCGAACTAGTACTGCAATGGCTGCAAATAGCTTCATAGTACTGAGACTTTATCCCTTGCACCACCAGGAAGGCCCCCAGAAATCTGTTTTAACTGTCCCTTAGATGATTCAAATTTGATTCTAACGTTTGACTATCACTGCCTTCGCAAAGCAAAGTGTTGATAAACCATTCCCATCATATAGTATTTTGAATCATTTTGGAAGGAAATTGAATAGAGAGAAATTTCATAAAACATATAATGAACCCACTAAGGGAATCCAGAGTGAAAAACTGATACATTTAACCATGGCAATTGGTTCCTTTTAGCCTAGAGGATGAAAATATGTCTCTTAGTCTGAACACAAGGTTCTTCATAATGTGTTCCCCATTTTATACCTCTGTCTTGTTCATTAGCTAGCCAGTCACTTAACCAATGTTTGGCAAATATTGTTACTTTGCCCTCTACACAAGAAGGTAAACAGGGAAAGACAAAAAAATTATATCCAATGCCACAATTTCAGACTTAAGACCCAGCTCCATTTGTGCTACTCCCTCCTCTTGGGTACTTCTGAGCTTGAGTCTGCTTTATCTCATTCCAAAGCATGATTCTTCTCCCTGTTCCTTCTCCATCACGCAGACCATTAGCCTCCCTATAAGATCCAGCTCAAATAAGTCATCTTTTCTGATTTTCTCAGCTAAGACTGGTAACTTCTGGCTCTATATTCTCACAGAAATGAGAGTTTTGGGTTTTTTTTTCTTTTTTGCATTTATCATGTGTTATTGAAAGTCATATGGGTACAGGTATAAAATCAACTGGATTGGGATTTCTGAATATAAGAGACTGAAAAATTATAAATAATTAGATTCTTTGGCTGTCTCTCATATGAGACACAAGTGATTTGAGATCTGAGCAACATAAAAAATGTTCTGCCTGTTAGTCCTTGTGGAAAGGTGATTCGATTCTACTTTAAACTACAAAGGCAGAGAATAATAATTAGTGATAAAAGACACATTAAAAATTAAATATGATTGCTTAATGCAGTGGTTTCTCAATGTTTGAGCCATCTGTGATTGTTCAAAGCTGAACACTAAAAACTCGCTAACCATATTATATGTGGGATTGTTTGCAAAAAGTTGTGCAAAGCAAATCAAGTTAGATACAATACAAACTTAGGATGTTAAAACTAGAAGAGATTTTAGAAATTGTTCTGGTCAATCCACTGTGTAAGTAAGGTAACGTCAAGAAAGTTTGCCTTCAAAAAAAAAAAAAAAAAAGCCAAAACAAGGAGTGCGTACTCTAAACCAGGAGGATACTGAAAGTTATTAGACTCTTGACCAAAAAACTGGAAATTGGTATAGAACATATGATATATATGATTGTTAGTTTCTTCAAAGGATTTCAATATTCATGTTTATTATATGTCAACCACATAGGTACTATTCCCAATTCTATTTTACCCTGGCTTTCTCAGGAATCCTTAGAGACAAAGCTTACTTCTAGCACAAACTGTCATTGCATCATTATCTATTCCCATGAAAGGGGTTGGTTAATTGCACAAGATTTGTAATCTGTCAGATCTGCATGCAAATCACATTTCTGAATCTCACCAGCTTTCCTCATTTGTGAAATAATTGAAATCTTCTAATCATAGTATCCTCATCTTTTAGAAAGGGGTTGACAAAGAATAACTTTGGAAAGTCAAATAAAATGTATGGAAAGTGAGTATCATTGTACATAACAAAGATGCAAATGCACAATAAAAAAATCCTGTATATTTTATATATATATATATATATATATTTTATCCTGAGAACTCATTTAGATAAATTCAGACTAGAAAGGACATGGGAGTTATTTGAGTTGAACTCCTTCATCTTATGAATAAAGCAAAACACAATTCAGAAAGGTAAGGTACCTTGACTACTAAAATGCAATTGTTTCCCTAAGCCAGAAATAGTTATTTATTGCTGCTTTGTGGATTTCCCAGATATTTAGCAGCTTAAAACACCATACATTTATTATCTCACAATATCTGTGGGAATTCTAGGCATGGCTTATCTGAGACTTAGATTCAGAGTTTCTCACAAAGTAACAATGTTTGGGCCAGGTTTGTAATCTTATCTAAGGATTGGCTAGAGAAAGAAGCCCTTCTGAGCTCAGTGAAGTTGGTTACACAATTTAGTTCCATGTGGATATGGAAATGAGGACTTCAGTTTCTTGCTGGCTGTCAGTTAAAAGGTCTCCTCAGCTCCAGAGGCTGCTTGCAGTGCATTGTGCATTGTGGGTGTCCTGTTATGGGCAAAATGATTGTGTTCCTCAAAATTCTTTTTTGTCTTTTTTTTTTTTTTAAGATTTATTCATTTATACAAGAACTGGGATACAGGCCAGATGCACGGGAGGGTGAGAGGATACACCAGAGACAGAGTGGGGAACAGAACGGCAGACTGACGAAATACATTGCTGAGGGGAACAGCGGGCGAGACAGGAGAGGTCTGCTTGCCCATGTGGGTTGCTCTGAGAGCAGCAGGGATCAAACCGGCACTGCAGAGGCTGGGGACAGCTTCACCACATTGCACTCAACCACCTGCACCACCAGGGGAGGCCCTCAAAATTCTTTTTTGAATTCCTAATACCCATTGTGAGGTAGGATCTTGAAAGATAATTAGGTCATGAATGGGTCTAACTGCTCTTTTTAAGAAAAGAAGGAGATCTTGCTCTCTCTTGGTCTGCTTTCAGTCATGTGTGAGAAGTCAGTAGAAGAGAGCCCTTCCAGGGGCCTCCCTGGTGGCGCAGTGGGCTGAGCGCTGCGCAGTGAAGCTGTCCACAGCCTCTGCAGTGTGGGTTCGATCCCGGCCGGCTGGCAAGAATCCCACATGGCATGGCAGACCTTTCCTGTCTGCAGGCTGCTCCCCTCAGCCGTGTATTTCGTCAGTCTGCCTGTTCTGTTCCTCACTCTATCTCTGGTGTATCCTCTCACCCGCCTGCGGATCTGGCCTGTACCCCAGCTCTTGTATAAAAATAAATAAATCTTTAAAAAAAAAAAAAAAGCCCTTCCAGAACCCAATTAGGCTGCCACCCTGATCTAGGACATCTGGCTTCTAGAACTGTAAGAAGTAAATTTCTGTTATTTACAAGCCACCCACTTTATAAGACTCTGTTCTAGCAGCCCAAACAGATTAAGATACCTCCTAACACAGGAGGTTTAAATATGGCAGCTTGCTTCTTGAAGCCAGCCAGCCAGCAGAGACTTCTGCAAGACAGGCCTTAAAACCTTAGCTAGGTAATCAAGAACATGCAAACACCTACAAACACCTACGTCCTATCACTTTCCCTGAATACTATTGGTTAAAAGCAAGTCAAAGGCTGCACCCACAGTGAAAACTGCAAAGTCGTGAACTACAGGAGGGAGGAGTCGTGGGGGCCCTCCTACCATCTGTCTGCTGCCATATTGGAGAGAACTTCCATTTCTTCAATAATCCTGCCAAAGCCCCAACCCTCTACCGCCCCACCCCATAATATGAAATATTTGTTTTTTATATTGCTAATACTTTTTGCCTTTCTTTGAAATACTGATTTAATGCCTATAGTAATACAGTCAGTTATAATCCACCAAGATGTCAGAGAAGTAATATTCTAAGTTAGCTTTATTTCTTAATATTTTCATAAGGAATAAAAATATTAGGGTGGGATGAATAAATAAAAATATCTCTGCTATTATTCACAAAGCCATTATGTAAATGAACTCAGCTTTGTTAATGACACTAGTCATTGAGTTACAGTGTTCATATTCTGATAAAGGTGCTATCTGCCACTCCCTCATCTCTTATTCTAAAAATAAGCATAAAGCTAGGTGAGGTAAGTGGGTGACAAATAAATTAACTCCCCAAAGCTAAAGTGAATATTTCTCTCATCAAATATAAGACAGTGTGATTATCATGGAAACTCTTGGGTCCCTATATTTAAAATAACTTTCTGCAACAGTCAGTTATGTGATGCAGAGTCCAGTGTTAACACAAGCTGAGCTATGCATTTGATATGGGAAACATAATTGTTTTGTGGTTTTCAAATACCCAAACTATTTGTTGAAAATAATGTAATTTATAACATATATTGTAGTATATATTATGTCACTTCAACAAGGATAATTTGAACTCATTCCTATGAATGTTCGTCTTCACAATGCAGGAGTTAAGGAGACAGGTTGAAGCCTGTACCTGATATTTAATGATATACTGATAGACACTGATACACACTGAACCTCTCTCTGGAGTCATCCTTAGAAAAGTATCCATTTGGAAATTTTCTAAGTCAGGACAACATCTTTTTGCACACAAATATACTTGGCAGTATCTTCCAGGTTTAAGACATTACATGATGCTAAGTAGTAATATGGGAAAAAATCCTGATAAATAGGGTAATACTGATAAAAAGCACTTAACCATGATGGGGAGATTAGAAAAGCAGGGGTGCAGGTGAGTTACTCCTGACTCAGACTTGAAAAATGGGTAGGAGTTACTCAGGAGCAGCAGGTGAAGGGGGGGAGAAGGCCAGGTTTTGTGTGACTGAGCATGGGGGTACACAAAGGGAAGTGTGCCAGGGGAAGCCAAGGAGGTCCAGAGATGCTGACCATGGACACATGGGCATATAGTTCCTTATAACCCCCACTAATTTTGTTTTCTGTCTCTGGACCCCTGGGGAAAGGACACCCTAATAATCCCAGGGGACCAGGAAATAAACTGCCCTGAATTGCATCTGTTTCAATCCTATGTATATGGTATAAGAAGAAAAAAAGTCACATTTTAAAAATTTATAAAACATCATTTTTTAGGGCCTCCCTTGTGGTGCAGGGATTAAAGTCTCAGTACTATCAAGCTATCCCCAGCCACTGCAGCAGGCATGAGTTTGATCTCTGGCCAAGGAGCAAACTACACAATGCAGCATTTCTCTTCTGCCTCATCCACTGCATCTCTCAGCAGTGTATTTCAGCAGATCTGCCTGTTCTGCTCCTCACTGTCTCTGGTAAATCCTCTCGCTCCCTGCCAGTTTCTTGTATGCATCAATAAATAAAATAAATCTTTTTTAAAAAGTTTTTTAAAAAGGAAGAACAGATACCATGTCATAAAAACTGTAACCCAACACAATTACTGTAAATCTGCCTCTCATACACACCATTTCATCAAGTGTTTTAGGCATTTGCTTAAAAGCAATTCTGTTTGTATATATGAACACTTAATATAGGGTGTATAGTTAAACAATTATATCTTTCCTGAGCACTCTTTTGCAAAAATTAATGGAATGTTATGTGCCCTGGCATCCACAATTCTGCTGTCCTGGCACATATGGTGAGTAGGAATAGTAACCGAGATTCACTCATGCAATTGTTTTAATGAAACCATTGCAATCAGGCACTCTGCAAAGCGGTATTCTATTCTTCTGTCCATTAAATACATTAAATAGATTCCCTATCTCTCTCAACTCTGCATAAATTGCAGAGGCAGTGTTATTTACCAATTGGAACCAGCAGCATTAAATTAGCACCGGCTGATTACCAGACTTTTGCCCAGTGAACTTTGTGTTCGCCCATTGAATCCGTTTATTGTTACTGTTCCTGCTTTGGAACATGACTTCCCTAGAAAGCATTTCTTCATTCAGCTTCTGTGCTGGAAACAGACAACAGCTTGAAACTAGCAGCTGCTCTTGAACAAAGCAGGTAGAGAGACAAGAAAGATCTCTGAATCCATAACAATAACCACATCATGACATAATTACTGTAAATCTCCAGAGTGACCTGCACACATTCAACGCCATATGGTTATTTTTGGTACTGGAAATGTGTGGCCAGGAGCCACTTTCCACTGTATTCCTGCTAGCATGAAATGGATTTTTTATCTAGAAAATTAACTTGAATAATTATTGATAGAGGTAAAGGCTATATTTGCACAGTTAAATGTACTAGTCGATTTAATGAAAATATTTGCATTTGTTTTACCTGAAATATATGAATAGGTACATAGAAGTTCTGTTGTCTTTCTCTTTTTTTTTTTTTTTTTGTGGAATTGAGTTTTGCTCTTATTCTAGCAGTATACGTGTTAAGCAGCTCTTCCCTGCCCTATCCCTTTTTTGGACAGTATTTTTTGAGAGGAGTATGGAAGAATCATCTCTCTCTCTCTCTCTCTCCTAGTGTCTTCATTTGACTTTGATCAGTGTAATAGGATTTACTGCTACTGTAGCCTGCCCAGGAAGAAAAACAGATTGTCAATATGGGAAATACTTTGTGGTTTGTCAGGAATTAAAAAACTGCCCTCTCTGCATCTGCTTCTGAAAATAGTTTATTCTACAGAAGATTTAGATTCATGCATATGTCAGAAAAACAGACTAACCCTAAACCCCAACCTTCCAAACACACTGAGGGGATTTCTCTGGGCAGGGATCTTGTTACCTGGGTGATAGAATGAGTCTCAGATAAATAGAAACATTCCATCACTCTCCTGCAAATATTTTCCATGTTATCCCACTAAATCCCACTTTTGAGAGCTTTAGAAGGTCTAAATATTGTTCTGTGCATTTCCAAAGAACAATATCCCATCTTTATAACGGTGGTCTGAATAACAAAATCCTAGACCGTGTACATCCTAAATCCTAGGTCTGGAGGATACTGGGCAACCTGTCTTGTGATTTGGGAAGTCATTTGTTTCCAGAGCTATGATGCATTAAAAAATACTACATTTTAGAATCACATTATAAAAAGAGAAAATGGAACGAAGACTTTGCTGATGTGGAAGATCTCAAAGAACATATAGGTTTTTGTAGGGATAGGGGTCAATACAAATCGGTTTCATTTCAGAGTTTTGTCCACATTCTGTGTCCCTCCCTGAAGCTACCTCCAGTGCATTGAGCACTGACATTGGAAATATGCCCCAGATTTGCTCTCTTCTGAAGCAAATAATGGGCATCTCCTCCACATCCTATATCATACACAAATCTTTCTTGTGCTCTTGTTATGGGAAGACAGAAAATTCCTAGAAACAGAAACAAACACGCAACTTTCTAGGTCACCTTAACAAGTTAAATTGCTGAAACTACAGCCACTTTCAGGTCCCTCTTGAGACTCCAAACAAGTGACACTTTGTCTCATGGTCTTGACTGTATATCTGTATGGAAAAGTAAAAGGATCTCTGTTATGCAGGAAAATTACTGGCAGTTGCTGTATAGGTCAAGAAGCTTGAAATAAAACAATTTGGGGAACTTGTTCTACACCTGGCAGAACCAGGACTTTTTTTAGGCCATTGTTTATTCTTTGTCTCTTTTATGAGGGTGGGTTCCCAGTGAGTTTAGGAAGTGCCTCAGTAAGCAAAGGCAGCTGGAAAAATGGAATCTTTTCTATTGACTCACTGCACAACCTTCAGTGACTTATTTTCACATCACCTCTGTCATCTCCATTATGAACTATAAATCATATTAATTGGTTTTCTCCCATGATCTTGTGTCTTGTAAGACTTTTTGAAATTAGAGTGCAATATAATCACATTATAGAAGACATAACCTGAGCTTCTGCAGAATCCTTAGATCTTCAGGTGGCCAAAACAAATTAACTAGATTTTCAATTGCAAAAGTAACTGATCAATGGTAATATCTATGGCAGCAATAGTGGCAGAATGAGGTGTGGAATCAGAAGAATAAGGACAAACATTTCATATTGATAGATTTAATTAACTTAATTAATTGGTAGTATTTTCTGCTTAGTACTTGGTTATTCAATAAATTTTTATTGAGTGGCTCATTAACCATCTAATACCTAATCTAGATCTTGAGTTTTTAGTTCATAATTTGTTACATAATATGAAATATTTGTTTTTTGTATTGCAGCTTTAAGTGCACTTATGTGTCTTTACTACACTAGAGCTCTCCTAATGATAAACATTATGACACTTTAATACTTACTCTACATAAGCAATGCTTTTACAAACTCCAGCAGAAACTAATGCAGGATTTCAAGCCTGCACAAGTAAATATAGGTTAACAGGCTTTTGTTATTTATAGCATTTAAGCCAACTTTTCCTGTTTGTGTTGTCTCTCCCCCAAATTGCTAAACTTTATTATCCTTATAAAACATAGAGAGAGTAATATTTCTATTGTATACCAACAGAGATCCATAAAATATTCTTTTTTTTTAAAGATTTATTTATGCTTACAAGAACTGGAGCACAGGCCAGAGTTGTGGGGGGTGAGAGGATTCCCAGAGACGGAGTGGGGAACAGAACAGGCAGATTGACTGAAATACGCTGCTGAGGGGAGCAGCGGGTGAGTCAGGAGAGGTATGCTGCACCATGTGGGTAGATCCTTGGCCGGGGATCGAACTCCTGCTGCAGTGGCTGCAGACAGCTTCATAGGTTGCGTCTTAACCCCTTGTGCCACCAGGAAGGCCCGCCCCAAATATTGTTTTCTAAAATACTTCCTCCAGAGAAAAACCCAGTCCTTCTTTTAGACCTGCCCTTATAATACCTATACTTCCCACAGCAGCAGTACATCGACTTGTAATCCATCTCTGGCAGCTGGTTCATCTAAATGAGCCAGAAATGATATGTGTGTCCTATACTCAGAAGTCTTAGTTTGGTTGTATTGTGCCATTTCTGACTTGATTAAAAGTACACCTGTGACCAAACAGGTGCTGAAACATGGAACACGTGCACAGAGACAGATGGATGAAGGCTGGCATAATTGTAGTTTTACTCGATTATAATTTTCACAGGCTCCAGGTGATTTCTATTTTTTTATGGCTTCACTCATCTTAGGAAGTCCCAGTGGACCTTGAAACAGAAGAGAGATGCATCCTGGTTTTGTCTAGGCCAATGTGCACTGTGGGCACTTCAGAGAGTTGTGCAAAGAAAAAGCAATTAGCTTCTTGAATCTGGGGTGCCATTTAGAATATCTAAGCTACTGTGCTTCATCATAAAATTGACCTTTTTAATTTTTTATGTTGGAAATTTTCACTAAAAGTGTTAGCATAAAGAAAGTACAGCTCCAGGGAAAATATCAAAGGCATGGGATGGAGTCATGAAAATCTGTGCTAACCTGAAGGAAAGTTGAAATCGGCTCCACATGAATATAATAAATACCGTGTCATGAAGTACCCAGTGCTTAATTTTTAAATAATTGGGATCATTAAGTAACGTAACAATGACATAGCGGACATAGCAATACCAGTTCTGCGTGAGAAGTAGGCAGGCAGTGTATTTTAGATTTACAGCCAATTTACAATCATGCAGAATAATTGCTTTGCTCTCTAGAAAAGAGGTCCTTTTCTCATTACTTTTGACTGTCATTCCTTGCTGTAATCATCTTAATGTGATCGTAATTTATGTACTGTATTTTTCAAAGCTGTATCAGATTTGCCATTTTAATTTCCCTGTCCAACTGCACAGTTACAGCAGGGGGTTGGGGGGAGTCATTGTCAATAGGAAAAAGGAAAGGAATTTATTTAGGAACAGGATAATTACTGCAGAACGTCATCAGAGTCACCCATGCCGGCCACAGTTCTGTCCTGCCAGGAATAACACACAATATGTCCATTTAACTCTTCTACCCATTTTTTTAAATTAGGTTATTTCTTTTTGTTGTTGTTTATTCACTTTGTTAGCTATTGCTAATCATCCACCTGCCTTTCTTCTTAGAGCACTGTGTAGGGAGAGTGTAGGGGACTTGGACCCTCCAAGTCCAACTCCAATTATTAACTGTGTGACCTTGGGCAATTTTTCATCCTTTTAGTGGTTCAATTTCCCCATCTGTAAAATGGAAGTGCAATCTAGATAGTTGAGGTTGAAGCTTAGTCACTTAAAGCAACAATTTATTATCTCTTGGGGATAACCTGTGAGTTATCCAGGCTCAGCTAGGAGGTTCTGGCATGGGGAGGTCAGTCAGATGATGGTGGGCCCAGAGGTGACTCATTCACACCGGTAGCAGTTGATGGTAGCTGCTGCTGGGTCACAGTTGGAAGGTGAGCCATTGTGTCTACTCTTAACCTCTCCATGTACCTTGTACATGTTGTACCTAAGCACAGCCCCTTAGTGTGGAGGGACAGAGAATTCCAGGAGAATGCTTTTTGAGATACTCAAGAGTCAAAAAGCAAGAATTGTATGACTTAGACTTGAGAATCCCAGATTATTGGGGTGAAGGGTTAGATGTCACAGCCTGATGGAGCAAGTAAGAGATCACATTGCAAAAGAGCATGTGGGATGGAAGAGGTCATTGTAGCATATCTGGAAAGAGAAATCTTACATAGATCAGCAACTGCAGTATCTCTCCAAAAGGTTGAGGGGACAATAATATTGAGAACAGTGCCTGGTATATCTCAAGCCATCAGTAGATGTCAGATATTAATATTGTCCTCCAGCACCTGGAATAATAATCTGTGTTGTGTCCTGATCTCTTCATCCTCACTGCAGCTTCTGTGATCATTTTTTTTCAACATTACAAAGTTAACATTTTCAACTCACGTTTTCATTTGCAGACATGGGGACAGAAGAATTTTTGGTATTTTGAGTAAATATGTAATTATTCATTCTTTTCATGTATTTCATAGTTTAGGGGTTATGGAATTTGTTCTCTTTGGGAACAGCCTTCCATATTGCTGATTCCCTATGTATTCCTTCTGTGTCCTTTTGCAAATAATTTACTGCTTCTATCTGTGAGGACTGGTTATGGCACATGGGCTCTGTAGTCTAAAATGGGTCAGTGGTATATAAAATCTTACATAAGTGATGAAAGGAAGAGCATATTTTAAACTATTAAAAATAGGTCTCAGACCAAAGCATAGTATTTGTGTCTTGAACTTCACATTGCTGGAAAAAAGTTCAATGTATAAAATCTTCTTTTTATAATCAAAATTCTGCAGAATATAGTAAACATGATATCAATAAAGTACATTTTTTATTGGTATATATTTTTAAAATACAGGAAAATTAAGGTTTTTTTTCTTGCATGGTATTAGTTAAGTAAGTTAAAATCTATCTGAATTCCTTGCTCATAGAAAATACTAAAAGAAATATTTGTTTATAAAGATGATTCATGGATATATTTTTAATTTCACATTTTGATGACTTCCAATATGGTTTAATAATATTCAGAATAACCTATTTTTACTCTTTAAGTGAGAGACTCCAATCATTGTTCTATGGATGAACATTATAGGAATTAGATGAAAAATCAGGTAAAATCATGGAAGTCACAAGGAAAAATAATCCATGCATTAAATATTTTAATAGAATCTCACCAAGATGTGGGAAAGAACATTTAAAAATATACTTCCCTCTGAATTGATTAGTATTACTTTTGCTCACTCAAAATCTCATTAATAAAAACCCAGGTGTTGAGTTACATCAGTAACTCTTAGCCAAAAGCAAGAGGTTCATCACAACTGAGAAATTAAATTATAGACACAGGGAAGAGGACATTATATACAAAACATGGCATTGTCTCTTTTGCATATCAGATTACTGATGTAGATCTCAGTTTGCAAATGGATGACACAATTTTATTTTTACCAGTCTTCTTCAAAGATGAATAAATAATTAAGTTAAAAGATAGAAGCCCTCACTGACCAAAATTATGAAAGTGTGTACCCCCAAAACAATTACAATTCAACTCAGCGGCATTTACCTAAAGACTGGTTTAAAAACATGTAGAACAAGTGAGATGTAAAATATCTGGCAGAAACTAAACTGAGAGGGAAAAATGCACCTAAATAAACTGGGTGTTCTAGCATAAAAAGTTTGTTTTTTACCCTCAGATAATAGACTAGTAGGGTGCTTTATTTGAATTCCAAGAAAAAGAAACTTCAGGCTATTCCTGTAGAAGTCATTTCTTTCCTTTTTAAAAAAGATTTATTTATTCATGCATACAAGAACCAGGGTACAGGTCAGATAATCCGGAGGGTGAGAGGATTCACCAGAGACAGAGTGAGGAACAGAACAGGCAGACTGACTGAAATACACTGCTGAGGGGAGCAGCAGGCAGAACAGGAGAGATCTGCCACGCCATGTGTGCATCTCCCTGGCCGGTCAGGATCGAACCTGTGCTTCAGAGACTGCAGACAGCTTCGCATCACTGGGCTCAACAGCCTGCACCACCAGGGATTTCCTGATACATAAATACAGAAATTAAAACATAGAAATGACCAGCAAGCACATGAAAAATATGATCAGCATCACTTATCTTCAGAGAAATGCAAATCAAAGCTATAATGAGATAGAGTCCCACATTGGTGAGAATGGTCCATATCAAAAGACAGAAACAAGTATTGGTGAGGATGTAGAAAAAAAAGAAACTCCATACACTATTAGTGGGAATGAGACTGGGCCAGCCCCTGTGGAAAACTTTCTCAATATATGAAAAATAGATCTATCATATGATCCAGAAATTCCACTACCCAAAGAATGCAAAACCACTAATTTGGAGGGATGTCTGCACATCTACGTTCATTGCACCCACTATTTGTAAGAGCCAAATTGTAGAAACAACCCCAATGCCCAAAGACAGATGAATGGATTAGGAAAATGTGGCATATATACACAAAGGAATACTACTCAACTATAAAATAAATAAATAGATAGATAGATAGATAAATAAATAAACTCTTACTATATGTGACAACATGGATGGAACTGGAAGGGATTATACTAAGCAAAATTCCAGGAAAAAGGCAAATACCAGATGGTGTCATTGATATGTGGAATATAGAGAAAAAAAAAAACAAAGGGTCGGATAAAACCAAAATGATGACAAACCCTAGAAATCTTACTGTCGAATTGAGGCTGTGAGAGGGAGCAAGAAGGGAAGAACAAAGTAGGGAGGGGGCAAAGTGGACTATGGTAAAGGACTGTGGGTCCCTTGGTGGGGGATGTGGTCATAATATATATGTGATTCCATACCTCTAGTTCATATACAGTGTTGTAAACCAATGTTGCCTCCATTAAAAAAGAAAAACAAATAATAAATTTTATAGAATTTTGAAGTTGTGAAGACTAACTCCTGTAAAGTTTACAAAACTATGTTTATTATAAATTACTTCCTTTACACATGGAATATTGTCACCTAGAATTTTTAGCACACGCAAAAAATCTTGGTTGATAAAACTAAGGATGTATACATATACAAACAGTAATGTATGCTAGTTTTCATCATGTTTGATCTTTTTTTCTTTGCTTGAGGAGCTCTGTTGTAATACAATAACTGAATATGAGAAAGGACAACAAACTGGGTGGTCTTATAAAGACTTTTTTGAGCTCCTCCACTCAAATATTTACATGAATTTTTTAAGTGTATATAGATATAGCTATAGATATATACACACACATATATACACACATATATAAGTGATAATAAATGCAAAAAGAGTTCTTCTAATCAGCACTGACATGCATTTACATATGTTGCTCTATGTGTCATCACCAAGAGTCTTTGTATTTTTCACATTAGAAAGTTATCAGTCATGGGGCCTTCCCTGGTGGCGCAGCGGTTGAGCACTGGGCTACGAAGGTGCTCGCAGCCTCTGCAGCACCGGTTCCATCCCCGGCCACTGGGGAGGGTCCCACATGGTGCAACAGACCTCTCCTGCGGCGCCCACTGCTCCCCTCAGCAGTGTATTTTGTGGGTCTGTCTATTCTGTTCCCTGCTCTGGCTCTGGTGAATTCTCTCACCCTCCCGCGCTTCTGGCTGTACCCAGTGCTTGTATAAATAAATAAAAATAAATCTTTAAAAAAATAAAAAAGAAAGCTATCAGTCATGAGGATCAATCATTTAGCTTTTTATATTAATCAGGATTATTGCATGATAATGTGTGTCTAAATAAAGAGATTGCAAAGTTTAGGATGCTTTGGCGTTTAGCTCTGTCCCTGTATCCCAGATTGGCAAGGGATTTGTACTCTGGAAATACGGTGAGGCCCACATAGGAGAGCACTACAGACTCAGAAACCTTAGACACAGATCCAAATTGACCATTGGGATGTTTAAAATATTCCTCCTGATAGAGTAATTTAAAAATAGGTTATGCTTAACTGACAGCAATATATGAAATTTTTGTTTTTTATATATGTATATATATTCCTATATACCTGATATACATGATGAAATGGCAAAATATATCAAAATCAGACACAAAGCATGAACTGCTTTAGATTTCCTTCTGTATATTCAATATTTATTTTCTATATTCATAAATATATCATATTTAGAATTTCATGAAAATCTCCATCTTATAAATCATAGATGTGAAAGTTCAACTTTTGAGAGTGTGACATATTTGCACTTAAATGTACAAGGACAAACAACAAAAAGACTGTTCTTGTGAACTTGAATGATTAGTAAACATTGTGAATTGTCTTCATGAATCCCCTATCTGGCTAACATAAAAGCCAGCAAATTCTTGCCAACATTGTTTTCATTTTCTTTCACAATGGGGCTTCTTTAGATACATTACAGAGTTTAAATAAAGTGTCAGAAAAAGGCAATTTGTAGCCAAGAAAATGTGGAGGAGGGGGAGAAAAAAACAGGCTCATGATGCTTCTTTCCAGCTTCCATTATTTATCACACTCCTGGTCTGTCTGCCTTGATGCTAGGACTGTCCTTTTCCTGTTAAATCAGCAATGCTTATTAGCTTTCTGGGAGCCGCACAATGTAAAATTTCAAAAGCTAACCTGACAGCACAAATGCCCTGACATTGGTCATTATATCTCAGTGCCCCAAAGACAGTCAGAGTCTCTTTAGTCATTAAAAATGCAAACATGGCATTGAGAATAGAGTAAAATCATTTCTGTTTTGGGAATGGTTTTCCAAATTGAATGTATTCCTTAAATGTATAGTTTACTAAAGTGAAATTTGGCTCACTGCTTTACTCACATGATAACACTTTTATTTAAAAATGAATTAAAAATAAGCTCTGTGGGCTTAGAAGTCATCTTGAGCTCAGACACTGAATAGAGTAAATGTTGCATGCATAAAAAGGGCATTACTACTTGTTTCCCTCATTCTACTGGGTGTATTTAAATTCAGATTCAGCCACTACTGTGTCTGTCAGGAAAGTCATAAACCTTTCACAAAAGTATTGTCACCAAAAGACAAAAATTGCAATCTGGAACAAGCCAATGATCCTTCAAGACTACCTCTGACAGATTTACTGTGGGAATCTTCAAAGATAAGTATAATATATTCTGCCAAGTGAGAACAACTGAGGAAAGAAAGAAGATCAAAAACAAACAAACAAAAGAAAACAAAACAATTACTGTGTGAGAAAATTTCTTCCAGCCTCAAAAAAAAAAAAAAAAAGACAAAAACATAGTATTTGGTCCATGAGCAACGATTATTCCTTGCCAGACTTTCCTTACTTAGGCTGCTTTAAAAGTTATTTACCTGTGATAACTGTATTACAGAAAATTCTGTTGTGTTGTATTTTTTAATCTACACATTTCTTTGATTTTCAAGTGGTTCTTTAATAATTATATTCATGCATTCAACTGTACCTTCATCTGTGGTACTATAATCAAGAAGAAGGAAAAAAATCTATAAAACAGTACAACTTAAAATCTGGCAACTCTGACAAGTGTTGAAAAATGGTTGTTAGTCCCAGGAGCTCAAGATTACTCATGAGGCTTAGTGTCTTTAGCTGAGGAGTAAGGAAATGACCCTATACTTACTCTCAAGTCTGTTAGGTGAACTATCTTGCCAGAATACAGATGTGAAACTTCTCCCCAAAAAATAAAATTCACTAGCAGATATTTACATCTGCTAGCTTGTGGGTGAATCTGGAATGTATGTCTAGCAAATATAGTGTCATATAGAAAAGAAAAAAACTTTGGAGTACATATATTCAATTTTTACCTCTACCATTTTATTTTTTTTTTTTAAAGATTTATTTATTTATTTATACAAGCACTGGGTACAGTCAGAAGCGCGGGAGGGTGAGAGAATTCACCAGAGCCAGAGCGGGGAGCAGAGCAGGCAGAAGGACCGAAGTACACTGCTGAGGTGAGCAGCGGGCGGCAGGAGGGGTCTGCGCGCCATGTGGGACCCTCCTCCGGTGGCCGGGGAGCAGCCGGGGATCGAACCGGCGCTGCAGAGGCTGCGGGCAGCTTCGCAACCCAGCGCTCAACCGCTGCGCCACCAGGGAGGCCCACCTCTACCATTTTAAAGTGGTGTCTTTGGACCAAAAAAATATTGAATTAATAAAAGAATAGTCGCACTGAAAAGCATTATTTGTTTTTCTGGGTGATGATTGCAGATACCAAAATTGGAATTCCTGGAAAACATTGGTATAAATTATAAATATGATCCACAAAAATGGCATCATAATGATAGGAAGAATACTGTGAGAAGATGTCACAAAAGCATCAAAGAGAATCTGAAAACATGAAACCCTTCTATGAAGTAAAACCAATGAGAAATGTGTCAGAGATTGAAGCATAAATATTGATATATTCATTCAAACATTTACTGAAATAATCTTATATAACAGACATCATGTTAAGAACTTCCTGGAAAAACAGTCACAGTAGAAAGAAGAAATAAGAATCTCTATCACAAAGCTGTGACTAGAATACCTATATTCCAGTTAATAGAGATCAATGAATTGAAATTTGAATACAGGGTTTTAAACATAACCCTGTAAATATCTCTAAGGCTGACCAAAATAAATTTTGACCAGTAAATGGCAATTGAAAGCTATCTTGTGCCCCCAAAAAATTATAATGGATTTTGTAACTGTGTATGTCACAAATATATAACTATAATGGGAAACCAAAAGCCAAAAACCTTAGAGGCAAATGGATGGCAACTGATTAGGAATAAAATTGAGAGTGAGAGAGAGAGGTTGAGAGAGAATTGACCCCATGATGAAAATATACTACAATTCTCCTGGGTAGGTGGCTAGATTCTCCTTATACTAGATATATCCAAAATATCTTCATTCTGACAACCTATAATTATCTGGATAACTGTGATTTATATCCTGATAGAACCAGGACATCTATAAAATTTTCTGTTTACCTTCCTGATTTTACCTTTTAGCAGGAAAAGGAAGAAAAGTTTGGAGAGAACATGCACTCACTAAATTAAAGAACCCATAGATTCCCCCATGTTTGTGGCCTTTGGATATTTAGAAAGATTGATGATGCCAATGATGATGATGATAACAAAGACAATGATAACCAGGACAGCAATGTTCATGACCAAGAATGATTCATAAGTTCCTGAGGGTAGGGATCATTTTTGTTTTATCCTTTGGTGTGGTTCAGTATCTAATACCTAGCAGGACATCAGAATTTTTGAATTAAATTTAATTAAATGATAGCTTATGATAATATAAGTATAATCTGCTCAAGAATTCACTAAACACCTTACAATGTTTTCTTTCACTTCATCATAAGCCAGGTAATTTTTTACCCTTGTATCACCAATGGAAAAAAGTGAGTTTTGAGCAAGTTCTTAGCCAAGATCAACTCTAAGAAATGGGGATGTTTTGATTCAACTCTAAGACTGTTTGCTTCAAAGGCTTAAATTCTTTTTTTTTTTTTCCTCTTCAGAGAAGTTTTTTAGCTCCTCTGCCCATGTTTTTTTTTTAAATAAATTTTATTTTTATATTCCCCATACAATTGCAACCCCCTTATTTTGACCCCAATCCCTCCCCTCCCCACGCCCCACCCTCTCATATAGTGTCTCTGGTTCATAGTTGTTTGTTGATTTTGATTTTCACTTTCTTATAGTTATTCATTTTCCTGGTCCCTTATTTAAGTTTTCTAGATTCCTGCTATGAGTGAGACCATCCGGCATTGTTCTTTTTCTTTCTGGCTTATTTCGCTGAGCATGATCCCTTCCAGCGCCATCCATGTTGCTGCAAATTGCATGTGTTTGTCTTTTTTGAATGCTGAGTAATATTCCATGGTGTATATGTACCACATCTTCTTGATCCAGTCATCTATTTTTGGGCATTTGGGCTGTTTCCAAAGCTTAGCTATTGTAAACAGTGCTGCTATAAACATAGGGGTGCAGGTGTTCTTTGGAATTGATGTTTCTGTGTCCTTTGGGTAAATACCTAGGAGTGGAATTGCTGGATCATATGGAAGCTCTATGTTTAGTAGGTCCAGAAATCTCCACACAGCTCTCCATAGTGGTTGGACCAGTTTGCACTCCCACCAACAGTGCAGGAGAGTTCCTTTTTCTCCACATCCTCACCAACATTTGTTGTTGCTAGTTTTTTTAATATGTGTCAAAGGCTTAAATTCTTACCCACTTACCCACTGTTATTATATCCTGTGTGACAATGAGCAACATTCCATCCTGAAATCTGATTTTATGGCAGTTGAGACAATTTTCTTTATTCCATGAAGGCCCTAAGGAAAAAAAAGTGAATGAGGGAAAGTCCAGGAAATTCTATGCAACACAATAATGTACTCATTAGTATAAAAATATTCAGGCTCAAAGGAGTTGATGCTAGAATAAGCTACGGGAAGCAAGTAGAAAAGTATCAACAAATATACTAAATTGTTAAAGAGCATCAAGGCACTCAATATGGCTTCCACATGGACATGGCACCAGATCTTCATTTACCTGTCATATAATGAGTGCTCAAATGAAAAAATAAAATAAATAAAGTGACTGAGCCTGCTACAGATTTTTTTCTTTTTTTCACCCAGTTATATTCTAAGAAGCACTACTTCTTACATTTTGAAATCAGAAAGTGTGAGTCTTCCTACTTTGTTTTATTCAAGAGAGTTTTGACTATTCTGGGATCCTGAAAATTCTGTATGAGTTTTAGAATCAGGCTGTCAGTTTCTTCAAAGAATTCTTCTGGGATTCTCATAGGGATTTCATTAAATCTAAAGACTGATATAAGAAGTGTTTCCATTTTAACAATTTTATGTCTTCCATGAACATAAGATATTTTTTCCAATAACTTAGATCTTCTTTAATTTCTTTCAACAATGTTTTATAACATTGAGAGTCTTTTTAAAACCTTGTGTCTAAGTGTTTTATTCCGTTAATGCTATTGCAGTAGAGTTATTTCATTAATTTCATTTTCAGGTTACTCATAAATATAAAGAAATACAATTCATTTTTGTATATTCATCTTATTGAACTGGATACTTCATTCTAATGGTTTGTTTAAGTCACTCCTTGAGATATTTTATATACAATATCATGTCATTTACAAATATGAACTTTTTTTGTTTCTTCATTTCCAACCTAGATGCCACACTTTTTTCCTTCTCAAGCCTAATTGCTCTGGTTAGACTCCCAGAACAATGTCAAATGAAAGTGGTAAGAATTGGGGGGGAGGGTGGAGCACTACCTCTAAAATAGAATAATATTGCCTCTAACTATAAAAGAGTAGAAATCAGGTAGTGAAAATATGCCTTAAGTCATTATATTTGTTGTTTATTTACTTATTATTGAAGGAACATCACATTGTAACATTATATAAATTGCAGGTATGCATCATTAAAAAATCAGCATCTCTATATTCTACATTAAGTTCACCTCTAAAAGCCCAGTTCTGTCCTTTATCATACAATTGATTTTTTATCTGACTAACTGAACCTCCTCTTCCCTCTGGTAACCATTAAATAGTCTTACAGTCTAAAAATTTATTTTTGTTTTATTCATCCATTAGTTTGGCTTCTCTGTACACCACATGTGAATGAAATCATACAGTGTTTGTCTTTCTCCACCTGATTTATTTCACTAAGCATAATGCCATTTAGAAACGTCCATGTTGTGTAAAAGAGACTTTCATCTTTTTATATAACTGAGTAGAATTCTATTGTGTATATATCATATCTTCCTTATCCAATCATCTGCCATTGGGCAGATTATTTCCAACTCTTAGCTATTGTGAATAATGATGCAATGAACATGGAGGTGTATTTATTGCTTTGAATTGGTAATTTCATACTCTTTGTCCCAACACCCAAAGTAAGATATCTGGATCATATGGAATTTCTATTTTTAATTTTTTGAGGAATATCCATATTGCTTTCCATAATGGTGGCATCAATTTACAATACCCCCCAAAAAAGCTTATCTCTTAAATGATGGTGTTTGAGGGTTTTTGTTGTTATTTGTCTCAGTTGCACTCAGCATATCTACCTCTTCCTTAAAGAAATAGTAAAAATGGAAGAAGGAAAAAAATGTGATGAATAATGAAGTTAAAATGGTAACAATGTACATTTATGGAGTGCTTCCTATATCTCAATCATCCCTAAAAATTAATTTGTAAAGTTCATTCAATCCTCACAGCACTCCTGTGATACAGGTGTTATTATGATGCCAGTTATATAAATAAGAAAATTAAGTCTCGATAAGATTAAATTCCTTGTACCTGGTCATAGCTGTTAAGTAGGAGAGCAAACTTTGAAATCCAGAAACTCTTTCTCTTAATCACCATAATAAACTGGCATTAAGCTCGGTTTCTTCCTTTAAAAGGTTGTATGTGTAGCCTCAAATAGAGAGTGGGATAGGGTATACATGTTTTAACAAAGATCACAAGGAAAAGCCTCAGAGATTTTTGGTTGACAGTCAGCCCAATATAAGTCAACAATGTACTGAAATTTTCAAATAAAGATAATACAGGCTTATGTTGCATTAAAAGATCCCAGAACTTCAAACAATGAAGGTAGATAGAGCTCACTCTACACTTGAAGTATTGTGGTCCATCTGGACACCATGTTTCAGGTGAAATCCTAGGAAATGAAAATGCATTTTAAAAAATGGAGATGTAGAAGACATTTTAGAATCATCATGCAGGCAAAATGATATCCTTGAGCAGAGTAAACTCAGGAGATTAGAAGAGCTAGCTTCAAATATTAAGAAGGCGGTCACCTAGAAAGATGCAAGATTTTCTATGAGTAATTAAAGGAACAGGAGGCAATTTTTTACTCTAAATAAGAAGATTCTGATTATCAAAACCCTTCCAAAATGTCATGAACACGAGCACTCCATCAGTATAAGAATTCAGGGAGATGTCTGATCACCACCTGTCAGAGGTGCTATAAGGAGGATGGCTAAGTGACCTTGAGTAGTTTGTATTTCCCAGAAGCCTGTATGTTCATCTAGCAACTTCAAAATTGACTTGGACAAGGTTTAGCTGTTCCGGAGGCCCAGCTGCATTGTCCTCCAGACATTCTCCTGAATTTGTCCTTGTGTCACTCTAATTTCTTGTTTTGAAGAATGTATACCTGATCCTGACATGTTTCCAGCCATTTTAGTGTCTGCCTCGTGAACCCCTTCTATTGATTTAGTGGCTCTAAGTTCAAGAAACCGAGGTGTAATCTATAGAACCACTGAAGCTAAGGGATCTAAATGAAGCTAAAGCCTCTGATTTCCCTTAAAAAAACAGACCACAGTTATGAATCGAGCCATAAGCTCAGCCATGAGTTATTCAATCAGAGGTAGCTATTTGATTGATAAATCAATTTGCAGGAATATAGTAAATGATTAATGAATCTGTCATATCAACTAGGACACTTGCTAATTGTTTTCAAGGTTCCAATAAATGTACTGGCAATTAATTGCACCTGCTATAATCCACTTCATGCTTGGAACTGATGTGGAAGTTTAGCTTTCATTTTTCAATGGTGAAAAACGTTTTGTCTATTTTGGGACTATCTTCACACCTGCCTGATAGAGGAAAATAATGTTTGTGTTAGGCAAAGTCCTGCTTATTAATGGCTATAAATGTAAAGCCCTTGCAGCCCTCCCTACAAGGGAAGGCGAGACAAAGTTTTGCCAGAAGCCCCGAGAAGAAAATAGTATACTTACAAATCTAATTTTCATTGGAGTATAGTATATTGTAGTATGTTGTGGTTTCCTGACGCAGGCCTTGATAGCACAAAAGCAATTTCTGGCAGATTGGAAGGATTATTCCCTTCTGGGTTTCCAGCATCTGACAGGAGATCAGAGTAGAGGTCCTATTCTCAGGGGACCGGCAGCTTCATGAAGCAGATGGGACCTGACAGGCTATTTCCAAGAAACGGAGGCTCTGAAGCAGGAAGCAGGTATGCCTGACTGAGTAATGGGAGGCTCCCCATTTTAACAGGAGAGACAGAGTCCAGGCATGGCAAGCAGCATTTATTCATGTCAGAGGAACATAGCCAGCAGGCCCAGGAACCAGGAGAAGAAAGAAGGATTCAGAATTCATTAAGCAACTAAACTCTATCACTGGCATTCACTTCCTGAAAAATGCAGTGGAAAAGCAGAATTCATTTGATTATATTTTGATTATATCTGTGACTCTTTATCCTTGGAGCCCTCGAGAGGACAGACACTTTCCATTTTCTCTTCTAGCCAGATCACACTTGCTATTTTCCCCTATTTATACCTCCTAAGAGTGAGAATCAACTGCAGAGCCTCCTTCCACACTACAAGTCAAGGTGTGATAATGTTTGAGGGGTGGGGGAAGGGGTCGCATGGCCTGCCATGCCAAACATGAGGAAGGAAGTGGGGCAGGAGGTGAAAGGTGGAAGGACCACTGCACACCTCTTTGTCCTTCTGCCCTGCTATTTTCATGTCTCCTTTTCTTCTCCCAAAACTGTTCTCCTAGGACTGGAGGGTCAGCCTTGAGATCTGAACGCCTTCTTTTGCTATGAGCCCCTACCACCAACTAGCACTCTGTAGGCAGATCTAGAAAGAATCCAAGAGGAAGCGAGGGCCTGATCTTGACTGTGCATCTTGTGAAATCAGGCTGTTTGGAAACCAATGGCTAATCCCACTCAAGGTAGCCAGTAGCATGAGCAGGTAAGAGTCATTGAGGGGCACCCATGGAGAGAAGCAGGTCACAGCGTGTATTCTGGTGACCTTGCAGTCTCTAACTCATTCCCCTCATCTCTGCCCCTGTCACTGCTTCCACCAAATGTCATAACACTGCCATCTGGTTTCCTTTCATCTCACTTTTGCCTTCCACATCTTTCCTTTTCCTTACCAATAAACAGGATCCAAAGATGAAAGGTCACATCTAGATTTTGGCTAAAGTAATTACTGTAGTGCTGTTTATTTGGCTGGGATTAAGGAAATGTGGTTGTTGGAGGAAGTGTGCCCTGAATAATTTCATGATGCACCTCTCCCCCCACACTGACATAGTGAGAACAATGTTTACAAGCAAGACCCCTCTTTTAGAATATTCCTTCATGCTTTCCTATCAGCTTGCAAAGTTTCTTTTTTGCCCCTCTTTTTATGTCAATGGGCTCTGGCACCAGAAATTAGAGGTATTTTGCAAATAAGAGAAAGGAAGAGGGGTGTGGGAGAGGAGAGAGAGAGAAAGAAAGAGAAATAAGATCCTGTATAATTAAGATTTCATCTTGCTTTTACTTTGTAATCAGGGTTCAAATTGGTTCAGATCTAATATTCAGATAATGGGCATTCTCTGCTTGCTGCCCATATTAATATACCCACCAGATATAGGAATTGCAGGGTAGTTTTCACCTTAGGCGCCTTATGTTCCTAAACAATCATTTCTAAAATCTCTATAGCAGCAAACAGTGAAGCTGGGGAAAGCTTTGTGAATGAGATAAGTGGGAGACACCTGGGTCCAAGATGTGGCATCTGGAGAACTGAAAATTGCCAGTCTGAGAAGCGCCATTATGATCTTAATGACATGGATCCTGAAGACACATGCTTTTGAGCCCACCCCCCCCATCCCCCAACTAAACACAGCAGCATAGTGTTAAAACATGAGTTTTATTATCCCAGTCCACACTTTAAAAGGCTGAAATGGGTCTCCCTGATACTTAAATTCAAGTTGCATATAGTCTCCATCCCCTTCATCATCTGGCCTGTTACCTCTCTGACCACTTTTCCTTGAACTTCCCAAGAATATGCCAGTCTTATAGCTGAGCCCCTGCTCTTCCCTCTGCCTAGAACTCTCTTCCCCTGATTATGCCACGTGGCTTCCCCTCCCACCTTTTGCCTACCTTTTTCTTCATAACACTTGTGCCACCTAATATACTCTATATTTTGCTAATTTGTCTTGTTTATAATTTTCTTTCCTGCTAGGGGATAAATATCACGTGGACAGAAAGTTTGGTATATTGTTCTCTGCTGTATTCCCAGCACTTAGAATACTACCTGGCACATGGCAGACCTTCCATAAAAATGTGATGAATGAATGAACAATGCTATCCTGTAACTGTACATGCATCTATCTAAACCAGAGTTGTCTTATAAAATTATAGTGCAAGATAACGTCCTAATTAAAACAAAAGCTCCAGATCCATTGTTAAACATCAAAATTTAAATCCTGACATCACTTTCTCATTCTTAATAAAAGGTGCTCTTGTTCAGCTAAAATAAGATAAAATCTTTCAATTTTCTAATTTGGGGGATAGATTATGTAAATTTATTTTATAAATTGTGGCATTAGTAAATGTTTATTGTTCTTTGCTATCACTTTGTATAACAATACACTTTCTAGTGACTAGTCTGTTGTCGATACTCAAATATATATATAAAATAAAAAAATGAATTACACAGTAAATACTTAAACTAATTTAAAATTCTTCTTTTGACTATGCATTGGAGCAAAGAAAGTTTGTTCAATAAATGGTGCTGGGAAAACTGGGTCGCTACATGCAAAAGAATGAAGCTTGACCACTACCTCACACCATACACAAAAATCAACTCAAAATGGATTAAAGAACTAGACATAAGACCTGAAACCATAAAATACATAGAAGGAAATATAGGTGAAACACTACGTGATATTCACATCAAAGACAACTTTACAGACACATCACCCAAAGCAGTGATAGTGAAGGCAAAGATAAACAACTGGGACTACATCAAATTAAAGAGCTTCTGCACAACAAAAGAGACAATAACAAAAACAAAGAGAAACCCCACCAACTGGGAGAACATTTTTGTACCCAACACTAATGATAAAGGACTGATCACAAAAATCTGCAAAGAGCTGATGAGACTCAGCAACAACAAAGAAAATAACCCAGTCAAAAAATGGGCAGAAGAGCTAAAAAGAAACTTCTCTGAAGAGGAAAAGCAAATGGCCAACAGGCATATGAAAAAATGTTCAACATCACTTGTAGTCAGGGAAATGCAAATCAAAACTACCATGTGATACCATCTTACACCAGTGAGAATGGCACATATCAAAAAAACTAGCAACAACAAATGTTGGCGAGGGTGTGGAGAAAAAGGAACTCTTCTGCACTGCTCGTGGGAGTACAAACTGGTCCAACCACTATGGAGAGCTGTGTGGAGATTTCTGGACCTACTAAACATAGAGCTTCCATATGATCCAGCAATTCCACTCCTAGGTATTTACCCAAAGGACACAGAAACATCAATTCCAAAGAACACCTGCACCCCTATGTTTATAGCAGCACTGTTTACAATAGCTAAGCTTTGGAAACAGCCCAAATGCCCAAAAATAGATGACTGGATCAAGAAGATGTGGTACATATATACCATGGAATATTACTCAGCATTCAAAAAAGATAAACACATGCAATTTGCAGCAACATGGATGGCGCTGGAAGGGATCATGCTCAGCGAAATAAGCCAGAAAGAAAAAGAACAATACCGGATGGTCTCACTCATAGCAGGAATCTAGAAAACTTAAATAAGGGACCAGGAAAATGAATAACTATAAGAAAGTGAAAATCAAAATCAACAAAAAACTATGAACCAGAGACACTTTTTGGGGGGTGGGGGGCGGGAGGGGAGGGATTGGGTCAAAATGGAGGGGTTGCAATTGTATGGGGAATATAAAAATAAAATTTATTATTTAAAAAAATTTAAAAAAATAAATAAAATTCTTCTTTTGGAGAACTCACATATTACAATTTTTGGATCCAATGGTCATATTTATTTGCTTTGACTTAAATAAATTTTGACATATCTCAAAAATAAACTTTCTCCCCAGTAGATTAGTTGATTTCACATATCTAAGGGAAAGTATCAAAAATTTAAAAAAAAAAAAATTCTGGCTTGACAAAAACTATCACTGTCATAATAAGTATTTAATCACTAGGTCTATATTTAGAGCATATATAGACCCTCCTTTGGTAATTACTTCGAAAGGAATAGCACTAATTCAGCCACATTGTATTAAAAAGTGCATCTCTCTCACCATAATGTCTGGAACCCACCATTTGAAGGCATATTTCTAAAAGTTAATTGTGTTTTCTAAGGAATCATAAGCTTGGGAGTTTAGACACTTAGGTTCTAGCCTTTGGTGGGGTGCTCTGCCTGGTCCCCTGGAGGAGATCAACCTAGGATTATTATTATTATTTTTTTTTTTTTTGGTAAACAAGAGAGTAAGGGGAGGAGGATGAATACTAATTTTTTTCCAGAATTCTGGTACAGGTGAGATTCCAAAGCACATTCACAAATAACTTGTGATTTACACGGTTTCATCCCTGAAGTCCCATCTATTTAATATTGTAAAATGAACAAATAACATGAGATCAGTATGACACTCAATAGTTAAATTGTCTTTTTTAATATTGATATATAATTCACACAATGTAAGATTCATCCATTAAACGGCTACCATTGATGATTTTTAGTATAATTACAATTCTACAATTATCACAACCACCTAAATTTAGGACATTTTTATCACTCTATAAAGAAGCCTGGTGCCCACTGGCAATCACTCCTCATATCTGCCTTGCCCAGCCTCTGGGATCCCTAAGTCTACTTTGTATCGCTGTAGGTTTGCTTATTTGGACATTTTATGTGTTATCATTTGATATGATTTCTTTTGTGACTGAATTATTTAGCATAATATTTTCAAGGTTCATCCATGTTGTCATGTGCATCAATACTTCATTCATTTTTGTTCCTAAACCTGTACTAAGTGCCACAATTTGTTTATCTATTCATCAGTTGCTAGACATTTGGATGTTCCCCTTTTGTCTACAATGAATAATAAAACATTTATGCACATCTTTTTTATAATTGTCTACACATACACACACACACACGCACACATTGCAAGGAAATTCATAAACTTTGCAACTACCACTCAAGCCCCAGCTTCACTTCACTTGCTGTGTAAGTTTGCACATGCATTTAACTTCTCTGAGCTTTTCTGTTTTCTCTGCAACATGTCTTGGTACAAAGTCATTGGTCAAAAGTGATTTATGCAGAAAACTCAAAAGAGCTTTCAAATATTTATCCTCTGTCTTTCTACATAGCTGCCTTACAACAGTGGCTAGTTGGGAAGCGCTATTCTCTGAGTCAATTTAAATAATCAAAACTTTGCAGGTAAAATTTGAATAATAAAATATAGGAAGCTATAATTCATAACATTCATTGACATAATTTTTTTCAAATTAGCATGTTATTTTTGACACATGAAAGTGACTGGCTAGTAAAGAAGATGTAAATAATAATATGAATTTAAATGCAGCATTTGCTAATTTATGACTGCAGAAGAAAAAAGGAAAAATGGTGGTGTGTTTTATCTATCATTAGTCAAATAGATGATTTTTAGTAACATTCTTTGGATACATTGCTAATTTCCATTTTGTATAAAAATCAATTTTTATATAACATCCCATTCCATAAAAGTGGGATTTATCGTATTCAAGTGCTACAATACTTCAAACTATAATTGGACAATATAAGGGAGTATTTCCCTTTTTTTCTGATTATGGTACATTAAGTCTCCTGAAGGGAAAAATGTTTAGCAATATGTTACTTATCACTATGTGACTTTATTAGAATCTAACTTAGAAATGTCTTTAGCTATCAGCAATGACATCTTCCAGAATTACTCCTACCAGGAAGTCATTAGCAAATTCTGTACCCTTAGAGATAGTCTGTGGACAAATAGTTTTCTTTATTTATGGTTTGCTATACTAGGGTAAAATCAGCTCAAGAGGACTTTTATTACTTTTCCAAGGACATCATCACTTTTTTCCAACCTTTGTACCCTAAACAATTAACTTTCTTTTCCTAAAACTAAACCTCGTAGTTGACTCATAAGCCATGTATTTCTGTTCATTAAACCTACCCTGCTAATCAAGAGATGTAAGGAAACTTGTGTGCATAGGCATAGGGTTAATAATGGAACTTATTTCTGCTAGTTCATATTGTAATGGAATTTTTCCCCTATGGTTCATTCATCACTTTAAAAAATTAAGCCAATTTAGAAATATAATTTGAATGTATAATTGAATTTGTCAGTTGATCTTAGCCTTTACAAGTTAATCAAATAACAGAGACTTAAAGAAGTTTCTCACACATGCTCCAGTTTATGGGCAGCCAATCATCCTCTAAAGAGAATGTCAGGTTCTTCCAGGATTTTTTGTTGATTAGATCCTCGTTCTTTCTTTCAAGGACTGAAGTATTTTTCCCTAGCAATCAAGATTCATGGTATCAGTCAAACTGAAAGGGGAAAAATGGCATAATTTTAGCTAAAATATTAGAAATGACAAATAAGTGAAATATGTTAACTGGAGTGGAAAAGAAATGTGTAATTAAGCAGCCCGAGGACCATATGTCAGATTGTTCTATAGTTATAGATGGGAAGAGAGTTAAAACTTTTGCAAAGACCAATAGAGCTGTCACAAAATTTTAGTCCATTTTATGATTCACTGGACTCATTGAAGACATCTCACCTCAACCAATAACTGACAAGTTAATTTTTTATATTAAGTGTAGGGGGAGATCAATTCATTGTAAGCTGTAGGAAATTAGTGGAACAAATTATAATGGAGAAAAAAGGCGTATGTGTGCCTTAAATGATTTAAATATAAAGAAAGGAATTATTTGGAAATTTGAAATAGATGAATTGCCACCTTTCAACTACTCTTCAGCCCTATGCCAAGCATATTTTGAAAATGTTAGTGAAAATAGGTGCCACAATTAAAGTAAATAGCAACTATTTCATGATACTTCAATGGTGCTCTAAATATAGAGCCCTCTTCAGATTTTCTCTGTTGGACATTTGCATTGCAAATTGGCTATTGTAATCCTGCATTGTGCTAGAAGCACCTCAGCATCTGTGACCTCACCTCGCCAAAAAACCCAGAGAAGCCCAGGAAGTAAGTTGTTTCACTTAGAGAAAAAAGTGACAGGATCTACAAACTTCAACATGAGAATATTTCTAAACTCTAACGTAACATAATTGAATCTAGCTCCCAAGACTGGAAGTTGTGTTCTTTATACTCCACAATATAATTGGATTGGGGGCCTCCCTGGTGGCGCAAGGGGTTAAGATGCAAACTATGAAGTTATCCCCAGCCACTGCAGGGTGAGTTAGATCCCCAGCTGGCCAGGGAGCTACCTACATGGGGCAGCAAATCTCTCCTGACTCACCCTCTGCTCCTCTCAGCAGTGTATTTCAGTCAATCTGCCTGTTCTGTTCCCTACTCTGTCTCTGGTGAATCCTCTCACCCCCACACACCTCTGGCCTATACCCCAGTTCTTATATGCATAAATAAATAAATCTTTAAAATATATATAATAAGATTGCCAAAACTATGATGTTCAGAAATATTAGTTGCCATTTTAGTCATAGAGTCAGTATAATTAACACATCTCATGCCCTACAGTTGGTATTTTGGGAACTGATGATAGTAAAACATTCAGTGTGACATTGTTTGCACGACTCCATCAGTTAAGTAGAAAGGACTTATAACCGTGATATCTACCCACTTTTATTTATGTCTTAGAAATATGGACATTTCACCAAAGTCATTCTCTGATGCCATGTATTCATGGAAGAATTAAGGATATTAAATATGTACTAGGTGTCATGATTTGATTGTAAATACAAATATATTTCGCATATCTTTATATCCTTTGCATTATTATTTCTCTCTTGATGAAGTCCTTTTCTTCAATTTACAGTCTTTTTCAAGTCCCTTCCATTGTAAAATGAAATTTCTTATCTTTTTTCCTTCATGGTTTCCCATTCCTACTTTCCCTTCACATCCAAAATAGCTTGAAATTTACCATATTAACCAGTTACCAAATGTAACAAGTTAGTTACATTTCATACCTTTGTGCAACCAATCTGCAAAATTCTTTACATATGTGAAACTGAAACTCTATAACCATTAAAAGATAAATTCACTTCCATTGTCACTCTGCCTCCAGCAAACACCATTCAACTTCCTGTTTCTATGCATTTTACCACTCAAGGTACCTCATTATAAGAGGAATCATAGTTTTTTGTCTATTTGTATGGCCTGTTTCAATTTGTATAATGACTTCAAGGTTCATCCAATTTGTGGCATATGTCATAATTTCCTTTCAAGACTGAATAATATTCCATTGTTTGAATATAACATAGTTTACTTATCCATTCAAATTATGGGATTTCTTATCCATTCATATTATGGGATTTCTTCCCTTTTTTGGCTATTGTGAATAATGCTGCTATGAAGATAGGTATACAGATGTCTCTTTAAGGCTCTGCTTTCAATTCTTTTCAGTATATACCCCAAGGTGGAATTGCTATTTCATAAGGTAATTCTATTTTTTTTAAGTTTTAAGGGAACCACCATACTGTTCTCTATTCCATTTTACATTCTCACCAACAGTGCACAAAGATTCTAATCGCACCACTTTCACATGAGCACATGCTATTTTCTATTTTGTTATTTATTCTTTTCTTCAATTTCTATTAATATATAATTGGCAAACAAGTCTTTATGAGTTTAAAGTATGCAGCATAATTACTATACATTGTATAAAAATAATGATTATTTTACAAAATGAAAATGATTAGCACATTAGATTTAGTTAACATCCATCACCTCCTATGGTTACAGAAAAATGTGTGTGTGTGCGTGTGTGTGTGTGTGTGTGTGTGTGTGTGTGTGTGTAGAAATTTTAGGATCTACTATATTACCAACTTTTAAGCATACCATAAGGCATTGTTAACTGGGAGCATCTTGCTGTTTGTTACATCCCTAGAATTTATCTTCTACCTGTAAATGTGTACTTTTTCATTATATTGCCCCACTTGTCCCAAAGCCCACTCATTGCCTCTGGCAAACACCACTATTTTTGGTCTTTTTAAAAAATTTTTTTACTTTATTTTTTTAAATATTTTATTTTATAAAATTCCTACGTCATTTTTCATCTTTACACAAAGTATGCATTTTCATTTTGGTTATATTCCCCATACAATTACACCCCCCTTTATTTTGACTCTAGTCCTTCCCTCCCTGCCTCTTCCTGCCCCCCGCCCCGTGTGTCTCTGGTTTATAGTTGCTTGTTGATTTTGATTTTTACTTTGTATTGACTAGTCTTTTTCCTGGTCTCTTATTTAGGTTTCCTAAATTCCTGCTATGAGTGAGACCATCCGGTATTTTTCTTTTTCTTTCTGACTTACTTTGCTGAGCATGATCCCTTCTAGCTCCATCCATGTTGCTGCAAACTGCATGTGTTTATCTTTTTTGATTGCTAAGTAATGTTCCATGGTGTATATGTACCACATCTTCTTGATCCAGTCATCTATTTTTGGGCATTTGGGTTGTTTCCATAGCTTAGCTATTATAAATAGTGCTGCCATAAACATAGGCATGCAGATGCCCTTTGGAATTAATGTTTCTGTGTCATTTAAACCCACCCTGATGGATATGAATCATCAGCTCAATTTTTAGCTACTATTTGAGACAGTCTTTCAAAATATGGTTGTCAAATGACATATGTTAGAATCACTTCATTAGCATATTGGAAACATCTAGATTCCTGAATCATATCTTTGTGAATGGATATAAGCAATATTTTAACAAGTTCTTCAAATGATCCTTTTGAGGACTTTTTTTTAAGATTTATTTTATTTATTTATTTATTTATTTATATGCAATAGCTGGGGTACAGGCCAGAGGCGCAGGAGGGTGAGAGGGTTCACCAGAGACGGAGAGGGGAGCAGAACAGGGAGACAACCCAAATACACTGCTGAGGGGAGCAGTGAGCGAGACAGGAGAAGTCTGCTGCACCATGTGGGTAGCTCCCTGGCCTGCAGGGGATCGAACTTGTGCTGCAGAGGATGTGGACAGCTTCACAGTGCTGTGCTCAACCGCTGCACCACCAAGGAGGCCTCTGAGGACTTTTGATATACAACTCACCTTATTAAATAGGTGTGATGTGAAAATACCTCAAAATAAGGGGAAAAAACACCAATCACCCCTACAGAGAGTATATAAATAGAATACTTACTATAAAAACTCTCACTTTTTATCTGGACAAATAAATTGAGAATACATGGAAATAACTGACAATTTGTTACCTATAGATGTAGAATTTTGAAAACACATTAATAAGGTGTTTAACTGTGACACTTTACAATTTGTTACAGAATATTAATGTTATCATCTCTGAATATTAATGTTATCATCTCTGAACATTATAAATCCTTTCATTGTGTTTATTTGGGAGGGATATATATGCAATACTCAACTCACATAATGATCTCTGACTTACTACTACACTGGCAAATATTTTCATGTTATACATTTCCTTTTTTCTTTCGAATAATAAAAGATAAAAGTCAGAGTTGACATTACATTTTTTAATGATCATTTGAGTCCTTCACACTGATTACTGTGCTAAACACTATTTTCTACAAACAGAGTAGACAATACCTTAGACCTTAGCAATTTGTGAACATGCTTGTTTATTATGAGAAGACCATAGGGGACAAAATGAAATTTGTGTCCTAAATGACAGTGACTTAGAACATGGGTTGAACAGGAGTAAAATCAGTTTTCACTGTAAGTGAAGAACAAGTTAAAAGTTGCTTTATGTCAAGATTTGAATTAAGAAGCTTTAGTTTATGCCAAAGATTTTTTTTTAATTTAAATTACTTGCACCGATTTTGCATCAGCAAAATTACATTTTAAAAATCATGTATAAGCAGACCCTTTACTTCCGAAATACTGGGCAGCTTTCCAATTCTAATCTTCAAATTTATTGTGTTTCTATAGTTCTGTGCTGGTACTTTTGTGCTGCTGAAACCCTGTCTGCTTTCAGCAATTAATAAAAATGTTATGGGTTTTGATTTGCATCACTGCTGCATATGAAATAAATTACTTTTCATTTGAAGGTTTAAAGCAGAATAAAACTCTTTGTGATAAAGTTTCATACTGTTCAGCTATGAGTCGCTGAACCATGGAATCCAATGAGCCAACTCCAAGGCAGCAAGGAAGAGTGGCTGCCTTTTGTTCCAGTTTATATCATTCCAGCTAAACAGTCTGCTATTGTAGGAGGTTTTAAATACTAAGCCCCTATGTGGCTTTTAGAAATTGATGAATAATTTTCTGACCAAAAGCAACTACTGAGCTACACCAGAGCACAGCATGGAATGGCTTCCCAACTTACCCATCGTGGCTTAACAATTGCAGTTGCCTATTCAGTGCAGAGAAATTTGCTCTCAAAGGTATTTAAATAACAGATATTTTAAGTTATTTTATCTTTGCTAGACTATATTTCACATTTATAGTGAATGCCTCAACCCAAGAGTAAAATCAAAGTTATTTCTCCTCTGCTGATTATTCTGTGAATCCCTGCCTTTCTACATTGCTTCCTTCTTTTGTTCTAGTTCAGTTCACTGCAGTACAGATCACACAGGTAGTGTACTCAACTACTTTTTATTATAGCATAAAATATATAATATAAGTATGCCTATCATTGAATGTATATATATGTCTGCATAGAGGTGATTTTATAGATAGATACAAAATTATAATTGCAATATGTTATAAAATAGTAAATAATATAAAAATAATGCATGAGGATTATGTTTTTTTATATGTCTGTCACTCTCATGTTTAGCACAGTTTGTGCTTATAATAAAAAATCAAACTCTAAAAGCATGAATGAAGCAAGCAGAGTTTGCAGGGTTAGTTTTGTCAAGGTTTAAATACTCCCCTTTGATTTGTAAGTCCTTCAAATGAGCTTGAGCTTGGTATTCTTGTTCTTTTGGATCATCTACCTCAAATTTCTCCAGCCCCAGATTGAGTTATTCCCTTTTAGTGACCGTTTTATTCTGTTAGGTGGAGGAATGTCTTATAAAATAGCACTGATTATTGACACAAAATCTCTCTCACAATTTTGCTGCAATTTACTGGTAGTCTGCTAAGAATTCTGTCTTTACCATTTTTTTCCTATAGTTTTTTACTCTGATCCAATGCCAGTACCTGCATTTTTTTGCAAATGCAGGGCCATCATGCTAGCTAGATATTTTGCATTACCCAGAGTATGCATTGATCCCACTAACTCACCAGTGTCTCTCTTAGGTCACAGTCTGGGTACTGATAAAGTGGCTTTGGCTTTTGGTTACTATGTTTCAGAACTTTGTCTTATCGGTTTCATCATGCTAGAAAGTTTCCGTATTCTTTTCTTTTGAGTATCTTTTTAAAGAAGGGATTTTAAAGAATGAAAGATATGAAGATATTTTTCTATTTTCCTCTGGCTATCATATTGTTATGTTGTTTCCCTTTATTACCTATACCTTGCTATTATATTTTCTTTATAGTAAGAGTAGTCAAAGGGTACAATGGAGTTAAATTTTTGGAAGTTTAATCAGTCATTTGAACTCCAGAACACTAATATAATAAAAACTAACATGAGCATAGGAAATTCATTTTTTATTGTGTTAATCTTTATTGTGATACCATTGATTTACTACACTGTACATTATTTAGATATATAGGTTCATAGCTCTTTAGACATTTATTACTACACCACACCAAACACCAAGCACCCATAATTCTTTACCACAGCACCATCCCTTACCCTCCCACTCTGGTAACCTCAATTTTACAGACAGATTTCTAGACATCTTTTGGTTTCGTTTTGTCTGTTCCTTTAAGTCTCTATATTCCACATGTGAGTGAAATCATGCAGTATTTGTCTTTCTTGTTCTGATTTACTTCAGTTAGCATAATCCCCTCAGGTACTATCCAAGTTATTGCAAATGGCAAGATTTCATTTTGCATGTTGTAGTGTCTTTGGATATTGTATATCCATCACTTCATCTCCTGAGAGTTGATGTACAGAAAGAATATTTTTAAAAACTTGAGAAAAAAACATTGTTTAAAATGAACAATGATGTAAAATACATATAAATAAATTTAAAAAATTATTTTTTCCTGAAATTACAATACAAAGTTAGCAACTAAAACAAAAAGAATGGTAAATTAAAGAAATCATATGAACGGATTAGTATAGATTAAGAAACTAATAATACAAGTTGAATCCCTTCCAAACATCTGTTTTGGAAATATATGACTATGACTCCTGAAGCTACTATGATTACAATAATAAATTTGGTATTACAAAACAGGTCACATAATGTATTTCATTAAGCCAAACACAATTCATATTTAGATGATATCTTTATAAGTAGATGATATAAATAGATGATTATTTATATGTCTATTCTTCTATGTTTATTCAATCTTTGGATATAATTTAGAATGCTGTAAAATTAAAGGTACTGATGCTATTCAACTTGGAAAATAACCCAACATCTGATTAACTGAACTGTAAGGATTTTGTCAACCTTCAAAATGAGTATTCTGTTTCTATTTAGCATAACTACTATTTGAGAAGTTGAAATAGCTTCTACTCACCTATAAGAATAGCAAAAATTTTTAAAATCATCAATATCAAATGGTGTTATGAATGTTCGAATACAGGAGATCTTTTTCATTGCTGGTGAGAATGCGAACTGGTTCAGCCACTTTGTAGGCAATTGCATACAAAGCTTAACATAATCTTTCCATATCATCCAGCAATCATTCTACTAGGTATTTGCCCAAATATTTTGAAAACTTGCAAGCATTTGTGTATACCTGTTGTTTACATTACAAACTTGCAGGATGATTTTTCCAGAATTGCCAATATTTGAAAGCAAAGGATGTATTTTTTCAATAGGGAGTTAAAAAGCAAACTGTGGTATATCCATACAATGAAATATTATTAAATAGTAAATGAAAATGAACCACAAAAAGACATGAATGAGTTTTAAATAGATACACTAAGTGAAAGGAGCCAGTTAGAAAGATTAAATATTGTGTGATTCCAATTATATTACATTCTGGAAAAGGCAAATATATAGCAACAGGAAAAAAAAATAAGTGATTTCCAGGAGAAAAGGACAAGGGAGCTGTGGAGGTAAGATTGAAGAGGTAAAAAACAGGATTTCTAAGAGTAGTAGAACTATTTTTATTATATTATGTGGTGGATTCGTGACAGGTTTGTCAAAATCCATTGAACTTTACGGCATAAAACTGAATATGAACATTATGAAAACAAAAACTTGGCGGTTCAAAGATCCCAGAAAGGAATGCAGACTATGAATAGAGAATCTTACTCTATTACAAATGTACGAAAAAGTTTCATTGAAGGGAATGGGGGAAAGGTGTTGACCTTAGTAAATTTGTAACGGACCTTCAAGACTAAAAATAAAATAAACTGCACACAAGCACTGCTCTCGAACTGATAGTTTCCCAGGAGGCACAAGTTAATAATTGTGATACTGATACACATATATATGAAAACTGAATAATTCAGTAATTGGAGCCAGATTTTTCACTATTGTAATGGGAGATTGCAGATAAGCAAAGAAAGAAGGTTATCATCCTTGTGATAATGGATTAGAGTTGGAGATATCAGTATGAACTAATATTTAGTTTAATAAAGATACATATTGTTGCATACAGAAGTATATATAGTTACACATCTACACACATGCATTTATACACCTTTTGTTTATACATATTTAATTTCATTTGTGCATATACATATTTATTTCTACCTCTGTAAGCTGAAAAGAACAAAAGCAATGACTCAATTGAAATTGCCCAGATACTGACTTCTAGTACCATTATCCAATAAGAAGGACTAGAACACCTTGGAAAAAGCAGCTGATTCTATGACTGGGACAGAAGACTGGGAATCTTCTAATAGCAGAAAAAAATGAAATATTTTTTTTTCTAAGTCCAAATGCTGGCTCTGTTTATGGGTCCAGCTGTCATAACAAAATAACAATATGATTTATACACAAATTTATTTTCTCTCAGAATTGGATGCTAGAATTCTGATATCAGGGTGCCAGCATGGTCAGGGTCTGGCAAGAATGACAATTTTTTCCTTTACTTTCAGATGACTGCTTTCTTGCTATTTGCTCACATGGCCTTTTGCTTACAGCATGTACACAAAGAGAGGAAGAGCTTACTCTCTTGTGCCTCTTCTTGCAAGGACTCTAATACCAGCTGATTTCTACTTTCATGGCTTCATCTAACCCTAACTACCTCCCAAAAGACCCATCTCCAAATAACATCACATTGGGGGTTAGGACTGCAGTATCTAGCCTCAAAGGGAGGAGAAACACATATATTCACTCCAAAGCAGTAATGTTGGATTATAGTCCACTTTTACCATATACATTCAGTAAGTCAATTATATCCCAAATATCTATCTCTTGGATCATGACCCTATTTTCTGCTATCTCTGCTGGGTTTGTGTTTTTTTTGTTGTTGTTTAGATTTATTTTATTTATACAAGAGCCGGGGTACAGGCCAGATGCGCGGAGGATGAAAGTATTCACTAGAGACAGAGCAGGAAACTGAACAGGCAGACTGACAAAATACGCTGCTGAGGGGAGCAGCAGATGAGACAGGAGAGGTCTGCTCACCATGTGGGTTGCTCCTAGGCCAGCAGGGATCAAACCGGCACTGCAGAGGCTGCAGAGAGCTTCACAGTGCTGCGCTCAACCACCTGCGCCACCAGGGAGGCTCGGGTTTTTTGTTGTTTGTTTGTTTTTAAGATTTATTTTTGTTTATATAAGAGCTGCGGCACAGGCCAGAGGTGTGGGGGTGGGGTGGTGAGAGGATTCACAAGAGACAGAGTGGGGAACAGAACAGGCAGACTCACTGAAATGCACTGCTGAAGGGAGGAGCAGGCGAGACAGGAGAAGTCTGCTGAACCATATGGGTAACTCCCTGGCCAGGGATCAAACTCATGCTACAGTGGCTGCTGATAGCTTCATAGGTTACATATTAACCCCTTGCGTCACCAGGGAGGCCCCACTTTTATTTTTTTTTATCAATTTTTATTGAGGGAACATTGATTTACAACAGGGCTTATGATTTCAGTGTACGGGTTCATACGTCTTTAGATGGATGTTACCACACCATGCTTACCACCAGAGTACTAATAATGATGCACCACAGTTCACTGGTATCAACCCCCACCCTCCCTGTTTGGTAACCTCAATTCTATAATCAGATTCTAAATATTGATTTGGGTTTAGTTTTGTTTAACCCTTTGTTTTGTTGCTTTATATTCTAAATCATCCCACATTCGTCTTTCTCCAAGTTATTTATCTTAGCATAATCCCTTCCAGTTCTATCCATGTTGTCACAAATGGAAATATTTCATCTTTCTTTATAGCTGAGTAGTTTTCCAGTGTGTGTGTGTGTGTGTGTGTGTGTGTGTGTACACACCACATCTTTATCTACTCATCTGTCATTGGGCACTTTGTTTCCATAACCTGATCATTGTAAAGAGTGCTACAATGAACATATGAGTTCATATATTCCTTCGCATTAGCATTTTTGTTTTCATATAGACACCTAGGGGTGTAATTGCAGGACCATATGGCAGATACATCTTTAATGTTTTGAGAATCCTCCATACTGTTTTACATAAGAACTGGATCAATCTACGTTCCGAGGAACAATGTCTGAAGATTTCTTTCCCTCGACGTTTTTGCCAACACTTGCTGTTTCTAGTCTTCTTGGAATAGGCCGTTTTCAAGTGTATGAAGTTGTAGCTCACTGTGGTTTTGATTTGCATTTCTCTGATGATAAGTTATAATGACTATTTTTTTCATGTGCCTATTAGCCATCTGTCCATCTCTTTTACAGAAGTGTCTATTTAGGTCTTCTGCTTATTTTTTGGTTGGGTTATTTGTTTTCTTTTCATTGAGTTTTATGAGTTCTTTGTAAATCTTGAATATTATCTTTGTTAATATATATTGTGCAAATATTTTCTCCCAATGAGGTATCTTCTTTTTAATAATAGTTTCTTTTGCTGTGGAGCAGTGTTTTAGTTTGATGTAGTCCTACTCATTTATTTTTCCTATTGTTTCCCTTGTCATTATAGTTGAGTATCCAAAGACATCACTGAAGCCAATGTCATGGAATATTTTGCCTATTCTTCCTTCTATGTATTTTATGGTTTCAGATATTCTGCTGGGTTTTAACATCTCCCTCTAAATTACTATCACAGCGTCAGAACCGTGTTCCTGCCTTCGCCTTATATATAATTCACTGTTTTTTACAAAGTGACACAGACTTACTCTGCAATTATATCTTTTACCATATTTCTCCCTTGTTGATATCCCCAAATAACTCCTCACTATCCAAATTCTTTAGCATGGCCCTGATAATCTGACCCTAGATTGCCTTATCAGTGTTCCCCATAATTTCTCCCTGACAGAACCCTGACACCCTATGAACCAGGACAAAAACAGCTGATATCCAACCGGAACTTTTAGGAGAGTCCTTCTGGCAGACCTTGACTGACACTCCAAGGGCAGGTTGTGTAAAGAAATAGGGAAAGTTGCTGGAATATCAAGGAAATGAGTAGCAGGCAACAACAGACACCACCTAGCTCAAGGCACAGTGTAAATGGGTAATGCCCCATAAATGTTTTTCAAACAGAACTAAAATCATTCCATATAAGGCAGTATAAGGTCATTATTGCTTATCACTCATAGGCAATTATAATAATAGTTGTATACTTTACACAGTATTTGATTAATTCAATTTGCATTGAAATTCTCTTTCAAACCTTGGAAAAAACTTCACATGATGTAATAAAGAATGTGACATTTTCTCCACACTTATTCCTGTTACCTTTTCTACTGCCTTAGCTAGGCCTAGTGGCAAAACTGTTACAGTGTAGAATTTAACCTGAGGGCCCAGACTCATGGTTTTTAAGCCTCCAAATTTTTGTAAAAATGGTGAATTCATATTTAAATCTGGATTTCTGGTTTCCCTGAAAAAAATTGTAATATCTGTGATTCAGAACTTTCATGTCTGCCCAGAAATGAGTGTTAACTCAGTGAGAACAGAGAGGATCTTGCAGTTGATCAAATCCACTCAAGTAGTTTTCTTTCTAAATTCTCTATATATTTGAATTTGAGTCATATAGACTTTTATGAGTCTTGATACCATTAACTACCAAAAGGCTAGAACTGTACATATTATATAAATTCTCTGTACCCAATATCCTCAGCTATAAAGTTGGCATGATAGGCTTATTAGGTAAAATTAAGTAAAAAAATTAAGTATCATTAAGTAAAATGATATATGCAAAATCTTTTATTTTAGTAAATAAAACCTAGGTATTTCAGTTATTTTTTAAATATTTTTTTAAATATAGCCTTTTGTTTTCTTCATACTAACAGGCACAGAATTAAAAAATAGAAGTAATGGTATGTTGAGAGAAACAATAGGTTAGTTTTTCGAGGGACCATGCTTGTGCTATTAATAATAGATATAAATTAGGAATAAAGGACACAAAGTCTAATCCATCCTTTAAAATCTTATGATTTCCTTCACAATAATTCATCATCCTGGTACTAATACCTGTTGAACCACTTCATGTCTCATATGAGGGGCCATATGAGTGGTCCAACATAAGCTCCACATGTGATCTAAGTATGAATTTATCAGAGCAGTAGAATGCTGTAATGAACCACAATTGTTAATTGTTAAATTTTTATGAATTTTGAAAGCCAGTTGACATCATGTAAGTAGCTTGAAATCAGCCAAGATGGGAAGATTATATTGTGGAAATCAGCAATTGTTGCATATTATGAGGTGGTGTTTTTTTTTTTTTGGTGATAATTCTAAAATCTTCATTTGTCTGCTCCGCCATTGCCCACACCTACTCCTCTGATTCTTTAGAGTGTACAATTAATGTTAGTGTTTTAATTGTTGTAACAGTTTCCTAAGGGTCTCATGTACTGGACTCTATCCTTCTTTCCAAGGCAAGTTTTGCATCACACTTTTACCACTTGTTCAAAAGGTGCCTTCCCGTTCCCAGAGAACAAAATGTAAGGGCCATAGCCTTATTTTAAAAATTTTTCATACTAGTTTTGATTTATCTTTACTTAGTTAGGTGTGGCTTTTAAGATTCAGTGGAAATATCCATCTCTCAGTAAAAATTGTTGGACTACTTCCTTGAAACTTCACCATGGTTGCAAATCTTATTCCAAATATATATAGCATTTGTTTTCCTTTTCATTCACTTAATTCATGTAAGCTAGAACAACTTGGTCATTTATTTTTTTGTTGTTTATCCCCTCCCCTTTCCACACAAAGCTGTAGGAACTTTACAACAAAGAATTTGCTCTTCTTCCCTGGCATATTTCCTTGCTCTTGGTAGATATTCATAGATACTTTTTCATTCTGTTATCAAGATTTTTGTCAATGAGGATATCAGTGGGAGATTAAAGTAATGATATTAAGATATAAAAGTAAAATGACACTTTGTGACATAACCATAGTTCAAAATGTCAAGTTTGAGTAACGCTAAGATGAAATAATGTAGTAACTTTTGAAAGGTAATATTGAATAGCTGATTTTAGCTAAGCCTTCATCTCTAAATACTTATTTTTCTTACTATGTGCCTGATACTATAATAATTAACAGGTATATGACATGTGTCATTCTCACAATTTTCTCTATAGAGAAGTTCAGAATTTGTGTATACTTGTATCAAATATGTATAAATATGTATGTATGCATGTGTTTATGAATGTTTGTAAATATGTGTATTTTTGTGTGTAAGGTGTTATGTGTGTGTACACTGAGAGAAGAGATTTTGCTATTAATAAGGAAAAATAGGGTGAAAAATACATTTTTTCCTTTATATAATGAATGCAGTTGCTACATGGTACTTTTTGAAATATTTGCAAATGAAATTTTAGAAAAAATCAAATCAGATAGAAGCTACACTGTTCAATAGTATTGCAATTTATAAAAAACAGACTCATGAGATTCATATCTATTAATTCCCCCTGCTAGGAAAAATACACAAACATTTTATTGTATTTCAGAGAAAAATATCCCATTCAAAATGAAAATGGTCCAAATTCACAAACAAAATGAAAGCAAAGCATGAAATTCCTTTGTAATAGACCAAGAAAAACTCTTCAAGCGCAATGGGAACATGTTTCAGAGGGCATAATTCAGTATAGAACTGCAGAGAGGTTATTAAAAGTGAACAGAAAGATTATAAAAGTGTAAATGCTCTGTACAGAAAGTATTCACAGACATAAAATATACATTGCTACAAAAACTTAACAACTGTGTAAATGTGCAGATTATATAGTGCATTATGTTAAAGAAAGATCCTAGGACAACAAAGTCAAACAGAAAAGGGATCCACAATATAAAACCTTTTAACAGCCATTACTCTATTCATAAATGCAGGGAGAGAGCTAACCAACACTGTGAGGAACATGAGGCCCAGAGCCAAGTCCATGTTCTCTGATCACCAGCCAAAAGTTAGATAGGTTAGCCTTAAGCTCACCCCTTTCCAACCCCCTATGGTGGAATTCTTATTTTTAACAAAACCACTTTTTTTTGAGGTAACAGTGATTTCCAATTCTGTATTTGATTCAGAGTTATAGGCCCACACCTCTTCAGATATACATTACCACATCACTCTCACCACCCAGGCACACATTATACTCCACCATAGTCTACTCAATACCCACACTTTGGAAGGGACTACATTATTATTCACTTTTCCTCCTTAGAGGAGAAATTCAAAACTTTAAATATATAATGGGTCTGACAGGTATAATTTAATTTTCTCATACTATAGATTAGGAAACTGATGCCTGGGAAAGTCAGGTGGCTTGTCTAAAACCACTGGACTATTAATCATTTAACTAGAATTGATACTGGGAAATAAAGGGCACTAAAACTGGCCAAGGATAGTGGCCAAAGAATTTACAGGTCACTGTCTGAGTTCTTCACCCACACTCACAATTGCAAGACCACTCAGGCTCAGAGAACAATAATGGGATTTATTTAACAAAAAAAATCACTGAGGCCACAAGTGGCCAGTTATTTTAGCCAAAGCAGCTTCCAGTGTTTTGAAGTCCTAAACAAAAGGCATCTAAAATGACATCTTCCCACCACTGCAGATGTGAAATACCTATCCCAAACAAAAGGCCATGCTCCAAAGATGGCATCTTCCTATCGCTGAGAGCCTGGAGTAAGTGGTAACCAGACGATACACCAGGATCCAACTCACAAAGACAGCAGATGACGCAAGAGCTGCCAAGATGTGCCAGCACAGTCCCGGAGAACAACACTGGAAACAGCAGTGCAGCAGCTGCATAAACCGATAAATGGCCCACACACAGTTCAGTGAGGCACCCAACTCCGAGTCTTTTCCTTCCTTTCCAGGCTGTAAAAGCAGCAAAGCTAGGAATTCCAGGCTCTCAGCTACCTGCAAGACTTTAAACTTTTCTCCTGTGAGGATGGCTGTTTTTCCTACCCTGTTATAAAAGCTTATATAGGGCCTCCCCGGTGGCGCAGCAGGTTGGACGCAGCCCTCTGAAGCTATCTGTAGCTTCTGCAGTGCTGGTTCGATTCCTGCCTGGCTGGGGAGATTCCCACATGGTGCAACAGACTTCTCCTGTCTCGCCAGCTGCTCCCCTCAGCAGTGTATTTTGGTCCTTCTGCCTGTTCTACTCCCTGCTCTGTCTCTGGTGGATTCTCTCACCTGCCTGCGCCTCTGGCCTGTACCCCAGTGCTTGTATAAATAAACAAATATTAAAAAAAAAAAAAAAGAAGCAGCAGCTTATATAAATAAAGACAGTGGGCCAAGCCATTCTCACTAATTATCTCAGGCTACCTTAAACTGAATTCCTGCAAATTCTAAATCCCAGCCCCTCCTATTTTCACTCCCAAGGAGTCTTTGTCCGTATTTTGCCTGGGGCTATTCATTCTCACTTGCATTGCCCTCCAGAGGGTGCCACCTTTATCAGCCTTTGGCTTCAGCCCTGGCCCCTTCCAGACTCATGACTGAAATGAGAGCGAAACTAAACTACACTTAACACATAAAAACCCAAACACATATATACTGTATAATATATAACCATAGTATATATAATAAATGCAATATTAAATGTTATATAGATTAGTATATATAGTGAACAAATATGCACATGAGAAACCGTATGTAAATAACACAAAGTAGAGTTAATATACAATTAAACAATTATAAAAATTGGCTTATATTTGTGTTATTCATTAGAAAATGTAGGAATTATATATATTGTTCTTTCTAAATCCTCTTCTTTGCTTTGTAGCTCATTCTTCCTCACTTATTTGCATGTGTGTGTCCTCTCTGTGTCCATATCATATCATATCATCCTGTATTGAAATAATGATTTCTTTGAAACTTGAGTTTGATTTTAATTGTCCAGCATTTTCTGTCCTTCCTTCTGCAATCACCCAGAGTTGGGGATATAAAGTACAAGGTCTTCCTCATTCTGACTGCTACAGAGTTCTGTGCCAAAACTTGACTCCGCAGAGCATACTCTGCAAAATACCTGAAACCTGTTTTCGTCTGGCCAACCTTTTACAGTGTTCTGCTCTCTCTCTATCCTCTCTCCTCTCTATTTACTTTTTACCTTGATCTGCAAGGGGAATAATAGAGGCTTGTGCAAAATGCAAATTCAGAGCACCTTGTTTAAAATTTCTTAAGAATTTCAAGACAAGGAAAGCAACAAATTAAGCTCAGTACTGGGTCCATCTGAGGGTGAGGACCTGGGTGATGTTATTAGATCTCGCACCCATGAAACCAGCCCTGCCTGCAAAGTTGAATGGAAGTATTCACGTGTTATAACTTTTAGCAGAAACAAAGCTGCTTTGAAGCTAAACACAACCTGCTATGCACAAGTCATTTACTGGATGGTACTCCCAGGCTCACCTGTTGCACAGACCCCTGGCTGCCCTGCCACCTGAGTTATTACTTTTTAGATGTTTCCTGTGCCTTTCCACAAAGGCTTCTCTGGGACTGGAACTGAGGTTACCTAAATAACCTCTATTACTTTTCTCCTGATTTTTTGTTGACCTTGAGATAATATCCAGGAAAGTCTCCACGAGAATCCATGGCATAAAGATGACATTTTAATTAAAATGCTCACAGACTCATAGCCAACATCTAAGGTACCTAAATCAACCTTGTCATTTCACAGAGGAACAGAGATGAATCACAGATAAGGTTCAAAGTCACAAAGTGTTCCTGCAATCTACAGTTCACTGTCCTTTTGCAAAATGCCCATCTTCAGGGAATTCTCTGCTGATTAATACAGTGCTGCAAGTTTTCTTATACAAATTATAAGTCCATTCTACTTAGAAATATGAAATATGTATTTTATTCTCCATTATTATTTCACTATCTTAAGCATAAGGAGCAGCAAGTATAATTGTGTTTATTCAACAATTAGTAAAGGAGCAACTAGTGAGCATTTGCTAAGGGGTGGCATATGTACACGAAAGATGGGAAAAGGTCCCATGGTCCTCAGAAGCATAATCCAGATATGCAGCATCTAAGTGATCCCAGAAGGCAGGACATAATTGTATGCCACATGCTTATTTAAAAACTACAGACATGTGTACACTGCTAGTGGGTATGCAAACGGGTCCAACCACTATGGAAAGCTGTGTGCAGGTTCTTCCGACTACTAAAAATGGAGGTGCCATATGACCCAGCAAGTCCACTCCTAGGAATCTACCCAAAGGATACAAAAGCATTAATTCAAAAGGATACCTGCACCCCTGTGGTTATGCAGCCCTATTTATAATAGGTAAGACTTGGAAACAACACAAATGCCCAAAAGTAGATGATTAGATCAAGAAGATGTGGTATATATATACAATGGAATGCTATTCAGCAATCAAAAATTATAAACTAATGTCATTAGCAGCAGCATGGATGGAGCTAGAAGGGATTATGCTTAATGAAATAAATAAATAAAAAGTATTGGATGGTTTCTCTTATAGGAGGAATATAAGGGGACCAAATAAGGGATCAGGGAAATAATAATAATGAAAAACAGGCCAAAACAAAACAAAAATAAACAGACAACTATAAATCAGAGACATTCTTCAAGGGAAGGGGAGGGAGAGTGATAAAAACGAGGGCAGGACGAGCACAAAGGACTATGGTAATGTGCATGGGTGAATTGGTGGTGAGAATTCTATGGGAACAGTAAAAAAAGGAACAATGATGTAAAATATATATAAATAAATAAATTATTAAAAAAGAAAAATGACAGAGATGGAAAAGATCCATGAGGTGAGATTGATTGGGTAGGACATTACAGGAGACAAAAGAACAGGAAGAACATGTCGAGGGCTGAGAAAGTTGCCAGTTACATCATCATGAGTTTGGAGAAAAGAAGTAGCATGATTTGCCCATTGTCAGTGAAGCTGTTTGGTATTTTCCTCCCATTATCTTAAATGTCCTTTGCAAACAAGTGTAGCGAAGCATTGAAATAAATCAAAATCTTTTGAAGAAATCAGAATTACAAAACATTCAAAAATAAAATGATTCTATAATGTGAATTTCTAATTTGTGAGTTACTTAAAAAATCACTACCTTCTAATCTTGGTAGAAGTTAGACACACCCATAGTAAGAGGCATCCAAACTGCATACCTACACTTTCACAACCACCTTTCCACAAAAATTCCAAAGTTGTTAAAACTGTGAGAAATGTATACAGAAGAGCAGAAAAAGGGGGCCCTCCTGAGCAAAGAATGCTTATTTTCACCTATAACCCACATTTATAACAGCAGCAAACCAATTGTTTGAGCTTAACAGCATGATCCATTCTCAGTTACAGTGATCCACACACATCAGCCATGATAGTTTCTCTGTCAGATGGTATCTTCCAATCTAGGTAAGCTAGAAAGCAATTATAATGTCATCTTGTCATGTTGAAAATAAACCCTTGTAGGGCCTCCCCGGTGGCGCAGAGTTTGAGCGCTGGGTTGCAAAGCTGCCTGCAGCCTCTGCAGCGCCAGTTCGATCCCCGGCTGCTCCCCGGCCACTGGAGGAGGGTCCCACATGGCTTGCAGACCTCTCCTGCCGCCCGCTGCTCCCCTCAGCAGTGTACTTCGGTCCTTCTGCCTGCTCTGCTCCCTGCTCTGGCTCTGGTGAATTCTCTCACTCTCCCATGCTTCTGACTGTACCCAGTGCTTATATGTATAAATAAATAAATAAATCTTTTAAAAAAAAAAAAAAAAGAAAATAAACCCTTGGACCTAGGAACTTGATACAGTTCGTCAGGTGCATTTAATTGAATTAAAGAAGTCATTCTACAGATCAAATGACAATGGCAGTACAAGTTACATAACATAATAAGTAACAATATGTAAAAATATAGAGGAAGTATGTTATTGTGGAAATATATGAGCTCACAAATGCCTAAAGGGGAAATAGTGACAATAAAATAAAATGTAATCCTTGGTTCAATTGGTGTATGAAAGCTAATAAATGTTAAATAAATGTTTCCTCACCCTGAGCTTAGATCCTATAGCAGAAGGCTCCTGGTTCCATATTTACCTCCATTTTTATCAAATTTGATTTTGGTATTAGATGAATTAATATCAAACCTTAAATATTTTAAAATATTTGCTATGAAAAAAGTAAGCTCAATGAAATTTCTAAAACCTTTCTTGCTGTATTTAGCAAAATATCTGCCATTTTAGAAGTTGTTTTATAAGCAATTTAATTAAATAAACCAAGATAGCATGAACATAATTTCCCCCTAAATAAAAAATATATAATGAGGAAAATAACTTTAAAAATAAAATAACTTTGGGCCTCCCCAGTGGCGCAGCAGTTGAGCGCTGCCCTCAGCCTCTGCAGCACTGGTTGGATCCCCGGCCACCGGTGAGGGTCCCACATGGCACTCAGACCTCTCCTGCCCTGCCCGCTGCTCCCCTCAGCAGTGCACTTCGGTCCTTCTGCCTGTTCTGCTCCCCGCTCTGGCTCTGGTGAATTCTCTTACCCACCCACGCTTCTGACTGTACCCAGTGCTTGTATAAATAAATAAATAAATCTTTTTAAAAAAAGTTCCTTCCCATAAAAAAAAATATATAAAATAAAATAAAATAACTTTTAAATTTGTAAAGAGTATTTCAATAATGTATGGATTTTATTAAATATTGTTATTGTCTTTATTCTGCAAATCAAAATTTTAACATTAGCTTATAAATATAATATTTTGTGTCTACGAAGTAGAAAAACAATGGAAATCATTGCTATAACACTTAGCAACATTTTATACTGTTCTTAATTATCAATCATTAATTTTTCAGTATGACTGCAGTTTTTCTTTTTTTTTTTTTTTTAAAGATTCATTTATTTATTTATTTATACATACAAGCACTGGGTGCAGTCAGAAGCGCGAGAGGGTGAGAGAATTCACCAGAGCCAGAGCAGGGAGCAGAGCAGGCAGAAGGACCGAAGTACACTGCTGAGGGGAGCAGCGGGCGGCAGGAGAGGTCTGCGCGCCATGTGGGACCCTCCTCTGGTGGCCGGGGAGCAGCCGGGGATCGAACTGGCGCTACAGAGGCCGAACTGGCGCTACAGAGGCTGCGGGCAGCTTTGCAACCCAGCGCTCAACCGCTGCGCCACTGGGGAGGCCCTGTTTTTCTTTGCCTAGACTGCCGTAGTGAAAACCAGGTACCAAAAATCTTGCATGGGCTCCTGGTCTGGTCCTGAGAGTCTCTTTGGGAAAAATTATTTAAACGCCTTCAATCTAATTTTGTTCATCTTAAAATATATCTCCATGACTATATCACAGCATTGTTAAAAGATAAATTTTATGAGATGATTTTCAACTTGCAGTGAATTGCATATATTAGCAATTATATTTTTCATTAATTATTAATGTATTTGCCCTGATGATTCCCAATGAGTTTTAACTCAAAGCTTTGCTTATTAACTCTAGTTCATCCATCAGTTTGTTAAACACATTCTCTGAAATTTTTATTTTCACTGGTTTAATGCTATCATAAAGAATAACAGAAAAATATTTTTTAAAAAATCACCTTTCCAGATTTTTGTTCTTAAGTCCTTGACAGCCAAAGTCAGCATAAAAAAAATTAATCATAGGCAGTTTGGAGACTGTGTTTTATTCCTGTTTGTGCATCTGTGTTTACCAACCTTCACAAAAAAACTGGGTGGTGATTTACAGTGGTGGTTTATGGAGCATTATGGCCAGTGGCCCTTCTCTGTACTTCAATCAGTGAGAGACAATGGTTGGGGATAACTGGCAATGGTTGGGGGTAACTCAGAGCTACCCAGTCTTTTGTCACCACAGTAGTTCTCTGGAGGTGGCAAGGAGTGGTGGAAGAATGTAGCATAGCTAAGTTGAAAGCATGAAAAGAAATGAATGTAGTACATGCAGATATTTATTTTTAATCATGCACACCTGAGACTTATATAATGTTACAATGTGATGTTGCTTCAACAAAATAAAAATTTCTAAAATAAAAAGGTATTTTCAGGTCACAAATGGAGTCAAAAGGTGTGCACTAAAAGCAAACTGAGGCCTCGGATAACAAAAACAAAACACCTCATAGTTCAAAAAGAGTCTCTGTGGTCCTGCAACTTGTATAGCAGATGGTAAGATGTCCTAAGGAGGCCTTATGATATCTGAGTAACCCCTCACAATCAGGGTGCAAAAAAGGAAGTGTGGGAAGATAGAAGTGTCCTGTGGTCTTGGCCTCTGCTGCTTTATTTCATCTGAAACACAGGGACCTGGAAAGCACTAAGTTAGTGATTGATGCTTCCAGTTGTGCACAGAAGTAAATTGCTTTTCCCCGAGTCTTCTGTCAAAGGTTCCCAACCAAAATAAACAAAGTTGGTTACACTTATTTTTCCCTCTTCCATCATCTCACTATATGACTGAAATACGTGGTTCAAGTATTACAATAGCATGACGAGGGAGAGTAATGGTAAGGAATCAACGATAGTAAAGACATGATTAATTCATAGCCCACATGATCTATGCCAAGGAAATTTACATGTGCATGTATTTATTTATTTTAACAAACATAAACTGAGTGCCTAGTAAGTATCAGTCACTGAAGAAGCATCAGAGAACAAGACAAAAACTGTACCCTCCCGAGCTTATATTCCAGTGAAGCTGATAGAAAATAAATATATATACACCAAATGTCAGATAAGGACAGATGTCATAAAGAAAAATAGGACAAGGGACATAAGCAGAAAGGAAAATGGTGCATTGGGCTATTTAAATCTAGAAAGCATTTCTAATATGACATAGAGCAGGGACCTAAATGGAATGCCCAAGTATACCACACTACTGTACCGGAGAGGAAATTCTGAGTAATGGAGATAGTAAGAGGAAAGTCCTAATTGGCAACAATTTTGTCATTCTTAAGAAAGTGCAAAATAGCCAGTATCTGTAAAGAGAAATAAGTGAAAAGGAACATAGAAGATAAATTAAGAGAAGTTCTATCAAATGGGACAGTTGAGACTGTTATAAAGACTTCGGATTTGGTGCAATTATATAATAGGAAGATTTCTAAAGATTTTGAACCACAGTGCAAATAATTGATGGTAGGAAGGCAAGAGCAGAATTCCATAGTGAGACCAGTTTGGATACAATTAAAGCCGGCTAGCTGATAAAAGATGCTTTCTTAGACCAGAATGGTAGAGCAGAAGAGGAAGCAAAAATGTTCATTTTCTGGCTATATGTGGGCTTTAGCTTAAAATATGCACATGAGAAGGACAAAAATCAAGAATAAGTCCTAAATGGAAGCATGGTGCTATTTACTGCAATGGGGAAGATGTAATGAAGTGGAGTTGGAAGTAATTCAGTAATTCGACACTTAAAATATCAAGATGTCAAATATACAACACAGCAGAGATGTTGAGCAGGCAGGTGCATGTATCAGTCTGAGCTCAGTGGAGAGGTCACTGCTGGAAATATATATTTGGGATTCATCAGTATTTGATATTACTTATGTCCATGAGAATGAATAACAATATTAAAGGATGGTGATTCTATTTTTTTCAATTAATACTTGAAATTAATATAGAAATCTAGTAGAAGTTATTCCCTATTTTATACAAACTACAACTCAGGATTTCTAAGTATTGGAGATGAATGCTGAAAATAATAACAGGGTGAATCATAAATACTACACTGCACAGACTGACTAATCCGGTATCAAAATATGAGGTCCCTTAGATAGAAATGCAGCGTGTGCTTATCTCTGACTAGAAACAGTAAGTCAGGTGAGAATAGAAAATGAGGAACTGAACTTGTACTGAACCTCAGGGCAACAGCAGATGAAAATGGCTATTGTTATTATTTATTGTGCTTATGATTCTGTATTGTACCCTCATGCTGTGATTTGTGAAAGCAAACTGCTTTATAATTGATTCTACTAATCCATCACATTCAGGTGCTTTTCGGTCTTTTTAGTTGTTCTAATTCACATGTATTTTAACATGTAAGCCACTTTGATCTTCCTTTGAATACTAATCAGAAAACAAATATTTTATCAGAAAGTTAGTTAATAGGTTAATGGTATGCAAGTTAACTTTCAGTGAAGAGTAGAGGCCTAAGGAGATTCATTGACTTGTTTTGTATCATCCAGTAATCCAACACTAGGAGTAGGAGTGCTCATATTCAGATGAGGTCAATATCAAGGTCGTGAGTGGTGTCCTCATGAACTCCTCACCTCATATCCCTCAAATCATAAATGCCCTATAAAATGCAGCCAAGAATTTCTTCTCTGGATCATTGTACCTCTTTCTCTGTCATTTAGGTGGATTGCCTTAATCTGACTCCTTCTCTCACAATCTCTTTGTATCCTCAGGGGTCATCCTGTCTGTAACAACTTCCACTGTAAATCTCTGATCTGTACCTTTTCACCCCCTCCATCATACTTCCACCAGGAATTATCATTCTCCCAGGTCTGTGTGTACCTAGTGTTCAAAAAATGTTAACCTAAGCCCCCTGAGGTAGATATCATGTCAGTCTTATTCCCTATTTTATGATCATCGTCTGGCATTATGTCCAGCACAATGAACGCATCAAAAATAGACATGATGGAGTCAAATTTACAGGGCATACTGGCTGAATGTACAGACTTAGGTATCAAATCTGTAGCTCTAACCTTTTACTAGCCAGGTGACCTTGACTTGACCTATTGATAACTCAGCATCAATATCCTGGTCTGCAGGATTTTTGTGAGTTTCAGTAAGCCATGACACAACTAAAACTTAGGATCCTATAAGCCTTCACTGCACTTTAGTTATTGATGATGAATTATTTAAGAATTTATAATGTGTCTGATGAGTTAAAATTTCCAGCTCCTTTTATTTCATCTTAAAAATGACACATATGCAAATATTCTGCTTCTGTTTTCTTTCTTGTTTCTCCCATTCTTTGAATTAAGTGAAGCTGAGAGGTAGTATTGACATTATTATTAGAAAAGTTTACAATAAAAAGTAAATTATACAAGAAAACTTTTTGATTTTGTTTTTTCTGTTATTTTCTTTGAGGATGAGCTTGGAAGCAAAGCCTAGTGGTCACTTTGATTAATGGTTGATGGAATCAAAACAAGATAGTCTGATACATATCTTTCTACTATAGAGATAAAGGGATAATATACTTGGTTCTACTACATACACATTCCCCTGGCTTATGGACTTATGTAGTGAAGGATCCCAAACAAATTGTTATTCTTTGTCACTTTATTTTTATATATTTGGTGAATAAGGAGGCTGATTAAATTACAAAATGATCATCTGAGTCACTGATGATAGTGATAATGTATAAAGTTTGCATTTACTCACAGTAGCAATGCCTCCTTTATATTTCACCCAAATAACTTTGCTTGAATATGTGACTGCCCAAATTTCTTCTGCTAGTCCATTAAAAAGAATAGTAGGTTGGCATATATGTGTTTTTTCTGTTATCTCGCATACTTTGGGAGTGGGAAGAGGCCCTCCTTTACTCCCGTGTAGTGACTATCAGACATTTCCAGAAAACGTATAATTTTAAAATTAATTTCCAACCACTTTGAAAGCAAGTAACATTACATGTATACTCTTTTGTGCATTTGGGGTCACATAGGGGCCCCATCAATTAATTAAATGATGGTGCAAATTCTTCCCTTTTTAAATTGAGATAACATTTGTTTGCAACATACATTTGATTTAGGGCAAATGACTCACACCATGTCAGATGAATTTACCACACCATCCCAACCATCAAAGAACCCATAGTCCTTTACCATAGACCATTGGTCCCCTCCCCTTTGATCTCATCCCCACATTTTCTTGCCCTCTATTTCTATGGAAATACTTTCTACCAAGTTAACAATGATTGTGGAATACACAGATTTTAGTGGAGATATTTCCCAAAACATCTTTCCATTAGCACTTTTTTATCAGCATTGGAGAAACAGATTTTGTCCATTTAAAAACACAAAACTAAAATGTTTTCCAAGAAGTGTCCTTAGATGGTAAAGTTCAAACAGAGGAGATGTCACCCTTGGATATATGTTATCTCCATTTTCCAGTAAGGGGCAAATGTCTCACAGAATTAACAAAGATACCATCAACCCATAAAGGGTCTGGCTTGAATACCAAATGCTTTCAAATTGCCAGGAGATCGTTGGATTCTCTTCGGATTTTTTCCCATTTAATTTTTTTCACACACCCTAATATTATAATGGTGAAGATAAATTAGCCTAATGCAGGATACTGTAAGATGTTCAATTACTGCAAGAGATATGGCCAGTTCCCAAAGGAAGGAATTTAATCAAAACTAGATAAAAATGGAAAAGTGAACAGAATATGTATATGTTCTCATATATTTAAAGTTAAAGATGATTTTATGAAAAGGCTTAAAAACGAATAATCAGAGTAGATGTACAAACACTTCAAGATATTCAATTTGTTCATCACCCAGAATGACTTTAATATTTGGTATGAAAAATATTCTTTTTTTAAAAAAATGATTTATTTATTTTTATACAAGAGCTGGGGTACAGGCTAGAGGCAAGAGAGAGTGAGAGGATTCACCAGAGACTGAGAGGGGAACAGAACAGGCAGACTGACTGAAATACACTGCTGAGGGGAGCAGCAGGCGTGGTCTGCCGTGCCATGTGGGACCCTTTCCTGCCGGCTGCCAGGATCAAACCCACAGTGCAGAGGCCTTGGACAGCTTCACAGCGTGGTGCTCAACCAGCAGCGCTCAACCCGCTGCACCACCGGGGAGGCCCTGAAAATATTCTTAAATATTAAAGATGAATCTAATGTTTAGGATATTTTCTATTAGTGGAAATTTTATGGATATCAGAATTTTCCTAAAGTCTCCTTATATTTTGAAACATGAGTATGTAATAATTGTTGAATTGGCTTTGTTTTCAAAACAAAAATTATGGAGTAGATATGCATGATAACATTACAAAATTTAAGTTATCTATATGTTCTTTCTATTCAATATTATTTTAAAAATTATTTACTGAGGTTGATGGTTAAATATCAAATTTAAAACAATCATGGAAATGATATAAGAAGAATATTTGTATCTCCAAAAATTTTTTTAATAGTACTGTTATTTCTCAATTTCTGAGCATTCTTAACCTAAACATCATTATGTTCTGAAGCTCAACAATATAAATCAATACTTTAATAAGAAGTTAAATTATAAAATATCGGACAAATCTTGAATATAAAAAAGTATGTGTTCTATATCTATAAGATTTTCCAGTTATATGTTTTTCAGTTGTTTATTAATCTTGTGACTTTCTGTGGCTTAAAAGGTTAAAGCTGTCATTTCCTTTTTGATTTTCTGCCTGGTTGATCTGTTCCATTGAAGCAAATGGGATGTTGAAGTCCCCTGCTATTATTGTGTTGCTGTCAATGCCTATTTTTAGGTTTGTTAACATAGTTTTATATACTTTGATGTTCCCTCATTTAGTGCATATATGTTGATAAATGTTATGTCTTCCTTATGCATTGATCCCTTAATCATATAATGTCCAGACTGTCCCTTATTACCATTTTTAACTGAAAGTCTATTTTATCAGAGAGAATTATGACTGTCGCTGCCTTTTTTCAGACCTTATTTGTTTGTAGAATTGTTTTCCAACCTTTTACTATGGGCCTATATTTATCTTTGGAGCTCACATGGGTCTGTTGGAGATAGCAGGAAAAAAAGATGGGTTCGTTTCCTAATCTAGCCAGTCACTCTGTGTCTTTTGATTGGTGAGTTTGACCCCTTTTCATTTAAGGGTGATTATTGATACCTGAGTGCTGCTACCACCATTTTTTCTTTGGATATAAGACCTTCATAGAATATCATAAAATACACAGAAAAAAACATAGGCAAAATCCTCTGTGACAGTGACTTCAGGGTTGTGTTTGGGGGGATCAATTGCAGTGGCAAGGTAAATGAAAGCAAAAACAAACAAATAGGACTACATTAAACTAAAAAGCTTGTGCAGGGAAAAAACATCCTACTGAATCAGAGAAAATATTTGCACATCATATATCTGACAAAGGGCTAATATTCAAGATCTAGAGATAACTCATACAACTCAACAAAAAGAAAAAGCTGAACAAAAGGTGGGCAGAACACCTAAACAGACACCTTTTCAAATAAGACATACATGAAAAAGTAATGATAAAGATTTTTTCATATGCCATTCCCTTATCATTACTTATCATCAGGGCGATACAAATCAAAGCCATAATGAGATGCCACCTCACACAAGTGAGAATGGCCAATTTCAAAAAGATCAGAAACAAAAAATGTTGATGGAAATGTGGAAAAATAGAGCCCTCCATTACTGTTGGTGAGAAGGTAAATTGATTAGCCCCTATGGAAAACAACAGGGAGGTTCTGAAAACATTACAAATAGACCTGTTATATGATCCAGCAATTCCTCTCCTAGCTATCTATATGAATCGTACAAAAACACAGTTCAAAGGGATATATACATACCTATGTCCATTGAAGCACTATTTATAATAGCCATGTTATGGAAACAACCTAAGTGCCCAGTGACAGATGAGTGGATTAAGAAGATGTGGTGTATTTACATATGGATTAGTACTCAGCTACAATTTTAAAAATATGAAATATTGCTGTTTGCATCAATGTGGGTGGAACTGGGGGGGTTTATGCTAAACAAAGTAACGACAGAAGGAGAAAGATAAATACAGGATGATTTCACTCACATGTGTAATATACAGAAGCAAAGCAAAGGAATAGACAAAAGTATACCCAAACAAACCCAGGAAATTTTTTTTTTCTGAATTTTTGTTTTAATTTAGGTAGCATTAGTTTACAAAACACTACTGGTTTCAGGTATACAGATTCTTTTTTTTTTTTAAATAATAAATTTTATTTTTATATTCCCCCATACAACTGCACATGCCCCATTCTAACCCCAATCCCTCCCCTCCCGGCCCCCACCCCCCAAAAAGTGTCTCTGGTTCATAGTTTTTTGTTGATTTTGATTTTCACTTTCTTATAGTTATTCATTTTCCTGGTCCCTTATTTAAGTTTTCTAGATTCCTGCTATGAGTGAGACCATCTGGTATTTTTCTTTTTCTTTCTGGCTTATTTCGCTGAGCATGATCCCTTCCAGTGCCATCCATGTTGCTGCAAATTGCATGTGTTTATCTTTTTTGAATGCTGAGTAATATTCCATGGTATATATGTACCACATCTTCTTGATCCAGTCATCTATTTTTGGGCATTTGGGCTGTTTCCAAAGCTTAGCTATTGTAAACAGTGCTGCTATAAATATAGGTGTGCAGGTGCTCTTTGGAATTGATGTTTCTGTTTCCTTTGGGTAAATACCTAGGAGTGGAATTGCTGGATCATATGGAAACTCTATGTTTAGTAGGTCAAGAAATCTCCACACAGCTCTCCATAGTGGTTGGACCAGTTTGCACTCCCACCAACAGTGCAGGAGAGTTCCCTTTTCTCCACAACCTCGCCAACATTTGTTGTTGCTAGTTTTTTTAATATGTGCCATTCTCACTGGTGTAAGATGGTATCTCATGGTAGTTTTGATTTGCATTTCCCTGATTACAAGTGATGTTGAACATTTTTTCATATGCCTGTTGGCCATTTGCCCTTCCTCTTCAGAGAAGTTTCTTTTTAGCTCTTCTGCCCATTTTTTGACTGGGTTATTTTCTTTGTTGTTGTTGAGTCTCATCAGCTCTTTGCAGATTTTTGTGATCAGTCCTTTATCATTAGTGTTGGGTGCAAAAAAGTTCTCCCAGTTGGTGGGGTTTCTCTTTGTTTTTGTTATTGTCTCTTTTGCTGTGCAGAAGCTCTTTAATTTGATGTAGTCCCAGCTGTTTATCTTTGCCTTCACTATCACTGCTTTGGGTGATGTATCTGTAAAGATGTCTTTGATGAGCAAATCACATAGTGTTTCGCCTATATTTCCTTCTATATATTTTATGGTTTCAGGTCTTATGTCTAGTTCTTTAATCCATTTTGAGTTGATTTTTGTGTATGGTGTGAGGTAGTGGTCAAGCTTCATTCTTTTGCATGTAGCAACCCAGTTTTCCCAGCACCATTTATTGAACAAACTTTCTTTGCTGTAATGCATAGTCTTTGCTCCTCTGTCAAAGATTAGTTGGCCATAAATCTGTGGGTTTATTTCTGGATTTTCTATTCGATTCCATTGGTCTGTATGTCTGTTCTTGTTCCAATACCATGCAGTTTTGATGATTATGGCTTTGTAGTATAGTTTGAAGTCTGGGAGTGTGATGCCTCCATTTCCTTCTTTTTATTTCAGTAGAGCTTTGGCTATTCGGGGTTTTTGGTGATTCCATATGAATTTCATCAATAATTGTTCTATTTCTTTGAAGAATGACATTGAAAATTTTGATTGGAATAGCATTGAATCGGTATATTGCTTTTGGTAGGATGGCCATTTTAATAATGTTTATTCTTCCAATCCATGAGCAGGGGATGTCTTTCCATTTCTTTGTGTCTTCTTCTATTTCTTTTAACAGTGTTTTATAATTTTCTTTGTATAGGTCCTTTACCTCTTTTGTTAGATTTATTCCCAAATATTTGATTTTTTTTTGTTTCGATAATAAAAGGGATTTTTTTTTTATTTCTTCTTCTTCAGATTTATTGTTTGTGTATAGGAAGGCTACTGACTTTTGCATGTTGATTTTGTATCCTGCCACTTTACTGAATTGATTGATAAGTTGAATTAGTTTTTCTGTGGAGTTTTTGGGGTTCTCTATGTATATTATCATATCATCTGCAAATAGTGATAGTTTGACTTCTTCTTTTCCTATTTGGATTCCTTGTATGTCTTTCTCTTGTCTTATTGCTCTGGCTAGGACTTCCAGTATTATATTGAAAAGCAGTGGTGAGAGTGGGCATCCTTGTCTTGCTCCAGATCTTAATGGAATTGATTTCAGCTTTTCACCATTGAGGATGATACTGGCTGTTGGCTTGTCATAGATGGCCTTTATGATGTTGAGGTATGTTCCTTGTATCCCAAGAATTTCAAGGGTTTTTATCATGAATGGGTGTTGCACTTTGTCGAAAGCTTTCTCAGCATCTATTGATATTATCATATGGTTTTTATATTTCTTTTTGTTGATGTGTTGGATAACGTTGATGGATTTTCTGATGTTAAACCATCCTTGTGTCCCTGGAATGAATCCTACTTGGTCGTGGTGAATTGTCTTATGGATACATTGTTGGATTCTGATAGCTAAAATTTTATTGAGGATTTTTGCATCAGTGTTCATTAGGGAGATTGGCCTGTAGTTTTCCTTTTTTGTGTTGTCCTTGTTCGGTTTTGGTATTAGTGTAATGTTGGCTTCATAGAACGTGTTTGGTATTGTCCCTTCCTTCTCAATTTTTTGGAAGAGTTTGTGAAGGATGGGCACTAATTCGTCTCTGAATGTTTGGTAGAATTCATTTGTAAATCCATCAGGTCCTGGGCTTTTGTTTTTGGGGAGGTTTTTGATTACCATTTCAATTTCACTGCTTGTAATTGGTCTGTTTAGGTGTTCTATTTCTTCTTTATCTAGCTTTGGGTGATTGTAGAGTTGTAGGAATTTGTCCATCTCCTCTAGATTGTTGAACTTGTTTCCATATAACTGTTCATAGTAGTTACTGATTATTCTTTTGATTTCTGCTGTGTCCGTTGTGATTTCTCCTTTTTCATTGATGATCCTGTTTATTTGTGCTTTCTCCCTTTTTTCCTTTGTAAGCCTGGCTAGGGGTTTGTCTATTTTATTGATTTTTTCAAAGAACCAGCTCTTGGTTTCATTGATCTTTTGGATTGTTTTTTTAGTTTCAATTTCATTTATTTCTGCTTTTGTTTTTATTATTTCTTTTCTTCTACTGGTTTTGGGGTTTTTTTGTTGTTCTTTTTCTAGATCTTTGAGCTTCGAGATTAGGTTGTTTCTTTGAGTTCTTTCTTGTTTCTTGATGTGAGCTTCTATTGCTATATATTTTCCTCTTATTACTGCTTTTGCTGCATCCCATACATTTAGGATATTGGTGTCCTCCTTGTCGTTCAATTCAAAGAATTTTTTAATTTCTTCTTTGATCTCCTCATTAGTCCAGTGGTCTTCCAGTAGTGTGGTTTTTAATCTCCATGAGTTAGGAAAGTCCCTTGCCTTCTTTTTATGGTTTATTTCTAGTTTGATGCTTTCATGGTCAGAAAAGATGGTTGATATGATTTCAATCTTGGTGTATCTGTTGATGTTTGTCTTGTGCCCCAGTATGTGATCGATCCTGGAGAATGATCCGTGTGCGCTTGAGAAAAATGTGTACTCCATTTTTTTGGGGTTTAGTGTTCTATAGATGTCTGTTAAGCCCAATTGCTCTAGGTCCTTATTTAGATCTTTGGTTTCTTTACTTATTTTTTGTCTTGTTGATCTATCCATTGTTGATAGTGGTGTGTTGAAGTCTCCCACTACATATGTGTTTTCTCTGATGTCTGTTTTCAGAGAGGACAACAGTTGTCTGATATATTTTGGTGCTCCTTCGTTTGGTGAGTATATGTTAATGAGTGTTATTTCTTCTTGAAGTATTGTCCCCTTGATCATAATGTAGTGACCATTGGGGTCTCTTTTTATCTTTTTGAGTTTGAAATCTGTTTTATCTGATATAAGTATAGCTGTTCCTGCTTTCTTTTTGGTCCATTTGCTTGTAGGATTATTTTCCATCCTTTAACTTTGAGCCTATTTTTATCTTTTGTAGCTAAATGTGTTTCCTGGAGACAGCAAAAGGTTGGGTTTTGTTTCTTAATCCAGGCTGCAACTCTGTGTCTTTTTATTGAAGAGTTTAGTCCATTTACATTTAAAGTTAATATTGATATGTTAGCATCTGTATTTGCCATTGTGTTTGTCTTTCCTTTGATTTTATTTATTTATTCTTTTAATAACTTTTTTTTTTTTTTTGGCCTTCTTTCATTGTTATTCGTCCCTCTGAGGTTCTGGCTTTAGGACTCCTTGTAGTATTTTTTGGAGTGGGGGTTTAGTTGTAATGAAGTTCCGGAGTTTCTGTTTGTCTGGGAAGGTCCATATTCTTTCTTCAAAGAGGAAGGAGAGCTTTGTGGGATAGAGTATTCTTGGTTGGCATCTGTTTTCTTGGAGTCTGTTGACTATGTCCCTCCACTCTCTCCTTGCCCGTAGTGTTTCTTCGAAGTCTGATGTCAGCCTGATTGGCTTTCCTTTGAATGTTATCTGTTTCTTCCCTCTTGCCAGATTCATTATTTTTTCCTTGTCCTGGATTCTTGGGATCTTTACTATTATGTGTCTTGCTGTATTTTTCCTTTTGTCGTGGAAGTTTGGTGTTCTTCTTGCTTCATGTATATCAATTTTCAGCTCCTTCTTCGCATTTGGGAAGTTCTCTTCAATTAGCTCCTGGAATATTTTCTCTGTTCCTACATCTCTCTCCTCTCCTTCTGGAATTCCTATAACTCTTATATTTCCTTTCCTCATGGAGTCAGATAGTTCCCGAAGTCTTTCTTCGTTCTTTTTCCTTCGTACTTCTCTTTCCTTTTCTGTTTTGGTTCTTTTTATTTCTGTGTCTTCAAGAGTACTTATTCGTTCTTCCATTTCATCTATTCTGCTTTCATTGCTTTTCCCAGAGTTCTTTAGTTCCTCCATTAATTCTTTGATCTCTTGCATTTCTTTTACTTCCCTCTTTAGGGACTCAATTTCCTTCTTCTGATCGTTGTTTTCCTTTATGACTTCTGCCACTTTTTTAATCATGGCAATTTTAAATTCTCTTTCTGGAAGGCTCAGAAGTTCTTCCAAGTTACTGTCGTTGCAATCTGGAGGGTGGTTTTCTTTTTGTGGTGTGCTTCTTTCCTGAGGTGTTGTTAGGTTGCCTGTGGTTCTTCTACTCCCTACTGTCTGTTTTCTAATTTGTCGTATGCATTGGGACACTGTGTTGCTCGGACTGGCCGTCATCTTGGGTGAACTTCTCCGCTCCCCTCTGGCTCCTCCAGGAACCATCTCTGGCTTCTGGGAGAGCTTTCTGCTGGTTTTAGGCAGTATTTACTGAAGAAATGTCCCTTTTCTAAACTGGCAAAGCGGGACGCAGTCCCTCCGCATTCGGTCTCAGGCACACTCTTCTGCGTGCCCGGTCTGCCCCGGACGTGGGTGCCTGCTCCCTCTGTGGGCTCAGACTGCTGGTTGGAAGGGGCCTGGCGTGGGCTAACTTCCCAGCTGGCCACTGGGTCCTCCAGAAGCCTTCTGCCCTTTTCAAGAAGTCTTAAGAAATTTCCCTGTTCTATGGGGTGTTAGTGACTTTTTTTCTGGTCGCTAGGTGGCGCCAGAGATCTCCCCTATTGTCCTTGGGGGGCTGTTTTTCAACCCCCCCACCCCCTTGGGACAGGGAACAGGGAGCGAGAATGGTAGGGTAAACCTCAACGGCTTTGGGGTGCTGTGTCTGCCTTGTGCCCCACCGTCGTGGAGAACCCATGCCCCGAATTTCGTGCCCCGGGTCTCAGTTCAAAGCCCTCAGGTCCAGGACGCGGGCTGTAGCCCAGTTCAGTGGCGCGGGAATGGCGCCTTTTGCACCGCTCCCGTGCCTGGGCGCCTGGTTCCTGCTTACTCAGTGAGGGACTTTCACCCCCTTGAGGGCCTCTGCGCGTCTCCCCGCAAGCCTTGGTCGCAGGCGCGGGGACCTGAAACCCAGGAAATTTGACTGCAGAGTGAGGATGCCAAATTGTCTATGCATTTATATTTCATAGGAAAATATTATATTATATGTAATGTAATATAATATAATAGGAAATGTCTAAGAATGCTAATCTCTGAATTAGCATTGTGGAGTTGTATGGGATTTCAACTTATTTTTATGTATTTACAATGTCCCCAATTTATCTACAATGAGTATTTATTACTTCTATAATCACACACAAAAAATTTTGAAGGCCAAATATTAAGAAAACTTCAAGACTTGGTTCTATCATTAATAAGCTAAGTGACCTAGGGGGAGTCATTTAATCTCATTGAGTCTTAACTTTCTTATCCATAAAATGAGAAAATTGAACTAGAGCTCCTCATAAGGCACCTTCACCTCTGCAATTTTATGAATCTGTAATGTATTACTAACCGTGTGATAACCAAGGAAAACACAGACAAATTGAAGTATTAGTAGAAAAAAAGGTTTCATATATGCCTTAAGCCTAATCGGCATTTTTAGCAAACCATAAATCACCATTTCATCTTTGAAAAATACCTTATATCTATTTGTAATATTAAATTTCCAAAACTATCTCAAAGATTGCATTCTATATATTTTTAATGCTATCCCTGAAAGATATGTAGAGAAAGACACCCAAGGTAGAAAGAAGATGCCAAACTGAGGTTAGAGCTGGGGGTATACGTATTTCCTGATCCCTGACCTCCATTGGGCCTTTTTCAATTCTTGGAATCCCATCTTGTTTTATGTTTTATTTTCATTGTGCCATTTCCATAACCAGCTAATCAGAAAACATTGTTTTTTCTATGATTTGAGGAATTCTTCCAGTAATGACTTTGCAGTCATAATTAAGAAATATGTTAAGCCTTCTGTCAATTAACTTAACTGATGTATAAACCTGTCTGGTCCAGAGAGCGATGGATTTCCCCAGCTGTACCTTATCAGAGAAGAACTTAATATGAAGGAGAGAAGCTATGCTGAAGCCAGAGCTATAAACGTTCCAGGAAAATTAGTACAAGAACCTAGTACAGAGGACAAAGAGGAAAATCTGCTCATTTAGTGTGTGAGCTTTATTTAAACAGTTAGGAATTATTTAGAATCTTTAATGGATGGAATAAGTAGTTGTAGCGGCAAGACGGCACAGAGCAGGAATCTATGATCCGAGCAGACCTGGTAAAGGAGGAGCCCTGGAGCCCTTGGTGGCTTTCTCAGGCTTTTATTGAGCTTTCACATGTAGTGCAGCAAACAGGTACACAGCAGGCAGGGGTGCGGGTGGGGGGATGGGGCAAGGAGGCCAGCAGGCCTCCAAGCCTGGGGCAATTCTTCACTATGGGCTTCTCTGGCCTTTACTCTCCTTATCTCTCTGTGCCTCTCTCCTGCCTCTGTTTCTCTTGGCAAATATCTCAATACTACTGCCATGGCCCACAGAAGTAAACAACACAACTATAACAATGTAACAAATGCAGGTGCCACCATCAGGTAGGGCAATCCTAGGGGAAGGAGGTCAGAAAAGCCTGAAAATCATTTACCCTGGAGTAGTTGTATAGAGTTTTGTGTTATGGATTTTTTTTCAAAGATCTGGAACAGCAGAAGATATGAAGGAGAGGGGCAATGTGCAAATGGGGAGGAGTACTGCTTCTGCAAAAATAGGGAATATTAAAATATTCCATCACCTGGCCTCATGAAATATGAAAAAACTCAAGCTAAAGCAAGAACTGACACAGGATACCCCTGATTTCCTTTCCTTCCTACTATTTCTTCCTAGTGTAGCCTACTACCACTTTAAATGTTAGACCAGTGATTCTCAAAACTCTATTTCAGGATTTCTTTCTTTTCATTTTTCCAATCTATCACAATGGATGTGTTTCTAAAGTATAGGAAAAATAATTACTGTAAAAAATAAATAACAAACCCAATTTATTGTTAGATTTAACAGACATAAAATCTCTATTCGCTATAAAGTTTCTTGATATTTAACTCAGCACATTATCATCTCAGACAGTAACCCATAACTCCCAGACTTTTTAATAGCACTGTGATCAACAATTACCCTTTAAACACTTACTCAGCTATCCACGTTGTAACTGTTTGTAGTTCAACCTACTCCCATTAGATTGGAAGTTATGTCCATGGTAGAGTGACTAATAGTCAGAGGTTCTAGGAAAGAATGTATAGAATGTATGAATGATTGAGTGAATGAATGGATGATGACTTAGGCACAAAGGAACATAAACCTTTCTGCTGTTAATACCTTTGAGCACCCTCTTAACACCTGGACTGGCCCCCATGTTCTCCTCCCTTCCTTTAAGAGATTCCAGAATAAAACATAGACATGGCATCTTGTTCCTGCTGTTTGGAGATTATAAAAACTGTTGGGCCAGTATCTATGTTTTTAAGTTTCTCTATTCTCCCCATCCGGTTTATAGCACCTTAGTGCAAATGTTTATTAAATACTTCCTTAGAGTTGTTTGCTACATTTCCCCCACCCCAGCTCTGACAGTAAATATACAAGTGTGTTGCTTTTCTGTTATTGTAATAACAAATTACTGTAAATTGGATGGTTTAAAATAACAAAAATTTATTATCTCACAACTTCTGTAGGTCAGAAGTCCAACATGGTTTCACTGAGCTGAAAGTATGGAGTTGGTAGGGCTGCATTCTTTTCATAAGGCTCTAGGGGAAGAGTTTTCATCTTTGTTCATTCTGGTTGTTGGAAGAATTCAACTTGGAGTTGTTGTTTGACTGAGGTTTCCATTTCCTTGCTGTCAGCTGAAGGCTATTGCCAATACCATTGAGTTATGGCCTGTTTCCCTTATCTTCCAGTTCTGCAGTAGTGGTTGGATCCTCATGGAGAAAGATTCCCTGCTTCTCAAGACATATGTGATTAAACTGAGCCACCTGGATAATACAGGCTTCTCTCCCCATTTCAAGATGTGTAACCTTAATCATTTCTGCAAAGTTCCTTTAAGCATGTAACACAGCATGTCCACATGTTCCAGGGAATAGGAGGTGTTATATTTGAGCATCTTGCTCTGCCTACCACACACACAAAAATCTATGAATTTATGCTGCATAGAAAAGAAAGTCCAAAATGTATGTTATTAACTTTACAATCTTGGATAACATCCCACTCATATATGAGGACTTCTGATAAGACTTTACTAGTCTTTATGATGGTATTTATATTGTGCTTACCTTTCTACACCTGGTCTATGGATTGTTCCCCAAATGCTCTCCCAGTTCCAATGCAACCTTCCGATCACTACCATTAATAACTAATGCCTTAGAGTCCTTTGCCTAAATTCTTTATTGTGTACCCATATGCCACATTATAAAATCCAGTTTACTTTGTCCTGGAAAATCTGAGTTTTCATAATTTGGGTCCACCCTAATCTGCAGACACAATTTTCTCAATTTCTTATTTTTTGATACTATTTATCAAAATATTTGTGACATTGACATTCTATGTCATTTTGTGCTTCTCTGTACTGCTCTTCTTTTTCTTTGGATAGAAAATCCTCTGGCCTTCTTTTGGGAAAATGTGATCTAATCAAAATAGAATAACATTAGAACAACATTTATTTGAACTTGAGTTTGTCACTTTGCCACTTGCTAGACCCATAATCACCTGAAGCCTCCTTGGTCCCAGGAGTAATGATATTATAAAATCTACTTTGCAGGGGTATTTTAAGACTCTGAAATAATATAAATAAAAGTATATAATACAGTGTCTATCATATAGTAAGCCTTACTTAGATGTTAGCTTTTTTTTAATTTTTGCTCTAGATAATCTTATTTTCCCTTCAGGCCTAGCTCATTACCTCTTTTGTCAATTTGTACTTTGTGCTTTTGAATTTTGGGGTAATGTTTACAACTATCTGTGTCCTCTAGGACAGTATGTACATCTTGAGTGCAAGAATGTCTTATTTATATAACTTATCCATCCATAGTAGCTATAAAAAGGTAAAAATTAGACATTTCATGTTTTTGGATTAATGGATAAAATGAAGGGTAGATGGATGGATGGATGGATGGATGGATGGATGGATGGATGGATGGAGAACCTAGTTCATTAACACATAGCACATAATAATAAATGCTGAATTTTAATTTATATACTATCTTGTAAGTATGTATGTTATCTTTTTATCACCTTGGCTCTCTTGCTTACTAAATGGAAGTATCCATGTATTTGCATTTTTGTCCCTGTAGCTATAATAAATTCCTAAAGTGCTATGTCTTTCATTTCTTTGATATCTTCATTCTAGAAAAGTTCTATACATAGTGAACTTTCAGTGTTGTTTGACAGTGATTTAAAAAGATACCATGATTTAAAAAAAAAAAAAAAAAAAAAACCTAAAATTTACAGTTTCTAGATAGCCAAGAGCTGATCCTTAGTCAAATACTTGCATAGGAAAATTTCAACAGCTGACCTAAACACAACAGGAAATATTTGGGGACTTGGTAAACTTTCTAGTATCTTCATGACAAGAGATAATTTTTTTTAGTTGGAAGAGGCTGTCAGAGGAAGTTAAGCTTCTACACTGGGCAATAGGAGTAATATGTTCCTTGATGATTACTTTTCAAAGGGATGACTCCCAGGGCCTTGAGAAAGAAATTTCTGGGTTATAAAATCAAAAGAAGCTTTTTAAAAGATTTTCACCTGTCCAAGAAGCAGAGAAAGAAGTTACATGTTTTCTAAGTAAGTGCTCTAAAGATAGGGAAGTCCAAGGCATAGAGTCCAGAGGAAATTTAAAGTTGAGTTAAGCCAAGGGAAACATTAAGGGCCTCTTGATCAGTAGGAACCCAGATGTGTATTTCTGCAGGTATGAGTTAGAAATGCCCCTTGAAAAATAGGATCGTCATGGTAGATTAAATTCCTTAATGTCATCTATCCATTATGGTGCATCTCAACAGGTCTACTGACATGCAAAGTGAACCTTGGACTGCAATGGAGAAGGCATAAAAATGCTTAGGAGTAAAGGAATTCTTTGGTTAAAAACAAGTTAAATCTGGTTTTATGAGAATATGTATGTAGAAATGCCTATAAATGATAGTGCATTAGAAAAATGTTTTATATGCTTTGTGGTATGGTAAAATACAACTGAAAAGTATGAATTATACCTCCCAATCATATACAGTGTTGTAAATCATTCCTTCAATAAAAAAGTATAATACAATAAAAAAGAAAAAATGATATAAAGCTTTGCCTTTTAACTTTCATTTTTCAAACAATTAAGAAGCAGTGGAGTCAAAGCCCCACTATGTGATCCATGTCCTTGCTTCCTGAGCTTTTAACTACAGAAGAGGATAGCACAGAAGGGCAAGTTCAGAGGCTGCTATTGAGAATACATTATGAGTAGTCTCAGGCATCTTTCAGAAGAATTTTTAAATCCTAATATTTTGGCCATTTTTTTTTTCCTTTTCTGTTTCCTCTCCACATTTATTCAAAGCTCTTCATTTTGAAATTCACTAAAACATAACTCCTGGCATGAAATAAAAAATAATAAGTAATAGGAGAAAAACCATTTTCTTCTTTTCTTCCCAGTGTATCTTCTTTTATTTTTGTCAGTTTTTCTTTTCATTCTTTCTCTTTTGTGCTCCTTGTTATTTCCTCCATTCTAAATATGATCAAATTTTCTGCTTATCATATGATATATTGGTATATATTTATCTGTGTATGCATGTGTGTTTGGAGAGTGTGAGGATTTTTAATGACCAACAAATTTTATAGGAAAACAATCCCACAATATTATGTCTAAAATGCAATAATTACCTGGCAGTCCTTGGCTGGAGTTCTGGTTAGGTCAGCAAGCAAGTTCATATAGATATTTTATACTTATTACACAGCAACAGATTAAAGAATGTATATCTAAGCACTTATTCTATACATTTAGAAATAAATTCTACGTATTAAGGAAATGATTTCTATTGATGAAATTCAGTTTATGAAATAGTAGTGAATTCTGGTGTATTTATATACTAAAAATACTTGAAGTATCTCATAGGCTTCACATTAACAAAATGAACAAGAAAATGTCCAGATTTTGAATTAGTCTTCCCTCTTTTTCTTTTCACTCTTAATGCCTACGTTCAGGCGTAATTTTTAAACACTTTTTTTTTAGCCAGTTTTCACTGAAGAGGTCAGGTCAGGTGAGGGTTTTTACAGTAAGTCACACTCTATCAGTGTGAAATTCTGTCATACTCGTCATTTCTCAGTTAATTAAGCTGGATATCTCCTTAGAGATCTTTCTTATATGAAATTGGAAACTGGTTTCATGTTAGTGATTGTACCAAAATGGGCTTTAAAATGTAAAAGTCTCTAATCCTCTTTTAGAAGGGCAAGTGTTTCATGTCACCTTGTCTGTAAAGCAAAATCTCTTTCTGAATGAAGGATACAGCTTTGCTAACCTGCGTACTCTGATTATAAATCAACCAGTACAATAACAGCACTGCAGACACAACCCCTTGAAATAATCTCTTTAGCACAAAATTGTATTCAGCAAGATGAAAATCCTAACAAGAGTGTGATTTCTGTCAGTTTAGCTTTTCATGCATGCCATTTACACTAAGATTTTTTTTCTCACTTCTATTACCAGTTCAACCTGGAGAAAAATGGCTTATTATTTGATCAGGGTTCATATGCATGGACCACAATGGGGATAAACCATAGGAGGACTGATACTGATTCAAAATTTCTTGAGATTAGAGGGTGTTCAAAGAAAGGAAATTAAAATGATTAGAAGGGCACAGTTGGCTTGTGAACACAGAGCCGGGGCACCGAGGTGCAAAGCCATCCCACATCAAGCCAGGAAAGAATGAGGAATCTTTGAAAAGTACAACTTCAGAGGAGAAACTGAAATTGTTTATTGTTGCCCTGGAGAGATGTAATCAGGGTCAATGGGATGAAATTAAGCATAGAAAAATTCGGATGGGTATGGGGAAACACTTCTTAATGATGAGGTCTTCTATAATATTGCCCCAACAGAACTATTAGAAATCCTTATGTTGGAGCCATTCAAACTTCAAGTAGGAAAATATATGGAAAAATAGTCTGTAAAAGACAATCTCATAGCAGTTCTCAGGAAATAAATTGAATAGCACAATCAAATCTTTCTCAATTCTAATTTTCATAACTCTTTCAGTAAGTTCCTCAAAGGTTTGATTTTCAAAACATTTGTTCGATTGCTTCAACTGTGCACCTGCATCAGTAGCAGATTCCAATTAACTGAGTTGGCAGTTGTGTGCTCAGCTATTGAGAGGTTTGCCAGGGAACCTTGGAAACCTGTAGTTATTTGGGATGACCGCAGTCAGTAGTTATGGTTGCAAATGTAGTTAATATAAAACTCTGTATGATAAACAAAGTTCTGAAGAATGCCACCAGCAAACTGAACTAATTGCTGCACTGAATTCCTTGTCTCATTTGATTTCTCATCCCATCCTTGAAGTCATTAAATTAAAATATTCAAAATCGCCAATCTACTGGTCATTGAATAAATATATGTCTGGGATAAAAAAAAAAAAGATTAAAAAGGTCAGATTTTTGGGCCTCCGCGGTGGCGCAGCAGTTGAGTGCTGCACTGCAAAGCTGTCCGCAGCCTCTGCAGCGCCGGTTCCATTCCCCACCGGCCAGGGAGAACCCACATGGTGCGGCAGACCTCTCCTGCCTTGCCCGCTGCTCCCCTCAGCAGTGTCTTTGGTCCGTCTACCTGTTCTGCTCCCTGCTCTGGCTCTGGTGAATTCTCTCACCCTCTTGTGCTTCTGACCTGTACCCCAGTTCTTGTATAAAATAAATAAATAAATAAATATTAGATAGATAGATAGATAGATAGATAGATAGATAGATAGATAGATAGATAGATAGATAGGTCAGATTTTCATCCTCTTTGAAATACATTCTTGCTAAAGATTGTGTCCTTTCTGCCCGGCTCCCTAAGCCAATATTTGGCACATATGTATTTATTGACTAAGGTAACTAATTCATTATTTAAAATTCACACTAAAGACTAAGCTCACTTGTGCCTTTTCCTCAATGTATTTATTACAAAAAGACACATTTTAAAATTAAATCAATAAGTAAATAGTAAAAGAAGTGATGGTTTAAGTATTACCTAATATCTTCTACTTGTTCGATTCAAAAGTTTCTCAATAGAAAACCCCAAATAATTAAACACCAGGACTAGTTGCAGTAGCCCCATTCTCATTCTTAAGTGTGAGAGCAAAGCAATAGTTAGAGGAAAAGTTATGACCACTGCTTTCAGCACCGGACTTTTTAAGTATACTGGAACAAACACATTCATGTGTGATTGGTTGTATATAAGAAGAGAGAGATTCTGAATTAGGACTTGTCATCTTCTCCCATTATGACCAGCTCCCGCAAACACCCAAACTCAAGTGCTAGTCTTCCATACCAGTCATTTTTTTTTTTAATTTTATCTTCCCCATACAATTGCAACACCAATTTTGAAACCAATCCCTCCCCACACCCCCCCCCCAAAGAGTGTCTCTGGTTCATAGTTGTTTGTTGATTTTGACTTTTTTTTCTTTCTTGTAGTTATTCTTTCTCCTGGTCCATATTTAGGTTTTCTAGACTCCTGTTATGAGTGAGATCATCCAGTAGTTTTCTTTTTCCTTCTGGCTTATTTCACTGAGCATGATCCTGCACCCCTGTTTATAGCAGCACAATTTACAATAGCTAAGCTTTAGAAACAACCCAAATGCCCAAAAATAGATGGCTGGATCAAGAAGATGTGGTACATATATATACACAATGGAATATTACTCAGCATTCAAAAAAGATAAACACATGCAATTTGCAGCAACATGGATGGAGCTGGAAGGGATCATGCATACCAGTCATTTTAAAAGAATATTTAAATGGGGAAAACAACATACAATAAAATAAATCAAGAAATGGAATTATGGAATTCATATTAGATTAGTGGAATGACTGATGAAACTCAGGGTTTTTTTTTATATCATTGTTCATTTTTAAACAATATTTGCTTCCCCCCACCCCAGGTGTAGTCCCCATAGAATTTCCCTCACCAATGCACCCGTGCACCATCACCTCAGTCCCCTGTGCTCCTCCCTCCCTCCCTCTGATCCCTTTTCTGCCTCCTCCCCTGCAGGATGTCTCTGATTTATAATTGTCCTTTTTTGATTTGTTGTGTTTTGTACTGTTATTATTTTTTTACACTGATTTCTTATTTGGTTCCCCTATATTCCTGCTATAAGTGAAATCATCCGATATTTTTCTTTTTCCTCCTGACTTATTTCACTGAGCATAATTCTTCTAGCTCATTCATGTTGCTGGGAATGGCATGAGAAACTCAGAATTATTAACAGACTTCCCTTCTTTTTCCTTTTTACCTTTGTTCCTTTCATGCCATTGGTCATCCCTCATGTTATATAGCAGGGAAGCATGTTATAGAGTTTTACTTCTTGATAGTAAAAGATTTAAATGTTTTTAAATGTTTGCACTTTTTCTTTACCATTTAATATGACTTCTTATACTTTTCAATCTTTTTCTCCAGATTCTCAAAAATCGCCTCATATTGTTTTTCCCATTTTGCATCTTTATTTTTTATAAAATTGGTATAAAGAAATTTTAGTGACATTGTCAGAACTCAATGTGTTTAAGTCTTTTTGTATTCTATTGCACCACCCTCTTATTAGAAAGAAATAACTCTGCTAATAATAAATTGAAATTTATATCAGAGGTCATTTCATTCTTTACTAGCTAAAGATATGTGTTTGAAACATTGTTTATTTATCTGGCCTCTGATGTAATCTTCCATTCATTTTCTACATAAGTTTTTCCTGCTTCTCCTTTTGCTATACAGAGTATAGATTTGTTTGGCCATTTAGAGACCTTATTTGCCTTGCCGTTATTATACTCTGCATATCTCAGTTATCCTGTCACTATTACATATTGATTCATATTGTAATTTGCTGGGATCTCTGTTTTCATTCTTTCCCAAATTCTAAGATGCATATAGCTTATGAAGAAGTCACAAATATAATTTACATTTTATTCAACTGAACATGATTGGAAATCAAACGAGATATATCCATTTTAAAATTGTAGTTTGTATGTGACAAGAGTAAGTATGACAGCAATAGGTTGTTTCATCTCAGTTTAGACCAGACTATATATATTGATGCATGTCTGTAGAATTAAAACAGGCTCCTCTAGGATCCATGTTACATTTTCCAAAGCAGTAAAGTCTGACAGACTGTCATCACTACAAGGTAATTGTCCCCAAGCAGGTGGAGCATCCTGGGCTATACGAGTTAGTGTAGGGTAGTCCAGAAGTGCGCTAACCTAGTGAGGAGTGACTTGTTATTTTGGAAATATAAAATATGCCAGCATGCTAAATTAAATAAACCCAAATAGTCTTAAACAGTATGAGTTTGAACAGCATAAGTGTTATAGGAAAATCTGTGCTGTTGAGATTTAGCATAAAATAACCCACACTTCAGTATAAGTGTCAGTACTGTATTGAGTATATTTAATCTGTATTCTTAGAGTTTTATTTATTGATTTTAATTAACTTATTTGTTTATTTTTAATTGAGGTGATATTTGGATCCCCCCATCAAGTATTGCCACCATAGTGTACCCACCACCAAAATACTATAGTCATTGAGTTTTTAACATTAAGGTATTGCTGATTTGTGAGACTTTCATTATTAAAGGAAGGCTTAAGATAGATAAAAATAACAAAATGGGAGTATATACAGTCTCTGACTTCTTTATTGCTCTAGACTTTCCAATTTAGTAAACTGAATTAGCAAAAGAACATTAGGGTATCACAGATTTTATTTGTTTTATTACCAGGGTGTTATGCCAGGCTCAATTCTATATTTCAGTGTATTGAAAGAAGACCCTGTCTGATTCATACCCCAATTCTAACTGTTAAATATCTAAATGGTTGTCAGCAACTCCACCCACCACATGCTGACTTCCAGTCATTTCAATGGCCTTACCTCTGACTTTCTCGTTACTGACGCATTCCAGAAATTACCACTACCTCCTTCACCCCCTTGGCAGAGGTTCACGGATGAATTTCTCTGCCCCCGCACCATTCAACCTGACAGAAAATTCTGTTGGAATCAGATTGACTTTTTTTTCTCTTTTCATAAAATGTTCAGCAGTTCCTTATTTCTATTGACTTAGCTACAGATGGCTCAACCCAGAATTCAAAGCCTTACACAATATGGCTCCAACTTATCTTATCAGCTTATCACTTTCTACTCTCTGACTCAAGCTCTCTATTGATGCAAAACTGACATCTTGCATTTCCTTGAATTTCCTAGACTTTCTCTCCTTCAAGGCATTTTTTTCTATTTTCCTTTGTCAGCAGCTTGTCCTTCAATATGAATTAAAATACTATATCCTATGAGAATTTTTCTAACTTTTCAGTCATGTATTATGGCCCATCTCCTTAACAAAACAGTATTTTTTTTTGTTTTTTTGGTTGTTTGCATTCATGGTTGCTTTTTATTTGCCATGTCTCCAGTGTTAACCCTCTTGCTTTGAGAGAGCAAGTACCTCACCTGACTCCTACAGACATCTCCAGCAGTGCCCAGGACCATGCCAGGCAAATGGTGACCACCATCATGTGTTCCACAATTACACATCCTGTAGTAAATATGTGAGAAGCACAGTTCTACAGACGTTATGATAAAATGTTATGTCCAAAAGTTTTGTCACTTTCTGCCACATATAATTCAAAATGAAGATCATTCTCAGCAACCAGAAAATGCTGACATTCCAGAAAAATGCCAACACCTCTCTGAAGGGATGTACAGTTACTGTGAAGAGTCCCAGAGGACTTATGCAGAAGGACTTCAATCACATCAGTGTGGAACTCATTCACCTTGGAAAGAATAAAAAGAGGTTCTGAGGGCTTCCCTGGTGGCACAAGGAATTAAGTCTCAGCACTCTGAAGCTGTCAGCAGCCACTGCAGCACGAGTTCAATCCCCAGCCAGGGAGGTAACACACAAGGCACAGCAGACCTCTCCTGTCTTGCCCGCTGTTTCCGGCAGCAGTGTATTCCAGTAGATCTGCCTGTTCTGCTCCCCAGTCTGTCTCTGGTGAATCCTCTCACCCCTCCTCTCCCCTGTGCCTCTGGCCTACACCCCAGTATAAATAAATGAAATAATTTTTTCTAAAAAAAGAAGAGGTTCAGGGCCTCCTCTGATGGTGCAGGCGGTTGAGCGCCACACTGTGAAGCTGCCCACAGCCTAGGCAGCGCCGGTTCCCTCCCGGCCAGTAGGCGAGGATCCCACATGGTGCGGCAGACCTCTCCTGTCAGGCCCGCTGCTCCCCTCAGCAGTGTGTTTCATCAGTCTGCCTGTTCTGTTCCCCGCTCTGTCTCTGGTGAATCCTCTCACCTTCCTGTGCATCTGGACTGTACCCCGATTCTTGTATAAATAAATAATTTTTTAAAAAATCAAGAAACTCCTTATTAAAAAAAAGAAGATGTTCTGGGGTTGACAAATGGTGGGTAAACATAAAAGGAACTGGCTACTCTTCACTCTGTAGTCACTTACAGAACCTGATCAAAGGTGTGACAGTGGCTTCTGCGATAAGGTGGATCTGTGGATGCTTCTTTGCCCACCAATAGCGTTATTTAGGAGAATGGATCTCTTGTCAAAATCCAAAATTTCTTGCTAGTAAAATACATCTGCAGGGTTCGAATGAGGCCAGGCATTGCTTGTTCAATATCTCAAATCCAGAAAGATGAGTTAATTCTTAAAGGAAATGACATTGAACTTGTATCAAATTCAGCTGCTTTGATTCAGCAAGCCATAACAGTTAAATACAAGGATATCAAGAATTTCTTGGATGGTATCTATGTTTCTGAAAAAGGAACAATTCAGCAGACTGATGAATAAGATCTAAGTGGAACAGCTACAGAAACAGCAAAATTCTGGATGATTCCTCAGACCTATTTGTGGTATCTTAGGATGCAATAAAGCATAATTGATTTGGGACTTTCTTCTTAAACTGATTATCCCTTAACTTTTCAGCAAGTAAACAGTTGAGAAGAAAATTCTAATGTGCTGAGAAAAATAAATTTCAATATCATATTATAACATGCTTTGGACAAAAAAAAACTTTAAGCCAACAGCTCCTATTAAGGATTTAGAAAATTGTTTTAATGTTAACTGAAGAATCTATTCTGTAAATATGCTATATGAAATAGTAATTTAGCATTCAGTACTTTAATTGATCTATGCCAGGAGTGCTCATCCTTCTCAGAGTAAGTCCCTTAATTCTATCCTCATTTTCTTAAGATTTTGTCCAAATGATACTTTCTCAATGCCATCTGTCCTGGCAACCCTTTCTAATATTCCAACACACATATGCATGCAACACACATGCACACACATATGTTGTATCCCTTTCCTGTTTTATTCTCATCCTTAGCACTTATCATTCTCTAACAAATATTTTACTTATTTCTGGTTTTATTGTGTACATCCTCCACTAGAATGTAAATTACATAAAAACAGTTTTATTCAAAAACTATATTCATATTTACACAAAGGGAACACCATGGTAAATGTAAAATAAATGCTTATTACACAGGAGATTTACAAGTAGAGAAGTTATACTTGTGATCCCAGGTGCCCTCTTAGCACACTAAGAGGCAAGCTTAGACAAACCTGGACTAGATGCAGGAACTAAAAAGGGACCTATCCTTTAGTTATTTTACATAATTCTAGAAGCGCTAAAGAGAAAAGGCAATGGTTGACTCTGTTGATAGTAATAACTTCTTGAGTTCATATCAAGAACTTCTGTTTGAGAAAACTAAGAAAGGTATTCGCAGTTATCTGTCCACATCTGAATAGAAATGAGTTGTTCACACCACCGTGCCACCCCAAGTTCTTTATTCACTTCCCAAGATTGTATGAATTTACATCCAACCAAAGTATTTTGGGAATCAGCAAAGATGTTTTTTTCCACTCTCCTCACTGTTGTATCCAAGTTCTTAGAATGGCTTCTGGCAAGTATTAGGCACTCAATAAATATTTATTGCATGAATGAGTAAATGAAACAGTGCCAATCAACTAGGTGTCTTGCCCTGGATCATTTCTCTCATTCTATATCATCAGTGAAGACATGAGTTGTGTAGTTCAATACTAGATTTTATTGCAAATTTATATATTCCAGTCCAAAGAACAAGCTGATAGTAGCAAAATTTTCATAATAACAACCTTAAAGTCTTTTTCATTAATTACAGTATGATATACCCTACTAGTGATTTCTTGCTACAGATTAGTTACTACACTTGATGGGATTGTTAGACACTAGTCTTTTTCTTCATATCATTTGGCTCCATCTAACTTATTTAACCCCATTTATACTCAGATGATATCATTACTTCATACGGAAGTTCTTAACTTCTTGTTTTTATAAGGCATTCAGCTATTGAGAAAGATACCGTACATCTTTCACTCTAAATATAAATATAGAGAGAGTGAGAGGCCCTCATAAACAGGCTTTCACTCACCTGCTCATATGGAATTTTTTCCATAAGAAAAAAATTATTGCATGATATTACACACTTCTACACCTTCTCTTTCACTCTTAAACTAAATCATCCCTTAATTTTATATATTCTGAGAATATTTTTTTAGAAATATTTGACACTTCCTTACTTCATTTTCTTTGGCATTCTCTAAAAAAAATCTTTTCATTATAACAATTCTGCATATAAATGAAATATAATTCATCAAACCAGAATGTTGCAACCTCCATCTTTTTATGACAACTGCATGTGGTCTATTAGCAATCTGAATGAGAAAAAAAAATGGAGTTGAAATATTTTATTAGTAATCAATTCTGTATCATTTACAAATAAGTTTGACAAAGGCATCATGAATTCTGGAGAAAAAGAAAGGAAATGAAGAATATGCCTGCAGGCAAATTGTAGATCTGAGATATATAACAGGGAGAGGTAGGGAGGGGGTAAAAACAAGGGAGAGAACCCAAGGGACTATGATGATGGTTCACAGGTGAGGTGGTGGTGGGAGAGCTATGGGATTATACCTGAGAGGAGAAATCAAATATTGGACAAAAATAAATAACAATGTAAGGAAAAAATAATATGTCTGCATAATGTGCAGATAATACCTTCGTATCTCAACTTCACAATCATTCAACTCGGTTTCTCTCTCTCTCTCTCTCTCTCTCTCCTCCCTCTCTATTTTTATATTTAGTAAGAGACAATAAATATTCTATGTATATTTAGTAAGAGACAATAAATATTCTGTGTAAATCATTCCTTACTTGTGCTAGTTTACTAGGACTGTAGGACTGCCATAACAAAATAGTACAGACTGGATAACTTAAACATCAGAAATATATTTTCTTTTAGAATCTATAAGTCCAAACTCAAGGTGTTGTCAGCCTCTTTTCTCCTGATGTTTCTTTCCTTGACTTGTAGATGATGATGACATTCTCAATGTGATCTAACATGCAATTTCCTTTGTGAGCTTGTATTTTTCATGTCTCTTGTGTGTCCAGATTTCCTCTTCTTACAATGACACCAGTCAGATTGGATTAAGGTCCACTCTAAACACCACATTTCAACTTAATCACCTATTTAAAGGCTCTATCTATGAATATAGTCATATTCTGAGGTATTAGGGTTAATCTGTCAACTTAGGAATTTTGGAAGAATAAAATTAAATGCCTAACACATATGTATGAAACAATGCAGTCATAAAAGTATAATTCAATGTATGTTATGGTGAATAATAGATAAGGTGGTTAGATATTTGTGGTTGTCTGGCATTTGGAAAAATAGGATAGCAGACCTCAATAGGATGCAATTTGACTTAAAAGGAAAGGACTTGTGCAGTAGACTTGAAGAAAAGGTGGAAAGAATAAATTGTCATCTTCAATGACTTGAAAATATAGCTAAAGACAATAGAGAATGATCTCTCTGGAACATTAAGTATTAAGGAGTGGTAGTAAGCAAGAGTAAGAATAGGATTGCTATGTGGGTAGACAGAAGTAGATAGGAATTTAAGCTAGGAAAGACTTCACAATCATGCTGAGGAATCTGGATTTTACTCTTTCAGTAACAGGAAAGTATTACGATCAAAGTACTTTGGAAAACTCTTGTTTACGTGCATCATTCATTTTTGAAGCTTTATATTAATAAAAACCTCAACCATAAAGCATTTTGCTTTCGGCAGGTGTTGGAACATTTCCTATTTTATAATAACACCCTCTACTTAGTTAAAATTTTCATATAATAATCCTTAAGATTATTAAGGGTTTACTTTGGTCACATGATCAGCCTTAACATATTTTAACACCCTTGGACCGCTTATGTCAGTGTTTCTCTAAATATAGTCTTTGGTTCCTTAATTATGCACAGATTTATTCTCAGGAGTTGAAAAAAAATTTTGTAACTTATAGGTTTTTAACATGGGGCTCTTAAAGATGGATGAGAAAATAATAACAGCTCATTGTTACAGACTTAACTGAAATGTGACATTTCTTTCTAAAAATAATTGGCAACAAAACAGGCATACATTTTTATGGGACATTGTAATTGTGAAAATATTGAATATTTTTATGCTAATCATTAAGTCAAAACTACAGGAGTTTCTCAAACTTAATGCTAGATCTTATTTATTGTGTTAATAAAGATGCATCTATATTAACTATTAAGATTTTGTAAAATTTTTGATTATTACAATTCTGTATAATTAGTTTTCTCTATACACCTTGGAGTTTATTTTTATGTATTTAAGTATTATTCTGAGGTGAAGTCCATAAGCTACGTCAGATTGCCAGCGCATTCTATAGGATAAAAGTGGTTAAGAATCCATGCTTTTGAAGGGGTCCACATATTACCCAAGTCGGAGAGGAGAGAGAGAATAGCCTTGTATTATTTCTCTTTGCCATAAAAAAACCCATATTTAGCTTCTGCTTTGACTAGTAAACCATCTACTTCTGTATTTACAGACTTTGAGACAATACCTCTGAGCCTTCCTAGATAGCTTCTTATCACTTGAAAGTTGACTGAAAATGGATTCTTTTATTTCATTTGCCCTGGAGTCAGAACAGAGAAGAAGAAATCAGGTTGAGAAAAGTAAAGCATACTAAGGAAAATTCTAGCAATTAAATGTTAGTTCAAAAAAATATTTATTCTCTTGATTTTTATTACTTTAGGGTGAAAAACAACATATTGAATGAATTTATCATAAGGTTGCATGATGCTTACAACTTTTTGGCACATCCTTTAAATGAGTTCGGCTAGGAATGAGATGTAAATATATAGTTTCTACTTAACCAACCACCAGATAATATCTTTAAATGTAATGAAATAATGTCTGAGCACTTCAGAGGGAAGCTGCTATGTAAGTAAAAACTACAGCCACTATTATTTTTGTAAATATTTGGATATTCGGATTTCACAGAAACATTTAATACTCTTTTCAGTGACCTACACATAGAAAAATGCAATCAAAGCATATTGCAATAGAAATACCCACTCCATTCATTTCTGTGAGAAGTAATGGAGTCTCCATGAATAGCTTGCTGAAATTCCTATAGCTTTATCAAATGAGACCCTGGCCAGTTTTTCCAACAATGTTTAAAGCCTCCTTAGTGATTTCACTGCATTTATAGAAAGACCTCAACAATCAAGAAGGAAATGTGTGTTTTGCTGTTTCTTGGCTCACTTCAGTACCTGGTTTTATCAAGCTGCTGCACAGCACTCTGTCTTGAAAGATGCCCGTGTGACTTGGATACCATTTCACAGAGTCACACTGGATCCTCTTATGTCTCGCCAATTAAATTATCTTCTCCACCTTTTATTCCTGCCAAAGAGGTTCAGGCTGAGATTAGGTCACAGTCTTCTTAAGTTGTTCTTTGAAATACTGTGGAAAGCTTGTGAAGAATCTGGACGTGCATAATCATGAATGCCTAGTCTTCCCCAGCCATGCAGTAGATAATTGAATTTCTTTGCAGAAATTCCTCCAGTTCTGTACCTATGATCTATGAATACTGAAGAGTTCCCTGTAATTTTTTTAAATTGAATTATAGCTCTTCCTAAAACATGTGGTCAACATGAGATTCACTATCACAGCACCAAATGAACCACCAGCCTGGCATTATAGCAGCTAAAAGGGGCTTCTTAAGTTGGTCCTCTGAAGGAACTCTGGGGACCAATAATTGATTCTGCCATATGTTTTTGTATGACTCTCTCTATCCTGACACATCTCAAGCAAAATTACATTTTTGTGAACTTCACTCACAAATATATCAGCTTCTGAAAGAAACCTAATCATTCTCAGCCGCTGTTCACACACACATCCCTTCCCTACCTACCAACAAAATCGTAGGCACATATTGTGTAAGTGCTACAGCCTTACTTTCTGTTTCTGCAGAAACACTCATTTGGACCCTTAGTGGCCAGTGCCCCTTACCTGCAGGGAATTTCACACAATGAGAATATCTAGCCCATATTATGGAAACTATAAAAGCAAAAAAGCAGTCTTTGCTTAAATGTTCGTTTACACAATTTCTGGCAACTTAGAATATTGATACAAGATAAAGATAAATGAGTCTATTGATGGTCCCAGACTTTCTGTGGTCAGACTTAATGATTTTTCCTATCATGGACTTGTGACTTTAAGATGGTATGGATGTAATACATATTCAGGGAACTCCCTGGTGGCACAAGGGGTTAAGCATCAGCACTATGAAGAAATCCGCAGCCTCTGCAGCACAAGTTCCATCCCTGGCCAGGGAGATGACCCACATGGCGCAGCAGACCTCTTCTGACTAGCCCCCTGTATTTCAGTAGATCTGCTTGTTCTACTCCCTACTCTGTCTCTGGTGAATCCTCTCACCCCCTCCCTCGCACTTCTGGCCTGTACCCGAGTTCTTGTATGCATAAATAAATAAATCTTTTAAAAAAAAAGAAAGTAATACATATTCAGTAGAATTTGTACCTCAGACTTTGAATTTTGATCTTTCTTCGGGCCAGGAATATGCACTAGGGTCCTCTCAAGTTCCTAGGCAGCAGGAACTGCCCATCAATCCCGTGACCGGGAGGGGAAATAACCATACTCTGTAGACTGTTTTTCATTTTCAGTACAGTAGTCAATAAATTAAATGAGATATTTAGCACTTTATTGTAAAATAGCCTTTTCATTAGATGAGTCTGCCCAACTGTAGACTAATGTAGGTGTTCTGAGTATGTTTAAGGTAAGCTATGAAGCTTGGTAGGCTAAGTGTATCAAACATATTTTCAATATATTATTACTATTATCGTTTAACTTACAGTGATTTATCAGGACATAATCCCAATGTAAGTAAAGGAAGTTCTGTTTATGTTTTTCCAGGACTCACGCTCTATTAAGTATTCTCCATCCCAAGAATTATTATAAAAGATATAGCATAATAAAGGGCTTTAAATTAGGCAAAGGAACAAAAACAAGAGATGATCTTACTCGGAATATATTCTTTTGAGATGTCTTTTTTTATTTGAAGAACAGACACTCTTTGTATTTCACATGTCAAACTGTACTCATGACAACTCCCTGTGTTACTTGAGCTGTTTATGAAGGTGACGAAGTTACAGAAGATACACTGTTCACTTTCCTGAGTTTTGACAGTGCTGTTCTAAAACACTCCTCATTGTAAAATAGATTTTGCTTCCATAAAAATAGATTCCATAGGTGTCATCCAGCAAAAAAAATACTCATGGGAGAAGACAATGGAATGTTCTCTTGCTTTCATGGTTAAGGACATTTACTCATTCATATTCCACAGGAATATTTTGTTTGTTTTACTTTTAAATATTGGTGAAGGGGTAGCAAGATGTCAAGTACTCAAATATACTTCCTTCTTCTCCTTGACAACATCCCTACACACACTCTCTCTCTTTCACACACGCCACTCGTAAGTGATCTTTTTTTCTCACCACCCATTTTTTTCTCAAGTCCCATTTTTCTCCCATATGCTCCCTTTCCTTGCCCTCGCCATCTTTTCTCTATAATCTACCCTTCTAGCCAAATGGACATCTTTAAAAATACCTTCAAGACAGTCTCCAAGAGTTAATTTGCTAATTTTAATTACAGTAGATAAAAAATTTTAAAACTGGGCAAAACTTTAGCTGTGTTTAGATATGTAAAAAATTAATTGCCAATTACTGATGTAACTAGTGACATCCTTCAGTATATTTAACATTTAAAACAATATTTAATGATAAACTCTTGCCATTTGCAGCAATGTAGATGGAGCTGGAAGGCATTATTTGAAGCAGAATAAGTCAGGAGAAAGAAAATATCAGATATATATGGAATACTTACATATGGAATATAGATAACCTAAACAAAGATTCAGATAAAATCAAATTAAGAACTAACCTTAGAAAGTTGACTATAGAACAGAGGCTTCCAGAAGGGAAGGCGGGGAAGGGGAGAGTACAAAGTGGAGAGGGAATGCAATGGACTATGGTTGTGGACCAAGGATGATTAGATAGTGGGGACAGTGTGGTTAAAAAAAGGGGGGGAGGGCCTCCCCTAGTGGTGCAGCGGTTGAATGCTGGGCTGTGAAGCTGCCTGCAGTCTCTGCAGCACTGGTTTGATCCCCAGCCCCAGGGTGAGAGTCCCACATGAAGTGCAGACCTCTCCTGCCACCCACTGCTCCCCTCAGCAGTGTGTTTCATCAGTCTGCCTGTTCTGCTCCCTGCTCTGGCTCTGGTGAATTCTCTCACCTTCCCGCGCTTCTGACTGTACCCAGTGCTTGTATAAATAAATTAAAAAATCTTAAAAAAAAAAAAAGAAACTTCAATTAAAAAAAGGGGGGCATTTGGATTGTTTCCAAGGCTTAGCAATTGTAAACAGTGCTGCTATAAACATAGGGGTGCAGGTGCTCTTTGGAATTGATGTTTCTGCACATGCAATTTGCAGCAACATGGATGGCGCTGGAAGGGATCATGCTCAGCAAAATAAGCCAGAAAGAAAAAGAAAAATACCGGATGGTCTCACTCATAGCAGGAATTTAGAAAACTTAAATAAGGGACCAGGAAAATGAATAACTATAAGAAAGTGAAAATCATAATCAACAAAAACTATGAACCAGAGACACTCTATGGGAGGTGGGGGGCGGGGAGGGGAGGGATTGAGGTCAAAATAAGGGGATTGCAATTGTATGGGGAATATAAAAATAAAATTTATTTTAAAAAAATTAAAAAATAAAAATAAAAATAAAAAATAAATAAAATAAGGGGGGAGATCCTGTACTTCTAAAACACAAATAAATGTTGTAAACAATATTCCTCCAATAAAATATAAAATATAATAAATAGTATTTAAAAATCATATTCTTATACAAGTCTTGTTTTATATAATATATAAAAGCACATATGTATTTATACAAATATTAAAAGTCCTTATTGATCCTTTCTTTCTCTTTGAACCTCAGTTCCCACTTACCCACTTACTAGCTCAAGAAGTTCTATTCTCAGTGAGTTTCTTTCTGATACTCAAATAATAATGGACATTTTCCTATATGGGGGTCTTTTGTTGTGCTTTCTACAAATTTAGAAATCTGATCTTGTCATCAGATCTTCATATGACTGGCTCTTTGTTGCCAGACAGATCACAGTTCAAATACTGCATTCTCAGGTATGTCAGGTATGTTATGTTGTAGTCAAAGGACAGATTGAGTATGATTTCAATATATAAGAATTTGACACATATACTTGTTTTCTATTCTATATCTTCTATTGTCTTTTTAGCTAAACCATTATGTGTTATTTAAGGATACTGTAAAGATTATAATATCTATCTTTAATTTACCATAAGCTAGCATAAATTAATATGATGCAATTTCACATACAATATAAAAATATTTAAGCCATAGTCCTATTTAAATCATTTTCATTTTTTGTATATTGTTGACATTATTACTCTTTAATGATTTATTAATTCACAACATCCTTTTACTATAGTTCAGTTTTATAATCAATTATGGTTTAAGGATTAAAGAAAAATAATATTTCACATTAATCTATATGCTTAACACTTCCAGTGCTAATACTTCTTTAGTGGATGGATATTCTGGTATCATTCCTCTTCAACTAGAAGAGCTCACTTTAACATTCTTTTTTTTTTTAATGTTATATATTTCTTACATCGTTTTTCATTTTTGCACAATATATGCATTTTCATCTTGGTTATAGTCCCCATACAATTCCCACCACTCTTGTTTTTATCCTGCTCCCTTCTCTCCCCCCTGCAGTGTGTCCTTGGTTTATAGTTGCTTATTGATTTTGATTTTTACTTTATTATAATTAGTCTTTTTCCTGGTCCCTTATTTAGGTTTTCTAAATTCATGCAAAGAGTGAGAAAATAGGTAAGCTATGGTAACAACACAAATGCCCCAAAAATAAATGACTGGATCAAGACAATGTGGTACATATGCACAGTAAAATATTACTCAGCAATCAAAAAAGATAAACTCATGCAATTTGCAGCAACATGGATGGAGCTGGAAGGGATCATGCTCAGTGAAATAAGCCAGAAAGAAAAAGAAAAATACCAGGTAGTCTCATTTTAACATTTTTAATATTGCAAGCAACAATTTTACTCAGCTTTAATATATTACCTTCTTTATTGGAAAAAAATATTCTGGATATAGAATTCTGGTTGACAGCTTGCTTTTATTTTTCTTTTAGTACTTTAAAAATAATGTTATATTGTCATCTAGTCTCCATTGATTCTAGATTTTCATATCACCTTAAAAATCAGATTTGGAAATACATTGGTCAATATTTCTTCAAATTTTCTTTCTGTCCTATTGTCCTTTCAGATTCCACCAATATCCATTGAAGACAACTTGACAGTGTCTCAAACATTGTTGAATCTCTTAGTTGTTTTCTGTTTTCTTCTCTGTGCTTCAGTTTGGGTTATATGTATATACTTGTACTGGCTAACAGTGTATAGATCTTTTCTTCTGTTGTTACATACAGTACAATTAATCCCATCCAATAAATACTGATTTCTGATATTGTGCTTAGGTTTCTATTTGGTTTTTTTAATAAATTCCTGTTAAATTCCCTCATCTTTTCATCTATTATAAAAATCTTTTTCTATGCATATTTAACATATTACTAATAGCTATTTTTAATTTTTCATTAGGAAATGGCAAAAATGTAGGTCTTTTTATTTCTGTTTTTCTCTTTCTCACATTACTCTGTTTCTTCACACACCTACAAATTTCTGATATACACTAGGTATTATAAATAATATGTTTGTTGATTTCCTCTGAGGTTTACTGAGTTATTTAACAAGCAGATTATTTTATAATTTAGAGATTTGGTTTTATTCTCTCTTAGAGTGGGATTATGTTGATTTGGCACCTAATCTGAGGAAATCACATAATCCTAGACATAGTATTTATTCTTAAGATATAAAGAGGCTCAGTATCTACTAAACCCCTTAAATATGGTAGGATTTGAACTCCAAATTTTCTTACCTCTGCAGTGAAATCTCTGCTTAGCAACTTTAGCATTCTAGCTATTGTTTTCTCCCTGGGCAATTTAAAACACCACATGCACAATGGAGAAAAGAATTTTATAGGCGTGTTTTGATATCCTTCACTGCTGTTCTCTTTTCCCCAACACTCTGGAGGTCCTGAACTCATCCTCTGAACCATGAAGGCAATGAGGCTGTGGTTTTCTGCTTCAATTTTAGCTGATCCACACTATGCTTGCCCATTTATTTACTGGCCCATTCACATTTTACTTGTACTTTTGTCTGGTTTTTCCCACTAAAGTATAATCTCTGAAAGAATAGATTTCTTACCCGGCATGACTATATTTCAGCAAGTGTTGCAGTGCATAACCATATAGTAGATTCTCAAATAATTACATTACTAGCACATTACATACCATATGAAAATGGCTTTAGATTAGCTAAATTTGTGATCACACTCATCATTACAATACTATTAAAAGTAAAATAGGCAAAATGTTTGTCTGAATCTACAGCTAGAAAAAAATCTAACAAGTTGAAAATTAAAATGCTAATCTCAGATTCAAAAGGATGTCTTAAGAAACTAGTATATAAATTTATATTATGCTCAGATGGCATATTACTATTAGAAAGTAGTCAATGTTACTGACCAATAAAATTAATTAACTCCATAGTAATATTCTGTATCCCACCTTATTGCCAAAGAAGATATGTACAAACTCTACATTTATGTATTATGGAGAAATAATAACTTTTCCCTCCAAGAATGTTAAACAGCCATCTCAGCTAAATTCTTTCCTCTACATCAAGACATCAACCTAATCTGTCATTGCAGCAGCTCTCACTGGCCATTCTGTGAGCTATCCTTCCATCTGAGCCATTTGAGAGCCTATACTCCTAACTTTCACTCTCAGAAAAATAATGAGCACAACTATCTAATTCTACTGTCCTCCTTACGCTAAAGAAGCAATCTCATAACAACAAGTGTTGTGTATCATATATAACACTTTAGGTAACCATACACAAATGTCAATCACCAAATACACCTTCTCAGTCATTCTTAGGTCAACAAATTGTCTAATTACTCATATTTCAAAAATTCTAGGGGGGAAATATCTAGGGGGAAAATCAACCTCTGCTTAATTTTCTCTGTTTGCAGTATTTTAATAATTGGCATAGTAAATGTATAAAATTTATACTTTTGTAAATCTGTTGTCTGTTACTGAATTGTGCTTCTTTCCATTGATAGAAATTTTATTGTAAATGCCATTTAAATGTCATTAAAATACCCATTTTGTGGTCTGATGTATACAAAGATGTTTTGGGTCACCACAGTCATTGGAATTCACTCACACCCTAGAAAATATTTCATTCTGATCATAACATCATATTTTTCCTTTCATGAAAAGCTAACAATCCATAGTCATATGTTGTTTCTTTAAGCCATGATTTCTAAATTGAGTGTCTAGCATTTATAATCAACTGCTTCATTTAATTCAGGTCGATTTTAAATGCTAGGCATTCATTTGGTGGGCTGTGAGCAGCTTGTGCTTTTGTTAGATCTACAGCATAAAGAAACAATTTTTCTTTTCCTGATCCTATAGCTGTCTGGGAAAGGTGACACACAGTGAGACATAATGATAAGAAAGGCTACAGTTGCCCTAGGCAGTCAGATACCAAAGCCAAATGATTAAACCATTCCGTAGCATTCCCCCAAAGACAAAAATAAAAAATAAAAAATAATAAGTTTAGAATGCTTAGCACTAAAAAAACAAAACTCTAGGACAAAATTTACACATAGTGTATGTGTTTTGCCCTGCTAACACCACCCTATGCCTCTACAGTTACTCTTATTAATAAGAGTTCTGGAAGCAAGAAATAATAATTTTTTAAATGTCCATTTGCTAGAATTCTCTTCTTTGTTGTTTGCAAATAGCAACTAGATTAATTTTGGAAGATTATAAATGGATTTAGAATTTCTATGTCTCCCCATGAGGAAGATCATTTTTCCTGTTTCAAGCAACATGCCTAAAAGACACTCTAATTCATTTTGTTGATTCTTTTTATTTATTGTTCCAATTCAGGCACATTAAAGAGTAAAGGAAATGCTAGATTAATTATAAGTGATTGATGGGTTTACCTGGCAACTTCAATAGCTATTTGCTCTTGCAAACCAAACTCTTAATCCTCAGCCTAACGTGCAGATTCATAACTTGGGTAGACGGGTTTTAGGTCCCTGGAGCACTCTCCATATTGACACTCTTTGTTTTAGGTAGAGGAGTGGGGAGAAAGAAAATGAATATTTTTATAGTTCACCTTCTTTTGGAAATTCAGGAGTTAACTCCTTTTGCTTTATTATCTTCAGCTTAGTTGAAGGCAGGTAGCAGTCCTCTCTAGAGACATTTCTGTCAGCACTTCAATAGCTCCCTCAAATGAACAGTCACATTCAATAGGGTTAGAGAAAATAGAGTACATATTTGCTTTAACAGAGGAAAACCTTTACAAACGAAACATGTTCTTTTAAAAATATGTAAGCATCAAGTTTTAAAGTTAAAAGCGACTGAGAAAATCCTGCAACATGATGTCGGCATTACCCGTGTATGCTTCACTCCAGTTTTTCTGCTGCTGGACTGAGCTGCTCTTGTGCCAGACAGTCTTCCCCATGGGAGTGACCTGTCCCATCCTGTTGGCCTCCATTCACATCCCCAAACTCATTTTAGTCTTTCCTGAAAGGAGATGATAAAACTTCACTAATCTCTTAGCAAAATTCTTGCTATCTCTGAACAATGTGCTCATTAACACCTTAAAATCCCAACCCATTTCCCAACAAAACTGGACCTCCTGGAGTAAGGTTTGAACGGATTTGACTTCCCCTTTTTAGGATGACAATAGCTTGTATTTTAACTGCTTCTGGGGGTCATCCATTTCAAGATTTCATTGTGAAATTTATGCATTTTCATTTCTCCTATTCTTTTTATCTTTCCTCCTTCTTACTGCCTAATGTCTGCCTTCTCTTAACTATTCTCTGGTTCATTATTTCCTCTTATTTCTTGACTGTTTTAAGTGTACCAGGAGCTACCTAAAAGATTGTTAAACCTTCAGAGGACCCCCAGTACTCTCACATTAGCCCAATGATTTTCACTTGTTTTCTCTCTGTTACTCTCATTAAGGCTTCCTTACTAGCATACACTATCACCCCATTACTAAAATAATATAAAAAAGTACCCACGTTCATCTTCCTTTTGCCACATCAAAAGAACTTTCAAATTGTGAAGAAATAGAATAAGAGGAAATCTAAAAATTGCTCTCCTCACCATTAGATAACAGTTACTGTTCATTCCAAAGTCTCTTTTTTAAAAACTTCTTAGAAATCCCTAGGATTCCTCCAGAAAATCCTGATTCCATGAGCATCTTAGCCAATTCAGAAGCCCTGTCTCTTAATTTCATCAATAGTTACACAGGAAAATAGTGTTGACTAAAAGAGTTGCTCTACATAGGCATTTTGAAGTTACTCTACCTGTGAAATAGTTCAAAAGTGTTATCAAATGTTTTATCTCAATTAGATTATGTTTATAATATGGCTTGAAATTGCTTACAGAAGGATTAGGTGACATTTTGTAAAAGATGTGAAATTTATTAGAGTCCATGCCAGCAATTCCATTCTGAATTATCAAGAAAATAATATATTATGTCATACATATAATATATTGTATATATATAACCAACGTGTATGGTTCACTAGGATGTCTTTAATAGAAGATTAAAACTACCTGAAATAAGAGGGAATTGAATAACTTATGCTGCATCTATAATGAAATAGATGCAACCACTATTAAAAAACAATCAAGAGTGCTGTTGTTATTGAATGATTTCATGCTACCTTCTTTTTTTTTCTCCATGATTTTTTTCAAAGTACTACTTTTATTTTATTTTTTTACTGTTTTATTTTATATAATTCTTACATCATTTTTCATCTTTGCACAATGTATGCATTTTCATTATGGTTATTTTCCCCATAAAATTGCACCTCCCCCTTATTTTGACTCTAGTCCTTCCTTTCCCGGCCCCTCTCCCTCCCCACCCTCGGTAGCGTGTCTCTGGTTTATAGTTGCTTGTTGATTTTGATTTTTACTTTGTATTGATTAGTCTTTTTCCTGATCCCTTATTTAAGTTTTCTAGATTCCTGCTATGAGTGAGACCATCCGGTATTTTTCTTTTTCTTTCTGGCTTATTTCGCTGAGCATGATCCCTTCCAGCTCCATCCACGTTGCTGCAAATTGCATGTGTTTATCTTTTTTGAATGCTGAGTAATATTCCATGGTATATATGTACCACATCTTCTTGATCCAGTCATCTATTTTTGGGCGTTTGGGTTGTTTCCAAAGCTTAGCTATTGTAAATAGTGCTGCTATAAACATAGGGGTGCGGGTGCCCTTTGGAATTTATGTTTCTGTGTCATTTGGGTAAATATCTAGGAGTGGAATTGCTGGACATGTGGAAACTCTATCTTTAGTAGGTCAAGAAATCTCCATACAGCTCTCCATAGTGGTTAGACCAGTTTGTAGTCCCACCATCAGTGCAGGAGAGTTCCTTTTCTCCACAACCTCGCCAACATTTGTTGTTGCTAGTTTTTTTAATATGGGCCATAGAAGGAAATATAGGCGAAAACTACATGACATGCACCTCAAAGACATCTTTATAGACCCATCACTCAAAGCAGTGATAGTGAAGGCAAAGATAAACAGCTGGGACTACATCAAATTAAAGAGTTTCTGCACAACAAAAGAGACAACAACCATAACAAAGAGAAAGCCCACCAACTGGGAGAACATTTTGCACACACACTAATGATAAAGGACTAATCACAAAAATCATGCTACTTTTCTGAAGGAAAAAAGAGTGTGTTTTAAACAGCATATTTGACATGATGGTACTCAACATTTTTGTAAAATTATAGTTTTATATCTGTATTACAGTTATATTTTGCTAGATAAATTACATATAGATAGCTAGATAGACAAGATAGAGAATGGTTTGTTACTGATAACATGTAAATGGCAGATTTGTGAGTAATTTTCATTTTTCTCCTACAGTTTTTCAAATAGTAAACATTGCTTAATTTTAAAGTTAATGAATTTAAATCATTTTTTTTTTGTAAAAAACATCTCATCAACTAAAGACAGGCAAGCTGAGAAGGTGTAATTAAATGAGTTTTGAAGAAACAGAAATAGATTTCAAGGTGAATACAATAATTTCCTTTCCGTCAGAAGGAACAGCAAGAGTAAGACTGTTAGATGTTGGGGGAAATGTTAGAGAGAATGGCATTTTGTAACAGCTGCAAGTAGTGCAGTGTGGCCAGACCGTACAATAAAATGGAAATAAGTTGGTGTGACAGACAGGAGGCAAATCTTGAAATACCACATATGCCAGGTGAGTTTAAATTTTGTCATGAAGGAATGTGGAGTTTCTTTTAAAAGACTGACATGATAGGATTGCATTTTTAGAAAGATCAATCTGGCAGTACTGTGTAAAATGAATTGGCAACCTATTACAGTACACTCTGCAAGAAATGGCAAGGTCCCAGACTAAAGCAGTGGCAATGTGATTGGAAAAAAAGAACCAAGTTTATAGCTCCTTATTAAGTAGAAATGTGGGATTTAGCAGGTTGGGGGCAGGTGCAGGTGCCAGTGATAACCTCTGAGATTCCAGCTAACATGTGGAATAGATAACCGCTATTCACTAAGACAGGAAGAAGAGAGGAGGGCCAGAGGGGAACACAGACTTGGTGCTAAACAGGTTGCATTTAGAGATTTACCCTCAGCTCCTCCCTGTGATGGTGCCCAGCAGCAACTTCACGTAAAAGTCTGGTGCACTGGAGGAGGATTGGGTAGGCAGATGGGAATTTAAGAATCTTCTTCCCATTTATCATTTTTTTTGAGAGATTATTCTTTATTTGTTCTTCCTATGACTTTCATTGCACAATCTCAAAGCAACCAGCCGTTCTCCACCTTCTCTATATGAAACTGTTCCCCTTGAAATTATATGCAATGATTTCAAGTTGCTAGGTCCAAAGACAGTGAAAACTGTGGGAATGAATACAGAAGAATGTGACGTGAGAATGATGGGGACCCAGGAGACCACTTTGTAATCATCATTCCATAATGTTCTGTTGAAAGGAACCCAGGGAGGAGACTGAAATTTATCAATAGATGGAATAAAAAGCTGAAGAAACTGTAAGGGCAGGAACGGGCACTGTGCAGGTTTTCTGATCCCATGCAGACCGGGTAAAGGAGGAGTCAGAGTCCTCAGTGGTTTTGCAGGTTTTTTTATTTGGGGTTCACCAGGCATATGGCAGGCAGGGGTGGCCTGCCAGCCTCCCAGCCCCCAGCAAGTCTTCACTCTATCTGGGCTCTCTGGTGATCTCGGCTTCTCTTCGGCTTCTGCTTCGGCTGCTACTGCTGCTACTGCTGCTGCTGCTGGCGTCCCCATGACACCGCCCTTAAAAGCACAGTCTTAGCTCAGCTGAATCCCATCTACCTATGCCCACACCCTATTCCAGGTGCCTGCTATCAGGCATGCATTCAGGACCACAAGGATCCATCATCTATCCTGATGGCAGAAGGGCAGAGAAGCCTGATATTTTCTTTACCCTACAGAAACCATTGTCTAAGACTTATCAAATGTGAGAATTTTAAACACAGGAGTGGCAGAATCATGGTGGGATTTCAATGCTCTTGAAACCAAAGCCAAGTCAAATAGCATAAGGTCTGAATATTGTCCATGGACTTCCTATCCGGAAAGTCAATGGATATCATCTGGAGGGTAAATGATTGTCAGGCTTTTCTGCCCTCCAGCCATTAAGATTGATGATGGATCCCTGTGGTCCTGAATGTGTGCCTGATGGCGGGCACCTGGAGTAGGGTGTGGGCATACGTAAGTGGGTTCATCTGGGCCTGAGTAAGGCCTATAAGGGTGGCATCACGGGGACACCAAGAGAACAAGCGAGGAGAACAGAACCAGCAGAGAAGCAGAGGCCATGAGAGAATGCTAGAGAGCCTAGTAAAGAGTGAAGATTTGCTGGGGGCGGGGAGGTCTACCAGCCTCCTGGCCCCCCGGAACCCCTGCTTGCCATGTACCTGGTTGCCGCACTACCTGTAAAAATCTCAGTGGAAGCCTGAAAAAGCCACGGAGGGCCCCAGGACTCTCCTTTACCCGTCTGCTCTGATTATAGGGATCCTGCTCTGTCCCTTCCTGCCATTAGATCTTCTTAACCAGAACAGTTTAAAATAGAGGAGAAAGTAAAAGCCTGATTGCTGTGGTTTTGGGATGAAGGATATCTGAAGAGCAAATTGGTTTGAACAATTGTTGAAAAAGCCTAGCTTCCAGTAAGGGAGAGAGTTCTCAGTAGAAGTCTTTGAAACATATAAGCATTTTTTCCTTGGGGGAAAAGAAAGTAGGGTTGGAACATTGAAGCATGCAGGTGGAGGTAAAGGTACTTGTGGAAGACACAAAGGATGCAGCCTCTCAACCATAATGGAGGGATAAAGTGTGGTGCAGAGGATGAATACTCCACTCTTGGAAATGGAATTATAGGCCTTCAGAGTAGAAAGTATGGAGGTAAGTTTGAAACTGGAACAAAATAAGGAGTGGAGGTAGGGGGTGTCCCTAAGTAAGATGACAGGACCAAATTGTGACTTATATTCAGTTTCCCCAAGAGGGACCAGACTCGGCAATTTTGATCCAGATTATGAAAATAACCCAGATGAACCATTAACTTCAGAAATGGAATAAAAAGGAATTGTTCATGCATCAAATGGAATTACTGTAGAAAAATAATAGAGCAAGGTTAGAGAAATTGGGAGTGTAAAAGGAAGGTGCAATTTAAAATACGGCAGTCAAGCTAAGCCTCTATGAGAAAATGACATTTGAACAAAACTTGAAAGAGATATAGGCTGCCAAGGGCCTATTTGTTTAAGTAATAGCAAAAAAGTTCGAGGTGTTTAGAGAAAAGTGAGTGCAACAAGAGGAAAGGATCAGGTCAGTCAGTAGTGGGGGAACAGATTTTGTCACAATTCAGTATCATTGCAATGACTCAGGGCCTTTTCTCTCTGAACTGATGAGCACACTGAGTTTTGAACAAAGTAGTGACATGAGGTGACTTTCTTAAATAATCATGCTGATTCCTGTGCTGCGAGTAGAGGATGAGTGGATGGGAATGGTTGAAATGGGGAGATGAGGCAGAGGCCACTGCAGCAATTCAGGTGAGAAAAATGGCAACTTTGACCTGGGAGATAACTGTGGTTAAAAGTGGTCAGATTGTCAATAGATGTTGAAGACAAAGCCTAAAGATTAGTTCTGTGGTGAGAGGGATATGTTCACAGGTTTGGAATTTAACATCTGGAAGGACATCAGCAGTGTCATCAGCTGAAACAGAAAGGCTGTGGGTGCACCTAGTTACTTGGAAGAAAAGCAGGAGGTTTAGTTTTGGGGAATAACACAGCTTCTCTGCAAAGGCATTTAAGGGGAGATGCCTGGTGGGTAGCTGGGAACATCACTAATGAGGACCATAGATACTGTGAAGGAACTTGATAATAATTTTAAAAGATAAACTTGCCAGTTCTAGAGGGAAAAGCAGACAAAGCTTTTGTTACCTGACCCCTCAATCCTTTGTACCCCCACTATATTTGGAAGAGGCTCAGTCAATAATTGGCAATCAAGTAATTCAGGTGCATTCTTTGCTTCCATTAAGGAAAAATGTTTCATCTCCTCTAACTACAGGATTTTGGAATATTAAGTATTTAATGGATTGAGTGATAAAGTTAAGAGTAAATATTCAGATAGTATTTGATACAAGCAAAAAATAAAACTCAGAAGTGAGTACTGCATCTGCCACAGTCTCAGGGGGTCAGTGGGGCCAAATAATTCAGAATCCACTTTCACATCTTTCTTGCGATGATGCCAGCCTTTAATGTCCTCAAAGAAACCTCTATTTTTACCCATTGGATTAATATCTACCTAAGAAATTGATAAAAGACAAATTTAAAAACTTACAAAATAAACTGAGGTCCTCTCCAAACAATATACCGAAGTGCTAAGGTTTTCAGGAAGCTTTGACCACTCAGAAAACATATTTCATCCCATTTTATTTTCTCTGAAAAGCTCTTTGAATACCATGTAAGTTTTTGATTAGTATGTATTTAGGTAAAACTGCAATTTACAGTGGAAACGTGTATTGCAATTCCAGGGAACATAAAGAGAACATTATCTGTGAAGTGGGAAAATACCCACAGCTCCAGTCTTTCATTCAGCTTGAGCCGTGACCCTGCCATCTTAGCCATGATATCGCTGCGAAGAACCAAACTGCATCAGTCAGGGTTATTGCACTGGGCAGCTTCAGAACCCTCTTGACACTGGTTTAATTGAAATAAAGATTTTTTTTCCCATTTACTATCCTGTACATTTCTGTTCTCTTAGAGAGGTCAAACTGCTGAAGTACTGAGAGTATCCAAAGAGTCAAGTCCAAAGGGACTAAAAAAGAAATTTGAAGTGGTCTAGTCTGGGAGGGTTGGGTAATGTGAAAATGCCCCCCTTGCTCTGCCAGCTTCAATAATCTGCTCCTTTTGACTTAAGCTGGCACCTCTGGCAAAAAAGAAAAGCAAATCTCATTTTCCTGAGGCAGTGTGGTCTGGGGAAATTTTTGTTCTGAAACAATATGCAGAGATCTCTGTTTGCATTCTGTCCATCCTGTGAAAAATGATTAAATCTAATTTCCCTTGCTTGCTCATTAAACCCCCAACAGATATTTTTGCACAACTATGGACTTCGTCTTTCTACCCAATAGCATAACATGGGGTTCTCTCTGATACTGTCGGTGCCTTGGGCTTATTATTCCCTATACTCAATTTGTACTGAAGGCATCATACTTGCAACTGACATTACGACATTTAAAAAACAGCAGAAATCCTAGACTAGGGGGACTGAAAATAGGAAGTGGGTTATTTCACCTCTCTTTATCAGCTCCCCAATCACTCTGCTCCCTTTACAGTGGGAAAAGGAAGCACAGCCACAGAAATGTAGTGAAAAAGTACACTATTTCCAATCATTATTTCACGTGTGTGTGTGTGTGTGTGTGTGTGTGTGTATCTCTTGCCCCTCAAATAATAGAAGCTCCGAAGAGTTGGGCTATGCATTTTATTTCTCTGATTTTATTCCTCATATGACTCTAAGTTATTAAACAGCTTAATTGTTATGACTTCTTCCCATTATGCTATATTTTCTAGGAAATAAAACTGTGGTTTCTAGTTTATTTATTTCTCCAACAGTTACTAGTGTCAAGCTACAAATTATAGGTATTCTATATTGACGATTATTCTCATGTTTTTATGCAGTATTTTGCTATTACTTTACCTTTAAGAAAGTTAAAAGTTCCTTTTTTCTGCTGATGGGTGTCTATATGTAATTTACTCTGTCATCATTTGTCCTGTCTTTGTTATTGATATGCAATTAAGTTAAAGGCCTAGGTGCTTGTCATTAACAGTTGGCATGAACCTGAAATTGTTTTTAAGATCAAGAACTGGGTTATAGGCCAGAGGTGCAAGGGCCTGAAAGGATTCACCAGAGACAGATTGGGGAGTAGAACAGGCAGATCTACTGAAATACACTGCTGAGGGGAGCAGCAAATGAGACAGGAGAGGTCTGCTGCGCCATGTGTGTTAACTCCCTAGTGGGGTGATGGAATTCATGCTGCAGTGGCTGCTGATAGCGTCATAGCAATGAGACTTAACCCCTTGAGCCACCAGGGAGGACCTGAACCTGAAATTTTTACTTCTGTCAAACAAAATGTAATTAAGAAAATATATTGTCCTTTGGTCTTGTGTTGTTAAATTGCCTAAAGATTTAAATATATGAGATTTACTGACTATAATTCAATGTTTTATTCGACAATAAGTTTAAAACCCAGAGGGAACATAGTTATCTATGTTGTTATTGTGTACTTTTGCTTTCCTAACCAGCTGCATTTCAAGGGAGGAGTTTAGTTCAGGAGCAGGATAAGCCACAGTATCACGAAGTCTGCAGACTTTGGGACCTGCACTGAATTAGCAGCAGAGTACAGTGAGCATAGATTCATGATGGAGTTGGCCAGCCTGAGTTTGAATCCCAGTTCTACTTCTTGTTAGCAGGTGACTTCAAAGAAGCCATAACTTCTGAATGCCCCAAACTCCATACCTATGAGGAGGGTGCAATAAGTGTACCTCCTTCAAAATGTGATTGTAGGAGAGCTAATGTATTAACAGTGCCTGACACAGGGTGTACTACAGAAATGTTCATTACGATTATTCACTAATACTCTCAGATTGAATATGTTCATCAGAAATGAGAAACAGCAAAATCTACCTGCTTTTCAGAAAGCTTTTACAAATGGAATATGGCATAGAATGGGGGTAGTGACATTACTACTCATTGGGAATCAGCTATCTGCAAAAAGGCTTAGCAGGAATCACACTTAGTCACAAACAAATTATAGATGTGGAACTTTGAAGTGGAGAGGGGAAGCTAGGTGTTGAAAAATGTCTCTTAAACAGTCTTAATTTAGAAAATTCTTCTGTAGAAGCTGACAGGGACTGATTTTAAAAGAACTCAGTTAACATTCACTAAAAAACATGCAAATCAACAGGATGCCATTTCTTAGTATTTCTTGCTCTCTTAAGACTCACACTCAAACACACACACATACACACAGATGCTAGTGCACAGTGATGACATTAGGTAAGGAGATTTCACAAATTTTGTAGTATTAAAGTTTGATGAGGAGATAGGTTGTCTTCAAGCCTCACTTTTCAGGAAGACCACCTAATAATGACTGCATCTTGAAAGAAATGAAAAAAAGCAGAGGGCTTTCTCTCCCTCTGAGTGTTGATGTTATGGCTAGCAAGAGCATGCTCCCTTATGTATTATCAGTGTGATTTAAAAAAGAATGGACAGGGCCTCCCTGGTGGTTCAAGGGGTTAAGACGTAGCCAATAAAGCTATCCACAGCCACTGCAGCACAAGTTCGATCCCCAGGCCAGGGTGCTACCTACATGGCACAGCAGACATCTCCTGACTTGCCACTGCTCCCCTCAGCAGTGCATTTCAGTCAGTCTGCCTGTTCTGTTCCCCACACCATCTCTGGTGAAACCTCTCACCCCCCACACCTCTGGCCTGTACCCTAGTTCTTGTATGCATAAATAAATAAATTTTAAAAAATTGACAATTTTGAAGATTATAAGCCAGCTGTTTTCTAAAAAAAAAAAAAAAGAGTAATGTATTTTCCTGCAATAGAGAGGAAAAACTAGATATCTGTGTAAATAATAATATGCTGACTTAAAAGAATGAAAACATGGTTCTTACAGCATCTGGATCACAATTTTAAGATAATGAAAAAAGTTTTGAATCTCAATATAAGAGAACTTTTTTTAAAGAAAAATTTTTACAAATATAATTCTTTTTCTTTATCTTTCCTTGTTTCTTTGATGGAGTCATCAATGTTGTACTCAACTTGTTAACTGTTGACAAGTGTGTAATGAGAAAACATTAATGATATACTAATTACAGGGAAATATAAAAACTGATAATCTGCATAGAATTAGTTTGACATGAAAATAAGAGTTAGAGCTCAGAAATATCAATAATACTTATTAATAAAGCATAAGTAAACATATTTTAAGGTATTTTTTAATTTTGGGAATAAGAGAAACAATTCTAAGCCACATATTTAAACTTCAATTATAGATGATTTTTCCATAAAATAATCTCTAACTTATCTGACAGATCTCAATTTTTATAGCCTGAAAGGAAAAAAATATGACAAGAAAAGAGACAGAAACCACGTGAGTCAATCAATGCATACTGGGGACAAAAAGAAATTAAAAGCTGCTTTTTAAGATGACTGAGTAGAATTTGAATCTGCAGATCATTTAGAAAGTAGGAGGAGGGTTCCTTTTTCTCCACACCCTCGCCAGCATTTGTTGTTGCTAGTTTTTTTAATATGTGCCATTCTCACTGGTGTAAGATGGTATCTCATGGTAGTTTTGATTTGCATTTCCCTGATGGCAAGTGATGTTGAACATTTTTTCATATGCCTGTTGGCCATTTGCATTTCCTCTTCAGAGAAGTTTCTTTTTAGCTCTTCTGCCCATTTTTTGACTGGATTATTTTCTTTGTTGTTGTTGAGTCTCATCAGCTCTTTGCAGATTTTTGTGATCAGTCCTTTATCATTAGTGTTGGGTGCAAAAATGTTCTCCCAGTTGGTGGGGTTTCTCTTTGTTTTTGTTATTGTCTCTTTTGCTGTGCAGAAGCTCTTTAATTTGATGTAGTCCCAGCTGTTTATCTTTGCCTTCACTATCACTGCTTTGGGTGATGTGTCTGTAAAGATGTCTTTGATGTGCATATCACGTAGTGTTTCGTCTATATTTCCTTCTATATATTTTATGGTTTCAGGTCTTATGTCTAGTTCTTTAATCCATTTTGAGTTGATTTTTGTGTATGGTGTGAGGTAGTGGTCAAGCTTCATTCTTTTGCATGTAGCGACCCAGTTTTCCCAGCACCATTTATTGAACAAACTTTCTTTGCTCCAATGCATAGTCTTTGCTCCTTTGTCAAAGATTAGTTGACCATAAATCTGTGGGTTTATTTCTGGATTTTCTATTCGATTCCATTGGTCTGTATGTCTGTTCTTGTTCCAATACCATGCAGTTTTGATGATTATGGCTTTGTAGTATAGTTTGAAGTCTGGGAGTGTAATGCCAACCACTGTGGAGAGCTGTGTGGAGATTTCTGGACCTACTAAACATAGAGCTTCCATATGATCCAGCAATTCCACTCCTAGGTATTTACCCAAAGGACACAGAAACATCAATTCCAAAGAACACCTGCACCCCTATGTTTATAGCAGCGCTGTTTACAATAGCTAAGCTTTGGAAACAACCCAAATGCCCAAAAATAGATGACTGGATCAAGAAGATGTGGTATATATATACCATGGAATATTACTCAGCATTCAAAAAAGATAAGCACATGCAATTTGCAGCAACATGGATGGCGCTGGAAGGGATCATGCTCAGCGAACTAAGCCAAAAAGAAAAAGAAAAATACCGGATGGTCTCACTCATAGCAGGAATCTAGAAAACTTAAATAAGGGACCAGGAAAATGAATAACTATAAGAAAGTGAAAATCAAAATCAACAAAAAACTATGAACCAGAGACACTTTTAGGGGGGCGGGGGCGGGAGGGGAGAGATTGGGGTCAGAATGGGGGGGCTGCAATTGTATGGGGAATATAACAATAAAATTTATAAAAATAAATAAATAAATAAATACAGATATTTAAAAAAAAAAAAAAGAAAGTAGGAGGCGGGAAAGAACAAAATATGATGTTTCTCTAACAATTCAAAGTATAATCATAGTTATAATTTCATTCATCTTCACATTATAAACTATAAGCTACATGTGACATATCTTCCTATTATTATTTAATTATGAAATCCTAAAGTATAATGATTTAAATGAGTTTACCCAAGATACAAAATTGAAACAAACTAGAATAGGAACCAATAATCTTTAAGAGTCTGAGTGTTTGTCCTCATGCTTTTTTATTTGCCAGAAAGTCTTCCATTTACTGAAATCTACTTCTTCTTTGGGATTAAAAAATACTGAAACTTTCATCCCCTCCACAACAAACACCATTGTGTCACTGGAGGATTCTTGGGATCATTCCTAGTTATACTCTTTCCACTGAATCCTCAGTTGTCTCTTTGCACCCCATCTTGTAAACTGTCATCTTGATTCCTTCACTTCCCCCAAGTACTGCTCATGTAATAATATGTAATAATATGCTGCAAAACTTTGCTGAAAGTTAGGGTGTAATAAGATGTTGGAAAAATATTTTTCAATGAGTAAACATATGAAATTTGACAAATAACAATATATGTTCTTAAGTAACCCATTACTTATTCTTGCTAATTATTTTAAGAGGCCCAATCCACTTCCATCCAGACAGGATGGAAATAAGTCTTGCAGTAACCCATGTTGCAACCAATTCTACCCTTCAATGAACCAGCAATTCCACTAGGAGGTATTTATTTAAGAGAAATGAAAATATACATTCACAAAGAGATCTGTAGATGTTTATAGCAGGTTTATTCATAGTAACATCAATAATGCCCTTCAAGACTTGAAGAGATAAATAAATTGTGGCATAAGGAGGGATTTTGCTGTCATGGCCATCCATTCATTTTGACATTGGGATAAAACCAAAAATAATACAAAGACTTGAAAAGTTCAGGCTACTATTACTGTCCTTAGGACAGTAATCAATGTGAACAAGCCAGATTGCTCTAATGGATGATTATATATGAGAGACCACAAATATGTGGTCCATTTGTCCTCATCACCCCAACTAACAATCAGCCAACCCTGAGGAAAATAGCTGCCTGGCTGATTGACAGTCAACCACAGATGCATGAGTCAGCTCAACCAATTCTAGCAAAAGAACTATCCATCTAAACAGCCCAATTGCCAATCCACAGAACAATGAGTAAAAACTGAAAGATTGTTGTTTTAAACCCTACATTTGGGAATGGTTTGTTATGTAGCAAAAGTTAACTGATATATGAATATTCCTACAATGGAACATAAGTTGAAAATAAGAATACTTATACATGCAAAATCTTGGATTAGCCTCAAAAGTTGTGTTCAATGAAAGAAGTCATACACACAGTAGTATGATTCTGTTTCTAGGAAATTCAAGACACAGCAAAATTACTCTATGATGATTGAAATCAGAACATTTGTTGCCTGGTGTGGGTGTAGGGATAGAAGAAAGGTGATGAGAAATAATCAAGAGGGAATGTTCTGGAATAATGATAATATTCTTGGAAAGTCTTGAGAATGCTTATGATCCAGTTTAAGAGTTACTATGCAAGAAAATAAATTGCAATAAAATGATTTAAACTCTATAGCAAGTTTAACAGAATGCTGTATGCACACAGAGTGAGGACTATCTATGCCTTTCAGCGCTTAGGAAATACTTGCTTGGAAGCAGCCTTGCAGTAACCCATGTTGCGTGCAGACACTCACTTTATAGTGTTAAATTTTATATGTTGACAAGGGAAATACCATATTGAAAGGCATGAAAGTATCAAATGGTATGGCAAGTATATCAGAGGAACTTCCCAGAGGTTAAATATAAGAATAGAAAGGGGGTTACAAGAATTGAGACTGGAAGTGCAGCTTGAGCCAAATCATGCATGCATTTGAATGTTTTGCTAACAGTTCTTTATTTTATGAGCAAGGGGAGCCATTAATTAGATTTCCGGGCCCTTGGAACCATACCACCCCTATGACTACCCACCTAATGCGAGAGTTGCCTTGCTCACCAGCAATAAACTGAAGGTAATTAGTGGCTCACCAATATATTTCTAATATAAGAAGCCCACTCTGGTGTGTAGAGGCATATATAAACAATTCAGAGGAGGACCGTAAAATCATGATGAGTCAGAAACACTGAAAGAGAACCGAAGCAGTAATTAAATGAATGGGAGGAGTACTCTAACTCCCCTGCATACTCCAGGTTTCCCACGAGCGGCATTAAACACCTCTGTGGTTTGTCTGGTAGCTGAGCCAGTTTGTTTCTTGCTGATTTCCAAGCTCTGCTAATCCAAAACTAAACACTATCCTTTCAAATCCAAATTTTCAACTTGGAAACCTAAATGAACTTAATTTTAGGATTTTTTTTCCAAATGTGAATCACTTTGATTTTTAGAATGTTATGTTCCCTTCATTTGAGAATATTGTTCATTTTGCCTCTTGAATGTGTTAATAATACAAGCGTGAAAAAAATAGGGTTTCCTGTTTGCAGATGTGGATTCAAGTTCTCTCCTTACTCTCTCTTAATCCTGGGACATGAGTTAATTTTCTGTCTCAGTTTTCACATTTGCAAATCATGGCTGATAACAGAAACTCTCTCTTTGTGAAGAACTATGGTGACTAGGCCTGAGGGGCGAAACCCTATATTGTGAAAAATTAATAAGGTTGTAAAACACTAGTACTTCATTTAAAAATAAAATATTTAGGGAGCCAAAAAATGAATAGATGGAAAGATGTTAGCATAGGCACAGGATATAGTGAACACACTAACCAGGCAGTTATGATGTTGAATATTAATTTCTAGTCTTACCTTTCCTGTGTCCCAGGTATTAACAGGATGTGAGGGGTTAGTTAGATGATTGCTTCAAGGCTTGAACATTGAAATAGAAAAAAAGTAAAACACAAATATGATTGCAATTTTTCCTGCTTTATGTACAGTGATATTATGCTATCTAGATGGTAGCAGTTGTGTTACCAGTAACTAATGCAATATTTTCATTCTGAGGCAATCAATGCTGTGTCTTTTACCCTCACCTTGCCTGTGAATTATATAGAAAGAAGATAATCTAGGATTTTTGCTGAAAACTGGGAAATTCAGATAGAAAGGAAGGGTGAGGAAAGAACACCAATCATCTCTGAGTTCTAACTGCAAAGTTATTCAATTCAGCAAGATCATACTGCTAGCCTGGATAGGGTTGACGGGCTTTTTTAAGTGACAGTTTGATTCAGTTTTGTGCCTTTTAAAATTGCTTTGGGAAAAAAACTGGTCTTCAAATTTGTGTCTTCTCCAATCCACATCTTATTGCCCTTGGGGGTTCTTTTTCTCTTACTACCTTTGCTCTCATTCATCTTCCTCTGCCATATATTGCAGTAAGTACTTTGCTTCTAAAGCAAGCTTCATTGAATGCTACATAAAATACCTTTTCATAGAGCATAAAGCTTATTCCCACAGATGCCATGGTAAAGGGACCAATTACTCTAAGGTTCCTATTTATATTTTCACAACTCTAATAATACATCTAAGTTTACTTTAACATTTTTTTCTCTAGCTGGTATGTCCTGTTATTTCCCTTTTATTTAGGCTTTTTTTTTTCTATTTTAGTACAGTTAGTGCACTGTTCTTGCTGACATCATTTTTAAATAATGTTATTAAATTATGTTTGATACTAATGACTTTGTCTTTGAACACCTCTTCTGGTACCCTTTACCTGCCAAAAGAGAAAGGCTTATGAAAATTCACCAAAATTAATTAAACTTAGCTTTTCTTACATTCTACCACATAGTAAATCAGACTGGGCCAAGAATTCAGGACTCAGAGAGGAGTCTTGGGGCCATCTAAGCTGGCTGTGCCCAAAGCATCCATTGAAACCAAGAATTTTAAGGTCAATCTGAAGTTTGCCTAATGAGATTTAGTATTCTCAAATATTTCTTCAGCTACTCTCCATTTCTGGGGGAAAAAAAAAAAAAAACTTCTTAACTGGAATTTAACTTCTAGTGTAGACATTGACACCTTGTGAATTCCAGAAAGGCCAAGAGGAAGTCTCCAGTTTACTTGGAGTAAGATTGGACAGAATGACTAAACAGAGACTTTGTGCAAGCGCGCGCGCGCACACACACACACACACACACATCTGTATTATTCTAGGGAACTAGATAGCCCCAGATTCTCCTAAAATAGAAAAAAGACAGGATCTTAGAGACCACAGATAATGTCCTATTCGCCATCCACAAAATATTTAAGAACCCACTGCATTTCATCAGTTATTTTAACTTGGAAAAAATATAGAATATTTCCTAATCTGGTGTGGATGAGTATGCTTACTTTTCTTTTTGACAAATGCTAGTTTAACACCTTGCCTACACAAAGACCATTTACGTGTACTTGTGATTTCCAAAGTTGTATTTCTAAACAATGATACTTATTTTAAAATCTCTGCAGTGATCACTGGGATTTTCTTGTTTTCAGTGATGTTCTTAGGAACCACTCAACCATCAGTATGAATCAGGAATTCATCATCATCATCATCATCACAGTTTTTACTGAGAATAGTCTATGAGTCAGGAAATTTACTCATCACATCTCATTCCTTTATCTCCCTTTTCAATATGGTTGAGATTCTATCAGGTATGCCTCTGTGGGACCAGCATTGAATACATTCTGCAGGTTTTGATTGACAAGATAAGAAGGAAGTAGAGCTATTCATCTCCCTTGTTCCAGTACAGTAATTCTCTTCAGATAACCTAGGACCACATGACAAATTAGAAAATTTGATCATCAGATCATTGTCCTTCCTCAAGAATTTTTAAATGTCATACAGAACAGGGCTTAAGATGAGACATCTAAAGCATGCCTATTGAAACTGCCTTCTGATTATAAATTAATCATTGCTCTTTTCAGTGTGCAGGTTTCTAACCAGGTACAGATCCAGTAGGCTCTATGTTATGTTCTCCAAATGTCATCTCATTTATGATTTCCTGAAATACTTTGTGTGATATGTGCTGCAGTACCCAATGCATTATACATTCTATATTTTCCTTATCTTCAAATCTAGCACTTCTAGGGGGAAAGGAAAGACATAGTTTTAGGACCATTTTTAAAATATTTTTACACTTATTTTATGTATTTATACACACACACATATTGCATCATTCTTCCTTTTTGTGCAATGCATGCTTTCTCCTCTCAGGTGTAGTCCCCATGAAATTCCCACCATCAATTCACCCATGCACCACCACCATAGTCCTTTGTGTTCTTCTCTCCCCTGTTTTGATCCCTCTCCCACCCCCTCCCCTGCAGAGTGTCTCTGATTAATAATTGCCAGTTTATTTTGTTTTTTTAAATAATAGTTCTTTTAAATAATAGTTATTTTTGCAACTAGTAACCAATACAATTCTCCCAATCTCTTCAGAAGAATCTGGTTTTGTATTGCCAACGTCATGTCTGAGACAGTACACCTCCCCACAATGAAATTTACTGAATAATTTTAACCTTGCCTATTCATGTTGACCTGCTTAAGATAAGCTGATCTTTTTTGGCATGTCTTACTTGTTGCATAATTAATTTGGTTTGTATTCCCTATTATCTTTGAACAAAATTATGCTATTTGTTTCATTTCCCATAATGGTATTATGTATTTTGCTCTAAATGTCTGCTATACAGGATTGTTCATATTTTATAGAATATTTTTAAATTGTGCTCTCTTTCTCAGTTGCTTCATTTTCAATAAATCAGGTCCCTATGTGTGTATATATAGCCATATATATTTGCATGTACACGTATATATCCACATAGGTGTGTATGTATGTGACATACACACTCTTGAAATTAGTTTTACTATTAAAATCAGAGTGTTGTTGATAGGTTGCTTTTTTACATTTCCAGATCACTTTCTTTTTTATTGAGATGCAATGGACATGTAACATTGTATCCATTTTAGGTGCACAACATAATGCCAATTATTTTCAATGAGCAGTTTAATTACAGGCCTCCATTATGACTTCAATCTCAGAAACTGAAGGCATCATGTGGCAAATCTACTGCATTAGATCAACCTTTTTTTTATCATCTGCCCACTAGTTTATGTATAAAATGACTGAACTGCTACTCTCAATACAGTTTTAAAATGAATCTGATATTTAAACACTGAGAGCGGTATTAAACATGATGACATTTCAGTTTTATTAATCATCTTTCACTCTGCCTGAATATCATCTGTTCTGCCAACTTCACTAATACATTAGACTCATTTAAGGGTAACTTTTTGGTAAGTTTGGCTTGAATAAATCTACCAGTCTCCACAGGCCAATTTATAATGGAAATTATAGGTTAAGCCAGTGTTGGCATTTGGTTCAGTCCATTTCCCAGTCTTTAGTAGATAATACAAGTTTGCATGTATGTCTACTTTTATTTAATCTTTTAGAAAGTGTTTAAGACAGTCATGCTTGATGATGCGGCACAATACCTAAAGGCTGGTATTAAGATATGTTTCTGATCCTCTGTAAAGCCTTTCTGACTCAGTAGGCTGTGAATTTTCACAATAGCCCTAAAGGCAATCCTCCATGAGTTATTGTAAGTTGATAACTGCACCTGGATTATTCAGAGCAAAGAATATTTGCTCCATGCTCCCTAACAGTTCAGCCAGTGGAATAGTATGGGATAAAAATCATCTGGTGGACAACAAAGATGATACACCAACCCACATAAAGAAGATTTTATATAAAAGACTTTCATTAATAACACTGATATAATCATATTAGAATCCTTTGCTGAAGCAATCTTGAATTATGTAAATGGAATAAAATGCAAAGGAGCAAGTAAAATCATTTGCAACTTAAAAGTATATTTTGTGAGGGCATAATATCCTTCTGTTCAAATTCATTTTACAGAGAGTAAGGGCTTATGACATCTAATTATGAATTCAAAGCAAAAAAAATAGATTATTTAATTTAAATGACACATAGAATAATATTTTTAAGGATGATGTAATTGAAGAATTAAAAAAAAATGTAGTGTTTGTTGTAGGCCCATCTCCACTCAGTCCAAAAAAAGAGTGTTTAATAATGAGTGTATGTGATCTCAACATCAAAAATTAATAAGCTGCTCATGTCAGTTGAAGGGTTCAGAATTAAAGGGTTTCTTTATAACTAGGAAAATGAGTATATCCACCTTACTTAAGTGTATTTGCAGTATTTTAAATTATTCATCAAGTTTCTTGAAGTTCCCTAAAAAAGGTTATTTTTAAATTATTTTGTGTGTGAGATGATTGTAGATCACAGGCAATAGTATGAAACACTGTAAAGAGATCCTGCATACACTGTACCTAGTTTCTCTCAATGATAACATCTTGCAAAAACTATAATACAATATCACTATCTGATTATTGATGTTGATTCAGTCACGGTACAGGCAGTTTCATTATCATTACCATTATCATTATACAGTTGGCTGTTTTGCTCTCCCACCCAATTCCTTCTTACTCACTGGCAATCATTAATCCGTTCTCCATTTTTATATTTTTGTCATATAAAAAATGTTATGTAAATGGAATAATTCAGTACATAACTTTTTGGGAGTGGCTTTTTTATCAGCATAATTCTATGGAAATTCATGCAGATTGTATATGTATCAGTAGTCCCTTTTGTTACTGAGTAGTGTTCCATGGTATGGCTATATCACCATTTGTTTAACTGTTCACCCACTGAAGGGCATCTGGGATGTGTCCAGTTTTTGTCTATTATGGATAAAGCTGCTGGAAAAGTCAGTGTACATTTTGTAAAGCATGTCTTCATTTCTCTGTGATAAGTGCCCAGCACTGCAATCAGTGGTTGGGTTGTATTTTAGCTCTATAATTAATTTTAATTTTTTAAGATTTATTTATTTATGCATACAAGCACTGGGGCACAGGTAAGAGATGCAGTGGGTGAGAGGATTCACCAGAGACAGACCGGGGATCAGAACAGGCAAATGCGGGGCCTCCCCGGTGGCGCAGCGGTTGAGCGCTGGGTTGCGAAGCTCCCCGCGGCCTCTGCGGCGCCCGTTCGATCCCCAGCTGCTCCCCGGCCACCAGAGGAGGGTCCCACATGGCGTGCAGACCTCTCCTGCCGCCTGCTGCTCCCCTCAGCAGTGTACTTCGGTCCTTCTGCCTGTTCTGCTCCCCGCTCTGGCTCTGGTGAATTCTCTCACCCTCCCTCGCTTCTGACTGTACCCAGTGCTTGTATAAACAAAACAAACAAACAAACAAATAAATAAATAAAACATGCCTCTATTAAAAAAAAATTAAAAAAAAAAAGAACAGGCAGATGCACTGAAATACACTGCTGAGGGGAGCAGTGGGCGAGGCAGGAGAGGTCTGCTGCACCATGTGGGTCACCTCCCTGGCCAGGGATCGAACTCATCCTGCAGTGGCTGTGGATAGCTTCAGAGTGCTGTGTCTTAACCTCTTGCACCACCAGGATGGCTGTTTATGGTTAGTTTTTTTAAGAAACTTCCAAATCATTTTCCAGAGCGACTATATATATAAATATTTTCCTTTTCTGCTTTCAACATTTTTGTATTTCTTTTTCTAAATTTTGACTATCACATACATTAGCATGAATTTATTTTAGCTTATCCTGTTTAGACTTCACCCAGTTGTTTGAATAAGTAAATTTGTCTTTATCTTATTTAGGATGTTTTTATTTTCCTGAGAACTTTTTCAGAATATTTTGCCCTTTCATCTAAGTACTCAATAATAAAAATATTAACTGTTTTATTATAGTCCCATGGGTTTCTGAGACATAATAATTTTTTCAGCCTACTTTTCTCTCTTGTCCATGTTGCGTTAAATTCTAATGTTCTATCTTTAAGTTCACTGATTCACTCCTCTGTCTCTCCATTCAGCAAAAGAGTTTTGTAAGGGTATTTTTCTTATTTTTTTTTTAGTTCTAAATATTCAATTTGATTCTATATCTCCTCTTTTTTTAAATATTTATTTATTTATGCATACAAGAACTGGGGTACAGGCCAGAGGGGAGGATGTGTGAGAGGATTCACCAGAGACAGAGGGGAAAGCAGAACAGGCAGATCTACTGAAATACACTGCTGAAGGGAGCAGCGGGTGAGACAGGAGAGGTCTGCTGCGCTATGTGGGTAGCTGCCTGGCCGGGGATCAGAATCATGCTGTAGTAGCTGCGGACAGCTTCACAGTGCTGCGTCTTAAACCCTTGTGCCACAAGGGAGGCCCCACTATGTCTCATATTTCTTTGCTGAGACTATTTTTTTTAATTTTTATAGAAGTAACCTTTGCGCATAACTTTGCATGGGTTTCAGGTGTGCAATAGTATAATTCAAATTCTGTACATAATACATTATGCTCACCACCAAAGTACTGGTTTCTAGCCTTCACCACATAATTGACACCTTTCGCTAAATGAAATAAGTCAGAAAGTGAAAGACATGCCAGATGGTTTCACTTGTTTGTGGATTATAAATAACCAAAGAACACATACTGGCAAAGCACAGCAAAAATAACTGTTAGACTCAGTGAAAAATATACCGGTTACCAGAGGGATTGGGGAGGTTGGGGTGAGAAGGAAGATGGGATATGGGGGAGAGAGGGGATAAGATATCCAGATGGGGGATTTAGTGGACGGTCAGTAAAGCAAATAAACATATGGACATATGAAAATGTATCCCCAAATTCACATAGATATGTAAATGACTGAAAATTAATTTTAAAAATTGACACCATTTACCTGATTTACCTATCATTGAAACTACTTTTAAAATTTACTTCATGTGTTTGTTAATGCTTCTTGAAGCACTTCTATAACAACTACTTTATAATTTTTTATCATATTGACATATGTTGATTTATAGCATTATGTGTGTTTTAGGGGCGTATGTTCAGACCTCTACAAATGTATGTTAGCATGCCAGGCCTACCACCAAAACACCAAAAATCTTCCACCATTTTCTATTTACCCCCGTCCTCTGCTCCTACCACTTCATTCTTCCCATCTGGTAGACTTAATTCTACAATTGTATTTCAGGGTTTGTTTGTGTTTGTTTTTGTCTGTTCCTTTGCTTTGTTTTATATATTCCATATATGAGTGAAAACATCTGGTATTTGTCTTTCTCATTCTGACTTATTTCACTTAGCATAATCCCTTCCTATTCTATTTATGTTGTCACAAATAACAAGATTTCATGTTTTTTATAGCTGAATAATATTTCACTATGTATGTGACTCCTCTCTCCTTGTGTACTTAGATTGCAGTGGACATAGGCATGTAAGTATCCATTTGAATTAGTATTTTTGCATCCTTCAGAAGATACCTAGAAGTGAAATTGCTGGGTCATAATGGAAATATACTTTTAATATTTTGAGAAACTTTCATACTGTTTTCCATAAGAGCTGGACTAGTCAACATTCCCATCAACAGTGTAGGAGTGTTTCTTCTTCTCCACATCCTCACCAAGACTTGTTGTTTCTTGTCTTTTTGATATGGGCCATTCTTATGGGTATGAGGTGGTATTCATTGTGATTTTGACTTGCATATCTCTAATAAGAAGTAATGATGAGTATTTTTTCTTGTGCCTCTTGGCCGACTGTATGTCTTCTTTGGAGAAGTATCTGTTTAGATTTTCTGCCCATTTTTTATTGAGTTGTGGTTTTTTTGTTGTTTTGTTGATTTGTATAGACTCTTTTGGTATTAGAAATTAACCCCTTCTCAGATGTATGATGTGCAAATATTTTCTCCCATTAGGAAGGGTGTCTTTTCATTTTAACAATAGTTTCTTTAGCTGTGAAGAAGCTCTTTAATTTAATATGGTCTCATTTGTTTATTTTTGCTTTTGTTTTCCATGTTATTGGAGTCAACTCCCATAGATATCCCTGAAGCCTATGTTGTAGATAGCTGTGTCTATGTTTCCCTCTATGTATTTTATGGTGTCTGTTATTATGCTCAAGTCTTTAATCTATGTTGACTTAATTTTTGTGCATGGTATGAGGTAAGATTCATTGTTTTGTATGTGGCTATTCTGTTATCCCAACACCATTTGTTAAAGAGAAAAATAGTATAGATTTGGCTCCTTTGAGATAGGAGCCATACAAATGTAAATATATATTAAATTTGTACAAATGTAGGTTTATTTATGGGCTCTCAATTGTATTCCACTGGTCTTGTATCTATTTTTCTCCAACACCTCACTGCTTTTATCACTATAGCTTTGTAGTATAACTTAAAGTTTGGCACTGTGATACCACCACTCTTCCTCTTTCTTTGTTACAGTTGCTTTGAATTTTGGGGATCTTTGTAGCTCCATGTACATTTCAGTAGTTTGTTCCATTTCTTTGAAAAATACTATTGAAACTTTAGTAAAGATTGCAATTAATCTGTATATTGCTTTGAGTAAGATGGCCATCTTAACAATGTTAAGTTTTCCAATCTGTGAGTGGGGAATGTCTTTCCATTTCTTTGCATCTTCTGTTTCTTCTAATATTATTCTATAGTTTTTATTGTACAAGGCTTTACCTCCTTTGTTAAACTTACTCCTAATTATTTAATTCTTTCTGATGCAACTGTAAGTGGATTGTTTTATTGACTTCTTTCTTTTCTAGTCACTGTTTGCATAAAGAACCATTTTTTTACATTGATTTTGTAACCTGCCACTTCACTGTACTGATAGGCTCTTAAAGTGTTTTAGTGGAGTTTTTAGGGCTTTCTGTGTATATTATCATGTCATCTGCAAATAGCAACACTTTTGCAAGTCTGTTTAAGTTGGAGTCCCTCTGGTTAACTGTTCTATAATAAATCCTATAAAATATTTGTCAGATAAATCTAATATACCTGTCATCCAGATCTGTTGTTAACTTCCATTGATTTTTTTTCATTCAGTTTGAGACTTTCTTCTTTAGTAGTATGATGAGTACTTTTAAATTGAAACATGGGAATGGGGAGATTATGTTATGAGACTCTAGATCTTTTTTACAATTCTGTTTTAGTTAGCTTCCTTTAATGCCACTTTGGCAGGAGAAGGAGAGACTTGTTTCTGACAGGAGGGAGTGAATGTCCAGATAACCCTTCAGCCTCCATTAAAACTCAAGGAAAGGAGGTCTTCTCTTTGGGATTGGAGGCAATGGAAATTCTTGTCTCTACTCAGCAGTCACTGTTACCTCCACAACTGCGAGGAATATAACTACCCACTTGCTGCCCTCAGTTGACTTTGTCTGACAGTATTAGGGAGAAAGATTGGTCTCATTCATGCTGGAAATATGCAAAAGTCCTTATCCTCCACTAAGTATCACCTCAGTTGAGAGGGTAGGAAGTCCTTCCTTACCACACAGTAAGGATAGAACTCTAGGTTTCCCAGTATGGCCTTTACTTGCATTAGTGAGAAGGTCTTCCCCTTCATCGTGGAAAAAAAAGTCCATTCTCCCTGACAGATTTCTCAGACACAACAGCCTGACCGGTGGGGAAAGTCTTGGCTATCCATTCTTTGTTGCTGTGGTAAAGGAGTAGAACTAGTTTTTCCATAATAAGGGCTTTTATTAAAAATTTTTGTCTTGCTTTGCTGTTCCTTTTTCACCTTTTGGCTAGAGAAAGTGGGCTTTGGTTGAGGCTTTTTTTTATCTGATGCATTGGCATTTCTGAGTTTTAGTCTTCTTCAGCTCTGAGTCTGATATATAAAAAAATAAAACAAATTAGTGAACTCACTCCAATGTCCTTTCTTGGGTCCCAAGCTTCCTAACCAGTCAGTCTACCTTCTTTCCACCTTTCAATTTCCTAAGTTTGTTATATAGAAAGTGTACAAGATTTTTATTTATACTTAGTGGGAGGGTTAGGGAAAAGTGTACCTATTGCAACACCCTGGAACAGAACTACAAAAAGATAGTATTTTAAACACTAAGGTTATTATCTTTTCAATTATTACAATTGAATCTTCTAAAATACTTACCAAAAGGCTTTGGTTTCCTTTTATCTATTAGTTTCTAAGTGAATTTCTGGGACATAGACTCATAATTTGGTTTGTAGATATAAAAAAATTTTAATCTGATTTAGTTATAGAGAGAAAATAGCATTTCCTTTCAGCCAGCGTGATAGTAAGATGATATGTAATTCCCTATCAGGTGAATTAAAAGTGAACAAATCATATTAGTTGTTGCAAGGTGAAAAGATGAATAAAAATAAAAACATTTAGTCTTAGCTTTGCTTTGAATGCCAAAGACTAGAACAACCAAAATATTTTGGTTTATTACACATGGATAATTGGGTGTTTGCCTAGTATAATACCACTGATAACTTTCATTATTATTCTAACCATTATTAAATAAGGAACAAAATAAAATAATTTCAAGTACAGGTACTCTGATCTACTATAGCAAATGGATTAACTGTTCTCTTCTTTGGACACCATTACTCCCCCTCACATTACCCACAAACTCCTCTGAACTGTGATTGCTTGCTCCTCCCTGAACAGAATCCACATCTTCCCAGAGTTTTCCTGAGTTTGTTTGGAAGATATCCTCTCCTTTGTTCTTCATTATTCTCTCTTAAAAACCCTCCCCAATGTCAAGATGCTGACCTACAATACTCACTGGGAATGGATGACAATTTTGCAGGGAGCACTACACCTGAATTCAGTCTTAAAGAATAAGTTATAATTGTTCCAAGATGCAAGACTGAGAAGAAAGGAAAGAGAAGAGGTGTAGGTCACTTGAAGACTTTATCGACAGGGTGAAATAATGAGCTAGAAAGAACAGAGGCGAAAAACCACCTTGTATATATCCACAAAACACCAACATCTTACTACTGGCATCAATTCTGAGACTAGAAGTGGTAGAAAATGGGACTGAAAAGAGGGCTAAGTATCACAATAGGAGGGATTTATATTCCATGAAAAAAATGATACTTTTTCAGTAAAGCATCAGGTGTTCTTTGGTATATTGAGTAGAAAATATCAGATTTGTTGCTTGACATATAATCAAAAACCATCCAATTACGCCCCAATCTGCCTTCACAACTTTTATTTTCATTGTTGTAGTATGTGGTCCTCAATCTCTTTTCAGACAGAACAATAGCTCTTCCCTGAACACAACTGTTATCTTTTTTGGTGGATGAACTCATTCTTAAAGAATAAGCCCATTTTGCGTCTCCTCTGTAAAAATACACGTAGACAGACTTTCAAGGGAGGTGGTAAGTGTTACTGGATTCTGAGCTCTTGGGTTCATTGAGAAATAGAAATAATGGAGACTGTAATCCTGCAGGTATCAAGTAAGAATGCATTAAAACTTATACAATTCAGCATAAGGGAGTCAGCATCAGAGACAGGGTCTGCATGCTGCACCCTGAGAAAGAAGTGAAGGTTTATTTAAGGAGTTTTAGCCCATACTAATTAAAGGACTGGAATCTTTTCTTTTGCTCTTCTTTCTATGAGGCTATTCCACCACTCAAACTCATGATTTCTTGCTGCCTGTAACTTCTTCATGATAAATTCCATATCATTAGCCTAGAGGGTTGGTAGTCTAAATGGCTTGTTAATGTGAAAACCTTATTTCATCTAAAGTATGCATTAGGGAGGAGTTTTCTTAGAGAGGCAGGTACAGTCACTATCAGAGTATGGGTATGTGAACTGGCCTCACATCTCCAGTGGAGAAAATGTTACTTTCTATTTTATAATGACTTGGTTGGCTTCAGCCAGAGTTAATGTCCAGTATCATGGAGTTTCCAGAGACTCACAGAACCTTATCTCCTGACTAACACATGAAGATAACTGAGCTCAGGTTTGAAAGCATACAGTTTGTCACTTAGTAGACCTTCAATTTCCTTCCTTCCCCATGACATATCTTAGTCTACTTCAAATTATAATTATATACATATCCCTGTTGCAAGATTATAGATTCCTTAAGGCTAGGACTGTATAGGGCCTCCCTGGTGGCACAGGCAGTGAGCACAGTGCTCTGAAGCTGTCTGCAGCCTCTGCAGTGCGGGTTCGATGCCGGCCCGCCAGCAAGAAACCCACATGGCGCAGCAGACCTCTCCTGTCTCGCCTGCTGCTCCCCTCAGCAGTGTATTTTGTTGGTCTGCCTGTTCTGTTCCCCGCTCTGTCTCCTGTGAATCCTCTCACCCTCCTGCGCATCTGGCCTATACCCTGGTTCTTTTATGCATGAACAAATAAATCTTTTAAAAAATAAAAATAAATAAAACAGTGACTCAAACTGGGGGTAATTTGCCTTTATGGTAATATCTAGAAATATTTTTGCTTGTCTCAACTGTCAACTGTCTTTACTGTACCATGTCATTAAACATCTTATAATGCACAACAGATCCCACAAAGAAAGAGTTATCCAATCCAACAAAATAGATAAGGTAACATTTTAAGGGTCCCACATTGTAGGGGCCATTAGGAATTGATAGAAATGGTTGGAAATTCCTTTTCTGTAGATAAATTTTATAAATTGCTATGAGGGTGTGAACATTAAATTAAAAATTTACATGGCATAGGGAAATTCAGAAGATAAAAGTTTATGTATCTTGATTAATTTAGGGGAACAAATTTCCATTTGTATTTAGAGGTGACTAATTTAAAAGCTGAAGTTCTCTTAATCAGCAAGCTTTTGTAATGAAATGCAGCAGGATTTACTTTTACATCAAAGGAGATCCCCTGATAGTTAAAGAATGCAACCGAATACAATTAAAAGATCACTGGCAAGCAGAATACAATGCCTTGGCTGCATTCTGGGAGAGTAGTACAGGTTAATAATCTAGGATCTAGTGACACTTCAATGAGAACTTTAAATTTATGGGACCTCAGTCTCAGAATTTATCAACACTCTTCACCTAGATTTTTGTTTCAAAATAATGAAGTAGATTTTTGTGATCAGTCCTTTATCATTAGTGTTGTGTGCAAAAATTTTCTCCCAGTTGGTGGGATTTCTCTTTATTTTGGTTATTGTCTCTTTTACTGTGTAGAAGCTCTTTAATTTGGTGTAGTCCCAGCTGTTTATCTTTGCCTTCACTATCACTACTTTGGGTGATGTGTCTGTAAAGATGTCTTTGAGGTGCATGTCATGTAGTGTTTCGTCTATATTTTCTTCTATGTATTTTATGGTTTCAGGTCTTATGTCTAGTTCTTTAATCCATTTTGAGTTGATTTTTGTGCATGGTGTGAGGTAGTGGTCAAGCTTCATTATTTTGCATGCAGCGACCCAGTTTTCCCAGCACCATTTATTGAACAAACTTTCTTTGCTCCAGTGCATATTCTTTGTTCCTTTGTCAAATATTAGTTGACCATAAATCTGAAGATACTCAACAAAAACAAAGAAAAAATCCATTCAAAAAATGGGCAGAAGAGCTAAAAGAAATTTCTCTGAAGAAGAAATGCAAATGGCCAACAGGCATATGAAAAAATATTCATCACTTGTAATCAGAGAAATGCAAATCAAAACTACAATGAGATACCATCTCACACCAGTGAGAATGGCACATTAAAAAAAAAAACTGGCAACAACAAATGTTGGCAAGGTTGTGGAGAAAAAGGAACTCTCCTGCACTGCTGGTGGGAGTGCAAACTGATCTAACCACTATGGAGAGCTGTGTGGAGATTTCTTGACCTACTAAATATAGGGCTTCCATATGATCCAGCAATTCCACTCCTGGGTATTTACCCAAATGACACAGAAACATTAATTCCAAAGGGCACCCGCACCCCTATGTTTATAGCAGCACTATTTACAATAGCTAAGCTTTGGAAACAACTCAAATGCCCAAAAATAGATGACTGGATCAAGAAGATATGGTACATATACACCATGAATATTACTCAGCAATCAAAAAATATAAACACATGCAGTTTGCAGCAACATGGATGGAGCTAGAAGGGATCATGCTCAGCGAAATAAGCCAGAAAGAAAAAGAAAAATATCAGATGGTCTCACTCATAGCAGGAATTTAGAAAACCTAAATAAGAGACCAGGAAAAAGACTAATCAAAACAAAGTAAAAATCAAAATCAACAAGCAACTATAAACCAGAGACATACTGCGGGGGGTGGGGAGGTGGGGAAAGGAAGGTCTAGAGTCAAAATAAGGGGGGGGGGGTGCAATTGTATGGGGAATATAACCAAAATGAAAATGCATACATTATGCAAAGATGAAAAAAGATGTAAGAATTATATAAAATAAAATATTTAAATAAATAAATAAATAAAATAATGAAGTGATGAGTAAGAATCAAAAGAAAGTCTGTGATAAGAAAAATGTTCTTTTTAAAATAATTCAGGTAACAAATATATAAAACTAAAAAGAGATAAACTATTGATAAATCTATTGCATTTAGCCATAGGTGATAAGAGCTTTATGTGGAGGAAGGGGAGGAGCTATTTGGCAGTGCCCAGTGTGTTACTGGATAGGTTTGGGGGTATGGGGTACCCCTCACCCTGCCTACTCTAAGTGGGTTCTGCCATCCAAAAAATCAAGACAAAACATACTCTAGGGCAAAAGACCTTTAATGGAAAGGAACTTTTATAGAATTAATGTGCAATAAAAAAGGGAAACAAAGAAAGATAAAATAGTTTTCACACAAAACACCAAGTTAACCCTCCCCTGATGGGTAAGTGCCCAGCCAAACAGGTTTGGTCCAAAGCAGGACCACTGAGGCCTGAGAGCTTGCCACAGTCTAAGGCATCTCCTGGTGGGAACCCATAGGAAAGGGACAGAAGAGGACAGACAAGTCTGGAAAGAAAAGAGCAAAATCAAAATCAAGATAAAAGCTGCCATTGTTAACCTCCCAACAGGCCTCTGACCCACATCTACTTCAAGTGTCTTCTTCCATGCCCCCCAAGTCCCTGGTACAAGGTCAAAGTCAAGAAATAAGCACAGGGCCTCCCTAGTGGCACAGGTATTTGAGCGCAGTGCTGTGAAGCTGTCTGCAGCCTCTGCAGTGCCTTTCGATCCCTGCTGGCCTCTGAGCAACCCACATGGTGAGCAGACCTCTCCTGTCTTGTCCACATCTCCCCTCATCATGTATTTCAGTCAGTCTGCCTGTTTTGTTCCCCACACTCTGTCTCTGGTGAATCCTCTCACCCTCCTGAACATCTAGCCTGTACCCTGGTTCTTGTATAAATGAAATAAATCTTTAAAAAAAAAAAAAAAAAGAAAGAAGCACAGCTTCTTCACATGTCTCTCTGCTCTATGTGCCTCCTCCAGTTCTCCTTCGTCTCCTTTTTTCTTCCTTCTTTCTCCTCAGCCAGGTCTTCTCTCAGTTCCAGTCTCTAATCAGCAACCCCCTTTCCTGAGTGCGGCAAGAAACCTGGAACCTCCCCTTTTCCTGGGGACCACCCTGTTACATGTGGACTTACCAAATCTTTAATGGCTGAACCTAGCCAACATCAGATTGGTACAGTACGGTAGTGCCTACTGTGAAAATAATCCCCATAAACACAATTGTCCCGATGGTGTTATCATATAAAGATTTTACTGCCAATAAAAATACATAATTTAAAGAGAATAATGCCAATTTGATTATTTTTTTAAAAGTGTTATGAAGAAAGAATATCAACTCTGTTGATATGGCCTTAGTGTTGTTCTTATTTAGCTCTCTATATGGGTCCTGGTTCGGATACTGCATTTTGTTATATACACATTGGACTGGGGGAACATATTCCCTTTCATCCAGGATCTGAAGCAAAAGCTCTTGCAGAATGTTTGCATAAATCTTTTTTCCTGTCCATTCCTCTCCTGAGTGTGGTCACTGCTGCTGTACCAGATTAACTACTATTTTGTGGCATGCCAATGCTCCGTGGGAGGCAACTGTTGTAGAATCTGCCAGAAAGTGCTTTCCCTCTAAAACCCGATTTAGAGATTTTTCTCAAGTGCCTTTTTTCTAGACCTCCTTTGTCTCCAAATAGTTGCATGCTCATTAAATACCTATTAGGGTACTCTCTGATTTAAAATGTTCCATTCACATCTTCTAGAAATATAACTGTCAGCTAACAAAAAAAACAACTTCATTAGGCTTATCACAGCTGCTCCCTTTGCCTTGTACCTTAGCTTCCTGGTTGAAGACTGAAGCTTTCCAGAATGTTCCCTTTGCCTTGTACCTTAGCTTCCTGGTTAAAGACTGAAGCTTTCCAGAGTGTTCCCTTTCCCACACCAAATATTGTGTAGGGTCGGTACTCTGCCAGATGAATGCCTATCAGAAATGTTGTGAATAATCTTCATCACTTTCCTGAGGACATATCTTTAAGGGTTTTCCCAAACTGAATTATATTTAGGAAAAAAAACATTTCCCTCTTAACAGGAAATTGTATTTACTCTCTTCCTTCCACTGGTGCTCATTAATTTAATGAAATAAATATGCTGAATACAAAATCATACAATCGAGGGGATAGATAGCAAGGGACTTTGCCATGCTCTTTTACATATACCAATTTCAATGAAAAGATTTCCTTGGCAACAGAATTTGCTTCAGAAAGGATGCCGTGATGCATATAATCCCAATACAATGCACTGTGACACACTAGTTTACAGGTGTCACCCCCTTGCTTCTATATAGTGTCATTCTAATTATGCTTGCTGCGCCTGGGTTTCTGTTACAGGTCTAGAGATTTTCTGACTTACAAAGTAGCCATGCAACATACCACAAAACCTCAGAATATTTTTCCCTCAAAATATTTTTCTTATATTGAGAGTCCAATTTCAGAATCTTTGGCTAATGAAAAGTGAACTAGAAGTTGATTGACATAAATGCAAATGTTAAACCATTAATGAACAGCCATAATTTTTTCCTGTATCTAAAATAACATTTTAAATTGCCTGACAATTAACAAATCTTACACATAAATGCAGGTCAAAGTAAAAAGAGTAGTCTATTTTCTTTTTAAAGCAGATAGACAATAGAAATCACTCGATCAGGAATCAACACTGGAGTATAGATCCAGTCCAGTGAATATTTTGGGATCACTGGATCTAGGTGTACACTACCTGTCTTTGAAAAGCCACTCCCCCAGTGAGGTCCAGTGCTATTGCTTTTGCCTCATGTCTAAAGCATCTTTGTTTGTTTCAGCTGGCAGGGTTCATCTACGCCTGTTATGTTGTGAAATGTATAACTGAAGAAGAGGACAGCTGTAAGTATTAAAGCTCTATTCACTTTCTTTCAAGTTCAAAGCCTCTTCCTTTCTGCCTCCTGCTTAGCTTTCCTCCTTCTCAGACAATGTCCCCAACACATCATTAGAACAGGGAATAAACCTTTTGTACCATCAGGCTAAAGAATTTTTCATGAAAGTTTCCTATATTGAAGAAATGGAGAAGCGTTCATTATGAAAACCTTTTTTCCCCTTTACTGAAAGGTATTTTTAAAGTCTATTCCTCTTTTAACAGTTTTAGCAGAGAAAATAGAGGAGAGATTGAAGATGCAAATGATTGTAAAATGTGGTTAAGTTGACTGTTTTCTCTTATTAAACATTTATTGGGTATTGTAACTTATCAGTTTTAGCCAGAACTACAAATCACAGCAATTTGCAATAGACAAAGGGATTAATTCAAGAAATTTGGGAAATCAAATGTTGATATTTCCTTTCTGTTCCTACAATTTGATACAAATAGCTATAACTCTATGTCAGAGTCTCAGTATTGAATCTTAATGCATGATTGAGTAGCTAGAAGGTGACTCTTACAGAACTGTAAGTGACTCCATCATCTTCTGCTCTTCTAAAAATGATAGATAGAAGATTTTACTTTTTCCTTGCCACATAAGAATCTTAATAGGAGGATTGAATAAGTACCTCTATTTTCCTGTGTTCTGTCAGGGATTCTTGCCCATGCAGCTATATTTATATTTATTGTGACAAGAACTCAGAATTAGATATCATTTCTCATGGTTTCCAAAAATATAGTGACTGGGATTTTGAAAAAGGAGGTGGGTAGTTGAAAAGGCAAGTATCCATTTATCTGTTATAGGATGTTTGAAGTAGGTATCCATAGAGGATATGCTTCTTTTCCACTTTCTAATCATGCTAGAAAAGACAAGGCACTGTCAGGTAACTAATTTGGAGGACACACTTTTTCAATCATACTAATACATGATGTAAAATCAGAAATACACAGTACATGGATTATGTTACTTATTACGTGTGTAAAAGCAAATAGTGGCCCTCTCACTAAATAAGCATTTATAAAACACTCCTCAAAGCATCATGTGCTCTGTCAGGTGTGGAGATTTTTCACATGTGTAATACATAATCTTTTACTTCTAGGAGCTTGTCATCTCATAGGGAAAAGCTAACATGTTAACAAATAAGTATAATAAAACTGTGCAGAATGTATAATGGGAGGAGATAGGCTCAAGAAAAGCTTCATAGAGAAGGACACTTTTGAGCTTGCTCTTGAAAGATGACTAGGTATTTGTTGGGTAGCTGATGTGGAAGTAGGCAATCCCAGGCAAAAGGTGAAAAAGCACCAAAGCATATCACAGCCTGCCTTGCTGGGAACAAGCCACCAGATTTATGTGGCCTAATTTTATTGTGCTAGAGGCAGCACTCAGAGAAGATTGAAGAAGAGCATGAATGAAAAAGTAGCAAAATGGTTATGACAGAGTACGGAGTTCGGACTTTATTTTGGAAAACATGATGGCAAATGAATTGTCAGGTAATTAATAAAAGAGGAATGACAATCAAAAACGATATTAGTGTAGGGGAGGGAAAGCTTAGAGAGAGGAAGACTAGTGAGAACATCATGAAAATGACTGAGATAAGATAGAAGGGTCTGGACTTAGAACAGTAGTGGAGATGGGGAGCATGGATACATATATATATATATTATACATACATACATACCTATGAAACAAGTTAAAATAGACTGATTAATGGGCTATGGATAAGTACTATGTAAGGACAAGGAAGATAATAGTAGATTCCTAGATTTCTGGAATGAGTAAATGGATAGAAGGAAATGGGATTTGAAGGAATGTGGATTCAACAATTGTTTCAGTCTGGGAAGTTGAATTTACGAGTGTTTGTCTTATGCACAATAGATTTATCCAAAGATTAGGAAATGTAAGCAATATATGGATTTTAAAATGCATGAACTACAGAGATTATGTAAGTTCATTCACATATTACCATTCAGTGTATTTTGCTAAATTCCGATGAAAGCAAAGTCTCCAGACTTAATTTCATATGGGAGTTGAACTTTGCCTGGACTATAATGTTTGAGTTCTTTTCACAGTGATGCCAGTGTATTTTGATCTTCAGAAAATACTGACACATCAAGCCTCTCAGACATATAGTCGGTATCTCTCTAGAAGAGTATCTACCAAAGGGGATGCCAGAAATGCAAGTTCTATGAGATATACAGCTCAAAAAAGATGGCAAAGCCAAGTATGCTTGATCCCCAAAATTCAGAATGTGCATTTACATATTAACACCTCTGAGCGTATTGCATAAAGATGTTCCCTTTATTCTAATCCACAATTCTGTTTTAACTATATTATGTTGAGTGAAGGATGGTAAGGGTAGCAGCAGATCAAATAGAGAAGCTGTAAAGGCTTTACTATCCTTATAATTCCCTGGAAAAACACAGACCCCTCAGGAAGAGCACCAAGGGTGGGTCAAGAGCCAGAGAGAGAGAGAGCAGAACTGTGGGTAAACACCTTTATTGTGACTTCCATAGGAAGCAACTGTCAAGGCAAGACAAACTGGCTTAGGATTGGCTAGTTCAGCTTGCAAGTAGCATCCTGTGAAATTCAAGATCACTAGGACAGTCAGAAGGCAGGCTTTGGGGTCATCTAAGTCCTCAGATGTTTTGGGTGAGACAGGGTTTCCTTGGAACATCGTGATCATTTTGTGAAAATGACAGAAATTTAAACACGGTTAATATACGTTTCCCAAATATTTCAACACAAACTTTTTCCAAGAGAAGTCTTATTATTCCAAAGAGTAAGAATCCCAGGGATTTATTTTAAGAAAATCTATGTAGATCAAGTTTTGGACAAAGCCATGTAAAGGGGATTTGAAGGAGCTTTGAAGTCACGAATATCTTTTGGATATTTCAAACATCTAATAAATTTTTCCAAAGACTCATAAAATAATGCATTTGTCTTTACATATATTTGGACCTCAGCCCCTATCTTTCTTTAATCAAAATTAATAAGCAAAGTGCCCAAAGACAAGTTTTCTAATTTTAGTATTTTTGCTCATGGGCAAGATAGGAACTACTTTTGGATACTTACCTTAGTCACTCATTGGATGACTAATAGCTGGCCTGTTCTCCATCCAGTGGCCTTGGGTGACTTCCACTTAGGTTCATTTACTTATTCATCACACACAGCAGACAATTATGAGTGAATTACCTTTGTCCTGGTGACTTTTCTGTACATTCACATACAGACCCTGCCTGGAACATATTACTTCCAATGCTCAAGAGTCAAAAAGGTTTGAAATTTCTCTCCAATTTTTGGTAATTATAATATAATGAAAATTATTTTGATCATTTAAAAGTATTCTGACTTAGTGAAAGCAAAAAAAGTAAAAGTGCTCTAAGGAAGTAAGCCCAGAAGCATGGGAGAAGTTCAACGTGTTTGTCGACACACAAGGAATCTCTGTGTCTGCTTTTACCTGCTTTGGATTCACATGAAGCATCCTGATTGGGATAGGAGATGGTGCTGGCAAACTGCCTGGCATATTAGTTAAGTTTCCACTCCTAAGAGCCTGGTGAAAAACACGGGAGAGATTGGTTCTGTTTGGTGCTGAGGATGGACTGTGGAAGTAAGACCCTAGTTATGGCAACTGGATCAATAAAGTTTACCTGAGCACAATGTGAATCTGACCAGCTATGTACTCAGTTTTGATACTTCAGGTCTGAGCAGCAAGTGTATCCAGGGATCTCAGAGGCAGAAGCTTCCAGAGAGCTATGGAAAGGATTCAAGGTCCATGAGCAGAGATGCCACAAAATAGCAATAAATCATAGTTGAACTATGGGAGTTGACTGCAGGAACATCAAATGTCTGAAAAGGTTTTTTTTTCTGTATTTCACCTTATAAACAGTATCTCGTTTACTTTTCTAAAGCTGAGTTTGATTACTACTTCTACAAACCTTTAATGCAAAGTTGTGGTTTTTTTCCCCAGTGAAAAAGCCCAGACCTTGAAGTATACATTTCTGACCCTTTAGTTACCTAAGCTGGAGCCATAGTCCAACAGGGTGGCTGACTGTGCTGACTCACAGGGCTCCACTGCCATCTGCTGTGCCTACCAGGAGAAAACACCAATGCTCTGAACAGAGATGCCAAATGAAAAGGTGGGGCACCCCTGCCCCCATGTAGGATTCAGTGAGTTGCCTAGGGCTGCAATAAAAAATTAAAAATTAAAAAAAAAAACAGGCAACAGAGACTTAAACAGCAGAAGTTGTTACAGTTCTCACAGTTCTGGAGGCTAGAATTCTAGGATCAAGATGTTGGCAGGTTAGTTTCTTCTGAAGCCTTTCTCCTTACCTCACAGATGGTTCTCACTACATGGGTCTTCCCAGGGTTTGGGTGCCCCACCCCTATCACTCTTCCTCTTCTTGTATGGACACCAACCCTGTTGAATGAGGGTCCCATCCTTATAACCTCACTCAACATTAATTCCCTCTTTTATTTATATTTTAAATAATTCCTTATTGATGTAATTTCACATTACAACATGATATAAGCTTCAAGTGTACATGATTACAAACCAATATCTGTATATAGCACCTTCCAATTGCTTTTTTTATATGTATAAAGATTTTTTTTTATTTTTTATTTATACAATAGCTGGGGTACAGGACAGAGGCGTGGGAGGGTGAGAGGATTCTCCAGAGACAGAGTGAGGAGAAGAACAGGCAGACAGACCAAAAGCACTGCTGAGGGGAGCAGCGGGCATGACACATGACAGAAGAGGTCTGCTGCACCACCTCCGGGAATCGAACCCGCTCTGCAGAGGCTGCAAACAGCTTCACAGTGCTGCGCTCAACCCACTGCACCACCGGGGAGGCCTTGCATTCCAATTGCTTTTAAAGATCCTATGTCCAAATAAAATTATACTGGGGATTAAGCCTGCAACATACAAATTTGGCAAGAGGACACAATAAATTCCATAACTTTCTATAGTGACACATGCACGCACGCACGTGCACACACACAAACACACACACACACCCCAACACTCCATGTGGCTCCAAGATGTTAGAAATATCTGTGAGGCACAGAGAAGGATATCTGCAGCTTGCTGGCCCATCAAATCCTGGGTAAGAGACTCCAGCTGTACAGTTCCTGTCTCAGGCTCTGGGCCTGCTGCCCCCAGGCAGGAGTTCCTGTTGTGGGGTGGGGGAGTAGCTCCTCACCTGAAAAAAAAAGCTGGGACCCTTATCCAGAGGGTGTGCCTTGACACTTGAACCCCCACTTGAGTGGGAGCAGCCATCAGAACCTACTTGTATACATTTGTTCATGAAAAGGCAGTGATATGTCTTCAGAGCAAAGACTCTCCCGGGGAGAGCCAGCTACCTCACTGAGCTACTCTGTGGCAAGGCTTTTCACTGCATCATTCCTCGCCAGCCATGCTGAGTTTTCCTTATGACCTTCAGTCTTTTCTTCTCCCGTCTCCTTGTTCTCTTTTACACTATTTTGTGAAAGAAATGAAATGTTCCTAGATTCCTGGTCTGGAGTGCCTTTTATTACATATGTAGCTCTTCTCTCATGTAATCCTCAGCTCTTCCACAACACAGCCGGATGTCCATTTACAGCGAGAGAACTAAGAGCTAATCTCTCTGCTTCATTTGCATTGTTAGATGTGACAATTAAAGGAAGACAGGCAGCCATGGAAGCTTTCACTAATCCCTACTGAAAAATAGATCCTCATGTGATTTCCCAGTTTATACTATGTTTTCTTATAAACCTTTGGCTTAATAGTTGAACTAAATCTAAATATCAGTCCTCTGGAAAACGGGTCCATTTCTAACTAGGCTCTATCTTTTTTCTAAAAGAATATTCACTGTATTTGCAAATGTTATTAAATATTCAAACCATCTGAGGAAAGATATGGAATGTCATTTTAAAAATTAAATATCCCAAAGGGACTAATTTTGAAAAAATATTGAAAATGAAGTCTAGATGTTTAAACATGTAATTACACATATGCAGACATCCACCCAAATGCACCCAAATACATAAAAACCTGTGCTGGATTTTCCAAAATCAATTGGCCTTGGGATAAAAGTCAGCATCGATTTATAGAATCTTTCATTTGAAAAGCAAACCACAGGAAATTATTCACTTCTCTGAGGCTAATAATTTTCTGTTATTTCTGTTTGATTTTTTCTTCTAAAGCCTGCTGGCCTACACTTCTGTGTATTGAACTCCATCCTGTGTGTTTTGATCATTTTTTTCCAGTTTTTCAGGATCATTGAGTTTGGCTGCAATTCTCTGAGCACATCACACATTCCCACCTACTGTGACAGGAGAGGTGTGAGCAGGGGCAGTATTCATACTTTCCAAAATATTTGTTTCTCCCTGTTTATAAAGAAATGTAAGTTTACTCTAGAAAGTACAGGAAATGACAACAAAATGAAGAAAATTAGAATGAATTCACAACTCTGAATCCTGGTTCTCAGCTAACATTTCAGAGTATTATGTCTCCTGTCTTCCTGTCTTTATTCCTCCAGCATCTCTGCATCTATCCATCCTTCCATCCACCCACCCATTTATCCATCCATCCATCCACCCATTCATCCATCCATCATTCTTTCTATCTGGTTGTTAGGATCATGCTATATATTCCATTTTGTTACATGAGCTTTCTCTCTTGTCATTTATAAATCAAATGTACCCTAAGGGGTGAACAATTAGCAATTCTGAAAAAGTGGCACATTCTGGGAGCCAGGTTGACAGGTAGAATTATGAGAATAATAAGTCTATTTTCCTTTTCAAGTTTTATTTTCAAGCAGTCAAATGAAAGAGTAATGTTTGTATATTTTTGCTTTATCATCTCTTTATAGCATTTGTTTTGTGACTTTGAAGGTGACTAAAATAATCTTGTCCATAGCTACCAGCCCCCCCCCCCCTCAAAGCCAAAACTTGCTATTTCATTCCCCATCTCTGAACAGAATCAAGTATTATTGAGCCAGGAGCACCAGACTTTGAAAGCTACTAATCTCCAGCTATGCTTAGCTGATTCATAGTGGGGCCAAGGTAAGGATGTCCATTTCTCCTTCCCCACATCCCCAAAGGGAGCTCTGCACTTACTTAATTTTATGACTTTTGATTCTGCTGAAGACTTCCTTAGAACTAAGAATACTGCAAGATTTTAATGATGGAAAACTACTGCCTACTGCTCTATTTCTAGACTTTAATTTTATAGTCCCATAAAGATTAAATGACATGCCCAAGGTCACTGAGCTCACTCACGAACTTCTGACACCAATACAGCACATATTGACTCCTTCAGGGTGAAACACTATTAGGACCACACCTGTAGTGAACACTGCTGTGCCCCCAGCAACTAGCATGCCCCCTACCTGGGGAACAACTCTGTATCTGGCTAAAAAATGAATTAATCAATCAGCTCCCCGCAAACATTTCTTGAGTTATATAGGAATTTCTAAGGAAATGTGACATTTCCTTAGATTCCAGTTTACTTTAAGAAAATGGATAACTAGAATAGAGCACCTTTTCACATTTCTAAACAAATGGAATTGAAGGGAAACAAGACATGTTCCCATGTGTAAAAATAAATGTCTGAACATATGATCAACATCTAAAACAAATGCCTACATATACATGTGCCTCCTGTTAATCACGTGCAAGCTCATATCAATAACAACAGCATTTCCTAACTGTGAGACACATATTTCATACATTGTTTTCCAAAAATGAGCTAGCTCAGGCCTTTTTCAGCCTATTGTGAAATTGCTCTCTCTTGTGGCCACTGGAGAGAAAAGCTATCAATTTTATTTTAAATTTGGATATTGAGGTCAAAGTTGAGTCTGATTCCTCAATAATATTTCAATACTTCTTATTTTCTACTTTTTTCGTAATGTCACCTTTATTATGCTATATGCTTTTTCACACATGTGCACGCATTCACACATACTCTGATCATCTTAAATACATTTAATGTTCCTGAGTTGAAATAGGGGAAAGAAATTGATTCACTCTCCATCTTCCATTGATTGAAAATAATCAAGACTTTGTTTCTGAAGACTCATTGCAGAGATTAGAAAAGGAAGACCTTTGAGTGGGGTGTCACAAAGGAGTTGTTTTATGCAGACAGCATTTTTTACTGGGTAAACTGAAGACTATTCAGATTGTCTTAATCAGCCTCAAAAGAAAAGGAAGCCAGAGCTTGTGAATGGAAGGAGAAGTGGTGATGTTTACATATATGATTAAAAGAAAAATCTTCCAATTTGATTATCCTGCTTCTTCCAGCTCTGCAGATAACCGGTCCCCCTGTAATGGGTGTTCTGTATTTGCTCCAGCGTCTCTCTCTATTCTCTCATTGATAATGACATGACAAAGAAAGCAGCTAAGTGGCAGAAAAAAACAGGATGCTTTTAGCACCCGAATGTAGGTATACATGCTCACAAAATAAAGTTACCGAGATCCTTTAGTTCCATCTGAAGAACAAACGAGAATAAGACAAAGAGCTGGCATGGGAAACAAAATTCTAAAAGTCCTCCAAAGCAGAGACATGTTAAGAAGAAAGCACATTCAAAGTTAGTCTTTTGATAAATGATGTTGGCCAGTGCCCACTTCATTAAGTCCAGTTGCACGTTAGTTGTTGAAGAGGAATCTAATAGAAACAGATGGCTGGGCCAAGCTATCTCCTTCTTAGCAGCAGGAGGACTAAAAAACACTGCATCTCTAAGGATGGCCACCAGGTATGCGGAACGAAAACATCTGAGCGGAGCCGCCTTACATGTAGTAGCTACTGAAAGAGCTTCTTGTAAATAAACAAGCACCGGGGCCACCAACATTGCAGTGTGACATTTAAATGAGGCTGCTCCAGCAGCAGAGACTTGGGGAGTCCTCCGTGAGGATTGGCTGGCATTGTGTGGCAGGGAGTGAAAGAGAAACAAACTTAAAGCTCACAGGAGGTGAGGTTTGTTTAAATAATAGAAAGTAATTAGGCTGAAGACAAAAATCAGTGATGGCATTTTATAATTACAATTAATTTAAAGGTTAATTTCCTTTGGTGCTAAAATCTTATTTAAAACATTTACCAGGAAAGGAAATTAGGATGTTACTATCAAGAGGCATCGAGTGCTTCTGGGAATCCATGCCTATTATCACTTGAAAATTAGGTTAGGCCCAAGGTGGGAATTTCGATTCATTTTTGTGGATAATAGAGGGTGGTCAGGCCTCAGAGTCAGCAGACTTGGCTGGGCGGGCAGTGCAAGATTTGCATTTGTTTGTTTGTTTGTTTGTTTATAGGATTAATTGCAAATGTTTCCAACAAAGGAGTCTAGTTTATACATGAGCAGTCCTGACACAAAAAGAAAATTGGATATGGATTGCTGCCTTTGTAACTTGAAGTTGATGTTAAAGGAATTCCCAAGAGCGGGAAGGGGAGCGAAACACAGTTGCACATCCGCACACCTTCATCACTGAAGGAGGCTGAATGGGCAACAGTATTTCTGTGGGCTCCAAACCAGCCAATCCAATTCCTCTCTCCCAAGCCTCACCTTTTCTTAAGCCCCACCTTTTCTTCACTCTGTTTTCCAATTGGGAACCGTCTCCCCTCAGCTTCCAGGTGCGTTCTAAGTGACTTTGTTATAGCATTGATGAGGGAAAATAATCCCGCTGATGCTGAACAAAACGACATTATTTGAGAAACTGGTTTTGGTATATCTTGTTTTACTTAAAGTTTCAATTTCCAAGATTCTATCAAAATGTTAAATGAGACCCTCCTATATGTATGTATGTCTAAATACACATACCTCTTTGAGCTCTCATACACTTTCAGCAGCTTAATCTTCCTGGAAACTTGTTCAGTAAAAGCAATGCATAAAAGGAACAACCAGAGGGAAATAACTCCTTTGCACTAATTTTTCTCAATTACTATACCTTTGCAGATTTGCCCATTTTAAGTATTTTATTGCTATCATTGGGGTTTAAACAAGTCCCAGAATAGGGAATTGTGCAGAATCATAGAGCTATGAATAATAGGAGTTGTCACCTCCTTTAATCCCCAAATTTTACAGTGGAGGACAGGAGCACTTGAATTGACTTGCTTCAAGTCAAGCGATCAGATAGAGGCACATGGAAGCAGAAGGTCAGGAGAGACCTTTTCTTTCACGGAGGAAGTAGAGGTAAGAGTCTTTGGACACATATTTACTGATTAACTCCTCTGTGTCTGTTAGGCACTAGACAAGAGGCAGGGAAGTGAGTAAATGCTCTTTGCCTTCATGGTGATCACAGTCCAGCGTACAGACACATGGGGAAAGAGGCTTAATTGGGTGAGACTTCAGACAGGGAGAGTAGAGGGTGTGGTGGGAATGCACCCTGGAGCATCATCCAGTTAAGAGGAAGAGGAAATTCTTCCCTAAGGAAATGACATTTCAGCTGAAGCTCAAAGGGTGAATCAGAGAGATGTGCAGGATTTAGCAGAAATAGGTATACCTTTTTGAAAAAGGATGACTTTTTTGATCCATTTTGAGTGAATGTACACCATAATTCACACAGGAATAATCTTAAGTGTCTTTAATGAGCTCAATATAGCAAATCTAGTTTCAGTGCTCCCAAATATCAATAAAATTGTTAGAGTAACCACTGGACATTTCTCTCTCCTGAAACTGCTATGTCAGTTTAAAAATCTTATCCAATGAATTTCAAGCTACTATGCGTGTGAATGAACATTCCTTTTTGTTTCATACCCGAACTCCATACATCTATTTTGGATCACATACTGTATTTCTGCATTACTCTTTTAATTCATAGTAACTTTTCATGTTATAGAATTGATTTTTGAACACAAACTAAATTTTAAAAAAGACTGAAAAGACAAAAAAATAAATAAAACAAAAACAAAAATAAAAAGATGACTCATTTAGCCTTAGGAGCTTTGTGATTTTCCTTTCTGGAGGCTGAAAAATGACTGTTAAATGTTAGGGAATATCACAGGGTGAGCAATATTTGGGTGATTATAGCATGAATGCTTTATTTTTTATTTCTTTAAATATCCATGCATTGATGTCTCATACCCTAATTAAAACCACTGCAGTTAAATGGGTTGTGCATGCTAAATATGTTGTAGATGTTGGCAGGGAAAAGATGTTAGCTGGGAAAAGATATAGCCAATCATGTCTAACTCACCTACAGATTGTAATAAAGCTCTGTCCGATTTCAGCTGAAAGGCATGCCATGTATAATTGAAAGCAACTCTAATAGAGGAGGTCAAAACAAAGACTGGTGAATCTAATCCATCCAAATGGATTAAAAACACCTTTAAGGTGATGTTTACTAGTTATTTCATCATACTCGGCATGCTTCTTCATATCTATAGAAAATATTAGACATATGTTAACCATAGGTGTATGGTCTTCGTGTCTTTACTCATTTAGGCCATTGAATATTTCCTTTTTGCTACATACTTGCTAAAGGCTCATAGACCACATACCATGTTGTTGATGTTGATAATAGCTTTTTTCTGTCCTTTCAGATAACATACAAGTTTATTTCAAATAAAAGTATTTGAAAGATGGAAACTCAGGTTTTTTTAATATAAAATATCTTTTTCATTCTGCATTATGTTACCCAGGCTAGTCTTATTGCTTGTCAGACCACAGTTAACTGACTAAGTGGGCTTTGGAAGGGTTTCCATAGACCTACCTCTTCTCACCTTAGCTTCTGCTGATGACTTCTACACTTACTCATTACACACAGAATTCTAGTAAATTCTAATACAAAGTTCTCTTCTTTGAGCCTTATCTCCATCTGTTCTCCTCTGCTGGAAAATTTTCATCCTCTCAGAAAAGAACATGAATTTGCATTTTAAAGCATAATTCAAATCATTCTCTTTGTATATTCCCTTTCAAATAGATAGGACATCCAAAATCTATCCACAATCTATCTTTAATATACAGGCATCTAAGTATTACATACAGGACACTTGATTCTCCCAATAACCCTTTGAAGTTGGAATTGCTTATTATCCCCACTTCACAGAGGCTCAAAGCAATTGTAACCTGCTGCTGGTCTGACACTGGGAAAAAGTAAAGACACAACCTGAGTCCAGGTCTTCTGACCCCAAAGCCCTCAATCTTTATACCACTTCACAGCCTCCCCATGATGTGTCCAGGGGTGGCATTATATTATTAGAAGACTATTCAAGAGTAGGATCCTGGTCTAAATCTCACCAGAGATATTGGCTCTCTGAGAACTGGCAGAAATAAGTAAGAGCAAAAAGACAAAGCAATTTATCAAGCAGAATGCATATTTCATTTTTTAAGATTTTAGGACCAAAAGTATAAAGTGGTTGCTCAAACTATTTCTAACAATAAAATAGTTCATTTCTTCTGATACCATTGGAATGATTACTGTTCACATTCTTATTTTAGCATATGTAAGTGTGTTATCAAATGAAAAATATTGCAGAAAGTAATCATCAAAATCAACAAGTGACTATAAACCAGAGACACACTATGGGGGTGGGGGGATTAGGGAGGGGCAGGGAGAGGAAGAACTAGAGTCAAAATAAGAGAGGTGGGGTGCAATTGTATGGGGAATATAACCAAAATGAAAATGCATACATTGTACAAGATGAAAAATGATGTAAGAATTATATAAAATAAAATATTTTTAGAAAGAAAATGCATACATTGTGCATTGTGCATTGTGTGCATTGTGAAAAATGATGTAAAAAAGATATTAAAAATAATTAAACTGTGGGGAAAAAAATTAAAAAAAGGAATTAGTGCTAATGTAAAATCTGAAAAACTTCCAACTATTGCTTATTTCCAGAAAGAAAAATTTTGATCCATGTAAGGTATTTATTTGAAATCATATGATCCTAACATTGATTTGAAGAATAGACAGAAACAGTAAATAATTAAAATTAATAAATAATTATAAAAATGGAAAAAAAAGAAAAATATTGCAGATCTGTTTCTGAGATAACTAATAGAGAAACATAGAAAATCTATGAGAAAATAGATTTGCTGAACAAGGCTAGGAAGGGAAGCCTCTGCAGTGATTCAGCTAATAAGTTTCATTGCATTCTATGAGCGCTTCACCTGCCAGAAGCCTCTAGCATAACACTTTAGTGACCTTTCAGGCAACAAGGAGACAAAGTACCCCTACAAAGTGTTTTCCTAATCAGAAAACACACACAGAAAGTTCACTCGGGGATTTCAGAACAGACCTAATAGCTCAACCTTACACCCTCAGCCGAATCGCTACCACCAAGGAAGCCTGTGTGATGAAAGAGGGTTCTTTTGAACTGAGCCTATAGTCCGTTATGTTCTAATTTTCTTTTGTGCAACCAGAGATAAGTACCCTTGGAATTATTGCCCACTGAGATAATAGATATACACTCTGTTTTCATAGGCCCACTCAAATTCCTTAATGTCTTTCAATGAGTTCTAAATATTTAGGCTTAGCTTTCTATAAACTGCATTTAAAAATTTCCTGATGGTTTTTTCCAACTCTGTCTCTAAAAGTCTGTTGACTATTGGCCCTCTCATTATAAATCAAGGTACAATTGTGTATTACAATACCTCACTGCCAACATGTATTTAAAAAGGTAGTTTTGGTTTTGCTGAACTCTGCGTTCATGATTAAAAGGTTTAAATAAAAGCAAAACTCATAATAGGGAATGTATTTTAGCAAAGATTATTTATTCAAAAAGCATGTTTCCCCTTACTAAGTTCTAAATCCCACTGTTACTAATGTCATTAAAACATAGTGATTAAACTGATATGGCAGTTTACTAATTTAAAATAATTATAGCTCCATAGGTCATTAAATGCAAACATACCCATGTTATAGATAGGAAAACTGAGGCAAAGAGAAAAATATCATAACTGCAAAGAAAATGGTAACATTCTTGAGTTGTCTTCAGAGGACCAAAGGCAAATTCCTCCAAAAGAAGCAAAGATTAAACAAGGGCAGATTTTATTTTGTCACCTCCTTCCCAGTTGCATATTTCCGTTTAGGATCCGATGAAATGACCAGAAAGAAAACAATGTTTTTCCTACCAGTAATGAAGATTTTCAACATTTCCCCAATTTGCCTTATACCAACTACAGATTCATTTCTCTCTTCCCAAGTGTTTTCTGACTCCTGCACTTATGTATCTCAAATACTATTTCCAAAATGAAGCCAAATACAAACCCCCTCCTGACATTCTTTCTTTGTGCTATGAAAGGCAACATTTTCTATCCAAAACATTTCTAAGAATCAACTTTGAATCTTGCCTTTTCTTCCCCTTCCCCTATATTCAAAGCTTGGCATGTCCTATGTTTTCTCTTTTTCTATTTATCTCGCATCCATTGTTATCCATCCTTTCTCATTCTCCTCATTCTAATTCAGGCCTCAGCCACTCCTCTGTCTTTCACATTTTCTGATAAGCATGGAAATAACATAGACAATATGCAAAGTGGATATAAAGAAAACATCCCTCCTTACTTGGAAAACATCACTATTGTCAGAATTATACAAGACGGGACTGAGAATGTAAATGCTTCCCAAGAAAGGACTGCTTAAATGTTCATCTGCACAAGTTATCCAATAAAAAGGAATTGAACTAAACCTTGAAGGATGCTCACCTATCATCTCTGAAAGATTCATTACAGAAAACGAAGAGATGTCATCACTGTCAAATCCAGCACTGGTGGCTTTTGCTTCAATTATTGTTCACATCAGTCTATCCCTACAATATTAGATTAGAGACAGGAAGAAAATACAAGAGTAAATTTTCTAGAAAGGACACAGGAAAGGTAATGGAGAACAATTAGTAAAGAGGGACATCTACAGAACAAGAAATGTCTAACACTGTCAATATGTTACAGGAAAGTAGTCTTCAATTAAGTCTCTTTGTTGACAAGAGCCTGCCTGGGTGGTTGGGAATTTAGGGTTGTTGTACAACAAATCCTTACTCAGAGGCAATAATTAATTAAAATATAAGCTTTAAATATAGTCATTATTCAGCTGTGTATATTAACTGATGTATAAATATGAGCAATCCAGAAAATAAATTCACTTTTATATCATCTTATATTCTATAAGATTCCATTGTTTTCCCAAATTCAGAACTTTCTGTGTTTCCTCTGTGCTACATGGCTTAAAAGTATTAAGGATAATCCTGGGGCCTCCTTTATGGTTCAAGGGATTAAGCACAGCACTGTGAAGTTATCCACAGTCTCTACAGCATGAATTTGATCCTGGGCTAGGGAGGTGAGCCACATGGCACAGCAGACCTCTCCTGACTCACCCACTGCTCCCCTCAGCAGTGAATTTCAGTCAGTCTGCCTGTTCTGTTCCCCACTCTGTCTCTGGTGAATCCTCTCACACCCTGTACCTCTGGCTTACACCCCAGTTCTTATATGCATAAATAAATAAATCTTTAAAAAAAAAAGATAATCCTGAACTTCTTCAGGGACTTTTACTTTTTTTAAGGCTCCTATTTTAGCTTCACAAAAATTGTATGAGACGAATTTTAATTTGTATTTTAAGAGACATTAAATTATTTAAGATCACATAACTGGAAAATGGTCAAATTATTTGAACCCTGGGCCTTCTAACATTAGGGTCTCTGTTCTTATCATTATACTCTTCCACTTTTGACAAGAAGAGCAATTCTGCCTCAGATGAAAATGGTTTTCCACATTAATAAAATGGGTTGTCATCACATAAAATGATATGGAGGAACTTAAAATGCATGTTAATAAGTGAAAGAAGTCAATCAGAAAAGACTGTATAGCTTTGATATATGGTTAAGTCAGGATCTGATGTTTGGGATTGCTTCAGTCATTCTGAGACCTTGAAGCGAGTGAGATCATGTTTCAAACTATCAATTTGAAAATAGCCAAGTAAAAATTTGGAAACAAACTATGTCAGAGATAATGTAATGGAGCATGTGAATTAACTAATTCTGGAAACATTGTTCTTCTAGACATTTTATGAGAGAATTTAAGCCAGTTGAGTCACATATTTTAAAGTTCTTTCCACTGAAATTATCTGAACAGTTATGCCGAAACTGCCTCACTATATCCCTCAGCTATTCTGTGAGGATATATAAAGTATACAGTGATGAAGCCTGGAAATGTTATGCTTTTCCAATCTACAAATTAAGTAAGTGGCATAACCAAAGCTTACAACCAGTAGATTTTATACCACCATTCATTAAGTGGGAGAGGGAACATGGACCCTCCCCTTTTTAGATTACACTGTTACAAACTATTCTGTATGATGTCATTATGGTGGATATGTGTCATTATACATTCATTAGACTCATAGAATATAAAACACTGAGAGTGAACTTAATGTATACTCTGAACTTCAGATGGTGATGGTGTGTGACTATATATTTATGGATTATAACAAATGTACATTCTGGTGGGATATTGATAGTAGGGAGATTGTACCTGTGTACAGACAAGATACATAGAGACGCTGCACTTTCTCTCAATTTTGCTATGAGCTTAGAGTTCTCTAAAAAAATAGTATCTATTAAAGAATATTTCCCCAGTAATTAGACATGACTTTATGGTAATTCACACCTTGCTTCAGTTTCTACCAGTAACACCTACGATATTGAAAAAAAAAGCAAAAACTAGTCAACGCTAAGGCAACAGAATATGATACTAAAAAAAGTAAGGTATCTTAAGGCTTCCTGATTCAGTCCCTATCTTTCTTCCTTTCTCCTTCCCATCATCTGTGTTAGCAACCTTTTGAGTTGCCACCATACAACCTCCATTACAGGAATGGGAAAAAAAAAATTTTTCTTTCATAGTACTCTAATTGTTTAAGTTACTTACTTCCAGTTACTCTTGCTACCAAAATTCACTGGTACAAAACAAACATTTATTATGCCCAAAGACTCTGTGGGTTAAGAATTCAGACAGGGCCAAGTAGGGAGGGCTGATCTCTGATCCCTGATATGGGACCCTTAGCTGGAAGACTTCAGGATTGGGCTGGCTCAATAACTGGGGACTGGGGTTATTTGGAGGCATTTCTCTCACATGTCTGAGTACTGATGCTGGTTATCAGATGGGCCTCAGCTAGCCTATCAGCAAGATTGCAGTACGTGAGCATTCTCCTATTGTATCTTTGTATTGAACTAATATTGGGCTTTCTAATTTGGACAAAGTGGCCATGTTCAAGAAATGAATGCCCTGAAAGAACAAGAGTAAAGTGTATGAGATTCTTAGAACTTAACCTTGAAAATCACATGGTATTACTTCTACCATATTCTATGGTCAAAGTGACCACAAAGTTCTGCCCAGGTTCAAGAGGAAGGGATACAGACACAAACCATCAGATTGGAGGATTGTCCAGTTTACATTGATAAACACATGTGGAATAAGAGTTATTAAGGCAGTCCATTCGAAACATAATATACCACAAGTTCTTGATTATCTTATCATCCCTTAAATATCTATGTATATATATTGCATTTATATATGCATAGTTTCCCACACTAAAAATAAATGGGTTATCAAGCTATAAAATATCATAGAGGACCTTTAAATGAATATTGGTAAGTGACAAAGATCAATCAGAAAAGGCTATATAAATTTGGTACATAGTTAAATCACATCTTATTTCTAATTGTCTATTTTAGATTTTAAACCACATGATGGCAGGGATGCTGTGTTGAGTTAATATACACCATAGTACTTTGACCTTGACAATCATATATATCATTACTACCAAGACTATAAATGCCAATAGATATATATCCCTGAGTGATCATTATTTTTCACATTGTAATGAGTTGCAGAAAATCTCCATGCTAAAAACAAAAAAAAAAATGGTATATGGTACCTTTAATATACGTGCAAATTTTATTACTTGAATTAGTGGTTGCTTGAGAAGAGTATATAATTTCTTCTCCCAAGTGAGTAGATTCGTGTAAAGAAATAATTGAACTTCTTAATTGATACTGGACTTAATCATTACTTTGATGGTGCTATTTTATTTTTCCTCCATGTTTGGTTACTTTTGGCTTAATAGATTAATAAAACCTTCAGTAATCTGTGTAAGACCATGATCATGAATGCTTATCTCATCTGAAATGTTAACTTATGAAGGCACTTGTTCCTTTCCAGTTGATTTCATAGGTGGCTTTGACTCTTATGGTTATCAAGGACCTCAGAAGACATCTCATTTACAACTACAACCTATGTACATGTAAGTACATCCTCTTGGAGGTATTCTTCTGGGATGCAGAAAGATGATTATGTAAGCATTATAGTGGCACAAAATAGATGGCATGCAACTTTTCTTCAATTGCTACTCTTCTATCATTTTGACTAGGATACTTCTAATAGCATTTTCTCCATATTTTTAACTTATCTGAAATGCCATCCCCCAAATTATCATTAGTCTTACAAAGTATCAACTACTTGGCTCAACAGACTATATAATGTACTACTATTTTCAGTTATCCAAAAGTTGTATGTTGTGAAAATGATGTAGCATTGTAGGTAGTCATATGTAGCTATGCATAAACCATAACAATATATTCTGATTTCCCTAGGATATTCTCAGTTTGTACCTGCTATCCTTATATAATTCTTACCAGCCCAACCAATACTATCAAAAGCGTTCTCATTTGGATTATACATGAGAGGATATTACCCTAGTTATAAGTAGTGTTAGAAAGCTAAAAACTGAGCAATACTCTTTCTCTATCATTTTTTGATGTGAAAATGAAACCAGAATTTTAACAGTGAATCTTATCAGACCCTTAACTCTAGCACTCAAGAAAGCAGACATACAATCAGAGCCTGATTTTTATATCTGTGTTTAGGCAAATTCCCTTGGATAACAACTGATAACAAATTCTATATATCAGCATCAAGTGATATGCTGAATTGCAAGTGAAGATCAAAATAGAAAGTAAGATTCCAATTCATTTTGAAACGTGAGCTTCTCTTTTTGAAGATATGTGTTTGTTGTCGTTGTCCTCCACCATTGAACCATTTTATCTTTTAAAATTGTAGTCTATAGGATAATAAATGGATTTTTAGTGTATTCTCCAAAGAGATTAATCTTGAAACATCCCTTTAAAGTTTCTCTTTAAAAAGAGAATGACCTATGCATCTTGCCTGCATTTTTCTTTGTGTTGCTTGTATTTCCCTGAAAACACTTGTTAACACCACTCATAAAAAGGCTTTATCAGTTCAGAAAGCAGCCAATAAGTACTATATATCACTCAAAGCATTCTCTCTTTGAGCAATACATACACATCACCTCTTATATATCCCCATAACCACTGCCCTAATTCAGGTATTCACAACTCTAAGATTTCTAGTTTCTTCTGTCCCATCTTCCATGTGGCTACAAATTAATCTTCCTAAAGAGCAACTCTGGTAATTTCACTTCCCTATACTAAAACAATCAATGACTCCCTTTACCTACTTTCCAAAGCCTTAGCCTGCAAGTCTACTCCAATCTGGTCCTGATGTTGTGTAGTAGTATCTCTTCCATTCAGCCTTTAATAAATTTTGAATCCCAACTGCCATATATAAATGATACTAGGATATCCTGAAGAAATATAATGAAGAATAAGAACTGGTCCTATCCTTCTGAAGTTTACAAACTACTGGGCACATGTTAGTAGAATAGTTGACATCTCCCCCCAACCCAGAAACTAGAACTCCTGTCTTCTCCAATTGTCCTTGCTAGTCTCTTGACATATAATAGTTGACATCTTCCCCCAACCCCAAACTAGAACTCCTGTCTTCTCCAATTGTTCTTGCTAGTCTCTTGGCACTAAATGCATGTTTTTCCAAATTCCACTCTTTGGAACCTCAGTACCTTTCATACTCTGTCTTGAAATGTACTTCCTATAGGAAGTATTTCTTAATCTCTAACTCTCTAATACTCTTCTTCTTCACTTTTACCCTGCACTTTAGAAAGATTTGGTAGCTTAAGCAAAAAATAAAATGATAGATTCTTTAAATTCTTCATCATTCTTTCAATATTATATCACAGTCTTATATAAAGTGTTATATGAAAAAATAAAGGATAGCCATGAGAGGTAGTGCTTATATGACACAGTGAAGCAGATTGCCTGAGGTAAGATGATTTGAATTTGCACATTTAATTTTATTTGAATAATATTCACCAAGCTTAAGTTTCCTCACCTGCAAAATAAACATAACATACTTAACTCATGAAATTGTTCTGAATTTATAAAAAATAGTGTATGTAAAACATGGGCATGTCACATAGTTAGTACTTAATAAACAATTGATAAGTAGGGAAAATGCTTGTGTCAGCCAATATAACTCATGAAAAGACCTTATCAAGTATATTTATACAAGCATACTACAAATATATACTATATATCTCAAAGGATTTTGTCTGTAAATAGTATGTCATATATAAAATGTGACAATAATTTTGTGCTTAGAGTTGAACAGAGTATCTGTAAGACTTGCAATTCCTTGCTTCTGACAGTGCCACATAACATTTTTATCACATATCTTTTCATTGTATTGGTCAATATAATGATCAATAAATGTGATGAAGCTATAATAAATTAGATGCATCCACATTATAAGGATCAACTATGATAAAAACCTGAAAAAGCTAATTATCCACAAAAAGGGATATTTTTTTCAAATCAGGCATTTATGATTTGAATACTCTGTAAAGGGGGGACTCTGCAATTTTAAAATCCAGCATTAAATTCCTTGATGCCATTATTTTATCAATATTTTAAACTCCTAACCAAGAGCAATCAAAATACTGTTCTCCTACTTGCTAAGAATGACAAAATACATACATAAGAATTTCAAGACTCACTGCTCATGAAATAAGTCATTAAATTTTAAAAAGTCAAAAATGCTTAAGGGACATAACAAATTGCCAGTCAAACTACTACAACCCCCTTTTCCATAAAATACCCCTAGAACATCTCAAGTACTAGAACACTAAGATTTTATTTTACAGATGAGGAAATTGAAACAAGAGAAAGGAAAATAGAGGTCACTTGTTAGTATGTAGCCCCAATGATCAACCAGTGTTCTTTCAAAATCTTAGATGGACTGTGAGTTTGCTCTAGTGTTATAGCCCCTGCTTTTTTAACTTATTTATTTGTACTTATTTGCCCTCAGCTCCCATACTTCCACACCAGCCTGCACCCCTGCCCTTTTCTGGCTTTCCTGTCCTTCCCTGTTGATTTCACACAGTAATTCAAAGAAGTATTCAATGAAGGGCTTTTTCAACTTTGTAGCCATCAAAACCAGTTATTTGAGAGCCACTTCCTACTCAAATCCTATGAAAAATCAAAACTCATTCTCTCAGAAATCTCATCCCTTGCTGAGCGGCAGAGACCTGAGTGACTCTTTTGTCTTTTTTCCTTTGGAGTGTACCTTCTCCTGTCAACCTGCCATAAATAAGTTCTATAAAGTAAGAGTAATTACCATCATGGGCCAGTTCAAGCACCCTAATGATGTAATATAGCAACTGGAAATAAAAGCTGTTCCTTACAAGGAAAGCAAATGCTTAAAAGCAATGTGCAGTTTTAGCTGTGGGGCTTCCATTATGCCCAGCAAATCTTCCGTGGCTGAAAGCCTGGACAAAGCTTTGAAAACACTGTCATAACTGACTTCCATTCACATTGCATTTTAGTTCTTGTAGTCAATGAATAGCCTGTCCTCTTTTCTTTTTTTTTAAGTTAAATTGGGTGAATGTTCTTGGCCAAGAATTCTTCAGATTATCTATATCCCATCTAAAAGGGAAATGTTTTCATATTTTTTTCTTATAGTTTGGTAAACCTTCTTGAAATAAATAATAGCTATGTAGCTGCTGCCCAAAAACATTTCTATGTCCATAGGTTAATTATCCAACAAAGTAGCTGCTGTCCCTGCCACTGACCTATGTGCCATAACAAATAGAGATCTGTGTGGGCTCCCTGCAGTACGAGTTGTGAGAATACTCCATGGTATATTAGACAATATTTGAAAACACGGCATTCTTTTTGGCAGCCTAATCGTACAGCAATACATACTCATTTCACTTGTCCCCAGAAATGGATTTTAAATTACCATTAAGTGGCCTCTCTATCCAGGAGGCTGAACTAAGGAAAAAGAAAAGTAGAGGAAAATTGTCTGTTTAAAGCACAATTTGGGCTTGGACCTTTTTTTCTTTTTTTTGGCTTGCTTTTGTGCATGGAGAGTTGAGAAATGGTGCTCAGCAATCCCCCGTGGATTATTCAAGACATCTTTTCCCTCTCTCTCTTAGGTCGAAATAATACAGATGGCTTCAGTATGTCAACTCCTGGACTTTTCAATGAACTTGTTTCACAGTGACCTCCTGCATTTTATGAAGAGCAAGAAGCAACTGAGTTTAGATATACAAACCTATTAACAAAATAAACATAAAACCTTCACACCCTGGGACACACATACACACACACACACACACACACACACAGGCATACAACTATTCCACTCACCTCCTCCTCTTTCTAATTAAAGCAGACAAAATATGCAGGACATGCCCATCTTGGACATGTTAGTGCCCTCTGCCGGCCATCACTCACTCCTCTGCAGCCCAGTCACTCAGCCTCTATGAGCTGCGAGGTCATCCAGAGCATATTTGAGAGCCCAGTCTTCTGCGCTTCATATGTCTTGAGATAGCACCATGGCTATGTAGGCAATGTGATTGCAAAACAAATAAAACATGCCATAATGACCTTGTAACTGAAGTCCGAAATGGCAGGTTGTTTGCCCTAAAGGCTGTACCGTACATACTTGCCTTAACCCACCTAAGTTGTGCGCCCAAAAATCTCAGTGCAGACATCCCAAGTCACTTCCTTTAGGCTAACACACTGCTATTAATTCCAAATGAGTTCAAGTCTGTGTGTTTCACATCAAGGAACAAGACTGCATAGCTCAGCAGCTCCAATGTGTCTGTGTATGGAAACTGCCAGCTGTCAGCAAAGTGCTTTACCATTGAGCCTCCATGGTGGCCAAAAGAGAGACAAGGAACCATAACGACGACAACAATATTCAATTGTCATCATTATAATCCTTAAATACAGTCGTCTGATGGAGTTGGGTGGGACAAAGTAAAACGTATTAATCTACTAAACTCATTCATCTATGGGAAGCAGAGAACAGAAATGGCTTAACTCACTGATTTTATTTATTGCACTCTAGGTGCTTTTATAAGTATCTACAAATGTCTTTTACTAACACAGAAATGGCTGTGGATTTCTATCAACAGAGGCCAACTGAATATGTATTAGCTATGTTTACTCTTTTATATCTAATTCAAATCGAAGACCCTATGTAGGTGAACTTTTTTTCCTAACTTCAGCGTACGAGATTATTTTTTGGGTGGGTGGGGGGAGCAATAGTTACCTTGGTGAAATATTTGAGATCTCTTTGTGGTATTTGGGGGATCTGTTGTGTGTTAGAGTGTATTTTAATCCTCCTGTATTATCGTGGCAGAAAAACTGTGCTGTTAACGTAGTTGGCAACAAGATGCCTTTGGAAACTTAATAGTAGGTCAATGTGTTTATGGAATATTCTGAATTCCTAGGAAATTTTGTTCTATATATTCAAGCATTATTTGGTTTTCATTAGTGGAAAACATAATTAGCTCAGGCTTGTTAGGAACTCAGATGAGTCATGTTTTATCTTGGGAAAACACCCAATGCTAGGATAAGATTCCACCTGAGACACGAAAATCTTTTTTTAAGCACCATCTTTAAATACAATGAAATTCAGAGTTGAAAGTTATAAATTGGCATGGAGTAACTTTTCTCTTGGTTTCTATGAAGTTTCAGTTATTGGGTTAACCTACTTTGGATCTTAGCCCATCCAGATCTACATAAACCAGTCCCATTACTGTGTTTGCATGGGTGTCTGTGATATGCACACATATACATTTGAAATGATAAAGGAACAAAGATAACTATTGGAACATAAACCAGGAAAAAAAAGGTTCCAGCACTAGTGCTTGAATTTTCTCAGTGGCTTGTATGTGTTTGTCCCTACATACATATATAAAATAGACAATTACAGCCATGTCAGTGAAACCTCATTTGATGATTTTATAGTGACATGCATGTTTAGTGTATGAGAAGAATATTTACTACCAATGTATTGTCCTTTGATTCTTGAAATATAAATAATAACAATGTCAGAAACTCTTCTAATATGGCTAGTAGTGCAGCCATTGAAATGAGGTTTCACTGTACATCCATGCTGGGATGAGATTCCACCTTCTGGGACATGTATATGGAAAGAGATTTCAGTGCACAGAGAATAAATAAGCCCTCATAATCCTGCTTTAAGTTGCAGCCAAGTTACCACCTAATCACTACTATCATCACCTCCAAAATTTTTAAAAACAGTGTTGACTACTAAAAAGTAATCAGTGGACAGGTCCTTTTTGGGAGCAGTGAGCACAGTAGTGTGATTGTATCTGGGAAAACATCTAAATTGTATAGCTGTATCCTCCTCAAAATCCGGTGAAGAATGCTATTTTTCTAGGCTGAGCTTTTGTTATAAACCTAATATTCAGAAGGCAAAAGGTACAATCCTGATGTGGTTTTTTTTTTTTTGCGTTTGTTAATTCTGAATGTATTTTTAACAGAGTGATTTTTTTGACTTACTAGTGTAATTTGCATTTTAAAAATAAATGGAAAAACAATTAAGTTTCTGTGCCATCCCTGAAAACCCCTGATCCTTCTCACAGTGTATGTGATTATGTCACTGACGGGAAGCCCTATTAAATTTACATGAAGGCAATGCTGATGTTCTATGCTGTGCAGGGATGTATCAGTAGTAAAAAGAAATTGCCAGGTCATGGCACCATTTGAGTTCAGTCGTAGGTAACTTGTACTTTCATTATCTCTTGACACTAAGGGTTCTTTTTATAAGCCTGCCAGGAATAGACATGCTGTCATTTGGAGAACATTTTTCACCTTCTACCTGGAACGTAGAGTTACCATCAGGCTAATAGCTGACACAAGTGTTAGGGCACTAGGTTAAAGACTTTGGTTAAGTGTTTTTTTGTTTTTTATAAGGCAGATTATTTAAAATATTCATCTATTGCCCCTTTGATGACAACTATAGTGAAGCATGTTGGGCTAGAGTAGACGAGTGGAAAAGATGATGCTGAATTTATGCTTATACAAGCAGAACTTAGGTAAGGCTCACTACATGTACTGAAAGGTCACAGGCTTCAGCTGCTGATAGGGCTGTGTCCTTTCTCTCACTGCTTGCATACATGCATCCCCTGGAAGCCAATATGCCAAAATTGATGGAAAACAAGGAAGGCTTCAAGGCAACATACCAAGAAGGAAAAAATCAACTATAAATGATCAAGTCTTTTTTTTTTTTACATTTTTATGAAAAGCACGCTGGTGCAGGTTCATTACCGATTGATAGGTGTGGTTGGCTGTCAAGATGTTGCTTCACTCTGAGAGTTCAAATGTCCACATCTTAGTTGCATAAAAAGAAACAAAGTTAATAGGCCATATTTATATACATACATAATACATTACATATATTAATAAATACTATATATTTAAAAAGATCCCTTATGGAGTTCATAATAAAATGGGTGTGCATCTGATAAATAACAAATCTATTTGTTGGTAGCACCAATAGCTTTATTTAGCAACTATTAGACACAATCTCTGATACAGCAAAGCAAATATTCAACATTCTACTTGTACTGTAACAAGTAGACTATTTAAACTCAGCAATACAAAATCATTTTAGATGGATTACATTATAGAACAAACTTTTGAGATCTAAACCCATTCATTATAGAGATAACTAAGTCTGAGTTCAGAAATTTCTTGAGTAAGAAATTACTCAAGATAACCATGCAAATAACACCTTTCTACAACAAACTCCATTATGTGTACTCTGCTCAGAATAGGTTAAACCAAATTCCAGACGCTATCAACTAGCCCCAAATTGTGGAAATCAGAAAGAGCCCTGAGAAGTATGATTTTAAGAAAATATAATCATAAACTATAAGGTTCAGTCCAGTCTCATTGTTAAATGTTGTACAATGTTACAACTTTTAAAAGCCAATAACTCATACACATATGTAAATATATTACATCCTTAAATATTAGTAGACCAATTAAATTTAGTTTCGAGTTACAAGATTCTAGTATTTCTTTTACAATACATTATGAAGAGCTAATATAAGTGAGATGAAGATAACCAATATCATCTCAAATACTTTCTATAATTGTGAAGATAATTTTCCTTCACATATTTCATCTGTCTTTGGTAAAGTCGTGGCACTCAATTCTGGTACTCAGGAAGCTTTATTATCAAGCTTCTTGATCCTTCAAGATCCTTACATAATAATAAAAGAACAGTCTGAGTTACTTTAATCATAGAGAATCTTTGCTTAAATCTACCTTCAATCCTCTTTTCTTTTTTTTTTTTTAAAGATTTATTTATTTATTTATACAAGCACTGGGTACAGTCAGAAGCGCGAGAGGGTGAGAGAATTCACCAGAGCTAGAGCGGGAAGCATAACAGGCAGACTGACGAAACACACTGCTGAGGGGAGCAGCGGGTGCGGCAGGAGGGGTCTGCGTGCCATGTGGGACCCTCGCCGGCGGCCGGGGATCGAACTAGTGCTGCAGAGCCTGCAGGCAGTCTAGCAGCCCAGTGCTCAACCGCTGCGCCACCGGGGAGGCCCTGATCCTCTTTTCTTTTAATCACATTTACCTTCAAACTACTCCCAAGAAAGGAAAGTAAGATTATCTGTGATGGATATTTTATGCCCAACTTAAAACATACTAGTACCTTGAAATAATCACATTTGATAGCTCTGAGAGCAAACTATCTGACATTTAGGTACTCTATGCTTTTGAATTCAACAAAAACTTGAACTAGATAACATATTCAAGTGTTTCATTTACCACTGAAATCTGCACAGTTATTATAAATAATGATCACCAGTGACAACAAAGTAAATGAAGGTAAGCTCCTCCAAAAGGTGATACATATTTTTCATGTTCTCTAGTATCATAATGAAGTTTGTTTTTAAATATTCTGAAGCACTATGAAGTTTAGAAGCAAAGAACTTAAAATTTAGATGGGTAATGAGAGTTGATATGTGTAAGATAAATTCAGAGAAGAAAAATCCTTTTATAAGCCACATGTTGATGCTCTGACACAGTCTAAACTGTTATTAAAATTAGCCTACGCCTCTTCGATAATGAGAGCACAAAATTATGGCACCTTAATAACAAAATAGTTATATTTTTAACCTCTCAGTCTACCATCATATGAATTTAAGCTGTAACAGCAATGGAGTAAAACAACTCCCAAAAAAGATTGCAAATTGATGCTGTCACCCCAAGGATGATGGATTGATTCAATTAATCAGTAAGTCTTTTCTAAGAGTCCTTCAGGGAGTTATTTACCAGAGGCATACCCTGTTTATTCCCCTTCCGTGTGCCTGTCATTTTTCTTCATTATTCTTCTAGTTTTGCTCATTATATCCTTGGGGGATATGTTGATCTCCATGTGCAGAGAGGTTTTGCACACAGCTGTCTAGACATAAATCTTCCAAGCTTCAAACTGGAGGCCACCAGAACACCTGAGCCTCTTGTCATTGTTCTCTCTTTCAGGATGAAGTCAAGCAAATGGTAAGTCAATGGGAAAACATCAAATTGAGTGAAGATGATGAAAAATCTTCCATTTGGGAAGGATGTTAACAACTTTGTGTTTCACATACCATGTAACTTGTCTACCTATCTTTAAAAAGCAGGTAGGCGAGCAGAGACAGAGGACCAAGAGGCTGGGTTCTATGTTAATAAAATGTGGAAAAGAAAATGTATTTGGTAATTATATTGTTTTGGGTGTTGAAAGGCAAATATTCCTAAACCTGAAACATTTCTATTTCTAATAGGCCGAATCATCTCTCGGTTTCAGTTGTAAAGAATAAGAATTCAAAGGGAAGATTTCTCGAGAGAAACCTCAGTGCTAAATCTTGCTATCAATATTAACTACATAGTTTGTAAAGTCCAGTGCAAAATGAAAATGAGGGGCCCTTTTTTCAAGGAATGGGAAAAAGATACCATGAGAGCTACTAAATATATAAGAACTTTTCCTTTAAAAATATTTTATTATAAAACATAATAAAGGTGAGAATAATGTAGGTATCAATATAAAATGTAAATTATGAAAATAATACTTGGTGTAATAATTTGGAATAATATAATAAATACATTAGATTTTTTAATGGGCTATCTTAATTGATCACAAGATTTTGATTCACTTTTCTACACCTTTACTTATTAAATCGCCAAAATATATACAATGTGTTTTCATTTTCAATCCATATATGAATGTGATGTCAATCACTCTTGGTAAATACATCACAAATGATTTTTTATAATTTTTAATTTTGAGAAAACCTTTCTGCTAATGCAACTATTGCTGAGCTGTAAAGAATATTTTATAAATGGCGACAACATTGGTATAAATTTCTTATCAATTATTTTTAAATATAAATTTAGGCATATGAGTTAATGGTTCACAACACATTTTTTCTACAGAGATTTAAATCTTCATAAAAAGGAGTTTCATAGCGGTCTAAATTTAATAAATAAAAATTACAGTGTCATTTGGTTTATTCCTTGAAATTTCTTATAACATGTAGAGGTTTTTCAAGAAGCTGAAAGCAATTTCACAATTTTCATATAACTGAAAACACCTACTTATGTATGTTATTGCTATATTTTTAATTACAAGAAAATATTTTTTATTTTTTAATTATTTATTTATTTATACGAGCACTGGGTACAGTCAGAAGCGCAGGAGGGTGAGAGAATTCACCAGAGCCAGAGTGGGGAACAGAACAGGCAGACTGACGAAATACACTACTGAGGGGAGCAGCAGGCACGGCAGGAGAGGTCTGTTGCACCATGTGGGACCCTTGCCGGCGGCCGGGGATCAAATGGGCCCTGCAGAGGCTGCAGGAAGCTTCACAGCCCAGCACTCAACCGCTGCGCCACCAGGGGAGGCCCAGAAAATAATTTTTAAATTGTATTCCTCACTAATAATTCATATGAAGGCATCATATCAAAATAGAATTCTTTTCAGTTTACTGCTAATGCTATCATCCTTAAGTTTAATTCTATTCTGTAATCCTATTGATTTTTTTTTTTTACAAAGTTGTGGAAGTTTTCAAAACCAAAGACTACATTCTTTGAATAGTTCTATTAATTCTCTGATATGCTGTATTGGAATGTACATGTGTATGCTTTCATCGTGTATTAATTTATTGACAAAACTTGCCTTTGAGAAAACCAGCAGTTCCTGCCCCAGCACTAAACCAGAGTTAATATTTGTGTAGAAGCCTCAAGGACAAGCTCTCTTGGGAAACTGAGGGACAAATCAGCCTCTCGCAGTGCTTAGAACTTCTCACAATTTCCACTTCTGCTGCTGCTGCTGCCTATGTCACCAGTGCAAACCTGGCCCATATTACTTCTCAGTTATCCACTTCACCCAGCAACTCCTCGTACTGCCCTGAAGCAGGCCAAGCCAGTTGCTCTGCAGACTACATGCTGGACCCAGGACCTGAGCAGGAAGATGGGTGCTGCTGTAGATAACAAACTTTCCCATGGGCTGTCACCCCACAGTAGTTCTTCTAATGACCACATGCTCAAAAATAATATATTGAGAATTTCATGGAGGGGATAGTAGAGCATTAACAAAACACCAGACTTCTCTGAGCATGGTGACAGTGTTTGATTGCACGTGTCACCTGCCCAGAAAGCTAGCCCTGCTTGCTATAGAAACCAAGAATAAATAAGTCTTCTACCTCTATTCCCATGTCACACTTACTCCAGTGTTTTACTGGGATAGATGAATTAAGACATATTTCACTTGTGACTAACAATAGTCCTGGAATGGTTTTTCTAAGAATGAATGTTCTTGTCTCAAAAAAAGGATAGACTGGATACAAAGGCTGGTGAATTTTATTAGAACATTCAATGAATTGGATCAAATATCTGGTTATATGCTTCAACAGACAGATTTTTATTACATTTCTATTAAAGAACATGATTTTCTTGGAATGACTGAAATCCATTATGGTGCATGGGTACTAACATTTCATAGCCATATTTCAATCTGATAATGAAAATTTAAGAATAAATTTTTTAAAAATAATAAGTTTTTTCTCAATCCCCCCATTAAAATTCTAAAATAAGAATTGTTGAATTTAGTGACAGTACATATCCAACACATTTAAAATAAGCTGGATATATTGTTAAAATACTTTAGAAACTGAAAATATACCTAACTATAATGCATTGTGAGTCAAGACACCATGTGTCAAAAGAGTAAATTGAAATGCCTTTATTTAATATAATTGAAGAGTATTTTATTTTTTCCTTTATACTTTTATATGGTCATATATTAGAAGCACTAGAGTAGCAAAATCCCGTCCCTTACTCCTTTTTTCTATTTGGCAACATTCTGCAATGTAAGGTAATATTAAGTATATAAATCCTACACAATACCTCTCATGGTTACTACATCTGTGTGACAGACCCCAAATTTCAAAGACAGTGTGTATGCAGAATGAACTGTGGAGTTCATTCAAACATCTTATAAAATCTCCAAAAAGCAATATGTAGATACTATAGCTATGTTTTCTTCTGACCCCAAAGATCTACCTTTCCAATCATAGTGAATTCTTATTCAGTTCACTCACAGAACATCTAGACTCTCCTCAAGGAACTTGTTTCCATCCAACCCACTTCCCCAAATATATTCCATTAAGACATGATGTGGGACTTTCTGACAATGGAGGCCCTTAGCAGAGGGAGGATCTCAGAGAAAGACCCTGGAATTATCCCTCCCTAAGTTTCACTATGGCTTAAATGTGATCCTATTTTTACCATAAGATCTCTTCACCAACATGCTTTTCCTGTCTGTACAGGGAGAAATAAAAGCACAGTAAATCTTGGTAAACATGGTCAATTCTGAAGGAAAACAAGACACTTGTAATATATTGTGTTTATAAATTCCCTTCTCTTATAAGTCCCACTTTGGTGGTGCTTGACATTTAAAATTGAAACTAACAGAGATATACTGAACTAGAGTAAAAGGGATATGGATGGGCAGTAAACCAGGACTTGTTAAATATTTGTTGCCAATGCCATTCATTCTTACAGACAGAATTTAGTATCACTACAAAGTGTCACATTGTCCTAAATAATCACTTATATCAGAAGACCAGGGACAAAACCCAAAATAATTTCCCATGGTTTTCTACCATTCATGCCAAGTATAATGGTATACTCTCATTCTTACCTTCATTAAATATCTATTTGTAATTTCTCTTTCTTAAATAGTGTACATTTACAATTAAAAGTCCAGCATGTAAACAAAAAGAAAAATATTTTCCTAAAATAAGTACCTATGATATCTTTTTTTATATTTTGCCCACAAAATTCAACAGCATGTTATATGTAGTTTTGATTGTTAGTGAGTGCCTCAAATTTTCATCAATCTTCTGCTTGACAGTTTTTATTGGTATTAAAGGAGATGGAAGCACATACAATAGTTGATGTGACCCTCAAATTTTAATGCTAGATATAAATCACTGTATTACTTTTCTTTGCTGCTGTAACAGATTATCACATAAATATTATCTTACCTGTCTGGAGATTAGAAGTCCAGAACAGTCTCTAATAAGCTAAAATCAAGGTATCAGCAGCATTATGTTCTTTCTGGAGGCTCAAGAGGAGAATCCATTTCCTTGCCTTTTCTGGCTTGCAGAGACTATTTTCTTTGCCTTTGGCTGCCTTTTTCAGTCTTCTAAGTCAGAAAGGTAGCATCTTCAAATCTCCCTTTACTCCACCACCTCTGACTTCAAAAGTCACAGGCTTCACTCTGACACTGACCTCCCTCCCCACCTCGAAGTATCCTTTTGACTATGCAGGGTTATTTTCCCATCCGAAATCCTTTAAATAATCATACCTGCATAAAGGGCTGCAGAAGCCAGCATATCCATAGGTTTGGGTTATTAAGAGATGAATATTTTGGAGTGCCATTGTTCTACCTACCACAATTTCCAAAATCGCCACACCCTGGTGTAAGATGTTCCTGCTGAGGTCAACCATCCTAATCGCTACTATATAATATCATTAAGTTATTAAAAACCTTCAAACAGTTCACAGAATTATTTAAATTATCAGCAAGTCCTCTACTTTCTAGAAATAAGAGTTTGAATACCGGAATTCTAAGGTGGAGCAGAATCTTAAAGATGAATACGTACACTCCCTTTTAACACAGGAGACAGGAGATCACTATTCACATGAAAGTGGAAAGAGGAACAGCTAAATAAGACTACTATTTCCACTACATCATGTTGTTGAAATTAATTTGAATTTTAACACATTTTTAATCACTTCTAAAGTCTAAGTGTGAATAAAAAAGAAGGAATGTAAATTTCTAGGATGATAACAGCTATTTATCCACTTGTGGAATTTTTACAGAAGTTTTATTTACTGTAATATGGATCAATCATTTGGATTCACATCATCTTAACAAGTTATAGAACATGACATTCAGCATTTTTCACAGTTTATTAAATAAACATAATATATGCAGATATTAAAAATGCTACAGAAATGAATAAAATGACAAAAAAGTCATCCTCCCTATGCATTTATCCTATTTTCTCTTCCTAAGGGTAATCCTACTCATCTTTTCATGTGTCCTTCCAGACAAGAATATTGGATATAAACAGCATATGTACATAATGTTCTTCGAGTGATCATTAAAAATGTACTTAAATGTCACTTATACATACTGCACTTTATTATTGATCCCTTACTAATTTAACTATGCCCATCAACTACATACTTTTTTTAATAAATGCAGAGTTAATTTCATTACATAGAGAACCATAATACATGTAACTACTTCCCTATTGGTCAACATAGATGATTCCAATGTTTATTTTTAGTAATTAAGCACTTTTTAAAATTTATTATTTTTATTACAGAGTAGATAATACCTATACTTGGTTTGATCAAAAAGGTCTTTCTCACACTTCTGTTTTTAATATCCAACTTCCCTTTTTGAAATCAGTCATGATACACATTCTGTGGGTGAACTTTGCTTGTTTTCACTTAAAATCTCTTGAAGCTCTTTTGATGACAGCACATATTTTCTCCAGTGAAATCTATTCCACACCTTTTGGTTATCAACAGCTCTGGAAAGAATAGATGTCTTAGAAAGAAGGATATTTTGTTTATTTCCAAAATATTAAAAATATTTTATGGTGTATTTTATGGCAATTTAGATCTTACTGAGTAAGGCAGTCATGATTTATTAATTTTTTTAAAACCTCTGTTCTGAGACCATCTACCACCTATATCACCCATTCAGGGACCCAACAATACTCTGTATAAGAAACTCTTTCCAGGGCCTCCCTGGTGGCTCAAGGGTTTAAGATGCAGCCTATGATGCTGTCAGCAGCCACTGCAGCATGAGTTCGATCCCCAGCCAGGGAGCTACCCACACAGTGCAGCAAACCTCTCCTGACTTGCCTGCTACTCCCCTCAGCAATATATTTCAGTCGATTCGCCTATTCTGTTTCCCACTCTGTCTCTGGAGAATCCTCTCACCACCACCACCCCACCCCCACCTTTGGCCTGTACCCCTGTTCTTGTATACATAAATAAATCAATCTTAAAAATAAAAAAGAAACCCTATCTCTATTCTAAGTGTACTTTCCAGTGATTTAAAAAATGTTGGCGATTACTTGTCTTCAGTAACGACAGAATAACTGGTTGTCACTCCAAATATGCTGGTAAATATTTCTTTAAGAAATCTCTGCCATGAGATCCGAAAGATGGCAGCAGAGCGAAGACACTGGGATCACTGCCTCCGTAAATATTGCCGAACAAAGTCAACAATCCCTGAGAGACAAAGGGACGATTGCAGTACGTTTCCGGAGCAGCAGTCTGATAGAAAGAGGTAGGAAAAAACTGTGATTGAACTGTGTGTACAGTGATACTGTAGTAGTACAGCCCCTGAGAGAAAGGGGCTGCTGCTGTACAGAACCTGCCACAGTTAGTGACTAAGAGCATATCCACATGGGAGACTTTGGAGAACCACCACAGAGTGGGGTACAGGGGTGCAGAGAGTAGGCGTCCAGGAAAAAAGGATGCACTATAGGACAACTATAGGAGCAGAGAGGAAGAGTGGTGATTATTGGCTTGAGCCTAAAGCTCCCAATTTAGAACAGTTGGAACCCAAATCAGTGGGGAGAGTCAGACACAGATCACCTGCATCTCCTCATAGGCGAGGCTACTGTTTGCAACTGAGGGTGGGATATTCAATACACCTTCCATCCTCCCTGTCCTTGCCGTACCTCGCCCTAAGCTGAAACCAAGATTATAATGAACACTTTGCTAACCAAAGTTAAAGCACATGTTAACAATAGGAGCAAACACACCAGGACAAAGTTCTGTGCTACAAAAGAAAAGAGAACAGCTCCTGGCTTGTGACCCTGACTCAACTACAAACCATGCCCAGGCTGCATCTAGTACTCAAACATAGCCTAGAGCTGGAAGCTGGCATGAGACTATGAGACCCTTAGGCAGTGGAGCTGGCCTAAAGGAGGGGTCACTGTGAAATCACACACACAGCTCAGCACATTAGGAAACTTGAATCTCTAACGCTCAGTATACCCTGTTGTCCTGGCTCCTTTCTACAGTTTATCCCCTGCCAATACCAGTTCTCCAATCACATCATCAGGTGCAAAGGCATATCTGAAAATCTATCCCTATTACAACCCATGAAAACAATAATAATCATAAAGATACAGAAGCACACATCACAATTGCTGGAGGAAAATTTAAAAAAATTAAAAAAACAAGAGCAATCTTAATCCAGCAGAACTGCAAAATATGCCTGAGGAGTTCAATGCAACAGTTACTATAATGCTTACAGAAATCAAAAATAAATGGATAGTGTAAAACAGGAACAAACTAAAGACTAAGAAATTATGAGACAGTTATTATTAGAACTAATGGATCTAAAAAACTGCTATAACCAAAATAAAAAAAAAAAACAATAGAAGGCCTCAACAGCAGGTAAATGCAAGCAATTGAGAGAATAAGTTAGCTCAAAAGCATAATTTCAGAGAATACACAAATAGAATAACAAAGAAAAAATACTTTTCAAAAATGAAAATAGTGTAAGAGCCCTTTAGGGCTAACCTGAGGTAACCAAAGAATAGCACCCATTATTTCTCCCCCCAGAAGGAGAAAAGATAAAGGTAGTGAAATTTCATTTAAAGAAATAATTGCTGATGACCACTTCAATCTGAGAAACAAGCCAGAGGTAGTGATCCAAATTGACACAAAGGTTCAAAAAAATATATACCATAGAGACATACAAAATAATACTAGGTGATTTTAATACTCACAACTGTGGACAGATCAACAATATAGATATTAAACAAGGAAACAATAGCCTTAAATGAAGAACTAGACCAAATAGTTTTAATAAATATCTACAGAACACTTCACCCAAAAGTCACTGCCTATATTTTTTTTTCAAGTGCACATGGAATATTTTTAATAGACCACATGTTGGGACACAAATCAATTGTCAATAAAACTAAAAAGATCAAAATGATACCACGTACTCTCTCTGGTCAAAAATCTCTACCATATAGTTTTTCACTTATTTCTTAATATTTCAAAATAATTCCAATCTTTGCTATAACACTTCAGAAAGAGAACATGTATGTCCAGAAACAAAGCAAAGAGGATCATGAGTACTTTCTAGGATGAGACATGATACAATACAGTGTTACTAACAGGTGCTGTAGATATATAAATTGTGATCAATAGGATTGGCAACAACTGCTCTATTTCATCAATAAGAAGAAACTGATAACAAAGGATCTCAGAAGTATTTATATATGCAAATTGCAATAAAGATGCTAGTAAAACACCATGTTTGATTCCAAAGAGAAGTTATATTTTTCTCCAACTTAAAAAAATATTTGAGTGTAAATTTGAAAATATTTTTATGCATTCTTTCTTGCATAAGTAAACGTGCACTTTCAAAAATAATTTTTATTGGAATATTCTCACAAATTATCCTTCATATGTTTCACTTTTAAAGGTTCAGTGACCCTCCCAACTGCAATGGTCAGATCTTAACTTTCCAGCTGGAATTATAAATGAACTTGAACCTATCCTAACACAGCTATATAAATCAACTCATATGTATTAAGGATCTCCTAGGTGCTCTAAAGTCTGACTTTAGAGTTGTAAGACTGATTGCTGCCTCAATGAACATAAAGAGTTAATAATGCATGGTTAATGTACAGTGAGTGCTATAGATATAAGAGCTGATGGGAACCATTATGACTAAAAACAAGTAGTCTAAATTTCAATGATTTATTTTTTATGCATGTTACTGAGATTTCACTGAGCAAATAAGAGTGAATGATCTTAGTGAGGAAAGATAAAGTACCTCTGATGATAGGCTCTTGTATTATGAAAACACTTGCAAATTGTTCATAATCTGGTATTGTTAAAACACAAGTTTCAGGGTCATCCTGGAAGCAATAAGAACTCTTTTTATATATCCAAATACCAGAAGAGATGGTCTCTCTCACAATAGGACTGTCACCTTTATTTCCACTCCTGCTTTTCTCAGGCTACCTCCTAGATTTTGTCATAACCAGGATCTGCTCTAGCTCAGAAACACTGAACTTAGGTTGTGCAATTCCCTGGCCATACTTCATCATGGCTATTCTCTCGTGCCCCCAAGAGTACTAGGGAGTTTGACCTCGGAGAGATCTCATGTCCACTGATCCTTCCATTTCCTCCAGTCTATCAATTCTTTATTGAGCTCTCTTAATTCCCTAATCATTACAGGCTTCCAGATCATTAGCAGCACCTTGAATTATTGAGCATACTTAGCTTCCAGTCCCTTTCATGGAGCAAAACCTTTTCTTTTTTTTGTTAAATGTGGCTAAGTGTTTTGTTTAAAAAAAAAAGAAAAAAAAATTCCAGGTCCTCTCCAATTGGTGCTACCAAAAACTCACACTCTTTAATTTCAGTTTGGCCTATACTGGCCCATCAATTGTTTTTATTTGAATGCTTGCTTATCTCACACTTTCATTTAATAGTCAGGGGAGTATGAATGGCTAAAATAGAGTGGGGTAGAGAGGGAAGTCATTAGAATTAAGATAATCCAAAAAACTAGCCGGGTCATTGATGGTATACTTATTTACATGAAAGTGTGGGGATGACCTGAGGATTCTGTGTACTAAAAGATCATAAGATAGAGACCTGCAATTGAACTGAGATCATTGGTGAAGAAGAGGAGTAGATAAAAGTCTAGAAAAATAGCATAAAATTGGCATTTATGTTGGAGAAATCAAGATATGTCGAGCAACACTTTTCAGGAATAGGAGGTGATTTAACCACATCCCAACCCGGAGGTGAATGTGAAATAGAAGGAAAATCATTGTCCCCCTAAAAGGTAAGAAACCAATGAGAGACTCTGGCAAGGAGACAGAATTGACATGACACCTTTCAGTTTTAGCACTTGGTAGGATAGCTATTTCTTCAACTGAGTTGAAGGAAACTATAAGGGTTTGTTTGGGAATGGATATTAAGAGCATGGTTTTGGACATATTTGGTTATAGATATCTATTAGACTGTGAAATGTGTGTACGATTCAGGACTTGTAAAGTGGGTGGATAGGGAAAGAGTGAGGAAAACTAAAAGACTAAATTAACATCAATGCTTTACACATTAACATCAATGCTTTACATATCAGTATAATAAATTGATATCAGAACTCAGTATCATACAAATGTGCAGTAATTATGATTTGGACCAAAATGTTGGCAAGGAGGCCAGATTAGAAAGAGTAAACTTTGCTTCACTGTAGGAAATGATAGAAGAAGGAAGACAGAGTCAGGCCTGAGCTAACACGTGAAGTTTTAGTTAATAAGGGCATTAGAAAGCACCTGAGTGTCCACAAAGACATTGAATTTACACATTCTAGCAGGCATTTTAAGTTTTGTTGAGTTAAAACTAAGTAAAAATATGTAGTAGAGATGAGAAGCTGGGGGTTGTTTACATGGGATGCTAGCTGAAAGCACAAAAACAGAAAGAACACTCCAGAAATCATAGTAAAGAGAGAAACGTAAGACCAACTTTGGGCCTTAGGACACATGTACTCATATTTTTAGGAAGAAAAAAGAAGAGGGAAGTAGGACATAGATGAGGGCCATCCAAGAGGTGACTGAAAATGACAAAACTGCAATATTGAAGCCAAGAGAGTGCTTTAATACAGTATAGATGTCAACAATAATAAAAGATTTAATGAGATCATAAAAAATAAGATTCAAAACAGCTGACTGGCTGTTTTTCTCAACTTAATGTTCTGGAGTCAATTTTTAAAGTATTCTGTTAAAATAAATAAAAGGAAGTCAATTTTTTATATGGCATTAGCTTTCTTCCTATTGCATTTACAAATACACATTAATTTTTAATACACCATTCATTAACACTATTAGAAAATTGTTTATTTTATATTGATGTAGTAATGATTTGGCTATTAACGTATATCTGTTTTAAGGGAGATGATGCAACTTTGTTCAACTTCAAAGATTTAAGTAAAACCCATTGAATTATTTCAGGGTTTATCTATTGAGTCCATTAAGAGAAATTAACCTTGATTTCAAACCAAACTTCAGCAGAGAGAAATAAAAATGCTTAAATACCTATTTCCTTCCTCTTCTTTCTATGGAAAATTTTTTGCTGCCCAATGAGGCATATATGTTCCAAGAGAAATTTAACTCTCAAACACGAAAAATGGTAGCTCCAAATCTGAAATTTCAGTCATTCTCTAGTCTCTAGTCATTTTTTATTTTTTTAAGATTTATTTATTTATGCATACAAGAACTGGGGTACAGGCCAGAGGTGTGGGGGGTGAAAGGATTCACAGAGACAGAGTGGGAAACAGAACAGGTAGACGGACTGAAGTACACTGCTGAGGGGAGCAGCGGGCAAGTCAGGAGAGGCCTGCTGCACCATGTGGGTAGCTCCCTGGCTGGGGAATCTAATTTGTGTTGCAGTGGTTGCGAATAGCTTCATAGGTTGCATCTTAACCCCTTGCACCACCAGGGAGACCCTCTAGTCATTTGTTGTTTTTTTTAAAGATGTATTTATTTATACAAGAACTGGGGTACAGTCAGAGGCACAGGAAGGTGAAAAAATTCACCCTCAGAGGCAGAGAGGGGAGCAGAACAGGCAGACGGACCGAGACACTGCTGAGGGGAGCAGCAGGCAAGGCAGTAGAGGTCTGCCACGCCATGTGGGTTTCTCCCTGGCTGGCTGGGAATCGGATCTGCACTGCAGAGGCTGTGGACAGCTGCACAGCACAGTGCTTAACCCGCTGTGCCACTGGGGAGGCCCCGCTAGCCGTTTTTAAAGAAAAAGCTTTTAAGCTCTCCTTTCCAGTCATCTGGCTACCCACTACCAACACGACTTAAAGCAGGTGTCAGCAATTTCCCCCGCCTAAGGTCAGATAGTAATGATTTCAGGCTTTATTTACTATAGAGGTTATGCAATTATTCAACTTACTGTCACTTGGAGTCAGTTATTGATGTGGAAATATGGATGGGTGTGCTATGTTTCAATAAAACTTTATTTACTAAAACAGGACAGGAAGCTGGCTAGATTTAATCTATGGATTGTAGTTTGCTGGCTCCTGATATATATTTTAAAATATGCTGGAAGATGAAACTGGTATTTTAATGTCTGTATTGAGATACAACCATGATTTCTTATAAACATAAAACACCCTCCTTTATTTTCTCTGAGTCTCTTTGGTTGATGTATATTTTATTTTAAAATAAAATAAGCATACAACTAAGGCCAAAATATTTAAAAATTCAAATACAGTAGTGGAGAAAAACATATGCTGTGACCCTCAGACCAAACAATGTTCATGAATCCATTATTTATATTTGTAGGTTGCCCATAATGTATAAATTACTGTGCTAGATACTATAACAGATGCAAATATGGGCAAGATTTAGACTCTTATCACAAGTTAAGAGCCCAATAGGGAAAATAACACATACTCATAAATATACATAATGCAAGAAATACAAGGAAATGTGTCACAATAAATAAAGATACATTTTTTCCTAGATGAGGGGAAATTACTCTTGACTAGCTTGAGGAAATGTGGAGGTTTGGGAAAGAGATCAGAGCCCATTTTGTGAAGGAAATGATATATGAACATGGTCTTATACACCTAGGCAAGAAAAAATTAGAAAGGTAGTATGGAGAGAACAAACATTAAAATCAAAGAGCACAACACAAACAAAAATCCAATAGAAAAAAAAATTTTAAAAAAGCATAGACTGTGAAGTAACAATGAATAATTAGTCTTTATAGTCATACAATGTAAGGGGATGAATACAGATGAGATCAGAGAATGAGAAGGAACAAACTTAAGGGGACTCAAAAGGACTGGAGTAGAGTAGACCCAAGATTATGCAGTCTGAAGCTGATACAGTTTTTTGAGACCTATAAGAAAAATAATGTAAAATTACATACAAAAATGAATGTATTTAGAATAAAAAAGAATTACAACAAATTTGAAACATTTCAAAGCAAACAAATAGGGCAAATATCACAACATCTGGAAAAGATGTGACTTGACTACTTGGATTAATTTACCACCTGACAAATATTCCCACTGACTGGCTGTGCTCTGCCATTGCATCTCCACATGACAAGGACCATAACTCAGCCTTTCCTCTTGCACAGCTGATCAGAATTTGTTTCTTACCAATACTATATAGAAGTTTCTTTCATTGTATAAGATATTGATGATGGATAAATTTTTACATTTCTGTCAAATTTAGGAAACCCTCTAAATTGTGAGATTTCAGGTCATTTCAAAATATTCTGTAGAGTGACTAATTGAACAATTAGTCCTTTGATCGATGACAAATCAATGATGAGTTACGGACATCTTCACGTAGTGACATATCAGCAATTTTAAGTTATCTTTCCAAAGAAGTTTCATGTTAAGAATTTAAATATATTATCAATATATTTATCTGACTCACACCTCATCATAATCTGATTACCAAACAACCCAGAACCTACCCATTACTTTCGTTCTCTAGTTCTTCCTCTTATTGAGCTTAGAGGGAAACAACCTCATACATATGATGAAGAAGCTCTGGGTCAGGCCACTAAAATAACACTGAATAATTTTAATGACAACTTAAGTGTTTCTGCAGTTTGGTAAACTTATTGCTTATTTCAATAATCAACTACACTAGCAGCACTTAAAGTGTTTCTAATGGTTAAATATTGTAAACAAAGAACTCATCATTTTTTGAGGTCATAATTCAGGAATATATCCTCCCACATGAATAACAGAATGCATTGTGATATATTTTAGTGCCATCTAGTGTTTCAAAGACTTCATAAACAAAATAAATAAGCAAACAATTTAATTTCAATGTTTTTGTTCAAAAACATCATGATGATTTTACCCGAGGCTAATTTTTTAACACTCAGATTAGTAAAGAACATTCCCCTTGACTCACAACAGCATATGTTACAATGCAGCAAGACCATGCTGTGAGGATTCTCGCTGGACATCAGTGCTTTCAAGAGCAGCCAGATGCTTCCTCTTCAGTCACTAGGAGATTCAGTCCCATCATCACCTACTTCCCAGATTGCCAGTTGTGCAGAGGCAGCCCCAAGACTCCTTGGTCTTGTCCAGGCCTGAGTAGGCCAGGAACCATACCAGTAGGTATCATGGGGGTTAACCTCTCTAGTCTACTAAGACATTCTGGAAATAAAAAATAAGTTTTTTCAAGAAGCTATTGGTACAGAACCCCAGTCAATCCTAGGGAGCTGAAAAGGGGGTGCAAGGCAGTGAGTAGTGCCTAGCTAACCATTCTCAAGATTAAACCTAAATATTGATAGCATCAGTAGTAGCCAGTGTGTGTGGCTATGTGAGAATCTGTGTCTGTTGAGTGACTAGCAACACAGATAAGCCTCTCTAAGAGCTCAATAGAATGCATTTTTCTGTGAATTAATCTCTGATCCATAAGCGTATCTTTCTTTCATGTGGGAGACTCTTGACTACTTGGCTAAACCTTGTAGGTATTCAATAAATACACTCTGAATTATCTCTCCCTTTAACAAGAGCTAGAGCAAATGAGAAAACTGTGTATGCAGAGAGGAAGCAATTTAAACCTCATTAGTCTCTGCTTGATCCAGGTGCTATTAAATTCTGCCTGCTGTTTAGAGTTGCAATATTAAAAATATATATATTTCTTGATTTATTCATCACTAATCCTAAAATTTATTCTGGGCTTAGTGGATGGTTGAATCTGGTGTGAGAATTCTTATTTATAATAAATTAGAACACTAGTCCTCAAGCTGAATATACAGACAAATGAGAAAAAGAAGGGTAAATTTAATTTGCTATTGTGTTTTGCTCATCCATTTTCCTTTAAACATCCCATTAAAAATTGTTTCAAATATTACATAATGTTATTACAGAACCAAAGATTTTAACCATTGGAACACTTTGAAACTGCATGTTATAATTTGTTTTTATTTACCAAAAATAAATGTATAGGAAAGTCACAAATTAAATATTCTCTAACTGTAATTTTCTTTTATTTAGCCAATCTATCCTGTCTTCTTTTCTGTGTGGAATCATAATTTAGTAGTCAGGCAAATGAAAACAAGTAAATTTTAAGAATCATACTAAAAGTAACTTCCTTAATCCTTTCCAATATTTCAGTTTCCTCTGTATAAGAATTCTTTCTAATAAATACCAGATCCATGCTAGGGTACTTATAATAAATACCTAGAATCATTTTCTGAGGTCCTGCTTAAAGAAAATCAGTATTAGTGCATTAGTCTTTGTCATATACATTAAAAACTACTTTACATGGCTCTATGCAGGGAAGAATTGCTTCTATTTTCTAGGTCTTCACTGCAAAGTCTCTAAGTTAAAGTAATTTATTTACTTAAATATTCATTTGTTTGTTCATTCATTTAATATTGAAGCCCTTCTTGATTTTAAAAAGGTTTGAGGCACTTTACAGATGTAAAGCATAAATTTTCAAAATACAGCACAAGGCAAAGGCACGTGAAATATTTAAATATGAAAAAAATGAATGTCACTACAAGAAGAGGCATTAATACCTTCAGATATAAGAAAAAGACCCTTTTATCATTCAATTCATCATGAGCCAATTTCATTTCTTTTTAAGTGCTAAGGTTCCTATAATGATGAAAACTACTAACCGATGCACCTGAACTTGAAGGCAATCCCAGCACAGAGATGCCCATGCTACCTCACCAGGCTCTTGGGGTGCATGCTGTCACTGGGCAGTGCTGTGCCAGGACTTACCCAGTACTGCCTAGAGAGCTGAGGGGTGGGGACAACAGGGCCCTTTTGCTTAAGATAAGGGCACCATAGTAAGTAATCATCGGAAAATCCAAGGTAACTTATTGATCAGGATCTATGACTTGTCTCTGGATGGAAATCTACCATTCATTAACCATTTCTCTCTCTTATCATATTTGCAATATTATTTTCTCTTACTGAGTGACTCTAGATAAAATATTTAAGTATCACTTACTATATTAATATATTATGTACTGTATTGCCTAATCTCTGGTTATTAATATTTTCAATACTTCAACTTTTTAGTAAAGGTTCAATAAATTATTTAATGATCTCTTATTTCTTATACATCTCCAAAATCTTATTTCTATAACTGCTCTGATTATGATAGAAAACATTAAGACTAATTATAACTATTCCTGGAGTAATAAGCATTTTAGGGTTTCCTAATAATTTTTCTTATATTAGTAAGAACATGGAATTGAAGACATAAAAGGCTAGATGTAAATCTTATCTCTGACACTCAGTAGCTGTGATCTTGGGAAAGAAACTTACCCTTTCTAAGGCATATAATCTTCCTAAGGAGTAAATTGAGAAGTTCATAGAATCCACCTAGATTATAGGAGAATTATGAGGGGAAAAAAACAGTAAAAAAAAAAAAAAAGAGGGTAGAGGAAAGGGACCGTGTAATAATCCTCTCCAAGTATCCTTATGAGGGTAGTTGAGAGCTAGCAAGAAAACAACAGCCACTTTGGAATTAGACACCATGATTGTGAATCTCATCTGTGCCAATGCCTTCCATGTGACCTTTGACAAGGATTTAACTATTTGAGCTTTGACTTGTTTTCATTTGTAACCCAGAACTAATAATGGTATCTACTTTGTAGTGCTCTTGTGAGAAATAAGGTCTTACAAGTATTGTATATAAATTCCCAAGTTCTCTACATTAAGAAATCCAGTTATGGGAAATTCTTGACTTTCTTCTAAGCTGTCCATTCTTGGATCATACATTAATACCTATTAATTGTCTTGCCTATGTCATATGAACATTCATTACCTGAAAATGATCATTTCCTTCATGGAAGTCTATTTCTTCTCTACGAAATAGAACTTAGATCAGCTTAGACTTCAGCATTATACACTATTTTTTTAAGATTTATTTATCCATGCATACAGGAGCTGAAGTACAGGCCAGAGGTGCGGGGGTGAGAAGATTCACCAGAGACAGAGTGAGGAACAGAACAGGCAGATGTACTGAAATACACTGCTGAGGGGAGCAGCAGGTGAGTCAGGAGAGGTCTGCTGGGCCATGTGGGTAGCTCCCTGGCCGAGAATTGAATTCATGCTAGAGTAGTTTTGAATAGCTTGATAGTGCTGTGTCTTAATCCCTTACATCACAAGGGAGGCCCCATTATACACTATTTGTAAATATCTTCTACTCCCAAAATTTCTCCTCACATTCATCTGAAAACAAACTTTTAAACCTGGGCATCTCTGTGTGCCAAAGAGAACACACAACCAAGATAGATTTCTTTATAATCCACATAGAAACACTGACATAGAGACCTCAGTAAGGTCTTACAAGAAGTAAGCCTGACTCAGCAGGTCCATTTCATGTCCCACTTCCTTTTAGGGAAGAAAATTATATGTAATGTCATTTAGCATTAAGCAAACATATCACATCCTTCTATCATCAGCTGTCTTTACCTGAGGATGCATTTAGCAAGGGAGGATGTTATCTATCACATGATATTATAGTTGAGCTGAACAATTCCTATGTTGGATATTGTCAACCTATTAAGACAAGGAAACCCTAATGTGAAAGACAGACATTGAGCACTAATGATTCTGACACTGCCGAGGACATTCATAGATCTCTACCCTGCTCAAAAATTCATGAAGACTATCGTCTCAACCACCTCGATGATGTTTTATAAAACAAACAGGCACTCCATTCAAAAACAAGCCTCCTTTTAAGACTCTTTCAGATTTTTCTCTTTCTGTTGTATTCAAGTTCACTTCAATCTAAGGAAAGGGGATATGGGGCCTCCCTAGTAATGTAAGGGGTTAAGAAGCAACCTATGAAGCTTTCGGCAGCCACTACAGCACGAGTTCAATTGGCGGCCAGGGAGCTACCTACATGGTGCAGCAGACCTCTCCTGTCTCACCAGCTGCTCCCCTCAGCGGTATGTTTTAGTCAATGTGGCTGTTCTGCTCCTGTAGGGTAAATGGTTTTCAGGCTTTTCTGCCCTCCTGCCATTAGGATTGCCCTGCCTGATGGAGCACCTGCATTTTGTTACATTTTTTTTTTTAAAGGATATTTTAACTAGGTTTATTTATTTATTTTAATAGAGGCATGTTTTATTTATTTATTTGTTTGTTTGTTTTGTTTATACATGCACTGGGTATAGTCAGAAGTGCGGGAGGGTGAGAGAACTCACCAGAGCCAGAGCGGGGAGCAGAGCAGGCAGAAGGACCGAAGTACACTGCTGAGGGGAGCAGCGGGCGGCAGGAGAGGTCTGAGCGCCATGCGGGACCCTCCTCTGGTGGCCGGGGAGCAGCCGGGGATCGAACCGGCCCCACAGAGGCCGCGGGCAGCCTTGCAATCCAGCGCTCAACCACTGCGCCACCGGGGAGGCCCCATTTTGTTACATTTTTATAAGTTGTATTGTTTACTTCTGTGGGCCATGACTGTAGTATTGAGATATTGCCAAGAGAAGCAGAGGCAGGAGAAAGAGGCAGGAGAGAGAAGGGGAGAAAGAACACCAGAGAAGCCCACGGTGAAGACTTGCTGGGGGCTTGGTGGCCTGCCGGCCTCCTGTGCCCCGGGGAACGCTGCCTGCCTTATACCTGGTTGTTGCACTACATGTAAAAGCTCCATAAAAACCTAAGAAAGCCACAGAGGGTTCCAGGACTGTTCTTTACTGGTCTGCTGAATCACAGAAAACCTGCTCTGTGCTCTCCTGGCGCTACAGCTCCTCACTCTGTCTCTGGTGAATCCTCTCAGCCCCCCACACCTCTGGCCTGTACCCCAGTTCTTGAATGCATAAATAAATAAATCTTAAAAAAAAAAAAGAAAAGGGGATATGGATTTTTTTTTGTGAAGAAAAAAAAGTTTCTTCCCCTATCTCCCAAATAATTTTGATTACTCCCAGCCTCCACTGCCTACCACCATGAGCTGAGAGGGTGGGATGAATAAGACAAAGGGAGAAGAAAAAAGGGGAGTGGAGGCCATGAGCACTCTACAGAGGGCTGGAGAAGAATAAGACTCTAATAACAGAGTAGGGCTTCCCTTCCTCTCGATCCTTCTGATTTCAAACTTGTGAGGAACAAAAAAACAAAGGATAGCTGCAAGGAAGCATGAGAGCAATGAGGAATCAGTGGATGAGGGCAAAAAAAAGAGGGGAAAAAAGGAAAGAAATCTATTAGTCATTTCTCTGTGCCTGTACTGGCTTCCTCCTGCTACTGCATAAATTACCACAAATACTTAAAACAAGTTTATTATCTCAAGTTCCAGAGACCTGAAGACCTACAGGCTCAGAAAGTTTTTCTGGATACAATGCTGAAATCGAGTTGTCAGCAGGACTGCATTGCTTTCTGGAGACTCGGGAGTGGAGCCTGTTCTCAAGGTCATGTAGGTTGTTGGCAGAACTCAGTTCCACATGGTTGTGTGACTAGAAAACCTGTGTCCATGCTGGCTGTCACTCAGGGGTGGGCTGTTTTCAGCTTCTAGAAGCTGCCTCGTACCTTGGCCCATAATACCTTTCTCATGTTTCAAATATCTCTGACATTCTGCCACATCTCTCTGACTGGTGTTTCTACCTTCCTTTTCTGCTTTTATGGGTCCATATATTACAGGACCCCAACCAGATAATCCAGATCATTTATTATAGGGGTAGATGATTAGTAATCTTGACTGCATTTGTTGCCTCTTCAGAGCTATGTCAAGATCAGTGTTTGGTTGAATAGCCAGGGGAGGGAATCTTAGAAAGGTGGCTTAGAAATCTGTCTACTATATTATTAAACACCTTCTGAATATTTTACTTACATTATGCTATTTAATTATCCTAAAAAAATATAATCAAGGGATAGGTTCTGTTATCACTAACAATTGTAATAACAAACCATCCCACGGTCTTTGTTTCTAGACTAGCCAAGTATAATTATCAGGCTACTTTATGTATAAGAGAATTTTATTTTCTGAAGTTTTTTTTTAATACAAATAAACTTTAATAGAGGTGTCTGTTGCATAAGCAAGGAATGAGAATAACTGAAATTATTTTGGATCCTTTTAATGAAAATCTCATCTTGCTTTCCCCCTATGCTCATTTTCATAGTGTGGTCCAAACTCCTAATGCTAAATCAGTGGCCTTGACATTTCCATGGCAACACAACAGGGCACCCCTAGCATGGGCCATCTTCACTAAACTGCAGCATAAACAATTCACCTGATTATGGGCTATGAGAAGGCTCTACATGGAGACGTGTGAGTAGAAAGAGAAAGGAAAAGTTCTACTAATGTACATTAGAATGCATTTTGGCAAGCCCTAGGAAGCCAAGATGAGAACACAGAAGCTAGTGCAATGGTAAAAATTCTTCCAATTGGAATTTGCAAAGATTGGTCAGATTGTCAGCTAGCTGACTATAGAAACCCTTTTGCAAGTTTCAGGAGTTTTTCTCTGTACAAAGTGTAGATTTTGAAATATTTCTCTTTCCTTCTCGCTCATATCCACCAAAAAAAATCATTTTTCTCACCACATAAAACACAAAAATATTTCATAAAGTTGATGATATGTTTGTATTATGTGTGTGTTATTTTAGGCCAACAGAGAGAAGAAAAAGAATATATGGTTTGGAATTTTTTGTCAGGAACAGAGTCCAGAAAGAGAACAACTCTTTTAAAATGTTCATTCACAGTGTTTTTTGAAGTCCACCTAAAGTGGTGTGTGTCCTGAGAGGCCCTCTGCCATTGCTGGAGAAGACAGACTTTCCCCCTGAGTCGAGACTTTCCAAGCAGACACCTCACTAAAATATGTCTAGGCTGTCAAACAACACTAAGGTTTCTGTCTACTATATCACTTTTAAAATTCAAATATTCCTGGGAGAAGAAATGCGTTAAGTCACATTAAAGTTAATGAGATTTATCATGTGGAGCATCTTGCTACCTGCCTATTCAGAGCCACCCGCTCGTTATTTTTAAGAAAATAGGGTGAAATCGTGTCTCTTGAGGTATGTGCCCCCTTTCAGCTCCTCAGACTGATTTTTGTAAGTTCTTCCTGCAATGGTTATTTTGTTGTACTTTCACATATGGGTTCCCCCCACCTTCCACTCCTCAACCTATATTTGTACAGCTTGTTTCACCTGTGGACAGCTTTCCTGAGGATGAAGTTCAAGGATCTATATATTTTCATGATACCAACATTGAAAATTTGAATGCCAAGGATTCTTTCCTCTCTGACATTGACACAGTTTTACCAGGAACTCATTAGTGACATTATGATTCTGCAAAGTTAATGTTTTGATCAGATCAAGCACTACAAAAAAAGGCAGAATATTAAAGAAAGATAATAAAGCCTTTCCATATCATTACAGCCTTTTGATATGACCTAGGAAAACTGGAAATGGGGATCACTCTACCAGGCAACCGAATGCAGCAGTGAAAAAGCTGTCAGTATTCAGAAGCAGTCGTATCAGCAAGATCTGTGTTTTATTTTGAAAATGGAATTATATTTTATGTGGAAACTTTAATCAGAGTTATGCCTTAGCCTATAAAGCCTGCAAGATAAGCAATAAATCATATGCCTTAATAGGAAAAAAAAAAATATCAAGAAGACCCAGATGAAATTCTGAAGATTTTGGTAACAGACCTTGACCCAGTGAGAAATATATGGACTTTAGGAAAGGACAGAATTCTCATTCAGCACTTATTGGCAGTTTACAAACTGGTTATGTTTGGCAAGTTGTTTACTTTCTCTGAGCCTTAGTTTCTACAAGTACAAAGCATGAATAATTAAAAGGACATGCAATAAATGCCTTGTTGAAACTGGGGTATTTTGAAGAGTAAAAGGGGTTGTTATTAATAATTAATCCAGGACAATAGACACAAACTAAGAGTGTCTAGCATTCATGATGTATGTTAGCCTGTCAGGAGAATTAAAAATAAAAGCCTAATATCACAGGTTTGTTAAGATAATTGATAAAATACAAAATGCATAAAACAGTCAGCATTAGGTAAAAACCAGAGTCCTTCTATCATTTTTCACTCTTTCTTTTTTTGTCTCCACTGAGAGATAAGAACAGTTTTTTTATACTAACAAAAAGAGTAAGAATACAAGTTGTTAGTATTTATTACTATGTAATGAAAAAATTATCTGACATCTAACAGTATTTATAATTCAGTCTACTAAAATATCATAAATTAGAATATATTTAAATTATTTTAACAACATCTACCGTACAATCCACAAATCTAATCATGCTTGCTCTTGAATAATGAGTTCCTGAATAAATGAGTCACAGAGACTTCTCCGTCATACATTATTTTTCTTCTGCTTGTCTCTCTAAATTTTTATTGCATCTTAGTGGAGGGAGAACAGGATTTCTATTCAAGAAGAACCTAATATCTGCATCTACCAGTTATGTGATCTTGGGAAAGTCATATGAACATTTTGCAACTGAATTTTTTGTCAAACCAGTATCTATCACCTTTCAGATAATGTCTGGGTGATACTAATATCTCACTGACGTATAACAACTGAGGGATTATATACTTTTTCTTCTTTTTTTTTTCCTTGTCTTACTATGTATCATGGTCTCAATTGAATCCTAAAATTGAAAGCATTTTAGTTCCAAGATGCAAGCTTCTTAGAGGGTACTAGTGCATACAAATGGTTCTGGCCATCACAGACTCTGCTTAAGGTAATCTTGTCAACAATATAAAAATTAGTGACTTGTTGTCACATTTCAGTTATTGTAAAAACGTGAAAGTGGAAATTCTGATACAAATCTGATAGATGAATAAAATTCAGAATTTCTCATACCTACTAATTACCAGAAGAGGGCGTGCTAAGATTGGAATACACACTCCAGCCTTCCAAAGCTAAAAAATAGCAAAATTTCAATATATGCAAATACAAACCAAAATACCTAAATGATAAAACAAATCCAGTAATACAGCCAAAAAAATTCTGAGTCTTCGTTCTAAGATTTAAATATGGAATAATTAATCTTTTGTTCCAAATGCAATGTAAACTCTAATTCTATCAACATGAAGTGCTTTCTTTAATATATGTTTATAATAAATGTCCACTCATGTATATGAATATGTACAATTATTTAAAAGGTTTCACATGTAAACATTTGAAAATTGTAGAGAGTAGGGCCTTCTTTTCTCTGTTACAGCCTTCTAGTCTAATGTCTCCCAGTTGATAAAGCTTAGGGAGATGGTCCTAAAGACTTTACAAATCCAAACTATGATTCTCAACAACAATTGCTCTTTTATCCATTTGTAGTCAAATATGACTGTCTCTTATTTTTCTTTTTAGTTCTATTTATTTGTTTATCATTGTAATTTTATCAGTAAATAATTTGTTAGAGATTAGTCAGAAACTATGGAAGCCATAATTATTTCATGACTTATTTCCAGCATAGTTACATACATAACAGTGGGAATGGACAATTAGAATGTGAACTGCTTCATTCTGTTAGGTCAGCTGAGGCATCAAAAGAATGAGAAAATTAATCTCCAGTCAATCAATTTATGACTCAATCACATTTTCTACAAGAAAATAAAAATAGGGGCTTGGGGGGTTGGAAAACAGTTATAACCCTGTGTGTGTGTCTCTTGAAATTGAATTTCTATAATTTAATTCTGAAATTAAAAAGTAATAGTTATTATTCTACAAGACTATTGTGCAGATTAAATGAGGTAGTATTTGTAAAATTCCTTACATATTGCCTGTAACACAGAAGCTCAATAAAAAAGTCTTTCCTTTCTCATTTTATGGGAACTTTATAATTAAATTTGTGTTTTCATACCAACTACAAGCAGAAAACTCTATTAATCAGATTTCCATATAAAATATTCCTCATTTCATTCATATATTGGAGATAAATAAAGCCAATGAAATAACAAAACAAAAATACTAAAATTTTGGTGGCAAGGAAAATATAGTATATACAGATAGATGTTGGTTCATAAGTCATACACACAAAACATTTTTGATATAGATACCATTGTTACTTCAACAAAAATTTCAAGGTACTATAAAAGTTTTTTAAAAGGTAGGACTTAACTATTTTGATAGTCAAAATTTCATTAAGGTAAAAAATATATAGTTCCTAAAAATAATCAATGTTGTCATATATAGAATTGATCATTTATTATGTAATGAGAGTGGCAAGCCAATGTAAAATTGTAATAAAGCCTAACCTTTTTTTGAGCAATGTTTGTTAGGGATTGAAAGTCATTACCTAGAGTTAATTCCATTTTCAGTATCTTTTGAAATAGGTCATCTTATTAATATCATCTTTTCACCCTGAAGACATGGAAAAACTACTTAATTGAATCAAAACCACACTAGTGATCAACAGAGCAGATGTGTTTGACCACAAAAGTCATTCTCAACCATTGTTTTTTACTACTTGCATATATTCTGAAACAGAAAGTTTGTTTAAATGTTACTTGCAGTAGAATTTCAACTCTCAAAATATCTATCCTAACAAATTGGTAAACAAACTGATTATACCTAAGTGCCAACTCTGCTGATTCTACTAACCTAAACATCACTACTAACCTAAACATTTATTTCAGAAAGTGGTTTCTATATTATCATTACAATTTCATACTAGAAAGTAAAGTCCAGTCAACAGAAGTAAATTAATAGCAAAGTTATAAATTTATTAACACTGACACAGTATATATTTATTAACACTGACACAGTATATCAAAGTATAAATGAGGGCCTATACTTCATTCATTAGTGCTTAAATAAAATTTATATTATCTATCACAACAAAATAAACACAAAAACAATAGCTACTCTGAACAATACTGTAAAGAAATTATGTAGAACAGTGATCCCTTCCCTGCAATCAACCATCATATACTCTAACAATGTATTCTTTGTTCTATTAAAATGTTAGTAGGGCCTCCCTGGTGGCACAAGGGGTTAAGCACTGCACTATGAAGCAGTCCACAGCCTATGCAGCATGAGTTCAATCCCCAGCTGGCCAGGGAGCAACCCACATGGCACAGTGGACCTCTCTTGTCTCTCCCGCTGCTCCCCTCAACAGTGTATTTCAGTCAGTCTGCCTGTTCTGTTTCCTACTCTGTCTCTGGTGAGTCCTCTAACCCACCCACCCACCCACACACACACCTCTGGCCTATACCCCAGCTTTTGTATGCATAAATAAATGAATCTTAAAAAAAAAAAAAGAACGTTAGTAGCTACCCTAAAATAACTAACTTTTTTCATTTCTTGCCTAGAAATAATTTATCTTTAGTCAGGATAAAATAGTGGCTTCAGCAAAATCATGAGTTCTTAGGTGGTCTATGTACACAATGGAACACTAGTCAGCTATATATATTTTTTAAAAAAAAGTGTACTCTTGCCATTTGTGAGTACTTGGGGGGAACTGGAGAGGATAATGCTAAGCAAAATAAGTCAGATGGAGAAAGACAAATACCTGATGGTTTCACTTCTCTGTGGACTACAGAGAAATAAAGCAAAGGGTCAGACGAAGACAAAACAGTAACAAATCTTTCACCTCTGACTGTAAAACTGAGGCAACTTGAAGGGGGAGGGTGGCAGAATGGAGAGAGAAAGCAGGGAGCCCAATGGAACATGGTAGAGGATTATTGGGGTGCTGGAGATGGGCATGTTGTGACACATAAAAGCATGCATTTGTAGAGGTTTAGACTAAAATACCCAAAGCAGAAACAATGATGTAAACCTACTTTATCTCAATAAACATAACTGGAAAATAAAAGAGTAAAACCAATGTAATTGTCATTTTAGTGTCTGTCACCTCGTCCTTGTATTAATTGCACACAATAGTAATAACTGGCAGATTTAAGCAGAGTATTAAAAATGTCCAGGAATTTTATCTATTTGTATGAACTCTCTTCAATACTACTAACTCTTCAAAAGATAAATATTTCCATTTCATACACACACACAAAACTGAGGTTCAGAAAGACACATGGTACTTAAGCAAGAGAGACAGAGTAAGTATTCACATGAGAAAAAAATAACCAATGCCTAAGTAAAATAAGCTCAGTGATAAAAAGAATTTTTTGGAATGTTCTAAGCATCCCAAGTTAGCATAAAATAATCAAAGAACTATTTATACTAAGTAGAAATATTATTGCAATCATCTTTGAAGAAATGCTTTCGAAATTTAATAATTCAAGTCAACAATAATGCTAATAGAGCACCAAGTATTTGTGAGGAATTATAGCTGAGGAAATCCCCCGAATGAAAAACAGCAGCGCATACCACAAAGTTCATGATCTCTGAATTTTGGGAACAGCACACAAGAGCACCATATTGGTATATTTCTGACATCAGAAGACCTGAGGACTTAATTAGACATGAAAATCAGTAGCTGTTTTGAAAATGGATTGAGGAAGGAGACCTCAGCTCCTTCAATGTATGAGACATGTATTTATGTTATTAAAGGTGAAGACAAGGGAAATGGCTGGAAGAGTTTGCCCAGTCTTCTTTTTCCTTACCAGAATATCAAAACCTCCTCCAAAAAAGCCTGCAATTTATTCATTTGCTTATTCATTCTTTCATGCTTTCCCTCAATAAATATTAGATAGTCCGTACTTCATGCCAGACACTGTTCTTTGTACAGAGATTTAAGGAGAACAAGGCCAGGAGCACCCTGTCTTAGGCAGCGTGCCCCATCCCTTCCTGACAGGCAAAGTCTCCCATAGTGGAAGTTCATCATATTAGGACTTCGTTTCTCTCGTTTGCTCCTTTTGTGTAAGAAAGTTTCTCACGACCGGATCAAACAATTCAACTATGTTCCGAAAGTATCAAATACCATCGAGTAAAGAGCCTCAGCGAGTAAAACAAGAATGAAGCAAGGCTTTTCTATCTGTGAATCCTGTGATATAATCTTAAATTGTCATATGCACACTTTTAAAGTTAAAAAAGCAGAAAATTTAGGAAAACAGTTACAGAAGAGAGATTCAGGTCAGGGGAAAGCAAGGCTTATGTGCTTTACAGTGAAAAGGAATTTGAGAATGAATTACATTTGACTACACAATAAGCACCATAGATAAATATATATGTGTGCATATATATATATATATATGTTTGTATAATGTAGGAGGTAGGATTTTTCTGCCTCTGAATTATAATAGTGCTACTTTCAATTAAAATGTTTCTAGAATAATTGACTTAACTTGCTAATTCTTCATTCACAGGTGGCAATAAAATGCCCCCCATCCTTCCCACGGATAGAATAGTTAGAGGTAGAACATAAAGGGTTGAAAGTTACTACAGACTAGACATGCCACTGGGTTACCATTTATAGAACTGACTCATCATGTGTCTTTAGACACCGGGTAGTTCCCCTATTTATAACATGTGGTTCATAGAACTTGTCAGTAAGCATGTGTGAACAGTAAAGTAAAATTTAGTACATGGCACCCAGGGCTCAGGGTTATATTGTTACCCAAATTGGAATTGGCTTTGTGACAGATTTCAAATACCAGAATCCTGCAAAACAACTGCAACAAGTCTATACATTCCGAGCAAACCTAAAAGCACATTCAAAATGTTGGTGCATATGGTTTTCCCTAAGGCGGCAGCTGCAGCTGCTCGTGTTGCTGTGGAATCTAAAGTGACAGCCCCTTCTGTCTGGCAGCGTCACTGTCATTCAGGAGAGAGATCACAGAGCCTATATCCCTTCTGCCTTTGACGCACAGCTCTCAGACGTCAACAGGAGATCAGATTAGAAACCTGCAAAGCAAGAATGCCTTCTCTAGCACATGGAGACTCAACCATCCCTGGTGGGACTGAACAGACCCAGGATTGAAAGAAAAATGATCCGAAATCTCCACTGTCTTAGGTTTTTGTCAACACGAGACATGCAAACCCAGAAATATGAGCTTCAGTGCTGACATCTTGGTTTACCAAAAAAAAAAAAAGTGAGATGTCTTTCAAATGGTTCTAAGGGTAGAGCAGAGGAAGCTTAAGAAAACATAAACAGGCTACATTTTTCCCTCCTTTTTCTGCTGTTTTTCTACACAGGATTTCCTGGTCAAAGCAGGAGGAACTATGTAAATATACCCCCTTGATTTAGTGGAAAGAATCATTTCCTATCAGGTCCTTTCTGGGAAGAAAAAAAGACCCCTACCCCCAACAGTCAAATATAGAAAGGTACAAGTTGCCTTATGAAATCTGATCCAAAAAAAAAAATTTGAGACTTCTTTATAATTCATTTTTAACTTATTTGCTTTTTTTAATTTATACTTTTTTTTTGGTTCAAATATGCTACTTATGTGTGAAATACTCTGGCATTTTCATCTTGCAATTATGCTCAAAATAAATCTCACTTCTTGAAAGGTTTAGGCCTATATCAAGCCCAGGGTGATTTATTGTTTAAACACTTCCTCTTTCTCTCCTCATTCCCACCTTGTTGTGTTTATTTTAAGTGGGAAATCTGAAGTTGACACAGATGTGGATGTGTATTACAAGAAAGGACAAGTTTTTTAATTTTTTTTTTTTTAATTCCAGAACAGGAGAAAAAAAAATCATGGCGGTAGATCATTTACTTGCCTTCTTATCTAGATGGGTCTTCCCATCTATCTAGGAGATACTAAGAACCACTCTTTAGGAAATGCTGTTCTAAATTAAGAGTTTCTTAAGAACTTTGTTCCCTATAAGTACACTACATGTTATACCAGTTTTACCATTTCATCTCAAGCAAACATATGTATAAACATTAGTATTCAAGTGTTAGCGGCTCACTTTTGCAAGAAAGGTTAAGAATGATTATAATTCAAAGGATATCTCTTAAAAATCTCACAGCATCATGTAATGTCCCCTTGCTTGCTTTTATTATTTCTTTTAACTTAAGGCATGACAGAAGAGCAATATACTTTTATAAGTTATATCCAGATGAATATGAATTTTAGGAGACGGCTTTCCAGGATGCTTGAGTGTCATGGTCTGAATGTTTGTGTCCCCTTCTAATCCTTACCTCCAAAGATGATGGTGTTAAGAGTCAGGGAATTGGAAGGTGCTTAGGTTTGGGGGATGGAGTCCTTATGAGTGTGGTTAATGTCTTCTGAAGGAGGTTCCAGAGAGATTCTTGGTTGTGCCATCATGTGAGAACATAGGGAAGGCATTTGGTGAAACCAAGAGAGCTTTTACCAAAATGAGACCATACTGTACCTTGTCATTCTCTGAAACTATGAAAAATAACTTTCTGTTGTTTATAAACCAACCAGTCTAATATTTTGTTAGGAAGAGCGGAAGAACAGAGTATGACATTGAGTTACATTAAAAGAAAGCAAAAGAGAATGAAGTCTGTTGTGAAGAAAACTTTAGAACTACTCTATACCCCATCTCTTGGAGATTTATAATGTATCACCAAGTTTTAAAAACAACATTTAAAAAAATTTATTCTTCTTAACCCAATGTTTCCCAAACTTGGCAATGAAACTTAAAAAAACTAACACTCCACAGAACCCATATTTAAATCACCCTTTACAAATTATGTTTAGAACATATCTAAAATACACTAGAAGAAAATTTCTAATGAGATTAAAAGCACTTGGAATTGATTTTCAAGATTAAAAATTATGTATATTTCCTTCTCAATTAGCTCACTATATGGATCTGCTGTGCTATGGCTGCTCTGATACTTGCCATCACTTTAAATTATTTATTCAAGTTCAACTCAAGAGAATTCATCATTCTTGTATACACATTCTTCTATTTAAGGGACTGAATGATTCTACCATCACCATAAGTGCTTTTTTTCAAGTGACCCAAAGCACAAGTCCTATGCCTTATCGGGAAATGAGACACCCATTAATATCCCAGTCAAACTGAACTACTTATTAAGTCAACTATTCATGATTTTTTTTAAAACAGAAATAGTAGAGAATATTTTCAGAAACATCAGAACTGCTGCTTCACATATTGTGCTAATAAACTGTCCTCACACCTTACTACTTTCTAATTTATCCAGCTCCTATAATCCAGTCATTTATCTGTTCAGTGTATATACCTCATTTATCAATTTAAAGATGTTTGTTATTAAAATATTTCAGGGCTGTCATTTAATCATAAAGGTTGTTAAGGCAAGAAACTTTGTCTCAAAGAGCTCAAAAACTGGAGATACATAAACTAGAAAATGCATAAATAATGAACAAGGGAATAAACAAGGGAGCTTTATATGAGCACTCAGTCCCTGGGAGTTCTGGAAGATTCACAAAGAAAAGGAAGTGTGAGGTAGAATTTAAAGAGTCATAAAACATGATTTGTATTTGGGGATTACTTTTGTGACTGAGATGGAGAGACCAGATTAAAAGAGGGGATGGACTGAACTATATAGGTTGTGAGCAACAGAGGACAATACTCCTTTGTCAAGCTAAGGTATCTAGAATCTTTCCTGAAGGAGATTGGTGCCTCTGGGAAAGTTTTAACTAGAGAATTAACATGATGAGTTGCTGTTCATCTTCTTTAAACTTTTTGTTAGAGATAATGAAAGGGTTTCCCTTAGCTAATCTTTTAAAAAGCTTAAATCAGACATATTGCCTGTGAATCTCTTCTACATTTTCTTATACACAGAGCAGAAATGGAAATTAAAAAAAAAAGAACAAGTCTTTAATCCATGTCTCCAATGGGAGAGAACTGCTCTTGATTAAAGTTCTTGAATAAAAATTGCTGCCTATTTTTCTGTTAGAGAAATATGCTTTTATCAAAAGTTTTTATGTGGAAAATACTTGTAAGGTGTAGTTTCATCAACATGTAATTTTTCTTTATTTTTCTAAAATCTGTTGCTATCAAGAGGAATTCAAACACTTCCCCTTCTATCAAAAACCTCATTGGGCCTCCTTGGTGGTGCAAGGGGTAGTCTCAGCACTATGAAGCTATTGGCAGCTACTGCAGCATGAGTTCGACCCCTGCCTAGGGAGCTTACCCATATGGCACAGCAGACCTCTCCTGCCTCGCCGGCTGCTCCCCTCAGCAGTGTATTTCACTCAATCTGCCAGTTCTGCTCCCATTCTGTCTCTAGTAAGTTCTCTCACCCCACCCTACCCCACAAAGCACCTCTGGCCTACACCCCCGCTCTTGTATGCATAAATAAATAAAATAAATCTTAAAAAAACTCCTTAAGATTAGAAAAACACAAACTCTATACTAGGGCATTTCTAATTGTCTTGAGTCGAAATATAAATCATTCTCTGAGGGCATCCATGGTGGTGCAAGGGGTTAAGATACAAACTATGAAGCTATCTGCAGCCACTGCAGCATGAGTTAGATCCCCAGACGGCCACGGAGCTACCCACATGGCACAGCAGACCTCTCCTGTCTTGCCCACTGCTCCCCTCAGCAGTGTACTTCAGTCAATCTGCCTGTTCTGTTCCCCACTCTGTCTTTGGTGACTCCTCTCACCCCCCACACCTCTGGCCTGTACTCCAGTTCATTTATGCATAAATAAATAAATCTTTAAAAAAAAACAAAAAGTAAGCCAATTCTTTGACATAGGCAGGAGTTCACCCTTAGAAATTTGTTTGTTTCCAAGCAAACAAGCCAGCCAAAATATGGGCAGAAGAGCTAAAAAGACACTTTTCCAAAGAGGAAATGCAAATGGCCAATAGGTAAATGAAAAAATGTTCAACATCACTCATAATCAGGGAAATGCAAACCAAAATAACATTGAGATACCACCTCACACTGGTGAGAAATGCCCATGTTAAAAAAATAACTGGCAACAACAAATGTTGGTGAGGATGTAAAGAAAAAGGCACACTCTTCCCCTGCTGGTGGGAAGCCAAACTGGTCCAACTACTATGGAAAGTCATGTGGAGGTTCCTCAAATTGCTAAAAATTGATCTACCATATGACCCAGCGATTCCACTCCTAGGAATCTACCCAAAAGACACAAAAACATTATTCAAAAGGAAACTTGCACTCCTATGTTTATTACAGCACTATTTACAATAGCTAAGATATGGAAACAAACTAAAGGCCCAAAAACAGATGACTGGTTCTAGAAGATGTGGTACATATACACAATGGAATACTACTCAGCAATCAAAAAAGATAAACTCATGCCATTTACAGTAACATGGATAGAGCTAAAAGGGATTATGTTCAGTGAAATAAGTCAGAAGGAAAAAGAAAAATATCTGATGATTTCACTGATGGGAGAAATATAGGAAAATGGAACAATGGGTCAAAAAGAAAAAAGGACAAAACTTGTAGGCAAACTATAAATCTGAGGTGTACAGCAGGGGAGGGGAAAAAGGAGTCAAAACAGGGGAGGGAAGAGCACAAGGGACTATGGTGACAGTTTCAGGTGATGTGGTAGTGGGAGAATTATGGGGATTACACCTCAGGGGAGAAATCAAATGTACAAAAATGAACAAAAATGTAAGAAAATAAAAAAATTAATAAATAAAATATATTTTTAAAAAAGAAATTCTTCTGATTCCTGGTCAAGGGTGAAATTTTAAAAGATTATATACTCCTAGGGCAATTAGATTCAATTCAAAATACTTTGATGTGGGTTGAAAAAAAAACAGGTGGAATGTGGCAATTCATATGTGGGAAACAGGTTACAAAGTTTTTAAGTGTAGGCTTAGGAATCTGGGAAGAACTAGAAGGACCACAAAAGATGGAATTGTTAGATCCAAGCATTCATCATCTTCTCAGTTCAATTACATTATTCTCTGTGCATGAAATGAGTGTAAAAGGAGTGCCTTCTTTACAGGACACATGTTCAAGTTTAAATGAGATAGTAAACTCAAGAAAAGCTCTAGAAACGATAGTGTTTTACAAGTTTTAGTTGTTCTCAGCAAATTACTGTAAACATGTGCCTCCAGTCTTTGAAACACTGCTCATAAACCCACATCCAAGCTGTTGTCACCCTATGAAGCATTGTGCATCTCCTCCTTGCAATATAAAGTCCTAATTCAAGAATTTCCTAGGTGTTTTGTCATGTCCTAGGGGCAAGGCACTTTCTTGCCCTCAAATTCAAGCACTATGAAAAAGATTTTCAGGTATGCATTTTTTTTTTATATAGAGGCATGTTTTATTTATTTATTTGTTTGTTCGGTTTTTTTTGTTTGTTTGTTTGTTTTTGTTTATACAAGCACTGGGTATAGTCAGAAGCGCGGGAGGGTGAGAGAATTCACCAGAGCCAGAGCGGGGAGCAGAGCAGGCAGAAGGACCGAAGTACACTGCTGAGGGGAGCAGCGGGCGGCAGGAGAGGTCTGCGCGCCATGTGGGACTCTCCTTCGGTGGCCGGGGAGCAGCTGGGGATTGAACCGGCACCGCAGAGGCCGCGGGCAGCTTCGCAACCCAGCGCTCAACCGCTGCGCCACAGGGGAGGCCCTCAGGTATGCATTTTAAGTTATAGATCTATTCATTTTCTATGTAGTCTTGACATTCTGCTACCTGTAGTCTATGTCATTCCTTTTCCCTAGGAGCTTCACTGGCTTTCACAGCTGTTCCTCTTTTGGACTCTTCTGCATTCCTTTTGGCATTGCTTTTCCTTCCTCTCACTGAGCACAGTGCCTTCCAGACAACGAGTGCTGGTTATGTTCTTCCTTCCTTGAGAAAGTCCTGTTTCAGGGCGGTAACCACCTTTTTTTTTTTTTTTTTTTTTTTTTGGTGAATGATTACCCATTGACCCCTCACCCCATCAAGTCCTGCAGTTTTCCTGTTTTCTGATGGTGACACCCTCACCACCATCCTCTCATTTGAAAGAGATAAATGCTAAAGTCTTTCTCATTTCCTCACAAAGTTTATCCAGTCTCACCAACAGGACCCTTTTCAATTGTATTAATTCCGTAGAACTCTCTCTGTATTCTCTTCAGTCTCTTAGAAGTTTTTCTACCCACTCCCCCACCTCATATTTAATCATTTGCCAGATTCAGCTGCTGTTTCCTCCTTATTATCTTGGAGATCTGTTTTTTCCTCTCAATGCTGCACAAAACACACTTGAATCAGATACTTGAAACTTATCTTTGATTAAATCATTCCCCTTTTTCCCCCATGTGCCACAAATTCTCATTTTCAAAGTCTTAATTTGTTTTAAACTATCAGTATCACCTTTTCTACCCATTTATTTGTTCACCTTTTCCTCCAGTCTTTCTTTGTCCCTCCTCACTCATCTCTATGTTATTTGTACTTCATCTGGAGACCTTTCTCCAAAGCAATCAGCAAGCATATGCCATCTTCATACTCTTTCCCCTTATATTCCACTTGAGAGAACTTCTATCAATATTTCATAACTAACCTGATGTGTAGTATACAGTCTCAGTGTCTGTACCCCCAAAGCTGTGATTGGCCTAGGCCAACATTGTAAATTAAAATTTCCAATGGTGATAGAATTGTTCATGTCTCCATTCCTCAGTACAGTAGTCATTAAATATATGTGACTACCAGCACCCAAATATGACATGCTATCACCTGAGGAGCTGACTTTTTCATCTAATGTAATCTTAACTTTAATTTAAATAGCTCTATGGCTAATGGCTACTACATTGGACAAGAGACTCTAAGTCAAGGCCCTAGGCTATTAAATGATGCTATGAGAGTTCAACCCAAGCACAATAAAATTTTCAAGGAACTAAGGTAACATATAGGAAACATTGAAAAAGAAAAATGAAAAAACAAAATGAAAAATAATAAAACTTTAAAAGTTGCATAATGCATTGTATCTGTTTTTAAAAATTGAGAACTCAAGAAAATTACATTCTGTTTACAAATAATTTGCTGGCTGATTATAGTTTTCTTCTTCACAAGTTTTTCCAAGTACACATAATAACTGCAAAAAATCAAATCATAGCCAATTATAAATTAGTTTTTCATGGCCAAATTCTATTAAAGCAAAACTATAAAAATGCTTAAAAACTTTATAGCAAAAACTAAGATTTAATGTGGATGTTTTGATAAATTTAAAATGATCTGAGGCAGGTATGATATGCAGCTTTAAGATAGCCTACTCTCTATTCACATGTTAAGTAAGATAGCCTACTCTCTATTCACATGTTACTTACTGACCTATCTAACTGAGTCTATGACTCTAAATCACTCACCGAATTGCTCCAGTCTTTACTCAGGCCATCCTGAAAGTTTACAGGAAATGCCAAGAACATAAATGGTACCTTCTGTCCAAGCTCACTTTGCTTCCTATTCCATGTCTTCCTGCTTCAATAAACCACCTAAATGCTTATCCTTTGATGGCTCAGTTCAGCCCTCTTGTTTCTAGAAACAGTCCTATCAATGTGAACACTTGTGACTCATTCTTCCCCTTTAAAATACAAACACCACCAGGAGATCCTGGGAGTGGAGAATGTGGTAACTATTGATTTGGGATCGTCCTGACCCTTGGTTCAAGGGACTCCCTATTTTGTGGATAAAGGTACAGGTAGAAGGCCTTAGTGTAATCCTCTATTACATAATGCCTGGGCAATACACTTGCATTTCAATATTCCCATTGTAGAATTTAACACAGTCTGAATGTCATTTTATTTGTTTTGTTATCTACTTTTTTTTTTTAATTTTGTGACCTCTGGACTGAAAGCAGACTTTGCATGTTATGATACCTAGAATAATATCCTGATGCTAGAATAGCATCTCCCTTATAGAAGATACTAAACAAATATTTGTTGGATAAATAAATGATCATTTTTTCACCACATTTCCCTATAAAATGATGACATTTATATTGTAAAGAATATAACCTTTGAAATTGGATAAATACAAATTGAACACCCTCTCATTCAACTACTAGCCATGACCTTGGTTGGTGGTTATAATGTAAAATCTAGTAAATGATTTTTTTTCCATGTACTCCAAATTTCTTTCTTTTTTGATCTTTCTGCCTTAATGTGTTCTCTGTATCAAACTGTGATTCACCACTTGTTGGACTGCCAAATCCATTTAGCATTATAGTTCCCAAAGCATAGTCTGTGGAACTCTGGGAACTGAAGCACTCCAAAATATTTTCAGGAGATCCATAAGATCAATATTACTTTCATTATAATACAAATATGTCATTTGTCATTATTACTATGTCAATATTTGCATTGATGGTACAAAGAGAATAATGGGTAGAATTGCAAACCCTTAACAAAACAGCAGAACTATTTTTGCAGTATTACCAAATTATGCTAGTAGCTACTGCATTTTACTCCATTTTTTAAATGCCAATTTTACTTAGGAATGTACTTGATGAAATATTTCTAACATTCACTTTATTAAATCTCAGCCTTAAGTATACATCTTTTCAATATTCACCATCACAATAGGGGAATAATAAAAGATGTTGTATGGAGGAAAATTCTTATGCAATTGAGCTAAAAGATGAACTAGGTATTTTTGAAATGATACATCATTTTTATGTGAAAACACAATTGTTATTCAGACTATGGTATTTGACCAACATTTTCTTGAACATGAAAAAAGTTAGTCTATATCATTGTCATTATGAAGTTCAAGACTTCAAACAAAAATTAGAATTTTTCAAAGCTGTGCCCACCACTATCATAGCTTCCCAATACTTGATGACTTTTCTGATGAGAGGGATGATGACATTAACAAATTCAATTTTTTAAATATCATATAGTGAAGTATATAAATACTTAGAAAATCTTTGTAAGTCAGTAAACCATTATTTTCCAAATGACCAATGTGTGATCCTCCCAAATTATGCATGTATGAAAAAATACATTCTGAGTACAAAACAGGCCAAGAGATTTTGATAAAAATGAACTAAAATTTTATTCACAGTTTCATATTCTATGATATACTTACTGAGTTTTGGTGTAACAAGAGCATCCATAATTCCCTTCAAAAGGCTATTGAAATGCTCCCTCCATTTTCTACCTACAGTTCTGTAAAAGGAAAGACTTTTTTCATATACCCCAAGTAAAATAACATGTTTCTACTGACTGAACCCAGAAGCAGATAAAAGAATCTGTCTAACACATTAAAAATATTTGCAAAATATAAAACAATGCTTCTTTACCAATTTTTGCATGAGTTTTTTCAAGAACAGTTTTTCATTAAAACATAAGTTAACAGATAATGGATTTATTATTGTCATTTGTATATAAGTTAAATAATTCTGGTTATCCATTTAATTTATAATTTAGTAAATATCAATAGATATATCTCACATAAAAGCTTTTTAGGGGCCTTATTTCTAAGTTGGCAGAGTCCCTGAGACCAAAATATTTGAGAACCACTTATTTAATGGATTGTGACCAACATTTTAAATAATGAAATAAGACATAAAACAAATTTGTATTTTTATATTTCTAAAATAATAGTCTTAATTTTTCAATTATATGCATAAATATAATTTCTTGAAATCTTTGTTTCAGTTTTGCAGATGTATGTTTGCACATACTGGGCCACAAATTAAATTTATATTTTACTGTTGCAGTCAAAAGTTTAGAAAAAATGTACTAGGTCATCTGCTCCTTAAGAGCAGGAGCTGTGCTTTTTTATCTTTCTAGGCCAAGATACTTAACACAATGTCTAACATACACTGACTCAATAAATAGAGAATGGATCCACCTCTTTCTCCTCTTTCAATTTCCACATTTCATATATCAGCAAATCCTGTTGACTCTGCTTTCAAAATCTACCCAATTTTGCCCCATTGTCACTAATCCTTTCTACTCTCAGTTGTACACTGGATTATTATAATTGCCTCCTACTCATTTACCTTTGATACAACTTTTTGCCTATAGTCCATTCTTATCACAAACTCTGGAAGGATTATATACCTTATCTCTGATGATTACACAACTCTTTTGCTCGATTTCCTTCAAGTTACCCAGGCCTACTCTTTGTTCCCAAAACATACAAGCCTATCAGTAAGATTTAGAGTCCACCATCATAGATTCTCCATGTGTCAAGGACAATCAATTAACACTCCCTTCCATAGTTGCCTTTTGCCCCTGCTTCCCTACCTGACTTTTCCCATACCCTCAGAAGAGTTCTTTCATTAGTCCCTTGCACCCTATATTCCTGATTGCTCTCATCTTCTAAGTGCAGAATAAATAGTGATGCCCACGCTTGTCAATTAATCACTTTAACAAAGTTAACTGAGCTTGGCAGAAAGCACTTGAAATCAGTAGTCTAAACATCCAGATATTGCCTGTAAATCACATAGCAACATAGATTAAAAGGGAGGCTTAACTGAGGTAATATGAAATTCAGTAATAGCAAATATTTTCTGGAATAAAAAGCAAAATACTTCAGATAAACAGTAGAAGTCAGAAAACAGATATGCGAACCAATATTTTAAGGAAAATTTTCAGTAAATTATGTCTGAATTAAGAGAAAGCTGTGAGTTTATTGATAACGTGATGCTAGAGAAAGACATAACACAAGACTCAATTAAATTAAATGTTATTATTTTAAAATTGAAATGGAAAAAAGTAACAAAAATATTTCCATGTTATTTGAAATTTATAAACAAGAAAGCTGATACAGAAAATATTTAGGAGGTTGGTAGGAGATTATGGGAATAAGAATAAGTTAATACATTTTTTACTTTAAAGGAGTCATCCAAATTATTTCCAAGATGATATTTCTTTAAAAGAAGAGCTTTTAGGAAGATGTGAAAATTAATCAGAAAAACTGCAATAGTTTTGGGGTTTTTTTTTTCCCTTATGCAGAAGCCATATTCGAAAGATTTCCACTATGAGTGCAGCTGTTTCTATCAAACAGAAGACAGAAAAGAAGCAGTAGGCAGGCTTCAAATAAAACAAAATAATTTTTTTTAAAAAAAAGTGAATCGGAGTTTCGATATTATATTGTTTGACTATGCAGGTTTTAGGATGTTTAACTCTACTTAGGTTTTCTGAATGTTTATACATCCTTCTGTGAAACAGAGATAATTATTTTTCCTGGGAATATTATATGACAATAAATTTAATTCCTATGATAACTGTAATTCCTTTCTTAAAAAAGAAACCAAAGAATTATAGAGAACAGTAGACTTAGATGTTATTTCCCAGACAGTATAGCAAACAAACAAAACTTTTCTATGTAAGGCTCACTAGTGATCATGCTCCAGCCTTCAAAATGGTTATGAATTACATCAGACATCTGTGACATTTCTTTCACAAAATAATTGCATTTTCTTAAAAACTCTTACAGGTTTTGAGAAGCAAAAAAAATATACATTTATGAGAAAAGAAAAGATCAAAAATAGAACATGAAAGGCAAAAGAAAAAAACCTGACAAGTATAAATTAATGTTACAATATGTATCAATTAAGACAGTTACAGATATAAAGAAAGCAAGTTCAGGGGCCTCCCCGGTGGCGCAGCGATTGAGCGCTGGGTTGCGAAGCTGCCCGCAGCCTCTGCAGCTCCGGTTCCATCCCCGGCTGCTCCCCGGCCACTGGAGGAGGGTCCCACATGGCGCGCAGACCTCTCCTGCCGCCCGCTGCTCCCCTCAGCAGTGTACTTCGGTCCTTCTGCCTGCTCTGCTCCCCACTCTGGCTCTGGTGAATTCTCTCACCCTCCCGCGCTTCTGACTGTACCCAGTGCATGTATAAACAAAACAAACAAACAAATAAATAAATAAAATAAAATAAAACATGCTTCTATAAAAATAAAAAAAAAAAGAAAGCAAGTTCACAATAAAAAGAAAAGCAATTAGCAGGTTTTCCAGGCAGTTCTTTTGGGAGTCTGATCCACACTAATCACCTTAAGCATGGGGATCTAGTCCTTTCAAGTTTCGTTATTTCAATAGAATGGGCTCCTTCAAGTTCATTGCTTAAATTCACTCTGGAATGTCCCCCAAACTGCTCCTTTCCCAACTTCAATTCTTGGAATAACCCAGAATGTTCAACACAGGATTGTAGTAAAATTAATTTGTTCCCTGATAACAAATATCAGGCCAAGGATTAAGTGATGCCCCGCATTATGGCATTATTGTCTTAGCTCATTTTTTAATGACAGCATTTCATCAAAATAATAGATACATGTATTAATTGTAGAATGGGAAATCTACAACAGAAAAAATAATCAGGAGAAAATCAATATTAATGAACAATGAACAATAAACAGGCAACTAATTTTTCTCTATTCATTCTTTATTTAACCTTTCAACAATCTAGCGTGTGCCTACAACTACTACTAGTGTGCATAGATGATGAAGTGTTCTTTTCCTAAAGCTTGCACACAGCCTTCTGTCTGGTTTTTATCTGCATACCTCAAGGTACCATAACTAACAAGTGTCTAAACAACATAAGTAATTATCAAGAAATTTGCCATTTAAAACTTCGTAAGTCTCAAGTACTTTAAGGAATATCTAAGAATAGTATTTCTTCATACAATTTCCCAGGCACTTGAGACAGCAAATTGGTGAATAAAATCCATAATAAATAAGAAAAAAGTCGAAATAATATTTATATCAAAATTACAATTATATTGTTTTGGAATTGTGATATAATCATTCTATGAATACTATTTTTTAGAATAAAAGAATCAGAAATAATAAAAGGGTCTTTCTGTGGAAACTGGCTCATAATAGGCAAATCTAATCTCACCTACATTTTACACAACCCAGGGAGATTACTCCCTTTTGAGAGATTTCCTGAACTTTTACTCTTCCTCAACATATTACGTTACTTTATGCCCTTTAGAGAACAGCAATAAAACCCTTCAAATGAGAAGACCTACATGTTCCTCTAAGTGACTACTAAGAGACGGGGGTCTGAGGGATGAAGTTCCTCTGCATGCCGAGTCCTGGGGAGAGAGGAACCAAAGGTTGCTCGTGATGTTGGTGAAGGGAGCTCTGAAGCAGTGAGGTTGAGAAGACTCCCAGGTGATGATCACGGATGCCGTGGTGGTAGAATTATGGGGACTACACGTGAGAGGAGAAATCAAATATTGTACAAAATGATCAACAATGTAATAAAATTAAAAAATAATAATTTTAAAAATAATAGAAAAATAAAGGAGGCTCCTAGGACTTTACCTAATTCCTGTGCTCTTACCCATTTCCCCTACATGGGTCACAGCGCAGAGTGATAGCCAAGGGGAAAATATTTTTACTCTTCAAGAAGTGATTTGTGTTGCAAAGAGACAATAACAAAAACAAAGAGAAACCCCACCGACTGGGAGAACATTTTTGCACACAACACTAACGATAAAGGACTGATCACAAAAATCTACAAAGAGCTGATGAGACTCAACAAAAACAAAGAAAAGAATCCAGTCAAAAAATGGGCAGAAGAGCTAAAAAGAAACTTCTCTGAAGAGGAAATGCAAATGGCCAACAGGCATATGAAAAAATGTTCAACATCACTTGTAATCAGGGAAATGCAAATCAAAACTACCATGAGATACCATCTTACACCAGTGAGAATGGCACATATTAAAAAAACTAGCAACAACAAATGTTGGCGAGGATGTGGAGAAAAAGGAACTCTCCTGCACTGTTGGTGGGACATCTATGGAGAGCTGTGTGGAGATTTCCTGACCTACTAAAGATAGAGCTTCCATATGATCCAGCAATTCCACTCCTAGGTATTTACCCAAAGGACACAGAAACATCAATTCCAAAGAGCACCTGCACCCCTATGTTTATAGCAGCACTATTTACAATAACTAAGCTTTGGAAACAAACCAAATGCCCAAAAATAGATGACTGGATCAAGAAGATGTGGTACATATACACCATGGAATATTACTCAGCATTCAAAAAAGATAAATACATGCAATTTGCAGCAACATGGATGGCACTGGAAGGGATCATGCTCAGCGAAATAAGCCAGAAAGAAAAAGAAAAATACCGGATGGTCTCACTCATAGCAGGAATCTAGAAAACTTAAATAAGGGACCAGGAAAAAGAATAACTATAAGAAAGAAAATATCAAAATCAACAAAGAACTATGAACCAGAGATACTCTATGGGGGTGGGGGGCAGGGAAAGGAGGGATTGGGATCAAAATAAGGGGGTTGTAATTGTATGGGGAATATAAAAATAAAATTTAAATTAAAAAAAAGAAGTGATTTGTGTTAAACCCTTTCTTGATGGTCTGATCAATTTATATATAAAAAGTAAACAAAAAGTATCCCTTATGGGATAATTTGGAATTTTATATAGCCAAGGTTAACCTTGGTATAGAGTGTATTCCAATGCAAACGTTCTATACGCACTATCTCACTTAATCTCATAAGCATTCTATGGGGAATGCCCTGTAATTAAACTCCGTAGAGGGAAGTGAGCAGTTTCATGGCCTCAGTTGTGTTACTACTGAATGCAGTGACTTGGGATCAAAAATCTACTGCCTGAGGCTTCTTTGAGCCCTTTTCTATTCCTGTCTTTCTAATGGCTTTGTTGTATACTAAATTAGTCAGTACTTTGTTTTTCTAGGTAAAGTGATTTGCACCCCAAATAGTACATCTCCTGTAAACCCCTTGACTTCTGTTAAAGCAGTAAAACCAGTGGACCCACAGTATTCAACAGCAGCTGAGTTATCTCTGCAAGTCACCAAATCCCCCCAGGTCTCAGCATCTTTGTAACTCTCAGGAATTAGATTCAATTATCTTTGAGCCCAAGGATTCTGTTGTTGATTTTCTATTCTGGGAAAAATTATAGGCATCACAGATGCTTCCAGAGTATAATTGATTAAATTTCACTAGAACATTTCTGTTCAAGAATAAGATCCAGAAAGATGCCAATGAATATAAAAACAAAGGAGAAAATTTTTTCTCTTTTTCTCAAGCCTACTTTTTAAATAGGTAGGAAAATAAAGAATATAAGACTGAATAGCAAAAAACACTAATTTTGTGGTAAAATGTATATAACTTAAAATGTACAATTTGACCATTTTTAAGTGTATGGTTCTGTGGCATTAAGTATATTCACATTGTGCAATCACCACCATTGATTTTCTTCCCCAACTGAAACTCTTCCCATTAAACATTAATTCCTCCTTCCTCCTCACCCAAGCCCCTGGCAACATCATTCTACTTCATGGCTGAATTTTGCTACTCTAGGAATCCCATGAAATCACACAGTATTTGTATTTTTAGGATTGGATTTATCTCCTATCACAATGTTTTCAAAATCCAGCCAAGTTGTAGGATGTGTTAAAAATTTCCTCTCATTGTCAGATTAATAATAATTCCATTAAATGTAGATACATTGTTCATCCATTCATCTGTTGATGAACAGGTGGGTTGCTTCTGTCTTTGGCTACTGTGAATAATGCTCGTATTTGTACAGGACAGGGAGAGGGGCATCTAGACCCCGCAAACCTGCCTGCTCTAAATAGGTTCTGCCATCCGCCACGTCAACACAAAACATATGAGGCTTTAATGGGAAGGAAATTTAATACAATTAGGAAACAATATAGGAAAGACAAAGAATATAGTTTCCAAATCAAGTACCCAAAGTTACCCTTCCCCTTTGTGGGTAAAAGTCCACCCAAGCAGGATTGGCTCAGAACAAGGCCCCAAAGCCTGTTACAAGTCTAAAGCACCTTCCAGTGGGGACCCACAGAAAAGGATCAGAAATAACCAGACAAGTCTAGAAGGAAAAGAGCAAAATCAAAATCAAGACAAAAACTGCCATTGTCACCTCCCCATGGGTCTCTCACCCACATCTGTGTGTCAACCATCCATGACCAAAAGGCAAATGTAGTTTCTTCACATTTCTGGGCTCCCTGTGCCTCCTCCATGTCTCCTTCTGGCTCCATCCTGCTTCCTTCCTTCCTCAGTCTCCTCTGCAGTTTCTTCTCTCCCTGCTCAGCTCCACCCTCCTTTTGGGTGGGGCAGGAAACCTGGAACCTCCCCCTTTCCTGGGGACCACCCTGTTACTGTATGACTATGAGGATACAAATATCAGTTCAAGTCCCTGCTTTCACTTTTGGGGGGTATACACCCAGAACTGCTATTGCCAATTCACACGATATGCCTGTATTTAATATGTTGAGAAACTATCATCCTTGTTTTCCATAGTGATGACACCATTTTATATTCCCACCAGCAATACATAAAGGTTCTAATTTTTCCACAGTCAACCCAGTCTAGGTCACATTCTACCTGGAAGTAACAATACTTGTTATTTTCAGATCTTTTCATTATAGCTATCCCAATTGGAGTGAAATGGTGTCTCATTGTGGGTTTGGTTTGCATGTCCATAGCAACTAATAAGGTAGTATATATTTCATGGGATTGCTGGCTATTTATATACCTTATTGTCTTTCTGAATATAGCTTGTTAGCTATTTGTATATATTGTATTCAAGTTCTTTGCCCATGTTTAAAATCGGGTTGTTTTTATGTTGTTGAGTTGGCAGGATTCTTTCTGTTCTGGATATCAATACTTTGCCAGCTATGAGATTTGTAATATTCCCCCCATTCTGTGGGTTATGTTTTCATCTGTTGTCAGAGTGTTTTGATCGACCACAATTTTAATTTTGATAACGTCCAATGTATCTATATTTTGTCTTTTGTTTTCTGTATTTTTGAAGTCATAGCCAAGAAATCATTATCACATTCAATGTCATGAAGCTTTCCCCTAGGTTTTTCTCTGTGAGTTTGATCATAGCAGTTATATTTAGTTCATTCATTCATTCTGAGCTAAGTTTGTATATGGTAACATAAATACACAAATTAAGTTTTTTGGATGTTTTTTAAAAGATTTATTTATTTATTTATGCATACAAGAGCTGGGTACAGGTCAGAGGTGTAGGGGGTGAGATTATTCACCAGAGACAGAGTGGGGACCAGAACAGGTGGATTGACTGAAATACTTTGCTGAAGGGAGCAATGGAGGGGAGCAGATGACCAGACAGGAGAGGTCTGCTGCGCCATGTTGGTTAGCTCTCTGGCCAGCCAGAGATTGACCTCGTCATGCTGCAGTGGCTGCAGATAGCTTCAGAGTACTGAAGCTTAACCCCTTGTGCCACCAGGGAGGCCCCTTTTTGAGTGTTTATATCTAGTTTTCTTAACACCATTTGTTGCAAAGTTTGTACTTATTAAGTAGATTTGACACTCTTGTTGGAAATATTTAAACCATATCTATGAGGATTTATTTCTGTCTTCTTTTACTCCTTTGTTCTGTGGAACCAAGCTTAGCCGAGGTTTCGCTATTTTGTATATCCTCCACCTTGATATGTTAGTCCTTGTCCAGCTGCATTCCGGAGATAGTTTCAGCAGTCACAACCCTCACTCCACTTGGTGACGAAAAAGCAGACCACCAGAGCTGCCAATGAGGGCAGTCCTGTCCATAAATGGGACAACATCTCTAACCGTCCAGTCAGTTTGAAACTGTAACCGCGCGTGCCAAAATGCCTTTGTAGTAGCCAATGAGTAATTGCCAACTTCTTTCAAAATTCGTGATGCTCGTGACCCTATAATAGACCCCTACTTCCTCTGTTTGGGGCTCTCGCTATCTGCCATGGTGTTGGTAGGTGCCATGAGCCCGGACTTGAGCCCGTAATAAACTCCCTTTTGTATTTGCATCAGCTGTCTTTGGATTCTTGGAGGCTATGCTCGCCAAGTCTGCTGATCTTGGGCACAACAGTTCCATATGTCTTTTTTTTCCTAAGATTTATTTATTTAGGGCCTCCCCTGGTGGCGCAGCGGTTGAGCACTGGGCTGCAAAGCTGCCCACAGCCTCTGCAGCGCCAGTTCGATCCCTGGCCACCGGCAAGGGTCCCACATGTCGCTACAGATCTCTCCTGCCAAGTCTGATGCTCCCCTCAGCAGTGTATTTCATCAGTCTGCCTGTTCTGTTCCCCGCTCTGGCTCTGGTGAATTCTCTCACCCCCCCCCCCCCCGCACTTCTGGTGGGGGATATATAAAAAAAATATATAAAAAAATATATTTATTTACACAAGAACTGGGATACAGGTCAGAGGCATGGGAGGGTGAGAGAATTCACCAAAGAGAGTGGGGAGCAGAACAGGCAAACTGACCGAAGACACTGCTAAGAGGAGCAGCAGGCAAGATAGGAGAGGTCTGCTGCGCCATGTGTGATCCTCCCTGACTGCCTAGGAATCAAGCCCCTGCTGGAGAGGCTGCAGACATCTTCACAGCAAAGCTCTCCACCCACTGTGCCATCTGGGAAGCCCTCTATATGTCTTTTTTTATGCCAATACTACTATGCTTTAATTTCTGTGACTTTGTAGTAAATTTTGAAATTAGAATGTGTGAGATATCCAAATTTATTCTTTTTAAAGATTATTTTGGTTAAGGAAAACTAATTTTTAACACAAAAGTAAATGAATCTAAATGTAAAATTAAGATAGACATTTTATCATAGACATACAATGAAATACCCTATTCAAAAATGAATGGAAACTTCTTCTCAAAGAGTTAGTTCTCTGGTGAGGAGATATATTCTTGGTGTAGTATATCTCTTATACAAAGTAAAAGTATAAGATTAAAAGAGTATGTGCTTGAATAACCATGGTACCCCTGAAGTGAAGTGCAATCAGAGAAGAGAAAATGAACAAGGTGTATGCTTAACATTCAGAGTTATTGAGCTCTTTCCATATTTCAGTCATTCAGCTAAACACTGTTTTTTGTCCACTCATCAAATTCTTATGCGATTTCTTTGAAATAGGACTTAACATTTCCAATTTTAAAGCTGAGGACACCAAGGCTTAGAGAGTTTAAACAATTCACCCACATAATTACATTATTTTCAGTAAGATTTCTGTTAAATAAATGCAATCCTTTGTTTTGGTTAAATATCAATAGCATTTACATGACAGAAAAAAAATATGTATGTATAGAGAAAGTTTCCTATGGGCATGCTGTAAATATGACTTTCTCTGGATGGTAAAATGGAGAGAGAGAAAAAGAAATTATCGGGCTTTCTATCTGTGTTTGTTAGATGTGGTTTGCATATTTTTTATTGCAGCTGCCATGCATTATTTTGTAGCAAAATATTTTGCTTCAATAAAAAAAGAGAGAGAGCTCTCTAAGGTCACACAGCAAAAGTAATTTAAACCCTGACTTCTCTTACTACAAATGTTATACTCTTAGGCATCATCCAGCTTTGCATCCCAACTCTAGTATAAAATATGTAGAAGAGACATCTTTATTTTACTCCCTTTTGCCAAGTTCATTAGAAAAAGTTCTTGATGCCCTGTTTGACCATAAGGAAAGTACGCTATTGAAAAAAGAGTTAAAATTTCCTAGCTTTAGGGGCCTCCCTGGTGGCACAGGGGTTAAAGTCTCAGTGCTATCAAGCTATAGCCAGCTACTGCCGCATGAGTTTGATCCCAGCCTGGGAGATAACTAACCCACATACAGTGCAGCAGACCTCTCCTGTCTTCCCCCCTACTCCCCTCAACAGTGTGTTTCAGTGGATCTGCCTGTTCTGCTCCCCACTCTGTCTCTGGTGAATCCTCTCGCACCCAGCCCCCGCACCTCTGGCCTACACCTCTGTTCTTGTAAGCATAAATAAATAAAAATCAATCTTTTTTTTAAAAAATCCCTATCTTTATTAAAATGTGTTCAAAGGCTCCCACTGAGTCATCGAGAGTGGTGGAGCAGTTTCTCAGAAGCTCTGGGTTACCCAAGATCTTGTCTCATGACAGACCCAGGGAGGAAATTATGCTCTGGGGGTAGACACAAGCAGAAGGTCCACATATTTCTTTTGTTGCTTTTTTGGTTTTGGTTTGATTTTCTTGACATTTGGATCAGTTCATCTATATAAGTCTCTGAGAATTACTTACCAATGCTGCAGTAATAAAAGAGACCTAGAAAGGAAGAAAGCAAGTATGTAATTCTTTGCATTTGCACATATATTTTCTCTGCACAAAGAGAAAAGGCTATTTCTTTTGTTTCCTCCATTTCTATGTTAGAATTTTTATGTTATTTTATGTTAGAATTATCATCTATAAATCAAAGTGCTGGAGAAATGAAATGATTGCAAAACAATTCAAGAGAAAAATAAGTATTTGAGTATAAAATTAGGGAAGCTCATTCATTGGCTCTAACCACAAAGTCATTCTCTTTCTATATTTAGTTTTCAGAAGAATTTCTTATTGGACACATGCATTAAAAAGTCTTATTAACGGCAAAAAGTGAAACTAGTGGTTTCAGGGAATTGAGCTTTGAATCCAAAATATCAGTGTTAATAGTTCCTGAATGGTATTCTTTTTAATGCAATAGTACACTGAGAATTGGAATATTGTAGTCTAACTCCCCTTAAGTGTCCTTGTTCTGCTTAAGTAAAAGCCAGTATCACCAGGTCCATTTTCTTTCTCCCTTGAGCTTGCCTTCCTAATTAAGAGAGTTAGTAATTGCACTTAGAGTTCATCTAATCTGGCTTTTGGTAATTACGGTTCTTTGTAGCAATTACAAGTTACATTTATAATGAACAATAAAGGGGGAAAATCTTTCAAATTCAGTTTATTAGGCTTTGAAAACCTGTTACAGGATGAGCTGTCAAGATACACTTACTAAGCAATCCAATAGTTTAGTAAGAATGTTGAATCAAGTCTGAAAAATTCAAGTCCATGATCCTCTTAAAACTACAACTTGACAACCCATCTCCTCAATAACATCCTCACCTTAGTTTACTAGCAAAAAACATTGTCATTTCAATGCTTCCCAGGCATTGCCTACAAATAGCCCACAATATTAATTTGTGTCCATGAAATATTGCTCTTTTAAATATTTGATGGGATTTTTTTCTGTGTGTATAGTCTTTCATTTCTCTGTAAATGAATCACCACATCGGTTTCCTTTGTTTCTTTTTACAGCTCATTGCTGACTTTCCTAATTCATGTGTTTTATCACGTAAATTTTTTTTCTGGCCCCTGTGCCCTACTTCCTTTGAGAAGGTCTTTCTGACCATTTTAAGACTAGATTAATCTCTACTGATTCCTTGCAAAATTTTCCTCATCTACTGCATATGTATTGTCTCATATTTATTAAAGATCATTTATTCCTTAAAAATAAATCACAAGATCTACTTGTCATGAATTATCAAAGTTCATCCATGCACACAGATTATCTGTTAATTTTGTTCTTTTTAAAAAATCACCACACAGGACTGTCTTTCATTAAGTATATTTTTCTAAACATTGACACTTTTTTAGACTATGATTTTATGTACATCTTTAGATTTTCTGTTGATAAATAAATAGAAGGCTGATTGTATAAGTTTTTTTGTCACTAAATTCTGATATGTTAAGTAAGTTTTGAATCATAAAAGTAAACCATGAGAGGCATGCATTAATTATACAAATTTTGTTGAATGTTTCTATTGTTTCTAAGATGACTTGTAATTGATAAGGAAAACTTTTACCTTTATTCTACTATATTTTTCAATATATTTAGGCTATTGTAATGTTATCATGAAAGAATAATTTAGTAAATTCTGCTTCCACTATGTGTTCTTTTGGCAAACATTCTCTTTTTCTGTTTTTAACATCATATAACCTTCAAGGTACAATGTGTTGTGTCCCTGTTACTTGGGGAAAAAATCTTGCTCTGATCCTGGAATTTGAAAATAAAATAATTATTTTCTACCCTTACATGCCAAGATTTTCTTTTAGTGTAGAAGTTGTCACCATTTTCAAAGATGTTAAATTAATACTTAATATGTAGTCTGATGATGGCAGCTAGTTATAGAAATAAGTTATACACCCTCAGATATTGAAACAGCATATATGCAATCATGCCAACCTTGAAATCCTTGAAATATCTCTGCCTTTTGGGAGAAATTGCTTAAAAACAAATTAATCTCTTTGATATAGCTGCATAGTAGTTTCTTGAATAAGACCCAATATTGATCAGAGACTAGTCTACCCAGTAGGAGGGAGTTTTATCACAAGATCCCAATGTCTCTTACAGAAATGCGATGCTGAGTTCAAGACAATCTCTGTTGTGGCCACGCTCACAGCCCCTCTAAGGGAATCTGCCCCTATGTTAAAACATTCCACTGCCAGCCACTTTGTCATCCCCAAGTTTGATCACCCTCCAAATGCACCTTCAAATATACTATGTCCAGTCTCATCCACATATTTTGTTTCATGTATTCCTATATTCATGATTCAGGTACTATAGACTCAATTCCAAAGACTTAACAAATAAAATGGTTCCCTTCATTTATATTTGATTTTCAAGTCATCTGAGTTTTAAAGCTACTTAACAATGTAAAAGAGTTCACAACTGGAGCAGGCAGAACATTTTTTTCCAGTTTCAGGTAGAATCTCCCACATTTTTTCAGTCAGAGAGGGAAAATGTATAGCAAAAAATAAAGTTAATTTGTATTTTTTTACTTAGGTCTTTTTTTACTACAAAATTAGTATTAGGGCTTTAAACTCTAAGTATTTGGGCTTTAAAATGGTTTGCTTTGTAATATTGAGGGAGCAGAGCAAAAATAAGTGTAAAGGGTCACTAAACCGAGCTGAAGATCAGTATAAACATGTCATGTCCCATTAGGTTCTACAATGCAGTAGTTGTAGGGTTTAGACCCGCAGCTGTGATCTGACTCCACAGGGCCTCACTTGATTAGTGTGTCTCGTTAAAAGAAACAAATAAGTGATCTTAATAAATGGCACATCCTCTGTACCTTTTAATTGTTGCAAAATTTAAATCTTAAGGCAGTAAAATTATAATAAAAAATATAAGGCAATTTTGCTCATCCTTCTGCCTTTCAAAGAAATAAAATAGTGAAATCCCACCCACCTCACTCAATATTTTCATCTTTTAACTTAAAATCCTCAGTTTTCAGTGAGTAGCTGATAGAACTTGATATATTTTTCCAACCATCATAGTTTATTTCCAGCAGAGTCAGTCACATTAAGGTTCATTCCTTATGGGCCTATGTAAAGGGTAAGCAAATTGAAGGGTATAGTTCCATCTGTCCATCTATCCCCACTGCTCTCCATGAACTGAGATCCCCAGGAGGACTCATCAGTAATATTCTCTGTTCATAGGCACCTAGCTGGACACTAGCACACACTTCACTCTGGAAGACTTACTTTCTACTTCCTAGGCATTGCCTACAAGTAGCCCACAATATTAATTTGTGTCCATGTGCATGAAATATTGCTCTTTTAAATATTTGATGGGATTTTTTTCTGTGTGTATAGTCTTTCATTTCTATGTAAATCTATATGATATACCTACATACACATTTAAATCCACTGGTTTTAAAACTCCGTTGAAAAGCACTGGACCTGAGACCTTTTAAACTAAGTGTGCTGGCAGTAAATGCTATAGAAGTGGAATATATGGGTCACACACTAAATTGCCTGCATTCTACAATGCCAAACAGTGAAGGAGAGCATTCCTGGCAGTGTTTAGGTACAGCAAAGCTCACAAATGGGGTTTCTTTTGAAAATGTGTGGGCTGCTTCTCTCTCTGTACTCTAGATAGCCTACAGAAGGTCAGGATCTAATTTGCCAGCCTTCCATTTCAGGGATTTTTGAGGCATGCTTCTTATAGTTCTCCCTCCCCCCAATGTGATGAAATTTAGCCCATAGAGCATATTTCCACGAGAAAGAGACATCTGTAGTTCTGCCATTAGACAGGCGTCACCTCAGCATTCCTTTCTACCTACCAACAACTTTTTGAAAAAGGGATTCATTTAATCTCCTTTTTTAATGTGACCCAATATGTTTTCACAAATAGGAAATTTTCTCAAATGTGGCATTCATAACAGTCTGCGTGGGTTTATGTGGCATGAGTAAATCAAACAGGGAACCTCACCATTTTGACAGTCTGATTTAACTGGACCATTTGAAAGCACTGTGAGCAGCAAGAGCAAATACAGACAAGCCAAGCAAGGAATTTTTAAGCTGGTCCAGTTGAACCACATGTTTATTCACACAGACAACCTCAATTACCTGAAAAACTCTGAATTTAATTATATTCCATGCTTTTAGGGATTTCATTAGGGATTTTAAAGACAAGAATTACTCTGTGCCCTACAAAAAGAAATATTTGTGGTTAACAGAGATGTGTATGTATAGTCCAACCTCATCACTCCAACTTTTAATCACTACATCATCTATTCAAAAATCCCTGAAAGCATGTTCAAACCAGTACTAGATATAATTGTTTGGTTAATTCCATAGGAAGCCTGATTCACTTAAGTTAATTTGAGCCAGTCTACACTATTGGTTTCTATTTAAGCATCAAAAGGCAAATGAGTCGGTTGTGTTTCATGTAGAGTAATTAGTTCATAATCTTTGCCTTTAAACAGAAGACTGACTTTGAGAAACTGGCTTTGACCAGACTTATTCAACCAAAATGGATTCAACTTCCACCCTAGTCCTATAATGTGGTGAACTTGGTCGCTGATGCTGCAGTCTTTGTTGCTGGGACTTACTCTTCTGAAGATGTCCTCCAAGGTGCTAGAGGAGTCTAAAGGATGAACAAAAGAAACATTCACTCCAAAACTTGTTAGCAATTTTCCAGCTGCTTTAGAAATAAGAGAAGTTCACTCACACCTTAGAGTCAGCTCTTAAGCTTCACGGTACATGTATAAAGGGAGGAATTTGTTACTGAGGAATCAGAGGGTCACTTTACTGCCAGTAGAACTGAGTACAGGTTCGACTGGATAGAAGAAAATTGACAACCAAGATGAGTCATGTATGATGAGGAAATACTGATCTATTCTTCTCTCAAATGCCACAAAAACATTGAACAAAAGAAAATTTTGGACACAATAATTAAGTACTTGTTAAGAGAGAGAAAAATTTACTTGATGAAAAAAAAGAAAATTCCATGTCAGAAATACTTAATATTTGAAGAGAATCTCTCACTGATATTTTTGATATTAACTTCACTGAGGAAGGAAGCTAGGTATGGGATCTTGAAACACTGCCCACTTCTAAGAATCCATATTCTATAATCAAGCAAAGTGGTATAACTGACTTGATAATAATTTGAATAATTTATTCATTAAGTAAATATTTTAAGTGCTTATTATGTATACAGCTCTGCTTATCTTAGACTTTTTTTTCAGTGATCTGTGTACTAAAATTCTCTTTGTATTTCTGTTCCCAGAGGGTCATTTTATCTACATTCTGCTTTTTCGTCTATCACTTTGCATATATGAGTTTTTATGTCACTCACATGTCTTGAAACCTTATTGCTCTTATTGTTTTTGGCTCATGTCTGAAACCAGAAGACCTAAGTTTGAATCTTGTCTTAAATATTTAATATCTATGTGACTTAAGACAAATATTTCAATCTTTACAAACTTCAATTTCCCTACCTGCAAGTCATGATGATAGTAACATTTTTTTCTAATATCATTATTATGCAGAAAGATGAGAAATGAATGTAAAACCCTTATAGGGAGTATAGTAAGTACAAAAGAAATCTTACAATTTTTATATAAACAAAAACATATATATCCTCATAAAGTATCAATTTCTTCCTTAATGATGTTATATTCTCATGGGAGAAACTGACGGTTAATTAATATAAATTGTGGGCAGTGAAATAAAAACAGGATAAAGATACAGGAGTTGTGTGGGAGCAGTGTTCTAGACAGCAAAGACAACTCTACAAGGACAACATCTGTACAGATCTAACAGTCAGCCATGCTGACATCTGGGGGCAAAGAGGGAAAGGTAGGAGAAAGAGACCTTATATAATACAGATGGTAATATATAATATATAATGTGTATAATTATATATTATATAATAATATGTGGTAATATGTTAATTATATATGTGTGAATAGGGTATATAGCATTTAGGAGTAAAGTATAATATAGAGGAGGAAATCACCTGGGGAAAAAGAGCCGTATTGGAGTTGGAGGAGAGGAGTCTCCTTCCAGGGAGCAGGATGACCTTACAGACTATGGCAAAGACTTTTTGTTTTAGCTTCAGAAAGCCAATGATAATTTCGTGCAACAGTGGGGCTTGATTTGATTTGCTTTTAAAAGCCACTCTAGTGATTTTCTTGACTTACTAGATTACAAAGGATAAGTGTATGTCTTTAGTTGTCTCTCCTATCTTTCCTGTACTTTTATATCCCTTTTCCCCAAAGCACCTATTTTTTTTTTCCAAAAAGACATCTGTTTCTGTCAAGAAACACCTTCTAGAGAAAATAAACTCATATTTTTTACTGGGAAAGAGTCTCAGCTTCAGTATGTCTTGGAATAAAATAGTATTTTTTGGAATTAAATATGCTACGTTGACCTTTTAAAATGAAACCCATCATTTTGGTTCTGTCAATACAGGTTTTTATGTTTTTTCTCCATATTATTATCAATATTTACAAATTTACTCAAATACTCATATAAATATATGGTTAGGAAGTTATTCAGAACTAATTACAATTAATAGGAAAATACGTTCTATAATAAAAAAGCTGTAAAGTTGTAACTTTTTTAAATATTATTGGTTAAGGAATTTGTTTTATAATGTTTAATTTTGTCTTTATAATTTTCTTTTATCTGGTTTGCTGAGCACTAGATCAGGAGCCAATAAAAGAGTTCAACCATGCCAGCTAGGTGACGGCTAATCTCATATCCATTTACCACCTGGGTTTCCTCATCTGTTACAAGTTGATACTAAATAAAAAATAATAGTCTTTTCCCTATAAATGTTATATCTAGATATGTTGTACACATTCAACTTTGCATTTATGTAGCATATCATTTATTCATTTAGTCTTTCCATTCAGTCTGGCTTTCCAAGGAGTCCCTGGACTTACTGTTGTTTTTAATATGTATGTAAAATCTTCTTCAAGAGATAACACTTGGCTGTGTGTAGCAAAGTAAATTGAAACTTAATTTTTTTAAATTAGAATTATTTCTTCATTGGCCTTTATTATAATCTCTTAAAATTAATCTTTTGATTTTCCTATAGTGCTTCTCTCTATATATTTTTTTCTATATATACAATGCTTTTGAATTTGCAATGGAAAATTACATCTTGAACAAGTCCTGGAAAAACCGTATGATATCACCCTTGAATAAGTAAATTTTATATGAACTTAAAAGTTTCCATAGATGTTGTATTATATCCCCCAACCAAAGTGTTCCTTATTTCAAACTGCAAGAGGACTTGCATTTTGAAAAGTTAAAACAAATTTTAACTACTCATTATAATCACATATTGAACATCTAAATAATGTGTCTTGAAATCGTGTGCCTGAAAATTCTTACTGCTGAATTTCTTCTCCTGGAAATCTGGCCTCAATTTGCATTGAATTTCAATGACTTCCTTAAGCAAACACCTGGAGGTCCTCCAGTCTAATGGAAATGTGGATCCACAGACACAATTCTGCAAAAACAGTGAGCTCTTTAACAGTTTGAGAAAGGTTGAAGTTTGGCCATCATCCAGACCTCAAGCTGTAACACTGTTATTTCCAGACAGGCAGTGCAAGTGAGGTACAATATTGCCTTGCTTGAGCGACAGAATGAGAGTACAGATACTGCTGAAAACTGGTATTTGTGCAGTGGAGCAGTTTCATTGTTATGATGAGTCATGCTCCCGACTCCCAAGGAGGCTCCTAAACACGGTGGTTTTGGACCTCTGCCAACTCTCTCAGTCCCCAGATGGTACTCCCTCCAGGGCTACTTGAACCATCCAGATTCTAGACTATGTCAAGTATTGAAGAGAAGAGCATACTCCAAACACGACTGTGTTTCTCTGCTTCTGTCCTTAGAGCCAAGATCCAAGGATTCTTAATTTCCCCTGACTTCTATTATAAACCAACTACAAAAGCTGGAGTTAGTCCAAAGAAAAGCAATCACTGGGAGTGGATTTAGAAAAAGGAGAAAAATTTAAAAGACTGACTGCTCAGCAGCAAGCCACCCCCCCAAAAAAAAAAAATAAAATAAAAGAGGAAATGAAGCAAAGTTTACTACATGCCTGGAAAATATTAAATGATGCAGAACAATAGGAAATTTAGATAGAGTATAAAAGCATAAATCAGAAGAAAGGGAAATGGGCATATAAGCAAACTAGATTCCAGAAGAGTATTTCTCAACAATGATGCTCTCTGTTGCATGGTTTTACTGGAAACTTCAGAGTGATTTGTGGAGTACTGCAAAATTTTTCATAGTGTGGAAAACTCATTTCTGTCAGCAATGAAGCTACATAATATCATGTGGACACCTGGATGAGCAGGTTTGACAAAATGAGGGAGATCTGGCTTCAAGAAAAAAGATAAAACATTGCAATATCCAGTGTTAAAGAAAAATCATGTATTTTCAAGGATTGTCGTGAAACTTGCTCTGTGAGTATATGACAGATTTTAGAGCAGTAAGGAAGGAGTTTTATTCAAAGGCATAGTTCAGAAAGTCATCAAATAATGTGGTATCTATAGATCCTTTTCTAAATTCTGTGTGGTCTTGTTAAGAGGTTTTATGTTTGTAAGGTTTTTGTTGTAAATTTTGCAAATTTGTTTTGAATATTTTATTTGTTTCAGGTTTTAATCAACATTTTTGTATTCAAAAGGGTGTCTCAAATACAGTCTGTGAAAAAATAACCCTGAAGAGCATTTTTAATTTGGAGAAGGGGAAATAAGCATCACCCCAGTCCTACTTCTGATAAATCTCCCAGTAAACCACTCCCCCAAGACCCTCCCCCAAATTTTTATATATGGTGAAGGAAGAAAAGAAGTTCAAGAAAAAGCTGATCTAAAAATTATTTCAGGTAATCTGACTGTGATGACCTGACCAGTTTTTAAAGACACCATTGAATTATTTAAAGCAAAATATAAAACACACGTAGACTCTGTGTGTGTGTGCAAGAGATTAAACTATTCATAAAAACAAATGAGACCATAAACTACAGTTATTTTTTGATCATTCAAAAAACTTAATTTTTGGCTTTATATCACTTAAGGAATTAATTTTAAATTTATTATAATTTAATTGCTAACTCATAATTTGAGGAAACATATTATAATTAACAGAAATTTTGCAGAGTAAAATGAATTTCTTTAGGACTCAGATTATATGAAATCAGGTGATGAAGGAAGCTTTATTCCATTTACTCATATAAGGTTTTTTTTTAAATCTAATTCCAAAATGTATGCCTGAAGGAGAAGACAAATGTAATTAAATGGCAATTTTGAGCCATGCCATGTATTCATGCAGATTGATCATATTTAATTGCTTAATTTTATTATCTTCTAGAATACTTTTAAATTATTGATATTGTGAAACTCATATCCTGAATGATGAAATGGGGTTTTGTAATATTAATACTTTAAATGATTTTTTTTTGCAAATGTTCATTGTATAATGTGGCTTCAAGCAAGAAAAAAAGAAATAAAAGAGGGAAATGATAAGCTGTTCTGTTGAGAATTATACATGATCTAATTTGGATAATACAGTGACTTAGTCTTAATTTATTCCAACATTCACTTGTATATTAGCATGAACAGCTGGTTAATTTAATAATTTTTGTTATAATTCATTTGTATCTTGGTTATAGCTTTTATCTCCCTGCTGTTTATCATGTAATACTATGGAAATATTTAATTCTTAATTTTAATATAACATAAAAATCTATTGCCCAGTGTTTCCCTGTTTATGAAGCAAAAAAAAAAAAAAAAGAGAGAGAGAGAAAAGGAAGAAAGAAAGAAAACTGTTCTTAGGATGAGGATTCTTCTCATGGGCTTGTTGCAGCTCTCAGTAAATTAGATTATTATTTTACATTGCTCTAAAAGCCCTTCCAAATATCATAAAATTAGACAAAGTCTATTCATTCTCATTCTACAGCTCTTACTCTAAAACTATACTCTCATTTTATTGGATTTAGTGGCAACACAATGTCAAGATTGCCCATCTGCAATAGTTTCTATCATTTCTCTGCCTAAGAAGGTCCTCGTTGCCAGCAATGATTCCTCTCCTGTTAGTTTATTCAAGTCTCTGTGGAAATTCTGCTATTTCTATTATTCTAAGTTCTTAAAAAATAAAGTCCTGCCTACTGAAGAGCCTAAATAGCATAAGCATAATACATCAAATATGATTATGTGGGATGGGATCATGAGGTATACAGAAGCAATGGAGACCAACTTAACTGGAGTTTCAGTGAAAGCACTATGCTATAATCCAACTGGACCAAGTGAGTATTGTGAGAATTTGAAAACTATAGCTTATTAGAAAAGGCATATGAAACCTTTAAGGATATTTTCAGTGACTACTGACCTATAGGCTAATAACAGATTTGTTGCTCCAATAAAATCACAAATGCCTATGAAAAACAAGTGTTGAAAAAATAAAATAAGAATGGCTATCACAACATTGCTCATCTACAAAGCAAATTAATGTATCTATAGTAATGAGTTAATAACTTTAAAATACATACATTAATAAAGAGAAAGAATGGTCAAAGATAATGAAAAAAACAACAAATAATGAATACACATATGCCAAGATATTCAACATTACTAGTAATCAAAGAATTATAGCCATTTGGGAAAGAGAGAAGGGGGTTAGTAAATTTAAAAGACAGGACATTCTTCATTATTTGTAAGCTGAAACAGAAGGAACTGATACCTTTCTAAACCATGGCACATTATTCATGGGAATCTCTTTTCTTCTATCCTGACAAAAACAAAAACCATTACCACCAACTCTTCCTTTTGTTTTGACTGTGAATTTTTGGTCTTAAACAACAAATATAACATAGGTATAAAGTGAGTTGGGAATATTTCTTTGGCATTTATCTTCTTTCATTTTTTAGGATTCTCTTAATGTGTTATATGTTTTATATATTTGTTTGTGAAAAAAAAAGAAATCAATAAAGATAACTGAAATTAAGACAAGAATAAAGAATTAGAAATGTGGAAACGTTAAAACAAGATTTTTTAGTGCATTCTATATCTAAAGAGAAAAATTAACAAGCTAATTTTTCTATTTATTTGTTTTATTATTTACTTTGCCATATTCGAATGTCCTTTCCCAAGGAACCACTGAATATTAGATTCAATAAGACCTTAGAGGTCATGTAGCCCAAAACTTCACTCAAACATGAAACTAAGATACAAACACTAAATAACTTGTGTTTGATGATAGAATCATTTCATGATAGATTTGGCACTAGAGCACAATAGTCCTTTTACTAAGCCACAATACTAAATCAAATATATTGATGAATTAACTGTTGCATAAGAAGTACAACTCTAAAAAAGAATAAAAGAAGTGTATTATATGTGTTCTTTCACTCCTTCCAAGTATCTAATATTCTTCCAAAGCTGTGCTCTCCCCACTTTCTCAAGAATGGCCCAAGATAGTTTAGTTATATCTTCAATGGACACATTCTTCTTCCCCTCTGAAGGTGAGAGCGGAGCTATGCTATCTACTTTATTCTCCCTCCCTTTCTATGGAAGTTGTCTTTTCTAATATCTCTTTCTTATTTCTCAAAGAACAACCAACACTACTAAGTCTTTTAAAATTGTTTCAGGATTGGTATAGAGACAGGGATACAGCAAAAGAAAAAAATGAAAATTATTGGATTATCAAGAAAGATGAAAGGAAATGAATAAAACAGATATATGGAGAACATCCCAGAACAATTATATTTACTGGAACCAATAAATCTTAAGGCAGTAGAAATACATTTGTGTGGATGTTCCTTCTTGAAAACCAGGTCAGACAACTTAGTGATTTAAATCCCAATAATTTATTCAATATTTTGTTTACTAAGGAAGCAAAGGTAAAATTTTTAATGCTAAACTTCTGGCTAAACACCCTCCTCCAGAACACTAAGTGATCATGTTTTGATCCCACAGCTTTGGTAAATCTATTTCTTCTAGCCAGTTTCATTGCTGTTAATCACTACTCAAAATTCTACCTTTCCTAAAAACAAAGAAAATAATCCAATCAAAAAACGGGCAGAAGAGGGCCTCCCCGGTGGCGCAGCGGTTGAGCGCTGGGTTGCGAAGCTGCCCGCAGCCTCTGCAGCGCCGGTTCGATCCCCGGCTGCTCCCCGGCCACAGGAGGAGGGTCCCACATGGCGCGCAGACCTCTCCTGCCGCCCGCTGCTCCCCTCAGCAGTGTACTTCGGTCCTTCTGCCTGCTCTGCTCCCCGCTCTGGCTCTGGTGAATTCTCTCACCCTCCTGCGCTTCTGACTGTACCCAGTGCTTGTATAAATAAATAAATAAATAAAAATAAATCTTAAAAAAAAAAAAAAAACGGGCAGAAGAGCTAAAAAGAAACTCCTCCAAAGAGGAAATACAAATGGCCACCAGGCATATGAAAAAATGTTGAACATCACTTGCAATCAGGGAAATGCAAATCAAAACTACAATGAGATACCATCTCACACCAGTGAGAATGGCTCATATTAAAAAAACTAGCAACAACAAATGTTGGCGAGGATGTGGAGAAAAAGGAACTCTCCTGCACTGCTGGTGGGAGGGCAAACTGGTCCAACCACTATGGAAAGCTGTGTGAAGATTCCTCAACCTGCTAGAGATGGAGCTTCCATATGACCCAGCAATTCCACTCCTAGGTATTTACCCAAGTGACACAGAAACATTAATTCCAACGAGCACCTGCACCCCTATGTTTATAGCAGCACTATTTACAATAGCTAAGCTTTGGAAACAACCCAAATGCCCAAAAATAGATGACTGGATCAAGAAGATGTGGTACATATACACTATGGAATACTACTCAGCAATCAAAAAAGAGAAACTCATGCAATTTGCAGCAACATGGATGGAGCTGGAAGGGATCATGCTCAGCGAAATAAGCCAGAAAGAAAAAGAAAAATACCAGATGGTCTCACTCATAGCAGGAATCTAGAAAACCTAAATAAGGGACCAGGAAAAAGAATAACTATAAGAAAGAAAAAATCAAAATCAACAAACAACTATGAACCAGAGCTACACTATGGGGGTCGGGGGGAAAGGAGGGATTGGGGTCAAAATAAGGGGGTTGTAATTGTATGGGGAATATAAAAATAAAATTTAAAAAAACAAAAACAAAATTCTACCTTCCCATTCTTACCTTCTCCCCTCACTATGTGGTTTCTACTATAATTTCTGAACTCTGCAAAGCCTATAACTAGGATTCTCTGCTCTTTTCTTTTGAACTCAACTGTCATAATAGTTTTGTCTCACTGCCTCATCCCTATGATGATGAATACCAGTGTGAATGCCTGTTTTTTACTGCAGAGTAAGTTCATATTTCCCATTGTCTAGAGGGCATCTATACTTACATGTACCATCATCAAACAATCATCATGCATTTACTTCTGAGAAGACAGTAGTGCAGAATCACAAAGAAAGAAAATAAAAAAACTCCACCTTCCAAATACTTACAATTAGCCAGAGATCACACTGAATGGGCCAAACAGAGGAAAGAGGTTGAAAACTAATTGAAGATATTAGTGGGTGTTAAAACTTGTAATATAAGGAAGTTGAAGGTTCCAAATGTTCTTAAGATTTCTAAATCAGTCTAAATATCAACAAGTAATGGGAAGAAGCAGATCGCTTTTATCTTTAGTTATTTATTATACAAATTTTCCAAGGCTTGTTATATGTTGGGTACTCTTCTCAGCGCTAGGATTGGTATTATAGCACTGAAAATACACAAAGTCCTAGTTCTTGTGGTGCATGTATTCAAATGGAAAAGTAAATACAGTACATAAATAAATAAGTAAATAAAATCAATTCTAAAGAACAATTCCATGTGGTAGTAAGTAGAATAAAGAAAATAACTCCAGGCCTCCCTGGTAGCACAGGGGTTAAAGTCTCAGCACTATCAAGCTATCCAGTTCAATCCCAGGACAGAGAGCTACCCACATGGCACAGCAGACCTCTCCTGCCTTGCCCGCTGCTCCCCTCAGCAGTGTATTTCAGTCAGTCTGCCTGTTCTGTTCCCCACTCTGTCTCTGGTGAATCCTCTCACCTCCCCCCACCCCATACCTCCAGCCTTCACCCCAGTTCTTGTATGCATAAATAAGTAAAAGAAATATTTTTTTAAAAGAAAAATAACAGTTTATGTGACAGAGGACTGAAGATATTACATTTGGGTTGAGACCTGATTATAAATCAGAAAACAGCCAAGCAGAGATGGAGTCTGGAAAATTATAGTCTAGGCAGAGGAAGAACAAGTGCAAGCTCTGAGTTTGGGATAACTTTGATATATTGAGAAAATAAAAACCTGTAGATGTGGAGCATAGTGTAGGAAGGAGAGAACATTGTGACATGATGTTAAGAAAGTGGATATGAGTCAGATCAGTGAAAAGAATTGAGATTTTACATACTGATTTCAGATATATTTTCTTACTCCAAATATAGATTTAATAAATAACAATTTTGATTTATATTGAATTGTATCTTATTACCAGCACCGGGTTCTAAATTCCAGAGAAAAAAAATCACTTAATGGGTTGGAATAATTGTATGCAAATGTAAGATGTTTGATGATTTATTTTAACTGTAATAACAATAAATTGGTAGCACTTCCATCCACAACAAAAACATTGTTTTAATTTTTTTTTAAATTTTCTTACATCCTTGTTCATTTTTGTACACTATTTGATTTCTCCCCTCAGGTGTAGTCTCCATAATTCTCCTACACCATTGTACCTGTTAACAAACATGGTAGGCCCTTGTGCTTTCCCTCCCCTGTTTTGACCCTGCTCCTTCTCCCTCCCCTGCTGTATGCCTCAGATCTAGGATTTTGTCTTTTTCCTGATCCTTTGTTCAGTCTCCCTATCTTACCTCTATGAGACCATCTGATATTTTTCTTTAACAAAAACACATTTACTGTCTGTATCATTGGAAATAGGATAACCAGCAAAAGCACACATTCAGAAGCACAAAATCTATCAATATATGACCATTATTATTGTTTTTAAGATTTATTTATTTATTTATACAAGATGCGTGGGAGGGTGAGATGCGTGGGAGGGTGAGAAGATTCACCAGAGACAGAGCGGGGAACAGAACAGGCAGACTGATGAAATACACTGCTAAGGGGAGCAGCGGGCAAGACAGGAGAGGTCTGCCGCACCATGTGGGACCCTCGCTGGCCGGCCAGGATCGAACTGGCGCTGCAGAGGCTGCAGACAGCTTCACAGTGCTGCACTCAACCGCCTGCGCCACCAGGGGAGTCCCTATATGACCATTATAGTTTAAAGTTCAAAGACAGTAAATCTAGGGGCTAGGGGATATGAAGATGGTCACTAGAGAAATGTATTCTTTGCAGACTAAGCATGCCTCCACAGGGACTAGGTTAAACATATATCCAACCCACCTTTTCATTGAAGCGTCATCTTTCCATGTATCTTGATACCAGGAAGGTAGTGTCCTAGAAAGGAACTTAAGAAAATTGACTCATGAGATAGGAACTCCTGGAACTTCGTCTTCAGATCAAATTATAACTTCAGGGCCTTCCCCGTGGCGCAGCGGGTTGAGCGCTGGGTTGCAAAGCTGCCCGCAGCCTCTGCAGTGCGGGTTCAATCCCCAGCCCCCAGACAAGCGTCCCACATGGCGAGCAAACCTCTCCTGCAGCCCGCTGCTCCCCTCAGCAGTGTACTTCATCCTTCTGCCTGTTCCGCTCCCCGCTCTGGCTCTGGTGAATTCTCTCACCCTCCAGCACTTCTGACTGTACCCAGTGCTTGTATAAATGAATGAATAAATGTTAAAAAAAATCCCAAGAGGGGAAAAAAAAAGAGGTCATTTAAATCTGAGTGACTTATTCTCCAACAAACAATTACTGCATTTCTGACCATATGACTGATCTTATGTGAAGGGGGATAGAAGATGTCTAAGTGGTGTACTATCTTCAGGGAGTTTATGGTCTGATGGGGAAGAGACATGCACAAACATGTAAATAGGAGACAGTAAAATCATTGCTATTTGAGAGGTAAGTTCTGGGCAGTGAATATTAATATCGATATAACTGAAGAATAACTTCAAATCAAGCCAGAGATATAGGAAAAATAAGTGGAATGTGCTGATTCAAGATGAAATTATTACAAGGATTTTCTTTGCAAACAATTGCATCATCTGTGATTAATATTGGTTTACGTTTTTGGATTTGGTTTATGTTTTTGGATTTTGGTTGTTTTTTTTTTTTTTTTTTATTTGGGGAGTATAGGATTTACCCCCTTCAAATGTTATTGCCTTAATTCACCCACCACCAAAGCACCCACAGTCCACCACCACAGTCCATTCTGCTCCCTCTGCTCATATCCCATCCCCCTCCCACTAGATTCCTCACTTCTTTTTTTAAGATCTATTTATTTATACATACAAGAACTGGGGTACAGTCCAGAGGTGCGGGTGGGGGTGGGAATTCACCAGAGAGAGTGGAGAGCAAAATAGGCAGATGTACTGAAACACACTGCTGAGGGGAGCAGCGAGCAAGGCAGGAGACGTCTGCCATGCCATTTGGGTTTCTCCCTGGCCAGGGATTGCAGTGGATGGCGATAGCTTCATAGTGCTGTCTTTAACCCCTGCGCCAGCAGGGAGGCCCCTGGATTCCTCACATCTACAGTCACCTTTGAAGGGTTGGATATTAAGTATGACTTTATCTGACCCTTTGCTTGGATTCTCTATATTAAACCTGTTATTTGTCTTTCTTCTTCTCATTTTAAAATAGGTAATTTGAAAATTTTTAAAAAGAAACAATAAACTCAGAATAAAAAAATTTTTCTCAGAAAAATTTTTGCTTTAGACATTCATTTGCAGCTTTAAGAAATTTAAAAGAAAAAGATAATTTATACCGAAATTATGCAAGACAATATTTCACTTAGACATTTCTTGCTGATATTATATCTCTTTATTCTGAAGAATTTTCTTCTGAAATAACTAGAATACAGGTAGGTTTTTCTGGTATTGATTTCATTTAGTTTTCACCCTTATACATATTGAAGAATATTTTCACTGGTGACACTATTCCAAAACACATTAAAGATGTTGTTCTAATATCTTTTTTACTTCCAGTTTTGGGAAAGTCACTGATCATTTAAAACAGTGTTCTCCTGATACATCATTTTTGTTCAGGTACCTCTAAATTTTTCTCTTATAACCATTATGACCAAAACATCTTATCTTGCTTGGGGTTTGCTACAATACTTGATTACCATCTTAGGGTAATTTGGGGGAAGTAGGCAATATTTTCCTTAAATATTTTCACCTCACAATCTCTCTCCTCTCCTGAGACTTCAAATATTGGATATTTTGCAATTGTCTCACAGGCACTAAACCTCTTGCTAGTTTTTGTTAAATTGTTTTCCTTTTTCAGAATAAATAACTTTGTGTCTACCTTTAGTCTGACTTCCTCTGCCATCTCCACTATTTGTTGTGCCCATACAGTGACTGCCAAAATTTCAGATGTATTTTTCAGCAAGAATTTCCATTTGGTTCTATACTTTTGTTGAGATTTGTAAATTCATTATGATATTTTCCCTTACCTCACTAAGCTTACTTATGTTGATTTTAAAATATTTGTCTGCTAATACCTTGTTATCTGGGCACTCTTGTGTTTGGTCTCCATGGATTGTTTTGTCTTCCAAGAAGGGGTCATATTTTCCTTGTTCATGTTAGGTAATTTTGGATCACATCCTGGACATTGGGAGTGATTGTTTTAGAAATTCTGAATTCTTTATATCTTTCCAAATTGATAGTAGTTGTATGTGGGTATTTATTGACTGTTGACTCTATTTCAACAAGCAATTAACTTGGCTAGATTCAAACTATAAATGCTGTCTTTTTGTGCCAGCTTGATTCTATTTATTTTATTACTAGCTGGACTGCTTATAGTCAGCACGTGAATGTATATTTTTGGGAAAATGTTCATTTGGGCAAAATTAATTCAGAGAATGTGTGGCTTACCATTCTGACTCTCTTTATGGGATCACACTCTGCACTCCACGCCGCCCCCCCCTACTTTCTAGCAGCTAAGATTTCCCTAAACACTCCTCTGGTCATTCAAATCTCTGAGTTTTCTAACAGGTTTTCTGCCTCCATGTGTAATGCAGGCTATGACTCCTCATGTTAAAGCCATAGAAATAGGTGATTCATGGTGAGCCAGTTTCTTCGTTCAGTTATTGACTCTCCTCCAGAATCTGCTTGCTTTCCTCACTGCCCAGAACCTTCAGGGGTTTAGTTTGGTTTTATTTGCCTTCTTTTGGTCTGTGTGGTATTGTTTATTGTGTATTTGTTTTTTATTCGGTGTTTATAACGCTTATATAAGTCCACTTATATTCAGTGGAGATTCAGTCCACTAGGAACTTATACGGGCATAGAAACAGAACTTGGCTGGTTGTTTCAATATCTTAAAAACATACAAACTGTTAAGTCTCTAGGATAAAAAAATTCAGTGTTACTCTCTAAGATGTCAAGGAAAGTAGACGTATAATTTCAAAAACTTGTGTTTTCTTTTGAACTTGATTCCAGTTTACTTTGATAGCCTACAGGACAAAGTCACGATACAATCCCTTGAAATATTTTATTTTTTAAAATCTGGTATACTTTGCACCTGGAAGGATGAAATTATCTACAGCTTAGCTTAATGGTTGCATTTCAAATTTATAGGACAGGCCTTATAAATGGAGGAGACTCGAGTAATCTAGATAAACCCTCTAATTTTGCAGATGATAAATTGAAGACTAAATGATTATATGATTTAAAAAATAACATAGGTGGGTATTAGTCAAAATTTCCTGGTGTTGCATGTCAAATAAGAGAGGATAATATCATAGGGACAATATATAAATCACAATCTGATATATCTTTCTGTTGACTGTCTTTAGGATCACATTATTTCATGAGCTGCTATGAAGCAGTTGGGGTCCTGAGTAGTTGATGTACTTAGGACAATGCTGGTATATTAAGAATTAAATTTAGCTAATGTTTACAAAAGCAAACTCTAGAGTTCTTGATACAAATTAAGTGCCCAATAAGTACTCTTCTTTATCTCCCTGTTTGTCATCCTTATTATTAGTTGCTCATACTCTCAGGACACATTTGAATTCAGGGAGACTGAGGGGAAATAACACTCCTTTTCTTGATAATCTTTTATTTCTGTTCTTCTAAAATTGAGTGACTCTCCCATATGCCCAACCTTTCTTCTCTCCTTGTCCTATTTATCACTAGGACTGCATAGTCATCTGCCTACTGCAGTTTCAAAGACACAGAGAAGCATGGTTAGTGAGAAGGGGGAAAAAATAATTCTTTCTTAGCAAAAGAGAGTGCATACCCTAGTTTCTTGGTATTTAAAAAAATAATTTTGAAGTTAAAAGTCTTCTAGTTCTTCATCTATGACTAGCTTTGTCTTTGTTTACTGATCTGTAAATGAAGATTACAATACTAATCCAGGGGTAGGGAAACTATCTTTGAAAGTGGCAGATCATATAATAAATATTTTAGACATTGTGGGCAACATTCTGATTCCTATTCTTCTGTTTTTTCACAACTCCCTAAAACTATAATGCCTTTCTCAGATTAAGGACTGTACAAAAAGCAGATGGTGGGCTATCATTTGCTGATTTCCACATATTAGACATTCCTATTGTATGCTAGAGAATCAGATGAAATAATGCATGTGAAAACAAATGGTAAATCATATTATATATGTATGTGTGTGATTTTTTTAAAGATTTATTTATTTATGCATACAAGAACTGGGGGTACAGGCCAGAGCTGTGGGGTGGTGGGAGGATTCACCAGAGACAGAGTGGGGAGTAGAACAGGCAGATCTACTGAAATACACTGCTGAGGGGAGCAGCGGGTGAGTCATGAGAGGTCTGTTGTGTCATGTGTGTTGCTCCCTGACCAGCCAGGGATGAAACTCATGCTACAGTGGCTGCAGATAGCTTTACAGGTTGCGTCTTAACCCCTTGCATCACCAGGGAGGCCCTGTGTGTGATATTGTTAATAATGATATTTGTCATTTGGAGGATAGCACAAAGGATTGAGGGAATTGATCATAGTTAATGTAAACTTTAATGGAGGGAATGTTGCAGGAAAATTCTGGGTCTTGCCAGATTAATATGGTGAGCAACACAGCAAAGTAGCAGAATAAGTTTGCAGCATTGATACAAGGCAAAGGAACTACCAATACACACATTGTGTACTTCACAGATTTTTCCAAAGCTAACCTTAAATAAAATAAGCTGCATGCTCTGCAGACAGAAAAATGGTGTAAAAACCAATAGTCATATTCTTTTCCAGAAATGAAGTTCCCATAACTCAATCTTTTTTTATAATGATAACAAATTTTCAAAAAACAATAGAATTTCTCTTTCAGCTCCTATTTTTATTTTTTATTTCATAGTTTTAAAGTAAGTGTTGTAAATTTTAAAAAGTGATCACACACTGAATCATCACTGCTTCATTTTAATCAACATAAATATTAAGACTTATGTTTAGACTTAAATATTTTATTCATGATATTTTCTGGGAGAAAACAGTAAAGGCATTTTCCTCAAGAGTCAATTCTTGTTTGATTCAGCTTCATAGACAGCTCATTGGTAAGATTAAAAAACAATTCTTGGGCCTCCCCAGTGGTGCAGCAGTTGAGCACTGGGTTGCCAAGCTTCCCGCAGCCTCTGAAATGCCTGTTCGATCCCCGGCCCTGGCCTCTGCTGCCGCCTGCTGCTCCCCTCAGCAGTGTATTTCGTCAGTCTGCCTGTTCTGTTCCCCGCTCTGGTGAATTCTCTCACCTTCCAGCGCTTCTGACTGTACCCATTGCTTGTATAAATAAATAAAAAAAAACCCACAACAATTCTTATTTTATTACTTCATTTTCCTTGTGAAGATAAAATTATTATTCTTAAAATAATAACATAACTACTCTCTAAAGCATAGGCTCTCAGTATTTTTGCAGTACCACAGTTTACTATAAAAATTAGAGATCAGCAAATTGCGTACCCATAGGCCTGCTCCTTTTCATCCACAGATGCCATTTCCACAGACACTGTTTTGAGAAATGCTGGCCCCATGTTGGACAGTTTTTCAGGTGTGAGAGAGCTTGTGCCATAGAGCGTGTATGAGTTGTAATTTCACAATATCTCTTAGTCATGCCTAAAATTGGAAGCAAGTAATTAAATAACAAATGTGCATCACAGAACAAGCTGGCTAATCATGTTAAACATGTTGACTAATTCTTTATTTAACTATTTGATGTAAAGAGGGAAGCACTGAGTCAACCGATGAGGCATCCATGTAAGAAGACAGTTAGATGAAGTTAAGGAAAAGGAAAAAATGTCCTAGAACTTTTCACCACAACCCACAGACAGAAGAGTATCAATAGAATCTGTTATAAGAATAACAGTACAAATCACAAGCACTATCTTAAAAATGTATTTATGAGTCACAACCTACTCATAGTTCTCATAGGAATTACTGAACCCTATGACTAATATTAGTCCTTTTAAAATAACATTGGAAATGAAAAAACTTCTTTTTTGAAATTTAAAATGCAAAAATAACCAAACTGGGTTAGCATATCTTCATAGTCTCCCAAAGAGGAAGGGAAAAAAAAAAACCCTTCAGCCATATTTAATTCCCTTTCTCTCATCCTTTTTAACACATTACAGCTATTGCCAAATCCCATAGAATCTATCTCTGATGGTGACAGTTATTTAATAAATGTTTACTGAGCACCTACTATGTGGCAGGCACAAGTCTATCCACTGGAAAGGGAATAGCAGACAAAGAGCAAAAATCCCTATTCTCACAGAGTTTAGAATCAAAAAGGAAGGGAGGCATTTATTCTGTTAATTGGTGAGTACTATATGGGAAAATAAAGGGCTACTGATGCCTGAGAAGAGGTGCTGGATGTGTGGTGGTATTTTGTCACAGTTGTTCGAGGAAGGTCTTTATGACAAAGAAACATTCAGTGGAAAGTGAAAGTGAGCCAGCATATGTCAAAGAGTAGGAACACTCCACGCAGGGGGAATGCCATCAAGGCCCTGAGGTAGAAGCAGGATTGGGGTGTTTGATAAAGAGCAGAGGATGAATGAGTGTGTAATAATTGGGGGGAGATGGTGGACAACTGGTGGGGAGAACCATATGATAGGCATTAAGGAAGACTTTGGATTTTAATCTGGTATACAGGAAACCACTGTCATGTCTCAACATAACATAACAATAGGCTGTCGCCTCCTATCTGGCCTTCTGTGTCTCTTTCTTCTAATGTGTATTTTACTTTGCCATAATATTTATTTTTCTTAAAGTTGAAACTGATCATTACTCTCCCATTAACTATATCCCACTATCTAAAACAAACAAACTAAAAACACCTGGTCGAATTTTTGTCAAGGCAATCAGTTCAACACAATATTCAGAATCTCTGAAGAAAACAGATGGTACATATAAACTTGGTAATTTAGGAGAATTAAGTATCAAGGCCAATTACAAAGGTGTGAGCATTCTTTTTTAAGACTTGTATAAACTAGCACAATACCCTAGGATTAACAAATATAGGGAATCTTACCTCCTCCTATGAGTTGAATTATGTCCTTTTTCCACCTCCCTCTAACATTTTTGAAGTCCTAACCCCCAGTACTTTAGAATAGAATCTTATTTGGGAAAAGGGTCCTTACAGATGTAGTTAAGATAAGGTTGTGCTGGAGTAGGGAGGACCCTTAATCCACATGATTTATGATCTTATAGGAACATCTTATAATGGAGGCAAAGATTGGACTGATGTGTTTAGTAGCCAAGCAATGCTAAGGATTGCCAGCAATCATTAAAGATAGAAGAGGCAAGGAAGAGATTTTCCCTACAGATTTTAGAGGGAGTATGGCCCTGATGACACCTTGATTTTGACACCTGGTCTCCAGAAGTATATGATAAAGCATTTCTGTTTTAAACCATTCCGTTTATAATATTTTGTTACAGTAACTTTAGGAAACCATGCATTCCCTTAGATCTGAAAGGAACTCTCACAACCCAGAGATGACAGCATAAAGAGGCACAGACAGCATACAGGGACCTGGCAAACTGACAGCCACAAAAATAATTATCTCCAACCTATCAAAGTCCCCAGTGTGTTCTCTTAGTTGAACTTCTTTGGAATATCGAGGTTAATCAAGATTCCTATGGGTCAGCCTCCAAGGACAAAGAGGGCAGAAAAAAGCAGAAAAAATTATCTAGAATATCAAATAGAACTTATCTAGCACAAAGTCCCTAATAATTTCATGTTAAGTGGTCTTATCTCCTGTTCTTTCTCCGGTTTTATATCCTAGTCTTTCTCCACAGCTCATATTAGATGCCCAGGACACTGGCTACCATTTAAGACACCATATGTATTCTGCACTCAGGTGTTTGTTCATGTAGTCCCTCTACTGCAATATTTACTATCCTTACCACCTTCTCTATCTGAAAGATCTGATTCATCTTTAGTTCTTCCATGAAACTTTGTGTGATCTACCGAGGCAGAAATCACCTGCATTGCAGCTCCCATAGCCCTGAGTTTGTCAATCTATGATTAAATCCAACAAAATTTGTCTGATAGTATAGCTAGGCTTTGGTCTTCTCTAGTTAATTACAAAATCCATCAGGACATAGATTGAGTTGTGGTCTAAGTAAAGATTAATATCTGTAGGTTGAACTGAAAACACTAGTTTTAGTGTTGAAATCATACTTAGAGTTATCCAGTTCAATCTGCCCATTCCACTAAAGCAAAAACTGAGATCCAAATAGGTGAGGTGAAAACCTCAATTTTATTTTGCCTCAATTTATGGCAAAATAAAACTTGGATTGAGATATTCATTTGACAGTCTGGTCCTTTTCTCATTATAAATTATGGTGCAGGGCCTCCCTGGTGGCGCAGGCGGTTGAGCGCAGCGCCGTGAAGCTGTCCGCAGCCTCTGCAGTGCTGGTTCGATCCCTGCCGGCCATGGAGATACCCACATGGAGGGGCAGACCTCTCCTGCCTCACCTGCTACACCCCTCAGCAATGTATTTCAGTCGGTCTGCCTGTTCTGTTCCCCGCTCTGTCTCAGGTGAATCCTTTCACTCTCCTGCGCATCTGGCCTGTACCACGGTTTTTGTATAAAAATAAAACTAAATCTTTAAAATAAGTAAATAAATAAATGAATAAATAATGATGCAAATTCTCATTCTCATAAAGTTCCTAAAAACATGTCTTAACTCAAATAGAGATAAGAAAAATGTAAATTATCTAGGAATGTGTGAATTAAAAGCTTTTTAAGATATTTGCATGTTGGGAATTTTTTAAAAGTATGTGAGAAAATATTTTGAGTTTTATTGATTCTACAATATTTCAGAAACAGCTTGTGCTGCTTAACATCCTCTCAAGGCAGCTGGGTTTTCCCATCCTGTTCAGTAGCAATGTGTTAAGAGAGAAAGTGATCAAATTATTTGCCATAATTTAAAAATACATATAACTGATTGGCATGAGCTGTCAATTGAGAAAATTTCAGAATCATTTAATCAAGCATTTTATTAAGAAAAATGTCAAAACTAACACAAAAGATCCATAAATCTATATGATCTGATAAATTCAACTTTCTTTTTTGACAAAAACAAAGTAATGCATTTTATCTCAGATTTCCATTATATTGAAATTGTGTTTATATTGAACATAAGAACTTGTCTTGTTCTCATGTGAGTGATACCATACCTTCTCAATTACATCTTTCTGCTTGAGAAAAACAAGGAAGATAAAATCTTAGAAAAGTCAGTGAACTTCTATTTTTTTGCAGTGTTATAGTTCATGAAGTCCCAAGACCACTCTCAGCTTCAGAAATTTTCTACAAGGACTTTAGGTATGCAGAAAAACTTTACTCACAGTTATGGTTTATTTAATACCAGTGACAGGCAAAAGAACATAGGACAGGATCCAGGAGAGAACAGGCATGGATTTTTTCCCCAGTGGAGTTGTGTGGACAACACCTATTTCTCCCAGCAACAATTTGTGATAATATACATAAACTACTGCCAACCAGGGAAGCTCTGCAGTCCTTTTTCTTAGATGTCAGTGATACAGACATGACTGAACTTGCATGGCTAAACTTTAATTTCCAGACTCTCCACAGGTCAAGCTGATGGTACATGACCCAATGGACCCATCATAAATCATATTATTAGCATAGATTGCATTACTTAAGGATTTCAGGTAAATAAAGACCATTCTTGTAGTCTAGAGGTTACCTTCCAGGAGCTGGGGAAACTACCAAAGTTCTCCTTAAGCAAGGTTAACCCTTACCTACTACACAAGTGTTTCTTGTAAATTTTAGATATGAATTTCTGAGAGTCTCTGTCCTGCTACTTCTGCCCTTTATCTAAAGTTTCTAATTTAGGATCCTATACTCCTGGTATTTGGAGCCTTTTTGTCTCAGTTTAAATGATGCCAAAAGAAATTACTAATAGCAATTTGATTCAGATCACTATATAGTATTAGTTTACATGGTTTCCAACAGTCGATGCTGTGATTCCCAAAAGATTTTTAAATGATCTATTGTGTCCCCAGGAGTTTGGTACTATGCCTCAGGGTACCTAGGCACACAGTTTTGAGAACCATAATTCTATGGACTAAGTCACTGCAGAATATTATTCTTTCATTGTTGCTTTCCTTATAAATGTTATATTGAGAATAAGTATTGCAGAATGCTAAGAACTGGGTTTCCATATTTGTGATCATATGGTACGTTTCCTATCTTTTTTCATGGTTTTAACTTTTAACATAACTTTGAAAAAGTTTTATAAGAATTTCTTCAGTGTGGGTTGAGAGATGGGATTTCTTTGGCAAACTTGGCATTTGGGAATAAGTTTGGGGCACTCACATTACTGCATCTTTTTGTTGCCAAAGGGGATTAGTTTTGGGGGTTTAGAAGTATTATGACTGAGTTTATCTCTGAGCATTTTTAGAGCATTATTGTCACTGGAAGAAGTAAAGAAGAAATTAAAAAAAAAAAGTTAAGGAGGGAAAGCTTTCAGTCCATAACTTCAAGAATAGGGAAAAAAAAGCATATACCATTATATATATAATATATATATAATTTTATATACTATCTTCTTCCTTTCCTTCCTTTCTTACCCCTCCCCATCTTCCTTCTTATTCTTGGTTTCTTCTATTTGTCAAGAATTTGGGCATTTATAATTTAAAGAAATATAATGTTTTGCTTTATTTTTAATGTTATCTCATAAAAAAGTTACTGTTTGAAATGTCTATAGGGACCTTAGGTGGAAAAAAATAAACTGAAACAGTTGTGTTTCTCTTCCCCACCTGGAGCTCCTTTTCCTTAGTGATTCTAAGTTCTCCTCCTCCATGGGGGTGGAGAAGAAAAACTAGGAAAAACAGGCCCAATAGCGAACTATCCTTCCAAAGCAGGCCCAGGAAACATTCCACTGTTCCCTGACCTTCAGAAAATGGATTTTTAAGAAGTTAGGCGATTTCTATTTCTTTTTACCCCTTTTTACAGTTGAAGAACTAGTAGAAAAACAAGTCAGGTATTTGCTGTATAATTATTTCATGGTGTTTACTATTTTTTAACTTTTTTTTTAAGATTTATTTATACAAGAACCCGGGATACAGGCCAGATGCGCAGGAGGGTGAGAGGATTCACCAGAGACAGAGAGGGGAATAGTACAGGCAGACTGACAAAACACACTGCTAAAGGGAGCAGCTGGTGAGGCAGGAGAGGTCTGCTGTACCATGTGGGACTCTTTCTGGCCGGCCGGGATTGAACCGGCGCTGCAGAGGCTGCGCGCAGCTTTACAGAGCTACGCTCAATCGCCTGAGCCACCAGGGGAGGCCCTATTTCATGGTATTTAAATGTTATATGTCTCTTCTCCACAAGTTAGTTTTCACTTTAATATGTAAAAATAAAATGATTCACAACTTTTCTTTATCTCATAATATTCTTCTAATAAGTCTAGGCTCTTTAATTTTCTAATTATTTTCCGAATTTTAAAAAGTAGGGAAAGAAGAACAAGTCATGTTTAAAGAAATGTGGTAACAAAAAAAATAATATTCAAGAATGATCAAAAGCAGTTGACTATGTCAGTTCTCAAACTTGACATTGTCTCCTGATATTGAGGTCTTGGTTTTAGAGAAGGTTTGCTCAATGCAGACAAGAAAGTACTGAGAATTGAAACCGGTAGTAGCAGATAGCACTTATGTTGTACTAATGACTATACAACTTGACCTGGAGCAGATGGTCTGAGTTTCAAGAATATTCAGTTTGTGGTAGATAAGTAAAATTTTTGCTAAGGTAACTATATTTTCAACCTATTCTTTAAGTACAATGAATCCTAGGCAGCACAATCATCACAGGTGCTTCATATATTTCAGTTCAGAGGAAACTGATAGGAACACCCTCTTATCATGGCATTTTACTTTATATCCATAGTGCTGGTATCCCAAAGGCCCCAGACTGGGCATGAGGGATACCAGGCCCAGGAATTAGCAAGTCTGAGTCTGTCTGGAAGGTGGAGGCATGGCATGCCATGGTTCTGCTTTCACAAAGGCTGATTAATACCACAAGGAGAAAGTCACTGGGACAAGAGTTGCAGAGTTATGGATAAGCCTTTAGGAATTCCAGGAGTGACTTCTAGTTGCATATCAAGGAAAGTCACCACTAGTGAACTAGGACTGGGGAATAAGAAACTAAATGGTGGGTACTGCAAGAGCAAGTACTCTGGACATCTACCGCAAACATGTTCAGGGGAGGAGGTCCCAAACCTACCGCAGGATATTGAGGGGCTTGATTTCTGTAGAAGCTATTGGAAGTATTCTTTTTAGTATTCATTATTGTTACTCTGGCTATACTCACTCTCAGCATGTCACCTGGTAAATACAGATTATGTTTACATTCTTTCTGAAAGAATAGCAGAGTAGTTAGCAGATGGCAGACACAAAAGACACATAAATGCAGGCATCTTGTCCCTGCCTTTAAAACAATAAACATTAGAGGTATCATTTGGAGAAATGGGCAGTACCAGGAAGTTAATTAGCCAAGATGAAAAGAAAAATCCATGAATAGTAATTAATCTTCCAAATAAGAATTATTTATTCTCAGGTCAGAGTGATAAATGAGGTGACATTTAGACTGATTGATTGGTTCACTCCTTTGGGGTGCAAGTGAGCATCAGTCAGACACACACACACACACACACGCACACACGATGGAAATGTTCTTTGGTGTTTTCTGTCTTGGTACGCAGTCACCTTTGTAGCATTTATATCTAATTTGGAAAATATTTTAGAACAATCCAATAACTTCAGGATAAAAAAACTCTACGCACTTCACAGCTCCTTCCTATTACATGAATGTGTAAATTAAATTCCCTCTCGATGAAAAAAACAAGGATTGGCTTCCCAAAAATGTTTTCATTGGCTTTAGGGAACTAAAACACACCAGTCTGTGTGACTAATACTTCCTGTAAAATAAAGATAGATCAACACATAATTAAATTCTGGCTCAAACATAATTGTTGTCTTGGAAACAGTTTTGGGGATAAAAAAGGATATGCTAATGAAACTCCTCATAATTTCCACCAATGATCCAGCTTATTAATTAGGCCAGGGCATCTTACTCCATGTGCAACTCCGTTTGGCAAATCTAAGCGGGTAAAAAAGTTCCTAAGAGAACAGTCAAGAGGATTTCGAAAAGAGGACTAAATCTTACATTCGTTATTTATCGGCTCTCACGAGGAGGGAGTACCCTGAAAGTGTTTTTTGTCTTCTGGGCGGCTTTCAAGACCCTTCCTAGCCCGGTAGACAGAAAACAGATCGTTACATTTCACCAGCAATCCCTAGTTGCATTTTGAAGTAATCGTTCCAGCGTCAAATCCTCTCTGGAGGCTTTGCAATTGGCTGGCTCCAAGAGAAACGGGAGCAACCCAAAGCCTCAAGTCGCCAGCGTTTTCCCGTCCCGGCTCGCCGTCCTCACTAGTTTTGTAGGAAGTTCTCACTGCGCAGCCCGCAGGGCAGCCCGCCCGCGCCGAGGGCTCCCGGGCGGCCGAGCGGGGCCGGGGCGCGAGGGCGCCTCGCGACTCACACCCACCGGGGCGCGCGAGGGAGGGAGCGCGGGCGCCGCGCGCGTGTGGACGTGCGGGGAGGTGTGCGCGGGGCGGGGTGCGGGGCGGCGAGGCGGGCTCCCCAGGTGAAGCCCGCGGACGCGGAGGAGCACCAGGAGGAGGAGGAGGAGGTCGCCCGCTCCGGCCTCTCCCTCAGGGGCCGCGGCGACTCGCGCTCGCGCCGCGGCGGCGCCACAGGCCCCTCGACCCTGTGACCACCGCCCTCCGGCCGCGGGCCCCGGCGATGGCGCGGGACTGACGTTCGCCTCCCCCCGGACCCCTCCGCCCCGCCCGGGGCGCGCGGGACCGCGGCGCCGCCCCGACCTGCATGAGGGGCGGGCGCGCCCGCGCCCGGAACGAGCGGCCCGCGGCGCCCCCGAGGCCGTGCCCGGCCGCGCCAGAGGACGAGGAGGCGGAGCCGCGGGCCGGGCCGGGCTGCCGGCGCGCCGCGGCCCGGGAGCACGGGCTCCCCGGAGGGCGCTCGGGGCGTCCCAGCCCCGGAGGAGGGACCCGGAAGCAGAAGCGGAGGCGCGAGTCGAGCCGAGCCGCTGCCCGCGCTGCCCGCCGGCGCCGGCTGGGGGTCCCGGCGGCTGGATGGGCGGCGGCGGCGCGGGCCGCGGGCGGCGATGGGCGAGGAGCAGAGCACAGTGAGCGGCGGCGGCGGCCCCCAGGAGGCGCGGGCCCCGGCGGGCGGCGCCACGGGCCACCCCGAGCCCCCGAGGCCGCCGGGGGCCGGCGCCGGGGCTCCGGGGCTGAGCGCCGCCTGCGCGGAGCCGAGCGGCGCCGGCCGCGGAAGCGACTCGGGCTGCGCGGACACGAGCTCCCCGGAGCCCCCGAGGACCGCGGGGGGCGCGGGCTGGAGACGGAGCCGAGCCGCGGGGCAGCCCGCGGGGCTGGCGCTCGCCGGACCCCTCAACCCTCAGACTTTGCACGAGCAGCTGGAAGCGGAAGCGGAGGAGCCGGGGGACCGCGGCGAGGGCAGGGATGAGCGCCCCGAGGCGCCCGCCGGCGGCGCGCCGGGGCCGAGAGCCCGCGTCGGGGCCCCGGACGGACTGGTCCTGGACGTGACGGGTCAGCGGCGCCTGCCGCCCGCCCAGAGGCAAGTCTTGTGCTCCGTGTACTGCGTGGAGAACGACCTGCCCGAGGGCCCCCCGGCGGAGCAGCTGCCGCCGCCCGCGTCGCCACCGCGGGTTCCGCCGGTGACGAGCCCTCCCGACACCCCCACCTCCTTCCCCAGCCCCCGGCTGTCCCTCCCCTCGGATCCCCTCGCCCCCGACGGCGGCAGCATCGAGCTGGAGTTCTACCTGGCCCCCGAGCCGTTCTCCGTGCCCAGCCTGTTGGGAGCTCCACCCTACTCTGGCCTGGGTGGGGTAGGGGATCCCTATGCGCCCCTCATGGTGCTGATGTGCCGGGTGTGCCTGGAAGACAAGCCCATCAAGCCCTTGCCCTGCTGCAAGAAGGCCGTGTGCGAGGAGTGCCTCAAAGTCTACCTGAGCTCCCAGGTAACTTCACCCCTTCTGAACCCCCCTTTGCTCCCCATTCAGCCTTCCAGATCCCTGGCGGGCTAGTCCTGCGTGCCAACTCTCTACTCACAGGAGGAGGTGACTAGACACCCACCCGGAGAATTCTGTCAATTTCTCGCATCTCGATTGCTTGTGGCTGTGATAATATTTCAGTGTATTTTGTCCTTATTGGTTAATTTGACCGGAATTTAACTGCATGAGCCTCAGGCTGTGGAAGCCTGCAGGGAACAAGTCATGATCAATTGCCCTCTGCGTATTTGCTCTAGATTGCACACAGGAGCTTGCTCAAAGAGGGGGGCAATGAGAGCGGCTCAGAGGTCTGGTATCCCAGAAACTGACAGCTAGTGGGCATAAAACAATTATGTATTGAGTGGGTGAGGCGAAATCAACTCCCTCACCCCTGATTCTGAATTTTGCCCCATTCATACACTAAAGGGAGGGTAGATTTAAAAAGTGTTTATTGCTTGGCCCTCACCTACTTTTCAGTTTTCTTTTTCCAAGGGAAAATTGATGTGCCTTTTCTCGGAGAAGTTTTCAGCCAGCTCAGTACTTTTAGAAGGAACAACACAGAAAAGGCAAAACAGTAAGGCTGAGGGGTTTTGCAAAACAAGCACTGGTGAAACTTTCTTCCTCAGCTCCTTATTTGAGGCTTGTTTTTTTTCTTGGAAAGCTTGAGTGCAGTGGACCGGCTCTCATTCACTGGTGGTGCATGTCTTCTTGCAGCAGTTTTCAATCTGTTATGTTTCAGCCAGTGTTTTGCACAATCCCAAATGCCCTTTGATCCTGTGTCTGATTGTCCCAGGCCTATTCATCTTTCAAAACCCTGGCTGTTCAGGTGCCAACTCTTCCCCAAAGCCTTACTCACCCTCCAGGCCCCTGCCTATATACTTTCAGAATGCTTCTTTGTATCTTATGTTCACTGCAATTGTTCCTTATGTGTCTGTTTGTCTGGCTGTACTCTCTGGACAGTATCTTAAGTCCCTGTATCTTGTGGTTTCATGGTGAGCCCCTTCCCATGATAGTTTAGTAACATTAGCTGAAGTGAACTGAGCTAGACTCCACTCAGTGTGGTTCCCTCTATTTTGTTGCTAATCCATGTTTGTGTCTAGACTGAAAGTATGCACTGTACCCAACTGAAAATGCAAGGGAAATTTAAACAGAATGGAATGTTACACAAACAGTAACTTGGCCAGGACAGTTGAGATTATCCAAAGGCCTGTGAGAGTCTATGATAGCTCATTCATGCTTTATCCACAAACAGATAACTTAAAACAGGAGGAATGTCTGTGGTGGTGTCTATGACATCACCATCAAACAGATATTGGTACATGTGCAAAGCCCGATGGGATTCAGACATTCCCAAGATAAGGGCCTTTCTCCAAAGGGCCTTGCTCACTGTGAGAGCAGATGTGAAGGCAAGAACTGCATGAAATAGCATATAATGATATAAAGAGAGTAACTGTGGCAGTTTGCACTATCATGTTGGATACAAATAAAGTGGGCTTAGAAATTCAAGCGAGGTGGTCATTGTGGTTTGGGGTATTCCGCTTTGCTTTTGATTTCCTTAATGTGGGCCTCTTCCCCAAAGCAGTTTTTTTTTTTTACCTCCACGAATTAGTTTTACAAAGTCAGTGTTTTGATTTCTAGTGGAGACGAGGAGGAACAGGGAGTGGGAGGGTGGCAAGGTGAGTCAAGTGTCATTGCAAAGCATAACTTCCCCCCCCAAACTCCTCTGAAGTGACATAGTATCTGAAGCTCATTTGTAGTATTTATGATTTTATGTATATTCCTGATCTTCTTCCAAAGTATTTGACAGAACTTTCATAAAAAACTGTTATTTTATTAAAATAGTAAACAACAACAAAAAAGATGAGTCATGCAGGCCAGGCATGTTTCTACCTCAGGGTTTTTGTACTTGTTCCTTATGCCTGTGATCACCGCCTGATGCCAGTCTCTCTCCTTGATGACTCCTCCTCTTCCTCCTTTCAGAAACTTATGCACATGTCACTTACAGGTCTCTGACCACTCTGACCACCCTTTTTAAGGTTAAACGTCACCCCCACCCTCCCTGTATTCTGTCCTGCTTTTATTTTCTCCATACCACTGACATACTCTGTCTTACATACAAGTACTGTCCACGAAGACAGGAATTTTTACATGATTTGTTCACTACTTATCTTTAACACACAGCACATTGTCTAGCATATTACACATTTAACTACTAGAAATCAAATTTATGAAGAGCTGAGTGACAAAGAGAGAAAGAGATTACTGCCAGGAACCCTGGCTAGGAAGTGGTGCTCTGCTTGGGCACTAAATTCGACTTTGAACTTCTTGATACTTAAGACAAAGATAAAGCTTTAAAGCAGAAAGAATTAATAGATTTGCTATTTGGTATCAAAATGAGAATTAAAAGGTTTTTACTTTTTTTTTATTTTTTCAAAGATTTATTTATGTATAGGCAAGAGGTGTGAGGGGGTGAGAGGATTCACCAGAGACAGAGTGGGGAAGAGAATGGGCAGACGGACTGAAATACACTGCTGAGGGGAGCAGCAGGTGAGACAGGAGAGGTCTGATGTGCCATGTGGGTAAATCCCTGGCCGGAGATTGAACTCCTGCTGCAGTTGCTGTGGATTGCTTCATAGGTTGCATCTTAACCCCTTGCGCCACCAGGAAGGCCCTAAAGAGATTTTAGACAGACTTCTAGCTTATACAAAAATGACAGTTCTTTCAAGTTGATAAAATTATAGACTTGTGATCATAAAATTTCAGATATTAATTCTAAGGTCCCTTACACTGGAAGGATCTGTGTTTCCATGTTATTTAACCTCTCTTGTGTCTTAATTTCCTCATCATTGAAATGCAATTGCAGGCTATTATCTAGAGTGATCCACTAGTTGTAAAGCAAAATAAACTCAGTCTGCTTATTATTTGTGTTTATGCCTTTCTGAACTAGATCACAAAAAGGTATAGGAAGTGCTTTTATTCCCTCATTCTATAAGAATTCGTGGGTTTGACAGAAGCAAATCTGTCAAACCTGAACTTGTAGTGCTTTTTAGATCCTGTGAAATAAAATGATAAATTTGAAATGACTTTTTTCACCATTATTTTGAGTTTGTGCCAAAATGAGCATTATTTACAACACCTAAGAAAATAAAGCAGTCTAATAAGTATTTCATAAAAACTTATACAATTAAAATTCTAAAAGCAGAGCTATTAAGCATTCTATGCAGGCATTAAAATGCATATTAAATGTGAGTTGGGATATTACCTAGTTAAATTAATAGTTTTCTGAAAGAAGAACCTGCTGAATTCTTTGAAAGAAGGTCATTGTGAACCTCGAATATAGGAAGGCAGGTTTTTTTTAAAGATTTATTTATTTATGCATACAAGAACTGGGGTACATACCAGAGGCGTGGAGGGTGGGAGGATCCACCAGAGACAGAGTGGGGAACAGAACAGGCAGATTGACTGAAATACACTGCTGAGGGGAGCAGCGGACGAGTCAGAAGAGTTCTGCTACGCCATGTGGGTAGCTCCCTGGCCAGCCGGGGATCTAACTTGTCCTGCAGTGGCTGGGGATAGCTTCATAGGTTGCGTCTTAACCCCTTGTGCCACCAGGGAAGCCCAGGAAGGCAGATTGTTGGTTAATAAATCTTATTTCAGGGCATGAGTGACATGCACCAAATATGTGCCAAAGCATGATAACCAGGTGTTATCTTTATTTCAGTAAAGATTAGGTGGTGACTTAAGAGCCTCCACACCGTGGTTTAAAAATAATAGTTTTATTTTTCTAAATATAATTCTTTTCCAGTGATTGCTGTTACTAGGGCTATAGGGAACTTTCTTAATGGAGTGACCTTAAGAGTGTGTTAGGTGTCATCCAGTTTCAAGTTGCCATGGTGAAGGACTGAATCGATAGATTATAAATCTTAGACAGGACACATAGGTGTTAGCTTACAGACTATAGAGCACCATGACAGAGGTAGCAGGAGTCACATTGGTTTATGTTGCCTGAGTATGTAAATCTCTGATACATGCATTTTATTTTTTATTTTTTTTAAAGATTTATTTATGCATACAAGAACTGGGGTATAGACCAGTGGTGTCGGGGGTGAGAGCATTCACCAGAGACATAGCAGGGAACAGAACAGGCAGACTGACTGAAATACACTGCTGAGGGGAGCAGCGGGTGAGACGAGAGAGTTCTGCTGCACCTATGTGGGTTGCTCTCTGGCTGGCTGGGGATCGAACTCCTGCTTCAGAGGCTGCTTAACCCCTTGCGCCACCAGCGAGGCCCTTGGTACATGCCTTTTAGAAGTCTTTCCCAGTGACCCCTGTAGTATGCACGGATGACTAAAGTGAAGCACACACTCCAGGGTTGTCTGTAGTCTCCCGCAGGTCACTGAGCCATTTCAAATGTTAACCTTCTCAGATAGTTTGGCCTCTGCCATGCTTTCCTAGGAGAAAAGATTTTCTGTTGCCCTCTTAGTTTTGTAGAATGATGATGCACTCATTTCAGAAATCCTCCACAGTAGCCTTTCTTTATGATGTTGGCTTTGGACTGTAAAATATGTAGTATTGTGAAGTATTAATATATAGTATGTCAGATAAAGGAAGGAGAAAATTGGGTACACTAAGGGCTTTCTAAAGGTAGCAGCTGGTGTGGCTTTCATCACTCTGCTTCAAAGTGCTAGCAATTGGCAGATGCATATGAGTTGGTATGTGTACACCTGTCAAATAAGTATTAATAGAGACAAGCAACGCATTTCTTCTACAGATTGTGAACAAAACAGCTGCTGGATGTTAATGTCCTAAAATGACTATCTACTATAGTCACCCTAGAATTAGTGACCTAGGGGTGAAAGCTTGTGCATCCTATTATTAAACTCTGAGTCATCCAGACCTTTATGGGTAAAAGTGTAAACCTACTTTTTATCCTTTAAACCTTAAAGCAACATGTATATTTTTAGAAACTATCACATTCAGTATCGAGTTTGAACACAGTTGTCTTCACACAGGTGAATTTACAGATTCTGTCATGCCAGGCGTGATTTGGTAGTTCTGAAAATGTGAAGAAGGAGACTGGAATCTGTTAAATCACTCCACAAATTTAAAAAGTGAGAATTAAATCATATGTATGCTTGCTCTATTGTGTTTAGAATTTGTGCGTGTGTGTGCCTGTGTGTATATCTGGGGGTTTGGTAACATTTGCTTTTATTCCTTACAGACTAATGCCTTTATTGTCCACTTCTGTTTCCTTAATAATTTCTTTATTAATTTCTTTTCCCCCCACTATTCAAAACCGGGTTTTAACTGAATTTTAATTTCTAAGGAGGAATCCCCTGGGAAGGGTTGAGGTCTGGGCCATCTCTAGTCTATGTGCTGCCTGGGTATTTTCTTCTTCCTGTTTCTTCCTACATAGAGAGGCTGCATTGAGGAACCCTCTTCTGTGTCCTGTGTTCTGTGAAAGATCTCAAATAAGTTGATGAATACTAGCCTAATGTGACAACTAAAGCTTTTAAATTGGTGATTTTTTTTCTCTCCTAGAGCAGAGCTCATCTTTTATACTTGAAATCTCTTCCTTTTTTTCCTAATATGAGAAACAGAAAAAGGAAAACATTTAGAGTTTTAACTCCCAGCTTTTTAGTCAGAATTTGTGATGGGCAGTGTAGACAGATCACCTGAGTAGTAATTTCTTGTAATTAACTTTTTCATTTATTAGTGTAACACTGTGTATTTAGCATACATTCATTTGTAACATTCATTCAAACAAATCTATTTGCCAAGTACCATGAGCTACTCTACTTCATGTATGAGTGCTCTCAAGGAGTCATTTTAGGGTTTGGTTTTATTCCCAGCTTTATCTGGTTTTATAAATAAACTTTTCTTTAAGTTGCCAGAGAGCTATAGGTCTCTTCTGTCTTCTCCTTTCTTTCTGGGAGGATATTATTAAACCAACTCTGGACCACCAGCTAACCTTTTGGGAAGCACATTACAATTTCTCCTGATATCCTTTACTCATAGTAATAAATTTATTATTTATTCATACATATATTTCTCACCTGTGTTTAATTGTTGGAAGTGAAATATTAGTAAATATCTTGTTCCTTTCAAAATCTGTTTATTTAATTTTTTAAAAAATATTTATTTATTTATTTATACAAGAACTGGGTACAGTCAGAAGCGCGGGAGGGTGAGAGAATTCACCAGAGCCAGAGCAGGGAGCAGAACAGGCAGATGGACGAAGTACACTGCTGAGGGGAGCAGCGGGCGGCAGGAGAGGTCTGCGTGCCATGTGGGACCCTCACCCAGTGGCCAGGTATTGAACCGGCGCTGCAGAGGCTGCGGGCAGTTTCGCAACCCAGCGCTCAACTGCTGCGCCACTGGGGAGGCCCTTCAAAATCTGTTTATTTAAAAGAAAACATTTTGCTAAGTTTTGAATCATTCACAGCAGTAGGCTAAATCTTTAAAGTTAGGTTTTTTGAAAATCACTTATTTTGTTCACATTCATTTTGTCAAAAAAATTTTTGTATGCTAAACTAACTAACCTTTCCCAAATCAAATCCTATCTTAACATAAAAAGTCAATGTCTAGGAAATGAATTCCTAGAATATATAATAATTCATTTTCAACTTTATCAGTACTATTACCCCATCAATTTGGGAATAACTGCATTTGAATGTTTAAGTTTCTACGAGTAATAATAACAAACCATTTATTGAATATCTGTATTCTAAGAATTTTTTCATGTTTTACAATTTAATTATAATTTAATTGTATATTAAGTACCTGTTACTTTCCATGCAATGTTTGTAGGTATAGGAAACGAAAACTAAAGCAGTTTAATTGGCTTTATGGAGTTTATATACTAGATTAGGGAAGGAGGTAGAAAGACAGACAATAAAATAAGTAAATTGTTTAGGATATTAGTGGATAATAAGGGTTATGGAGACTCAGAGAAGGGTAGTAAGAAATGCTGTGCTGGGCCTCCCCTGGCAGTGCAGGCGGTTGGCCGCTGCGCTGTGAGGCTGTCCACAGCCTCTGCAGCGCCAGTTCAATCCCTGCCGGTGAGAATCTCACATGGTGTGGCAGACCTCCCCTGTCAAGTCCGCTGCTCCCCTCAGCAGTGTATTTCATCAGTCTGCCTGTTCTGTTCCTCTCTCTGTCTCTGGTGAATCCTCTCACCCTCCCCCGCGCATCTGGCCTGTACCCTGGTTCTTGTGTAAAATAAAAATCTTGAAAAAAAAAAAAAAGAAAGAAATGCTGTGCTGAGGGGTCTTTATGTTTTTATAGTATGGGGAGAATGGTTAGGGAGGGTTTGTTTTACAAGGTGACTTTTGAGCAGAGATATTCATGATGGCATGAGAGAACAACCCATGAGGATATCTTAAGGGAGTAGCAAATATAAAGTTCCAGAGATAGCAGCATGCTAGGTGGTGTTCCAGGGATGGCAAGGAAGTCCATGTGACTGAAGCATAGGAATGAATTGGGAGCAATAACTAGAACATTACAGGAGTGGAGAAAGCTGGTCAGAGAGGCCTGTAAGGACATAGTGAATTTACATTTCCTCTGAGTAAGATCAAAATCTGTAAGAAGATACTAAGCTAGCCAGATGTGACTTAACTTTTAAAAGAGATTACTCTGGCTCTCTGCGGAAAATGCATTTTAGGAGTCAAGTGTAGAAGTAAAATGATCAGTTAGAAGACCATGGCAGTAATCCAGAGGAGTGATGATATAGTTGAGACTAGATGTTAGAGGTAGATATGGTTTGAACTGGTGGAATTTTAAATATATTGTGACCATTGAGTTGACAGAATTTGCTGATGATTGGGTATGGAATAAGAGGACAATCTAGGATGGCTTAGGATTTGAATCCAAGGGATTTAGAGGATTCTATTTAATAAGATGATGGGTACGGTAGGAGGACTAGGTTTAGGGTAAAGTCATGAGATCATGCAAAGTTAAAAGCTATTTAGACATTCATGCAAGAATCTTTAGTAGGCAATTGGTGTCTGGCTTTCAGAAACGTATTTGAACATTTGTAGCTAGATAATATTTACAGCCATCAGACTAGTTGAGGTCACTTTGGAAGCAGTAGTAGCTAGAGAAGGAAGATTTGAGGTTTGAGTGTAGGACACCAGTGCTTACAGATATGGAGGCTGAGAAATATGAAATAAACAGCAAGTAGTCGGAAAAAGAATGAATCAGTCGAGCCCAAGGTACAGTGGTTACCCAGAAGCCAAACTAAGAGCGTTTTCAAAAGAAAGAAGTAATTATCTTTGTCTAATGCTTCTGATACTTTCAGCAGCATGAGTGTTGAAAATGACCATTGAATTTCCCAACAAGGAGGTTATTTGTAGCAATGAACAGTGTTGTTTTCATTGGCACAGGTGGGATTGGCTTTTTGACTAGAGTGGGTTCAAGAAAACAGGAACAGCTGTATTTCTGTGTTTTAGGTGATAGAAAGTTATATGAAGAACCGCAAGGTTAGAGAGATTAAAATGACTTGCCCTAAGTCACATAGTAAAGAAATTACAAAAATGAGATTTAAATTCAGGCCCACTTTGTTCTCAAACTTACGATCTTTTTACAGTCTTTAAAAATATTATAAACACAGTAAATACATTTATTTTTCCTTTAAGTTTGTATTTGTGTTTTGCAAGATTGCAGTACTTCCAATTCCAAAAGGAGACAAAACTTAATTACATGTTTTGAGGAAGTGGAAAATTCTTGTCCAAATACAGAGAGATTTCTGCCAAATGCATCCTCATTTGCATATAAGAATATCAAGAGAGGGCCTCCCCGGTGGCGCAGTGGTTGAGCACTGGGTTGCGAAGCTGCCCGCAGCCTCTACAGCACTGGTTCGATCCCCGGCTGCTCCCCGACCACCGGAGGAGGGTCCCACATGGCGTGCAGACCTCTCCTGCCGCCCCTGCTCCCCTCAGCAGTGTACTTCGGTCCTTCTGCCTGATCTGCTCCCCCCTCTGGCTCTGGTAAATTCTCTCACCCTCCTGCGCTTCTGACTGTACCCAGTGCTTGTATAAATAAATAAATAAATCTTTAAAAAAATCTTCATAATTAAAAGAAAAAGAATATCAAAAGGAATTCAGAGTTTAGAATAGCTATGATTTGATTTATTCATTTTAATGGCAGCATACCTTCCTATTTTCTTAACAGTGACCGGCCCTTTTATTTCCATTTGAGCCTTCTCGTATTACCATCTTTCAATGTTCATGTCTGCGTGACCTTATCCTAAACCTGCTCTCTTCTCACTACTAGTGGGACCCTTTTATCCATACTTCTTTGGTTTTAGGTAACACTTACATGCTCTTGACTTCCAAATCTTCATTTCTAGGCCAGATCTCTTTAGAGGCTGGTGTTGTCAATATGTAAAAATAGCCAACATGATGTTTCATTACTTTCCTAAAAACATGTTAGAACTTCCTGTTGTTTGTACATAAGGATCCCAGTTCGTAACACTGCTGATAAAGTTTGGTTTCTACTGTTCCTCTGTCAGTCCAGCTCACATGTCTTCAGCCAATGCCCTCTCCTTTGTTATTTCTCCTCGTCCATCAGACACAGCGTCTTCCTTAGGTCTCTAGACTGAATCAGTCCTGCTGTTCATGCTTTTAGATGACCTTTTTCTCTGCCAACATTGTATTTTTCCCCTTTTGCAATTGTATGTTTATGTGACGATTTGCTATTTAATTAATCATCTGCCCCCCCCACTCCCATTTTCAGAGCGGGCTGCTTTCCTAACTAGTTCCTAGCAGAGCTCAGAAAAGCATAGGTACGTGATAAATATTTATTAAAAGACAGTGTGTGATGACTGAAAGTAGATTATGTTTAGGTTGATAGGAAAAGTAATGTAAATATTTGAACCTGAATTTTTTACATCTTATTCAACAATATATTTAAATTTTGAATGCAATGGAATGTTGTGATCTAATTCTTTATCCTGGCATGCCCTCTATCACTGAGGTGGTTCTTTAATTATAAAGCCTATTCTGGGTACTATGTCTCCTGCATAACAAATTCCTTCAAAACTGAGAGCCTTAAGACAACCATTTCATTTTGATCATGACATGTCGGTCAGGAATTTGGGAAGGGCTCAACTGGTCAATTCACACTTGGGGGTTCTCATGCAGTTGTCGTGAGAAGTCAGCTCACTTGGTTGGCAGCTGAGGCTGACTGTTGTCAAGGAGCTCAGCTGCCACTGTCTATACGACTGCCTACATGTGTCCTCCAGCATGGTAGTGGGCTTCTTAGGTGGAGGCTGGCCTCCCCCAGAGCTAGTCTCAAGGGAGCCGTGCAGATGCCACCTGATCTTTTCTGCCCTGACTTCAAAAGTCACTTCAGCATTACTTGTGCAAAGCAGTCAGCAGTCTGTCTAGATTCAAGGGACAGTCTTAGACTCTTATCTTTTTTTGTGAAAGTGTCATGACATTGGGAGCCATGTTTTAATACCAGCACTTCACACAAAAATCAGGAATGTTGGAATTTAAATAGTCAAGCTTTTGAGTCTGAATGTTAATTTTTTAAAAATTAGATGATATCTTAACAATCATTTAATTATTGGGTTGTCAGAAAAGTCATGACGTATTTTTTCTATTTTTTAAGCAAAAATGTGTCTTGACTTTTCTGACAGCCCAATATTTCCAACTCATGTCATATTGATTAATATAATTTAGTGTTGTTTTTTGTGCTTTATCCTTGATTAATTTACTCTTAGAGTTTCACTTAATTTCAATCAAAATTTACATAAAAGCTGTTCTCTTTTAAAGTGAAATATTTTACAGAATTCCATTGTAATTGAAATACCTCAAAGTCGGAATTATCTTCTAATTATTATTATTATAAGCTCAACTTAAAATTTTATAATTTCTTTCCATCATATAAAAAAATTAACCTTAATACTGCTTAAAATATTCTTTGAAAAAGTTCCTCACATGAGTATTTTTCTGTATAAAAAGAGTAGTAGAGGAGGGCCTACCCGGTGGCACAGCGGTTGAGCGCTGGGTTGCGAAGCTGCCCACAGCCTCTGCGGCACCGGTTCGATCCCCGGCTGCTCCCCGGCCACCGGAGGAGGGTCCCACATGGCGTGCAGACCTCTCCTGCCACCCGCTGCTCCCCTCAGCAGTGTACTTTGGTCCTTCTGCCTGCTCGCCCTCTGCTCCCCTCAGCAGTGTACTTCGGTCCTTCTGCCTGCTCTGCTCCCCTCTCTGGCTCTGGTGAATTCTCTCACCCTCCTGCGCTTCTGACTGTACCCAGTGCTTGTATGTATAAACAAACAAATAAACAAACAAATAAATCTTTAAAAAAAAAAAGAGTAGTAGATATAATAGATACATTCCTTGTAACCAAGGCATATTCTATATAGAAATATATCTAATGACACTTGAGACTTAACCACCCTAGTTAATCTTTGTTAAGTTGGCCTACTATTGGGTATTTGTTATTTATGGTGGTCTGGTTTCGGTGATGTTATTTGATTAGTGTCCTCTCAAATATTAACCATCAAATTTCCATATGTCGTATTCAGAAATCTCTTCCTGGTTAAAGATCTGTGTAACCTGAAGTAGAGGGGGATATATTGTTTTTAAGATGTGCTTTCCTCCTACTCCCCCACCCCCCCTTGGCTTAGGTAACTGAATTCTGGGCTTATTCATTCATGTGCATGACTAATCCCTTTTTAAATCTTCCTAAACTATTTGCTTCAATAATATTCTCTGCTGCAAGATTCAAAGGCTAATTATAGGCTACCTAGCAAATTACTTCCCTTTTTGTGGTGTAGATTCTTGCCTTATTTCCTCACATGATTATTGGCCCTATCCACTGTTCCTGAAGCTCATTAGTGCTGAGTTGTGTATGGGCAAGTTAAATCACCACAACTTTTTCCTCTTGTTGCTTAACAATGTAAAACAGCAGGTAAAATAAAACAGTTGTTTATGATATTTCACAAGCATTTTGTTTCCTTTCACAATGTCATTTTTCTAATGTTTATAGTTTAGTTTATTATTAGTATAAGTAGAACTGTTTGATGAAATCAAGTCTAAGTTATGGTCTGATCTTAGTGTAGCTTTTTTATAGGGACATATGAGCTTGGTGTGGAAGGTGACTTTCTTTCTACAGTTGTTTAGAGAGTAGGGGTTTATTCTCCTGCTAGATAGGCCCTTGGTGAAAAATGACAGGTGTAATTCTAAGAGTTGTCATTTAATCCTACTTTTAACTAGACTAACCTTTAACCTTACTGTTTTTCCCAAGCTTTATGTTATCATTTTTTCTTCTTATGAATGTTTGTGGAAAAAACATTGAAAATAAGTCTCTCCAAGATAAAAAAAAATATTCTGTGTTCAGTATGTCAGTATGTTGACATGTTAAAATTGTGTGTGTGTGTACATGCACATGTGCAGGTCCCATGGTTACTATTTGTGCATCACAAGAGGGTAGTTGCTGCTCTTGATTTATAAAAATCTGAGTATTATCATTTCCAGAAAAATCCATTTATTTATATATTCAGGCATTGATAGACTCAACCAAAATAGATATCCCTGGGGGTTACCTTTTGTTTTTTGTTAGTTTGTAGTGTGCCTTTGAGGCATTACCTTAAGATGAAGGGAGCTTAGAAGGAATATTTGGAGGGAAAGAAAAATACTTGAAAAGATAGTATTTTCCCTAATACTTTGCTTCTAGTTTTTTTAGATTTCAGGATTTCTGAAAAAATCTGTTTGTTCAAGTATGTTTTTGCCTTTTAAAACTCTAGCATGTCTACAAGTTTAAAATAAAAAAAATTTGGGAAACAGAACTATCTGTTCTGCTTAAAAATCAAATGAGTTGCTTCAGAGAGTTTTTAAATCATTTACTAAAGATTTAGCATCTCTTTAGTTGCAAGAATAGTTGATGGACATTAGGATATATGTAAACTAACTGAATTCAGCAACAGTCTTAGAATAATTGGTAGAAGGAACAGGCATAATGATTTGGTAAGCATGGGCAACAATGTATTTTTTCATCTATCTCTGTATGAGGGCTTTTTCCCCCTCAGTATATTTATATAAACAATGTATCAAAATAAATTGACCCTAGACCTTAGAGGCAGATACTAAATGCTGAACTAAGATTTTTAAAGCCAGTTCTAATACTTTGCTGTCATGATTATTAACCAGTTTATTACTTTAGTATGATGTTTTTATATCATTAATTAATAAAGTTTAAATGGGAAAAAAAATCCCTGGAATTTGTGGATTATTTCCTTCTAAAAACCTTTTGACTTGTTATAATCTGGATGGATTGGACAAAGCCCTGTTGGTTTGCTCAGGGTGCTAATGAGGCCAAGGTCAATTAGGCAGTCTCCTTAAAGGCTGGTTACTGACAGTCTGGTCAGTGGCCATAAACTTGTCCTTAACCCTGCACAGTCATATCATAAAGTGTCTGCTTCTGATCACAAGATAGAGCTGAGACAAAGTAGAGGAATTACTGTTAATTTCATCACTACTTCTGAAAAAAAAAAAGAGACTCATGTTCCAATAGAAGATAATTTAGTGGTTGCGGAGACTTGGTGTAGAGAACTCTTGCACTGACCAATACTTTCTTTTCTTTCACTGTGATGAAACTCTAGAAAATTTGTTCTCTAGTATTCACTTGTTTTAAGAAGATCAAAGAGGATGGGAGGAAATAGTTATTCTTCTTATAAATAGCTAGTTATTCTATTTTTAACAATTGGGAGCACAAAATATTTGCTTTAGCACTATGCTAATCAGTGTAAGAAGATGAAATGTTTTCCAGCATTGTGTAGAGAAATGTTTCTCTACACAAAAGTCTCCGCAACCACTAAATTATCTTCTATTGGAACATGAGCCTCAATTTTTTTTTCAGAAGTAGTGATGAAATTAATAGTTCATGATCCATCCTCTTAGCAAGTTCAGAAATTCAATAGGTAAAAAATAAACTCTCCAGGCAAAGATTGGTGACTGCTTGTGACAAAATTGTGTGAAGCTAATTATTGATTAACTGGTACTGTTTGTTTATGAGAGTGGACCAAATTGGAACTGGCTGTTACCTAAAAGTAGCTGTTGATGCATAGAGTGGAATAGAGACAGGAAAGGGGCATCTCTTTAAGTGAGGTGGCATGAGCAAGCACATACACACACTCACCTTTGGAAATAAGAAGAAAGGGTATGCAGGTGACAACTAGAAAAAGGCAAATATAGTATGGCAAATACAAGTAAAGAGGTGAGAGCTGAATGGTGACTTAGAGTCAACAGAACAAAGACCTCAGCATAGAGTAGAGCATCTAGGCAGAGGTACTGCAGTTAAGTGTGTTTCAAGAACAGTAAAAGAGGAATGCCTATTTGGAGATGGCTCACAGTAGAATGGGCCAGATCTGGTAGAGCTGTGTTGCCTTTCTATGGAATGGATATACTTTATTCCAACTGTGATAGGAGTCATGGGGAAATTCAGTAAAGCTGTAAAATGATAATGCTTTGAAATGATTCAGGTTTCAGTGTTGAGGAGACTATGAAGGGTGGAGTGGCAAGAAATCAGGCAGGTCTGTGTGTTTGGAGGCAATTGCGGGAGTCAGCACAGAGATGACAATGGTTTGCACTAGTGTGCAAGCAGTGGAGCTGGTTCTGTCTCTTGTGCATTCATTTATTAGGGTTTTGTCACTCAGTCCTTGCAGACTTTGTGTTCTGTGTATAACTAAACATTCTAGCTGCAGTCTTAGTCTTTCAGACAGCACAGGATTTACCTCTTTTCAGCTTTATTCCCTCTCACATTTTATCTGTCTGGCATAGGTTTGTTTGCTTGATTTTATTTTAAAGTTTTTTTTTTTAAGACTTATTTATTTATGCACACCAGAGCTGGGGTAGAGGCCAGAGATGCAGGGGGGTGGAGGATTCACCAGAGACAGAGTGGGGAACAGAACAGGCAGACTGACCGAAACGCACTGCCAAGGGGAGCAGCAGGCGAGACAGGAGAGGTCTGCTGTGTCAATTGGGTTGCTTCCTGGCCGGCTGGGGATCAAACTCATGGTGCAGAGGCTGCAGACTGCTTCACAGTGCTGTGCTTAACCCCCTGAGCCACCAGGGAGGTCCCTGTTTGCCTGATTTTAATTGTTTGCAGAGACACTGTTAAAAAGTCACTGATTGAAAAATATGAGAACATTTTTTGACTAGTTGTCTGTAGTTCCTTTATTGATTGTCAGAATCACTTTATTAAAAGAAGTTAAGGTAGCCTCTGCTACCTAATATTTTTTGTTGCCATTTGCTGTTTTTAGTCATTGCTCAATTTCAGCTTATAGGTTTGCTTTCATCATTATTTAAAACAAATAAGGGGTCCTCCCCGGTGGCGCAGCGGTTGAGCGCTGGGTTGCGAAGCTGCCCGCAGCCTCTGCAGCGCTGGTTTGATCCCCGGCTGCTCTCCAGCCACTGGAAGAGGGTCCCACAGGGCGCGCAGACCTCTCCTGCCGCCCGCTGCTCCCCTCAGCAGTGTACCTTGGTCCTTCTGCCTGCTCTGGTCCCCGCTCTGGCTCTGGTGAATCCTCTCACCCTCCTGCGCTTCTGCTTGTACCCAGTGCTTGTATAAATAAATAAATAAATAAATATTAAAAAAAAAATAAAACAAATAAGGAACTCACATCCCCTGCCTCCCACAAATAACAAAAGTTACTGGTTACCCTTCACTTCTGAAAGGAAGTTATTAGACATTTTTAGTAATCCTACTTAGTTCTTGTCCTTACTCTTTAAAATTGTTTTGGTTGATTGTCATTAGCTTCCTCAGTTAATTCCTATCTAATTACTCATATTCATCTCCTCTAATTCTTGTTTTTGTAACAGTGTTCTCTTTTGGTGTCATTTCCACTTCCTCTACCTTTAATGGGAAAGGCCTGGGGTCATGGCTTAACTATACAAAGGCTGTTTTATTTTGATTGTAGCTGTCCTTTTTGTTTTTAGTAAGGGTACACTGATAAAGTAACTACTTAAACAAAGATTTGCTTTGTTGATTTCATTGTGAAGTAACTAAGTTTTCCCTCCTCTCCATACTTTCATTTGTTTTATTGAATCCCGAAGTGTTTAATTACATGCTGTTATCGATAATAAAACTAGCAATATTTCAGTTGAAGTAACAAAATGTCATTTCTTTAATTTATAAGAAAACCTCAATTATCATGGAATTTTTATCTAGACTATCCGTCCTATATATTTCTATCATCACAGGTTTTCAGTTCTCTCAACATATTATACCACCGGATAAAAATAAGTTATCTAGTAGCGTCTAATAACTGTAAAGGAGCATTAAGATTCAGTAACTTCAGAATATGTCAAATTGGATACTGCTCCAACACTGAGTAGTAACTTGTAGGATTTTTATGATTTTAAAACAGCTTGAGAAAAGTTAAAGTCATTAAAAAATTAGACTTTAGGGCCTTCTAGTGGTGCAGGGGTTAAGTCTCAGTGCTATCAAGCTATCCCCAGGCACTTGGGGTTGTTGGATCCCTGGCCCCAGGGCTAACCCATATGGCACAGCAGACCTCTCCTGTCTTGCCCTTAGCTCCCCTTAGCAGTGTCGCTTGGTAGATTTCCCTGTTCTGCTCCCCACTCTGCCTCTGGTGAATCCTTTCATCCTTTCAGGCCTCCTTATGTCTGGCCAACACCCCAGTTCTTGTATGCGTAAATAAATAAAAAATCTTTTTTTAAAAAGTAGACTTTAAATGGAAGGATTTTGAGGGAATTGTGTAAAGTAGGTCATAACAAAGATAAATGAGTATTGAACATTTATATAACAGACTGACAAAGCAAATGATTGGACAGTAATAAATGAAATGACATCTCTGAGGTTCAGAGGTAGGGAAGGGTCAGAGGGTCAAAGGGATACAATGGATGGTGGTGGAAAAGAAAGTAGAAATAAAAAGTAAAATTTTATATTTTCGGCCTCCCCTGGTGGCGCAGGCACTTGAGGGCACCGCTATAAAGCTGTCCACAGCCTCTGCAGTGGCGGTTCAATCCCGGCCTGCCAGTGAGGGTTCCACATGGCACAGCAGACCTCTCCTGTCTAGCCTGCTGCTCCCCTCAGCGGTGTATTTCAGTCAGTCTGCCTGTTCTGTTCCCCGCTCTGTCTCTGGTGAATCCACTCACCCTCCCGCGCATCTAGCCTATACCCCTGGTTCTTATATAAATAAATAAATAAATCTTTAAAAAAAATTTTATATTTAATGTCCGGGACATTTACTGTTTGTAAAATTTGATTTCAATTATTTGCAAGGAAGTCTTCCCTTTATATTAACTTCCTGTCTAGAATTAACTCATTTGAAGGCTAGTTCAGTGTTTTTCCTTGTAAGTATGAATTGGGCTTAATTTTTGGATCATAGCACTTTAACATTTCCCCTCAGAATTACCCATTTTATTGAAAAGACAAAGCTGGTTTATAAGGTGATACAAGATATTTTTCAGTGTCTCATTTTATAGATACTTTGATACTTATTTTATACCTCATATTATACCTCATGGTATATCTAAACTCTGCCTTCAACTTCCAAAATAAAAACAGTATTCCTGCCTTGCATTTTGTATAAATAACACATTTTACATAACAATTTATAACAATTGCTATCTTGTAGACTATCATTAATATTATATTTATGTGATACTTTGGTGGAGTTGTTAGTATGTGACTAAAGGGTGCCCGCGAACTCCAAACTGTTAAGGGGTGCCTGCTCTAAGAAGGATTCTGCCATCCACAAACACAAAAGCAAAGGAAGCAGAGTCAGTACAAAGCTTTTTGATAGAATTGTTGTGCATAGAAAGGATATTCTAATAAAACTGAAAATTACATGTCCCTTTGTGGGCAGATGTCCAGCCAAACAGGCTTGGCCGAAAAGCTTGCCACAAGTCTATGGAACCTCTAGCAAGGAACCCCAAGAAAGTGGTTAGACAGATCCCAGATAGCTGGGACAGATGAAGAGAGAGAAAATGCAAAATAAGACTACATCAAGATAACAGCAGCCATTGTCTCTGCCAAGGGCCAGGAACATCCTCTTCATGTCTGCCATACCCTTATATCTCTTCCAAGTGTCTCTAAATGTTTTTCCTCCATGTCGGTGGGTACAAGTCAAAAATGGAAAAGCAGGAGAGATGACCTGCTTGCCTTCTGCATTGCATAGTTGCACCTTGCCACTCAGCTCCACCCCTAGTTCCCAGTACACCCCCCACTCAGGAAGTCCAGTTCATGGGATACTGGGACTTATCCAAGGGAGCTGCTTGTGAGTAGGGCAGAGGAAAATGGTGCCCATTCGATGCACCAGGTTTATCTGTAATAGAGCCTATCAGAAAGTAAATAGTTGTTTTACCTATATACCTATCTGCAAAATGTTTTCCAAAAATTCTCTATGGTATTCAAACACCTGATCCCTAAGTTACTTTGGGTATATCGTTGGTAAATTTATAAAGGAAATGTTAAAAGTTGATGACTTTATGGTATGTGATGGTATTAGCAGAAAGTAATTTTCTGGTAAGAAGAATGGAAATGAGTTTGCATTATTCAGATGTTTACTTTGAATAGGATTGAAGCATTATGAAGGTAAATGTTGGGGAGCAAAACTTTGCCCCCCAAAATATATCATTTTGGCTAAAGGTTTATTTCATGGGAGGGGATCTAAAGATTGATTGGACATAGCTCTTTGTATTTATATGTAAGCTACTCTCTGAGAGGGCCTCTCCTAGGAAGACCTAACCTTATCTCTTTTCAGCTGAGAAGGTATAACTTAAATCTGTATATCTTTGCTTTCCTAACAACCCTCTTAACTGAAATTTTTTCTTTCCTCAACCTGCCTTATTTTTGCAAAACTATGTAAGATGGCGTCTAAATCCATGTGGATAAGCTATTCAGTCACTCTGGAAGTAGGGGTATCAAATTCTGGTGATTATTTATTTTTCATTATAACCCAAGGTATGGACTAGAGCTCTGAATCTACAGTCTACTTAATATAGAGGAAGGAACAAAGAGGAGACTGGGGTGGTGGATGAAGTATGGGCAGGATGAGTATAAATTTAAGCCTGATTGGTGTTTTGATGGATATGTGGCTGAATTTCTCAATTCTGGAAAGGACCTTAGAGGTCATCTAATTCGAAGTAGATATCAACCTATCAATATTATCTAGTCACAGATTCATGAAAAGAGATTATTAGCATGTAGACTGAGGTGTAAGGGGCATCCTGGGGCTCCCAAATTCACATGCTCTAAATGGGTTCTGCCATCTGCTTCATAAAGATAAAGCATATTCTTAGTGTGTAAGACCTTTAATAGAAAATAACTTTAATAGTATTAGTATGCATAGAGAGAGAAGAAACAATAGTCATTTTCCAGTAGAACACCCAAAGTTACCCATACCCTTTTGGGTAAATAACCAGCCAAAGATAGTTGACCCAAAGTGGGGCCATTGAGGCCCAAAAACTTGGCACAAGTTTCAGTCACTAATTACTGATTAGTGCTAGTAACCAACAGGGTAATGATGAGAGGTGGAGTTTCAGCTACAGGAGCCAGTAGGGTGTGGCAGAGGGCCTCCACTGCTGAGTCAGGGTCTCCCCCTGCCATGTGGGAGGGAATGTGAAGGCTTACTGCCCAGTAGTGTGGCTGCCTGCCACAGCAGCTCTGATAAACAAGAGACTTAGTCCATGATCATCATTCCCTAGTAAAGTCTCCTCAAAATGACCACTTAGCTCTACCCCCTTCCCAGCAGCCCCCTTTGTGAATTTATCCCTAACAGCAAGGAAAACAAAAGGGAACCTAAGAAAATATGACTATATCAAATTAAAAAGCTTCTACACAGCAAAAGAAACTACCATTAAAACAAAATGACCCTCTACTGAGTGGAAGAAAGTATTGCACACCACATTGCTGAACTCATACAACTCAACAAAAAGAAAATAACCCAATCAAAAAATTGGGCAGAAGAACTAGACACTTCTCCAAAGATAACATGTAGATGGCCAACAGGCACATAAAAATGTTCATCAGGGAAATTCTAGTCAGACACACAATGAGATACCATCTTTCACCTGTGAGAATGGCCCATATCAAAAAGACCAGAAACAAGTCATGGTGAGGATGTGGAGAAAAAGGAAACCTTCTACACTGTTGATGAGAATGTAGACTGGTTCAGTCCCTATGGAAAGCAGTATGGAGGTTTCTCAAACTATTAAAATTAGATCCACTATATTTTCCAGCAATTCCACTCCGAGATATCTATTATACGAATGTAAAACATTAATTCAAAGAGATATATGCACTCCTGTATTCATTACCAAGTTATGGAAACAAACTAAATGCCCAAGGACATATGAGTGCATTAAGAATATGCTCCTCTGTTTTCAATCCTATTATGCCTTTTGAAGTGAATTCTAGATCAGTTATAAAGGTAGAAATGATTATCCCATTAAAGGAGCACAATCCAAATTATATTTCTCAATTTCTCTTCCAAGTGCAAATATGCATCTGTCTCTACTGCCAAATTGGTATTACTCTTAAATTTATATCTACCTGCAAGACTAAAAATTACTATTTTCTATAAACACCTTATTTTTTTGTAACCTTGTTTTTAGTTATTTATGTGATGGCATTTTATTTTCACATTGAGAAAGATACAGTTTTGGGTTTGGAGGAAGAAAACGCGTCTTCGATCATTGATTCCATCCCCTACTTTTCCTCAGCCTTTAGTCTATTTTAATTACTTTTATGTCTTATCTCCGTGCTAGTTATTGTGTGTATTCATTTTAAATGGATTTTTTTAAAAGTCTAAGTTAAGTCAATCTTTCCACTGGTGCAACGGCTTTCTTTTCTTTCTTACAGAAAACCAATTTTCCAGTATCTGTCTCTTCACGGGTATTAATCATGGGTTTGCAAACACTTTTAGTATAGGGCTAGATGGTAAATATTTCAGGTTTTGTAGGAAAACAGCCAAAATCAAGACTATTATATAGGAACTTAACTACAGGAAATATAATTTTCAATATAGTTGTAATAGCTAGTATTGAAAATATAATCTAATAGTAGAGTGATTTTTATTTGTAATACAGATCTACTAATAAGAAGAATAGGATTATTCTTTTGGGTTAATGTTTTGCTTAATGGGATTCAAACTTAGAAGTTTCCTATAAGTATCAATGGCAAATATTCATGTGTCAATGCTGAACTGTATTAAGATTTTATGTATTCTATCCTTAAAATGTCTTTTCACAGATAAATATTGCTAAGCATTGATATCAGCTAACTAGCATATATACATAGTCATCATTTGGAAGTTCATTATAGGTTTATATTAGATATTTCTCTTGGTATTTATCTTTTAGAATTATACTACATTACAAATTAATTGATTCCAGTTGAAATGTAGTGGAAGCTCTTTAATTCAGCACTGAACTGGATTTTTAAAATGTCTTTATTGAAAAATATTTCACCTTGTATATAGTTCACCTATTTAAAATGCATAATTAAATGTTACTTAGTATGAAGCCATTACCATTGTGAAATTATATAGAGTATACTATCTGTCTGTCTATGGTAGATTGAACATTTTAGTTTCCTCTTAAAGAAATCTCATGTTCCCACCCTTCCCCCACCTCCAGTTCTAAGAAACTACTAATCTGTTTTTTGTTTTTGTAGATTTGCTAATTCTGGACATGTATGCAAATGGAATCATAGAATATGTGGTCTTTCTTGAATGATTTAAATAAATTTTGACATACAGAAATTTCCATTGTACTGTATCAAGGTCCAAAAACTGCTGAAATGCTGAATGTTGAAATTTTAGTTTGAGCTCAGAAAAAAATATCTGATGCAAATTTGTGTAGGAATGGAGATCTTATGTCTTGTTTTAATTTCTGAGTCTATGAAAATTTTATAAAGCAGTCTGACTCCTGTCACAAAGGTTAGTTGTCAGAAGGATTTCTGTCGCATTGTAACTTTTGCATGTAAGTGCTATAGTTCCTGTGATTGTAGGTTGAAATCGCTAATAAACTTAAAAATTTAAGCTAATGACTTGCCCGTTGCTCCCCTCAGCAGTGTATTTCATTCAGTAAATATGCCTGTTCTGCTCCCCACTCTCTCTAGTGAATCCTCTCACCCCCTGCAGCTCTGGCTTACACCCCAGATCTTGTATGCATAAATAAATAAATCTTTTAAAAAAATTTAAGCTAATGGTAGTTTCCAAAGATGATTGAAAACAGTTCTCACTCAGAAAAATTTCAACCTGACCACAAGTTCAAAATATTGCAGTTAAACTCTATCATCATTGCTGACAAAATTCAGAGAGCTAATCCTGGTTAATTTCATGAAAACAAATAAATTTCACTCCTAATGCTACTTGTTTAAGAACATGATAGATTTGAATACTTTCCCAAGGTACATGGGGATGAATAATATATTAAGTAATCATAGACTTTAGGTACTTTAAATTTCACTAGCTTTAAAAATTTGTTAAACTAAGCATTTTATGTACATTCTTACCATCATCTGTTGTAATACATCTTAACAGATTCTTCTTCAGGTTGCACTGTATTTTAAATGTTCTGTTTTTTTATGACCATTGCTTTCCGATGAATGGAGAATATTTTTGAGTATACTTAGGTTGGTAATATTGACATATAGTATTCTTTTAGCATAACTGGTGTTATAATACAAGAAACAAAATACTTTAATTCACAACAAAATGTTATGCCATTTAATTCATTACAAAATAATTCACACTCCACTATGACCTCAAAGTGAGATATTGTTAGACATTTTTAGTAATTATAAAGTATCGTGACACTGCTGTACCCACAGCACTTAAAATACTGCCAAGTTCTAGCTGTATCACTGTGATTCATATTGTACTGAGCAACAAAAGGAATCAATTAAAATGTCACATGCAATCTCTATACAACAAACTCCTCTATCTGATTAAGCAAAAGTAGTCATAGATGATGAAGCATAAATGGCTAACATAGCTATATTCTAGTAATTCTTTGTGGACGCTTAAATTTGAACTCAATATGATTTTCATTTGTCATGAAATACTCTGTCTTTGATTTTTTTCCTCTTCAACCATTTAGAAATGTAGAAATCATTCTTATCTCATGGGATGTACAAAACAGTTAACAGTTCAGACTTGACCCATAGATCAAATAGTTTGCTGAACTCTGACCTGAAATATCATTGATTTTTCCCTTTATTGGATCTTTCTCTTCGGCATGAAAGTCAACTGTTACTGCTGTTTTCTTTAATAAATAAATAAATAAATAAAAACCTTGATTATAGACCCACTTTTCCTTATAGTATTACTTTTCTCTGCTCTCCTTATAATTCAATTCTTTGCGAAAGTTGTCTATATTTCCTGTCTCTTATTTTTCTTCTTTTCATTGTCTCTTAAACACACTTCTGTCAAGCTTTGCCTCTGCCTCTTCACTGCAGCTGTTCTTGTAAAGGTCACCATTGACCTTTATATTGCTTAATCTAATGGTCATTTTTTGCTTTTGTATGATTTGATTTCTCAACATTATTTGACACAATAGAGCTCTCCCTTTTGAAACACTTTCTTCACATTGCTTCAAGGACATTATACTCTTGATTTTCTTCTTTCTACACTGAATATTGCTTTTATGATTTTTTTTCCAATTCCACCATCTGAGTTGCTTTTTTAACTTTTAACATAAACAGCCTTGATCTTTTCTGTTTGTTTATTGCCTTTGTTACTTTATCCTATTTTTAGCAAATATCATCTATATTCCATTAGTTCTCCAATTTTATCTCTAGCATAGACTATCCATTGAGCTCTAGACTAGTTTATCTCTGTGATATATCTGTACTTGGATATGTAAACATATCCAAAATTCAACATGTCCAAACCAGTCTTTATATTTCCCTCATACTATTCCACCCATAGTTTCCCCCATCTTAGTTGATGAGTATGGATAAAAACTTTGGAGTCAATTTTGATTTTTCTGTTTGTCTCACACTACTTTCCTATATATCGTACACTGTTGTTATCGCTACCTTTAACCCAAGATTCCATCCCACCATTTCCTCTGCTACCACTGTGAACCGCCATCATTTCTGACCAGGAATCCAGTAATAAGACCTTGACTACTCCTTTTGCTTCTGTATCTTTTTAGATTGGTCTCAAGAGTGATACCAGAAGGATCATATAAAAATGTAAGATCTGACATGTTACTCCTTTACAATCTTTTCTCACTGTAAAGGTCAAAGTTTCACAGAGGTTCAAAAGTGTACATGACCCATGACCCTCCACTACCACTGTTTTCTTTCTAACCTCTCTAACTCCATTTCTGATTACTCTTGTCATTGCTCACTCAGATTCAGTTCCTGGGACTCTTTGCTGTTCCTCATTTACAACAAGTCCTTGCTCACATTATGACCTTTGCAATAGCTGTTTACTCTCACTGGATACCTTTTTCCTCCAACCATTTACCCATCTAAATCCTGTCTGCTTCCTGTCCTTGCTGAAACATCAATTTTTCTGGTTACCTTCTCTGATGTATAAATGCTACCAACACTCATCCCTATACCAGCATTCTTCATCCCTTCTTAATCTGTTCTGTTTTTTCATAGCCTTATGATGATAATAATTTGTCATTTATATTTATTGTCTTTGTCTTTCTGCATGATTATAAGCCTCAAGGACAAGGATTTGGTATGTTTTGTTTATTGAGGGAGGCTGAGTGCTTAACACATAGTAGGTACTCAACAGATGTTTGTTTTAAATATGGTATTGAATGAGATTCTGTAAATCATTTTTATCCTGAATCTAGAGTTGGAAGATATTAATGACTTGTAAGAGATTTTATATTCTCAGTTGTCTCTAGATATGTGCTAATAGCCAGATGGAACTATTTAAATACCAGCTTAGTTTAAATAAACATATAAATTTAATTAAAATTAAAGGTTCACTTCATCAATCTCAGTAACCCCATAACAAGCTCTAATGTGACCAGTGACTACTGTGTTTATCAGCACAAGTGTAGAAACTTTTCCATTATTGCAGAAAGTTCTATCAGACAATACTGCTCTGGGAAGTTGGAGTCTGATGGATTCCCCAAGATCATACAGGTCATTAGTCCAGAACTGGGATGCAACAGAAGGAACACAAATGATTTATGAAAACTATCAGCAGAACTTCTCATAGAAAGGCCCTGGGGATCTTGTTAACATTGTAGATTCTGATTGAATAGGTCTGGGATAAGACCCAAGAGCTGCTTTTCTACCAACCTCCAGGGTACTGCCAGTGTTGCTAGTCTGGGGCATCACACTTTGAGTATGAAGGCTGCAGAACATCTATAAATGTTAAGGAATACAACCTTTTGGTACTGTTTTATTAGGGCATTTATTCATTATTATCACAAAGGTATGCTTTTGTAATTAGGATAATATTTCCTAAATAAAACTAGCTGGTATCTTAAATTCTGGTCTCATACACATCTACATATATTAAAACATATTCCCTGTTCTCAGATGAAAACTTCATAAATAGTACACAGTGAGGCAGGAGAAAACAAGACACTTGAGAGGCTATAGAGCATTCATTACCTTGAAATGGAGTGCTTTACCTTTCTAATGGTGTGTAGATAGAATGTAATGGCTACTCTGCTGATTTCTAAAGTGAAATATTGTACTATGTTAGCTTGTTCTATTTTATATAATAAAAATTTGGAATAGTGGGAGGAGGGGAGATGTTTATAAATAAAATTGGCATTTCTTTTTGTTCCGAATTTGGATTTGATTTTGGAAAGTATGTAATAAACCTTTAAATGAAAAATTACTTTAGGAACTTCTATTCCAAATCTGTGTAAAGAATGACTATTCAACAGGATATTATTTTTTGTTGTAATGTAATTTGCTTTCAAATTCTAACTTTACAGTATTTGGACATTTAATAAACTTACTAACAAAGCTGATTAGTCACATTTTATCTAAAACAACTTATTTCTTTGATGATATAGGTATATATCAGAAAAAGACATTGCTGTGAAGCTTTTTAAAATTATGTAATACAATATTTGTCAGTTTTGTAGGCTGAGACACCAGTACATTGGCCCTGCCTACACTAGGATTATTCTCAAATTTATAGTATATCATGGAATAATGAACATTGTGTAATAATAAACTTCAAAGTGGAAAATGAGCATATCATTTGATTATTTTTTTGCTCTGTATGGCTAGGTCAGTTATTCCTAAATCTGACCTAACATCAGAAATGTGTGAAGCACCTATTAAAAATAGATTCTGGGCCCTGTCCCAAGGAATTTTGATTCAGTAATTCTAGGATGGGACCCAGAAATCTGTATTTTTTACCAAGTGCCTTATTTTTTTTTTTTTTGTTAAATGAATTTCTATAAATAAAGTGCTTAGAAGTATAGAGGTCAGGGAGTATGCTCTAATAAATATTTGTTCTTCTCTCCCCTTCCATTCCCTCTCCCTTGTTATTATTACAGTTATTATCATTAGTCCATATATTGACCAGCATTTGGTTACATCTTTTCTTTGATGAAAAGGTTAAGGAAATATGAGAGAACAGCATTATTTCTAATAGCACAGTTATTCACTGAATGCTTTCTAGATGAAATATGCACTATCTTGGGGATATAAGAATAAATATACTGTGTTTATAAGCCAAGGAGTTTCTGGTTGAACAGATAAGCATATAACTAAAAGCAATTTTCTTGCAATTATAGCTGAGGATTCAGGTACTGGGGGGAAGGATAGGGAACCCTGTTTCTCCAGGGGAGCTTTGTAAAGGCCTCAGGTGAGAGCTGAGAATAAGTACAAGTTGGGCATGGAAAGGACTGAATGAAGAGTGTTCTGCATCTGAAAGAAACACAGCTGGGCCTCCCCTGGTGGCGCAGCGGTTGAGTGCTGGGCTGCAAAGCTGCCCGCAGCCTCTGCAGCGCCAGTTTGATCCCAGCCACCGGGTGAGGGTCCCACATGGTACAACAGACCTGTCCTTCCGGCCCTCTGCTCCCCTCAGCAGTGTCTTTGTCAGTCTGCCTGCTCTGCTCCCCACTCTGGCTCTGGTGAATTCTCTCACCCTCCCACGCTTCTGACTGTACCCAGTGCCTGTATAAATAAATAAATAAATCTTTAAAAAAAAAAAAAAACACAGCTGATTCAAATAGAAGTAGGAGACACTGAATCGGTGAGTAGGAATCAGTCACAAATAGCCCTTATAATCCAGGGCAAGGACCTTGGACTTTTATCCTGTAGAATGTAAGGAATCTTTGAACGTCATCAAAACAGCAGTGTTTTGCATTTTATTTATTATTTTTAAAGATTTAATTATTTTATTTTAATTTTAATTTTTTATTTTAACATGTATCATTTTTTATATTTTTTAGAAAATATTTGCTTCCCCCCACCCCCTCAGATTGAGTCCCCATAGAATCTCCCTCCCCAAGTCACCCATGCACCATCACCACAGTCCCCTGTGTCCCTCCCACCCTCCCTCTGATCTCTCTCCTTCCTCCTTCCCTGCAGTAGGTCTCTGGTTTATAATTATCTGTTTTTGCTTTGTTGTGTTTTGTACTGTTGTTATTATTTTTTTTACACTAATTTCTTATTTGGTTCCCCTATATTCCTGTTATAAGTGAAACCATCTGGTATTTTTCTTTTTCCTTCTGGCTTATTTCACGAGCATAATTCCTTTTAGCTCCATCCATGTTGCTGCGAATGACATGAGTTTATCTTTTTGATTGCTAATATTCCATTGTGTATATATACCCCATCTTATTTTAGAAAACAAATCATTCTCCTTGTAGTGTGGAGAGGGGATTAGAAAAAGGGAGAAGGTTTTAATGGAGGAAGAATAAAAAGTACAGCTGGAAGCAATGGTCATTTTATTTAAATTTATAAAATTGAAGTAACATTGGTTATAACATACAGGTTTCAGGTGTACAGTCTTATAAATCAATATCTATATACAATGTATTACATTCACCAGCTTAAGTGTTTTCTGACACCATATAACTGACCCTTTTTACCTGATTTGCCTCCCCTCTTCCTTTTACCCTTCTGGTTCCATTATTTCACTTTCATAATCTAAAAGATTGTGTTTATTTATTTTAGAAATAATGAGTTTAAAATATATATTCTAGAGAAAATATTATGAGTGATATGTATGTGTGTTATGAATGCATTATAAGTGTTTGCCTATTTTTATATGGAAATAAAAAATATTCAAATATTCAAAAAACGGACAGATTAGTATAATCCCCTTGTGCCCATCAGCTCGCTATAACAGTTAATGACTCATGACCAATTTTTCTATCTCTATTCCCACCCAACTCCCCTCCCATCATTATTTTGAAACAAATTCCTGACACCATTTCATCCATAAAAAGTTTAATATCTTAAGTTATTTAATATTCAAATATCTAATAAGACTTTGTTATTGTTATGATGAAATAACATATTTTGTGTTATTTTTATTTTTAACAACAATGATTTCTTAATATCTATATTGGTATCCAAATTTCCAATTGCCTAAGTGCCAAAATTCACAAACTTGTAGGTTTAATAAAGGAAATCTATGAGTCTTCTTTCTCTCTTAGTAAGCTACACTTGCTGTTTCCAGTTTGGAGGAAAAAAGTCAGTTTCTGGCATAAATTTAGATAAGTAACTAAAGTCTCTACAACCTATATATATCCTGAAACGAATGTTTTCTTCAAACCTAGTAGCACTGTGGTAGGCAGTTGTATCGCATTGTATTTCCAAATCCGCTTTCATCTTTTTAGGAGTATGAGTTATACTTGAAATATTGTACACCTGTTACTTGACTTTGGATTTTATAGCTCTGTGACGACTTTTGGTAGTCTCAGAAATTTAGAACTCATTATCAAAGAGATACAGCACTGAGATAGGATATAGTAACAAAAATTCTTGGTGATCAAGGAATATACCATATCATTTGTAAATCCAGGCTACAAGTATTATACAAAAATGAAATGTTAAGAACTCAAATATTACCTAAAAAAAAGCTTAAATTTCCCTTAAGAAAAAATTGATACAAGATTATTGAGAGTTCTTGATTCTATTTACAGTTCTGCTAAGGAGATGTTTGTGGCTTGTTATTTGTGACTTCTTGAGTCATAGTTTTTTTTTTCTTTAAGTTAGTACACTTTCACCGCCTTTCTCTAATCTCTTGCAAATTTTATTTTGTAAAATATCATTTCTATAAAGGAATATAGATAGCATATGTTAGAACTTAAAAAGTGGTAACAATGAATACTTGTATACACTCACTATGCATTCATTTTTTTTAAAAAATGCTACATTTTTTTTTGTTCAGTTCATCATGGCACTCATCCAAACATGTTCTATACTCCTCACTTCCCAGCTAATTAGTGTCTTGGCTTTATTGAATCATTTATTAATGTACTTTCACCACAAATGTATGCATCCCTAAACAGTATTGCTCATTTTTACTTGATTTCACTTTTATATAAATAAAAATATTGTGTATTATTTTATGATGTTTTTAAAAATCAAAGTTAAATTTCTGAAGTGTTCAGCTACAGTTTGCTCATTTTTATTGCTATCTGGTAGTTCATTGTATGAATATGCCCTGATTGGGCCTCCCCGGTGGCTCAGTGGGTTGAGCACAGCACTGTGAAGCTGTCTGCAGCCTCTATAGCTGGGTTTGATTCCCGGCCGGCCAGGGAGAAACCCACATGGTGTGGCAGACCTTTCCTGTCTTGCCCGCTGCTTCGGTCCATCTGCCTGTTCTGCTCCGCGTTCTGTCTCTGGTGAATTCTCTCACCCTCCCGTGCCTCTGACCTGTACCCCAGTTCTTGTATAAATTTATAAATCTTTGAAAAAATGAATATACCTTGATTTTCTTATACATTATACTACTGATAAACATTTGAATTGTTTCTGTTGGTATTGTTTGTTATTTCTATTGCAAATAATGCACAGATACAAAAATCTCTGGGATTTATATTCAGGAAACATGAATGCTTCATAAGGGTGTGCATCATTAGCTTGGGTTGGTATTACCAAATTGTTTTCCAAAGTTCTGCCAACTTACACTTGCTCTCACAGCTGATGAAAGTTTCTTTCACTCCATAACCTTAACAGTACTTGTTATATCATACTTCAAGTGTTTTTGCCAATCTGGTGTGTATGACAAAAATCTCATGATTTAACATATCCATTTCCCTCATTTACAATGAGAGTGAGCATTTTTTGAATGATTTTGTTTCACATATTTTTTTCTGAAGTGCTTTTTTATGTCTTTAGCACATTTTTCTCTTTGTCTCTTGGATTGTCTCTTTCCTATTGATTCAGAGGAGTTCTATTTCCCCCAATTTATGGTTTTCTTTTTCTGTTTTTATGAAGAGTTTTGATTCTTTTTAATATATGACAATCTGGGTTTCACCCCCACCCTTCTACTCATATTGCTCTCTGTAGGTAAGATCTATAATCAGGAGTAGATCCAGGTTTTATGGAATCTGAAGCTTATATGATGTAGATAGGCAAAAAAATACTAAATTAGGAGTATAAAAGTAAGAACAAAGAAAATACAAATCAATTTGGAAAGCTGACATATACTAGAAAGTCACACACTTTCAAAATATATGTTTTAACTGTTTTGTTTGTCATCATGACTAATATTTATTGACGTGATAACTGGTTTATGATGTTTTTGTTTCATGTATACAGCCTTTTAAGTCAGCATCTGTATATACTACCTTATGCTTGTCACCAGAATGCTCTTGTCCATCCATCTCCTTGCAGTTCACACCTTTTACCTAATTTACCCACCCAGCTTCCCTCTTGGTAACCACTGCTTTTTCCTCATAGTGTAAAGGGCTCTTTAGTTTTATCTAATTCATTTGTTTCTTTATGTATTTCATATGAAAGAATTCATGTGGTATATGTATTTTCCTGGGTGACTTTTTTCACTAAGCATAATACCTTCTAGTTCTAACCTTGTTGCAAATGGCAGAATTTCCTCTATGTAGCTGAATGATATACATATATCTGTATCTATAGATATCATATATCCCATCTTCCTTTATCTATTTATCCACTCATCTGATCATGCATGCATAGGTTGTTTTCAACTTTTGGCTAACTCATGCATAATGCCTCCGTGATAGGGGTGCATGTATCTTTTAAAATTAGTTTTGATACTCTTTCACTTTGATTACCTTTCTGTGAAAAAAAATATGTAATATAATTTTTGAAAGTGAAATATAAAGATAATTCATATGTTCCTCAAGTAGTTCCTTGTAAATTGATTTTAGGATTGGTAATTGAGATGCATGAAACATATACCTCCTCACATAGACTTGCTGTCCATAGCACGCCTACGAATTTGTGTCCTGCAAACACAGATATGCTGATAAGTTATATTTCATGTTATTTCCATAAAAAAGAAGGAAAGTATATTGTGTTCTTAATTATCAAACTTTATTTAAGAGATTTTCTGTTTCAGCCTCGGCAAAGAGAACAAAACCTCTGTTAAATGTATTTTGTGTTTGATGGCTGGAAGGAATTTTTCTATAGATAAAGATGTGGTTCCATATATCCGAAACTTATTTCTCCTCCACTACACATAAGAGTTCTGTATTCTCTTGATGAACTTTGTTGAATATGATCGTTTTGTGATACAGTCTTTGTCCCTCATCATGATTCCTCCATGTCAATCAGTCAAAAAGGAAGTAAGATATTGCTGAAAGGCATTCCTACCCTGTTACCCTTCCAGTTGGTTAACTGTATTCACATGTGACTACAAATCACATAGACATTCCCAGGACTCAGATTTACATTCTCAAGTCACATTCTCTTTGGGCATATCTCAAAAATGCTCACTCATAGCTGCTGTGATGACCACAGTATACAGTGATGGAGGGGATGTCAGATGGAAAGCGACAGCACTCTTAACCACTTGCAGTTAAAGTAATCTTATTTCTCCAAAACATACTACTGCTCTATGAATACAGTTCTAAGGCCTTGTAGAGAACCTGTGCAAGTTAGACACCTGATAGTTCCAGAATCAAGTTCTGCTTCTGTCTGCTCATCCTCTCCCTAGAGCCCCCAATTTTGTGCCCTTGCTTGTCTTCATTCTCTTCCCTTTTAGCTTTATTGCTCTCTTCTGTGTGGCTTCTCTTGATCTTATCATCTCAATGTGTTTCTTCCTGATCTTCTTTCAGAGTTTTGTTTTCCATCGTGTAAGTATTCCTGGATGTTGCTGATACAAGTCCCTTTTCTGATTATGAGATGGGGCATCCCTTAATTCATCTTCTGATACCTCAATTATGTCCAGAAGGAAAGTTTTCCATTTTCTCCAGAGTATTCAGCATTTCATTCCCCTGTATTCCTTTCTCAGTTACTATCATTTCATCTCTTACCTTCTCAGTCACATAGTGTTAAATCTTGTCTCCTCTCACTGTTACCTTATTTTCTACACTTCACGTAACCCCTCCATTCTACTTTTGTGAACAACCTTATGCTTCATTTACATCTGCCTTTGGTCTTCAAACTGTGTTCTGATTCAAACTCTCCAACAAGTACAAACTCCTATGGGGTATGGGCTAAGGGCAGTGGAAACTAATGCAATTGGGGGTTTCTAAAATGCTCGTGGAAATAAGTTTATCTACATTTTTGCTTTTCCCAAATCTCAAAATTCAGAATTCTCTGAATATGACATTTCAAACATATTAATCCTAGCCTTAATTAAATTTGTGGTAATTATTTGTCAAATAAGATAAATATCTATAAGATACTTGTAGTTGGCAATCAAGCTATATTCTCATTTTGGTCAACAATACCTTATGTATGATAGGCTTTTTTACTGGCATTTTTTTGTTTTTAAGTAGAAAATACATCTGTATATACCTTTACATAGTTAGAACTTATAATTGATTAATAGTAATGTTTGCCATCAGACAATTTCATGTCTCAAGGTGACTTGAAGCCTCTATTGAACATACAAGGAAAAAATACTGTGTATTATGTGAGGACAAGCAGGGCCTGCTGGCTCTTGTTAGTTCTGGTTCTGAATCTTTTAGTTGAGTCATGAAAGTGGTTGGTCTAGGGATATTTCATTTTAAATTTCCTCTTGTAGGAACGCCATTCCATTTTTAGCCAGCTTGTGACATCAGTGGCTAACCGCAGGTGCACAGGGAAGTTGGCACTAGGAGCTAGCAGGGATTCACTGCTTCCTCAGCTGACATGACCAACAGATCTCTAGTTTCACTGGATGCTTTCTGCCTATAAGTATATGCCTCCTCTCACATCTGTCCCTCTTCTTTAAGGAAAATACATTTAAATGGTCTTTCTTTTCTTCTTCCTAACATCAAAAAATGTAGTTCAAGCTCACTGATGTATTTAGAATGGTAGTATAGAAAAATCAGTGTAATCAGCCATGATCTGGATGGTAACTACAGGCAGGGCAGGTAATCTGACTCTATCACATTTGAATAATCTTGAAAGTAGAGGTGAGTCCTTCAGGGCTGCTATGAGGATCAGGTGAAATGGTGAAGACTGTTTTCAAAAGTATGGAGCAGTGTTTCTTAAAATTGAGAAATATTCAGACCACCTTTTAAGGAAAAAATTATGGACTCCTTACAATATAATAGACATGCATCCAGTTATATTTCTCACATGCTCTATACCCATACCCCTTCTGTAATTCTTCACCTGTAAAACTGAAACAAACTTATAAACAGATTCTAACAGTTCACAGGACAATAAATTAACTGTAGATTAGCAAGATCATTTTAGCATAATGAATTTTTTTTTCCTGAAACTAAATCAGTGCACATGAATCTTGTTCTAATTACGCTGCCATAGGTCATATGATGGCTCCATTCACCCAAGACAATTCATTTTCTTCCCTTGGACTACTGAGAAGCCTTATCATTTAATATGTACTTTCTACAGTCAGTTACATCTCTTCCTTTTGTTTTAGCTTTTGGAAGTTAATGATACAAAATTTTGCCATGTAGTGTCATAATTTTTATCTTAAACAACTGTCTATTTAAAAAGCTAGAAATTAAAGAAATTCTATTTAGATAGTATGAGATATGAATAATCACTTGGAAAGGTGTTTTGTCTTTAGAATTGTTTTTTAAAAAAACCTCTGAGTAAAGTGGTAATCTGTATATTGCATCACAGCTTGACAAACACTAACAAATTATATATATATATATAGTATATGATGTGTTTTATATATAACACAATGGGTTAATGCAGGGAGAGGTGTTAGAGATGTCAGCTGACAAATATAATTTGTCCATTGCCATTTTTTATATGAATATAATACCATAAAGAAAAATGATTCTTTCACCCTTAAATATTATTGTTTCATTATTTTCTAAGGAACTTTGTATCTTACATTAATTATTCTCGGGGAAAATGAAAAATTTCAGATTGCATATTAGAGAAATAGATGCTTTAGAATACATATCATCTAATCTAAATATATTGACTGAGATATGGGAATATATGTATGCCTACTTATTTTAGGGAATGGAATTATTTAGTCACCCAATACATTTTACGGAAGCTTTCCATATTCTAACTTAAATCATGTTTTATGGTACATTAAATGGAAGGGGTAATCCTGGATGAATTACTACAGTAAAAGACTTTTTAAAAGAAAAGATATAAATCCATAGACTTGAAGAGTAATATGTTTATATCAAGGACTTGTTATTTTTAGTGGTATAAATTTTTTCAAAAATATAGAAGCATAGTGTATACGTCCTATCTTTCAGATGCAAATGCTTAAAACAGTCCAAAAGAGCCGTAGAATAAAGCGCCCCAAATTTTAATCATCAATTCAAAAACTACTTTTTTAAATTGATTTGGCATTTTGCACAATATTGATTTCTTAATTGTCCTTTCATTTCCCTTACTGCTGATCAATGAGATTTTTCTCATGAGGGATATAAAGAAGGCATAAATATTCTGAGAATTAGAATTTTGTTAGAGGATACTAAATTCAAAATTTATGTGAATTTTTAAATAAATTTTCTTGTCTTCTTAATACGTTTTTTCTTATATCAATCTTTCTAGGTGTTTATTCTGCCCCAATATTCCACTTGATCTACCATTTATCTTAGAGACAATATCACTGAGGTTAATGATGAATAGAGCAGTTCTAGGTTTGTTAATTTGAGAACTATAGAGTGAAGTATCTAGTGAAGACTTGGGCACATAGAACCCCATGTTAATATCACCACTTATTACTATCTTTAAAACATGATAAAGTTGTAATAATAGGTTTTATCAACTAAAAATTAAAATGAAAATAAAATTAATTGAAATAAGTCTTTTTCCTGATAATTCTCATAATTACATGTTTATTGTTAAAATATAAAGTGAAAATTTGAGCACAGACACTAAAATTAGGAATTATTGCTTGCTACTCCAGAATCTACAGACATATCTTAGTTTTCCTCTTTAAATTTATGGTTTTGAAAAAGTATAGGATTTCCCCCTTGTGTGATAGCATATATTGTAATGGAATCCTCCATGCATCACTGCATGGATTTTGCATTATTTGTGCTGAGAAAGGGAAACAAAATGATTATCTTTTAATGCTGAGTACTGTGATTCAAAGCAGTGATAAGTGAAAAAATGCACAGCAGCTGAAGAGCAAATGTTACTGCCATCAATTATCCCTGACAGAAGAGGGAGTGTTCTGTGGCAGACCTCTAGAATTACTGTTTCTGTCTAGGCAGGGTGTACTAAAATAATTATTGTGGATACACTTTAAGTGCTATTGTAAAATAGTCTTTAGTTACAGAAATTTTTATAAACCTCAAATCCTTAACTAATGGTATATATTGAATTAATTTGATAATGTTAGGGAATAAAATACTAGAAGGAATAATAATCCCTTAAGTGGCCTACTCGATTTATCCTAGTCCCGGACATCTTTTGTCAAATTGTTATCTTCTGAATGAAGTGTCTTTCTCTCTGGTCTGTTGCTATTGACTGAGGAGGCTTATTTGGTTGCTGAGGAATTTAGTCACCACTTTGCAGACACTGGACAATGTGCTCATTCGTGGGTATTTCATGACTTCAAGTCTCCTAATCCTCTTCATCATGAACTTCATGATCTTTAACTGGCCCAAATTGCTTTGAATTGCTGTCCTGTTTTTGCTTCCATCTCACTAGCTAAATACTCTCTTGGCCACCTTTTTTCTCCCACTGGGACTTAGAAGAATTGCTTGCTTCTCTGTGCTTGCTTCTCATTTCATTTCCCCATTTACTTCCAATCTGGAAACCTTCCTTGATTTTTTTTCCCCAAAGCTTATTATTTCTTTTGACCTTGTTATCTATTTCTACCACTGCTACCTATTTCCCCCTGTCATCTCTCTGTTGTCTGCCTAACCCTAGCCCTGTGCTTTCCTCTGAGCCTTTCGTGGTCCACTTTTTGCCAGTGTCCCTGTGACTTTTGTTCTGGCTTATTAGATTTCACATTCTTCTTTACTCAGGAAATCTTCCCCATTATGTTATTTTTGTAACTGTACATGATGTATATTGGGGTATGTACTTAGCTCTACTCTATAGAGAACAAGGTCAGAATCTTGGCAACTGTATTAGTTATAATATGGGAAGCCTACTTATGTTGTAATAATTCTGGATCCAGAGTATAGCACAGATATATCAGATAAATCAGAGTAACCACAATACTATGGAGTCTGGAAACTACTGTAGGATAAGGAGAAAGTAGAAAATTGTGGTTGTTTATTGGAAAGATTGATTTAGTAGTAGTGGTGTTGGTCAAAGATTTTGGGTGGTCTACTTTAGTAAGTAGTGAACTTGTTATTTCATATATTAGTGTGTGTACACATACATATACACACTCATTTTCAGACATAAAGGTGACTGAGAATCAGATATGGGAGCATAATAGATAAGATTAAATGTCTTCACTCATGCTGAGATAGTATGATTCAGTGATTATCATTCGCATTTGGTCTAGAATGTGTTGATTGGAATGAAATAGAATTCTTGGTTTTTTTTTTTTTTTAAACATTTAAATGTTTTGTTGAATTTGCCATCAAAGTGTAACATACATAGTTGTGATTGGTGATCTAGGAATTATACTTTTTGAGTAAATCTAAAATACATTGTTACACATGATAGGTTTAAAGTTCAGGTTTGTAAGAAACAGAATAGAGAAACTGCATTTTTCTATAATAACTGATAAGAGAAGGGAGTAGGCAAATTGTAGTGGAAAACAGCACTGACTCAGGAGTCAGACTGATATGAATTAAATTCCCAGCACTGCTGCTTGTTGGCTTGTGACCTTACAAAAGTTACCTAACTTCCTCAGGCCTCGTGGTTCTCTTATTATAATGGTGACACAATAATTAGTTCATATTAAACACTCAACAGTTGTGAGACAGCAACAATCTCATCATTACCAAAAGGTAATTATAATGATAGAAAGGCAAAATATTTATTGAGCATCTATGAGTGTCTGTTTTCAGTTGTCATGCTGTACCCTTTCTTCCCTTTAGTCTTCCAAATCTCCTGTGAGATAAATGATTTTTGGAGAAGAAATTAAAGTTCAGAAAAGTTAGGGAAGAGCTATTGATGGGAACTCTGACCTAATTGATCTGTTTGGTTTCATTGTCCAGCGACCAAATGATGTCAAGCTCTTTAAAATTCTGCATTTGAAATGCCTTTTTTTTTTTAAAGATTTTTATTTATTTTTTTAACTTCTTTTTTAAGATTTATTTTATTTATACAAGAACCGGGGTACAGGCCAGTTGTGCAGGAGCGTGAGAGGATTCACCAGAGACAGAGCAGGGAACAGAACAGGCAGACTGACGAAATACACTGCTGAGGGAAGCAGTGGGCAATTCAGGAGAGGTCTACGGCACCATGTGGGTTGCTCCGCGGCCGGCAGGGATCGAACCCGCACTGCAGAGGCTGCTGACAGCTTCACAGCGCTGCATTCAACCACCTGCGCCACCAGGGAGGCCCCTGAAATGCATTTTTAATTATAGTTTTGATTCTCATCCTTTTTTCTTTAAAATTCAACAATTCAATAAGGTTACTTTTCTCAGAGGTAGTTTTAGAAAAAAATCTAGTAAGAATGTTTTAGATAAATGTATAAATAATAAATCTAATGCCAAATATTAAAAGAAATAAGGCATACCAATGATACGATTTCTCTTCTGATTGGGGGCCTGCATCTAATCTTGACCCTGTTACTGAGAAGTTGTTCAGTCATGGAGTCAGGAGTAGGCACGTGGCTGACACACAAACTGCTGTCATCCTGCCACAGTACATATCTCCTGCATCCTAACCTTTTTCTTCTGCCCTCATCTCAAACCACGCCCTCCAGCTTCCAGCCAGGATAGTCTTCCTGTGACTGATGAATCACATGGTAAGAGGGATGTCAGTGGAAACTAAGGGGAGATAAGCAGGCCTTAGCCCCAGGGAGAGTAAACGTGCAGCACATTCAAGATAACAAGAATGATTTTGTTGCCTGGGTAAGAAATTGTCCCCAAAGGAAGGTACATTGGCTCATGATCTGAGCTATTATCTTTGGAAGACGAACAAGGCTCTCTACAAGGTGTATAAGGTTCTGAATCTTTTTTAATAATCCTCTATAGTGTTCATTGCAAACCTTTTGTGGAAAGGGAGAGAGAAAATCATGAATGCATAAATATATACACAAAGGACAAAGGCCAGAACTCATGTTGAAGTTCTAATTCTGATTTGTTCCTTAGACAGTTAGTCTCACTACTTTATAGCTACACAAAACATTAGGGTTTTTTCAATAGTTGACGAAAGGAAGCAAAAGGTATTTTCTAAATGCATCTATATAGGATTTATAGATAAAATAAAAAAGGACTGATTTTGTGAACTCGACCTCAGACTTAGTGTTTCAGGTCACTCATGGAAGTGTCTGAAGCTTTCTGACAGTGAAATATCAGCACATCTAGACATCAAAGATAAAAAATTCCCTGTAAAACTGTTGACTCTGCAATTTAAATAGATTAATTGTGCTTAACATAAGGGTACAATCTGAAACTCTTTGATGGTGATGAGAAAGCAGAAAGACTTTTCTGTTTTGCAGGCAACAAAAAAAGAAACTTGATCTCCGCAGGGAAAATATTTCATGATAAAAGCAGATATTTGGATTGGGTTTTCAGTCATCAAGTGGCCATCACCTAAGCTTCCTATAATAGAACTTCATTGCTTTCTTTGAAAATCTTTTGAAAGAATTTGTTATTAAATTCACATCTTCTGAAATCTTAAAGAACACTTAATGGTTAAGAATTTTTATGGTACTGCTAGAAATTCATATACCATGTTACATTCTAAATGTGAATTTATGTGGTTATTTTCACTGTTACTATCTCTGATTGAATTATTATATGCACTAGAAAACTTTCAAGACTAGATTGCTAGCTGATTAAATATGGCTTTCCATAGAGCCTAATGCATTAGAGCATAATTAGAAATTATAGGAAATTATTTATGCAGCAAATTCAAGTTTGATTTATATCACTTTCTAAGAGTAGCATTTAAAATGCAGGGAAATATCATATATGTGGTATCCTAAAGTTTTAAGGAATAGGTAAGAAAATGGTTCTTTTATATAGACTCAGTAATGGTCTATTAATTCAGCAGATATTTTTGAGGTACCCTCCTGTTTCTGGAAAGTGCTGTCAATGTCTGAGACCTGAGTATGTATGCCAGGTCTTTTGTCTTTGTCTCATTTCATTATGTAAAATTGATGAGATATATTTTACATAATGCCCAGAATGGTGTCAAAGACTGATTGAAGAGTGGAGCATAGAAGTAAAGTTTATGTTGGAGATGTTTAAGTTGTATTTAATGAAGAGAAAAGGGCCTGAACTTTTCTAAAATTTACACTATAACTGTGGTATGAGAGTGGAGACATTTCAGTTAAAGTAGTTATCTAATGCTAGTTATTAGTAAATATTCAACTCCTAAGTACAATGCTACAGAAAAGATCAAAGTATATAACCTCTTTCTCTCTCACAGTTACTAATACATTATTTCACTATATATGTTACATAGTTATAATTATTGCATAAAAATTTCAACCTTTTTGTTCACTTAGATTTCTTTCATATATATTTCCATTTACTTCCCACATCTCAAAATTAATTTTAATGAAAGCATGCTATTTCACTAAATGAATATATAGCCACTTAATAATCTGTCATTGGACATTGAGATATTTCTGATTACAGTTGACCTCAATGATGATCATATTGTATATATAACTTCATCTGTATTTTGAATTTGTTTTGTTAGGATAAGTACAATTATTGAACATGTCCATATATTTAATATATATTCAACATTTATGTAAGATTAAGTTGTAGGTGATACCCTAAGATACATCTTCTAATTCACTAATCTTGTCTGCAGCTCTGTCTAGCCCATACATCAACTTGTGACTTGAATTGCATAAAAGAGTGTGCTTTTTATGTAGAATTTGTCTACTTCCTTTTCATTTCTCTTATTTTTCAACCAATAGCTTTAGTCTTGCCTAATAGTTTCTTTTCTCCCCTTTATCAATTTAGACATTTTAAACCTACCTAAAATCTGTTTTTTAAACTTGTTCTGCTGTCTTCGTGATTAGGGTGCAGAAATCTCATGTTTGTGGTGACTAATGTTTCTTGCACTTGTGTTTCCTCGTTCCTTATCATAACTTGCAGTTTCTGACAGTTAGAGTCATTTTTACTGGAATTGTTTTCCACAGACACCCCTCATACTCCAGGTTAGAAAGCCATACTTAACAAAGAAGTTATGCCTTAGCCAGTGCCAGACCTGTCATCATATTTAGTTTCTGCTCCTGGGCTATGAATTCCAGGGCTATTGTGAATGTACATCCCAACCCTTAGCACAGACTAGGGGTTCCAATTTTAAGATGACTCTTTCTACCTTCAGTCAAGACTAAGGTGAATTCTCTTGGCTGTGGTAGGTATTGGTTAGATTTGCAAATGGAGCAACCCTCTGTGGCTTTGTACATTTAGCTCAGGTGAAGATCTTCATGTGACTGGTCTTTACCTGTCCTTTGCCTTCAGTTATAGCCTCTGTCTGATCCCTGCCTTGGAGATCCTTCTCTGGATTTTAGAGGTTTCTCTCTTCATTTCAAATTTAATTAGGTAGTAAAATATGCTTTGTTTATTCATTATTGTTATGTGCTTGTGTCAGGTAACAAGATCTTTCAGATTAACTTACTTCACATTGAACTAACGTTGTCAAATTACTTTCTAACAAGGTTTAGGTTTATAGTTTATTGTTGAGCTTTAGTTTCTCTACCCTGATACTAACATTGAGTATTATGATTTAAAACTTCTTTTCTGGTTAAGTGGTAATTTATTGCATGCATGTTTATACCCTATAACATGTAATTTTATATAACAACTTCAAAATAACAAGGAAGTAGTTACAATATGTTTCTCTGAATAGAGATATCAGAAATGTATGTAAAAGAGGATTTGTTGTTTGAGCTTGCACCGTCTTTTTCTCTACTCATATCTGTGGTTCTCTTGCTGAATCTTAGGTAAAGGCATAGAAAGACTGTTGTCTTCTGTTCTCTCATTCACACTCACAAACTAGATTAACAAAGGGATGAGGGACAGCTGTGCAAACAGAGCACATTTATTTTGTGCTTCAGAAACCCTTGTGATTTCTTCTTAACACCTCCTGTCAAGCCCTTACAGACATGGTGCCTGAACAGATCTTTTTTCACTTTCTTAGAAGCAGCAGGGATTCTTTCAAGAAGTGTAAGGAGGAGGAGAGGGAATAGGAGATAGGGAGAGAGACAGAAAAAGAAAGAGATTTATTTGCCATGGAGAGCCATGACAATGTAATAACCCATCATGATTCAACCAGGCATTCGTTCTGGCATCTGCCTAGGCTACTTGTGTTATAATTCAATAGAGACTCTTTCCTCCCTCCCTCCCCTGCCCTCTCCTCCCTTCCCCTTCCTTTTTCCTTACCTTCTCTTACTTTTCCCTTTCTTTCTCTTCTCTTGTGTTGTTCCTCTCTGAAAGGCATGTGTGTGTATGTATACATACATATATATAAATTTTTCCATTTTGCTTTGTCATTTTAGTGTGCTAATTATATATAATGGATGAATTTTGCTTTTTTAATACCAAAATAAACTGCTCACAACTTTCAGTCCTTTTCCATACACATGCACTATGAGAAATTTCTATGAGAAAACAGTTTATATACTTGTAATTTTATTTCCAGCTGACCTTAACCATGTTATAGGATCTTTAAAAATGTTCCCATTCCTGTATTGATCTACTTATTTTAGAGTAGTTTAAGTAATTTTTTTTTATGATTCTTACTTGTCTTTGTGGGTTCCTTTTGCTGATTAAAGATAGCTTCACATAAATCTAAGGTCACGCAGGATTTCAGTTTGACTTCATGGAGGAAAAAACAAGAGTTAGCCAGGAAATTTCAAGGCTTGTCGTATGTATGTTCCTTGTAACCCATCCATTTTACATAGTGAAATGAGCAACATTTTCTTAAATTACTTTTCTTGATTGTTTGTTCTAAGAAGTGAACGTATTGTTATAAAACAGCAGATCCAATGCTATTAGTGTGTTATGAAATTATTTCCTCTTAGATAGGAACTATCAGAGCATGATGATTAACCATGGTTTTGTCTATTTTATTCTTGATACATTAGTGAGCAAGTATTTCAATTTTAGTTTCCATTCTGCTTTCTCTAATGTGCTAACTAGCTAGATATAATGTACGAACTGATTTGATGTAAAAGAGTTGTATTAAGACATTAACTGTTTGCATTCTTTGTCTTCTAAGTAGGCAGTCCACAAAGTAGCTTAGGGGAGTGTTGTGTTTCATAAATTTGAATGGCCAAACCAATTTGTATGGTTTTGATGCAAGCTATATCACATTGAATCTCTAGGAAATTTTGTTCAAAATGCTTCAATTGGGTTTATTTTAATATTTAAATAGAAACTTTTTGTCATGTAAAAAAGTAGTGGACCTTTCAGAATTTAAGGGAAAAAAGCAACTCTTGTTTATATATACAGAAGAGTTTAGACCATCCCTGGCTATTCAGTTCCTTTAGCAGAAAGCTTTTTGCTATTTTGCTCCTGGCTGTACCATTACCTCACCAGTTAAACCAGGGATGGTGACATTCCATTGCCTTTAGTGGTCTCCCCGATTCTGCTGTGCTTGGGTGCTGAGAAATGATCAAATATATGCCAGTTCTAAGGGCTAACCCTCCCTGACCTGTCATGGTACCTAAAATTGTGCTTTTTGATTCATAATTTCAATTAAAATGGTGAAATTCAGTTATAAATTGGGAAGGTTAATACACTAAGCACAGACTGTAGATTTGTTCCATCACTTTGGAAAGCAGTATTTTTGGGGGAAGTAAGGTTGGTTTACATTATTGTTGGTAATTTGGAAGTATAGGATCCCCTCCTTCAGATGTAGTTAGCATAGCGCACCCATCACCCAAGCATCCCTAGTTCTCCACCATAGCCCATTGTGCTCCTCACTCCCCGCTTTGTTCTCACTCCTCGCCCAAAGGAAAGCAATAATTTTCAAGGTAGTAGAGTGGAAATAAAAAGAACCAAGAATTCAAGAAATGAGATGGTCATGTTAAAAGGGAAGGAAGCAGAACACCAAAGATAACTTTTCCTTGTTTTAAAGTTTTGTCCTAGGCTTACTCCACAAAAAGTTTTATCTTTGGGGATAGTAGAAACTTAAAGACTGAAGAATGAGTGCCAATGTAGTTGGGCTCTCACCCTCAATAATAGGGAAATAATCACAGTCACTGTTGAGTGAGTAGCTACTGTGTGTCAGTCAACTGACGTTGTCTGTGATTAGCCGTAGAGTGGTCCTACAATTTTGCCATAATATATTTACCTGAGAGAAAAGGCCTCACAGCTAAAGTTAAACTGTTCTTCTGGACCAGAGTAAGTGTTGAGTCTGGTTTTAGATCTAGAATACTCTGATTCTAGAGCGCTGTGCTGTGTTCACCTCACCTCCTGATTTTTGGTATCTAGATCTGATTATGTTAGCCTTTTTAAACAATTTTCTTCACATAATTACTCGAAAGCTACTTGGTTAGGTAAGGTCTTAAAGCCTGTCAACATTCATTAGTGTAGATGCTTCTTTGAATTAGATCCAGAAGTTTTACATGTGAGAATAAGGAAATGTTGGATTCTGGAAAAGTCACTTTTAATTTAAAAGTAATTTCTTAAAAGAACCAAATATTAATTTTTCATGGTATTTGTCCATATAATTCTCTATTTATCATTATATTTTATTTTTTCTCTCTTCATTCTTCCTCTTCTATATCCACTTCCATCAATGTTAGCATTTAAAGAAATTCCTCCTGGTAGCATATTAACAGCTAGCCGAGTATTTGGTACTGAGTTCTTATCGTTTTCATTTGTCTTCAGTGCATTTTAGTGGGAATTGAAAGGGTCACAACTCTGAACAAATACATATTGCAGTCAGATGTTCTGTCCCTGAGCTATACCCCATGAACAAATATATATTGAATCTGATTTAAGGTCAAGATTAAATAAAACAGATAATCAAAGATAGTTTGAAATCTAGTCCTTTAAAAGAAAAGTCATACTTAAAATAAGCAATAATAAACTTACAAGGGATAAAAAGAAAGATACATTCTACTGTTTCCAAATATTTAAAACATATTTAAATATATTTAATACTCAAATAAAATAATTATGAAGGGCTGTCTTGGTAGGCACAACAGAATAAGGATTTTTAAGTTTTAGTAGCATACCTGACAGAATTTTGAAAATTTATCAAGTTAATATTCACTTATAAGTATAATGAATATGACTTTGAAAATGTACTCTGCTCCTCTGAAGTGTGTTTTTATATATCAATTGTAGTAATGCTACAATACCCACAATCATATGTACTGTTTGGGGGCTTCAATTTGAAATACCATATATATTATTTTGGGCTTCTATATAAAATAAATTTTGATAATTAAAGTTTGCATCAATATATTAATTTAATAGTTATTAATAGATGATAGGAATATGGTTCTTGCATTTTTTTGTACTTTTCTAAATTAAAAAAACTCAATAAAATTAAACACTTAATTGCAGGTGTGAAAATAAATATACAGAATATAGAGCACTCTAACAAATTTTACAATGAAAACAGAGCAGAGAGAAAAATCAGAAACTAGGGAAATTTGGTAACAATAGAGGGTTTCTTGTTGTTTATTTAAGATGGGTTTTCTAAAGCTGTGTTTTTCAGACTGGATTGTGACTCATTAATGGGCTATGAAATCAATTTAGTGGATTTTTGCCATTTTATTTTAATGGAATCTGTGCAGAAAAGGGTTAATACGGTCCCTCACCTTAGAAAGTTCTACTTGCAAGTGAGCAATTGACTGAATGACAGGGAAGCTTGAATGGCAAACATTTTCCTACACTGCTATAAAACTTTCCCTAGTAATAGAGGCTTAGAGTGCCCAAGCTGTTTGTTTATGCTGAAAATCTGCCTTCTTGGATTCTGGAATTTTGGTACATGATAGACAAAGGAGCCTCCATGAGCAGTGTCCAATAAAAACCTTGGGCACTGAGTTTCTAGTGAACTTCCATGAAAGCCACTTCACACTCACTCTTGCTGCAGGGATTATGTGCATCCCTCATGATTCTACTGGAGAGGACTCTTGGAAACGCACCTGATTTCCTCTGGACTTCACCTCATGTGCCTTTCCCCTTTGAGTTTTTTCCCTTTTGCTGTAATAAATCTCAGCTGTGAATACAAAGTAAAAAAAAAAAAAGACATGGTTATGTGAAAACATCTTTTGAAAACCACTTAGGGTGACATTGCCTTTCATGGTACTTAATATGTTTAATATGAAGTCATACAAATTTTCTTAGAATTTCATGTAGGAAACAATATTCCTCTCTCTTAGTGAGTTGATGTACTTTCTTTATTGGACAGTAATAGCTATTTATCCTCACTGCTTTTCTCTTTTTTTTTCCACTGAGAAACAGAGTTAACTGGGGATTAGTTATTTCTTGAGCAAGGTCTTTAATCAACACTATTAGCTCTTTGAATTAGCAGCTGTTTGCCCCTGTCTTTCAGTTTCATTGTTATCTTATCATATACTTTTTTAGACTTCTGCAGAATTATAAATTAGGTATAGAAAACAGGTATATGAATACATAAAATAACAAAAGCCACCTATCAGGGAGTAAAAATGGATTTCTAGATAAGAAAAGTTATTGTGGGACATGTATTATTTCTTACCATTGGCACCTGGATCATGTGTTTTATAGGCCTTTATTCTCAAGTATATATAATCCAATGATTTAAATCAGTATTAAATTCCATCCTTAATTATGTATATGTAAATGTCACTGACTTTGGGGGAAGTTATTATTAAATATTAAGTGTATATTTTTATAGTGTGGCATCAGTTTAATCTTTTGATTTGAATTGTGTTGTAGTTATTTTGGCACAAACATAGCATTGCATATGAATTAATGCATTCATTGGTGAAAGGTTAAGATAGTACATCTAGAATTACAAAGCCAGTGATACAGAGAAGTGCTTATTAACTTTACAAAAGAGATTAACACATATTCCCCTTAATCGGATTTTCTGATACATTTAAGTAGTGTTTGGTTACACCCAACCTTCTAATAGTATACAATCAATAGAATTAATTTTTATAAGTATAACCACTAACCATTTCTAATGCTGGCTAATTGAGAACTTGTAGGGTAACTTGTATGCTATGGCTTTATATTTTCATTTTATACAGTATTGTTATAATTTATTAGTTTTCTTTCTTGTATTTGAAGGAAGTTACAATTTTCCTTGTTTTCCTAAGGTCTAATAACTTACTAGAAATCCAGGGGCACTGTTATAGAGTAAAATATTAGAAATATTTATGATTTTTTTTTCAGAACTCAAATGACGTCAGACCTCATTTTGACACAGCAGAATGAGCTCATGTATTATTTCAAGGACAAATTTCTTTGAGTACAAAAATTTTCATTGAAAGCATAGCATCTTGTTTTCCAAACATATTAGTATTCACAAAATTCAGATTTTTAATGTATAAGGATAATGAAAGCAAGGAAAAAGCAAGACCAATTTTGAAAGAAAATGGTTGCAAGGATAATTAATGTAACAACTTATTAAACTTAGGTTATTTTAAGACAGGGGATACCCAAAAGAAAGAGGTTAGTTCACACCAGTGAATTCCAGAAAACCTTTGGAATAGGCAACACCAGGCTATTTAGAAGATGGTAGTGAGTTGTGGGTGCGATAGTAATAGGTTAAGTTGAAAATCTGAAGAAGTAAGAGGAACCTCAACCCTCTTACCTTTCCTGACCATGCACAGGGGTGACTATCTCTCTCAGAGTAATAGAGACGTGGATGCTTGGGTCAGGGTGGTAAGCTTGAGGCACTGCACTGACCATAGGGATCTGTGGACAAATGTGCATGGAATGGGCAAATCTTGCACACCCTGCTTGGCCACATGCTTCAGCTCTGGCAGCTGGATGTACATCTCCAGGCATAAAGCTGGAGCATTCATCTCTGGAGAAAGTATATAGCCCCAGGGTGAATACCTGAGGTGACATACAGTTGATTTCTCAGCAAAAGGCCAGTTTGCCAGGCAATTGCAGGGATTGTAATCAGCCCATGAGGCTGAGTCACAAACCTTCTAATCAGCTTCACTCTGAAGTTGGATGACATCCCTAAAGGATGTTTTCCACCAAAGGAAATGAAGCAAGATTGCAGGTAACCAGGAAGTCATAGACTGCAACATATGATCAAAGTGGTCAGCCTAGTACCAGTCCATGTAGGTCAAGAGTTACAGAAGACTCCAGAAAGTGTGATCTGAGAAAGAAGAAATGGAACTTGATAAACTGGTCCATCTGCTTATGTGGAAAATAGCTTTCAGGGGAAGGTGGAGAATTTTAGGAAGTACTAGTAATGGGGATACAGAAAACTAAAAGAAAAATTTAAAATCTAGGAATGACATAGTTAGATAAGAAGTGAGGTGTTTTTATAAGATACTATTAATCTTGGCAGCACATAGTATTTTTTACATAGTGACAGTATTCTAAATACTAATTACTAATAAACAAAAATCATGTGCTGTAACTATTGGGAGGATGAATATTGGTGAAATGTATGTATGAGTTTTAATTTTAATCTGTTATAGGAAATCAGTAGATCATCTGTAATATAGGAACATAAGAATATTCTTTAGAAACATAAAGGTAGTAACAAAAGAAATAGCCAAGTTGAAAATGGTTTGCTTTCAGGAATAGGGGTTAGAGTTGGATCTGCTTTTGTTATCTACCCTCTAAGAATCATTTGACTATTTGAAATAATACACATGTATAATGTGGATAAAAATAGAGTGGACAATCACATACAGGTGCTTTACCTAACTCTACTTTTTAAGTTGCTAGGCAGTTTTTTGTTGCTCTGTAACCCTGGGAAAGTTACTTACATTTGAAAAGCCTTAGTTCTATCATTTGCAAGATGGGGATAATGAAAGTAATTATAACAACAAAGATAACCTAATATGAATGTTATGAAAAGAACACAAAGTGATGTATGCAAAGCACTTGGTGTGGTGCTTAGTACATGTTATCACTGGATGAGTCTGGATATTTAATACATTTCCTGCTAAAGGTCATATCACGTGGAAAGTTTTTACTTCTAAGGATAGAATTATCTATTAGAACTCCTTGTTTTAATAGTTTTCTATTTTAAAGTGAAACTCTGTTATAAAGTGAGCTTTTAGCTTATATCTATTTCTGTTGCTAAACACTTAGATTTTAATTTTAAGGTGGATTTTCATGGTTTCGAGTGTCTCTTGTCACAACTCTTTCTGCTGAGTGTATAGCACATTGTAACTACACATTTTTAGTCATTCAGAATAAGTGCACATAATGACTACAACTTGTTTTAACTAATTTTGTCTATTCTGTGTTATGTATTTGGTAATATAAACATAGGATGTTTATGCCTTTTTGAATTCTGTGCATGATTAATATGATTCTCAAACTCTGTCTCTGAATACTTCTTACAGATGTACTGGAGAAGACCACCAGAACATTTAGTCCTAGTGCATGTATTGTCTGAACTATGTTTGGAACCAATATTCTGCCTCATAGTCTTAAATTAACTTTTTATGTGGGAATGCTTTATTTAGCTTTTCAGCTAGATTATAAATAGGGAAAAATATGAAAGAAATACATGAATATGTTTGCCCATTTGTACAGAAAGAAACATAAGAATACTTTAGGAACAGTGAAATGGATGCCTACAGAGGTGGATGGGAATGAGGTGAAACATAAAGTAGGAGTGAAAATAATTATACCTTTGTATGTGGTTATGACTTTTGAATCATATTCATGCTTTACTTAACAAAAATAAAATGAAATCAGAAAGGATTTAAAAAAGAATGAGGGACTCCCTGGTGGCGTAAGACACAACCTATGAAGCTATCCACAGCCACTGAAGCTGAGTTTGATCCCAGGCCAGGGAGATACCACACGGTGCAGCAGATGTCTCCTGACTCGCCCGCTGCTCCCCTCAGCAGTGTGTTTCAGTCATTATGCCTGTTCTATTCCCCACTCTGTCTCTGGTGAATTCTCTCACCCCCCACACCTCTGGCCTATACCCCAGTTCTTGTATGCAGAAATAAATAAATCTTTTAAAAAAAAAAAAAGAACAAGCCTCGCCTGTAGATAGAACCTGAACAGAAACAAACAAACAAAAAAAACCTAACCCTTATCAGAGTTTGCACACAATTTAACTCAGGCATCTTTAAGCACAGTGCTCTGACTGTGCTGAGATATATTCTGAGTAGGAAGAGAATTCCAAATAACTAATGAACTTCATCTAGTAGTTTGTTGTTGTTAGTTTGTTGATATAGTAATCAGAAAACTCTTATGTATATATTGAAAGATTAAGCAAATATGTTGATAACAGTTTTCCCACCACAGGAGAAGAAAGTTATAAATATGATGAAAGGTGGAGAAGAACCCTGTAGCACTCGATTAGAATTGGAGGCATCATGATGAAAGGTTAATTTAAAATAAAGGGAAAAATACTTTTAAAATATATATTACATATTGTACAGTATATTTAAGAATTTATTAAATTTAGTCTATCTAGGAATTATTCAAGACTAATACAGACCCATCAAATGGACACTGCCTTAGAAGAGGTCTCATAATGGCCAAATTTGGGACAATTTATATGATGGTAATGGAGTATAATAACAATGAATTTTAAAAGGAATGCTGAAGCTATAGAGATATTTTTAAAAATGTGATGTGAAAAATGCTCTTTAAAAAGAATGTCAGTTGGGCCTCCCCGGTGGCGCTGCAGTTGAGTTCTGGGTTGCGAAGCTGCCCGCAGCCTCTGCGGCGCCAGTTCGATCCCCAGCTGCTCCCCGGCTACCGGAGGAGGGTCCCACATGGCGCGCAGACCTCTCCTGCTGCCCGCTGCTCCCCTCAGCAGTGTACTTCGGTCCTTCTGCCTGTTCTGCTCCCCGCTCTGGCTCTGATGAATTCTCTCACCCTCCCGCACTTCTGACTGTACCCAGTGCATGTAAAACAAAACAAAACAAAACAAAAAAACAAACAAACAAATAAATAAAACATGCCTCTATTAAAAAAAAAAAGAATGTCAGTTAATACATTAATAAATGTAGGAGGAATAAGAAAACTGGAAGAATCACCGACTGTAACATTCATTGCAACATATGATTCAGGGAAGGATTATCAGTGGATGGTAAAGCCATTGGGTAAAGTGTTTTTGAGAAATAACATATAATCACATGGCCAAATATCATTACAAGTTACATATTAATTACTGTGGCATAACATAACCAAGTAGTGAAACTTGTCATCTCATCACCAATAATGGGGTAAGCTGAAAGAAAGTGTATGTTTTTTGATCTGACACCCATGAAAGCATATATTGCACAAAATGTTTAATTCAAATTGGTTATAGGGAAATAATGGACAAGTCTAGATTGTAGGACAGTCTACAAAACAACTGAACTGAATTCCTCAAAATGTTAATTACATTTTTTTTAAAAAGCTGAAGGTTTAAAAGAGATGAACGAGAAATGACAACCAAATTGGTAGTATAATCCTTAATTGGATCCTGAATAATTTTTAAAAATCGAGCTCTGAAGAACATCATGTTGACAACTAGGGAACTAGGGTAGAAATATTTTATCTATACTGAATTTCCTAATGAGTTGGTTATGTTATTTACGTAAAAGAATACTCCTGTTCTCTTAAATAGTTAACCTAATATGGAGAAAAAAATGTGTATGCATGTTTGAGTGTATGTGTATATATAGAAAGACTACTGATTTTGTGTGTTGATTTTGTATCCTGTTACTTTACTAAACTGGTTTATTGTTTTAATTAGTTTTTCTGTGGAGTTTTAGGGTTCACTAGGTATATTATACTATCATATACAAATAGTGATAGTTTTACTTCTTCTTTCCCTATTTGGATTCCTTGTATCTTTCTCTTGTCTTATTGCTCTGGCTAAGACTTCCAGTATTATGTTAAAAAGCAGTGGTGAGAAGGCTCACAAAGGAAAAAAGGGAGAAAGCACAAATAAACAGGATCATCAATGAAAGAGGAGAAATCACAACGGACACAGCAGAAATCAAAAGAATAATCAGTAACTACTATGAACAGTTATATGGAAACAAGTTTAACAATCTAGAGGAGATGGACAAATTCCTACAACTCTACAATCACCCAAAGCTAGATAAAGAAGAAATAGAACACCTAAACAGACCAATTACAATTAGCGAAATTGAAATGGTAATCAAAAACCTCCCCAAAAACAAAAGCCCAGGACCTGATGGATTTACAAATGAATTCTACCAAACATTCAGAGACGAATTAGTGCCTATCCTTCACAAACTCTTCCAAAAAATTGAGAAGGAAGGAACAATACCAAACACGTTCTATGAAGCCAACATTACACTAATACCAAAACCGAACAAGGACAACACAAAAAAGGAAAACTACAGGCCAATCTCCCTAATGAACACTGATGCAAAAATCCTCAATAAAATTTTAGCTATCAGAATCCAACAATGTATCCATAAGATAATTCACCACGACCAAGTTGGATTCATTCCAGGGGCACAAGGATGGTTTAACATCCGAAAATCAATCAACGTTATCCAACACATCAACAAAAAGAAATATAAAAACCATATGATAATATCAATAGATGCTGAGAAAGCTTTCGACAAAGTGCAACACCCATTCATGATAAAAGCCCTTGAAATTCTTGGGATACAAGGAACATACCTCAACATCATAAAGGCCATCTATGACAAGCCAACAGCCAGTATCATTCTCAATGGTGAAAAGCTGAAAGCAATTCCATTAAGATCTGGAACAAGACAAGGATGTCCACTCTCACCATTGCTTTTCAATATAATACTGGAAGTCCTAGCCAGGGCAATAAGACAAGAGAAAGACATCCAAGGAATCCAAATAGGAAAAGAAGAAGTCAAACTATCACTATTTGCAGACGATATGATATTATACATAGAGAACCCCAAAAACTCCACAGAAAAGCTAATTCAACTCATCAATCAGTTCAGTAAAGTGGCAGGATACAAAATCAACACGCAAAAGTCAGTAGCCTTCCTATACACAAACAATAAATCTGAAGAAGAAGAAATCAAAAAGACCATCCCTTTTGTTATTGAAACAAAAAAAATCAAATATTTGGGAATAAATCTAACAAAAGAGGTAAAGGACCTATACAAAGAAAACTATAAAACACTGTTAAAAGAAATAGAAGAAGACACAAAGAAATGGAGAGACATCCCCTGCTCATGGATTGGAAGAATAAACATTATTAAAATGGCCATCCTTCCAAAAGCAATATACAGATTCAATGCTATTCCAATCAAAATTTCAATGTCATTCTTCAAAGAAATAGAACAATTATTGATGAAATTCATATGGAATCACAAAAAACCCCGAATAGCCAAAGCTCTCCTGAAAAAAAAAGAAGGGAATGGAGGCATCAGACTCCCAGACTTCAAACTATACTACAAAGCCATAATCATCAAAACCGCATGGTATTGGAACAAGAACAGACATACAGACCAATGGAATCGAATAGAAAATCCAGAAATAAACCCACAGGTTTATGGTCAACTAATCTTTGACAAAGGAGCAAAGACTATGCATTGGAGCAAAGAAAGTTTGTTCAATAAATGGTGCTGGGAAAACTGGGTCGCTACATGCAAAAGAATGAAGCTTGACCACCACCTCACACCATACACAAAAATCAACTCAAAATGGATTAAAGAACTAGACATAAGACCTGAAACCATAAAATATATAGAAGGAAATATAGGCGAAACACTACGTGATTTGCACATCAAAGACATCTTTACAGACACATCACCCAAAGCAGTGATAGTGAAGGAAAAGATAAACAGCTGGGACTATATCAAATTAAAGAGCTTTTGCACAGCAAAAGAGACAATAACAAAAACAAAGAGAAACCCCACCAATTGGGAGAACATTTTTGCACCCAACACTAATGATAAAGGACTGATCACAAAAATCTGCAAAGAGCTGATGAGTCTCAACAACAACAAAGAAAATAATCCAGTCAAAAAATGGGCAGAAGAGCTTAAAAGAAACTTCTCTGAAGAGGAAATGCAAATGGCCAACAGGCATATGAAAAAATGTTCAACATCACTTGTCATCAGGGAAATGCAAATCAAAACTACCATGAGATACCATCTTACACCAGTGAGAATGGCACATATTAAAAAAACTAGCAACAACAAATGTTGGCGAGGGTGTGGAGAAAAAGGAACTCTTCTGCACTGTTGGTGGGAGTGCAAACTGGTCCAACCACTGTGGAAAGCTGTGTGGAGATTTCTGGACCTACTAAACATAGAGCTTCCATATGACCCAGCAATTCCACTCCTAGGTATTTACCCAAAGGACACAGAAACATCAATTCCAAAGAACACCTGCACCCCTATGTTTATAGCAGCACTGTTTACAATAGCTAAGCTTTGGAAACAACCCAAATGCCCAAAAATAGATGACTGGATCAAGAAGATGTGGTACATATATACCATGGAATATTACTCAGCATTCAAAAAAGATAAACACATGCAATTTGCTGCAACATGGATGGCGCTGGAAGGGATCATGCTCAGCGAAATAAGCCAAAAAGAAAAAGAAAAATACCGGATGGTCTCACTCATAGCAGGAATCTAGAAAACTTAAATAAGGGACCAGGAAAATGAATAACTATAAGAAAGTGAAAATCGAGATCAACAAAAAACTATGAACCAGAGACACTTTTGGGGGGGCGGGGGCGGGAGGGGAGGGATTGGGGTCAGAATGGGGGGCTGCAATTGTATGGGGAATATAACAATAAAATTTATAAAAAAAAAAAAAAAAAAAAAAAAGCAGTGGTGAGAGTGGACATCCTTGTCTTGTTCCAGAACTTAAAGGAAAGGCTTTCAGCTTTGCACCATTGAGATAATATTGGCTGTGGGGTTGTCATATATGGCTTTATTATGTTAAAGTATGTTGCTTCTATCCCAAGAATTTCAAGGTCTTCATCATAAATGGATGTTGAACTTTGTCAAATGATTTCTCAGCATCTATTGATATGAGCATATGGTTTTTACTTTTCTTTTTGTTGATGTGTTGGATTATATTAATTGATTTTCAGGTGTTGAGCCATCCTTATGACCCTGGAATAAATCCCACTTGGTCATGGTGTATTATCCTTTTGATGCATTGTTGGATTCTGTTGGCTAGGATTTTATTGAGGATTTTTGCATCATTGTTATTTGGGAGCTTGGTTGTAGTTTCCTTTTTTGTGTGTCTTCTTTGGTTTTGGTATTAGTGTAATGCTGTATTTATAAAACATATTTGGTAGTATTCCTTCTTTATCAATTTTTTTGAAAGAGTTTGTGTAGGATAGGCACTAGTTCATTTCTGAATGTTTGGTAGAATTCATTTGTGAAACTGTCTGATCCTGGGCTTTTGTTTTGGGGAGGGGGTTTGATTACTGTTTCACTTTCATTGCTTGTAATTGCTCTGTTTAGGTGTTCTATTCTTTGTCTAGCTTTGGATAGTTGTATAGTTCTATGAATTTGTCCATCTCTTCTAGATTGTTTACATGTAGATATTCATAGTAATCTCTGATTATTCTTTTGATCTCTGCTATGTCTGTTGTATTTTTTCCTCTTTCATTTATGATCCTATTTGTGTTTTCTCCCGTTTTTTCTTTGTGAGCCTTGGCTAAAGGTTTGTCTATTTTGTTTATTTATTTATTTTTTTGAAGAACCAATTTTTGGTTTCATTGATTAACCGGTTTCATTGAGCCAAAAATCTTTTGGATTTTTTTTTAATTTCCATTTCATTTATTTCTGCTTTGCTTTTTATTATTTTCCTTTTACTGGCTTTTGGGGTTTTTTTGTTTTTTGTTTTTTGGGTTTTTTTGGTGATTCTTTTTCTAGTGAGATGGGAGATTAGGGTGTTTCTTTGACTTCTTTCCTATTTCTTGATATAAGCCTGTATTGCTATATACTTTTATTACTGCTTTTGCTGTGTCTCATACATTCTGGAAAGTTGTGGAGAGACAGATTTTGCCATGCATTATTTTAAAAGTGCTAGTGAATTCTTTGCCAATACAGACACTTAGTGTAAATTTTGGTTTTGCAGAAGAAATGGCATGGAATTGAAGGCAATTACCATGTTTTTCTAAAATTTGAAGTAGATTTTATATAAATGTTTTGAAAATATGCACTCAGGTCATACTGAAACATTGAAATGAAAATCTCTCTAGGTTGCTAATTCAGGTGGACACACTCCTTCCTTTGAAAGTTGCCTGTCCCAATCTATTTATTAGGAAAATGAAAATTCCTCCCCTAAAATTACACACATTAAAATAATAATATATTGCCATTTGGCATGTCAACTTAAAGTCACACTGTGCCTCAAGCTCTGTCAGGTTTATAAAGATCCAATAATAAACCTGGCAGGTATAATATAGGAGTGGTAAAGGCATTCCACCTGCATCAGAAGACAACTACTGTTCTCTCTCTGTACTGCTCTTCACATGCAGGCCTGGTGGTATGAATTCTGTGCCAGACCTCACACCACAGGCAGGACTTTTGATGGAGTTGTTTATCATAGTGATAAACAACTACCAGTGTAATTAAGAGACAGCCTCTGGCTTACAGTCAGACTTTTTCCAATGTCCTGATTATTCTGTTTCAGTTTATTTCAACAAACAAATACTAAGTGCTTACTGTATGCAAGGCAGAGTCCTAATGCTCTCTTGGATACCAAGAGAAATAAAGAGTGGTATGTGCCTATGAGAAGTATATAGCCCAGAGAAAGAATTTAGACAGTTAACATCAACATCTATTATTAAAAGACAGAGAACAACAAGTGATTTAAGAGACAGACAGACAATATCTCATGAACATTTGGTGTTCAGGTCCCTTGTCTTTTAGTACTACCATGCAGGTCTTTCTCAAAATGGAGGACTGGAGCCAGCCATCCAGATGGTTTGGGACATTTACAGAACCATGATTCATGGATGTGAGATCTGGTTGTATTTTTTTTAATTGCCCTGCTTTCTGATGTTAATTATTGCAACTAGGCTGCCAAACAAAACATCTGTTCAGGGTTGGATTCTGGATAAAGGCTTGCTGCTTTGGCTCATCTTGCTGGAAAATATTCTTATATAAACTCCATGAATACTGCTTAGTGTATATAGAGCATTGAACTATTACAGGTCAGCACATGACTAGAAGATACACAGAAATGGAGAAAACAAAAAATAAATATAATGCTATATATTAAAGCTTGTAACTAATAAAAAAATTAAAAGTACATTTAAATAATATTTTCATTTTTTGCTTATCACATTGAATGTAAAAGTTTTAGAGCCTTCGTGTTGTTTTTATGTTTGCTTTCTTAAATGATGGTGTTCATCAGAGCAAGGTGTGGTAAAATGCTTATTCTCATAAGCTGTAAATAAGTAAGACTTTTGAAAGTCAGTTTGGTAATAATGTATCAAGAGTTTTATAATAATCATGGACTTTAACCCAATAATTCCAATTCTGGGAATGTGTCCTAAGGAAATAATCTGAAATACAGAAAAAGCTTTATGCATGAAATTATTCATCCATCATTACATTATTTATAATAGCATAAAATTGGAAACAGCCACCACAGGTTAACTGTGGCTCCTCTACTTTCTGAAATGTTATATACAATGTGCAGAAGTAATGATTACAAATGGCAATAGCATGGAAAATGCTCTTGTTATCTTTTCTGAAAAGGCAAGATACAAAATTGAATTTACAGTATATTTAGAATAAATACAGAATATTCAAGAAGAAAATATATGAAAATATCAATATTGATAACATTTAGATGATAAGACAAAGTCTAATTTCCTCCTTTTTCTGTTTTCCAAATTTCCTTTATAAAATTACCAGCTGCACAAACCCATGTGCCCCCCTAAGACTGTTATCAAACATTTCCCCACACCCTACAGTTCTAGGAGAGCCTTGTAAGGTCCACTCTTTGGCAGGGTGTGTGTGAAATATATTTCTATTCTCCTCAAAAAATTATGAAATTATTCAACAGTTAGATAAAATGTATACAGTTCCACCATATGTATCAGTAATTCAATGAAATTTGGGTCATCGAGTAGTAGTTTTGGTAACAGGTATATTGAAAAAACAGAGATTAATGCTCTTTAATCAGCACAGCTTAGGAACAACTTGAAGGAGTTGGACAAGGAAGAAAGAACTGACCAGTAGAGAGGTCCGGAAGTTTCTCCTTCTCAAGCCATTTTACTTTCAATTAGCATATTGGGTTCAACAGAGTTGAACCTGTGGCCAGCCAGTGATCTGGGCTTCTGGCTTGTGTGAGGTCTCTGCTTGGTAGTTATGACTGTTCATTTTTATGTTAGAATTACTGAGAAAAGCCAATTTGATTGTCACACCTGCCCCATTTAAAGTAGTCCAGAACAGGACATTTACCTAGAAGCCACTTTATATACTAGACAAAGCAAGCAAAAATACATTTCCTCCCTTGTAAAAGATGCTGTACTTGGACTAATGACTCCATACTCTCCTTTATTACTCCTTTCTTCAACCTTGGTCTTCTGTGGTTGGAGATCTAATTCAGAATTATTGCTTGGAAAACCAGCACTACCTATATTAACCCCCCTTTTTTTTTAATTTCAACAAATATGTTGAATAGAGCAGGTACTATATGCCAGGTGATGAGTGAAATATTTGAGATGCAAAATTAAACAAGGCACAGTTCCTTGTTTCAAAGGGTTTATAGGATAATGGGAAAAATAAGCATTCACTCTAAAGTAAAATAAACAAAATGACAGGAATAAAAAAGCCTTGGAAGCTACAGCTAACTAAGGATCATCTAATGCCATTTTGAGGAGTTAAGAAAATCTTGCAGAAGGATTTGACATCTAAGGTAAGACCTGCACAATGTAGGCATGAGAAATGAGTGTGTGAAGGATGTCCCAGTGGAAGAAACAGCATGTTGCAGGGGCAAAACAGTATGATTAAGGCATATCCTGTGATGAGAAGGAATGGCAATAGAGAGTCCAGAAAAGTAGATTGTGAATCAGGTCTTCATTTCACAAGCTTGAGAGGTTTGCTTCATCATGAGTACAAGTTTTTGAAGTTTTCAAGTAGTAGAGCATCATGATCAGATTTGTGTTTTAGAAAGAGTAATACAGAGCCTGGTCTAACTCAGTGGCAGTGGGGATCAAAAGATGTAAGGGGTTCTTTGCAGACTGAATAAAGTAGGATCTTTTTGATTGATTGATTGATTGAGGAGCGATGAGGCAGAAGATGAGGCAGAAGAAGTGATCATACTTGTATTCTAGTTTCTCCACCATTCACTTTGAGAAGAAACATTAAAGTGGATTGTCAGGGGGAGATGGGGAGAAAAGTTCAAATTTAGACTGAGTTTAAAGATTTGACTGGAGATCTTAAGTGGGGAGTTGCATGTAGGTATAACAAGATCAGAAGGGAGGTCTGGAGTAGAGGTTTGCATTGAGAAGCCTTCAGCATATATGTGGAGTTGTGACCATGAGGATAGAAGAATCACACTCAGAAAAGTTACTCAATGAGAACAATGCCTTATAAACAAAACGTTGGAGACTTGGGAAACTTAGACTTAGAAAAGTCCAAAAAAGAGACAGGAAGAAATACCAAAAGAATATGATGTCCTAGAAGTCAAGAAAGAACCAAAGGTGAAAGTGTTAATGCTGCGGAGGAGGAAAGTGAGATTAGGGGTCACAAGGGCATTTAGTAACAAGAAGGTTGTTGGTAATTTTGTAGAAATGACTGAAATTGGAGGGTTGAGACAGATTGCAGGAGGATTTTAAATGTGGACAGAGAGACAAGAACATTAACTTTTTAATTGACTTGACTGAAAATGGAAGGAGAATAAGATGCTGAGACTAAGGCACATAGGGTCCTAATAAAATTTTATTTTGTTTTTATGATGGGAGGGCTTGAGTATGTTTATATACTTGACTGTACTTACAAGAGAGAGTTTCGATCCCTGATGAGACAGTTGGAAACATTCAGCTTAGGAAATACTCAGCCTGAGAAGTCCTGCTTTCTGTCAGAGAAGAAGGAAGGATTCATGAGAATGCACTGTCATATAGTGGGGAACAGAAGTTGAACATATTTTATCTGATCACGTTAGATTTTATTCTGTCTGGTAGGAGATGAGGTTGTTGATTGCATGTGTCTCAGTCTGATGAACAGGAAAGTTGGGGGTGAGGCCTTGAAGAGGAAGGTGAAAATTAGAACTTGTTCAAAAGTAAGAGGTGACCCAGAGGGCCCAGGGAAGGGCTACTGTCCAAGGATGACAGCCCATCAAAGATGAACTTGGAGATTGCTTGTTAGAGGACTGCACCTAGAGGGAGGGGTAAGACTGCTTATCTTTAAGAAAGTACCACGTGCAGAAAGGCATCTATTACTTTTAATGGAGAATTCTCAGTCATCACCAACAAGACAAAATTATTATTCCAAGTGACTAATTTTGCCAAATCTGAGTAGGCACTGACAGTGGCATAATGACAGCATGCCCAGGCTTTGGCTGTGACTCCATTTGAATGAAAGCTTCAGTGCTTTCTTCCTGTGTGATGTTAGAAAAGCTACTTAATCTTCTGTGCTTTGGATCCTTATGAGGAAAAAAATGAGGTGATAGTTGGAAAGTACTTAAAACAGTGCTATGCTAATAAAAATTCAATAAATGTTAGCTGCTGCTATCATCAACTTCATCATCATCATTTGATGGTGGCAATTTCAGAAGTTCCTGGAAGGTTTAGAGTTTATGACTTTACCATGGCGCACATGTCACCAGTCCTTCACTATTCTGTGGTGGAAAGAATGACAGGTGCGTGGTGCACTTCTGCTTTGAGAGGATAAAACTAAAACAAATATTAAAAGACTTTCTCTGAGAAAAAAACATAATCAAAGTTAGATATTTTTCAACTCAGTCCTCTTAGTGGGAATGTTTTCATATAGAGTTCCTAAATTCTCCAGGGATTGCACTGCAGTGCTTTCTTTGGTGCTCCTGAATCCAAGTGGGTAGGTGTGAATGATGTATCTGCCCAAACTCTCTACCTTATGGATGACAAAAATGGAAACAAACACATAAGGGCCTTTATGCACTGACAGTGCAGAAGCAGTATCTTTACACGTAAAGGTAACAGTGCCTGGCGCATACTAAATATTTACAAACTGAACTGGTGCCAGAACATGACATCATTTGCACTATTCTTAATACAATTTATCTTATATCCCTATTTTGGTCTGGAATCTGTTTAAGTATATGATGAAATCTAAGATTCTCTGATCTCCCACAATATACAAGTGAGCAAAACATAAAAGGCAATTTCAGGTCACCAGGTTTTACACACACACACACACACACACACACGCACAGAATTTTGATATGTATATCTGTGTCCTACTAAAAGGACTTAGTTTCTAGAATGTCTATTATGGAAAATATATTGTAATTCAATATAAAAAAGAGGTAATGGCATATAATAAAAATGGAAATAATACCAATACAAAATGGCATTATAGGGCCTCCCAGGTGGCGCAACAGGTTAAGACACAACCTATGAAGCTGTTTGCAGCCTCTGCAGCACAAGTTCAATCCCCGGCCAGCCAGGGAACAACCCACATTGTGCAGCAGACCTCTCCTGTCTCGCCTGCTGCTCCCTTCAGCAGTGTATTTCATTCCGTCTGCCTGTTCTGTTCCCCACTCTGTCTCTGGTGAATCCTCTCATCCCCCACACCTCTGCCTGTACCCTAGCTCTTGTATGCATAAATAAATAAATCTTTAAAAAACCAAAAAAACCCACAAAACCAAAATGGCACTGTATTTAAAATTTTAAGTTTTATATTGTTGTACTCCCTGTACACTTACACTTATGCTTTACTTATGAATTTTTAAAAGCATTTGGTTTTTAGTTTTACTTCTGATCATTTACTCTGTTAAAATATTGTGAGGTGTTCTATTATTTCTTTAGCCACAACAGTTCTCTGATGTGGTTTCCATCTTACTCTCCTTCTACTTTATTTTAACTGGCTTAAGTGAATTATTTCAGTCAAAATCTGCACCATCAAGCCATCTCAGTTCTAATACATGAGCAATATTTACCTTGTTGGCCAATAACAAAGTCGAGAGATTTTTATTTTATTGCAGTCACCTGAATTAATGAAAGAACTCAGTTTGAAGCAGTGTTGGATTTTCAAAAATATATTTGCAGTAAATCAAGACATACAACATTGAATTTTTCAATCTAATCACAGAACTTTTCAGTAAGAGTTTATAGTATATCCATTCATTATGCATGTTTTTTTGTTGTTGTTACCTCTCTATCCAAGTCCTATTTTTAAAAGAGACTGTGATACTCCTAGGTTTCTTCCTACTTTGGAGGTATTAAAGTTCAAACATTAAAAGAGAAGAAAATTTTTTAAAGCCATATGTATTCTTTTTCTCTTTTCACACTCAAATACACTTTAAACTTTGTTCCCAGGAGATAGAAAGGAAATCTGGTCTGTCTATACTAAACAGTATTTTATATCTGGAAATAATGAATAGAAGCCAGGAAGGAGGGAATTATATTTTTCTAAATTGAATCTAAAAACTCCAGGTAATGAACAGAATGTTCCTAGAACTGGGTGGATGGTGCACAAAGATACTTTGTTTTGGCATGAAAAGGCCCTGTTGAAATTGCTGTTTTTACGTTAAAGAATTATGTTAACTTGGTTTAACGTCTGAGAAAGCATTGAGGCTTGCCAGTACTGAAAGACCAAAATCTGTAGGAAAAAAATATTCAAGTGGTTGTGTATAAAAATATAGAACAGGTATTTTTTTTTAAGTATCAAATATGGACCACCTCCAAGTTTACAAGTAATATCATAAGGAGTGATATAGCCGTTCTGCTTGTTAAACAATTTTCAAGAAGAAAAGTTTTTGCATTAAAAAACTGTTTTGACAACAGGCACAAAAGGAACACTGCTTTCTGTGAGTTAGGCATACAGTGGTACTGTGTGAGATGAGATTATCATTGGCTTTAGTTTACTTAGAACATAATTGCTTTTTCCACTGCACACGGCAGAGGGTTAGGACAAAGTCCAGAATTCATTAGTGCAATGGTATAAGATATAAACAAAACTATCAAGTGTACTGCAGAGACAAACTTAGTGTTCATAATTCAGTTTTGATAAGTAGAGTCCTATACTCATAATTCTCAGGTTCCTCTCTTGTCTGCAGGACTAATCCAAAACTTTGGTTACTCGTTTTTGGCTATCAGTCTTTGATCGATCATTACCATAGCTTGTGCATAATACTTATACAAAATAAATACTGTGCTATCAAAAGTTTAACAAAAATACTAGAATATTAAATGAGAAAAAAATTCCAGAACCCGAAAAATAAATTTTATTCCATCATCCCTCTCAGTTAATAAATTTTTCACATTATTTTACATATTTATATAAATACAATTTTTTTATCTAACATTATTTGTCTTGTATATTATTTTTCTTTTTTTTTTCTAGTTAAGAAATGTAACAGCCAAATTTGTGATCCTTTTCATTCTTCATTTCCTGAAATACCTCTTCTATGAATTGTCAAAACCAGTTCTTTGTGCTTCTCTATATGAGTTGTGGTTATTTAATTTACACTCTTTATCTCCCCTGTAAATGGCAAAAGACTGGAGGGTAAGAATTTATTCACCTTTGAATTACCCTCAGTTGCTAAGAGTAGTAGGTTTGCTTGCCTATCACAGACACTGGATAAGTATGTGGGTATTTAATTGCAACTAACCCCGTGGAATCATATACAACAAAGTCATTTAAAAAGAAGCTGCATGGGCCTCCCCTGGTGGCGCAGCGGTTGAGCACAGGGCTGCGAAGCTGCCTGCAGCCTCTGCAGTGCTGGTTCGATCCCCTGCCGCCAGCGAGGGTTGCACATGGCACACAGACCTCTCCTGCCACCTGCTGCTCCCCTCAGCAGTGTATTTCGTCAGTCTGCCTGTTCTGTTCCCCACTTTGGCTCTGGTGAATTCTCTCACCCTCCCGCGCTTCTTGACTGTACCCAGTGCTTGTATAAATAAATAAGTAAATCTTTAAAAAAAAAAAAAAAAAGCAGCAGCTGTGGTAAGAAGAAACTAACAAAGCCGAAAGAGGAAAAAGATCATTTGGAGACAAGTATAGTAAGCAATTTCAATATTCTTTGGGAATAAGGTCAAGTGGACAAAGAGTAAACTCACAGAGGAACTGACTTAAACCTTTGCTTTAGTAGAAATCAATAGAGACTCTTATACTTCTTGATTAGAGTAAAAAATCTTAATGTCTGAGGATTTTTTTAACATGCATAATGAGCTAGAAATAAAAACAATACTTTATTAATTATGATTTCACAGTCTATTTTCTCTATTCATTACCTGGTAATGTTGAAAATAAGTAGGAAACAGCAACAAAGTTCTTACTGCATAGAATTTGAAAAAGACTTAAAAAGGAAGTGAAGAAAGATTACAAACTGCCTAGAGACTAATAAAGAGAAAACATTTCATACCAAAATGTTGAAATATAGCAAAAACTGTTCATTACTGAAGAGTAAAAGTAGAAAACAAAGGAAGTAAGAAATCTTCAGAAATATGGGGAACATAAAAATAAAATTTATTAATAAAAAAAAGAAACCTCTAGTCAATATATAATACTTTCAAAGTTTCTACTTTTTTGAGTCCTGTTCTTATTTAAATGTACATATCTACATATTTTTTCTCATGATCTTCAGTGAATTTAAATGTGTTTTCCTATTTAACAGCCTCTTCATCCTTTGCAATAAAAAAAGCTCCTCAAATATGAAAAAAAAATTGGATGAAGAACAAAATGAAACACAAACAGGAATAGGGTAATACTAATGATAAAAACAAAAAGGAAAATGAAAAGCAAAAGGATAAACAAGGTCAAAGGTGGTTATGGTACAGGGGGGAATTGGTGAAGGGAATTTTATGGGGACTACACTGGAGAGGGGTGGGGAGCAAAGGTGGTTTAAAAATGAACAATGATGTAAAACATATAGAGAAATCAGAAAAAGGTGGTTACTGTAAGAAATAAAAGATTAAATATTTTAGGAGGCTGATTTAAGGATCAAAGAAAGTAAAAGTAGACATGAGAAAAAGAGAAAAAGAAAAAAATCAGAGGGGAGTGGGGAATAAGAGAATATTCAGTTGCAACAGAGGTGAAAATCTAGGAAACAGATGCTTTCCTAAAAAGAAGACATACTGGAATGCCTTCTATTGTAATTGACCTCTTCAAGTTTTCCACATCTTGGGTTAGTTATACTTCCTCTGAGCTTTTTCTTTTCATTTCCTTTCTTTCAGTTTTTACTGTGGTTGAGGATAACCCTGTTTTCCCCCATGACCAGACCACACCTGCATGATGGCTTTAGTTTCTGGGTACAACATTTTTATAAAAAGTTAAGAAGGAGGAAAGACTTCAAACAACATGTGAAGAATAAAGAAGTAAGGATGTTTTCCTAGAAGAAAAGCCTACTGAGACATATGATCGATGTCTTCAAGTATTTGAAGATCCCTTTGCAAAAAAGAAAGGGGGTAAACACAACCTCTAAGTCTCAAGAGAAAATTAAAAACACCTAGCAGTGTACAGGAACACATTTGAGGAGCCACTAGGTCACTCTTCTGAATCACCCCATCTATTTTGCAACAGTTTTCTCTGAATCCATTACCTTAAATGTAGCCACACTTGATTTAATGGCATAAATCTGGCTACTTACAAATTTCTAAAATCACCTATATTTGCAAATTTTCAATTTATCTCCCTTGTCAGAGTTAAGAAAATTTACTATGATTTGTGAAATGGCAGAATGGTTTTCCATAACCGCTGTCTAATAATTGGTGTCTAAGGCACCAATTATTTTTGACATTTTCAGGATATTTAAGCAAGTTTTGAAGGCAAAGAGAAAGAAATCAAGTAAGTGAGATAGAAATTAAAAAGGTTTCTTGGTTCTGTAAAATATTTTAAAGATTAAAGTTGTTTCTTAAACTAGTATCTGAAATTTTCACTTGGCCATTTTTACTGAACTTAACCCTCTGGGTTAAAAAAAAGCAGCTTCCTTCCCCCAATAGAGTAATGCTAATTACTCCTCTGTGGTACTAACTCCACTAAAAATATTTCCAGTGCTATGTAATACCTTCTAACTGCATGTCTACATTTTCAGAACCCTGTGTGCATATTTCCATTCTTCATTAAATATATAAGAAAATAGGAGCATTTCGATGTTAAGATTTATGATTTATTTTTATTCAGTGCTGCCTCCTGGAATGCAGTGTATTCATGTAATTTGTACTTTTATATGTCCTCCCTTAAATACATACTTTTGGAGGAAGAAAACTAAATTATGAATGAGAATATTGAGTTATAAATTATTGCAACTTTTAAAATGTTATCAAGAAAGAAATAGGCATAAGTGTTTTTAACTTCTAAAATTAATTTGTGAAATACTGTTTTATGGGTACCAAGGAAGCAAATTTTTATTGAGTATTCTGTATCAGCCAGTTACTGTTTCAGGCATCTAGGTGTCTTACAGACCCAATTTCCAGAATTACATATGCAGAGGCAGGGCAAGGGAAAGATAAAGATATATTTGTGAGGGGCACAGCCTTTTGACTCTGGAAGCTACTCTGTTAACTACTATATCCTCAATTTATTTATTTATTTGTTTGTTTGTTTATCAAGAGCTAAATCTTAGAGCTTACATGTACTTCCAGTCAAATTTAGAGCCAACAGAGAATACTGAAGGCGAAGCAATCTATTTCTAAGTGCATTAGTTGTGTGTATGCCTGGAAATCAAGAACATGCAGCCACATAAACCGCAGTGGAATATGTAGCTCATTCCTGTTTGGGTTTGTGTATGTGTGTGTTTTAATTTAATTTTATTTTTTGAATATATTTATTGTATCATCCTTCATTTTTTTTTTTTTTTGTGGGACCCTCGCCAGTGGCCAGGGATCAAACTGGCGCTGCAGAGGCTGCGGGCAGCCTCGCAACCCAGCGCTCAACCACTGCGCCACCAGGCGAGGCCCTATCATCCTTCATTTTTGTACAATGTATGATTTCCCGTGAAATCCCCACCACCAATTCACACGTGCACCATCACCATAGTCCCTTGTGCTCTTCCTACCTCTGTCCTGATCCCTCTCCCTCCTCCTCCCCTACAGAATATCCCTGGTCTATGGTTGCCTGTTGATTTTGATTTTTATTTTATTATAGTTTTTTTTTTTTTCCTGATCCCTTCTTTGGTTCCTGTACCTTCCTCCTATAAGTGAAACTATCCGATATTTTTCTTCTTTCTGACTTATTTCACTGAGCATAATCACATTTGGGGGTTCTCTTAGTAAATTACTTATGTAGTATCTTTAGTTTTTGATGGTAAGATCTTAGAATATCTGATTTAAATTAATATAATGATTTTTTGGGCCTCCCCTGGTGGTGCAGGTGGTTGAGTGCAGTGCTGTGAAACTGTACATAGCCTCTGCAGTGGGTTCTATCACTGCCGGCTGGTGAGATACCCACATGGCGCAGCAGACCTCTTCTGTCTTGCCCGCTGCTCCCCTCAGCAGTGTATTTCGGTCAGTCTGCCTGTTCTGCTCCCCACTCTGTCTCTGGTGAATCCTCTCACTCTCCCGCACATCTGGCCTGTACCCCAGTTCTTGTATGCATGAATAAATAAATCTTTTAAAAAATTAATTAATGTAATGATTTTTTAAATAGTGTATTATTTCTCAGTCTTTTGGCTAAGATCAAGTATAGCATATTGTTACAATTTTATAAGCAATAGTGGACATTTAAACAAAGTAAAAATTTTTCTTATAGAAATAGTTCCCTTTCTAAAATGTAACCAACTATCTAGTCTAAAATTATTCACTTTTGAGAAATAAATTTTATCATAATTAAGTGAATATGTATTCATTCTGTTTTTCTGAGCACACATTTTACTATTTCTCCTTCACTCTAAATAATAACTTGTATTGAATAATTCCTTCATCCTAATGTTCTTTAGAGATGTATTAGAATTTAGAAGTTACTATCTTATAGAATCAAGATCAACTTTTGAATTCTAAAAATTAGAAAGATGAAAAAAGTTTAGTAACAGAAGTATGATTGTCTATCAGAAATATATTTGAAATTACTGTGTAGCATGATATATTAACTATATAATTAAGAACTATTTTGCTAAATTTTTTGTGTGTGTGTGTGTGTGTATGCATATAAGCATAAAATTTACTGATTTAAAGGATGACTAGAACACAATTTACAAATAATTTCAAAATATACAACATTCTTTTTATATGGTTCCATAGTCAATAGATTCCTATAAATTTTTTTAAATATTTATTTATTTATTTATTTATTTTAATATTAAATTTTATTTTTATATTCCCCCATACAATTGCAAACGTCCCATTCTGACCCCAATCCTTCCCCTCCCGCCCCCCCACCCCCCAAAAAGTGTCTCTGGTTCATAGTTTTTTGTTGATTTTGATTTTCACTTTCTTATATTCATTTTCCTGGTCCCTTATTTAAGTTTTCTAGATTCCTGCTATGAGTGAGACCATCCGGTATTTTTCTTTTTCTTTTTGGCTTATTTCGCTGAGCATGATCCCTTCCAGCGCCATCCATGTTGCTGCAAATTGCATGTGTTTATCTTTTTTGAATGCTGAGTAATATTCCATGGTATATATGTACCACATCTTCTTGATCCAGTCATCTATTTTTGGGCATTTGGGTTGTTTCCAAAGCTTAGCTATTGTAAACAGTGCTGCTATAAACATAGGGGTGCAGGTGCTCTTTGGAATTGATGTTTCTGTGTCCTTTGGGTAAATACCTAGGAGTGGAATTGCTGGATCATATGGAAGCTCTATGTTTAGTAGGTCCAGAAATCTCCACACAGCTCTCCATAGTGGTTGGACCAGTTTGCACTCCCACCAACAGTGCAGAAGAGTTCCTTTTTCTCCACACCCTCGCCAACATTTGTTGTTGCTAGTTTTTTTAATATGTGCCATTCTCACTGGTGTGAGATGGTATCTCATGGTAGTTTTGATTTGCATTTCCCTGATTACAAGTGATGTTGAACATTTTTTCATATGTCTGTTGGCCATTTGCATTTCCTTTTCAGAAAAGTTTCTTTTTAGCTCTTCTGCCCATTTTTTGACTGGATTATTTTCTTTGTTGTTGCTGAGTCTCATCAGCTCTTTGCAGATTTTTGTGATCAGTCCTTTATCATTAGTGTTGGGTGCAAAAATGTTCTCCCAGTTGGTGGGGTTTCTCTTTGTTTTTGTTATTGTCTCTTTTGCTGTGCAGAAGCTCTTTAATTTGATGTAGTCCCAGCTGTTTATCTTTGTCTTCACTATCACTGCTTTGGGTGATGTGTCTGTAAAGATGTCTTTGATGTGCAGATCCCGTAGTGTTTTGCCTATATTTCCTTCTATGTATTTTATGGTTTCAGGTCTTATGTCTAGTTCTTTAATCCATTTTGAGTTGATTTTTGTGTATGGTGTGAGGTAAATTTTTAAATGCTGTGAGAACTCAGTTAATTTCTTAAAAAATTACGTTTCATTGTTGTTTTAATGTTCACTTTCCTCATAGCTCATGAAGTTGGACATACTTTCATATGTTTCTTGGTACCAGACATCCTCTTTTATGAAAAGTGCCTTGAGACTTTTTCTGTTGGATTAGTTGTCTGCCTTTTTCTTACTGTTTTGTATCTTTATGTGTAGTGGATAAACCTTTTCACTTACATACTGAAATATATTCCTCCTTTCTAATTTGCATTTTTACTCAACAACAGCTATTGGTGAACAAAATTTTAATTTTATTTAGTCCAATGTATTGATTTTTATGGTGAGTGTTTTTAACAGTTTATATAAGAAATCCTTCCCTTCCCCAAGGTCATGAAGATATTCTTCTTGATAATACTTAGAAGCCTTACTTTTCCACCTTTCCTGTGTATAGCTACAATATATCTGGCTTGAGGCTGGAGTCAGGAAATGTTTTTAAAATGGATATTTAAGTGACTTAGCACAATTTAATGAAAAATAAAATACTCCCCAGTGCTCTTTTGTGTCATTGCAGGTGGTCTCCACATGTATGTCGTGCACCCTTTCTGTTCTACTGTTCTATTATCTATCCTTATTTCTCCCTTTGCTGGTATTACACTATTGTAATTACTGTAGCTTTATGATTCATCTTATATACAGGAGAACAAGCTTATTACTTTTTCTCTGATCAGGAAAATCATATTTATCAATAATGTTTTTCAGAATCAGCTTGTAATTTTATTTTTTTAATAATAAATTTTATTTTTATATTCCCCATACAATTGCAACACCCCCATTCTGACCCCAATCCCTCCCCTCCCACCCCCCACCCCCAAAAAGTATCTCTGGTTCATAGTTTTTTGTTGATTTTGATTTTCACTTTCTTGAGACCAGGAAAATGAATATTTTCCTGGTCCCTTATTTAAGTTTTCTAGATTCCTGCTATGAGTGAGACCATCCGGTATTTTTCTTTTTCTTTCTTGCTTATTTCGCTGAGCATGATCCCTTCCAGCGCCATCCATGTTGCTGCAAATGGCATGTGTTTATCTTTTTTGAATGCTGAGTAATATTCCATGGTGTATATGTACCACATCTTCTTGATCCAGTCATCTATTTTTGGGCATTTGGGCTGTTTCCAAAGTTTAGCTATTGTAAATAGTGCTGCTGTAAACATAGGGGTGCAGGTGTTCTTTGGAATTGATGTTTCTGTGTCCTTTGGGTAAATACCTAGGAGTGGAATTGCTGGATTATATGGAAGCTCTATGTTTAGTAGGTCCAGAAATCTCCACAAGGCTCTCCATAGTGGTTGGACCAGTTTGCACTCCCACCAGCAGTGCAGGAGAGTTCCTTTTTCTCCACATCCTCGCCAACATTTGCTGTTGCTAGTTTTTTTAATATGTGCCATTCTCACTGGTGTAAGATGGTATCTCATGGTAGTTTTGATTTGCATTTCCCTGATTACATCAGCTTGTAATTTTGTTTTTTTTTTTTTTAAAGATTTATTTATGTAAGCACTGGGTACAGTCAGAAGCGTGGGAGGGTGAGAGAATTCACCAGAGCCAGAGCGGGGAGCAGAGCAGGCAGAGGGACCGAAGTACACTGCTGAGGGGAGCAGCGGGCGGCAGGAGAGGTCTACGCGCCATGTGGGCCCCTTCTCCGGTGGCCGGGGAGCAGCGGGGGATCGAACCGGCGGCACAGAGGCTGCGGGCAGCTCCGTAACCCAGCGCTCAACTGCTGCACCACCGGGGAGGCCCATCAGCTTGTAATTTTGAACCCACCTTCCCCTTAGGACAAAAAAAGTAATGCTGGGAATTGTACTAAAATAGCCTTGAATCTACAGATCGATGTGGGCTGAACTTACATTTTTATTATATTGAATCTTCTAATTCAAGAGGCTGCTATATCTTCATTAGCTTTATTTTCTCAAAGAACTTCAGTCTTTCTGAGTAAAGGGTTTTGCACATCTTTTGTGGGTTAGTTATAAACTTAATTTTTTTGATAGTGCTGTAAATGATCTTTCTTAAATATTTTTAAATATACTTGATTTTTGTTTGTTGAGCTATTCAGCAAATTTGCTAAGTTCACTTATTCTAATTGTATATATAGATTATTTTGCATTTTCTACATGTATCATTTACAGCCTGTAAAAAAAGGAGGTTTTATTGCTTCGTTTCCAATTGTTTTATTTTCATTTCTTTTTTTCTCTAGTATTTACTGTGAACTCTAGTCAATGTTGAATAATGATGGCAGTTTATACTTGCCACATTTTTAATCTCAAGAAGTGAACTTTCAGTTATTTCACCACTGAGTATAATGCTCCCTGTAGGTTGTAGCTACCCTTGACCAGATTAAAGAATTTTCATCTCTTTTTAGTTTCTTAATTTTTTAACATGAATGGATTTATCAAATAAATTTCTTCTTTCTATGGAGATAATCATATACTGTTTCTTCTTTATTTTATTAAAGTGAATTACAGCAATTGACATTTCAGTGTTAAACCAAACTTGTGTTTTTCGGAATAAATCCATTTTGATCATGATATGTTATCTTTTCCATGTATTGTTCAATTTCTTTTGCTAATATTTTGTTTAGGATTTTGGTGTCTATGTTTATGAAGAGACTGGTCAGTAATTTTCCTTTCTTGCAATGTCCTTGTCAAGTTTTGGTATCAGCATTATGCTTGTCTCCAAAAACTCCTTTGGTAGTGACATCCCTCCCATTGCCCCCTCACTTTTCTCTGAGAGTGGTTGTGTAATATTGGTGTTATTGCATCCTTAAATCTTGATAGAATTTACCAACACGTTACCTGGGGCTGAAGTTTTCTGTGAGAATTATTTTTCTGTTTTGTTTCTAAGTTACTTTCCTTGTGTTTGTTTCTTGGCACTTTTACTTGATTTGTCTAAGTTTGATTTTCTTTATACTTATCTCTCTTGGGGTTAAGAGAACATCTTGGATATTTGGCTTGATATTTTTTACGATTTTTTAAAAAGATTTATTTATTTATGCATACAAGAGCTGGGGTACAGGCCAGAGGTGTGGGGGCGTGAGAGGATTCACCAGAGACAGAGTGGGGAACAGAATAGGCAGATGGACTGAAATACACTGCTGAGGGGAGCAGCGGGCGAGTCAGGAGAGGGTCTGCTGCACCATGTGGGTTGCTCCCTGGCCTGCCAAGCAGTTGAACTCGTGCTGCAGAGGCTGCGGACAGCTTCATAGGTTGTGTCTTAACCCCTTGCGCCACCAGGGAGGCCCCACAAGTTTGTTATTTTTTAATCAAAGTCATCTTGCAAAATATTCTGTATTAGTCGTCGTATAAGTAAAGCAGCCACCTTCCTGTAATCACCGAAGGTAAAGTTATGGGAAAATCCATAAACCTGAAAGTGATTTAGCCCTTTATGGTGCTTTACAAAGTAATTAATACACAGCAAGTTCTAGGATGGTGTCATATAGGAGGTGCTATATGTATTTCAAGATGATTAGTATTGATTTTGTTGTAGTATTCTTTATGCCCTGTTAACACATTGCAGTTTTTCAGGGAAGAGGGAAGAGGAAATCTGAAATTCCTTTGTATCCAGTTGAACAAAGCTCAAAACCAACACTTAAAACTAAGATCAAAGTTTATACCATACCTTTGATAAATTGAGCTTCAAAGCCCAAGGTTTAGACTTTGTGCTTTTCTTTGAATGGTTTAATTAATTAATCTGCCACTTTTCCAGACATCCCTCTCACCTATTATAATTACCTAGAGTTCTCCCGGATGGGAAATTAGCCATGTAGCTGGAGCGTTAAGTGGATAATAGTGTCTCTTAATGACATCCTTAGAGATTGCTTTAGATTTAAGTGTTTTCTTCTTACAAGAATGGACATGTTTTTTCTTCAGAGTAAATGGAGAGAATATTCTTCAGGGTTACAAATTGTGATATTATTCTTGAAACTAACAGAAATTTAAAATTACTTTGTCATAACAAGTCCAGAAAATTTGGTAAGCAGAAGTCATACGACATCTTATTTAATTGGTTAATTGATATTAAAGAATGAATTTCATTGTTGGAATTAGTTGGCATCAGGTTCTGTCTTTTAAAGCCTTCTTGTTTATTTTAGCCCTATACTGAAATTTATGAATGAAGTTATGTGATATCTGATATTTGCTACAAAGTAATATGAGTGGCATATAAGTTAGGACATAGAAAAAACAAGAATTGCCAAGAGTTGGTATTTGTTTAGGCTAGAAAAATGAGTATTTAAGGATTGGTAATGCCAATCTGCGAACTTTGGCATATGTTTATGATTATCCCTAATAAAAGTTAATAAAAAATTGAGTAAAATATTAAATGAGTTAATACCATCAAATCCCAACTAGCTGGAAGAAGACATGAACAAAGACTGAATTGGTACTTTCTCAAGTTCCATGAAGAAGGAATTCATGGTTTACGCTTCTTTATATATGGACCTTTTATATTTTTTGGATGAATGAATGATCTTTATTCTTGTTACTATAAAAAAAACTGCAGTGTATCATTTTAGAAATATCACATATTCACGCAAACTGTATTTTATTAGTAACCTCTCAGTAAGTTGTGCCCATCATGTTCACTTTATCCGAGCAGAAACATAGATTCATTCTAGATTCTTCCCTTTACTTCATCCTTATATCTGGCCCATCACAAATTTCTGTTGGTTCCATTTCCAGAGTATACCCCCTAACTGACTCCCTCATGCTACCTCATTCAGTCGTCTGTCATTTACTGCCTAGATGACTGCAACAGTCATATATCACTGGTAGGAAGAACAGGTACAATCCAGAGTCCTCTTGTTCTCCCATTCTCACATTTGTCCCTCTGAAGTCTATTCTCTCAGAAGAGGCTGAGTGATTTTTTAATGTAAATTAGGTTATTCATGCCTCCTGATAAAATCAGTGATTTATAGTAAACTTAAAATACAATTCACCTTTCTCATCATGGCAAACGAGGTTGTGTGTTCTGGCTCACTTAGTATAGGTTTCACTTATTCACTTCTGTTCTCTAAACACAGATACATCAGACAGATTCTGCCCTGGAGCCATTGTCCTTTTTCTTTTGCCTGCAGCCTGTTTCCAAACTTCTGGGTATGACAGGTCCTGTAGATCTTGGCTCAAGTTGTCACCTCTTCAGAGGTACCGTCCTTAAAGTGTAGTTCCTTCATAATACTGATTATAATCCACTGCTTCACTTGTTCATTTATTTCCTCCAGTAGAAGCCCTGTCTTCTCTGTCTGTCACATGTCCAACCTCAAAAAAAACAACATTTTAGTGAAATTTAAGAGATGATCAATTGTAAGATACTTTATTATGTTATGTTCCACCAAGAAAAACAGTGCAAATTAAGCTATGGACAGTGCTAAAGACTATTGACTGTAAGATAATTTAGACTTTTGAGATATTAAAATATTGAGAAAAGAGCCTCCCTGGTAGTACAAAAGTTACACTGCACTATCAAGCTACTATCAGCCACTACAGAATGAGTTCGATCCCCGGCTGGCCAGGGAGCAACCCACATGGCTCAGTAGACCTCTTCTGTCTCGCCTGCTGCTCCCCTCAGCAGTGTATTTCAGTACATCTGCCTCTTCTGCTTCCCTCTCTCTCTGGTGAATCTTCTCACACCCCTGCCCCCGCACCTCTTGCTTACACCCCAGTTCTTGTATGCATAAATAAATAGTAAATCTTTTTTTAAAATGTTGGAAAAAACGCACCATTGAATTGATGAAATATGTATCTTACAGAATATAAGTGAATGCATTTAGATTAATTATGATTAATGTTTGCTAGTGATATTTTCTGGAAAAGATGAACACATAGAAGCCAAGAGATTGATAGGTTATGAGAGGTATTTTATTATGAGAAAAGAAATATAATATTAGTATCAAGTATGAGTAATTCAGTGGATTGTAAGTTGCATAGTGTAAAATACCAGCTAACCAACAATGATTCAAAATTTGTAGGTCTTGGGTTGGCCCGAAAACTTTGAAGAAAAACATGGTAATAATTATTTTGGTACTATATGAGATAGGTACCAAAGTGGTTACTATTTATAATGTTAGGAATCTTGAAAAGTGAGAATAATCCTTTACTGCAATCCTGAAATAAGCAATACTGTATGGAAAAAAAAAAAGAGAGATAGCCTAATAACCGGAAACTTTTTTTTTTCTCCCATCTGCTCTTCACACAGGTACAACTTGGCCAAGTAGAAATCAAATGCCCTATCACAGAATGTTTTGAATTCCTGGAAGAAACAACGGTTATCTATAACTTAACACATGAAGACTCCATAAAATATAAGTACTTCTTGGAACTTGGCCGTATTGATTCCAGCACCAAACCATGTCCTCAGTGCAAGCACTTTACAACCTTCAAGAAAAAAGGACATATTCCTACCCCTTCCAGATCAGAAAGCAAATACAAAGTAAGCATGTTCACCAGAGTTGTGGGTTAGATGTCACATGATGGGAGCAGCCAAATTAGGCCAACTTGTGGTGGGCATTAAATGGGCTTCCTCCCCTTACCAGAGTCTAAGGTGAGTATATATTGGCTATGATTCTGAAAATGTATGGTTTGGGGAAGTCGATGATAACTGAATATTCTCAAGGATTTAATTATAGCATTTTCACTGACTTTAACCATGTTTAAAATTCATCTAATAGCCTTATTAAAAGGCTGACCTATAAAGTAATACTCATTTATATTATTAATATTCAATAATTGCCAAGGCCCTTTCAAAAAAATTTTATATAGCTTGATTTTTTCAATGAACCCAGTGTGAGACTTCCCAGATATGCCTGTAATAAGTGAAAACAGTATAAAATGTTATTCATTCATTTATTAGTAGGTATAAAATGCTAGTAAATGCTAGGTACTGAGCTAAATTTGAGTTTACAGAGACAAATGTGACATAATACTTGCTCCAAAAGTCTAACGAACATCAGAGACATATGTTCTAAAATGATAGTTCTATGAGTCATCAAAAAACTAAAACAAAAAGACCCACAAAAGCCATTATATTGCGTTTTGAGAACACCAACAGAGGAGTAGTGGCAAGGATATTGGAGAAGCTTTGAAAGAAGATGCAGTTCTCTGGGAGATAAACTGTGGAGAGCATTTCAGAGCAAAGGATGAGCAACAGTTGAGGTTCAAATGCTGAGGCAGGCTGGTTGGAAATAAATGCTTGTAAAGCTAATGGAGAAAAGGTAGGGTGAGGTAGCTGGTCAGGTATTAACAGATGTTTGGAATATTTTATGCTGAACTCAGAAATTTGAATTTAATTCCGTAGACATTACAAAAAGATCATTCTGGAAGCATTAATAGAGGATATCCCAGGAAGGTAAGATTGAAGGCAGAGAAGCCAAGCTGTCAACGAGGGGAGCAAATGATTGATTCAGTCAGGACTGTACATTAGCTTTACCTGATGATCTTTTAAACACATCAGGTCTCCCTTTTACCACCCTGCCCACTCACCTCAGAACAATTTTCTTGCAAATTTTTGAGACCTGGGAGGTAACTCTAATATGAAACAAATTTGGGAACCTTTGCAGTAAATGAAGCAGAAAAATGATGAGGCCTGTAGCAGTAGTTTTCATCCTTGTCATTACAGCAAAATGGCAGGATGAAGTGGTTTCAAGGGCTGTTTCAAGTCATCTTCATTTAAGGTAAGTTTTTTGCCCATGTTCTGTATGTTGGAAGCAGTGGAGGTAAATTCATTCTATAGCTTTGTGGAGACTAGGGTTTAGGAAGTAGTTTTCTCCATCTTTGCAATGATGAACTAAAGGAGTAGCAGGTTAGTCAGGGCCTCTTGATGAGTAACTGGTCTTTGAAACTGCTTAACTTTTTTAGTTACGACTTTTGTGTAGCCTGGTTTCTTTAAGACATGATTGCGGGCCTCCCTGGTGGCACACCAGGTTAAGTGCAGCACTGTGAAGCTGTCCGCAGCCTTTCCAGCACCGGTTTGACTCCCTATTGGCCAGGGAGATGCCCACATGTCGAGGCAGACCTCTCCTGTCTTGCCCGCTGCTCCCCTCAGCAGCGTATTTCGGTCTTTCTGCCTGTTCTGCTCCCCACTCTGTCTCTAGTGAGTTCTCTCACTCTCCCGCGCCTCTGAACTGTACCCCAGCGCTTGTATAAATAATAAATAATTTTTTTAAAAAACAAACAAACAACATGATTATCTAGAAAACATTTTTTTCTTCTTCAAAAAGCTGGCTTTTTAGGATTACAATATTATTTAACTAAAATAATACCCTCACAGTCATTTTTGAATGTTGACTTAGTAGCAAGAGAATTTTACTTGACTCTCTATTCTTAGGTTATTTTAAGTCATTTTTATTCCACTTATATGTTATTGATATTATCAGGAAATTACTATTTTCTAAAACTACTGCTTGTTGTTCCATAACGTAGGATATTTGATTTTTTAAAATGATGTTTAGAATTGTTATTCACATTTTACATGTGTTTGCTTATATAGCATATGTTTGTGATATATATGTAATCTATAATATGTAATAAACTCAGGCTATTGTTTTTGAATTTGTGACAATCAAAACATGTATCCATAATTGAATCAAAATGGAAATAATTTAGTCATTTTAAAATGTAATATTCTTATGAATGGGTAAACAGAGTAAGGTGCAATTTAGCAATAGTGAAATATTATATCTCATCTCATTCAAAATCACCAAATCATGTTGTGATATTTATCATAATGCATATCTATTGAGAGTGAGATATAGAAAAATTGAGAAATATAAGATCCTGTACTTGTATCATTCTGAGTAAACCAAGAAAACTCTGGTAACATTTTCCAATGTGTCTTATCAGAGGGTTGTAGGCAAGAGAAGTCAGGGGTGGGTGTGGCAAATGGATCAAGATCTCAAATCTAGTCAACTCGGATTTTTTACTTTTGATGAGCAAAGGAGAAGGAAATTTGCTTCAGAAAGAGAGGGAATTCAATACAAAATGAATGTGTTTATCATGAAGCAGTTAATTAATGGGAATGGGTGAAGGATAAAAACATCAATATAAACTGAAACTACGGAGCAACTTTTAACAAAAGTAAAACTACCACAGAATTTTCGGATGAATCTTAACTACTCTTGTATGAGAGAAAGTCTACAACAGAAAAGATAAAAAATCTCAAAAAACTCCCTGTTCTTTGTTGTCTAGAGTTCGCAATATAATTCGTACAGTTCCTGAAGCAATGATTTTCCCTATTTAATACAATATTTATGTAGTTTTTACACCATTAAACACTACGTTTTTACATAACCATTAACTACCCAATTTACATGGCTATCCCTCTCTGGAAAGTATGTGTTAAGGAGAAAATGGTCATGGATACTCTGGCAAACTAATTCTGACATTCATGAATTAAAGTACAGCACTCTAAACTGAGACTAATGCCTTTACTCTTTGTAATGAAACAATGGATATATTTTAGTTTGCCATATTTTTAAAATTCATTTTCCCTAATAACGGAATCTACTTCCAACTAGGTGCAGTTTATCATAACTTTAAGAATAGTGAGTTCACATCATAAAGTGCAATAAATTGAGTGATAAGACAACAACAATAGAAAAACAAAGGTTACCGTAAAGTGAAACATGCCTAAAAAATATAAAACCTCTTAATAATATTGTTTACAGCCTAAGGTGTGCTTTGTATCTATTGACAAAACCTTTATGATGCATATTTCAATATTATTCTTTTTTGAGTCATTGAGCACAATGTCTTGATCTAAGGCATCACTGTCTGAGCATTTATTATGGTTTCTGCAAACAATGCAGAAACACTTAATGTAGAAGGTTAAAAATGCTTGAAAATATCTCAGTACTTTATATCAGAAAATACTTTAGCACTTTTTTTAGGAAATTTGAAATCTAAAATACCACATGTGGGGGTTTCATTTAAATAGGTTTTTGTGAATACTGATTGTTAATTTTTTTGTACTGAGCACATAGAAAAGGGGTAAATAATAATATCAACAGGCAATAACAAGAACTCTTAGGTCTCAGTTTATCTTTCTAGTCTCAACAACTCCTTCTAGTTTAAGTTTGAGTAAATGCAGCTTATCATGATGTTCTAAACTCCACTAAACTGACACTATACAGCCTGATCAAGTGCATTCTTGAATGGAGTTATGAACTTGAGGCAACCTTGCCTTTGGTCACATCTAGTCTTATTTGTATTTCTGTCTTCTTGTCCCTGTATCTCTTACAATGAGGCCAAAAAATGGTTTTCCATTCCACTTGTACAAGGTCAATTTTAATTTCCAACTAGAAATCTAGTTTCTAACCTATAAAGTTCCTATAATTTAGAAACAAAACTCCAACTGCTTATCAGTACAGGCAACAAGATAGAAGTGGGAAAATAAAAATGTTGAAGTTGTGGCTGTAATGGTGCTCATGTGAGATCTGGGAAACAGCACCAGCATTTACAGTTTTTCTCTATAGTAATTATCATCTGGGATTTTATGGTGTATTTGTGTAGCTGTTTACTTAAAGTCCCTCTTTCCCACTGGTCTCTAGGAGACCAGGTTTGCATACTGCTGATTACCTGTGTCAAGCACTATCTAATAAAGTATACCCTCAAAATATATTTGTTGAAGGAACTAGCAAACGGGTCAATGCATGAATAATAATGTGTACTATAATATATACATGTGGAGAATGCTGGGAGCATAGGGAAGGAAAAGACAGAAGAGATTGGAAGAGTTCATTAAAAAGGAAACATTAAACTAAACCATGAAGTGTTCAATTTGCAAGAGCACTGGCTTCAGGGGCCTCCCTCGTGAAGCAAGGGGTTAAGACGCAGCCTCTGAAGCTATCCATAGCCACTGCAGCACGAGTTCAATCCCCAGCCAGGGAGGTGACCCACTTGGCGTAGCAGACCTCTCTTGTCTCGCCCTCTGCTCCCCTCAGCAGTGTATTTCAGTTAGTCCGCCTGTTCCGTTCCCCACTCTGTCTCTGGTGAATCCTCTGACCCCCCCGCACCTCTCACCTGTACCCCAGTTCCTGCATGCATAAATAAATATATCTGTAAAAAAAAATAAAAGAGCACTGACTTCAGACTAGATTTAAAATCTCACCTTGCCACATACTACAATAGCTGTTAACCTTGAGTTCATTTTCTACATCTTTAACTGGGAGGAGGATTAGTACCTGTCATAAAAGTGTAGTAAGAATGAGACGAGATCACACATTTAAAGTGCTTAATCCCAAGTGCTAGAAACTATGATGACTTTGTGATCAGGCAAGGACAGCAAAATGAGAAACTTGGGTTATTGAGGAGTTAGGAAGAATAGGATTGGAATAAAGATTGGATGACTGATGGGTGATAAGCATAATGGAGGGATGAAGGTGACTAGGTCTTGAGGAAGAGGAGCAGTTGGGGGAGTGGAAAACTAACTCAGTTGGAAATATGTTGATGTGAGGTTTGAAGGCCCTGTGCTCAGGAGCAATCTGATGGAATTAATACTTGGCGGGGTGGAAGGAGGGATTGAATTCACAAAAATGAAAACAAATGCTCTGAAAAGTAGGAAAAGTTATAACTGTTATTCACAGGAGAGATTTGGAAATGATTAGATGCAGTTATTTCACTCCTAGGATTTTTTTTCTGCAGTAGATACAGTTAGGTTTCCTTTTTCTAAATGAAGGCCAAGAAATGATTTCCCATTTCATATCAGTTTGGAGTGACTTGAAGGGAATGCATAAATCAACACAGGAGACATGTTAGAGGTGATTCTCTTTATGGTTTCCTTAAGATAAAACAATGCATAATTCCTCTGCTTCTTACCACAGATATTAAGCAGAATCTATGTAATTTACATAATGGTGCCTTGATTAAGCATAGAAATGAAAGGGGGAAAAAAACAACAGAATGTCCTATGGAAATGCCTTCTGTGTTCTTACATTGTATCTTTAGCATCTAACATTCAATTTCCTCTCTTGTAATTATCAACTCTCCAGGTAGAAATCACATTTTATAAAACTGCACAAATACATTATTCCTTCATGTGGTGAAAGAACTTCTCTAAGAACTTTAAGGGTATAGTCAAATCTATGAGTTTGTTATTCCTAATTGGTGTACTTTAAAATGTGCTAAAGTGAAGACTGGAATTCTGGTCATACTCAATTTTTCTCTTCCTGTGTCTATTATTCAGGCATTTTATCATTATAATGATTGACCTGCCCTGTACTCCAGAAAGTTGCCTCTAGAATTGCTTCTCTAGAGCCTTGACACTATCTCTTACTATTCAGGTTCAGCAAAGAGCCAGCATTTGCAGGAGATAGGAGGGTGGAAGAAAGAATAGGTGTTTTACTTAGTTACTCCCTTATAATTCAATGTGGAGTTTGACAGTAGCTATGATCCCCATGGTTATAATTTCCCTGGATAGTCCCTCCTTCATGTTTCCAATTCTCACTGGGCTCCAGAAACTTCTTTCCTTCTTTGTCTCTTTGGCCCTAGTATGGCAGTGGCTTCCAGTGATTTCTGTTTCTGGGGATTTACCCATCCTTTGTTCCAACCCCAGCCACACTTCTTCAGTTGTGCTTCCAATAAACAATTTTCACTTTAAGAGAGTGAGAGCAAGATCATGTGCCTTAACTTCCTTCTAATAAGGCCTGGGGGATTTTTTTCGATATATAAAAGTCGTTTACTGCTTTCCCATGAAAGTACAGTTGGTGTGCTGCTTTTTTACTGTTTTTCCCTGACACCATCACTTTAAATTGACACTGTTTACAAATTGAGATTCAGCTTGTACATATCCTGCAAGGTCAGTTCAGCTTATGACACATACTCATTTCTCTTGGCATTAATCCATCACTGATGTCAGAAGCTAATAGACAATAAATATAGTTTCTTAAATGATTATTATTGGCATACATTTGTGAAGGAGATAAAGAAAACTGTCCAGCCCAATTTAAAGAAGCCGACTTAAAGGCTGTGCTATATATGTTAGCACTGAAAGATTTATATTGCTTACCAATGATGCAGGCCTATTAAATTTCATTAGGATGCATTTCTCCCTCTAGCTACTAATGAGGCATTTTGCTACCATTGTTCTTTGTTTACTTTTTTGATGCATAAATTAGCTATAATGTTTTATAGACTACACATGCTTGAATTCCTAACAACAAAAATCAAATATTAGGATTCATTTGCTATTTTAGCCTACATCTGACCTTAAAAAACTATAATAATCAAAGTTCATAGTTACCATAAATGACCTAGAACTGGATTGAGTACTGTTTGTTTTTTTCTTCATCACATCGTCCTTTTGGTCTGCAGCACAAGAGACAAGTGAAAATCATTTCTCTCTGATGATCTGCTGGATAGTGGGTAAAGAACCAAGCCTATTGCTCATTTTTAAATGGTCTGTAAGATCTTAGAACAGTGCGTTTCTCATCTACCATACTCTTTTTTTCCCTACTTTTCTACATTTACTGCCTCACATCTATAAGGGATCGTCATGTAACTACATGTTATAAATCCTCTCTTCCAAATGGCTATTCAGACTCTGATTGAACTCTTCACTTGTCAAGGAAATCACTACTTATAAAATAATTTCCTTTCATTTGAAATAATATTTTTGTTATATTCAGAGGTGTTACCTTAGGGAATAAGAATCAGGGCAAGACCTCAGGTCATGTTTTCCCATCTGGAACATCTCCCTCCACTGCCACTCTTGCTTGAGGATTTGACCTTATGAGGGAGCAGAGTAACCACCTTTACAGTATTTGAAGCTTTTGATGCATGGAAGATCTCTTTTCTCCTCTCAGTGACACTCAGCACTTCTTCACAATTGTTTCCTCTTCATGAAAGTGATCTTCAGTTCTTAGAAAACTGTTTATGACTACCAAATTTTTCTATTTACGTATTGATTCATTTTTTTAACCCACATGCTAGTCTGACCACTAAAGTTTTATGTGTTTCCTCTAAAGGGTTTCTCAATCACAGTGTTTTTTGAGAAGCACATCAGGAGTATAGGAACATTAATGCATAATTAATTAGACCCTTATTATTGGACAATCCAGCAAGGCTCAAGATGAGCCAACTGAAGTGCCATTGCTGATACAACTGCACTAGAACACCTGCTGTTTCCGCATTGCACCAGGTACATGAAAGCCTATTTATGGTGGTCCAGGTGGGGCCCTCTGCCTAAAGTGTTGCCCCATCATTTATCCCAATGACATTCCACTCATCTTTCAAGGCTACATTCTGTCTGACTCCTCCTGTTGCAACCTTCCCTTCTATTCTAGCAGTTAGGGCCTGACTTCATGGCTCTTTGGGTTTGTATTTGTCTGCCTTGAGGAAAGTCCTTGAGGACAAGTGTTTTTATTCTGCATCCTGTGCCTAGTATCAGTATACTCAGTGCTTACTACTTGCACGTTCTCAGTAAATATTTGTTAAGTGAAGATGAAGCAATGGATGTTTCTTTATTGAGTATCTATCTTAATACAAAGTTTTAATAAAGCAAATTCTTTCTAGAAAACTGAATTAGCTCTTATATTTGCAATGCTACATCGAAGGGTGGATGTTGCCTAATATTTTGTTTATTAAATAATGACTTTTTGATTTATTTAAAATACTGTGTATATAGGAGAATATAGAATTTAGACAAGGAAATACATATCTGAGTGCCCTTTGGTTTTGAGCTGTTTTTATTTTGTGGGTCATATTTTTATTTGGCATGATGAATTGTCAAGAGAAAATATCACTTGTCTAGGGCAAGTAAAGTAGGTTGGTTTTACTTGTCATTGTAGCCCAGATTTCTGAAAAGTCAATGGGAATTCAAAAGTCACAATATAATGTAAAATTATTTTATCTATGGTGGATTATGAGCATATTAAAAAAAAAGATTCCTAACTTTGATAATTTTATTCATGAAACACTTTCAGTCCTGCTGTTATAGAATAATTTGCATATTAATCATGATGCTCAGTGAAATGTGGATAAAATATTTAGTAAACATCATCTGGTAATCTCAGAGGTAGTGATACACTAACAGTCATTGATTGTAAATCAAGTATGTTGGTTTTTCCTTGAATTCATTTAATGTTAGCCAGTAGGTAGTACTTGCTTTGTGCAAATTATTCATTTTACAAAGAACTAAGTGCCTACCATGTGCCAGAATTTCTGTACTTAACTAAGGAGATACAGAATGAATAAGACACACCATTTGCCCTCAGTAAACTTGTAGGGAAATTAGACATCTACATGGCAAATGAAAATTCTGTAAGAAAGATGCTGAACCTGCCTGGGAGGAATAGGGAAGACATCTTGAACCAAGTAGCATTTGCTACAGATATGATTTCAATGGATTCTGTTTGTTGGACTTTTTCCAATTATAAGAAGCCCAGATGCACTCAAAACCTCTGATATAATGGCAGATGATGAGGGAAATCAAGTCTTTTTGACATTTCTCCATTTCTTTTTTTTAAAGACTTATTTATGTATACAAGAACTGGGGTACAGACCAGTTAATGAGCTTTCTCTCCAAGTAAGTAGGAAGGTCAGGAAAGCAGTCTCAGCAGCCACCCAGACAGGTCTCATGGAGAATCGGACATTAACTCTGGCAGCACGAGAGTCCCTCTGTTGCCTCGTTAGACGTGAACGCCATTGTTCCCATCACCAGTGAGCTGCAGTGCGGCCACTCATCCATTTTGTCTTTGCCTCCATTGCAAAGGTAGATATATGTATATCCCCATTTCACCCTAGAGAGAAAATATCTTTCAGCTTATCTTTATTCAGCAGTGCAAACCCAATTGAACAGTTTTTGCCAGCCACCTCATAGGTTGCTTGCCAGCCATTGGACATTTGCTTATGGCTTTGGTATTTATCCTGGATCTAATCAATTGTGGTCAGGGGTCACATGGGATAGAGCGGCACTTCTTAAACTTTAGTAACCATATGAATCAACAGGGACCCACATGAAAGCTCAGACTCTGATTTAGTAGGTCTGGGGAATGACATGAGTGCTTACTTTCCAACAAGCTAAGTTCTTAGGTGACACTGATGTTGCTTCTCCACTTCACTTTGAATAACATTGATAGAGCACGGTGACCTGTGTGAATATAATTACTCAGACAGCAGGCACTCAGTGTGGGAGGTTGTGAAATGGCACTTCATGTGGAGGATTAAGAATAAATAAAGGAGTGGAGGAAGATGCTTTGTTGATGTCTGTGTGTTTAATATAAGGCCAATTTTGAGTGTGGTCAAGTTAAGAAGACATCTTCAGACCAAAAAGTCAGTATTTAGACAATTCAGGAGCAGTCTCTGCATACCAAATTGTTGCGTTTGGTTGTTAGTCCTTTTATTATTTTAAGCCAAATAAAAACGTGTATTTTAATGTGTTCAGTGCAGGACAGTAAGCAGTACTGTCTGAATTTAAATTAGTCCTCTTCACTTGAAAGCTTGCCGCATAACTCCATTCACAGTGTGTTACCACGTCTGTGTTGTGGGTGAGGACTGGCAGTAGGATCTGCAGTGGGATTTTATTTTTTATTATGAGAAGTTGAAAGCCAGAGTCCCTGGCGTGGTCATAGTGTCTGATTCTTTATCACTCTGGTAGTTTCCAGAACCGCATTTCTAATTAATCTTCACTAGAGATCATAGATGTGGTAATTCAGCCTCTGATCACATAGATCTTTGACCTGTTATATCTAACATCCAAAGAGTGAGTGCTTGTTTCAAAGCACTATTACATTCGTTTTTCTATTCGTTTCATAAATATAATCTGAGACCTACTGATTAAAAACCAGAGGATTTTGTTTTGTTTTGTTTCGTTTTGTTTTGGAAATAGTAGCCCTTTGAATTATGAATAATGTTTAATAGAAGGGAAGTGAATTAAATATTGAAATCCTCTGTTATAATGGCAGATGCATGAGGGAAATCAAGTCTTTTTGACATTTCTCCATTTCTTTTATTCAAAAATTGTGTTCATGTGGTATTTACATCTATTCTTCATTGTTCAGTGTCATAAAGGAATGATCATTTTATATTGTTTTAGTATCTGGCACTCACCCACTTCAAATCATTGTTATTTTCAAAATGAGTTACTTAATTTTTAATGGTCAGTAAAATAAAAATTATTATTTTATACGAATGACTAGTAATAATAACCCACTTTTTTTAAGTCAAAGAATCTCTTAAATTATGTGAGTAAAATCTTGAGAAGGATTTTCAGAATTTACTTTATGTAGGTATTCTTATAGAATTCCAACTCACAGAATAGTTCAACCACAAGAACTTTGGCTTTGGTATTTTAAGCTTTAATCATTAAGAATGATGTTTTAGTATGTAGAAGTATGTTGAAATGGGGAAAAGAATGCTTAAATTTCTTCTTAACACATGCTTGCTGTGTACTTTGGGCAAGTTATCTAATCTCTGAGTCTTGTTTCCTAATCTCTAAACCTGAGATGTTCATACCGACTTTTCAGCATTATTTTTTCTAAAAATAAATAATACATGTAATGCAGCATTAATACAGCATTAAATACATGTAATAAACATTACCATGTAACAGAAATAACAATCATTAGATAAACATGATCTTTACAATATTATGACAAAATGCCATTTTGTTTTGATGTAAGGTAAATGCAAAAGTATTTTTGTTGCTTTATATTTGCATAGGAAGAACACTAACTATAAAAACTGCAGTGTTTTGAGTTATAAATGTAAAAAGTGTGATTTTATTTTTTTTAATATCATTGGAACATTTAACTCTTTTTTTTTATTTAAATAATAAATTTTATTTTTATATTCCCCCATACAATTGCAAACCCCCCATTCTGACCCCAATCCTGATTTTAATTGCCACTCAGTTAAGCTATCTATTCGAACCATTGTCAGAGTGTCCAAAAACCTAAATAGTGATGTTATGTACAGTTTAACCAAAAAAAAAATTATAATCTTCAAAGTGTAGTCAGTAAATTCATCATGCTATAGTAGCAATATACCAAATAATCAGTTATCAGTGTTGTTCATAGTGAGACATTGAATTAATTCACTTTAATCAAACAGGACTGGCAAAGTTATGCCCAAGTCCTTTTTCTAAGTCCCTACAGTCTTTCTAAGAGTGAGGACCAGAAGTCCTCAGTGAGAGTGGCATACTCCACTGTTGCCATTTGAAATGAAGACAGTCAGATACAATGTCTTCCTTGTCAAGTAAAAGGCAGATGTTTTCAATGAACATACGCATGCACGCTTCCATATACCTCCACATCATGAAAATACAAAGACATCTTTCTGATGGTTTCCTAGTACATGTCACAGAATCACCATACGGATCTATTTCTTGCAGTAGAATCCTTGATATTTTTATAGTTAGCCTCTCTTCGATTAATAGCAAACCAGAGGGCATCCATTATTTTCAGATAGAGTTTTTGAGCAAATGCTGGCAGAATAGTTTAGTTGCCAGTGTGTTATTCATTTAAAGAAGCATCTGTGGGGCTTTGATGTTATCAAATTAAATGAAGTCAACAATAAGAAGAGCAATGGAAATGGCTGGAAAATTGATTCAAGGGAGAAGTAAATTTAAGGGCAGCAGCCTGAGTATATGAATTTGAGGTGTTGTAAGATTACAAGTTCTGCTCTATGCTTCCATTTTCCTCAAGGAGATTTTCCTAAGGCCAAATTGATTTCCAGAATGTTCAAAGTATTTGATTTCAATATAGTCTGCAAAATGTTAAATCACCCTTGCCAAAGTAATGATTTCCTTCTTTAATAACAGAATCATCATGTAGTTCAGGGCTCATATTGGTGGAGATATTTAAACCTGGACAAATTAGAGCCTTTTAGCTAGTTTCCTCATATCATTCTTACTCTTTTAAATACATTCAGTATATCCACTAATACTGTTTTCCTCACACAGATCCAGTGCCCCACTTGCCAATTCGTCTGGTGTTTTAAGTGCCACTCCCCTTGGCATGAAGGTGTCAACTGCAAAGAGTACAAGAAAGGAGACAAATTATTGCGTCACTGGGCCAGTGAAATTGAACATGGGCAGAGGAATGCCCAGAAGTGTCCAAAGTGCAAGGTGAGATCATCTTCAGATGGGAAAAAAATGATCTGGATATTAGTGAATAATAACTGTTAATGGGATTGTAGAGAAAAAGATATTTGCCATTTCACTTTGGAAGAGTAATTATACTATATAACTAATCTAAAGATATTATATATAAATGTTACATATTATTTGCATTGCATTTCAGTATTTAAGGAAGTTTAAAATTATGGTTTTGAACTTCAAAACCCTTTTTTTTGCCATTAAAAATGGAGATGTGTGCAGAAGATAAAGCTAGTATGAAAATGTTATTAAAGTACTATTTTTAGATTGCCACATGTACTGGAATCACTTCTTGATTAGACAGAGTCTAAGTCCCTGCAGTCCTTTTCTATATGTTCCTTCTGCTATTGCTTATCATTTTAGGATTAAATTCAACTGATCATTTCCCTCTTAAAGCTAGTAAAGTAGAAGCTAACACTAACATCAGGACTTAGGGATTTTATGAATCTCATTTTCATTTTTTGCTTTTGATAATGGTGCAAGTAATCAAGAGTTAGCAGGAATTTGAGCTGAGATATTGAAAGGCAGCCATGCAAACAACCAGTGAAGAGACTCCTGCAGAGAAATCAACTAGTAATTCTAGCCAGAAAACCCTGGATTTGATATTTTCAGGATAGGGATCTATTAAAGTTTGAAATTATTTCATCTCACTTTGAAAATTATGTGTCTGTCTACATATGTCTTTTGCCAAATTTACTTTCACATTGTATCTAAATTCTGCAACTCCTTCCTGATGAGTTAGCATCACATAAATGAAATTTGAATTTTCAGAAAATTTTTAAAAATTAATAACTATAACTCCAACTTGAAGTGGTAAAAGTATATTTGAAATCTGTTTATAAGCATAAATGCAATGCACAGATTGAATATGCTGAATCACATACTAATGTATATATAAAGTAAAAATATTCCCTAAATTAATATGTTACATACTTAACAGTTGGAAGAAATTTTGGGGAATGACCAAATGTCTAAAGATATTTTAGCTAAAGTTTGTTTTTTTCCCTGTAGATGGCAAATTTGTCCACAAGTACTCATTTGCCTTATGGCAGCTTCAGGTCCTGCATCAATTACTCAGTACACTTTTTTTTTTCCATCCCAATGAAGAACAGTGAGAAAATGAGGCCTTTCCCCTTTCTGTTGCCTTTTTAGTTTATTCATCGCTGCTGTTCAGTTCAAGCTGAATAAAGCCAGTAGGAATTTCCTAGTGTTATTTAGTCATTTTACTTTAACACTTTGTTTAGAAGTATACATTATATTTGTTTGGAAAGCCAAAACTCCATTACCAGTTAGCCCGGCTCTAAGGCTCTAGTTTGAGTGAGTGGTACTGCAGCATTATATACTGGGGAAATATTATATGAATTGAAGTAACAAAAAAACATGTATTTGTTACTGTACTCCCTCAACCTAACATTAAATGGCCTGCGGTGTATAGAAAGAAAAAGCACCCAACTGTAAGGAGTTTACTTAATGTTCTGACAACTTCCACAATTTTAACAAATGTAAATAAGCAGTGAAGGAAAAATATATATGCTGACTTCCTTTCCACGTAATAACTAAAAGTTTGGGATTTAAGAGGAATTGCTCTTAAATAACTGAAAGGAAAGGATCATGGCATTAGTTTATCTTGTGTATAGCAGAGAATCTACTTGCTATAAGATTCAAGTTCCATAAAATTTATGTCAGTTTAAATCATATTTTATGACTAGCTTTAAATACAAGTAATTTCAGGTTTTTAAGCATAAGTCTTTAAAACTTTATATTTTTTAATTGTGATTTTTTTTTGGTTTGGACCCTAAGATTATTATTATTGTTTTTTTTTTGCCATTTGTATCTGACAAAAATGTTTATTTCTATCATCTACCAGTTTCATGAGTTAAACTTTATACAAACAGCCAGTAAACTAGCAAAAAATTTTCCACACTGCAACAATGCTAAAGCAAAGTTACATTTTCCAAAGTGATATATTCATTATCCAATTTGTTTCTTTTTTTAATATGAATTTTTTTTATTTTTTACATCATTGTTCATGTTTAAACAATATTTGCTTCCCCCACCCCCTCAGGTGTAGTCCCCATGGAGTTTCCTTCACCAATGCACCTGTGCACCATCACCTCAGTCCCCTGTGCTCCTCTCCCTCCCTCCCTCTGATTCCTCTCCCTCCTCTTCCCCTGCAGGATGTCTCTGATTTATAATTCAGATCCTAAGATTATATTTTCTGCATGAAACATTTCTATGCCTATAATAGAAATTCCCAAAGATATTACTCAATGAGTTAATGTTTGCTTTATGCTCTCAGTTTTTATTCTCATAAATAATCCTTTAAAATTTATAAATAGGTTCTCCCCGGTGGCACAGCGGTTGAGCACTGGGTTGCGAAGCTGCCCGCGGTCTCTTCAGCGCTGGTTCAATCCCCGGGTGCTCCCTGGCCACCGGAGGAGGGTCCCGCATGGCGCGCAGACCTCTCCTGCCACCCGCTGCTCCCCTCAGCAGTGTACTTCGGTCCTTCTGCCTGCTCTGCTCCCCCATCTGGCTCTGGTGAATTCTCTCACCCTCCCACGCTTCTGACTGTACCCAGTGCTTATATAAATAAATAAATAAATGTTTTTAAAAAATTTATAAATAAGGAATATGACAGGAATTTATAAAAAAAGAATAATTCCACTATACCTCCAGGTGAAAAAACGATCATATACCTTCATTTGAATGCTTTTAAATAATGATAATCCATTGTGTTTAAAATATTGTTGTGAACAAAGTATATTTTTGTCTCATCACATCCTTAGATGTGATGAGTTCCAATGTGCAATCTAGATATAAATTGTTAAATGTATTTTGATAAAATTTTGAGGTGCTACACAGCAATAATAAAATGATGGTATGTAAATTTGTTATCTCATTTATTTCAAAGGAAAGCGACAGAAAGGGGTAATTACTGCCATTTCAAGAGGTAGAAACAGTTTCAGAGAGGTTAAATAAGTGACCAAAAAGAAGACAAAGGAAAGTGAGTTGTATGTTCATTCATAATTTTATTGTAAATTTGAAATTAGAGGAATTTACTTGGTATGATATTTCCCTTCAAGTAATTATTTATTTCCTTCAATCCTGTAATAGAATGCTTTGGGCTAGTATGCATTAACTCAAGGATGATTAATTTGCCCCTGTTCACATAAAATTAGCACAAAGACCATGTCTTTGAGCTCTTATATTTGAGTAGTAGCTATGCAGCCTGTGGCTGCTGAAGAAAGAACTTGGAGTATTAATGTAAGATCTTATAGATAATCCTGCAGTTCACTAGCACTTCATATTACCATTACAGAAGTACAAATAGTGCCCATTCAGAAAATAAAATAGCTTCCCCTTGACCACTGATTACCCATTTTTACCTTTCCACATTGCTTGAAACTGCCAAATTTGGAGCAGTGGTTATGACTGCTGCTGGTTTTTTTTTTTTTTTTTTTTGGTGTGCCAATGTCTAGACCTTAGTTGTTAGAAGAGTCTGATTATTTGATGACAAATACTTTTTAAGTTATAAATTAGACTGCAGCTGATGTCCCATTTTTATGACAAATAATTTTAATACATTTTTTTACTATCCTGAATGTTTATTTATCCTGAATGTTTAAATGTATATGACTACATATAACAAGCCATTAAAAAAAAAAATCAATGGATTGTCCTAATTTTAATATAAACTAGAAATAAGTAAAAATGTTATAAAAAATACTATTTCCTAACATGCAGATACTCAAGTACCATGATATTAAAAGACAAAGAAGCAGGAAGCAGTCCGATTTTTGCACCTATTATAATTTGGATTTGCATTTAAGTGAAACTTAAATATTATCAATGACTGTCTTTTATTTCTGAGATTTTTAAATGAGGACAAAAAGTAGGTATGTATGTGTATGCATATGCATGCATATTTGTAGTTATATTGCTAGAATATTCAAAATAATTTGAAAGCATGCAAACACATTTTGGCTTTATATGTAAAATGGAGTTAGGTCCCAAATATAGTCATTCTGTCCTCAATTTACTAAGTAATTATATAAATAAAAATTTGCTTATTAAGACCATGAAAACATTATTTCATGTTTATATGTACAATAAAGTTTCAGTCTATATCTAGATATTTAAAAACACATTTTTACTTATACAAGTATCTAATGCATTAAAACATTTTATGAATAGAATCATATTTTATACTATGTAGAATGCCTCAAGCATTGCAAAGCACTATAAATGACAGCATTAGTCACCTTTATGACAACCAGACATCCCCCTGCCAAAAAATTGGAAGCATCTCCAAAGGGCTAAAACTTGTGTTATAACTGAGGACTCCTGAAAGGGATGATGTCCAGCGAACTGTGTAGAAAGGAGAATCAGTAAAAAGCTGCCCATTTTCCATGTGGATACTGACAGTGCCAATTCTGCTAAAAGATTTTAAAGCATTTTTAGATGACTCATTTATTTTCATTTTCATTTCAAGTTTTAAACATTGCTTTTTCCTTCTGCAGCAAACTCAGTTTTCACAATAGGACGCAGGTTTTTCTGATGGCAGTAGTAGGGAGACAGATCATAAAGAAAAAGCATACGTCCAAATGGCTACTCAGTGTATTTCCTTACCTTAATAGCTTCTCCAACACAATTTATTCTCTTCTCCCCAAAATTGTTCTTCTTGTAGTTTCCTTATCACAATAAATAGCAGCTCTAACCTCCTAGTTGCTCAAGTCAAGAATTTTTTTTTTAAGTATCATTGTTTTACATCCTTGTTAATGTTCTGACAGAATAGGATTTCCCCTCAGGTGTAGTCACCATAGTACTCCCACCCCCAAAGTACCTATAGTCCTCCGCCCCACCACTCCCCCCACTGGATGCCTCAGCTCTGTGGTCAGCTCTCAAGGGTTGTTTTTAACATTTGTCTTTGTCTCACCCTTTGTTTGGTTTCTTTAAATTCCACATGCAAGTGTATCATTGCAGACTGTGTCTCTCACACCCATAGCCCTTCAGTCATTTAGTTGTGTACTTTGTAAGATTGAAATCAGTTCAGACTTGACAATACCTCTGCACCCCACTGTCACTAATCTGGCACAGGACATCATCAACCTTCTTTCTCTATGATTTTGTAATGGCTTCCTCACTGGTTTTTACTTTTCATGGTGTTCTTAACTCAACAGCCAATATGAAGCTATTAAATATAAGGCATCTTGCATGGCTCCAGCTCCAAACCTTCCATGGTGCTCGTCTCATGCAGAACAAAAGCTAATCCTTATAATGACCATCTGACCTCTCACATTCACTACACCTCTACACCATTCCTCCTCTAACTCGTCTTCTTCCTTTCCTTTGCTTCATCACACAGCCCTCTTTGCTCACTAGGCATGTTCCCTTCTCAGGATCTCCCTACTAGCTCTTATCTTTGTCTGAAAGCTCCTTTCCCCAGATATCTGCATGTCCAGCCTTCTCACTTCATGTCTTTGAGCAAAATGCAGCTTCTCAGTAACCACTTCCCCTACCTCACTTGGTGCTATGTCTCTTATGTGCTTTATTTTTTTTTTCTCTGCAGCACCATATTACTTACTACTATTTAAAATAGTGGGTATATTTTATATTATAATCATGAAAGCAGGGATTTTGATCTGTTTTGATCCTGGAGGCATCTCTAGCATTGAGACAGGCATATCTAGCATTGAGATAGTCACTGTGGAGCACTAAACAAATAATTGTTGAATGAGTAAATGCCATTTTTCTTTCTTACTTATGCAGACATTTACTAAGGATCCATTATGTGCTCTATAATACAATGTCCTTTTCCTTATGAAACTCACAGAAGTGGAGACATGGTCATTTACACTGATTATGATAAAATACTCTTCACTTCAGTGAGATTTTGCATAGAGTATTACAAGATGGTTCATAGTAAAAGAACATCTCATTCATCTTAGGAAATCCAGAGAGAGCTAGGTGTTAAGGATTATTGGATTGATGTTGACATGATGGAAGATATTTAAGAGTGGGAGTATTACAATGACATGTAAAGGGCACAGCACCAGGAAATGTGCCTTATGTGTGGGAGCCACAAGCACTCTGTGGTTCCCTTAGAGTAAGGAAGTGGTGAAAGGTGGAGCTGCAGAAGCAAACAGAAGACTGAGCTTTGTGTGCATTGTTAAGAAACTTGGATTTTATCTTCCAAGTTGAAAGTTGTAAGCAGGGCGATAGTGATATTAGATTTATATTTTAAGTTAGTTACTCTTCGTTATATGAAGCTAGTTTTAGGCATCTAGAAGGAAATATGAGCTAAGCCATGATCAAAAAGCTGGAGAAGAGGAGTTGGATAAATATATTGGGGCTAAAACAGTCTGACATTGATGATTATTTGTATGTGGGGAATAAGAAGATAACACCCAAGTATTCAGCTTGGGTGTCTAAATGGATGGTTATACCATAAAACTGAGATAAGATAATGGAAGTGAGCCTCATTTTATTTTGTTGTCATTGAGCTGCAGGTTTGGGGAATGATGTTTTTTTTTTTCTTATTTGTCTTTGAAATGACTATAAGGGAGGCAGGTGTTGATGAACAGTAAACAGTCGCTATGTGAGTCTGAAACTTAGGAGCCAGATCCACTGTAAAAGGTAAGAAATGAGATTCAGTGGAGGGAAGTTGAAGTTATTTGAGTGTGGAGGAGGTCACCCAAACAGTATGTGCACAGTGGTGAGTCACAGATAGGATTAAGGAATAGGTGGAGAAATAGGACCTAAGAGAGATAAGAGAAGCACCTGGAAAAAAAGGAGTCAGTGAAGTAAGACTCTACCAAAAGTCAGTAGGAGGTGCTGATCAACTGATTAAATGACACTGGGAGATACAATACAATAAGATAAGAATTAAAATTTTACTGGAGTTGGCAATTAAAGGTTCCTGGGTAGTACTCATTTGTTATTTTAATAACTATTGATTGAGAACATGCGTTGACCTGTGCAACTCCCTTTAATAAAATAATAAACAAGTTGCATGTGATCTAGGCCCTTGTAAATCTTATCAACTGGAAGAGCAGTTTTGAGTGGAAGGATACAAAAAGTTAAAAAGTTTTTAAATGTGGAGTAAGAAATGTTGCCACATGCTAGTGCAGGTGGCTTCTCCTTTCATGGGTACATTGCCTTGAATATGCTGTGCTGGGAATGCTCTTCCTAACTCTTCTTTTAACTGGTGAATGGCTGTTTATCCTTCATTTCTTAGATTGAATATTACTTCTTTAGAGAAGCCTCTTCTGAACCTTAGACTAGATTGGGCTCCTCTCTTAGGTGCTCCTTCACTTCTGTCCAAAATTTTCCTTCATAGCATCAGTCAATTTATTAATGTACAATTTATTAATATCTGTCTACATGTTAGACTACAAGCTCCTAAGGGCAGGAGCCATGTCAGATTTTACCAATGAACTAAGAAATATTTGTTGAGTGAATGAATGAATGAATGAATGAATGTCTTCTGGTGAAAGACCGCTGATCTGGGTGTTTCAGTAAAGCGGTGTGGCAGTCAGCTAAGGGGAAATTGAGGGGTGCCTTAAGAAAAGCAGTGAGACTAGAGTATTCATTTAAGAAGCTTGATAAAAATGCAAACTTAAGGGCAATTATTGGCTAGAAGTCATGTGGCATAAAAGAAAGGATTTATTAGGATAAACAGATACCTGGGCCATTGACAGGCCCCATGGTATGCAATTACAGTGGGAGAGGGTAAAGATGAATGTAGAGAGAAAAACTGGCATCTGAAGATTTCTATGAACATGGAACATGGGCCCAGGGAAATATGGTAAAGAAGAAGGGAGACGTTGACATGCTTTGTAAAATTCTCATTGATTTTTTCCTTATCAAGAGAAAGATGACCACTATATTTATTATGTTATTTAATGGCTAGCTCCTCGGGGATTTTATTACCTTGTTTTTTGGGAAGATATTCCTGAAACTAACTAACTTCCTATTCTAAATGGAACTGATTGCTTTCCAGTTTTTCCTCTGAGATTTCTTATACCATTTTTGTATATGCTCACATTGTCCTTTCACATTTGGTTAAAGAAGTGCTTTATTAAGTCATGGCCCCAGGAAAGATGCAGAGAAGTCATAGCATCTCTAGAACTATGATATTTTGCCCCCATATTTATTTTATAGTTGTGCAGCATTCTATATTCATAATATTTTTTATCATAGCTTTAAAGGCTTTACATATAATCTCACTTTTGAAAAATCATTGTTACAGAGAATTAGGATAGTGCATTAAGTAATGAACTGAGCATAACTCATGTAATATTTTTAAGCCTCCTTTGTAATCATTACTTCTAGTTAATTCTTCCAGATACCCAAAGCCATAAGAGTAAACACATACATAAAAAGGTATTTTTTAGCATAAATGAAAGTGAACTATTCTATGTAGAGTAAAATATTTGTTGGTGATAGTAATACATCAGTTAATTTGGTTATCATTTCTTGCTTAAAGAATAAAAGAGCTTTTATTTCTTGGTGAATTGAGATAAATATGTATGAACAGATGTGTACTGATTTAATTATAAAATGAGTTGGTTATTTGGCAGATCATTTATTGTTATTCATCCAATCTATGATTAAGTGGAATGTGTGTGAAAGTTAAAAAAAACTATTCTAGTTCTATTTTTAGATGATTTGTTGGCATTTTATTTTTAATAATATAAACACCTCAAGGAGGGCAAAGGGGTGTATGTATGCATATGTGTTATATATATTATATGTTTTGATTGTTCTCTTATTACAAGTACTGAATATCATAGACTCAAAATAGTCCATTTCTGTCCACTAAAATATGGACTTAATATCAAATTTATTAAATAATTACCTAGTATATTATGAACATTTCATAATATTACTTTTTTTGAGGTAACATTGGATTACAAAGCTGTATGTGGTCCAGAGACACATTATCATGACATTTAAGTGTGGAGAAGTATAAGCAAAAATAACTATTTATTCATATCATTAAATATCACCATCTTTATTATAGATTAGGAAATCCTATGCATGATAACAAATCAGATGCCATTTGTGTTTTATGAGTAGTCAGTTTAATCTAATGGATTAGGAATAATTTGCCTGTTGTAAGCTGGCTTTATCTCTCATGTATAAACAGAATCTTAATTTTAAATTAGAACAAGTTTGGGTGATTAGTTGTTTTTGTTTTTTTTTTTAAGCAAAGTTAAATAATAAGCATTTTGAAATGCTTATTATTAAAATAATATTATGTTGTTAAAAAATAAAAGCAACTTCATGGACAAAATAAAATGGGCTTTATGTGTATTTAAAGGCCCTATATTTTATTAATAAAAATGCCATTGTCACATTGTCAGAGTGTGACCTTTAATGGTATCCTCATGGAACTCTTTGAACATATCAAATTTAGTATCCCCCGGGTGTTAAGAGTTCAAAATTACAACTTGCTCAGCAAATGTGAAAATAATATTTCTTGGTGTACATTAATTTGCACTTTTAAGTATTTTTTTTGTTAATATCGAATTAAAATGTTCATATATAGTCAATTATAGTCACAATAATATTAAAGGAAGCACTGAGTACTTGACAGCTGGTGAATTATGAAACCACTTTTTCATAATTAAGTCACTGTCATTGTACGTATAAAATATTCAAATTGATCTACAGGTCCTGCTTTGTGCAAGATTACGATGGAGTATTATCAGAGCTTAGAATTTTATCATTTCCTGTACAGAAATATTATTGAGCCAACAATATATTATTTGCCAGTTATGTTGAGAATATTATTTTAGAAATAGGAAAAGACCGCTAAAAGAGAACAGTTGTCACTATTTAAATGAAATAATAAAGGAGCCACATACAGATTTTACAGTCCAGCAAAGCCATATTTTCAGCAGATATGAAATGACAGTGAAAAATGTTTGTGAAATTTTGAGGCAAATGAACTGTTAGTGACAAATTTAGCTTTTTAGACCAAGTTTCCTGTAAGAAAAAGTTTTGATGTTGTTTTGAAGGAAGACTGTGAATTGACCCGGAGAGCAGATCAAGCAAGCAGAAAGACTCAGATGTGCCTTGTGCAAGGAGAGCAGACATGTTTGTCTGGCTAGTACAAAGGTTGTGCTGTCAACAAAGAATACCCTCGATCCTCTGGTTTTATCTTTAAATTTATAATAAGAGGCTACTTAGAATAATAAAGAAACAGACATGAATCAAAATCCTGTCTCCATTCACTCAGGCAGATTGCTTTCTGAGCTCCAGTTATGAATAAGAATGCTAATCTCATGGTGTGGTTATGAGGCTTAAAGGTGCTAATCTATCTACAATACTTAGCAAATATCGAGCTCTAAACAAATATTAGCCCTTTTGCCATTACAGGTTTAATACAACACTGTGCCATGTGACCAGGGAATTTAAGCCTCATTGTCACCATTTTAAGATTAAATACATTACACAGTCAAAAGTTGAATGTACATTGACATCACCTTTATTTGGGGTACTCAGGGTTGTCTTTGAACATGTTTTCTGCTATTGCTCAGGTGGTTTAAGAAGGATCAGAAATAGTTCAAGAGCCCAGTAGGGCCTTTGACCTGCCTCACTCCTTAGCACCATGTACTGTGCCAAATGGATACAGTCATGGGATCCTTGAGAAACTGTTACAACATAGAAGTTCTAAGCTAGAGGCTGATTTACCAAGAAGCTAAAGAGCTTAAGCCTCAGAGGCTCCTCAAGTTACATAATCTTCTTCATAAAACCTGATCTACTCTGACTGGACTGTCTAGTTAAGGAAAAAGATTTCAATATAATTTTATTTGTTTTTTTTTTAAGATTTATTTATTTATATAAGCACTGGGTACAGTCAGAAGCACAGGAGGGTGAGAGAATTCACCAGAGCCAGAGCAGGGAGCAGAGCAAGCAGAAGGACCGAAGTACACTGCTGAGGGGAGCAGCGGGCGGCAGGAGAGGTCTGCGCGCCATGCGGGACCCTCCTCTGGGGGCTGGGGAGCAGCCGGGGATCGAACTGGCACTGCAGAGGCCGCGGGCAGCTTTGCAACCCAGCGCTCAACCGCTGCGCCACCAGGGAGGCCCTCAATATAATTTAAAAGAATAAGGTGGTCAATCCCAGCAAAAGGAAATTTTGCTTATATTGACCAAATAATGATTTGTTAGTAATCCTTCTTCACAGAGGCTCATATGCTTTGACCACAAACTAGCCCCTGCTATCAAGGAAAGTTCTCTCTTGTCAAATGTCAGCCACAGAACTAACCATGTGAAGAAGTGAGAAAGGGGATTGCTGACAATTGTATTGTAGCATTGTATTGCTCATGTATTTAATCACTCACATTTTTTTGATGGGTAGGAGAAAGGGATAGATTGGAATCAGTAGTGTATTGATCTGACTCAGAATGTGCCATGTAAGTTAGGCACTAAATATACATATATAGTGCCTGACATATATAATATATAAATTTATATATATATAATCACATTTTTATTTTCATATTAGTAATGTTTAACTTGAGGCTTGAGAGAAATCAGTTCTTTTTTACATAGCTAGCAGAGCCAGATTTCTAACACAGGTCATCTTCTAGTCCAAATCCAGGTATTTCAACTTTCCTATTGTCCTCAAGCTTACCTGTCGAAAACCATCACCCATTAGGAGCCAGAGGACATTAACCTACAATATACCTAATGATTTTGATAGCTACTTAGTAAACTTTTCTTTCTAGTTTCATTCACTTATCATGTTAAGCACCTGCTGTGGGTCAGTCATTGTGTTGCCTATAATGCGCTGCCTTCTGCTTAGTCATTGCTTCCTCAATATTGTAAATACCAGGACATTCTCCAGATAGGTAGGTAGGAAAGTATGTAGATGTATTGCTCAAATGAAAGTTTACAGCATTACTATGGTTATTATCTGTTTTTATTTTAATAGGGTCCTCAGATGTCCTTTTAAAATTCACATTGTTCCTTTAAAATTTGGTTATTTAATCACCTAAATGAAATACAATATATGATTTGAAGTTCAACTTCAAAATGTTTATATTCTCAAAACCTATAAATAAGGTTATATTTTAAAATGGGTAATTTATCTCTCAAACTTTGAAGTTATCTTTTCACATTAAAGATCTTTTCTTTTTTCGGATGATTTTATTCCACTTCCATAAACATTGACCAATTTTTGAAAAATATAATTGCAATATTGCAAGAGCACAAGGGAACCACACTGTGTATCAGGTGACGGACAGCATGATTTCAAATTAAATATGTAAATTTGTGGACTGTCGCCAAGACTAAACTAAAAGTCAAGTGACCACTGGAGAGTTTAACATATGTTAATTGTGACGTTCCCCACTGCATAAATGCATTCACTGACACACTAGTCCAAGTCATTCCTAGAAACTTACAATAGTCAAACGGTATTAGGGACATTTTAAATACATTTTAAATCAAATATGTGTGTGTGTGTGTGTGTGCGCGCCTGCAGATGAAACCAGTATTTAGAATGGGACATCATAGAAAAATTCATGTATGTCATATGTGTGTCAGATATCATGTATATCATATATATGATATATATATATCATAAATTGATAAACAGTCTGGTGAATGCTCTGTAAGAGCATTTGGATAAACAGTAGATGAGAACTGACTTCAAGTAGTGAAATGGGAAAGCCTTTTAGTTGATCCTCTTTTAGTCACTAGAATTGAGCAGTGTAACCAAATCTTTTTTTTTAATGTAATAAATGTTATTTTTTTCCATGGGTGCTTACTGAAAGTGTGTACATCTTAAACTATGCCTCTGATTTATATGCAGTGTCCACAAGGATTCTGGGTCTCAAGTATCCAATTATGTATCAAAGAAAAACTTTTTGATTATAACATGGCCTTGGTACTTGATTGACTACCACATTAGGAATTTTTTTTAAAGATTTATTTATGCATACAAGAACTGGGGTATAGGTCAGAGGTGTGGAGGGTGAGAGGACCCACCAGAGACAGAGTGGGGAGCAGAACAGGCAGATTAAAGTACACTGCTGAGGGGGGCAGCAGGAGAAGTCTGCTGTGCCATGTGGGTTGCTCCTTGGCCGGCCGGGGATGGAATTTGTGCTGCAGTGGCTGTGGATATCTTCAAAGGTTTCATCTTAACCCCTTGTGCCACAAGGGAGGTCCCACATTAGAAATTTTATGAATGATTCAAGAATAAAGTCCTTGTTATTTTATGGGTGAAATTGTATTTAATGTAACTGCTGCAATAATAAAGGTGCTTAGTTGAACTGATGGCATCTTATAAACAGTCCACTAAACATACTGCAAATGATACTAGATTTGGAAGCTAAAATGGTATGGAGAATACACTTACAGCTGCTATCATTTCCTCTACATTGAGATTTGTTGATGAAAAGTTTTACATAATCCTTGCTTTTAAGAAATACTCTTCATCACTTCTATTCCCAAGTTACCTAGTTCTTGCTGATCACAGCATAAACAAAATTAACCTTTACTGCATTTTAAATTGCCTGAAACCATTGAGTTGAATTAGGTGTTCATCTAGAAAGATAAGTGAGTCTCCTTTGGGATGTGTTTGTTTATAAATTGGTCAAACTAAGCTAACAGCATGAGTACCTGAAATGTTCTTTTCACATGGAAACCATTTGATGTAAATACAATCCTGGAGAGTGTGATTATAAACAAATTGACAGTCTCATGAATCTTCTGCAAGGCATTTATTTTGGAGAAACTCATAATTGTTGTTCCATTATGTTTGCCAGATTCTACTTTTTAAAAATTTTAGTAACCTCTCCTTCTCTTTCCTTCTTTGTCACTACAGATCCACATCCAGAGAACTGAAGGATGTGACCATATGACCTGCTCACAATGTAACACTAATTTTTGTTATCGATGTGGGGAGAGATACCGCCAGCTCCGATTCTTTGGAGACCACACATCAAACCTCAGTATATTTGGATGCAAATATCGCTACCTCCCAGAGAGACCTCATCTAAGGAGATTAGTGCGAGGGTCTGTCTGTGGTGAGTATTTGCTATGACTTACAGGAAATCTTCTTGGGAAGTGAACAGAACTTAGAAATGTAATAGCCATGATAATTCTAAACACCTGCCAGGTATTCTAATGGAGCCTTTATTCCAAAACAAGAGCAACATATTCTCTGTCCCTTTGAGTTTAAACCTAAAAACTTTTAGTTTGTTAGCAGGACATTACTTATATAAACAAGCAGATTTTCTTCAAAAAGCAAATAATTAATTATACTACAGAAATATGAAATCTTTATAGTCTTTTAAATTTTGAAATTACATTTTAAGCAATGTGACAAAATGGACAATATCATTTATTTTTGTACTGATAATTCCTACCAGTGGGTCTTGCATATAAATTCCCTTCATTCATAGAGGATATGCAGCACCATAAAATAAATCAAAATGTTCCAGAACCCATTAATGGAGTACCCTTCACATCTCTATAGTTGATAAATTATTGTATATATTTTTGTATCATGTTAATAGTTAATATTTGTCATTAATAGTTAAGGAAATAGCATCAAATGCGCTCATTGTGTGCAGACACTAGCTTAAATATCCAAGTACAAATGCTTCAATGAATTGCCTTTTTTACCCTCCCTTCATCCCTAACAACATGCTGTATATATGCAGATATGCAAACAAATTCCTGCTCTGGCCTAAAGCCACCAAATTAGTGTGATGAAGTGTCTCCTGACCTAATATTTCTTCCTACAGTAGCTCCCTATTCCTCTGGAATGTACCACTGTGAGATTTCTTCCTCTCTTTCATCATGCAGGCAGAAAATAACTTCCCTTATTTAAAAATGACTAAACAAAAATTAAAAGGAAATCAAATGGTCAAATCAAAGATTATTAAAAAATAAAAATGCAGAACTATAGTATTTCTTTTTCTGGCAGTCTTTCTCCTATATATGGAGTGCTTTTTAACGTCTATAAATCTTTTTTTTTTCCTATTCTCTCTCTCTCTTTTTTTAAAGATTTATTTATTTATTTATACAAGCACTGGGTACAGTCAGAAGCGCAGGAGGGTGAGAGAATTCACCAGAGCAAGAGCGGGGAGCAGAACAGGCAGACTGAAAAAATACACTGCTGAGGGGGGCAGCGGGCGTGGCAGGAGAGGTCTGCAGAACCGGCGCTGCAGAGGCTGTGGGCAGCTTCGCAGCCCAGTGCTCAACCACTGCACCACCAGGGGAGGACCTACTTTTCTCTCTTTGGGTCTCTCTCACCTTATTACTGCTGTAAATCACATCCCTTCACCAGCAACATATGCTGGCTGGCTGATCAAAATGAAGTTGGTGTTAATAATATATTTCTATCAGGTAAAAGGCAGGACATATATTTTAAAATTCACTGCAGTATCTGGAAATCAGTCCCATCATTTCTAAAACCTTATAATATCTGAAAATATCCTTACATCATTAGTTAAACATAATTTTCCATAACTAATAGCATTCTGTATAGTCAAGATTGGGGTTAATGGTTTTTCAATGTTTTTCTGATCCTTAAAATGTATGTAATTATATAACCAGTGTTTACTTAGTTAAATATACTTTGGAGAGAGAGCTAAGGGGCTAAGCCATATTTATATCAATACTAACAATGAGAAAACCAATTGCAAATTAAGTTTTGAGCTATAAACTCTTTGTCAGTCTGTATATACAGAAAGCAACCTAAAAAGACAGCTCTTATTTTCTGCATTGTTAAGGTCATTTATTTCCATTTCATTGCCATTTTGTAGTAAGATGTTTTTCCATCTTTATTTTTTAATAATCTTTGATTTGACCATTTGATTTCCTTTTTGTTTTTGTTTAGTCATTCTTCAATAAGGGAAGTTATTTTCTGCCCTGTTTCACCAAATGTAATATTTTGGATGCATTCTCTTTGGGGCTCTCACTATTTATCTGGATGCCACCAGAACCTTCTTCATAAGTTATAAAATATAATATATATAAATGATATAAATATATAGTATATACATTATTATATTTGATATCATTTAATATTCTGTAGACTGGATAGCCTGTTGATATTGTCAGCAGGGAAATATTGTCTCTGTAGACTATTTTCTATTAAAACTTTATTGTCAGCTTTCTGTAAGTAGTTTTCTTTTTTGCCTTTTTCTACTTCATGCTTGTGCACATGCACATGTGTACTCATGATTGTGTCAGGACAAACATGACAAAGTACGGAGCAGGACAAGGGGTTACTCTGTAACTCACAAATTACCTTCTCCTTGCAATCTGAGAGAAAAGGTAGATTATAGCAAAGGCCTCCTGCCCTCTGTCCTTGTGTAATGTAACTCTCTTGCTCACTCAGATTGGGACTGTGGCCTCTAGATATCTGTGGTAAGAGTTGAAGAAAGATCCTGTTGTCCTGTCACAGCTGAAGGATGAAAAATACGGTCCCCCATCCGTGTGGCCAAGTGTCCAGCTGTAATTAGAGTCTTGCTCTTAGAGAATAAGAGAACAGATTTGGGAGTGATTAGCAGTCTCTGGCCTTGAGAGATCTCACTTGTTAGGGAGTAGGTAGGCATATTAGTTAATGGATGGTGTTGGGAATAGGAGTTACTAAGAAAAGATGTTTAATTCTCATTATTTATTGCAGTTATTCAGTATTTAAACAAAGCATATAATAGTAAAGAAAATAGAGATTTTTAACTGATTTCTAGATAAATAAAATCCATGGTTAGACTTTATTTTCTCCCTGTTTTTTTTTTTTTTTTTTTTTTATATAATTGCTTACTCCAGAGTACTGTTCTTAATGTAATTCGGGGAATGGTGTTCCCTGGTTTATTCTTAAACGGCTGTGTGATTCTACTGCTTAGTCCCTCACTTCATAAATGCTGTTGCTTATGTAGTTATAATATTGTATCACATTCTTTAAGATCAAGATTACTATATAATGATGAGATATTAACTACTAGCCTCCTTTTTTGTGTGTGCTAGTGTCTTTCAAAGTTAATGATATTCCAATTGTGAACTTCTACTTTGTTCACATATGACTGAAGTTTATCATTATCACTACTCAGTTATTCATTTAGAAGAAAAAATGCTGCTCGATAACATTTGACATCCTCCCAGTGCATCTTAAAAGTTTAAATTTGCTAAAATGATTCACTTGAATAACCTTGAACATGTTGTATGTTGTAGGTAATTTTCTCGTAACAGTAGTATTCAAATATCCCATTTATAGTTAAGTCTGTTAGGTGTTCATATTTTTGGTTTTCTTTCAACCTGCAAAGTAAATAAATTGCCTTTTCAGATTTGAACTTGGGCAGCTGACCTTGGTAGCTCCTTCTAGCTCTCCATTTTGTAAGCTAACTAAATTTTCTCCTGCCAATTCAAAATGTGTTGCTTCCTTCTTAATCTTTCAGAATCTTGAAAATTGAAAATGGAAGAGATGTAAGATAAAGTCACAAAGATGAAGGGTCCTGGTAGATAAAGAGAGCCAGTTGCTTTGGATATTTTTTGGTTGTAAAGGAGAAATGACTTATGAGCTGTTTGACTTAGATGTCCAGAACTTCAGGGTTATTACTAAATTTACATCTGTGTATGTGTTCTGTACCTGATACATTTCCTTAGAGTAATATAGCCTTAATTGGAAAATAGCAGAACACTGTTATTTTAGAAAAGCATTGCTGAAAATATTTGGGCAATGGTTTTAAGACTCTTTAAAATGGCTTATGTTTTGCCTTTTGTTTTCCAGCTGGAAAATTATTCGTTGCGCCTCTAATCCTGGTCTTGGGATTAGCACTAGGGGCCATAGCAGTTGTAATCGGTAAGAAACACTTAACATATCTGAGATTAGATTTCTCTGAGTGCCATAGAGAGAATGTAAGTGTAGTAATGTGAGTCAGCTATTAAGTGGACATGATTTCTTTTCCATGTTTAGAGAGGTAATCAGCATATGATATATAGATTCAGAGAAGCATGCTTCATACAGGATGTGTTTGTGTGACAAATATTGTACAATCTATAAATAGCTTGATTCAGGTGTCTTTTAAAGCATTTTGAGCCCCCTTTAACACCATGGTTAATACAACTAGTATTTCTGAGTTCAGACTGAAACATCAAAAACAAGAGACTGTTATACACCAATAATTATGTGTTTGATTTAGTCTAGTAAAAGGGTACCATGGGTTTAAAGAAATTATTTTCAGTTTTTATAGAATCATATACCCAACATATTAAGCATTGATAAATAGAAAATGTTTCACTCATTGTAGAATATGAACTACAAAAGAAAAAAACTGGCAGAGAATAGCAAAAAATATCCTAAGACTGTGAAAAAATGTACACTCCAGAGGGAGTGCTGGGAAGGAGGCGAGAAGAGGGGAGTGAAGGTGACAGGCATTGGTGTGGAGCTATGGTAGAGGGTGAGTGAAGTTGTGCACATATAAAGGGGTGAAGTTGTACTCCCAAAAGTATATAATTATGATTGGCAAGTCAATAAAATTAAAAAAAAATGCATCAGTGATTTGTACAGATGTATTCATACAAGTATCAAAATACAAATTTTAAAAGCTCTGATTCTTGTGCTCTAGTATGCTTTAGAATAACCTAGAGAGCTGGTTAAAATGCAGATTGTGGGTTCCTACCCACAATTTCTGGGCCCATAGATCTGTAGTTCTGAAAAAGTTCCCAGGTGATACTGATGTTGCTTGAGGGACTGTACCTTGAGAACCATTGCCTTAGAAAATTGTAAACTAAAGGCTGTTGGGAAAGACTGCTTTCACAATTGTTCCATGTAATAGATGGGATTTCTTTTTTATTTCTAAATAAAATGGCATTTCATATGTGAAGTTCTACTGAGCAAAAGCAATTTGCATATGTAGAACAGATAAACTTATAAAGTAAAAGACATTTAATGATTTGGACATTATAATATAGGTATACGGTTAACTGCATTTTACAGTTGAAAAAATTAAGACTTATTAGGACCTCAGAAGTGGTAGAAATGGGAATCAAACCTGACATTTGGCTTTGCAGCCCATGTTTTTAAGTAATAGGCTATACTGCCTGAACTTAGATGGGTATAGTGTGCAAATGATAAGGGATAATAATGAAGGCTTAAAGGCCAGGCTTAACATATTTATAAAAACCATTGCTATGGATTCACTCATGTAGATTATAGAGAAACAAAATAAAGGAACAGATAAAACTAAACCAAAACAAACCTTAGATATATGACTGCAGAACTGAGAGTACTAAAGGGCAGGGATTTGAGAACAAAGGGGTAAAGGACTGGTAGCCTATGGTGGGGGGATTATGGGCGCCTTGGTGGTAGGTGTGGTGTGGTGACAGACAACTGAAAAGGAGTGAGCCTTTATTTCTAAATCATATAGTGCTGTAAACCAATGTTACCACAATGGAAAAGGGGAAAGAAGCTAATAAAAAATAGAAGAGAATAAAATGCTGTAGAAATAAATATATTTCATACATAGAAATCACCCCTCTCCTTGTGCACTTATTGCCAAGTAGTAGATTATTTGTAAGTGGTTTGGGAAATGGAAATTTTTATTTATAAAACTAAATGTCTCTCCTACTAATAACTTTTAATTTTTTTTTTAATTCTCAGGTTTATTTGTATTTCCTATCTATTGCCTTTGTAAAAAACAGAGAAAACGATCACGGACAGGAATGCACTGGTGAAATGCAAATAATTTCATCCAACTAAGCTTTTCCAGGTAGGAGCTATACAGAATGGTACACCCATCTGAGAGTCATGTCTTGAAAAACACTGAGAGGAACCTTCTGCCATCTCGTCTCCCTGTGGCTCTCTGCCAGCCACAATGCCTAGAGCTTCGGTGCACTCCCAATATGGTGTCCTGTCCTTTCCTTAAACAGATTGCTGCTTTTCAAAATGGTCACTTTCACAGACTATATACAGCGGTATCATAACTCTGACCTTCTTAATGGTTCTTGGAAGAAAATATTTTAATTAAGAACCAGTTATCCTCAGATTTGTCTGAGCATGCCTCTCCTGAGCATTGCTTGGATGTCTTCATACCTACACCTCCCTCTAAGCCATCTTCTGAAACTTGGTGTGAATAGCTCAAGTGCCATCTGTACCAAAAGCAAAGCCACTTTTCAGAAGATAAAGACTCACCATGTGCACCTGTTTTCATCTGTAGCCTAAGAAGTATAACCCCCTACATCCTTCAGATGTTATAATTGTTACAAATGCCCAAAAGGATCTAATGAAACTAAATTAATGGGAAGAATCATGAGTTTTTGAAGTGTATATGTGTAAGGGTGTGAATGTGTGTATATAAATATCTGTATTGAAATCAGCCCAATAACCTTGTACTTGTCAAGTTCTGTGCCTCTATATTATCTTTCCACATTTTCATGGACATATTTAAAGATGATGGTTCCTTTGTGGGCATAATTTGGTAATGTACTGAATTAAAATCAATGTAGACAACAGGCAATTTTGATGTTTACCCTTTCTATTTCTTTCTCTCTCTCTGTCTCTGTCACACACACACAGAAACTTGTGCATTGTCACCTCAAGGATGATCAAACTTTGTAACTGACAAAACTGAGAGGATGCTTTCAGGAAATTCTCAAGACCTAAATGTTCTTTCCCCCCCACCAAATTTCCTGTATTTTAGCATACATGTTTTACTATTTGAATAAATCCTTCAGACTGGATTAGTTAATTTAAATAACAATTTGCCATAGAGAGTATGCTTGAATTAAGACTTTAAATAATCTTTACTCTGCATTTTTTTTCACCGTTTTAGAACTACAGGTAATTATACTCTAGGTCAAGGTATGATGTTATTTAATACCCAGCCCTCTTATTTCTCTTTTTTCTTTCTTCCTCATTTTTATTTTTCATAAAAACAAATATCAGTTTTGAAGGATTTTTCTTATGTTTCTATTCAAATCAAATAATGTTGATATCTTCCAATGGGTGGGCTAATTTGAAAACAAAGCTTTTGTTTTCATGGGTTTATCTACAGCATAAACTGCTTTTGAAAAAGGAAACAAAAGAAAAATGAAGGAAATTTTACCAAGGAAAGTTTTACCAAACTGGCAAATCTTTAAAAATAAGAAAGGGGCATGATAACTAAATTATGTTATTCCTCTGTTTCATCATGACGGTTCATCAGCAGAAAGCAAGTGACGACACCCCTAAGAAAATGTAGTTTCCAATTGTCTCCAAATCCTTAAAACTAGTTTTCTGTCATATATGTAGCATGTATGTGTCTGCAGCCTTGTCTGACTTGAAATAGATTATGACAAAACATGCATAAACATGGATAGTTTGTCTTCGTTGGGCGCTAGAATATAAGAACTTTAATCATTTTTGTTTGATCTAAAAAGTCCATGACAGTGAAGTTTGCTTGCAGGATAACAAACCAACACACTTCCATTATTTCCGAATAACACTCAGAATCAATACACTATAGTTTCTAGGCTGGCCTGTTTCCAATTGGAGGAGAGTGTGTTGTTTATAGTTCTGGAATGATATAAGGAAAAGTGATGCTCTAGTTCACAACTTCATCTTTCCATTTATCCATCTTTCCATTTGACAAATATTTATTGAGTGCCTGCTCTATATACTCTAGTACTAAAACTAAAAGAATAAGATTTTCTAACTTAAGTCCATGTATTTCTGCCATGAAAGTTCTTAATATTTGTAAAGTTGTCTTTCTCTGACTTAGGTATTAGTTCAACAATATTTGAATATGATGAATATTAAATCTAGTAGATATGTTTGTATATGATACATGTATGTATATACATATCTATACAAAAATATTTCAGTAGCTGCATATGCATTCATATGCCACATATAAATAAACCAAGTAGCTAAATAATATACTCTCTGGTCTTAGAGAACCTATTTTCTTAGGTTATTGTATCTGGTGTCTTTGGCTGACTCAGGGATTTTTATTCCTTTCTTTGAATAACTTATCTTTTGGAGATATTTTTATATTATTTGGAAATGTTCCAATTTTCCACTTAGAAAGTAGTGTCTGTTATCAGTGAAGGCTGTTTTCATCGGTGCTCGAGATAGCGTACACAATGTTGCACAGAATTTTCATTTTTCTATTGCATAGATATTTTTAAATTAACATTTGTATTTTTCTCTCTATTGGTATATGTTAGCCCTTTCCATACTAATGACTAAGAGTAATTATTTGTGAATTTTTTGTGTCAAGATCTTAAAAAACAGGAGACAATGAAAAGGGTCATTTACATGTTAGTGCCAACAATGAAGGTAAAACAGTAGTATTCCAACTTTTGGAATAAATCTAAACAACTGCTTTAGAAGGATAAGCATGAACATAAAATACTTATCTTTCTATCCAAAGCCTGTCATTTTTATATGTTTTTTCCATAAATTTAATATATACTTTAACAAAAAAATCAAACCATATAAAATTATAAAATGCAAATTCCTTTGCTTACCCTACCCCTTATTTTCTAGGGGTAACCACTGTTAATGGTTTCATGTCTTTGCAGACACTTTGTACAAGTATACAGATACGTGTGTGTGTCTGTGTCTATGAGTATTAGTTTTATACAAATACAATAATAATATTCTGACTGTCCTGTAACTATATTTTTTATTTGTAGACACCTTCCCACAGGAATTTAAATAAATTTACCTCATTCTTTTGTAGATAGTTATAGATTCCATTGTGGGGCTATACTTCAGTTAGCCCCGTATTGAATGACTATTGAGATTATTTTCACTTCACTATTACAAAACATCGCTGAAGATCCTTCGCATGTATTTTGACACTTTATGTGAACATTTCCATAACTTTTTATATTTGGCTTTTATAAGATATTTGTAATAAAACATTGATGCATTTTCAGTGAATGAGTTTCATAGAAATCATGTACTTGAGACCCTTTTTTGGAGTCAAAAAGATTATATAAAAATAGCATAGTTTTTAAAGAAAGACATCTTTTGCAACATAGCTCCTCCTCTCCCTGCTTAATTAAATACCTTGCCAAAAATTATGAAAGAAAATTCATCATATTCCTTTAAAAGTAGAATACTGAGATGTCTATAAGTTATGTGAGAAGGATGCATTGATATTTGGACTGCCTTGTTTTAAAACTTGAGGATTTAAAAAAAATAGCCAAATTGATGTTGGTCACATTTTTAAAAAATACTATCCATGTTCATGCATGTCGTTCCACAAAAGAACTTAATTATGCTGTTGTGAAAAGTAGGAAGCACTGTGTTGGCAACTATGAATGACCACAGTTATCCATAGAAAACGTAACTAGACTGTTTGTAAGATCTGATTGTTTGCAGAAATGCTTGTACATTGGGTTAACATGAAACAGTCATTTTACAATGAATCCTAGCAGTGCCGTAGGATATTCTGTATATAGAGTTTAAAAAAAAAAAAAAAAAAAAAAAAAAAAAGGTCATCAAGCCTTCTGTTACAAGCAACATCCTGTTGCCACCACTTTGATTTTCTGATAGGTGTGTTATTCTATCCGAAAGATAGAACAGGAAAACAATCAAAGATAATTAAACACCAGTCAGGTTACAACCTGATACTTTTAATTGTATTTTCTCTGCTTGGAATCAGGATTCATGGGTGCCTATCAGGACTTTCCCTCTCCTGTGCCACTCACTGTCTCCTGAATCCCAGATGAGCCTTCATCTTCTAATCCTTCCACCCAAACAGATTGCATGGCCCACGGCTCCCTCCCATAAAATGCGTATAAACCAACCATAATCTCTTCTGCTCCCTGGCAGCCCTCACCACCTCATTTTAATCCATTCCTCTGATGCTCTAACTTCTCAGCAGAGGGTGAGAGACAGAAGGGAGTGAAAAACTCACCATGGCACGAACAAAGCATCATCATTCCCTTCTGACCTTTGACAAATTAGAGTAAACTTGCCAAAAAAATTCATCCAACTTCTCATGAAATAAATGCGATTAATTGTTTTCAACATCTGACTTTTTAGGTCACCTGTTAAAATTTATAATGATAAAAAAGTTAGTGTTCTGAATAACATGAACTCATACACTTCCTTACGTAACAAAAATTAAAAATTCATGCCAAAATCCATTTTAGATTTTAATTTATAAGCAAATTGTACATATGCCTTCATGTGAGACTTCACATTGGGTTTTATGTATATCTTTTCATAAATGTAGCTGATACCTATCCCAACTATGAGAGTAATTTTTCCTGTGGTCAACTTTATTGTTTTGTGTAAATATAGCCTTAAAACTCAATAATGCACTTTAAAATACTTGTGCCATAAAGTAATTTGACAGTTAAAGCAACTGATACCTATATATATGTACATGTCATATACATGATAGGAGGAAAACAGTGTTAGCAAACATGTCACCTCTTTAAATTTGGGAGGAGGAATTCAATGCTGAAAATTTAAAATAAGTAAAACACACCTGAAAAATGCAAGTTTTTGAAATTATAATAATCTTACAAATTAGTATCTGGAACTCAAACATAGCAAGCAATCAATAAAATTTAGCTAATAGCCTTGTTTAGAATATTTGTTTATGAAATTAAGTTCATTTCTACTGCAAGTTGGAACTGCATTTTCATAACTGATTGTAACTATAAAATAAAAACCACTGACTAGAAATAGAGTATATCAAAACTATCGCCAATAGCCATTTGAACATACTTTGTTTTTAAAATTATTTTAATTATGACACTTCTCTTCTGGAAAGTAAATTCCAAAATCCCAATTTTATTGTGTATGTCTATAATTATTACTCTTATAAAATGGAAATAATTTTATAGTCACATTAATAGATATATTCTGAGTAAAGTGTTCCAAAATTTGGGAAGTAATTAAGATTATGAAATGTTACATTTTGGATGAAACTCATGATGCCAATCTTTAAAAGAGACATTCTGATTTAAGGCTAAAACTAATATTCATTTCATAACCAACTATTGTGTGGGTGTTCTATTGTGCATCACTCTTGCAAGGCTGAAGCTTTAGTGGCTTTATCCAAATCCAAAGAGTAAAGAGGCAGGTCTATTTGGAGCATTAGCTGAAACTTTCTATGCCACAGACCGTGTAGATCTCCATAGATAGTGCTAATTTTAGAAGCATGTAGCTATGCATATTACAAAGTACATTCTTTTTTGGCTAAAGAAGTGACTGTTTTGGGAACAACAATGTGAATTTAAATGGCAATAAGTCTTTTTTTAAAAAAAAATTCATAAAGAATTGTCACTGCCCTTTTTTTGTCATTTCCACTTAGCTTGTAAACAACTGCATTAGTATAGTTATCTCTGCATCACTTAGATTATGCAAACTTATTAGCATAGAAAATAGCATTTTTTTGGTTTTTGGGTCTTACACATTTTTGTGACTCTGTTCCATCATAAAGAGAGTCCGTGTTTGTGAAATGATGCTTCAAATCTTGTTCCTGTTTTCTTTTAGATTACCTGACTATCTTGTTTTTTCCTCTGCAGTTCCTTTCCCATCTTGGTCAAGTTTGGGAGAAATTGTATCTCACCATTAACTTCTTTAACTCTAATGAAATTCAAACAGTGAAAGGATTCCATTAATTGGCTTTGATAGCGAACATAATTATCTTGATTTATTTTATCTGTAAATTAAGACATATCAGGAGTTCCTGGAACACTGTTTTCCCCTTCTTGATAGGAGTTAGAGACCACTGCCCAGCCCTATGACAGGAAGTCAAAAGAATGAGAAGATATCACTGGATCAGAAAACCTAATAATGCTCTAAGACTAAGCTTCAAAAATGCTTCATGCATATTGTAAGGTCAATGTAGTATTTGCATGTTAGTTGACAAAAAAGCATGTGTGGGTTATTCATCCAGCCTGATCCTAAGCCATTCACAATACATCCAAAGTAGCTAAGTATATGGTATATGATCTTTGTTTCAGCAAAAAGTCCTACAGCTTGATCTTGCAGCTACATTTCTATAATGTAGCATTTATATATACAACTCACCCATAAATTCATGCTCTGTGAACATTTTTAGACTTTGATTATCTAAAGTAGATCACATCAAATGTAACTGATATAGCCCTATTCTAGAGAAATCATTTGTCATTTGCAAATGTTCAACTTTTTCACTAAAATGATTTAGATATAAGCCACATTCAAGATAAACTTAATATAGGTTTAGTACATGACTTGGAAAAGTTCAACAAAGGTAAACTTTTTTTTTTGAAGTGAAGAACAACAAAGGTAAACTTTTAACACCCAAATTAACGAACCCCAGAAATTGCTGAAGAATTGTTAAAGAACCCCAGAAATTGCTGAAATAATACTATTTCAGTTTCTTCATTGTAACTGAAAAGTCATTGGTTCCTTGCAAAGTTGTTAGGTGTTCTCCATGTCCCAGCAAGTCAAATTACTATTTGAGTAATAATCCAGTCAAATTCTTGAAAACGACATAGACTATTAATGTATTAATTGCTCTATGTCCAAATATACTTTTATTGCTTCTTTCAAGTAAATACTACTTAAATAATTGATATAAATATTTGAAATTTTTCAGTTTACAGAAAATTAGCATATTTTATGTTCCTTTATAAAGAACTCTATATGAAGTATCAACCTACTTCAAACCCTTTTCTAAAACTTTCCTATGGCAATAGCTTTATTTTCTCATTTGATCACTTTCATCATAATTCAAACTTTGTAGATAGCAATGTAAACAATAGAGCAACTTTACATTTCATATGAAACCTAGAACATCAAGTATACACACGTGTACATATAAAACCATGTAACCATTTTCTTTAAGGGTGATCTGTTACAGAGTTTTCATGTGAAAATCGCCATTCTTACTGCTTATGAAAGCAATTAAATTACGTTCTGAGAGATCACAGTTTTATGTTGATGGAACACAAAAACAGTGGCGTTAAAAAGTTAACACATTATTTATTAAGCCATAAAAGTTAGTTTTATTTCTATTTTGTACAAAATTGATTATAACTTTCATGAAACAAATATATTGATACCTATATGTATCCGTTGCAAAACGATGGAAAATAAGATAATTCATAACTTTTTTCCACAAAGAATGTGAACTCCCTAAAAGAAAAACATTTGGGTGTTTAATCTGTGTGACTCTAGATTCCGAAGTTGCCATTTGAAGGAATAATTGTCATCTCCTATTTGCATTACCAGAATATATCCCATTGAATTATGTCCTCATGCTCAATAGCAAATGAATAAATTTCTTCATTTCAAGATAAATGACTTTTCACTAATATTTCATACCACATCTTGTCCATTGTTTCATTATATTGCCTACTTTACATTTCCTATAAAATGTGTAGTCATTTTCCAAATAATTATAATATTTTTCATGTTTAAATGAGTCTCATGGGAAGATATTTTCTTTCCTTTTTCAATGATATTGAAAAATATTTATGTAATTTTATTTTTTAAATGTTTCTAACTTTTCACTAGTCATACTATTAGTTGATATCCATAAGACTATGTGAAGAAAACAATTTTGAATATATTTTAAAAAGAAATAGGTAGCTAGAAAATAAAATAGACAATATTGTAAATTCCCTGAGAAAATTAGAAAGTAAAAAAATTCCATTGAGATGAAAATGTTGGAAAATAAAGTGTATTTAAGATCTTACTCTTTTTTGTTAGAATAATTAACTTACTTCCAAGTGACTATCTCATATTCTTGGTCCCATGTTTTGTGCTTTTAGTGTAGCATTTAGCTTTCTTCACCATTTTAGTGTTTATACATTAATTACTGAAAAGAAAGGGAGAAATTGGTGAATAAAAGTCAGGGAAATTGGGTTATTCCTATTTTCCAATAGCACTAATGTATAGTCCCTTCAACCTTCCATATGGTGCTTTGTGTGATGAGAGTATATAACATTTATATATGTTATTAGTGCCTTATTTTTTTCACTTGACTTTATTTCTTATCTAAAGAGCCATATATTTTTTGTGAATGTTCCTTGGCCCCTCTATTTAAAGTATTGATGAGATAGCATCATTAGGGATGTATATAGGCTGCATTTGCTACTTAATCCACTGTATTATCGCTATAGCAGGTTGGCCAATATATTTTTTAATTTTATGTTCATTTTTAAGCTGAAGTAGAAAAGGTATTAAACACCAGAAATTGAAGCCATTATAATTGAAATGTATTTTGAAATCACACACACAAAAAAATGCTGATCATTAAAGTTGGAATGGCTATTATAATCGATAGCTCCAATTAGGAAAAAATGCTTTTAAAACAAACAGCTTTAAAATTGAAAGCAATTTTATGGCATTTAGGAATTTGACCAATTTCCTACAATTTATCTTTGGCAATATTTTATCTGTAATCTGCTTCCACACAGATGCTGAAGAACCATGTGCTGGCTACTTGTATGTAGTTCTTCACTCACAGTAGATTACACTGACATCAAGCCATTTTGTACTATATCTTATTTTGCTCTTCTTGTTCGGCACCTTTTATTTTCAGCTTTATATACAAAGTTCGGTTTGTTGTATCCTTTTATGTATCATAGTATATAATTCAACTTTTCTTGATGAATGTTGATGAATAGTTAAAATAAATCATGTGCTTAGAAAAGACGACATAGGTTGTTTATGCAAATATGTGTAAATATTTGACAAATTAAAAAAAGGAGTAGAAGAATCTTCCTGCCAACAGATATGTCCTGCTGGACAGGACTTGGAAATTAACAGATTTTTTTTTAAGCAGTGAAATTTAAAAATCTATTACCTCAAGACTTTTCAGTGGGTATGTGCCCATTACTCCTCCTTCCTATTATACAGTTTGATTTGCTGCTGGCGGTAAAAACAACCCAAGTGTCAGATCACACAAATTTTAGAGGCAAGTCTTACAAAAGATGGATACCATGTGATATTTCGGAGTCTAATTTTGGACTTTCAGTAATGTCCCTATAACCTTTTGTTGTGGAGGGGCTTTCTTTTATATTGTTTTGGTTGTTTTAGAGTGGCAGGGCAGTCTTAATTATGAGATGCGATCTGATGGAAGGATAAAGCATTTCCTCTACTTGGATGGAAAGTGTAATGGTAAGCACCTATTTTGACTGTGGCTGTGTGAGCTGTTGTATGGATTACTGTGGAGTGCTGTTTACTCGCAGGATGTGTGCAATAATACATCATGCAACATCTGCTAGCAATGCCTAATAAATGTTTATAAAAGAGAAGGCTCTTGTCTTTTTTTCCAGTTGATGGGGAAAAGGAGTCAACTGTATGCCAAAACACAGAATGGCACTTTTAGTGGTGACCTTAATGTGGTAAATGCAGGTGTTGATATGTTAGGATACACACATGAAACTTATACATTGTTATCCAATGTTACTTCAATTAAGAAAATTAAAAGGTAAAATTTGCCCATGCCAAAATTAGACTTACGTAAGTTTGAGAAGAGTTATTAAAGTGGTTTCTTCACTAGATTCTGTGGATGAAGCAAGAATGAATAGAAATTCATAGCTGTGCTTTTGGGCAGGTGGCATGTCTGAGGAAAGAATATAGACTAGCAAAGATCAATCCCAACACTGTACACACAGGGTGTGGTTGAAGCAAATACTGAAGAAGACAGAGTTTGGCTTAGGGTGGTGATTACCCTCTGGACAAAAGGGCCTGAACTAGATTGGGAAAGTCATTAAACCAGTAAAGCTAAATATATCATATCCTATAACCTGGCAGTTCTTTCCCTAGGTCTCTACCCAGCAAAATAAGTTCATTTGTTGACCAAAGAATATATATAAGAATTCCCATCAATAATAAAATATATGACTATAATGTGGTATATTTGTACAATGGAATATTATAAAGAAATAATTAAAAAATAATTAAAAAGAAACTACAGAGTAATGCATGCAAAAAAATATAGTTAAATTTTATATATAATGTTGAGCAAATGAAGCCAGAGACAAAAGAGTGTTTATTAAGGATAACATTTCTATCAATATAATGATCAAAAATGGACAAAACTGATCATGGTGATAGAAGTTACAATAGTGGTTACTTTTCTGGGGGGAGCTATTGATCAGAAAGGAGAATGGAGAAATACTATGGGGTGATAAAAATATGACATTACTTAATCTGAGTGTTACACAGTTTCTTTTAGGAGTTAGAAATTAAAATAACCAGACTGTTAAGAATGAAATTTATAATAGGGCAGGTTTTAACCCTCAGATTGCAATTGAGGTTGGTTTGTGAAGAAGTAAAGAGCACAACTCTGTCTAGGCTGTTATATCAAACCCCCCAACTCCTCTTCTTCCAGGTGCTATAACCTTTGGCAAATTACTTAACCTCTCTGTGGCTGTTTTCGCTCTGTAAAATGCAGATGGTAGTATATACCTCCAACTGTAGTTATGAGGATTAACTTAGTTTTAAAACATGGAAAACACTTTAAAAAATAACTTGTTCTTTCACAGAAAGGCTGATACTACATGATTTACTCAGAAGTGGAATATATAGAAACAAAACAAAGGAAAAGGCAAAACCAAACCAAACCCTAGAAATCTAACTGGAAAATTGAGGCTCCTGGAAGGCAGGGGGTGGGGGGAGTGCACAAAGAGGGAATGGGCCCCAATAGTATAGAGTAGCAGATCATGGGTGCCTTGTTGGTAGGTGTGGTTGATAATATACAACTTGAGAAGTGTGAGCTTACACCCCCTAAATCACATATAATAGTGTAAACCAACATTACCTCTATAAAAAATAATACATTTTATAAAAAGCACTTTGATCTTAATAAGCTTTCAATAAGTGTTAGCTGTTATTACTGTTTGTGACTTTCATTATGAATGTGTTGGCCAACACAAAATGATTCACTGATATAAATCTTAAGTACTGGAAAGTACTAGCTTAATACCGTTCCTAGACATTGTGTCAGGGATGTGAATATGAAGCATTACAAAAGGCAAATACTTGACATGCACATTTCTCAGCACATTGGTTAAATATAAAATTTTGCTCAGAGCCAATTATAACATGTTAGTTGGTATCTACGGTTTTGTCCCCTGAGTTCTGTTTCACTTGCCTAACATGTTTTCATTGAGGAATTGTCAGTGCAGACTGAGCAGTACCTCCAAACCCTCAAACCTGCATACTCTAAAGCAGTTCTACCATCCACCACATAAAGACAAAGCATGCACTTAGAGTGACATAATTTTAATAGAATAGTGTGCATAGAGAGAAGAGAAGAAAGGATATAGTTTCCCAGTAAAACAGCCAAAATTACCCATCCCTTCATGGGTAAACGCCCAGCCAAACAGCCCAAAGTGGGGTTGCTGATGCCCAAAAGCTTGCCATAAGTCTAAGGCACTTTCTGGCAGGGAAAAGTAAGGGGTACAAGGGGCCAGGCAAGTTTGGGATGAAAGAACAAATCCAGGTCTCCTACAAGTGTTTCTACATATCTCAACGCCATGCGTCTCCTTCCGCATCCCCAAGGTCACTGGTGCAAGTTCAAAGCCGAGGAGCAAGTGGACCTTCTTCACATGTCTCAGCTCCACATGTCTCCTCCCGTGTCTCGTCTTTCAAAGTCTCTTCTAGCTTCCCCTCACCACTCAGCCCCACCTCTCAGTAGGTGAGGTAGGGAACATGAGCCTCCACTTTTTATGGATATCACACGCTATAAAAGAACTGTCATCTTCTCATTTACTACCTATCAGTGAACCCGACTAGTTCAACTATAAAACCCGACTCAACTTAAGCCAGTTAAGTCTCTCCTTAAGGTTTTTGAACTTGAGACCAAATAAAACTTACTTCTTAATGGTGTAGCTGTGGAATATGAGGCATCTAGAGAGGATGGCCATATGACTGAAGTAATCATTAATTTACTGTCTCATAATTCTGGAGGCTAGAAGTTTGAAGTCAAGGTGTGGCTAGGGCTTTGCTTTCTCTGATGATAAGTCTAAAGGAGAATCCTTGCTTGCCTCTTCTAGTTTCTGGTGTTTGCTAGCAACGTTTGGCATCCCTTAGATGCCAGCTGAATCATCCCAGTTACACAGGTATCGATCTCTCATTGTATACCTTCACATCTTCACGATGTTCGTGATTCTATGTTCAAATTTCCCTTTAAAAAAAAAAGATTTATTTATTTATACAAGAACCGGGGTACAGGCAAGATGCACAGGAGGGTGAGAGGATTCACCAGAGACAGAGGCGGGAACAGAAGAGGCAGACCGACAAAATACACTGCTGAGGGGAGCCGCGGGTGAGACAGAAGAGGCCTGCCACGCCATGTGGGACTCTTGCTGGTTGGCCAGGATTGAACCACAGTGCCGCGCTCAACCACCTGCGCCACCAGGGGAGGCCCCAGATTTTCCCTTTTTGTAAGCACGCAAGTCATTTTGAATTATGCCATTTTAACATGATTACCTCTATAAAGCGCCTGTTTCAGAGCAAGTTCACGATCTTAGGTACCAGGGAAGAGTACTTCAATGTATCTTTTTTGGTGGACAAAATTCAATCCATAACACAATTTTCCATTTTGAAGGTTTAGTGCTGACATCAGATCTTTATTTACTCCTCAAATGTAGTTGCCCGAACATTTTTCCATTTATAAGAAAATGAGATAATCTACATTTATATGATATTAATTTGTGACAGTTCATTTTCCTTATTGCTTAAAACTTTCAAAATCTCTAGATTTCTCTTATGAGTGATCCCACTTCAGATGCCATCAAGAACTGTCTTCTGAAGATTCCTATGAACCAGTTGTGACTGGAGCAGTTACATCAAGCTTTTCTATTTGTTTATTTAATTCCTTGGGGAGGGAGCATGACTAGAAAGAGGTGTCTCTTCAATTGAGAGCAATCCTGGAGGGGGATTTGGTGGCGAGCTATCCATCAACACTCTTTGCAACTGACTTAGTGAGTGCCTCAACCCTGAAGGATGGCAGTGAGGGAATGGGTCAAAAATGGGCAGCACATTCCATGTGACTTTACCAGGCCCAGTTGACTCAGTTGGCCTGGCTTGCTTGGCTGGTCTCTTCCCTGCACCCCTGCTAGTCTGTGTTAGGCACACCCGATCCAGTCAGAGGAGCCTTGAGGACCACTGTCACCCTATAATCCATCCTAGAAGGGGTGGGGAGGGAAGCAGCTGTTAAAAAGAAATAAAGTATCAATGATAGACCACAAGTTGCTTAGGTAGTCAAAGGGAGGATTTGAACCTTGGAAGCAGTCTGACAGATTTTACTCTGTTAGAGTTCTTCCAATAAATGTTTATTTTTCTCTTTCTCACTCTCTCTTTTTTTAATAATTCCATGACTATTGATTTAACTGCTGTTTGTTAATAATTAATATTATTAACCAAGATTAATAAGATAGCTAGATAATACATCTCTTCTTTAACTAAATTCCACTTTGGAGCCATCCTTTTAGGTTTATGAAATCTAATGCAAGGGAAGGGCAGAATAATCATTACCCATGAGCTTAACTTTGGAAAGTTGGTATTGCCAACAATCCTCAGCAGCTCTTTGCAGCAGCTGCTTGATTTAGGACCCACAATTGTCTAGTATGACGATGTGACAGATTGAACTATGTCCCCCTAAATTCATATGTTGAAGCCCTAACCTTTAGAACCTCAGAATGAGAATATATTCAGACACAGGGCTTCAAAGGGACAATTAAGGTAAAATAAGATTATATAGGTAGTAATTCAATATGAGAAAAAATGGAGCAAAATAATGGACATCCTGTTTCTGCCTCGCTGGCCCTAAGGAGATCATCCTCTCAGGGTTACAAGGCTGACCACAGGACACTCAGTTAAATTTTAATTTCAGATAAACAATTATTACATGCCAGACATAATAGAAAGAATATAGACATTAGACCAGACAGACAAGGTTAAATGTTTAGGCTCTATTTTTTTTAACTCCGGAAGCTGAGACAAGTTACTTAACTTCTCTGGACCTCAAGTTCCTCATCTGTAAAATTAAAACACACTTACCTGGAAGGGCTTCTCTGAGAATAAAATGCCTGGTATGCAGTGTTTCAGTAACTGGAACACTGTCTGATACAAAGCAATCAATGGCTCAACGAATATTTTCACAGGAATGAAAGAACACTCTACCCTCTTCCCTATATGGAGTTCTCTGGAAGCCTGGGACAGTGTCCAGGCATCCTTAAGACAGGATCTGGGACAGGGCATGGTACAATCTAAGGAGTACCCCAGACTTCCTTTTGGAAAATCTATACCTGCTGCTCCCAGAATAATCTAGTTCTAAGAGGCAGGGGAATTCTTGTCTAGGACATACAGCCAATTTGAAACAGTCACCATTTTTCCTTCCAGAACATGTATGAGTGCTTGTTACATGGTACAAAGGCAGCAACATCTTGTATTAAAATATGAAAGCCACATAACCTTTCAGAGCTTGTTTCTACATGTGCTGCATTGAAATAAAAAGCATCCTGCTACATGTGAACGTGATTCCAACTAATTTAAGTGACTCTAAACAGTTGTTAAATAGCAACATAGGCAAACACCACTGCATAAGAAAATCATCTGAACAGCACATTTACCTCCTAGGGCTGGCATCAAATTTTTCTATCACTTTTATACTAGGTATTTGTGTGCAATTAATGATAATAGTGAAAAGTGTCTAAAAAGTTTACATCATAGACTAAAGACTTTCTTATCAGAAGTAAGTCATCCTAAAAAAAAAAAAAGCATTTCTTAATGCTACTATATTATGTAGGAACTTTACTCTTGACTTACATCCTTATCAAGAAACTTACATCACATAAAGGTGGGCTCGTTACTAAGAAGAGCATGAACTAAAGGCCTGGGTTTTCCTGCCCACCCAAGTGTGCTGTGGCCTCAGGCAGATGTTCCAACTCTGTTCGCATTCTTGAATATGGGGGAACTATCTCTCTAAATCATGCTAAGGTGTTATATGAACAATATTACATAATAAAATCAAACTACAGCAATCCAAAACCTTTTTCATAATTTTCTGAAGTTAAATTTTGCTTGAACAACTTCACCATGGGAATAAGTATACTGCAGATACTGTTCATACAGAAGGCCCAAGGTAATAGTCAACAAATATTACTTCATCCTTCCATGAGGCAAATCATTCTTGATCCAAAGAATGTTATTAACAATTGCTGGGTTGTCATTGTCATTAATTTGGCTTACCCCAAATTAATATACTTCTTTATGCTAGTGATAATTCAATTTAGTATATATTGACTTGCCAAATTAGAATTCTGGTTTGTCAAGGGAGACATGATTGTATACATTAAGATGTTTTAAGGCTTGCTTCTTTCCACCCATCTACCATTTAAATTGGGTACAGTATAAAGAGGACAGCCCCAAGAATTCATCCAGACATTCCATGGGGGAGGTTGGGTGATTTCCCCTTCAACCAGTGGCACAGAGGCCCTTTCAGAACCCAGAAATAGATCTCCCATTGAGCCTGTTTATCTCCTCTGACCATAAAAAAGCAGCTGGCCCTGCAGGAAAGCCTGGCGGCTGCAATTAACTCCAGGAGGCCATAAGGCGGAATCCTGAGCAGCAAGAATAAAAGCTGTTCAAAGGACTTTTGGAGTCATGTTGCTAACTCTTGGCTAGAACCACTCAGTGCTCTGAGGAGGAAATCTGTGAACTGCATCCCACACATCCCTGTACAATTTCCCATAACCACGGGAGGCACTCAGAATCCTTCCACTGTTCTCAGAGTGGCTTCATAATGGCTATTGATTAGATATCTACTATATGGCTAAATGGTGATGGTGTTTTCCTAAATGAAAAGCATTTTTAAATGCATCGATCCAATTGTTCTCAAGTTTCATTACTTCGCATTTAACTTTGCTCAGAAGTGGACTAACAGTTAATCATGAAAATAGATGGTAGAATCAGACGGTTTAAAGCCAACTGAAGGCAGTAAGAACACGTCACACACTGTTGCTAAACGGTTACCAGGTGTTAGGAAACAGCTTCAAATATGCCTTACATCTTTGCTAAGAGTTCTTAAGAACACTATTCTTGCAGCTTATATTTCATGCAAATGAATTGATAAAGGCCTGGAAATTTGCAATAACATGGTCCATTAGGTGTATGTTCAGGAGCAGAATTGGGAAATATCAAGTGCTTCTTTACAGTTATTCCTCTAGATGTTCCAAGATCTAGATAGTTATTTCTAGAGGTTATTTCAACTTAATTAGGTGTGCTTTCTCATAAGTAAAAATAGGTCCCAAATCTTTAGCCCAAAAACCTCTTTGAGAATGAACAAATATATTTAAAGTTATAGATAGCCATTATTTTTTAAAATGAAGTCATCCTTCATTATTAATTAGCATCTGTACATACTACATTAACAGGTAGCCATTTATTATAAAATTCTACCTCTTTGCACAACACTTTTATCTAAAATTTATTTTATAAAATAATTAAATGTTCTCAAAGAGTACCAGGTCTGCAATGATGAGATAAGCCTCCTGGAGTTGTGTCTCCCCACTGAGTTCAATAAAGAATAAAAAACAACCTAAAAAAGCTGAACATAAGCAACATAAGGCTAACTGCTATGAGAAGTCAAAAAGGGGGGAAAAATGGTATCTTTCCCCCATGATGGTGTCTTGGTTTTCTTCCTTTAATGATTTTGTCCCAAAAGCATGGCTACTAAAATTCCAGTAGAACCATCTGCCATCTTTACCTGCCTTTGAAACCCACCAAAAACATCAGGGCAGGAAAGAAGGCAGAGAGGAGAGAGCTCTGGATAAATGGAATTAACTGAAAAGAAGAAATCTCAGCAAAGAAATAGAAACTATTAAAAATAGAACCAATTGAAAATTTTGGAACCAAAATATGCAATATCTGGAAAAATTCCCTGGATGATTTCAAGAGTATAATGGAGATAGCAGAATAAAGAGTCAGGGAAATCGAAGATAGATCAATGAAAATTATTCTATCTGAAAACAGAAAGAAAAAAATTAAAGGAAAAGAATCTTAAGAATCTGGGGAAAATATAAAAAATTCTGAGGAATGTGTATTTGGATCCCAGGCAGAGAGAAGAGACTGGAGGATGGGTTTCCAAAGGACATGAGGTTTAAGTTTCAGACATCCAAAAAAGAAAAAAAAAATGCTTATTAACTTGACCATTGTAATGATTTATACATATGTAGAAACTGATTCAATTGTACACTTCACACTTAATTATGAGTTAAATGGACACTGCATTTCAATAAAATTTTAAAAAATTTACTTACACAAACAAAAATGGAGAAAAATAAATGTCCTCACACCCTAATAAGATTAGAGTGATTTTAAATTTTCTTTTATACTTTTATTGTATTTTCTAAATTTGCATTATGTACATGTCATTTATATTCAAATTGTTTTAAAATTGAGAAAAATTAAAATTAATTTTCTCTAAGTAACTTAGATTAAATATAGCACTGTTCAGGTTGTAGGTAAAATATATAAAGGGGTAATGTTTGGCAACTAGAAGTCTGGTGGTGATCATGATATAGTAAAAACAGATGTTGAATATAATGCTGTACACTTGAAAAGTATAAGACTCTATAAAGCAATGTTACCACAATAAAAATTTTTTAATAAAGTAATTACTCATCTGGTTATGTATTGGGGAATTTTCATGCAAGTTTTAGAGAAGATTTAAATTTTCTATTTGTCTCATCTAGTGGATATTTTGTTTTCAAAGTATTTTTTGTTTTATTTTATTTGAATTATCTTGCCTCCAGTATTAAGTTTTTGATTACTGGCTATCAGAATGGGAAGAAAAAAATAAAAATATATTCATTGCAAATAACTATGTTACCATACTTAAATAATTCAAACCTAATAAAAAATAATATAACCCAATCCAGAATCTAGAATCATTGTAGGTTAAAACTGAGGTCTTTATGAATGTTTTCTCTTTACTTACAGATATGAAAATCTGTTAAATTATAATATTCTGCTGTTATAATATTGACAGTTTTTTCCATAACTACTTTAAGCACTACATAAGAACTCAATGTGTTCTTAAACATATGACTTCCACTATGTGGCAATAAGAATTCATGTTTTGTGACTATGGGAAGAAGAAATACATAGCTTACTAAGAAAGTGTATTTTTACTTACCTTTGATAATTTGCTGTTATATAAACCTTTAACAGAAGAAGTCTGAAACAATTGATTTTATATACTGTTCAATCACATGTAGTTTAACTTTTTATAGGGCCCATTTAGATTTTGTCATATAAATATCTTTTTTCTTTAATAGATGTTACCATGTCAGCCAAATAGTCTTCATTTGCAGTTTAAACTGAAGAGAATGCAAATTTAGGGTTTTGTAGACAAAAATTTAATTAATAACCTACACAGTGTTGCTAGTGGTAATTATATTTCACAAATCACTATCATCATACAGCCTTAGCAACAAGTCTAAGGCCAAGCCCTTCAAAAGAGCCCAAGATTAGAGTTAGCTCAAAGGTAATAGTTTGTTTAGGAATGCTAGACCAAGAAATAGAAATGAGTGGCAGGGCAGATAGATACAGGCAAAAAACATTTGTCCAAAGACATATCATCAAGACGGTTGCCTGTGTCAGCCCCACTGGACTGAAGAATCATTAGGAGACTCAGAATTGCCCACCCCACAGACAGAGAGGAGGTAATGATCCCCCCTGGGTTTTCTGTGGGAAAATAATTCCTTCATACTTCCATGTTTACATATGGATTTCAAGAATGCAACAGTCTCCACAGGGCATTCAGCGAAGGAGAGACAGAGGGCTCTTCAGACAAAGACCTGAAGGAAGTTTGTTCCACATTGTACTGATGGCTTCTGCGGCGCTGAGGGGCAAAGGCAGAGAAGTGACAGCCTGTAGTCATTGCAGTCTTGTGGGAGAAAAACACCAACCAGGAAGAGAAAGAAGACAACTTCTTTGGCATTTTAAACAAGAAAATTATATTAGCTTCCAATACATGCCCAGACAAATACACACATCACAAGTGTGTGTGTGTGTGTGTGCATGTGTGCATACCCATGTCCTAAAACTGCTTTCCATCAAATTGTGAGTCAATTATTCCATCTCTTCCCAACTCTATGCCCAGTAACATTAAGTTGATAGTTTGAAGTGGATTAAGATAGGAGTGTTTCATTGCAGACACTGGCAAGCTCTACACACCAGAGCATTTGGTTTTGGTTTTTTCTGTCAGGAGGGACAAAAGCTAGTTCACTAGCACATCTCTGCCATGTGCATATGTGCACGTGTGTGTGCAGATATACAAACACACCCTTAAAAATATATAATTTATAAATTGTATCTAGGTAAAATAATAAATTTCTCGGTTCCAAAATAGAAACTAGCCATAGGGACCTTAGAAAAACAGATCTGAAGACAGGAGTAAAATATTAATGCCATCACCTGCCAATTCACAGATTAATCAGGAAGAGGGGGAAAAAGGACACTAGCTCAGGTGATAGTCATATTTCATTACTTGCTACTTATGATGGCATTAAATGCCTGAGACCCATTAAATGCCTAAGACCCAGGAGCTCCATCCACAAAGCGGGAAGAGAGGCCTCCGGAGAAGCCAACCCCACGGATGCCTTGATGGCAGACTTCTGTCCTTCAGAACTGTAAGAAAATGTATTATCTTGTTAAGTCATCCAGTCTGGAGTACTTTATTACGTATGACAGCCCTAGCAAACGCACTAACCACTGCAGTTCCAAGTCACCTTGACAATCTGGGGAAGGTGAGCAGCCTCAGGGACCAGAGGGCAGTCAGCCACCACACGAGCCAGGCCCTCCCACCCCCAAGCCTGTTATGGCCTGACAGGGTGTACACAGAATATTGACCAGACATTCAAGGACAGGGGCACATAGTACAAGAGCCCTTCATTATTTCAAAGCTTCTAGATAATAAAAACAAGTATGTTTTATGACTCAGGCATAGCCATATGGGACCAAAATTCAAACAACTGAATATAGTGTATTGTTTATAAATTCTAGCCATTTGCAAGATCCTAATAATTTAGGAGCCACAAGCTTCAATTTACAGGACAGTCCGTCACCAAGGATGGGAAGGATTGTCTCAGGGAAGTATTTGCACAGAGCCAGAACACACAAGGGAGAAATCTGCAAAGGCGAATGCTCCAAATTGCCATCTTTTATGTGTGTTTTTCCCAGGTGATTTATTAATACAGTAAATACTCTAAAGTAGGACTACTATCATTTTGTATTTCACAATTTATATTTCTTTCATGATATTTCTACTGGAATATATACCACAATGGAAGCTTTTGTGAAAAATACTTAGTTTCTAATAAAATGTACTTAACAGCAAAAATATTCACTGAATCAATTCATAGTTATTAAAGCCATAATAAGTACAATTACTACATTGGACTATCTCTTTGGTTCTTTCTCACACACATTCCTTTTTTAAAGTTCACTCTTAACCATGATACAAAAGAAACAGTTCAATCCTTGCTTTTCTAAATTGACCCAGAGTTATGTAGGCAGCTGTAGGGGCAGAATGGGTACAGGGCAGGTTTTCTATGATCCCAGCAGACCAGGTAAAGGAGAGTCCTGGAGCCCTTGGGGGCTTTCTCAGGCTTTTATTGAGCTTTTACATGTAGTGCGGCAACCAGGTACATGGCAGGCAAGGTTGGTGCAGGATGGGGAAGAGGCCAGCAGGCCTCCAGGCCCCTGTCAAGTCTTCATTCTGGGCTTTTCTGGCCTTCTTTCTCTGCTTCTCTCTCCCCTGCCTCTTCTGCCTCTGCTTCACTTGGCAAATATCTCAATATTGCTCCCATGGCTCACAGAAGTAAAAAACACAGCTTACAACAATGTAACAACTGCAGGTGCCCCACCAGGCAGGGCAATCCTAATGGTGGGAGGGCAGAAAAGCCTGAAAACCATTTACCCTACAGCATCAGTGACTGTAGGTTTGAATTTAATCTTGCCTTGTACAAGTTGCTTTATTTTACCATAAAACGAACATCTAGTGTACACTGGTAATTTAATCTTCTGTTTCATTTCTTGCTTCTCTATTTTTTTTTTGGTCTGATAAATATACGTAAGGAATTTTTTCTTGCCAGTATATAAGCACATAAAGTATAAAGGAAGAAATGGTAATAAACTTCCATCACTTGTATCAACATTGTAATAAATTTTATAATTATTTTTAAAATATGAACCTAGTCTGACACTGCTAAATGCCATATGTAATTAATATAAGTGGCATATGCATATATGGAGAAGCAAGAAGAAATGAAAGATTTTTTTCTGAAGTCCTTCATAATTGTTTATTTAGTGAACTTGGCGGCTTTAACTCCAGACAAACTTGTCTCCACTAATTACTGCTTTACCATGTAACCTTGGGCAAATTAATTTCTCTAAAGCTTCAATTTCTTAATCTACAAAGGAGTAAAGCATTATAACCTAACTCATGGAACTACTGAAAATTATGACTGAAATCCTCTAGGTCAAATCCTTAGCATAGTACATGGAAAAATGAAAATTTTAAATAATCAAATCAAAACAAAACAATGAAATATTGTTATTCAAATATCTCATCTATAAAATGGAGATTAAAAATAGGTCATTTTAAGGAATATAATGAAAATAAATTAGTTTATGTAGGTAAATTGCCTAGCAAAATGCTTAAAACAAAATAATCAAGAAATAATAGTTATTTTCATCATTGAATTTACTGAAATCTGTATTCATGCTTATGTCTAAAGGATTTATGATTTGGAGCCCTCTGGTGTTCATATTGGGCACTGCAATTTTGAATTGGTAAGTGTAAAGTTAATTTTGGTATTTCCCAAACTTATTGTCATTTACATACTGTTCATACATACAGACATGTACATACATATGTGTACATACATACAACTCATATCTAAATGAGTTGTTATTTAGTGTTTCATTTAGACTGGTTTATTTTTAAAGCAAAATCAAAATATTTCCAAAACCACTTATCTATATTATTATGATAAATGGAAAACTAGTATATTTTTAACATACATTAAAATAAATACCTAACTATTTAACATTGAAAATTTTCATCTGAGTACCAACCAGAATTATATCTCATAAAACACTTTGGGAATTCTTACTTTATAGCAATAGATTTCATGATATGAAGGGTAAGGGAAAATTTCACAAAGGAAGCGGTTTCTTAAAATTAAATCTTAAAGAATTATGAGAAGTTGATTTGGTGGGTAAAAGACTTTCCCTACAGATCAAAATAAGAGGCAGAGAATTGTAGAAACATTGTGTCATTGGGGAAACTGCATTTAAAGGACTGGAATCCAGATGGGCAGTTCATAAGAGGCAGGAAGGCTCCCCTGCTAGAAGACTGTGGGCTTGATTCATCTGCAGGACCAGACTCATCAGTAGTGCTCATTTCCCCAAGGATAGAGTTCTGTGAGATTTTAGTAAATGTTTCCCCTCACCATCCCTTAGATTGTGTAAGTGTGGGTCAGGGTGGAGGGAGGGGGTGGAGTCCAGGTTTGGAAATGTCGAGTTAAACAAAAAATTAAACAGCATTTTTTTCTTTTAGGAATTGTCACAGCACAGCAAAACTCCAAGAGGGAATTATAGTACGCAGATTTCTCAATGTATTTGTTCTTGGAGTGGTTTATTTTTCAAAAAGTTGTCCTATTGTTTTTATCTATTGTTTTAGGAGAGAGAGAGAGAGAGAGAGACATAATTGCTATCAGCCGGATAAAGTTTGAGAAGTGACCCTCGGTTATGAAGAGTCCTGTGTGTTTGCTTGTTTATTTTTATAATATAGTAAAAAATACCATGGTTAGATTTTTGTTTTCCTAAGATCATTGGTAACAGTATGACTTGAAGGAAAAAAAAAAATACTAGAGGCTACCAAGTAAGTTATATTATGGCTGAACCACCTATATTTCACAGGCAGACAGCATCATGTAATCACTACGTATGTATGAGTTAAAAATACTCTTAGGACATTACAAATTCGAATGCAGTAATTTTTGCCCTTATAAAAGAGAGAGAATCATTAAATAAAGGAATGAATCTTGTTGTAAGAAATAACACAATTACGCAAAAAGAACTGACAGAGAGATGGACTTCCTGGAAAGATATGGAAATGTTACCAGCCAAGCAGAAATTAGTACAGGCCAAGCAAATCTAATTTAAGAGCAAATATAGGGGCCTCCCCAGTGGCGCAGCGGTTGAGCGCTGGGTTGCGAAGCTGCCTGCAGCCTCTGCGGCGCCGGTTCGATCCCCGGATGCTTCCCGGCCACTGGAGGAGGGTCCCACATGGCGCGCAGACCTCTCCTGCCGCCCGCTGCTCCCCTCAGCAGTGTGCTTCGGTCCTTCTGCCTGCTCTGCTCCCCGCTCTGGCTCTGGTGAATTCTCTCACCCTCCCGCGCTTCTGACTGTGCCCAGTGCTTGTATAAACAAAACAAACAAACAAATAAATAAATAAAAGCATGCCTCTATAAAAAAAAAAAAAAGAGTCTTAAAAAAAAAAAAAGAGCAAATATAGAATCATGATAGCAGAATAAAATGTATAACAAATCTCAAAAGCAAAACACAAATAACAAAAATATCTAATTCCCTTTTATTTCAAAATTGCATTATGTAACTTAAATTCTTACTGTTTTTTATTGAAAAAAAAGACAGACAGGTGGCATGCTTTAGCTAATAAAATAACAGAAATCACCTGTGAACCTCATCATTGCATTCAAAGCAGAGTGAGTGTGTAAGGGTGTGTATGTTAGTGCAGGCAGCATTTTGACAAATGTACATGGGTTGGAGATAGAAGTGAAAGAAAAAAAATATATAAGCAAGAAAACAAAACTCAAATATATTGGAGGAATAAAAAGAAACCATTTTTACTAAGATATTGAATTATTCAAGCAGTTTGATGGATCCTGTTTGCTCTCAAATTGATATTCCCCAGCCTTTAGAGGGGCTGCTATACTCATTTGACTTTTGGGGGGAATAATTATGCATTTTCTGTATGAACTGGTTTGAAATGTCACATTGCTTGAGAATTCCTGCAGCTTGTCAGATGTGTTAATTTTCTTCATTTTTCTCATGAATGCTTTAAACTGTTGACCTAGCTCATGAATAGAGTAGCACTTTTCTTTCTCCTCTGAAAAAGACAGGGGATTAGTTAGCAGATGTCAGTAGATGCACAGAAACTGAAACATCTTGGTAAAATATGTCAGTCAATGTTTTGAAGATAACGTGAATATATTTTTTATTCATATTTTATTTTTTTAAATAATAAATTTTATTTTTATATTCCCCCATACAATTGCAAACCCCCCATTCTGACCCCAATCCCTCCCCTCCCGCCCCCCACCCCTCACCCCCCCAAAAGTGTCTCTGGTTCATAGTTTTTTGTTGATTTTGATTTTCAAAGTGAATATATTTTTTCGTTCTTAAAAATTGTTTAATTAATGTTATATAGTATTTATTTCAATTGATTTATTTCATTCAACTTGGTTGTTAATTTATATTTTCACTGACTATTCCCTAACATTATTACAAAATGTATTGTAATAATAATTGTTTAGCTGTTTCCAGGAATGGAGGCAAAGGAAAGAAATCGAAGCAGTTTGGTGTCTGTGTTAGAAGCACAGGCTGAGGAATCTAGTTTGGATTCATCTGCCAGCTCCACTGTTATTAACTATCTGACGTAAGCCAGTTTGATAACATAAGAATTTGTTTCTTTGCGTGTCAAATAGAAATAATAATATATCCAAGGAGTTTTTGCGCATTCACACAAGTGCACGTGCACGGGCACACACACACACACACACGCTCCTATTTACACAGATAGCCTGTGTGTGCACATATGTATCTGATTAGTTTGTTCTGAGAGAGTCCAAAATAAAAATTTTAAGATGTACTTAAATCAATATTATTACTTTGGGTTTTTTCCCTTCAAATTGAAAACTAAAACAAGAACTCAAATAGTATAGGTAATAAAATTATCTATCATTTTGGGTTTTCATTGGGTTCCATTTCTCTATGCAATCTTATTTCCCAGAATTAAACCTCCATTTGAATAAGACTGGTCTAATTCCAACCTTCCTCAACCAGCACCATCCTCGCAAGTATGCCCCTGCTTTCTACATTTCTGAAGAAAGTTCTTTCTTGGCCCCACCAACCATCTCACCACCCATACCTATTGTGCGGTGACCTTCTTACTGAACTTAGACACCTGCCTGCCATTGCTGGTAAACATCCTGATTCTGAAGTTTTCTCATCTGAATCACATAGTACTTGATTTTTCTATGTCTTTGTGAGTGTATCTACTATAATATGATGGAAGAGCAGTAAGTTTGCTTTTAATATTTCACCAACATTCTTTGGCACTTTCTTGCTTTTGGTATAACCTCCATTCTCTAGGGACTCCCACTGACCCTTCACTTTGAGGTGGTCCCTTATCTTCACTTTTCAAAACTTATCGAACATGAGTCCCTCATTTTCTCTTAAAGCAGGAAGATATGGTGATGAATTGACTGTTTTCTGAGAACATCTTTTAGTTTTTAACAGCTGCCTTTAACTTACCCAGAGAAGTGTCTAGTGGGAGAATATCAAATATCTTAAGAGTCAGGAGTAATTTTTGACAAAGGGCTTTGTTAACGGCCTCCTAAATTACTCCAAACAGATGCCTGTCCATCCGATGCTTTACTAGCTCATCCCAAATATGAAAAATGTGGTAAATGAAAACGTTCAAATCACTATTTTCATAATATGATAAGCAAGAGAGCCTGATACCAATCTACTAAAAAAAATAAATATTCTTAAAATATTAAAAATACAAAAAATATTAAAATATTAAAAATATTAATACTATGGAATATATTTGAATTACTAATTTTTCCTATAAAAGTTGCTTCATCAACATATTAAAGGAAAGTTCTCTGGGGAAATAGAATTCTGTTCTTCAACTATCATTCATGAGGGCTCACCATCAAATAGTAACTCCTGAGTGGAATCAGATACAAATATTTTTCTCTGTACAATTCTGCTTGTGTCTTTCCTGCTAGTTGTTACTGAAAATCACAATGTTAAAATATTTTAAAAATTGATCATTTAAGAGATTTGTTATTCCCAAATGATTCTTTTTAATAATTATTAATTATTGGTTTATTTTTTTCTTCTTCCACAAATAATATCGTAACATGGGGAATATAAAGTATTTCATATTCAAATTTAATTGGCTTCATAGATTGCAAAATCAACAGTTAACATTATTCACTTACATTCCTAGCACAGCTGACTTTAGGCTGAGTCTACACTTAGACTACTATGTCGGGTCCTTGAAACTGACAGCTGGTGTAACAGAGTTTACCTTGTTGTGTTCTTGTTGGCCTATAGCTTACTTCTTATGATCCATTTGTGTGGTCTATCATACTTAGTTTAAAGTCCCAGTTTAGACTACTTCACAGTGTAAAAGTCACTTTGAAGTTTTAAAAAATAGCTATTGTGGTCACTAAACAATCCTTTGCCATTTTGCAGTGCTGTCTGTGGTCTGTCCTGTGACCGAGCACAATACAGATACATGTGTGGCCCTCAAGACATCACCAGATTTCTGCGTACAAGTAAATGACCTCCTGGTTCCTCCAGCTTTCCCTAAGGTTTTTATCAAAAATCTTTGTGACATTCTACTCAAACTTTTTCTATTTTTCAATGTCACTTGTAAACAACAAAGTCAAAAGTGTATATGGTGTTTGAAAGAGAATCTGAGAACACCTGATTTTCTGGTTTTGTTTTACAAGAACAGCACGGCAATATCCATTTACTGAGGTCAAATTCTGGGGAGGGCAGCCATCAAAAGCACAGGCATTAACCAGAGCCCGCTAGTCAGTAACAAGCTGTCCCGGAGCTGTAAAGAAATTGCACCTTTGAATAAGTAAATCAAACATCCTCTGAATAATCAGAAAATCCAAGTAATGAGGGAATTCACTGGGTGGTGGGGGCCTTTGCCTGTTCTTTCTATTCTTTTGTGTCTCTCCCTTGGAGTTCTCTTGTTTTCTTCTCCCCTGCCATCTCCTGTACTGGCTTAGCCCTAGTTGACAGCACTTTTCTTTCTTTAGCAATATTGAAAGAGTTGAACATTTTGAAAGGAAGCATAATAAACACTAGGCAGAAAAAAATACAAAAAAATAAACATAAAAAAGATGCAAGCAGCCTGGAAATAGCTAATTTACAAACTACAGATTTGGACTCTAAAAAAAAAATCATAAAATAACTGAGGCAGGACTGGGCTTCTTTTCTTCTAGCAGTTCAGATTATCTGATGGGCTCATCCTAACCTGGAGGCCCATGTAAGTGAGGTCTTCCCAGTACTCTTCGCTAACCTTCTCTTGAAGAGAGGCTGAACTGTTCTGTCATGTGAGGACGCAACACACACACAGTCATCAGTGACCTGGAAGCGGCCCAGACACACGCTCTGATGGCCTCTTGATGTCGGACTCCACAGATTGCAGAACTGGAGGGAAAAGGAAGAAGACAGATAAAATACCTTCAAAAAAACAGCTACTTATGTCAAAAAATAATGGCCAAGTGAAGTGCAGAGCTGGATGAATATACTGTTCACCTCAAGGATCAGTTGCAAGAGATGATGACAAAACCACTTCACTACATGAGGAGAAATACTCAGCAACAGGCTTCCTGGATCCAGAAAAAATGCAACAGAGGAAATCTTGTTGGATAAGATTGAGATGAAGGTTGAAAAATGAAGAAAACAATCTTCTATGGAGATTGAAATGCTCCTTAGGTAGGAGTCAAAGAAACATGAAAAGAAGCTGGAGTTTCTGGAGAAACATGATAGGGACCCAAAGATGAGACAGAATGAACTAAATGCTTTTCAAACTGCAAAATAATATGAGATACCTTCAACACCTCACAAAGATGATAAGGGACTAGGAAGAGGGCATCATTGAAAATCATACAGAAAAGGAAAAGGCAATGAAGAAGACAGAACTGGATGACTTTGAATTAAACAGCAGAAAGCTCCAGACCTGGTGCAAAGCTCTGGGTATGGAACGAAGTTGGTGGCTTCAAAATTCCAAGAACAGAGATGCGAGGAAGGATTCAGAAGTAAAGGTTAAAAAAACAAATAGAAAAAGGACAAGCGTGAAGGGATTATGCTAACTGAAATAAGCCAGAAAGAGAAAGATAAATATTGGATGGTTTCACTTACATGCAGAATACAGAGAAACCGAATAAAAAGTCAAGAAAAAGACAAAACTAGCAAGCTGACCATAGGTCTGAGGCATATAGCAAAAGAGGGTGAGGGAGGGGTTTAAAACAGGGGAGGGAAAAATACGAGGATCTATGGTGTGGGTTCACAGATGATATGGTAGCAGAAGAACTATGGGGTCTACAGTTGAGGGGAGAAAACAGTTACTGCACAAAAATGACAAATGATATAAGGGAAAAACAAACAAACGAACAGGTGGAGAGGCAAGAAAAAGTGACAAGTCATCTTTTGTCTTTTCTGCTGCTATTCTCAGATGGGGAACTCAAACAGAGCAAGGAATGTCTTTTACAACCACAGACAATTTGTCCACAGGTTTGTTTTTTTTTTTTTTTCTTATTTAGACATCCCCAGGAGAAGTTGGTGATTTCACTTTGCATATTATATCAGGTTTCAAATCCTGAATTTCAAATCCTAAATTTATACCATCAATTTAAACCTGCTTCATACTCTGAAAAAAAGATCACAGGGAAGAAATGCTTCTAGGAGCCTTGGGGAGAGTCTGCTCACTCTTTCTCACCACAAGTAAAACACTTCATGGGCTCAGTTGCACTGATGCATAAAACTTCAATCATTCCTGTTTTTTAAAAAGGGAAAAAGATGGCATTAAGAACACTGGTCACACTAAGGTCAAGTCCTTTCCTGGGCAAAGCTGATATGGATCAGTCCAGCCTCAAAAAGGAGAGAGAACTTCTCCTTCCTCCATGTGGAGGTCCAGAGCAATGGCCACCATTCCTTGCTCCTCCCCTCTCTCTGTGAGAATGAGGTAAAGCCCCTCTTTCTTCTTTGGACAATGGCATCAACTCAGGCAGCAGATGAAGTGTGATTGAGGACAACAGAAGGAGGTAGGAAAACTTTAAGAGCAGCTTTATGTGGAAATGAGGAGCAAAAACCCCCTCCCCAGGTCAGTTCTATAGTGTAGGCATCTCTGTATTCCTCAGGGTAATATTTTCTAGTCATTGACCTTCAAAGAGTTAAAATGATATCCTCATCTAAGAGTGGCTGCCCCACAGGAAACTTCAGCCATGTGTGGAGACATCTTTGGTTGTCACAACTGAGGAGTTGCTATTGGCATCTAGTGATTTAAGGCTAGGGATACGCCCACATACCCTACAACATGACAAGTAATTGTCTAGTCGAAAATGTCAGTGTTGCCAAGGGTAAAAATTCTTGCATTACGATGTTAGAAATCCAGTACTTTTAAAATGTATTTTAAAGATTGCAATTTAAAACTGATTGTATATTTCAAAGTTTGAAAGTATAAAGGAGTAAATTGTAATATTCATTTATATAGATAGAAATTTCAGGGTACAATTAAACAATAAATTCTCTTTGTAATGAAAAATAAAGAACCTTTTTCCTCAAAACTCTTTGAACATCCATGCATAAGTAATAGATGCAGTGAATATGTATAAAAATTTTGAATATGTATAAAATGTGTTCACTAAGTTTTTTAATTAAGTTATTGTGATGGTCCTCTGTATATCTGCATCCCCATCTCTGAAGAAAGATCCATTATGGAGGAGTGAACTGGAATTTCCTTGACTTAATGGAACACCTACCCATTGCTTTCCATATGAAATAGATACAGAAATGAAGAACAAAAGGGTGTACATGACCCTTTTACTACACTTTAAAGAAATTCACCCTGGTGAGTAACAAAGAAAAGATAGACTTGTATGTTTATTCCATTAGTTGGGGGCTATCACCACTTACCAGGCTAAGTCCCACCTGAGACAACCCCTGCTTTATTGCTTCGACTGTCAGAATTAGGAGCCCTCCCTCACTGCTCACATGCCCCTTAGGTTTACCTCTGGCAGAGAAGTCATCATTTTGCTCTGTTTCATGAAGCTTAAACCTCATTCTCACCAGATAATGAACTCCCTGGGTCAAAAGGATCAAAGAGTTTACCTGTATCCTTAGTGTCTAGTGCAGAGAAAATATCCAATAATTATTTCTGAATGAATATCAATATTTTTATAAACAATGATGAGACATTAAGAGATTGGTAATAGCTTCAAATTTTATAAATCAGAAAAAAATGAGTCACAGTTTAGATGAAGTTTACATGACTCAAGTTGAAAAGTCATTCGCTATTTTTAGCTCCTTTTAACAGCTGGGAGTCAGTCCTAACTTGGGGTTTAATTTCCAGAGTAGAGAGGACCTGAACAATTGAACAGACTCTAGAGGTGACTTAATTACCTATTCTGATTCATGACTTGGCACATGCGTAGTCACTGTCATCAAAAGTCATATAAAAGCTCCATACTTGGTGTTCTATGAAGTAATTTTAATGGCGATTATAGGTCAGGGACATCTTAACATAATAAAAAACACTGACCTATTGATACATGTGCCAGGAAAGTGTTACTTCTTTCATGCAAAATAGATAAGACTTTTATATATATATATATATATATATATATATATATTTCACTCTTTGTTATATACTTTGAGAGTAACTTGGGCATGTATAAAATACAACCTGATTAGCTTATTATTTATTCAATAAATCCTTTTTTGGATTGTGAATCTGTATAAGGTTCTTTGGCAGGTAATTTGAGGGACTCGATATATGACCCACAGTTCACTCTGACAGACTTTATCATTTATTTAAAGAAAGGGGAAAACACTGGGAAGAGTAGCAAACCATTTAAGACCAAACTGCAAATAAAGACTACATTTTGTTTTACAGATGAAGACTGTGTCCATGGTAAGAGAAACCATCCATCTGTAACAGCTAAAGACCCAAGGAGGTGAGACAAGAGCTTTTTCTTGGTTCCTGATATGCTTTCTGTTCTGGTTTGGCAGAGGACTTGGTTTCTAATCTTTCCTCTTGAAACATGATTGCTACATTACCTTCCCACTGACACTTATTGTTTACAGATTCCATATTTATGAATTTGTCTTCTCATTTAAATTAATTTGTAACCCCCAAATCAAACAGTGCTGTCAGAGTTAGTCCCAAACTTAGGCAGCGGGCACCCCTAAAACTTTGGGTGGACAAGTGCCTTACCAGTTGAGGTCAAACAAGGCCATTCTCTATCTCTTCTTGGGTTCTTGAGCTGAAAACAAGTGCTCTTTTCACAAACTGCGAATGGACTGTTTTTGTGGTTTGGGGCGTGATTTTGCTGTTCAACATGGCCCCAGCCCTAGAGCAGAAGTGGGGCCTAGTGTCCTAAGAGCAGAACATCTGTAGGGTGAAAATGCAAACTCAAATAAGCTTAACAAATTCCATTCAGGCATGAATTATGGTGCTATTGGCCATGAGCACAATGTCAATGAGTCAACAAAAAATATTTAATAAAGTATTTTAAAACAGAAACAGAGGGTTTTTTTTTTTATTGCTCAGTTGGGAAACTGTTGAGACCAGCTTGTCGCAGGAGCCTGTTTTTGCACTAGAAGCAGTGGCTCATATTTACCCTCCTTCCTCCCTCCAGGCCTTTGTCCTGGTACATTTCACCTCCGGGGCGACTTCTGCTCAATCAGGCTGGAGTCGGCCTGGAGCGCCCGCCCCAAGCAGGAGTGGGCGCCCTCCGCCCGACGCGCGCAGTCGCCGGCAGGTGGCGCCCGACGGTGGGCTCCTTCCCAACGCGGTCTGGGCCAGGTGGACTGGAAGGGGCGGAGGTAACCGGGAGTGGCCAGTGGTGGCGGTCCCCGCGGTCGCCCACCCCCTCCACGCAGCGCTACCGGCACGCGCGCACGGGGAGGGCGTGAGCGGCGGGGCCAGCTGCGGTCTGAGCTGGGGCACCGCTGCCTGTTTCTCTGCGAAGCGCCGGGGCTCCCGCCGCGCTCAGTTAAAAGTCCACCACCATGGAGGCGCAGGCACAAGGTGAGTGGTCGCCGAGCCCCCCCCAAGGCGCAAAGCGTAAAGACGCTTTTCCTGCACCGCCTAACTTTGCTCTCCGACCAAGCGGATCGTGCCATCTGCACACGTCCGCAACTCAGCTCCTGCCCGCGGCTGCGGGGTAATTGCTGCTCCCCCAAACTAAGGATTTGCTGAGACTGGGGGCCAGTGAAGGAGCCGTGAAGTACCGAAGTCCCTTCGCCCACGAAAGGCTCTACCTTCTCCCCCAGCCAGTGTCTACTCCCTTCCCCCGCTCCCCAACCTCGCGGGTGCCCAGAGGACCTGTTGTGCCGGGTCCTAACGCGGGGTTCGTTCTCCCTTCCCTCGGGGAAGTGGGGAGGGAGCGCGAATCCGCGTGCCCTGGTCCGCTTGCCCTGAGCCGTGGGAGCCAGTCCTGCAGCTCCAAGTTCCGTGCGGAGCGAGGCGCGCGCTCAGGTGGTGGCTTCGCGTTGCTGGGGGTTTCCCGGCTATTCCAGCTGCTGGAGCGCGGGGACGGCCTTGGGAGGCCACCCCATTGCTGACCTCCCGCAAGCGTGCGTGCGGGTTTCCGCGGCGGGGGAGCTACCTCTGCCTCCCCTGGCGCGCGGGCCCCGGCTGTGGCCTGGCCACCCCTCGCCTTCCCGAAGGGGCAGCCTCGTACCCTGGGGTCACACTCAAATCAGGGTTAGGGAATCTTGATGGCTTGGTGCAGGAATGGGGGTGAACGGAGGGTGGAAAGGAGCAGAGATGGGCTGGCTGATGGGGCGAGCGAAACTTGTGGGAAGGACATTGACCCTGGAAGTCCACTTGGGGAGCAGTGACCAGAGGGATGGATTGCCAGTTCGGCCTTTCAGTCATCACCAGCTTCTTTCTACACTGTAGGGAATTTGGTGATGGCTTTTGAATCGTTGATGGCCCGTTTAAAAAAAAAAAAAAAGGCTGGTAACCCTGTGCACCAACACTTCTGGGGGCAGAAGTGTTCTGAATGGAAGGGGCTTGAAGGGTGCTGGGGTCTAGAGCCACCCAACAGGTGCCCGGATTATAGTTGTCTGAAGAGCAGGAACCATCCTGGTTCCTTCCTCAGCCAAGATCTTGCCCTTAAAAGCTGACCCCACCTTACCCCCCACTCTCTAAATAGGAAAGGAGAATTCTACCAAGGTGGGAGCTAATTGGTCAATTTCAAAAGCAGAGGTGGCCTTGGAGGCCTTCACTCCTGAACTGAAGCAGTTGGGAACAGCACTGGAGTAGACTCGAATTATTTGGAGAGTTTTAAATTAACAGGTCAGAGCAATCAATTTACAATCTCTGGGGCCTGAGCATGGGTATATTTGAATGCTTCCCCAGGTGATTCTATTATTCAGTAAAGCAGGAAAAAAAACTACAGGTAGGAAATATTCTGTGGAGTCTAAAGGCATACAAAGAATAGTTTGGAACCACTGCTGACACTGGTTTGTTTTACTAGTTTGCTTTACTGGAGCGATTTAATTCAATATTTCAGTGCTTTCCTTTGCCCAGCTCTGTGCTAGGAGGAGCAGACACAGGCTTAATTTCTGCTGCATGAATCTTAAGGCAGAGGAAGAGCATGGCCATTCACAAGCATAGCTATTTGGTGAATGTAAAATTGCACCTGTGTCCATGAGATGAAAGAGAACCATATAGTCAATAAGAGGAGCCTGAAAAACTTTAGGTCTATTAGGTGATAACAAAATAACAAAGACTGCTGTGTCCCTGTTTCTGTTCTTTGTGCTCTACATGTGTTAATTGGTTTCTTCTTGAAGACAGTTCCACTGGGTGGGTAGTGTTTTTGTTCCCATTCTATAGAGAGGAACAAAATCTGCCGCTTTCAGAGGAAAGATAAAACTTATTTCCCCACCTACCTCTCCCCTGCCGGGTCTTGCCTTCCCCCCATGACAGCGTGGAACTGCAATGGATGGGGAGAACTAGTTAAAAAGCAAATGGAGTAGTTCTAGGGAGATTGAGACTAGGGTGCTGATCAGCCAGGAGGAGAAAAGTGAGCAGATGTAAGAAATACTGAGGAAGAAAAGTCAAAATAACTGATAATGGATATGAAGGCGGGTGGTGTCGAGGGGGTCTGAATATTTCCTTAAGTCCTCATTTCCCTAATATTTTAAATTCTTCATTTTAAGATTTTTTGGTCACGTAAGCCACAGACATATTGTGTTCTCTAAGAATAAAACTTCTCACAAAATGTTTCTAATTTATGTTAGAGGAAAAATCTTTCCACTTGTCTAAAGGATTTTGCCTCTTAGATTTTAAGAGGCCTGTAGTTTGCTAAGTGCAAGTTTCTATCATCAGCACAGATCATTTTAGAATTACCTAGCGTGGGGGTGGCTTCACTTTCTTGATCTATTGATTGATCTTTCTTGATCTGGAGGCAGCAAAGATGAATGGTTCAGTGTAGCTGTTGAGGAGATAGTCCGTGTGCTTTCCAGAAAAGCACCTTGGTATGTATGGCCATGGTTTGTACACAGCTCAATAAATGCTGCAGTGGGTTTCTGTAAGTGAAATTCCACACCCATTTTCTTTGACTTTGTAAATATTATTTCCAGCTAAAAAAGAAAACATTCTGGGAAGTTGGCAGAAGGGAAAATACAAAAGTGGGATTACGAGGAGGGGCAGGAGAAAAGTGTGGAATGTGGAGTCCACAGCCGAACAGTAGTCTCTATTCTCTGACTTTCTACTGGATCAAGCAAACTTTGCTTTAGTGTAATCGATACAGAGAAGGACTGTGGTTAGGATAGTGACCATTTTTCTGAAAAAACATGGCAGTTCTTTAATATAAAAAGTCTCTGATCTTTTAAAACTACCTATAAATATTTCATTATTGTCAGAAATAACTTTGTTTTTGTCTCTCCCAATGTCTTCAATGTTAAAAGGAAAATTTGCTCTCCATTTAACACTTGTATACATTCAGGTTAGTAGTTACATTCATTTCTTATGACTATAGTAACAAATGGCTACAATTTAGTGACTTAGAACAACAGAAAGTTATTTTTCACAGTTCTGGAGGCTAGAAGTTCAAAATCACTATCCCTGGACCAAAATCAAGATAACAGCAGGCCTTCACGCCCTCTGGAGACTCTAAGAAAGAATCTGTTCCTTGTCTCTTCCAGCTTCTGGTGCCTGCTGGCCTTCTTTGACATCACTCCAATCTCTGCCTCCATGGAGATATTGAATTCTCTTCTGTCTGTCAAATCTCCCTTTGTCTCTCTTATAAGAATGCTTGTGATTTCCTTTAGGGCTCATGGAGATAATCCAAGATAATCTCCCCATCTCAAGATCTTTAACTTAATCACATCTGCAAAGACCCTTTTTGCAGATAAGATAGCATTTACGGGTTCCAGGGATTAGGACTTGATATCTTTGGAGACTATTTTCCAGCCTACTACAATAGCTTTTTTTTATATTTAGACATTCTATTCAGGAGGAGTCTCAGAAGTCCATGAATGACATGACATAATGAATTTCAGATTAATCCTACCTGTTTGCAAATTCCATTAAAGTGAATATGACATGCATACCTTACATAATACTTTACTCACAGGACCTTTATTCTCATCTTTTTCCAGGAAAAATTTAGGGCAGTTTATTGTACATGGATGTGTAAAACATAGCAAAATAATGTAAAGTGGAAATAGATCAAAGACAATCAAGATTAAGAATGGAAAATGAAGCAAGAAATGAAGCAACAGAAAAATGAATGCAATTATAACTTTATTAATACTGCATGGATAACAAATTCTTGTTTTGTAAAAAGGAATGATGTTTTCTACAAAACTGTGAAATAGTTTAAATAGCAGTAGGTACATTCTCTTATTTATAGGAATCAGATTACACAAGAAAAAAATTATTTTACTTGTTTCAGGGAATATAATTATAAACCTTGAACTATAGAAGCTAAGTGTTGTATATTTTAATTTATGATGTTTAAGATTATTACTAGGAGTAGTCTTAACTATATTCAAAGCTACCTCATATAGTTTTATTTTCCTCTTAAATAAAAGTTTTAAAGTGGATAGTTCTATATACATTAAATGAACTTAATCATTTGTAACAACCTATACTGTTGTTACAATAAATCTTTATAAACTGTAATCTTGCACACAATAGATATTATAGTATATTGAAACTTATTTTGAATTGCCTTCCCTAGTACACCTTGTTTTCCTAATACTGTTGGTAGTCAGAATCTGTGAGCTTGCTTAAACAAAAAATCATAAGCAAGAGAGTCTATTGTTGTGGTCTATGATAAAATTTGGTACTAAATGAGATGCAGTAAATAATAAGTACTTCAGCAAAACTGACTTGTTAAGTAATTATTTCAACAAATATTTATTGATTACTATAGTAATAGCAAATATTCAACAAGCACTATTGAGAGGTAACAGGGGATAGTGGCTAAGATTCTGGAACCAAGGGAAACTGCCTGAATTTTCATCCTTTCATTGTCCCTTTCCATTAAGATGACCCTACACAAAAGTTACTTGGTTCTTCTAGGCCTTAGGTTCTCCATCTGTAGAGTAAGGATACTAATAACAACAAATGTCATAGCATTGAAAGGAGGATTTAATGAGATACAGGCAAAGTGCTTCAAACACATGGTAAGTACTGGATGGACCTTTGCTGTTGCTTTTACAAGCATATGCCAAGAATTTTACACGCCTTATTTTTGTTGGATTGTTATAATAATGGCATGATAGATAGCATTACTTTTAGCTCATTGAATAGTCAAGGAAATTAAAAATTAAAAAGAAAATTAAGAGAAGAAAACAGGATTCAACTTCAGGTCTGTCTGAATCCAAAGTGAGTTTCACCATTATATATATACTTAAAAAGAAAATTAAGAGAAGAAAACAGGATTCAACTTCAGGTCTATCTGAATCCAAAGTGAGTTTCACCACTATATACAGCCAACAGGAGACAAAGATGATTTTGATGTGGGTCATCATTCCAGGAAGGGTAGCAAAGAAGAATCATCTCTATGGGTAATAATGGCACATAGAACAAATAAAGGGACAGATTTCCATCCCAGTGGAATTTTTAGAGTACTAGTGTGCTAATCCAATCTAATTCACATTGAGGATGATAATAACAATATTTTAGCCAGTTTTTTAATGCTAGATACCGCACTATGCATTAAGCAAAATGTGTAATAGGTTAAAAAAAAAAGTCACAAGGAAGGTAATGTTATTTTCATTTTATAGGTGAGCACACTGAATGATAGAGTTGTTACACAACTTTCTCCAACTCATACAGCTTGAACATGTTGGAGCCTGGATTTAGAATCAGAGAGTCTGACTGCAGACCTTGGAATTTTAATTACTAGTCTATACCATCTCTTTAAGTTGGTGTACATAAGCAGCTAGCGTGCAAAATTATAAACAACAGATTTTTGCTGTATATCCTTCAAGTCCAGAGGGTCTTTAAAAGGGCAGAATTTAATTGCATTGTCCATCCCATGTATGGGCAGCATCTAGGTATGGGAATGTGAATCTGACCCAGAACGAGGTCTGCAAAAATAAGCCCCAGATGTGGTAGTTGGAGTGCGGGTGAGAGGTAGAGAAAGGCAGGGTCAGAGCTTCCTGTTTTAGAGATGAAGAATGCTACAAAAGTCATATGACTCGATTTTTTTTAACCAATTTGGAATTGTATCACCAACTGCAGGGAAAAACCAGCTCACAATGTAATGGTTACTCCACTTGGTGTTCATCTCTATCCTATAATCTCAGTAGTTTAAGAGACATAGTATCAACATGTTTGTTCTTAAGTGCTTGTAGCAATTTATATTAAAATATCAGTCTAAAGTGGCCTCAGACTTCAGCCTAGCCTTCATTCCCTGTGTGCAGAAGTTTCGCCCTTTCTCAAGCCTCCAGCAACACCTGGAAGCCACCTCTTAAATGTACGGAGTCAGAATGCCATTAAAAGCACAAAAAGGATGACCCCAAATTGTGGATCTTCAGGTCTATTATTCTACTTTTCATTGACTACTTTAAAAACCAAGTGTAATTTACTTAGAAAATGTGCAGTAAATTAAAAATTATCATTAATGCATGCAGCAGAACATTTTGATGAATTTGAGTTGGCTAAAAGAAAGCTTTGGGTCCTCAAGGAAAGATGAATTTTAAGTGGTTTCTTTCCATGTGAGTCATTATCAGTGTAGCATTTTGATGCAGAGTGAGGGAAATTCCCAAAACAAAATCACAAATCTACAAAGAACACCCCTTCATTGCCAACATATTTCTTTCTCAAAGGACAAATATCTGGCACTTTGCTGTTGTGCTATGGCCAGAGTATGTTCTCTGCCCTGAAACCTGTGTGTGTTCAACCTCATCTCCACACTCACCTATGGTTATTTGTACCTTATACAAATTACATTTTCCCAGTCCAAAACAGAGCCCTCCAGCCCGTTTGGAATTATGAAATGCATTTTTCTCATAATAGAAATTTCTTTTGTCAATCAAAAGTGCCTGCTGAACAAGGATCCTGGAAGTGGAACCCATTCATTCAAAAGAAACAAAATTGGGATGGGGTGATGGGGTGGTGGGAGATGATCTCCTTAGATCTCAACCTCAGAGTCTTTGGCTATTCAATTTCTAAGTCTCCCTATACCACACCTGATTTCATATTTTTCTCAGTTTTTTTTTTAAAGATTTATTTATTTATGCAAGAACTGGGTACAGGCCAGAGGTGTGGGTGATGAGAGGATTCACCAGAGACAGAGTAGGGAGCAGAACCGGCGGATTGGCTGAAGTACTCTGCTGAGGGGAGCAGTGGGTGAGACAGGAGAGGTCTGTTGCGCCATGTGGGTCAGCTCCCTGGCCAGGGATCGAACTCGTGCTGCAGGGGCTGCTGATAGCTTCATAGTGCTCTGACTTAACCCTTGTGCTACCAGGGAGGCCCTTTTCTCAGTTCTTTTTATCTCTTCCCCAAGCCTGGGAGAAATAAATATTTTGGATTAATGTAATGGAAACTGTTACATACTGTGAAGGTGTCATGATCCCATATAGTAGCTTTGAGTTGGGTTCCATTTGATGTGGGGAAAGAGAAAATTAACACCCTTGTTTAAAAAAATATATAAATCCAGTTCAGGTCTCATGTTAATGAACTTTGCAGCTTCATGTGACACAGTTGCTCACTGTATACTCCTTGAAGCACTTTGTCCTCTTAGTTTACAGTGACCAAATGCCCTTTTCCTCCTCCATAAGCCCCACCTTTGCCTCCTTTGCTTTCTACCTACACTCACTCTCCTGGTGAACTCCTGACTGTGCTTTAAAATTCCATGCAGATGCTAGGAAGAACCCCCAAATTTATTTCCCCAGTCTGGACCTGGCCCCTCAAATTCAGTCTAATGTGCTTCTTGATCTTAAATGTGTCTAACATTGAACTCATCTTCCTCCAAAAAGCCCCTCATTCTCTCAGAGTCCTCTCAGTTTATGGCAACTCCATTTCCAATGCAGAAGCCCAAAACCTATCCCTGAGGGTTTTGTTTTGAGGGTCCCCCACGCTACCATTATACCCCATTTCCAGTCTCTCATGTCAGCTCTACTTTAAAACTGTATTTGGAGTTGAACGAATTCCTCCCATCTGTGCTGATCACACCTTGACCAAACTGTGATCATCTCTTCCATGGGTTTCTGAAGGAGCTTCTAGCTGGTCTCTCTACATTGGCCTTGACCTTCCTTTAGTTTGTTCCCATTAATAATCAGAGGATCCTCTCAGAACATGTATTATCATGCCACTCTCTTCTTGAAAACTGGAAAAACTCCTCATGTCACTCAGAATAAAGGTGGAGTCCTCTTAGCAGCTAGATGGGTGCTAGTGATCTGCCCCCCCCCCTTACTCCCCTGACCTCATCTCCTCCTAATGTTCTCCTGGCTTGCTCCCTTTGCTTCCCTCCAGAGCCTTTGAATTTATTAAACCCTCTGCCTCAAAAACTCTTTCTCAGATACCTTCCTTACCTACTTCCTCATGCTTTTTTGCTGACCAGTGTTACCCTTAGACCTGGCACCTGGACTCCTGTGGGCAGAAGACAATTCTCTTCAGCTCTCTCAAGTTCCTGCACAACAGGTCTTCTGAGCAAAGACATGAAGAGTTCATTGTCTCTGAACTATCTTTTCAAGGATGTTTTGCAGTGCTGGAAGATGGAGACTGTCTCTCTTAGGGACAGATTGATTTACTGTTCAGGATAATAAAGATTGAGTCTTCTGCTGGACCAGATGCCAAGCAGATTGCTAGCAGCCCCTGTGTAAAATGGGCTTCCAAATCTCAGTGTTGCTGTCCTGTATCACACCCCACTATGTAAACAGGCAACACCTGGCTCTCATCACGACTCCCATTTGGAATTAGGACCCAGGGAGCTGGTGCAATGATGTTACTATGGCTACTGCTATTGCTGTGAGTAATAAATGGTCTTTTTTCTGTGACCCAGGAGGCTGTGTCTTCTGCCAGCGTGCATGAAACAGGCAGGCTAATTGATTTGCTTTCTAGGTGGGAAAAATCTGAGTCTCTGTAATGCCTGATCTATTGAATGTAGAGGGCCCCAAATTAGCCTCTAAGCCTAGTCCAGAATGAAGAGTCTATAGGCCCACCCAAAACCTATGATTCCTCATCTAGCCCATGCTCTGAGTCACTAGACTAATTAATTTTGTTTGTTTTCACTTCCCATCCCACCTAAAAGTTCCATGAGGTTGAGATATTTTACTGTGTTGATCACTGCTTAATTTGCAGTACCTAGAAAAGAGCTTTATTAAATTAATAAGGTAAGCAGCAAAGTCTATCCGTTCCTTCTTGTTCATGCCCCATTGAGGCTCTTCCTACTGACTTTGCTCAGCATTGCATAGTTGCATGAATGACAAAAAATCAATGTGAGGGAAATAACTGAAACAAAGTAGTTAGATAAATGAAAAGGTAAGTTCTGTTCCCTGCTCCTTCCCCCATAAAAAGGAACATATATTCCCTGGGTTTGTTGTTGTTATAAGACCTGAGCTCTTCTACCATGTATGGCCATTGGATAGATCCCTTACTAGCTCTCCTGTCCTGGAGCCTGGCCCCTGTGTGTTTGTGTGTGGATGTGAGCACACACTCTCAGGAGGATTACAGGAGAGAGAGTCCAACTGTCACATTAGTCTGCACCCCCTTCTCCTCTCTCTGTCCTTAATTATGAGGCTGTGCCTGTTCAGTCATTCCAGCCAAAGGATTTTCCACTTGGTCCTATGAATGCTCTAGGTAGGTTTTGGTTGTTTTCTGTTGTTTTTGTCATTTGTCTTCATTACACCCTCCTGGGAGGCAGCCCAGTGCAGAGAGAGGGCACTTGCCTGGAAGCTGGGGGGTTCATATCTCGGCTTCGCCTCCACTCTATTACTCACCTCTCTGTCTGCTCATCTCTTACCTGAAGAGTTGCATCCATTGTCCTTCAAGGTCCTCCATGGCTCTTACTTAAGAGGCTCATTCAAACCCCTTCAACATATGTTGCTTTAAAATCTCTGTGTGTAACTGTGTGTGCGAGTTTGTATGAATGTGCATTAAACTGCTGTTCCTTAAGCTATGTTTGCTTTCATTTTCTATGTGGAAAGTTTGTAGTCAAGTTAGGTATTTTCAGTTTCTAAAGTAGCTTCTAAAATTTTATTGTGGGTGCTGGCACTTCTCATTTAGACAAGGGCTGTGTACCCACATAAGCTATTTCCCAGGTTGAGGAGTGACTGTGCTCATGTGGGGAGAAGGCAGAAGGAATAAAGATTCTTTCATAAAAAAGGGACTCTAGCCTGGTGGTGAAGAGCATGGACATTGACACAAAGATTTGGATTCATGTTCCAGTCCAGTCACTTCTTAGCTATTGACCTTTCACTCTCCAGTTCTCATTTACTCATCTATAAAATGGTGAGAATGGGCCTCCCCAGTGGCGCAGCGGTTGAGCACTGGGCTGCAAAGCTGCCCGCAGCCTCTGAAGTGCTGGTTCGATCCCCAGCCGCTGAGTGAGGGTCCCACAAGGCACACAGACCTCTCCTGCCATGCCCACTGCTCCCCTCAGCAGTTTACTTCGTCAGTCTACCTATTCTGTTCCCCGCTCTGGCTCTGGTGGATTCTCTCACCCTCCCGCGCTTTTGACTGTACCCAGTGCTTGTATAAATAAATAAATAAATAAATCTTCAGGGAATAAATAAATAAATAAAATGGTGGGAATGGTGGCCACCCAGGGGGCTTTGGGATGATTGAGTTGGGATGATGTATGTGAATTGCTTATGAGCTTGAGTACTATTATAGAAATTGAAAGGAAAGGTGAGATTCATTTATTAGTTTTTCATGAATATGCATGGAGCACCCTCTGTGCTGGGCTCTGCACTACATGTTAGGGCAGTTGTTGATCAAACCAAGATTCTTTTTTTTTTTTTTTTTTTTAATTTTTTTCTAGAGGCATGTCTTATTTTATTTATCTATTTGTTTGTTTGTTTGTTTGGTTTATACATGCACTGGGTACAGTCAGAAGCCGGGAGGGTGAGAGAATTCACCAGAGCCAGAGCAGGGAGCAGAACAGGCAGAAGGACCAAAGTACACTGCTGAGGGGAGCAGCGGGCGGCAGGAGAGGTCCGCGCGCCACTTGGGACCCTCCTCCGGTGGCTGAGGAGCAGCCGGGGATCGAACCGGCGCCGCAGAGGCCGCGGGCAGCTTCGCAACCCAGCGCTCAACCGCTGCGCCACCTGGGAGGCCCCAAACCAAGATTCTTTGTTCATGAGTTTACCACCTTATTTTTGTTGTAGCCCTTAGGTGTCAAGCTACTATCTTTAATGCATCCTTCTATCGGAAGATTCTTTGGAACTTGTACACCACCTACCACAAAGTTAAAAATAGCTATCTGGAGCTGAGGAAAGATGAGTAGGATGAAGATAGAAATAAATATATAAGTTGATGGAATATGGACATCTGGCCCACATGCAAAATTCTTTTCTGAAGCATAAATTTTACCTACCAAGGCACACTGAAATTTTGCTATAAGACGAAGCTAAATATCTTAATGATTGTTTTTTTTTTTTGGTCCTTTTTTATTCATGTGGATGAAAGCTTAAAGATATGCATAGCAGACATTCAAATATTGCTTCTTATTGTGTGCACACATTTTTAGGAAGAACTGGTTAAATTTTTCACCTATTTTTCTATTGCTTCTCTCATGAGAACTTAATAAATCATTGGGAAAATGCCAGCCATGCTTATCTTTTCAGTTAGCTGATCTTATTTCTGGTCTCTTGTGACTTGGTTGTTGATTTTAACAGTGCAGTCTTGCTGAAGGAATGTGAAGGCAATGGAGAAAGGTGTGTGTTTTGGATGGCAGGACTTTGAAAATCCTGGTGGCTGTTGCTTAGCAGCATGCTTGAGTTTCTGAGTATTCTGAAAAGTGTCTAATGACAAATGTAGGTTTTTGCTCTTGCTATTTTAGATGTTTCAAAAATAACACACAGTGAAAACTTTTCATATATAATATAGTATGCATTATATATTTTATGTAATTATATATTATAATTATGCTGCATGTTATGTTACAGAAAATAAATACTTTTATATCACTATACTACAATTATATACTATATATGTATATATATGCATATATAGGAGATAGTAATGGGTATATGTATATACATATATATACACATACACATATACCCATTACTATCTCCTTTGCTTGGCCTTTTTTTCTTCATAGCCATGTGACATTTTATATTATGTGTACTTATTTGTTTTATTTTTCTTCCAGTGAGTGTTTACAGCTCCTTGAGGGCATGGACAAATAATGACTGCTTTTTGGAAAACACTCTGTAAATACTTGTGGGGAAAATGAATAAATGAATGAAAGAATAATATTGAGTAGATAATATAATACATAGCCCTTATAAAGTGTAACACAGGATTAACATTTCAACTTTTATTTAAAAAATGAATCATTTTTAAAAAATTGTATTATAGTGAAACAATTTAGAGCTCTGAAAACTGCAGAAGTGCTAGAGAGATTGAGATCTCTCCTATATTGTCGTTAAATGCCCATCTCAAGTGGAAATCCTGAAGATAATATTTTACCTAGGTGTTGGAGTGTGTCCACGTGAGGATAGAAGCTGGAATGGAGCTAAGCTGCCCTTAAGTAAAGAGAGCACGGTGGGTGTGACATGGGTAAGATGGAAATATGAAAAGTTGGGACATAAAGGCCTGCAAAGGTTAAGCCCTGGCTGCGGGAAATACAATAGGAGAGAGGACCAGAAGCCTGGAGGCTGAGAAGAGAAACACAGGACAGGAGATGCTTCTACTGGTGTTTTCCAAGAAATGCTCTAAGCTACCTCTTAGGTTCCCAATGATATTGTTAGTAAATTCTTCATTGCTCATTAGAATTTTTGGTAGCAATAGAGGTTTTGTTATGGGACAGCTCAAATGAAGAAGAAGGCCGTGAGACACCAGATGTGTATTTTACAAACAAAAAATGGTTGTTTAATATATGTACAGACTGATGGTGTGAGCTGTTCAATGAATTGTGTGTGTTTCGGGAGCCAGTGCTGTTCTGGCTGTCCTCATGCAGAGGTGCCAACATGGAGGACAGGGATGAGCAGAGTAAGCTGCAGCCACTCTCACTGGGAATGGTTTGCCTGGGCAGCTGATGTTCAGTGCAATTCAAAACCTCACATTGACAACACCTGTTCATATTATTCTAACTAGACAGATGAAAGTCTCAGCTACTATAATTTGGCAACATCTTCTGTAATATATACATGATCCCTTTGCTTAGCTAATTTATAGAGATTTATGAGAAAATATGTTTTTATTCTTGTGTTCCTTAAAAACATTCTGCATTCTGGGCCTCCCCGGTGGCGCAGCGGTTGAGCGCTGGGTTGCGAAACTGCGCGCGGCCTCTGCGGCACCGGTTCGATCCCCGGCTGCTCCCCGGCCACCAGAGGAGGGTCCCACATGGCGCGCAGACCTCTCCTGCCGCCCGCTGCTCCCCTCAGCAGTGTACTTCGGTCCTTCTGCCTGCTCTGCTCCCCGCTCTGGCTCTGGTGAATTCTCTCACCCTCCCGCGCTTCTGACTGTACCCAGTGCATGTGTAAACAAAAACAAAAACAAAACAAACCAGCAAACAAATAAATAAAGCATGCCTCTATAAAAAAAAAAAAAAAAAAACATTCTGCATTCTGCAAGTTGTAATTGAGCTAAATGAGAAAAATGTTTATTTTCTTCCCTGAAATTGATACCTTCCCTAACTCCTTTAGAATAACCTGCTAGAGTTTAAAATGTTAATCAATATGAGACCATTAATCTCCAAATTTCATTGACATTTCAATGCAGCTGTACTGACAATTTAGAAGAAATATCATATAGAAATATCAGATTATGTATTTTTTTCACTTTCATAGAACTTAAAATAGATTATGTGAAATAAATATTTGGGTTATCATTAGCCTAATACTCGTAAAATTATCTAAGGTCATTTCAAGTAAGTTACCAAGAAATTACTGTGTAATTTAAAAGCATATCCTTCTTGTGAAATATTAGTATAGAAAAATATGATAGATATAATAATTTTTTTGAGTTTTATTTTATTTATACAAGAGCTGGGGTACAGGTCAGAGGCGTGGGAGGGTGAGAGGATTCACTAGAGACAGAGTGGGGAACAGAACAGGCAGACTGACTGAAATACACTGCTGAGGGGAGCAGCGGGGGAGACAGGAGAGGTCTGCTTGCCATGTGGGTTGTTCCGAGGCTGGCGGGGATCGAACCGGCACTGCAAAGGCCGTGGACAGCTTCACAGCACTGCACTCAACTGCCTGCACCACCAGGGAGGCCCAGTATAATAATTTTGATAATCAAGAGTTTGTTTCAGTAAATACTCTCTGACATCCTAGGCTATGATAAAGGCTGCTATTAATTCATTAGTTATTTGACTCAGGAGATATGTTCAAAACATTGGTGAAGTGCTCTCTTGACCACACTTGATGACTTGACTAGCTCACCCTTAGACATTTTCTCTGACTCCTCATTTCCCACACCCACTTACTACTTCTCCATGTAAGAGTGTTGGCTCCTGTAATTTAATCCACCTGGGCTAGTTACCCTTATTTCTACTTGTAAGATCCCAGGCAACTACTAGGAACCCCTGATTTTCCCACTGAAAGTAATTCCCCTGTTTTCTCACCTCCCTCAGCATTTTGACTCTGTTTTATGTCCTGAAGGAGCCGCCTTGTAATTTGAATTTGGGAGGGACCTAATGGATGAACTCAACACACCATCCTCATTTTGTAGATGAAAACACCCCAAGAGATCAGGGGACTGATCTAGGCTCCTTTGTTGTAAGTGGTGGTGCTAGAACAGAAATTGGGCTTCCTGCCTTGCAGCCCTGTGATCCTTTCTCTGTAGTTCTCAGAGAACTTTTAAAGTAACTTTGAGTAGTATGATATTCAAATAATACATTAACTGATATACAAATTCAACAATTTACTCAATTTCATATTTAAGTATTTTAATTTCCTAATTGACTAGCTGTTAACAGGTAGGGTGAGGGGTACCCCAGGGCCCCCAATCCTGCCTGTTCTAAATGAGAGCTACCATCCACTGCATGAAGACAAACGTACTCTTAGTGTGTAAGAACTTTGATAGAAAATAACTTTAGGGCCTCCCTGGTGGCGCAGTGGTTGAGCGCTGGGTTGCGAAGCAGCCCACAGCCTCTGCAGCGCCGGTTCGATCCCCGGCCGCCAGGCAAGGGTCCCACATGGCGCGCAGATCTCTCCTGCCACCCGCTGCTCCCCTCAGCAGTGTATCGTCAGTCTGCCTGTACTGTTTCCTGCTCTGGCTCTGCTGAATTCTCTCACCCTCCTGTGCTTCTGACTGTACCCAGTGCTTGTATAAATAAATAAATCTTTAAAAAAATAAAAGAACTTTAATACAATTAATGTGTGATAGAGAGAATATAGTTGAAACAGTTTCCGAGTGAAGCATCCAAAGTTACCCATCCCCTTGTGGGTAAATGCCCAGCCAAACAGGGTTAGCCCAAAGTAGGTCCACTGAGGCCTGAAAGCTTGCCAAAAGTCTAAGGCGGGGACCCAGAGGAAAGGGCCAGAAAGCCCCAGGAAAGTCTGGAAGGAAAAGTGCAAAATCAAAACCCAAGTCAAGATAAAGGCTGCCATTGTCAGCCTCCCCACAAGTCTCTCACCCACATCTCTGTCTCTTTTAAGTGTCTTTCCATGTCTCCCAAGTCCCTGGTACAGGTCCAATACCGAGAAGCAAGCACAGCTTCTTGATACGTCTCTTTGCTCCTTTTGTCTCCTCAAGGCCTCCTTGATCTCCTTCCTTCCTTTACCGAGTTGTCTCTAGCTTCTCCCAGCTCTGCTTCACTCTTCCCTAGGGTGGGGCAGGGAACCTGGAACCTTCCCTTTCTAAGGATATCACACTGTTACACATAGCCTCCCCAAGTACTTCTGTATTTTATAAATATAAAAACTAAATATATCATGTATCTAAAATTCTTTTAAATATCCTAATATTACTTATAAATTTTGTAGGATTTCCACTTAAAATTCACATTTAAATCAATTGCCTAGTTAAAAATTTTAAATTATAACCCTGAGAGTCCCTCAATTGACCAAATTTCCAAACATAATATAAAATGCCAAATATTCAGATAGCTTTCCATTAAATCTGTGGATTTGGTTTTACTTATTTCTTCAGTTATTCATTTTTTTTTCCCATGCAATAAATATCTAGAACATCTCTGTGCTGAGCACTGTTTTAGGCTCCAGGAAAACATGAGCAAATGAAATAAAAATTTCTGTCCTCATGAAGTTCTTATTCTAGAGAAGAGACAAAAGTAAATAGTACAAATTAGTAAAAGATGTGGTATACTAAACGCTGGCAAATGCTACAGAAAACAATAAATCAATAATGGGGGGGGATGTGAAATTGTGGAGGCAGGAAGTGTGCCGATGCAGGTAATTTTACACCTCCCGGATAGATAACTCTGCACAAAGACCTTTTCAGTTTACTGAGCCTACTTGCCAGCAGAGAGGGCTGGCCTTTTTTTTTTTTTTTTTAAGATTTATTTATTTATTCATACAAGCACTGGGTACAGTCAGAAGCGCGGGAGGGTGAGAGAATTCACCAGAGCCAGAGCGGAGAGCAAAACAGGCAGAGTGACGAAGTACACTGCTGAGGGGAGCAGCGGGCAGCAGGAGAGGTCTGCGCGCCATGTGGGACCCTAGCCGGGGATCAAACCGGTGCTGCTATGGCAGCACGCAGCTTCGCAGCCCAGCGCTCAACTGCTGTGCCACCAGGGGAGGTCTAGGGCTGGCTTTTTAAGTATGCTCACTAGGTTACACAAGACCAGAGATTTGGGATGGGGCATTGGCTGGACTCCCACTGGTAACACTGATGAGTGGTGAATCCTCTGTGCTTATAGTTGCTGTGCCCACAACTCCATGACTTCTAAAGGGAAACCTGCAGCCACTACACATGTTTGAATTTTGTATTTTGTTGACTCTTCCAAGATGGAAGTACTTTCCATACAACTATAGCTACCTTTGATGGAACCCTGAATTTCTTCATATTCTTCAGACCACTCAATTCAGACATATCTGAATTCTGGACATCCTTCAAAGTTTTGTCCTGCAATTTGGAAAAAATGTCTATAGTCATTTTCCTGATCAATTTCAGTTCTCTAGGAGATGGTGAATTTCAAGGAAAAAAACTATGCCTTAGCTATTTTGTTTCTCCTTTATCATTGTGTTCTGTAAAGCACAAGGGCTTACCTAAGTATAGTCATCTGTTGCTTTGTGATGGGAATATGTTCTGAGAAATGTGTTGCTAGGCAATTTCATCATTGTGTTCACATCAGAATGTAGTTACACAAACCTCGGTGGCATGGCACGATACACCTAGGCTGTATGCTACTACACATCTAGGTTAGCCTGTTGGGATCACCATTATACACATGTCCGACGTGGGCCAAAACTTGGGTCAGTGAGGCCTGAATGCAGATCCTCAGTGCCAACTGTTTAAGACAACACAGAGCAGCCCGAAGACACGAGGGTCAATCCTACTCAACTTTCTGGTTCAGGCAGCTGTTCAGAGACTGGACACCCTTAAGTGTGAATAGGAATTATGATAATCCCTATTGTCTTTGTAATCTAAGAGCCACTGTGTGAGTGCGTTAATGGTTGAATGCTTATTTTAGAAATTGCTCAAAGTGCTTCACAAGCACATCTTCCTTTTTTCTATTTAGGTTTTATGATAATGTGAGTTGTACAACTGTTTTAATTTTACACTCCTGATAATTTTATTGTGCCTGGTGTATATTTAAGGCACTAATTCTTTTTCACAGGATAGCTGCAATAAATCTAAATGATCTTTCGTTTCACTCTATGTTACTAATTTATTTCTTTTTACTCTGTCTTCAATTTACCTACTCTAAATACCAGTGATTTTTTTTTAATGCATGGAAATGCTGAGAAGGCATCTGAAGTGAGTCTTGCTCTGTTCATGCGTGATACCATTGTTTAATCATTCTAAGAAAAAGACTCAGAAATGGTTTATGAGAGGGATGTGTTCTCTGCGTATGAGATTACACCATCTCGTGGGTAATCCTGGGAAGGAGGGTTTTGACAGTTATTTTGATGAGCAAAGGCACTTTCTACCTGGGAGCCAAGTGCTCTAGAATCCAGAACCCTGCTATGTTTTCTTTGCCTTTACTCCATAGCTCTGGTTATTGCTACTCTTCAATTTACACTGTGTCCTGTGGTCACTATAATTACTCGGAATCTATGGGAATTATCAAATGTTGGTGGGAAAGACAGCTTCCCTCTGCCTTTTAAAAAACTACTGCATAAGCCCAGGTTTGTTTCTATATAACTACTAGTTGATCATCTCAACCCAGTTCATTTCAACTTAGGGAGTGAAGTTAGAAGGGAAGAAAGCAAAAAAAAGAAAAATCAGATTTGTACCATTACACTTTCAAAGACCTATTTATTTGAAAGTGAGTCTTTTCCTAGAATTATGTACCACCTACTATGGTTAATTGGACACAATTAGTGCCGTGCATGGTTTTTAACTTTTATTGACCAAAATTTTACTTTAACTTTGATGGTGCAAAAATATACTGACACTTTGCAAATTTAATGTGGAATATATTTTACATATGTAGGTAAAATATATTTATACATCTGTATCTTGAACAGAGACAGTAAAGGGGAGTGTTAATTACCCTATTCTGGAGGGTTTTCAATTTAAGTTGAAAACATGAAGTGGGACTGTTTAACATTTGTATAAAACGTTTGTTTCTTAATGATACATTCAGGTATCAAGAATGCTTCTCTTGAATTACTGAGAGTTCTTTTAAGTAAAGGAACAAAATCAGATAAGCTTCCTGCTCTGAGAGCCCACAGAATTGCAGCCAAATGATTTGCTATTACCGTAGCTCTTTATAGTCGTGAACACTTTTCATTATATTTAATTGTGAGCATTCACAGTGCCTTCTGATATGTGAAGGAGGCTTGTGTTGTTCCTGGGCCAGTTACAAAACTACAAAGAGAAAGGTGGATGGGGGAGGAGACAGGATGCCTTAAAGTAACTTTAGAAGTTGGGGTCAAGCCTTCAGTTTGTTTTTCTCTATAAGATCTGGAAAGGTAAAGAATCTGACGATAATGAACCAAGTAATTAATCTAATGTCATAATCAATTATTTATTTGTACCTTGTAGTTATTGTTAGTAATTAAATAGCAAACCTGATATGATCTAAAAGATTAGCATAAGTAATGACACCAGCACCCAATTTCAGGAAGACTAAGAGTTCAGAATATACCATACCTCTTTAGGAGGATTTGGGAAATAATACAGAGAACTAAGTAACAGACCTACCTAAGAGACTCATGAAACATTTCAGTGTGTTACAGACAACTAAGGCCAGCAGGGAGCTGAGCAATAGTATCAAAGCAAACTAGCTTTTTTACATATTTAGCTTCATGCTATCTATTTTCTAGAGAAAAAAGAGAGAACTAAACTGACAAACTATAAATAGGTATAGAATTGGAGCATTATATCCTAATACTGAGGACAGATCAAGACAGAAGCATGCTATTTTATAATATTCATTTATTGACAAACATTTGGTGAGCATCCTTCTGTAAGCTAGGTCAGGTATAGATGCTGGGCTACGATGTTAAACTTGAATAGAAGCTAAAATGTGTCAGCACAAATAACTGAATACCCAAGCTTTACCACTTGAACTTGGTATGGTATGAGCTGTAACTCTTTGGACAATTTCTCTCTTTTTTCAGGTTGTCAAAGGCCAGGATTTTCCAGGAGAACTAGAGTGAGTCAGTATTGGGTAGTGTTTTGATTTCAGGGTCCAAGGATTCTCTGGGACATTAGGATGATTCTAGAGCAGTTGTCATTCATTCAGAAGTTGGCTTTGAACTGCCCCTTACCTGGTGGATCCCATCTAAATCACTCCTTTTCATGGACTCTGGGAGTGCTGAGGAATGGGGTTGCTGAGTAACCACAGATGTTCCTGGCTTCTACACAGGAAAGAATTCATGTAGGAGTCAGTATAAGGGACATAGGAAAGCTTTATTGTAGATAAAAATATACACTTAGGAATGAGTGTGAACAGATTCAAAGGAGAATTGTGCCTTAGGTCTTAAGATTGCTGATAGGAATCCGTAATTATTTTGAGGGTGCAGGGGCTCACAGATGGGATTCTAAACCAGTTCTGACCAGTTTTATTTAACAAGACCACTTGGCCTTAACATCCTGTTGGTGGAGTAAGATAGGAGAAGTTTTACAACAAATGGCTCCTAGAGGGAGATAAGGGTCTAAACACACAGGGTTTGGGGGCATTGCTTTGGAATGTGAACAGCTGTTTTTCAGTGTTACTAGATGGAAAAAGAGAGGGACTGCAGGTTTTGTGCTAAATTCCTGCTCTGTCTCACCTTGGGGCAGTAGGTAAAGGCCCTAATGTGTTCCTCTGCAGCTGTGATTTCTATAAACAAATTCAATATGTGATCAAGAGTTGCTAGGCACAGAGGTAGGCAGAGGCACTGCCAGGGGCCTTTATTTAACTAGTAATTGTAAATGTGTGTTATTTGCTGGACATTTTACAAACCATTTTAGACAGAAACTGTACCTTCTTTGTGCAAACATAAAAGCATACAGAGCACGGGGCACGTATGTAAACCCTGAACAAATGCACAGCGCTCTGTCACTTTTCACCACATCTGAGCACAAACTGCCTTTTTTGTGAGTCGTGAGCTGAAGTCGTGAGCAAAGTGTGGTAGGAGTTGCATTTTTAAAGAGTGAGGTGGGGAAAAGTGGCTCCTTCTCTGACAGTTAGTCAGGAGAGGATTGTTGAGGGGGTGGGTTTTGAGAGTCTGTTGAAGATAGAAAGACAGGGAACCTGCTATCTGGATGTGTGAGGACAGTCCAGTGAAGAAGGTAGCTTCACAAAGTAGCCTTTGCTTCTGGAGAATGTGAAGTGACAGGAGAGGACATTACATTCCTTTGGCTGAGGTCAGTGCAGGGAGTCAGGATGTTAGGCACACAGCCTCGGCTGCTATCCGGCTTAATGTTCTCCAGATCACAGCTGTGTGGTGGGTGACAGCACCTCCATTTCACAGACGAGTAAATGGAGAATATAAGTAACTTGTTCAGCAGGTACTCAAAACTTACCGTGTGTGTTTGTATAATACATATGAATACACACGTGTCTATATGGCAAGGATTAAGAATTCAACAGTTGATTTATTTTGTTTATTTATTTAGTGTTTCACACCAGTCATTATGTTATAGATAAGGACAACCAAAAAGACAAATTTCTTATTTTGAAGAAATTGCAGTAGGACCAAATCTTATACAATAAATAGGAATGAAAAGAAAATAGGTATGAAAAATAGGGAAGAAAAGAACATTTGGGAAGCAGCATTAGAGGTGCATGTAGAACAAGGAAGCACTCGGGAGGTTCAGGGTAGTCTGTCTTAGGTAGGGCTGTACAGGAGTTTCTGGGTAGGGTGGGCTTGGTCAGTTTGTGTACTTAGAAATGAGAGCATGTAAATATCTGAAAGAAACGTAGATGAATGGAGGTGCCTAGTGAAGGAACTTGAATTGAAGCACAGATTGATGACATTGCTATTTTTCTGTGTCACCCACTGGACGATCTTAAGGGGAAAGACTTTTAATAAAAGCAATGAGCAAATCATCGCTGGATTGTATGAGAATAAAATTGGAAATCATATATAAAATATGTGAAGGTGACTAGAACATGGTAAGCCAAGAATCCAGTTTTAGCCGTCTTTTTTTCTGCAAAGCCCATTTTCTGGCAACTTGGCTGATAACTCAAAAGTTGATTAAATGTAAATAAATAATAAGAGTTGTTGGGAGTGGGAACAGAATCCACATACCTGTTTGAACAGGAAGGATCCTTTGCAAAGCCATGTTATAAGGCTTCAGGTCATTGTGTTGTCGAAGTCATAGACTCTGGACTACGCGTTCAAGGTCAAATCTCAAAGGTACTTCTCAGAACAGGGGACCCACAGTGCTGTGGATCCCTTTAAGGACTGCTGGGTACAGTCCTTGCATCAGGACTGAAGCCAGTTGCATCAGGTCCTGTCTTGTCGCCAAGCTGCCACTTCTGCCCCTGGGCTCCAGAGTAGTGCTACCCTGCTCCTATGGGCATCAGGGAAATGGATGGGTCACACCATGAGTTAGCGGGGAGCACTGGGACCCCAATAATGGAAAGACAATACCTCCAAGACTGTGCTTGGTGTGGGTATAGCAGAAGCAGCTGAAGTGCAGCGTCTAGCTCACTGCTCTGGCAGATCTCCTGAGAAGGCTTCCCACTGACCAAACCAGTCACCTGTGCACTCTGGCTCCAAGGACACCAGCTTCCGGGACTTTGCAGTGGGGCAGGCATGTGGACCCAGGGAGGGAATCTGAACTCTGTCTTGCAGGTGCCAAGGAGTGAGCACTGTTGGAACAAAATATCTAGAAGGAAGAAACAGTTGGTATTTTGTTTGCAAACATACAATATGTTTGTGATAGCAAACATTTGATTTTGTTGGATTGCTAGTATTAGGTATTTTGTTTTCAGAAGATTTTAATACTACTAGGTGTGAAGGGAAGGTAACAATGTATAGGATTGAAAAGAGAAGTGGAACTTTCAAATTAGGGAAAAAAGGAATACACAGAAATTCTATCAAATCAGCAGAATTTGAGAAAGGAAAAATGAGAAAGCAATAAACTAAATAGTAAATATAAACTAAGAAAAGCATCAAGTATATACTATTGCTACATTAAAAAATTTTAGAGTGTAAAAAACTCCTACATAAAAAAGGACTATTGGAACAAAAATAAAAACATAGATGAGCGTTATTACAAGAAATATCCTTAAGCAATATTTTTTAAAGGTTAAGGAAAGAGATGGATATGCAAAAAACACACAAGAAAAAGAGTAAATCAAATAAAAGCATGAAGAACAGTAATTCTGTTGGAAAGAAAGACCAAAACAGGAAGAAATAGGCACAGTTTGAGAAGTAATGAATTTCTATGCCCAAATGGCATAGCATAATCAAAAGCTATCAAAATTACTAGCAGAACTGTTTAAATGCAATTTTGTAATGAACAGATAGTAGATTGTCGATAATAGATAGGGATAGAGAAGCTATGAAAACTGCAATTAAATTGTCTTGATAGGATCTATTACAGAATTTTCTATAAACTTCATGTTATTTCCCGAACTCTCTTAGTGCCATGAAACACTTAGAAAAATTAGCTAAGTACTTGGCCCAAATAATAGCTTTAAAATTCAGAAGAGCCGATACAGACCACATTCTTTAATTATTGCCTACAAAATCAAAACTCAATGGTAAAATAGAACCAAAAAATTTTAACAACTTGGAAATTAAGAAATACACTCAGGCCAACACTAAAATCAAAGTGCAAATTCTAAGCTATCTAGAAAACAATGTCAGTGAGAACACTCCAAAATCTATGAGGCACAGAGTATCTACAAATAATTAAGAATTTAATTGGGAAATTAGAAAAAAAAATCATGTAAAGAAGGGAGAATTTTAAAAGATGAAAGTAGAAATTAACAAAATCAAAAATAGAAATAAAAGAGAGTAGAAAGAATAGATAATTCCAAACTTGGAAAGATACAAACCCCTGGTAAACCAGAAACAAGAGAACAAAGTCAGAAATGAAAAAAGAAACAGAACTAAAATAATGAGACATTTTAGAAATCGGAACATGCCATGTTTAACTTTATAGAGACTAATTTTTAAACCTAGAGCAGGGATCTGTAAACTATTTGTACAAAGATTAGGCTTTGCAGGTCACATGGTCTCTGTTACAACTACTCTTAGCTGGGAATTGGAGGGAGGAATAAGGGTAATATTTCATATTTAAGAATAATTGGTAAAGATTTTTCTTTGAAAGTTTCTGTTGAGAAAGTGACCAGGTTTTGTGGGCTCACCTATTGAATAAGATTCCCCAAAGCTATCCAAGCATATTGTTCTTTTCCCAAAGCCCTCACAGTTAGATTTCAGAACAAGTTGTTGTGTATGAGAAAACCAAAGACGCCAGTGGAAGCTTTACAGTACTTCTCTCCTTTGTTAAGATGTTCATGTGCTCTTAGGCCAACTAGTGGTCTAAGTGGAAAGGCATATTTTTTTTCCTTCCGTGGTTGTCTTCTTCATGTAAAAAGGACTGATTCTTCTTCTCACAGCTGGGTTCTGAGCATAGCTAAGAGTGACCTCTTCATCCTGTTTACTCCTACCCTTACCTTGTTGGAGAAAGGGAATTATAGTGATAGTGTAGGAAAATTGAGATATTAATTACAAAATGAATTAATCTGCCTTAGAAGTGTTTTTCAAACTTTTCAAGACTTGATACTTGTACAAATACATTTTGTATTAAAGTGTGTTATGTTGGAGGTGTGTACACATGTGTGGTTGTGTATGTGTATAAAATAATGACAATAACTAAAATATTACCTGCTGTGACTATATGCATTTGTAGTATTTTCTACTCTTTTCCAGTCTATTTTATTTCACTGAAAAATGCTGGTCATGGCCCATTAAGTTAACTGAGTGACCCACTAAATGTGTTAGTGACCTGCAGTTTAAAAAAAATACTTTGGCAAAGGACACCCATCAAAACTGCATGCTTGGCATTCCACGGTCAGAATTTCCACTGCACTGGCAAGACAGTTACTCACTGAGTCAAATTCAGGCCTAGGCAGGTTTTGCTTCTTTTTGTATTTGCCATTAAGGCCAACTTGTGTGCATGACATTCTGATAGTGGGTACCTTGAGGTAGTTTAAGTCTTAGTTACCTAAAGACTTAAGTACCTAAGCATGGTGATACGTTTAGACAGCTGCTTAAACTGAGGACAAATACCCTTTTCCTGTTGTATTAGGTGACTTAAGTGATGATTTTTCTCCAACAGTTGGTCATGGAAAGCCTGGTCAGCTTGGTATAAATAGAAGGCATCTCAGTTCAGTTCACCACTGCCCTAAGCATTCTTGGATTATTTTTTTCCACTTAGACTTTAAAATTATATACTCAAGTTGGAAAAAAGAATTTCCATACCAAAGTAAGTGGCAGCCAACTATATTCTTTTATAAGTACCCCAGTTGGGCCAACTGCTAAACTAATGCTTTTTAGACCCAGTAGAGATCAGTGGGGACATGCCATTCCAAATACAGGATTTGTGTGGGTCACGACCACAGAGATGATTCTGTGTAGGCATTAAAGTAGAAGTGTTTTAAAAATCTGACTCATGCTTTGACCTCACAGGAAAAGGATGTGCGTTATACCTAACTAGATTTGAGAGCAAAACATTTTAAAAAGAAGGGGAACATGGATTTTGCCTGGGGCATTCTTTATCATAACCTAATTAAAGATCTGTATAAGGAACATTTGTAGTTATTAGGGAACAAAGACTGTTATATTCAACCACTAGCTTTATTTTTTTGAATGTAACTTACTTTTTTCCTAGTGACTAACATGGATGCCTTTGATTTTGTGGGTGTTGTCAAAGGAGAGCCAGTCTTAAGGGGAAAAAGGAGAGCTAAGGATTGGCAACCTCTCTCTCTGGTTGGTACTTTTCCATATGACTCCTTTTACCAAGCTCATAGTTATTTCCCTTTTAACTCTGAAGTCATTCCAAATCTGATAAGTAGAACTTGATTTTATTTCCTGACCTCAGGAGTATTTGAAATACTGTATGAAATTAATTGAGCCATTTTTGATCTCCAGTTATTTCAAAAGCATCACAGCAAGAAGAATGTAAAGTGGAAGCAATAGTGGCAATAACTTTTAGGTCCTCCTAATATTCACCCTTTACTAGAATTCTCTACCAACGTTGATGTATTGGGGGTTAGAATAGAAAGGAAATATAGAGCTCTCTGCTCCTAAGACATCTGTCACTTCTTTCTACAGCTGAAGACAACTAACCTGACAGTGACAGACTGGAAATAGTTTCTTCTCAGCTGTGTTGGTCATAATTTGAGTTCCTTCTACCAGGAGTGACCTTATGAATGGCAAGAATTAATATGCCTTTCTTAGCTTGTAGAATTGGCAAAATATGACTCCAAACTTTTAATCAGTCCCAAGTGAAGCAGACTACTATCTCTGATGTTCCAATTTCAGAGCAAGTCTAGTTCATTACCTTTGCAAACAGGACTTTAGTAGGTGGCGTGTGGGAGTCACCACGACAACCAAACTGATGATAGAAAATCGATGCGATGAGAGCCATCAGCATAGCAGCAGTGTGCTTTCTGGTTTATGGGATGTGCTCAATACTGTCTCTTCTGCTCTACCAGGGAAACAGTTGGGACCATGTGTGACTGAAGTTTTCACTCTCCCATCAATTGCAGTGACTTGTGTTCTATCATATGATGGTACATGGAATCTTGATATGATGTTAAATTCAGTTGTTGTTCAAAGTAACATTTTTTTAAAACTTGAATATTTCTCGCTTGCCTTGAAATTTTGTTTTGTTCTTGATGTTTGTTTGATTAGTTTGTGCAAATTATATTTCTCTCATTTCTTTATTTGCTATGATAATTCCTAGTCTTCTTTCCTTGTGGATGACTTTGCAAAAGAGCAAACTGTTCCTCAACATTTTTATCTTACCCACTGTCCACTTGCTCTGTGTGTTCCTGTGACATAAGCAGCAGCTTCTCTAGTTTTTTTCCCTAAACATAGAAGGAAGAGAGAGAGAGAGAGAGAGAGAGAGAGAGAGAGAGAGAGAGAGAGAGAGAGAGAGAGAGAGAGAGACCTCTTTTCTGGGTATCATCAAAATAGGGATTTAATTCTTAATTTCAAAAGGAAGGGATGATGATATGTTCAAAATTGGGTGAATGGTATTATTCCTTCCAACTGAAAAGTGTAGCGGGAACTGCCCTCTACAAATATTCAGTATCCCTGGTGCAGCATTTAAATGCCCGAGAACAGCACTTGGCTGGCTACCCTCACATGTCACTTGTCAAAACAGAGAGGCAAACGGTAGATATTCTAAGCATAAGACCAAACAGAGCATGTTTCTGTCCCAGCCATCTGAGGAAAGAGTTGGGAGCAAAGGAAGAAAACAAAAACTGGGGGATTTATCCATACTTAGCAGCCTCAGGATACCTGTTTTTTTCTCCTGCTTTTGTTCATTAGACACAAAAATACTTTATTATGATGACCTATTACTATTTTTTCATCAAGGTAAGATAAAGGAAAAAAAAATATTCGCACTTTGTGGTAGTAGATAAAACTTGCTATTCTAAGGCAGAATCGAAATAGAATCATTGATTATAGTAGAATCATTGAAGTGGAACCAAAGGTTTGAACAAAATTATGCATGAAGGACCCATCAGCCATTACATAGCTTTCCTGAGTGCTTCTGTAATGTGCTGTTGGAGGAAAATTGTGTCCTGTCATTGTGTTCCCTCAGGGCCTTTGTTGTGGGAGCGTACTGGGAGGGTTGAGGACGGTTTTGACTTCAAGTGGAAATTTTTTATCTTCCTCACAGACCTGGCTAGGGCTCAGGACACCAGATATTAAGCCCTTGGCATGTGACTGCCAGTCAGTCACACTGACACCTGCCCTGTGCCAAGGATTTCAGATTCCAGCTCATCCTAGCAGCCTGAAGTTCTTTGGAGTTAATCTGTAGAAATCAAAAATTTGAGAAGAAAAGAACATCACCTTTTCCATATCTGTTAGTGCCTCAACAGGACCCCAAAATGCACTTGCAAATAACTTGAAATACAATCTATGAATGGGAGGAGAAATGGACGAGCTGATATGATTTGACTCATTCAGACTTTTAATCCTTTAGCGAAAAAAAAACCTGCTGTGACATCATCTAGCCACTAGGGGACGTGCTGTTGCCAGAGACCTCTTCATCTCCTGGCATTTCATCCCTCTTGGGGCTTGAAGAAAGGGGTGGGTTTTTGTGCAGTAGCACCTAACAGTGAATCCTGCTGCACATCCTGTTTTCTAAGGAAATAAGATTTGATCTCCAACCACCCCCCGCCCCCACCACTTTGTTTATTTGCCTGGAAGGATTGAGTCTACTTTTCTGAGAGTTAATAAGAATCCAGAGAGAAAAGAGAATATTAGCCAGGGTTCCAAACACCAACCAGCACTTTGCTGTGGTCTGCTTTGCTGGTGGACCTGAGTCTGCATTGACCTTCGTGGGCTTGCCTTGTGCCCTGCTTCTGACTCCCACACATACCTTGTTGATAAAGCCGGGCCCACACGTGGCCACACTCCACTGAAAGTGAGTCTATCACAAGTGTTTCACCTGATTTCTCCTAAGATTTTATTACTATCCATGTGCTCTGTGACAAATGTTTAATTATAAGGGAACTGATGGTGCAGTACAGCTCTGCCTAGCTGGTTGTTTATAATAATCACAGCTTACATCTATTTATTCATTATCCTTATGTGTTAGACATTGTACCAAATAGGTTATATAATTTAATCTCATTTAATTCTCCACACAACTATTTGAGAGAGTATTATTTTCTCTATTTTAAAGATGAAATGAAGCTTAGAGAAACTAAAAGAGATATATGGCTAGGAGCATTCAGCTCCTGACTCTGTTGCAGGACCAGATTCAGGCCCACCTTCTGCCGAAGGCCATATTCCTAAATTACATTTTGATTCTTTGTAAGGAGGTAGGAGTTGGGTCTAAGATCTGTCCCCTGATGGGGTATGGCAGAAGAACTTAGGGATTTTTTTAAAAACAACTTTGGCCTGTATTTTTCCCTTTTCATTCTCATTCCCTCCCCCATTCTGATCTGCGGGGTGGGGGCAGTGCCTGCCCTCACCTTTGAAGGTCTCTACTACCATGAGTCACTGTTCCTGAGGGCAGGTGCCGTAGTTATCAAGTGTACTGATGGAAAAATAGCTGAGAACCAGTGAGCTGAAGAATGATTGACAAGTCCCCTAATGATATTTTTGTGATTTCCTGTGTGAGGAGTTTCCTCTCTGATGGCGCAGCTTCAGGTGACACACAAGCTGCAGAGTGCTGAGGAAGGACAGAGAACAGGACATATAACATATATATATTATATATACATACATATATACATACACACAGATACATACAAATATGAAATATGTGTATAAAAATAAGATATACGTGGAAAATATGCAAAACACATGAGAGAGATATATGTATCTCTATCATCTATCTGTCTGCCTATTAGATTCCAAGTATGTTTCCTTCTTTCCCACATTCAGCATCAGTGTGAGTAGGGGTGCAAAGCTGTTGTACATTCATTATGCAACAACTCTTCCTTGAGCCTTGCAGAGTGAGCTAGGGAGCGGTTGCTGCAGATGAAGGCCATGCCTAGGCATTTAAGAAAGTCATGGCCCAAAGTTCTTTGGTTTTCCTTGAGTGCAATTTATAGAACAGTTCTCCTCGATCATCATGATTCAGAAAGCCAGACAATTCTATGGAAAAGTTTCTGAAAAGTAAAAAAGAAAATCTGATGCAAAGCCCCATGCTTTGTAGTCCTTAGAACTATAGGGGGCCACCTTGGGATTTCAAGCTTATTTACTGAATTAAAAGAATAATACTAAGTGTGAATTTTTCATTCACCTTGACAACATCTTGTTTACAATCAATTTGAAATGGTATCTGACAGTGAGAAAGATCTGAGAGAAACACCAACTTTAGCATTTCTGAGCTCTCTGTTTAAATTGCAAGAGCTGTTTATAACTCAGGGTCTGAGGCCATCCCTAAAGTACATCATAGCCCGAGAAAGTAGTATTTCACTTCCTTAAGCATGTGGCTGATCTCTTACCGCTCATTCTTGTGCTCAACATCTGTGTCTCTCCACTGCCTCCAGTCTCCTTTCCATGGGACTGAAGGTGCCCAGTGATCTGGACCATATTTGGAATATTTCCTACTGTCTTCCCCAGGAATCCTAAACCCAGCTAGTCAAGCAACTCTTCATTCTTTTATCATACCTGAACTTTCTTTATTCTGATACTTTGCCAATGTTCTGCCCTACAAAAAGATCCCCTGCCCTTGCCATCTGTCAAAATCCTCTTATTTTGTAAGACCAAATGCAAACAACATTATTTCTATGCCGAACTTCAGGATTAGCTATAGGAATTAAACAGTCCTTATTTGTGCAGGCAGTCCATTGTTTAGGCCTTGGCTAAAGTGTTTAATGCAGTCTTCCTGCATTTATAGTTAGCTGGGTACATTTCAGATCTCTATTCCCTGAGGATAAGAAGATGTCTGACATTTTTTATCATCTTGCCCTGAGAGGAAGATTTTATATAAAATTAGTAGTTTTTAAATAGTTTAACATTAAATAGACTTAATGGAAAAGACACTTATGTGCAACTCCCTGGTAGTCTTGGGCATTGTTGTTGCTGCAGTTGCTCTAATCAACGCTTGCACATTTTGATCCTTTCATGTACTAGGCTGATTTTAACCTTAGGGCTTGAACTAGCTGTTAACCTTGACCTAGCTGTTAACATTGAACTAGTTGTTACCTCTCTCTGAAGATCTCTTTTCTAGTTTTCCATGGCAACTCCTCCTTAGGGCCACCACAGGCTACCCTTCTTCAGTTTTTCTATCTTCTCAAACCTTTGTTAGTCTTGTGCTGACACAGAAGCCCTTCGTCCTTCTGTCTCGGTGCGCCATGTACCCTAGTGCTGCTAGAGCTGGGAAGTTGTTGCTGGTCTGCTCATCATGTGTCTCCTAAGCTTCACGAGACTTCACGAGAGCAGATGTGCTGTCTGCTCTATTATCACTGTATTTTCAGGACATAGAACAATGCCAGGCTCACTATGGCACTACTTATATCATCTTATATTATTTAAAATAGTAGTTTTCAGCATTGACTGCCCATCAGTGTCACCTGCAGGGCTTAGAAACAAGTAAGCAAGGCTGATCTCAAATATTCCAATTCAGTTGTTCTGGAATGGTGCCCTTAACTTTGGCTATAAATACAAGAATCATTAAAGGCTCAGGAAAACAAGGAGAGATAAATTTTCCATAGCTTACAAAGCTCTGCTTTTTTTTAAGACTTTCTAAATTTTACTTTAAATTCTCAGCTCATGTGCTTAATCCTTGTGACAGTCCCAGAGAGATAGTAAGATCAAACACAAACGTACATTATCCACAGAAACATCTGGGGCAGTACCAAAGTTTTAATTACTGTTTCAGTAGTGTGAGAGCTTAATTATAGTTTTGATGTATAAACACATTTTAATATGTTACCCTGCCAATAAAGGAAATGTAAATAATTATCATCTGGCTTCTGTCTCAATGTAAGGTCAACAGACGCCAAAATACTTTTTAAAAATGTACACCTGTTATTTTTCTGTTAGCATATATAAAGTCCATGGTATTGAATAACTTGAAATAAATCCTTATATTCTTGCATAATCTGTACTTTGGTGTTTACCAGATTCCATTAAAATCGTTCAACCAATTGCCATGAAATAGAACTTCCCTTTTTTCCTGATGTTTGTATATTTGATAGCAGCTTTTGTTCTTAAACCTTCCTCATCACCGTGTTACCTAAACAGATTTATAAGTAGAGTGCCACTTCCCTCCTGACCTTATTTTATTCCTTCCCTTTATTATCAAAGGTGTAGTCATATTCCTAAATCATTGGACAGGAAAATAAAAACAACCTTAAGACCAGTCTGAAGATATATCTGGCCAAGTCTGTGTTTTTAATCAGAGCAATCGTATGTTGAATCTCTCATTGGGGATCTCCCAAAGAGATTTCACCAAACTTTTCTAGATCATGAGGCATTACAATGAATTTGTAATTTGAAAATATTTCCTAGACCAGACTCATAGTCATGCTTGCTGAAAACTGTTTGTATCATCCTTCTTCTTGCTTGCTGAGAAAAGAATAGCTCCTCTTCCCTGTAACTCGCCTCCTGAAAAAAGTCTCTAGAGATGGCCCTTTTCCAGAATAAACTCTGTGTGTGTGTATGTGTATGTATGTGTGTGTTATTGTTTTGACCTCCAGACCCCTTGAGTTATTTTACTTGTTCTTGATATATTGTTCTTTTTCATGATCTTTAATTAGTTCTAACAGCCCATATCCACCACCTGATCCACTTCCATATACAGTGATGTGAAGCACATTCAGTATGCAGTGACATGAATCACTTTCACAAGCTCAAAACTGCAAGAAATGTAACTTTTCTTATTTTTCTGAAACTCATTTTGAGTTCCTTTTTCTACCATGGAGAATTCAGAGCTGCTTGTCCTTAAAATCAAGAGATACTGTGTCTTTTCTCCTTGTCCGACCTCAAAGTAAAGCGTGTTGAGTATAAGGTCCAGAACGCTGAGGTAGAAAAGTTTAAAGTACTTTTAAAAGGTAAAATCTATTTTCTACCCAAAATTGAATGCAACATAAAATACTAATCAGATATGCAAACATGCTATTTGTAAAATAATATGTAACTACTTTTTCTTAAAGTTAGGTTACACTTTGAACGTAAAAGCACCTCTTCAATGATTTCTCTCAACTAAAATGTACTCCACTTGCCAAGTTGCTCTTTCTTTCATTTCAGTGCTGAGAATACAGCTGGCTGACACTAACTGAGCAAGCAGAAGTGTATATCACTGGCAAAGTGAAAGAGTCTGAAGGGAATTGAAGCCCCCTAAACCTCAGTAGTAAGGAGTTGCACCCAATTATGAGGGTGTTGAAGAGAGACATTGGGTGTCCTTTGCCTGAGATAGTAGAGTCACTAGTATCTCCAAAGAAAAGGAAATAAAGAGGAGAGATAGAGAATGAATGTCTCAACAGGATGTGGTCCATCACAACTCACTGTAGGAGTCCAAATGGGTGGATCTGGGGAAATGCCAAGAATGCTGGTAGCCTTGAGACTTCGGAGTGAGCATGTGACTCCAATTAAACACGCAGAGGCCACAGCCCTACTAGTGGCCTGGACGCTGGGTCTTTGCTTGATCTGAATGTGATCCTTTTTTTTTTTTTAAAGATTTATTTATTTATACTTTATTTATACAAGCACTGGGTGCAGTCAGAAGCACGGGAGGGTGAGCAAATTCACCAGAGTCAGAGCAGAGAGCAGAGCAGAGAGCAGAGCAGGCAGAAGGACCGAAGTACACTGCTGGGGGGAGCAACGGGCGGCAGGAGAGGTCTGTGCACCATGTGGGACCCTCACCCAGCGGCCGGGGATCGAACCAGCACTGCAGAGCCTGCGGGCAGCTTCGCAACCCAGCGCTCAACCTCTGCGCCACTGGGGAGGCCCCTGAATGTGATCTTGAACTCTGCGTATTTTAAGATCTTGGTTCCTCAAGAGCAGAGAAGGAACCCAAATTTTGTCTTACTTCAAGGACAGAAGGTCTGTAGTTAGTTTCCATGAATGCTGATTATAGTGGAGGCAGCTGCTGGGAGCTTAGAGCTGCTACGAGGTGTTTACAGTGCTTCAAAGCTTTAACAGCAGTTCCAGTCTTCTGTGTCTGTCGTCATCATAAGCATCTGATATAGTATTTGAAACCTACAAATATTGTAGACTGGGTTGATAATGGTTTCTTTTTAGCTATTCACTGAAGATAGAAAAATTACAAAGTTCCCCTCCTGTATTTCCCATCTCTGTTCATTTATAATGGCTGCCCCAATTCTATCCCTACAAACACGTGCTTGGATGCCTGGGGTAAAGGAAATTTATTCACAAACACTTGACCAGCCTCCAAAGCTGGGAGTTCAAGGGGCCCACCTGATGTATAGATAGGTTGCCAGAAGATAGACAGAACAAAATGAATCCAGCTGATCACTTTCTTGAATATCAATTTTCTCATACAAATTAGGGATTGGGCCCTCCCAGGTGGCGCAAGGTGTTAATTCTCAGCACCATGAAGCTATCAGCAGCCACTGCAGCACGAGTTTGATCCCTGGCCAGGGAGCTAACCCACATATGCAGCAGACCTCTCCTGTCTTGCCTGCTGCTCCCCTCAGCAGTGTATTTCAGTCAGTCTGCCTGTCCTCTTCCCCACTCTGTCTCTGGTGAATCCTCTCACTCCGCCACCTGCACCTCTGGCCTGTACCCCAGCTCTTGCATGCATAAATAAATAAATCTTTAAAAAAATAAATATCTTTGGAAAAAAAAATTAGGGATAGTGCTGCACATTTGGGAACACAAGTGTCAGCTCCGGTCAGCAGCCATGGTCATGGATGTGGAGACTGTCTTCAGATCCAAGCACAGCCTCCTCAATGGCTCTCAGTTGGGTGGGGTGTTGCCCCTCCGTGGGCATTAGGCAGTGTCTGGAGACAGTTGTGATGTCACAACTGGGGGAAAGCTGGCAGAGACATATGTACACTGCTGCACATCCTCAGTGCCTAGACAGTCCCCCACTATCCCAAAATATCAATAGTGCTGGGGTTGAGAACCTGTCCAACCAAACACTCATAGCGAAAGCTTGGCAGATTTTCCTTCATTCTTAGGGAAAAAAATGCTAACACTACCAACCTCTTCTGTCAGTTAAAGAGACAGACACCTGAGAATTAGACACTGTTGCAAAACTAAATCTGATTCTGATGATGGAAAACTCTTCCTTGATTCCAAAGAGAAAGTGTTTTTTTTTTAATTAAAAAAGCAAGTCTAAATGCTCATTAATTTATTGAACTATGTATTGATGGGATTCATTGGATTTTGTTGATTTTAATTTTTTTTAAAGATTTATTTATGCATAAGAGAACTGGGGTGTAGGCCAGAGGTGTGTGTGTTGGGGGGGGAGAGGATTCACCAGAGACAGAGTGGGGAGCAGAACAGAAAGATGTACTGAAATACACTGCTGAGGGGAGCAGCAGGCAAGACAGGAGAGGTCTGCTGCACATGTGGGTTAGCTCCCTGGCCGGGATCAAACTCATGTTGCAGTGGCTGGCAATAGCTTGATAGCGCTGAGACTTAACCGCTGCGCCACCAGGGAGACCCCAAATTTTTACCAAGAATACAGCCCTAAATATGTTTTGCTAGATTAGTGTGATTTACTAAATATTTGCCAATATTTGCATGATGTGTAGTATTAAGAAAAAGTCATGAGTTAAATTCTGTGTATAGACACTTCAAAGTTAAATGAAAAATTTTAAATGACAATATATAAGAATGCTGTAGATTTGCAGGTTGGTTGTTAAGGCTCAACTTTGCTGTTTTCTCTTGTTCCATTGTTAGGTAAAGTCCCATCTTGGGTGGGCACCACCATACTCCCTGCGTGGGAGGAAAACCTGCAGTCACCACACGGTTTTTATGGCTGGTCTGTGTTAAATTTTGGAGGTGGCGTTTTTTTAAACAGCATGTACATTCTCAAAACCATTGATTATTATTCACATCCTTAAAATAAGTCATCTTATTTGAGGTTTTCATGTTTTAGTTTTGTTTGTACCTGGGAGGACGTCTTCCTTCTATATTTAGTATGCCATAGATTCCATTAATAATTTTTTAAGATCATTTGACCTATTTTTTTTAAATAGTGCTAGATTTAGTCATGTGTTGAAAATGTGTGGAAAATTAATGATGTGTATGTTGTGCCCAAGGTCAGCAGACTCGGCGGGCGTAGCCTCCAAGAACCCAAAGACAGCTGATGCAAACACAAAAGGGAGTTTATTTCAGACTCCAGTCCGGGTTCAGGGCACCTACCAACGCAGTGGCAGATACGGAGAGCCCCAAACAAAGGAAGCAGGGGTCTTTTAATAAGGTTAAATTATGCTGGCAGTTACTCATTGGCTACAAGGATGCTTCGCCAACTTTGCCCGGCTATCATTCTAAGCTGACTGGCCAGGCCAAGATGCAGCTCCAATTACAGCAAGTTCGCCCTCATTGGTGACCTGAGAGAAAGGGTGGAGTGAGGGTTCAAACTATCTCTGGAATGCAGTCTTTTCCCAGCAAAACCTAAAATTCTAAAATGGCAGTTACACAAAGCAATGGCTAAGAATACTTATGCTTGGTTCCACAGTGTACAAAATTGTACTGGCCACAAATGCATTTTAATACAAATTTCTTAGAAAAAATTGTATTCAAAATATCAGAAATATTTTCAGAAAGTAGAGGGAAAAGATATCTACAGTCTTTCAATATTTCATCATGACCTAGTTTTTAAATGCTCCTCAGAAGTCATTTAATCTCGGGCCTCCCCGGTGGCGCAGCGGTTGAGCGCTGGGTTGCGAAGCTGCCTGCCGACTCTGCGGCGCCGGTTCGATCCCCGGCTGCTCCCCGGCCACCAGAGGAGGGTCCCACATGGCGCGCAGACCTCTCCTGCCGCCTGTTCTGCTCCCTGCTCTGGCTCTGGTGAATTCTCTCACCCTCCCGCGCTTCTGACTGTTCCCAGTGCATGTATAAACGAAACAAACGAGCAAATAAATAAATAAAACATGCCTCTATAAAAGAAAAAAAATTAAAAAAAAAATAAGTCATTTAATCTCTAGAATGAACCCAGTGTGAACCCAGTGTGGACCCTCCAGCAGCTACAACAGGGACGGGCACTGTGTGAGAGACACGCAGCAAGGGAGCCTTGGAGCCTTGGAACTGGTGTTCTCTATTACCATCACCTTGGGAATTACAATGTCAGCATTTGAATTTGGGGTGACACAGACATTCAATCCTTCACATACTTATTTACTGTAACCAGCCAAGTAATACAGAACTATATAAACCAGAGTTTTATATCTATTTTCCTTACCCAAACTTAGCCTTTTATAGTCACCAACTTTAAAAATTTGGTGTCTAACTTGTCTCACCTTTCTCAGCACTCATACAAACATTAATGAACTATGTGTTGATGGGATTCACTGGATTTTGTTGATTTTAATTTTTACCAATAATACAGCCCTAAATATGTTTTTATGTTCACACAGAAAGGTAATTTTGTTGAGCAGACAGCTGTGTACTGGTTTTTTTTTTTTTTTTTTTTTTTTTATCCCAAGGGAGCAGCACCATGTTGCAATCCCAGGGGAGGACTCCAAACACTTTCTGCCCATTGCCTCTTGGTATTGGAGTTGCCAAGAAAAACAGCAGAAATCAAGCACTAGATGCAACAAAAGACAGAATGAGATCATCAGTGTGGGGGGTCCCTCCTGGCTAGCAGCACATAACCCTCTCCAACACCCCTCATCTCTCCCTCTACTCTGTGTATGCTCAGGCAGGGGGATTGGTCTGTGAGCTCCCCTCTTATGTCTTCATTCCTATCATTCCCACCACTACCAACCATGGAGTCAGAAAAAACCCTCCCCTTCCCAAGGAATCAGAAATACCAAAGCAAAAGGGGTGGGGGGGGGGGCGGTGGTATTGTGCTGATGTGCTCATGTACATAGAATACTAGCGCACTCACTGAAGAGCACTCCCTGAGGCTGAGATCTAAAGTAACCCCTCACTATCCCCTCTGTACAGGCTGTGGTGGCTCTTTATCTTGCTAAGGAAATGCTCCAGGTCCAAGACTCATTCCTGTTCAGCCAAGAGCACATGCAGGAGACTGCCTTTTCCCAACAGTTTTTATTCCTGTCCCCAAATGGATCATGTGCAAACATGACTCAGCAACTTGTATATTTTATTTTTTCTGACCATTTTAAAATTCATAAACATATCTTCCCATCTCTTTAAGCATTTACTTTCTACCTGTATTTCAAGAGAAAAAGATATTTTCTTCCAGACATTATCAAGAGCAGCTATTTGAAATGCTGAGATTTGATTATACAAACTGGAGAAATGTGACAGCTACAAAGCTGCTGGCTCAAATAAAGGGAAAGACTATCTATACCTCTGATCAGTGCTTTTTTCTGAGTCTGGCTGCAGTATCCATGGGCATGTCCAGGCTTGACATGCAGGTGGGTGCATGCAGGTTTCACCTTCTAAACATCACTGTAGATTTGATGCTGTAGAAGTGATGGAGGCTAAGAGGAGAAAATTTAGGATAGAGGTGTTACAAAATCAGAAACTTGGGCCTCCTTGGTGGCCTAGGGGTTAAGGCTCAGCGCTGTCCCTTCCACCAGGGACCTAACCCACATATGCCACAGCAGACCTCTCCTGTCTCATCCGCTGCTCCCCTCAGCAGTGTATTTCAGTCAGTCTGCTTGTTCTTCTCCCCACTCTGTCTCTGGTGAATCCTCTCACCCCCTACATCTCTGGCCTACACCCCAGTTCTTCTATGCATAAATCAATAAATCTTTAAAAAAAAAAAAGAAAAGGAAAGAAACTGGAGCTGGGATATAAATGATGAACATACTTGTTAAACCGGCTATAGGAATGAAAAACCCTTGGGCACCAACTGCCATAGCAAGTATCAGACTGCTATGGAAATGTCAAGAGGTGCAGACTGATACAAAGATGGAGGGCCTTGTAGAGAATCTCCAGTCCTTACAAATGCACCTAGTCACACCCTAGAAGTAATTAGCTTAACAATAGATAGCAGTTCCACAAAGGAATGAACCCCTCCCAAAAAGAACACTTTGTCAGTGCAATTTCCGCACTGGCAAGAGGCAGTTTTCTGCCTACCTGTGACTATGCAGGTACCGGTCTTTTTTATTTCTCCTTTTCCTAATAAACCTGTCCTTTTGGATATAACCAAAAGTCTTTGCCTCGCAGGGAAACTCACCTTGTGCCACTGACAGGAGAACTCTGGTAAACTTTTCTCAGAGAACCCCAAGGACCCCACTTACCAAACCCCACACCTCTTCACGATGGCACCAGAAGGACTGGAGCACCTACAACTCAATCTGTCTGAGCAGGTTTTCATAATATGACCCATGTAATCCCCATGGAAAGGGGAGGCGCCACGTTCCCTGCCCCACCTCTTGAAGGGCGGAGCTGAGCATCAAGGAGTAGCTAGAAAGGGCCAGATGAGGGGAAGGTTGGGGGAAGAAGACTAGGAGGAGACCTGGAGGAGGCGTATGGAGCAGAGATACATGAAGCTGCGCTTGCTTCTCCGCCTTGGACTTGTGGCAGGAACTTGGGCGATAAGGAAGAAACGAAAGAGATGTAGGTGAGCAACCCCCGGGGAGGCTGACAATGGCCTTTTATATTTTGATTTTGTTCTTTTCCCTCAGACTTCCCTGGCCTTTTCTGCCCCATTTCCCATGGGTCCCCACGTGTGGCAAATTTTTGTACCTCAGTGTCCCTGCTTTGGGCTAAGCCTGTTTGGTTGGGCATTTATCCTCACGGGGATGGGTGACTTTTGATGCTTCATTTATTCTTTTTCTTCTCTCTGTTGCATACCAGTAGAGAGTCACCCTTTAATTCTTTCTGATAAAGATCTTATGCACTAAGAATGTGTTTGTTTTTAGGAGGTGCATGGCAGAGCACATTTATAGCAGGCAGGTTTTGGGGGTCCTGGGGGGGCTCCTCATTCTACCCACTAACACCTACACTTTTCTTTAAATGTGCCTTGTGGGGGGAAGGTTTTATTCGTCCAGCTTAGAGTGTTTGGGGGGATAGCTTTCATTGCAAAGGACATGGTTTTACTTTTTTATCTGAGTTCACCCTAAAGGATGACCAGCATGCTACACAGACAGGTAAGCACTTAAGAAAGGGCCAAAGGTGGGAGGGGGGGAGTGTGCCCAGTGCAGCACCGCTGTGTCTATCTCCCTCCTTCAGGGATAAGAGAGCAACTGTGAGACTCAGGACCACAGCTTACCAAATAAATGAATGCAAAATCCAATTTAAAGTTTATTTCTGATGTTGTTAGAAGGAAAGAGGGGAACTGGAGGGAGAAGGACAAGGAGTTTCTTTTGCTTTTAAATGGGTGCTACTTTTTAAAAATGAGTGTGAATTCAGAATAATTTATTACACTGTTTACTTGGAATATAAGACTGTCTCCCCTCTTGATCAAGACAGAAATCTGAGACTAGGTGTTAAATGTGTGGGTTTATCTTCTGTCAGGATTGGCTTCCTTCTATGAGTGCCTTGAGAAATCTTTTTTTTTTTTTTATGTGTACATGTGGCCGGTGGGGGAGGGGAATGGTCGGGAGGGTGTGAAATGAGGTGGAGATACAGAGAAAAAGATGATTTAAAGGTTCAGATGCTAACTAGTGGCTGAATCCAAAGACTTACAGGTGGTGCCCACTGGAGAGGGGGTTGCTGGTGAGAATAGTGAACCCCAGGGAAAATGCTAACAAAGCTTCGCATTTTGGGGTAGAGACTCTGATAAGAAATATAAGGGGCTGCAAAAGCAGCTCTGAGGGGCCTCCCCGGTGGCGCAGCGGTTGAGCGCTGGGTTGCAAAGCTGCCACAGCCTCTGCGGCAGCGGTTCGATCCCCGGCCACCGGAGAAGGGTCCCACATGGTGCGCAGACCTCTCCTGCCGCCCGCTGCTCCCCTCAGCAGTGTACTTCGGTCCTTCTGCCTGCTCTGCTCCCCGCTCTGGCTCTGGTGAATTCTCTCACCCTCCCGCGCTTCTGACTGTACCCAGTGCATGTATAAACAAAAAACAAACAAACAAACAAATAAAAAAAAAAAAAAAGGCAGCTCTGAGGATTGACTGTTCAGGATTCAGCAGTTTTCAGATCTTTAGGGATTCCGGGCGCAGTGATTTCACCATAATGATCTTCCAGAAGGTTGGTGCAGGTCTCTGAAGAACTGAGAGGCTCCCAAAAGCCAACCCCAGAAAGAAAAAGTTTGGAGGCTTTGCAGGTAGCCAAGTGACTAAAACTGTTCCTGGTTTTGCTGCTGTTACAGCCTGGCAGGGAAGGTAAAGACCCTGAGCAGGCCCCTCGCTGAGCTGCGTGAGTGCGGCCATTTGTTGGGTCATTCAGCCACTGCAGCTGCTATTTTGAGTGCTGGGGCATCTCAGCAGCTCCAGGGAGCATCTCCTGTTGTCTTAGTGAGTTGGAACTTGTTCTGTAATCTGGCTGCCATGTGCTACAGGTCTGCAGTGGTGGGAAGATGCCATCTTGGGAGCATGGCCTATTGTTTGGGAGAAGAGCTCTGTATCCTCAATAGCAGGAAGATGCCACCTTTGGTGTGTTTGTGTTTGGGACTTTAAAAACACTGGACACATTCTGCTCCCCACTCTGTCTCTGGTGAATCCTCTCACCCCCCCCACCTCTGGCCTGTACCCCAGTTCTTGTATGCATAAATAAATAAATCTTTAAATAAAAAAATAAATCTTTAAATAAATCTTTGTCTTCTTAGCACCCCTGCTCTGACAGAAGTTGTCCTCAGTAAAACACAGTGTATTCACATCTCGGGAATATAATTTATAAGAACAATTTCTTACCATTTAAAAGACCTTATGGTCATTCTTGTGCAGTTTTGACAATAACAGTTTCTCAGTAGCTGTAACAAAAGAGCTTTTCTTCCGGCATGGGGACATTTTTCTTTGGTTGTTTTGTGCAGTTGTGATTGTGCACGTGCATGTGGTTGTGAGCATCAGGTGAAATGCCTACGTTGGATCTGCATTGGATTGTTTCGGAAGAAGTAGGAGGAAGAAGTAGGAGAGGGTAAAAGTGAGGAAGAGAAGAAAAATAAATAAATAAAACACTGGACACTGCTTTGGGTGAGGTAAATGGCCATGTTTGGCCTGAGTAACAATTTTTCCCCCTGGTTTGTTAAATAAATTCCATAGTTGTTCTCTGAACCTGAGTAGTCTTGCAATTGTGTGCGCTGGTAAAGAACTCAGACAGTGACCGATAAACTATTTGGGCACTGTCCTTGACCAGTTTTAGTGCCCCTTGCTGCCCTGTATCTAGATGATCTGCTGTTTTTGGTTTGTCTATTGCACATTCCTGCAATAGTTTCATGTTTCCTCATTCTATGTAGGAGTTTATTCAGGAAAGGAAGTTCCTAGTGTCTGTCTATCAGGAACATTAGCTATTTTTTGTTTTTCCATATTTGTTTATGATGCACATATTTGTGGATACTGTGTTCTGATGACTTTTCTCGGGGGTTGTTTTGGTTATGAGTTGCAGTTTTTCCAGTGTGCATCTCTTTTGTATATATGTCACATCGTATCTTTCAAGAGTAGCAAATAATGACTTGAAATGGGAAGACTATCCCATTTGTCTTAACCTTGTAATTTTTCAGTGGAGGTGACTGAAGCAGCTGAAGAGTCTTGGGATACATATTTTACATGTTTAATTGGAAACTGACTTAGTGTTTTTCTCTGTGGTTTGGGGTGTGTTCACTGAAATGCCCATAAGCAGCAGAAGCCATTGGTGTGAATCAGGCCATGTGATCTCATGTCAGGAATAAAAACTCAAGTCTGAGTGCCTCAGTTTGGTGTGACTTTTGGTCCTCAAGAGTGACATTCAGAAGCAACCTCCGGAGGAATACATCTACCACATCATCTGTAAGGAACTTAAGCTTCTTTCTTTCTGGGCTTTCATTTTAGAAAACCTGATGTTTTCTATAATTGTTCCTTTGACATACTTGTAAAGCAATTTAGTTGACATTCAAGGGCAACTAAAGTTTTCTTTTATTGATATATTCTAAACAACATAAATTGTAATAACATGGAGATTGGAAATGTAACACAGCTATGTCCTGGTGACCCGAAAGGACACTTTTCTATCACAGTTAGTCCTAGGATTTATCAATTTTTGCCTTATCGGAGTGTCACATAAGATCTTGCAGTCAGTAGTTGCCTTCTGTTACCAAATAGAATTAGTATCCTAGGCTCCCTCATTATGTCCTAAAATCCTCATTTATCCTAAATCTTTTCTCATTTTACTTGTTACTTGTCTAAGGCAGTAGAGATTTAGAATTTGTTTTATCTGGAAATATAAAGATATAAACTCTGGCAGAACACTGATAGAATAAAAGCTAGTGACTGGCTTAATACACTCCTTGAAGGGACTAGATGCAGTAACAAAATGAAATAGTGCTTTGGGGACAGCTGATACACTGATGTGTGCTGGTCATTGCTTCTCTAGCACATGCTATTTGCTTCTCTGTCAGTGGCCATTACATTGGTTGTAAGTTTTGGTCATGTTAGCTTCAGGACCACAAGAGGAGAGATGCCTTTCTGGTTTGAATATTAGACTTACTGTATGGACATTTATATAAGTTCATAGTAGTCGACTAAATTATCTCATGTATATTTGTTGTGCACCTAGTATTAACAGAATACAGTTCCTAATCTAAAGGAGGAGAAAGACAATGCATTGCAGAGACAAATAAAGCACTTAAGCTGCACTTTCTTCAAGTCAGCTAACTCTTTATTCTTCCTAGTGCTTGCCAAATAATCTTTTGTTGTTCTTTTGGCTTCTCAAGTCAATTTTGATCTGAGGAAGTAAAGAGCATAGAATTTGCCATAAAATATTTGGCCTAAAAATCAAATCAGTCTGTCAGAAGAACTGTTTGTAGAAACTATCACTTAAGAAGTTGATCACCACAGTGTGAATTGGTGAAATAAAATTTCTGGACCTAACTACAGACAACAGCTTGGAATATGCAACCACTTCGGCATCCCAGCTTGAATGGCCAGCTGGTTTTAACAGAAATTGTGTGAGCTGTGCCTTAATGCATTTTCTGTAAATACTGTGAATATAGTAAAGTTGATGTAGTAAGCTACAACCATGACCTTGGACAATGTCACTATAGCCAAAGGGTAAATAGGTTTAATCCATTGCCCCAAATTCTTAATGCCTTCAGAAGCACCCCTAAGGTATGTGTTAGACAATGGAACCAGCCCTCTCTGAGATTAAGACTCTCTGTGATTCATCCCTGGAGGTGAGGAGGAGTCCTGGTCACACCTTAGCTAAGAAAAGATCATTTTGGTTTATGTGCATCCCTAATTGTTTAGCTCCTTGAAGGATGGTGACCCTTTAGGGTCACACAGTACGTCTTTAACTGTTAGGTGTTATTATCTTTTTGCTATCATTAATATTCTGTTGAATTTTGGCGAGTCCTATAATATTAATGAACCTAAGAAATTTATATTAAAGATGTGTTTCTTCTTGCACTCAGAAGATAGTCAATTTTTTATACAAATGGATGACTAAGAAATGGAAGGAAATATTTCCATGTATTTGTTGATCTCTGTCTGGAATAACATGTCATTTCTATCTTTGGTCAGTTAGCTTTTGGTCAATTACAAATTTTTCACTAGCGACTAGAGTCAATTTTATTCAGCAACTGTTAGGATTATAGATACTACATATTAGCCCAAAATAGATGAAATATAAAATTTCTTTTAGTTTAATCTGTGACTACTTCAGAAATAACTCCAGATAAAATACTTGGTAAAAAAAAAATTACATCTTTCTTTATTCAACTAATTAATGTACTTTCAGGCTGAGCATTACAGATATGACATTTTTAAAAGCTACATTGGTTAAATGAAGCCAAAGCTCTCAAAAACAATGCTATTAATAGTGGTGACTCATGTTTTCTTCATATTTTAAGAAGGTCAATAAACTTTTATAGGGAAGTGTCTGAAATATTTCTTTATAACCTCTTTTAACTATAATTATAGTAACATGTAGTATTCTGTCCTAATGCATTTTATAGTGCAAGTTGTAATGTAGCTTCTGCTGTAAATAATATTTAGTAGTTATATATAGTAATGCAGACATGAAGCAAAAAAACATTTTAGATCAAATTAAAGCACCCAACAAAATGTTACTTGTTATTCTAGTATTTTTGGCCTTTTGGTAGGAGAGAAACTAAAGAGGAGAGAAGCCTCTTGCAAGTGTTGGAGTAGCACAAAGCATAGGATTGAATAGAACATGACTGGGAGACCCTGCATATGACTCCCAGACTGTATTCAAGGCATTAATGGGAAAATCACAGGCAGGCAACTTGTAATCACCATTTTACAAATAGCCAGCCATGAAAGGTTTTGATTGCTAGTAGAAGAATTTTCAAATTTAGGCTCGAAGTGATCCTACCCATTTAATGTTTCATGAAATGGGTTTTGATATGATAAAAGTAATGTGTTAAAAATATTAAGTTGAGTGTGTGTAGATTGGGTGGTGAAGAAAGAGTGCAAACAAGGAAATAAAATTTAGTGAAGATTTAAGTAGTATGAGTGTGTTGTGATGAAAGTCAAAATCACTATCATAGCAATGGAAATGAAAAGGGAGAGGCATAAATGACAGCTATCATGTAAAGGGCATCAAGAAGACTTGATAGTTTGGTTTCCTGTTTTAGGGGATGAATTCAACAAACAATGGTTGAACAAGTCCTATGCATGAAGGTTTGGGGGGTGAGAATCCACTCTAGACTCTTCTCAGTGCTCAGTGGTGGGGAGGCTGCTGATATTAGAGCTACAGACCTTGACCTTTGGTTAGCCTTCAGTAACCTGCTTTTTAAGCAGGTTTATGGGGTTCTCAGAAGGGTAGGGAGATATTATAGTCCTATGTGTGAGAGGAGGATGAACTCTGCATCCTGATAGATTTGCATTTGCATTTCAAGTTCAACTCTGATTAACCCTGTGAGCTTGGACAAGATGTCTAACTTTCTGCATGTGACATTCAGGTGTCTGATCCTGAGCTGTTTTGTGAGACATTTTCTGGTCAGTGGCTCTAGGTACAGCTGTCACATTTTGCTCTTATCTGTGATCAGCCTCTTATTGTGCTAGGAAAAATCATCATGCTGGGAAATGCAAGAATTTCAAGGGAAACTAAACTGACTTTCTGTCATTCAGTGGCTTACATTCCAGTATAGGAGATAAGACTTGGAGGCAAAGAGACAAAACACGGGAGAAAGAAGTGACTGAGAGTGGCAGGCGCTGATGGAGTGCTGACGGCATTGCTGAAAGAGGGGCCTGACCCAGAGCCACCCTAGTCTCAGATCCCCTCCCTCACTGAAGGCTCGTCCCTCTTACTAAGAAGGTGTTTTGCTGGTGAAGAGAACCTTTAAATCCAGAGGGTAAAAATGAATAGGCAGACCCTAGGTGGTAGCTCTAAGCTAATAGGTGTTCTTCCTCCACAGTCTCAGAATCCAGACTCTGTTGTGTCACTTATTTCCAAGCTACAACCTTGACTGTTGAGACTGGACTTTAACTATGTCAGATATCTTGGAAAATAGCCCAATCTCTTTTACATACTTGGTGTCATCTCCTAGTGACCCCGATCATCATCTTGAAGACAGATACCCCTCAACTGTCACTTATGGCCATATGATCCAGATGGAATCATGGGTTCTGCCTTGGTCTGGACTGAAATGATGACCAGGCATCTTGAGCCCACCCCTAAACATTGGAGTAGAGAACCCTCATCTGTCCTTTCTCAAGACAGGTAAAAAAGAATACAACACCTATCTCCCCAAATATACACTTTGCAAATATAGAACATGGAGCCTCCTAGAGTTTGCAGTGAACTCCAGGACCCAGCATTATATCCTCATCTCCAGGAAATTTCTGGTTGACTTTTATACAGATGCTCATTATAGTTTCAGAAATGTCTCCTGCTCTTCTGATTTAGCCAAGATTTCTGGGCTCTGCTCTTTGCATGTACAAAAATGTTTCTAGTGCAAGTATGAAAAACTCAAAATTTAATGATCATATCTGCCTAAAAGATCCAACTAGATCAACAACTGGTAGCTATAGTCTCATCAGTAGCTTGAACAGTGCTGCCGTGTCCACGAGTACTGGAGGATGGTATGACAGGTGAATATTGTCTCACTTCTTCTCAAAGAGTGAAGGGGGATGGACTCCGGAAAGCAAAGGACATCATCATTTATGGTTTAGTGTGGTGTAGCCCCCTACACTATTTATATCAGAGAAGACCTTTTTTTTTTTTTTTAAATTTATGCATGTAAGAACTGGGGTGTAGGCCAGAGGTGTGTGTTGGGGGGAGTGGGTGAGAGGATTCACCAGAGACAATGGGGAGAAAAACAGGCAGATCGACTGAGATACACTGCTGAGGGGAGCAGCGGGCGAGACAGGAGAGGTCTGCTGCACCATGTGGGTTAGCTCCCTGGCTGGGATCGAACTCATGCTGCAGTGGCTGGCTACGGTAGCTTGATAGTACTGAGACTTTAACCCCTGCACCACCAGGGAGGCCCTCAGAGGAGATCTTAAAAGACTGTACATGACTTTTACAGGTCACTTCTACAGGTCACTTCTACAGTGACTTCTATAGGTTTAGAGAGAGCCAGTTCAGAGCAAACATGATTGAAATTTTTAAGTCACGACAAGATCATTTTAGGTCATGGCAAGCCATTGAAATCATGGAAGTAAAGCTTGGCAGAGAGTTCACAATGCTCTCTTTTACCTGAATTCTAGAATATTATTGTTTCTGTTTGAGGGGGGGTGGGAGGAAGATATTCTGATGTGCTCAAATGAAAAATGAGGTTTATTTTAAGGATAAAGAAAAATCTCACAGAGTTTAAGAGAAGTCATGTGATCTTGCCTCAGGACAGGCAGGATTATAAATTTCATGAGAGTAGAGACCTATATAGCACTAAGTAGATGTTTAGTAACATTTGTTGAACAAATGAACAGACCTATGGGCTAAGGCATCTCTGACGAACATTTAGTGCTACACTCTGTTCTTCTGCCAGTAGCTAATTAGCCTTTTTCTACTTATCTGTACTTAGTTTAAAATTTCAAGAGATGACTCCAGAGGCTGCCCCTGGATTAGGTGTCCTTCCTGGTCCATTAAGTAATAGCCAGAAAGAGTGGGCTATGCTGCTAGTCCATATGGTGGAATGTGGGGTTCCCTTCTAGAAACCAGGCAGTTTAACCTAACAGGATAAGCAGAGCATGGCATGTAGGTTTATATTTCTGTAGGGCATTCATTTTGTGTGTATTTATATGCTAGCATGTATTAGGAGTTACTTAAACTCTATGTGTGAGTGGCTTGTCTTTACCGTGGAATTTTTTTAGCTCCCTAAGGACAGAATAATTGCTTCAATTTCTTTGATTGTCATAGTTCCATGAATAATTCTGGTCAAGGAGAAATGTCACTCAAGCATTACCAGACTGGGGACTATACTAGATACTGTGAGGCATTTTGCAAAACTGTAACTTATGACAACCTACTTTTGAGGGTCATTATTATTAATTCCATTTTACGGATAAAAAGACTGAATTTCAAACTAGCATAGTTAAAAGCCGGAAAGAGATGAAGCCAGAATTCTTCCTAAGATTTGTTTGTCCCAAAAGCTATCCTCTTTAGTACTGTGCTGTACTGCAATCACCTGATGAATCATTAATCAGAATATTGAGATGAATTCTGCTAGACAGAGCCCAGTCTGCCATGAATCATTAGTCAGCTAGGGAAAAGGGATGTAAGGGGCATAACAACCAAGCAAATACGCACTTGTGGATTGAATATCAGTTTGGGCAAAACGACTGTAGATACCTTATGGGTTAATTGGAGACCTTTGACAGTTCTGTTTCAGATGCCGTGAAAAAAGATGAGAGGGGAGAAATGTCTGAAAAAAAATCAAGTTATAAAACTGTGGTCATTTTTAGATGTGTGGAGATATATATATATATATATATGTATATATATATAACATGCATATATTTGTTGGATACATATAAGTCAATATATATATTACATTTTATATCTATCTACATATTTTTCAAATCTAAGATGCTGAAGATTTTTACATAGGCATTGTTTTTATATACCACTGTTTTATATACCACAATTAATGCTGCTAATTAATTGTAGGACACTATTGATTATAAAAGTTTTCCTGATTTCAGAGATGTTTAGATGTGTTGGGGGCAGAAGGGAGGATGTATGCTGTAGTATGTAGGAAAGATCTGGAAAGATGTACATGAAGGTTTTATAGTGGAGAGTTCTGGAAGATGGGAATGTGGCTTATTTTTAATTATTGCTTGTCTGTGTATGCAGATTTTCTACAATGCTACTCTTATTCTGCTTGATTGACTGTTACCTACTCTCAAAAACTACAGACAGGTAATCCTCAGAACCAGCAGAACCAGTTATAAATCTATTGGCACATCATGCATTAGGATTTAAAAATTGGGTTGTAAAGCTTCCATTGTATTGTTCTTAGTATTTGAGGTCTCTGCCAAAACACATTTAATGCCCTATGTATTCAATAATAGACTAGATACAAGTTATTGGTAAATAAATGAAAAGCAGTTTAATACTCGAGGTGCATGTGAAATAATATTTAGGCTTTTGCAGTAGATTTAGTAAATGGATTCTAATAAATAAGAAAACTTGCTTTATATCTAACTTCCACTCTTCTAGAAGTAACACATACTATTTTTTTTTCACTTAAAGATCACCATAAATCCAACAATAGTGAGATTAGTTCAATAGTGTTTCCCTTGAGGAATAAATGTAGATATTTTGAAATTTTATGTTAAAGAATACCTGCGGCTCTTTTACCAAATTATTATTTTTACCAAGCATCATGAAGAAAATATAATTAAGTAATAAATATTACAATCATAAATTTATTATGTTCAACATAGTAAATTTTCATGTAAGCTATTTTATTGTAGTCTTTCTTTTATTAAGTCTTGGGGGATAACTTTGTATTCTTTTAGAAAATATATGCTTGTTTTCTTTTGCTTTGTTACACAGACAAATTTATTAGTACCTGAATATGGTATATATACACATGAATGCAAGGTTATTTTACTATTTGCCAATAATGCATATCTGAAATTATTATAGTTCATAACCATTTTAGCTCATAGCTGTCTGTGCTATTGCAGTCATATGCATGAAGTATGACCATTAGTGTGACTGACACAATGCATTAGAGGTCTGTGTTTATACTGATGACTGATTTTGTTTCAGGGCATAAAGAAGCACTTAAATCCAAAGCTCATCTCTTGATTGGCAACATTTTTTTTTACTACAGTTCAAATGACTGTAAGGCAGGAAGGGCATAGACTTTGGAATCAGACTAGCCTGAGAGAGCCTGACAACTTCTGATTGAGACCTTGAACTCAGGTCACATGAGAGAGTCCCCATCTGCAGAGGTGGAACTGGCCCACAATAACTTCTCAGGTGAAGCTTGTTCAATTTATTGGATCATTCATTCCCACATCTTGGACTTAATGAGTTATTACTGGTCAACTGCAGGTACAGATGGCCTCCAGTGAGGATGGTTCAACTTAGGATGGTGCGGAAGTGATGGGCTCAGAAGAAACCATGCACATTGAGTTTTTTTTTTTTAAAGATTATTTATTTATTTATTTATTTATTTATTTATTTATTTATTTATTTATTTATTTATACAAGCACTGGGTACAGTCAGAAGGGCAGGAGGGTGAGAGAATTCACCAGAGCCAGAGCCAGGAGCAGAGCAGGCAGAAGGACCGAAGTACACTGCTGAGGGGAGCAGCGGGCGGCAGGAGAGGTCTGCGCGCCATGTGGGACCCTCCTCCAGTGGCCGGGGAGCAGCCAGGGATTGAACTAGCTGTGCAGAGGCTGCGGGCAGCCTCATAACCCAGCGCTCAACCGCTGCGCCACCAGGGAGGCCCCACATTGAGTTTTGATTTGATCCCAGCTTGGCGATAGGTGGTAGGACACTCACTCTCACTGTGCAGGGCAGTGGCAAGGAGTCATAGCTTCCGATCAGCTATACAATCAAGAGGGTAAATAACTGATATTCTAGTGTACTGTGTTGCTGGTATTTTCTCGGATACATTTGGTCCCTGAGTTATGATGGGTTGACACATTTTAAACATATGATGAGTTTATTGAGACACAACCATGTCACAAGTTAAGGAAGATCTGTAGACCTGAACTAACTCACAGCCCAGCCTTCCAACATATTTCCTGAATGTATGGTTTCTAGGAGTGAGACTTTGAAAGATGCACTATGCTTCTGAGTAGCATGACTTGTGACAGATCAGGGGTGAAGGTCAGGTTGAGCTGGGGAGAAAATCGGAGTGTCCTGCCATGCTCTTCCTACCACCAGTGCAGGGGCATCTCTGGATCTAGCTCTTTAGTCTGTGCTTAGAATCACTGCTGATTTCTGATTTACATAGTTATTCTAGAACACTGACTTGAGGATCCAACTAGATCAATAGCTGATAGCTATAGTCACATCAGTAGCTTGAACAGTGCTGCTGTAATAAATTGGCCACATGTAAACATAAATATTTACTAGCAGAAATAAATGAGAATGTGTTTCCATCTACATTTCTAATATAAATGAGAAATGTAGAGAGTCTAGAGATATTCTTATGGGTTGCTGATGTTTGCTTGATATTGGCACAGTCTTTTTGGGGGATGATTTTGCAGTAGTTTTCAAAATGTGTGTGCCCTTCTAGTCAGTAATACAACATACAGAAAATTATCAAGATTTTGCCTATTGATTTGACTAGGAGATATTTACTATAGCTCCCCAATAGATAAGGTAAAATTATTGATCATACATGAGATAAAGTACTGTACATCCATCAAAAATATATACATGTAGATATGTGGTTTTAGAGATAAAGGATATTCAAGATATCCTATTGAATAATAAATCAAGGTCAAAACAATAAACATATATAAAATATGTGTATCAATATATATAAAATATTTTTTAATATGTGTATATTCTATGTATAGAAAAATTAATGGTCAGGATGGGCCAAAATGTAATTATTTCTGGGTAGGATGATTAGTAGTACCTTTATGGAAATAATGCATAATTTTATTTTATGAATTTCTACAATGAACAGTATTACTCCTGAAAATGAACTCTTTTTTAGGATTGAAACTGGCCTCCAGAGTAGATAGAGAGGACAAGAATCTGATGAACTTGCATCAGCAAGATGCCATTTTCCCTGATGTGTGTTAGTGTGTTCGCAGTGTGACAGGTACTTATGTGAGGAAAGTGATATGATATGCTGACGCAGGAACCAAGGCCGGTATAATAAAGAATTGAAACACCACACACAAGGCCAGCTCCTGGAGCAAAGCCACAAGGGTTAAAGAAGCAGGCTAACTCCTGCCAGCAGCAGCAAGCAGGCCTGAGAAGATTTATGCAAGGACAGATAAGCAAAAACAAGTTCCTGCCTCCAGTGCATCCACCAGAGAGGGGTCAACCTTAGGGTTTTGTTTTTTTTTTATTTTTTTTTAAGATTTATTTATTTATACAAGAACTGGGGCACAGGCCAGAGGTGTGGGAGGGTGAGAGAACTCACCAGAGACAGAGCGGGGATCAGAACAGGCAGATGGACCGCAAACACTGCTGAGGGGAGCAGTGGGTGAGACAGGAGAGGCCTGCCGCACCACATGGGCAGCTCCATGGCCGACTGGGAATCGAACCCGCGCTGCAGAGGCTGCAGACAGCTTCACAGCGCTGCGCTCAACCCACTGTGCCACCAGGGAGGTCCAACCTCAGGGTTTTTATAGTGAAGCTCATGTTTTAGTTCTAAGGGATGAGCTGTGGTGATCATGCAGTTTATTGACTGGTCAACCTTGGTCAATGCCCTAACATAGATTAACCAGTGATAGTGTCATAGACTTTTCTCTGGTTATTGACTTTTCTCTCTTGTTAGGTCTCCCGGGGGTCCCGTGTCTTCCAGGCCCCCAGTCCCTCAAGGTCTAACCCTTCACTGATGGAACACTTGACTCAAACCAAAGGATGTGGGTAGCAGGAACTGGAGTGGGGCCAGCTGGAGGAAAACTTTGCAAATTGTGCCTTAGTTTTACTCTTCACCTAGAGTGTCCTAATTTTGTACCATAATTGTTAACATTTCTCTTTTGGCTTTAGACAACTTCTATTTTAATTGCTTTATCAAATGGTAAATGAAAAAAAATACTTAAAAATAATATTAAAGTACAGAAAATACTGGTGCATAGAAATTCCGTGTTCTAGACATGGAGCAGCACTGCTAATGCGATTGGGATTCCCCTTCCAGGTTCTGCCATTCCCTGCCTCCTCAGAGAAACCCATGGTCCTGAATTCTTTAGCTTTGCCTTGCCTTTCTATGTAGGTTTATTCCTAAACACCAATTTCATTTAATTTTGCATGTGCTTGGACTTTGTATATATGGGATTATACTTTATTATGCAGCAACTTGTGTTTTTCACTCAGTGTCTTATTTCTGAGTCTCATCTAAGCAGTGCATGTAATTTTATTGTCAAGTCTTTCTTGTGCAAACACACCGTGTATGTATGTCTTTTCCTATTTATGGCCTTTTTTGTATGACATACAGTTTCTTACTACCATGAAAATGGTAGTTATTTGTATGTATTTATATTCTTGACAGCAGTATGTGAGAGTTTCTATCTTCCACATAAGTCACCAACATTCATGATGTTTGACATAACTTTTTTGTTAATCTAATAGATGTGAAATGATTTAATTTGTTTTTCTCTGAGCATCAATGAGATTGAGCATGATTTCTCAGATTTAACCTATTTTAATTTCTCTATATAAGAAAGTTGTTTGCATCTTTTGACCCAGATTTGATTGGGTTATTTCAGTTTTAAAATTGTTTTATAGGAATTCTGCTTAGTCTTAGAACTAATCTTGTTATTTATATATGTGGGAGGTATCCATGTTTTCTTTCTTAGTTTGCCCTTTAGCGTGTCTGGATTAGAAAATCCCTTCTTGTCCAGAGGTTCATTAATATAAATTGCTAAAATGTTTATACTTTTATCTCTGTGGCTGGCGAAGATATCCAGTTGCTTTTTTTTCTACATGGGTAACTCTTTGTTCCAGGACAATTTATTAAAAGAGATTCATTTGCCCAAAGACATCTAAATGCCATATCTTTCATAACTCATGTCATGAATGGAGTTTCTATCTATGTGTGGGCCTAATTCCTGGATCACCCAGAAAATACAGGCATTTAAATGGGCCTAATGTCAAGGGGTTCAACTAGGAAACTTCTTTATGGATTTTAATAATAAGGCATTTCTCTCACACAGCAAATTAGAAGTTGAGCTTTCCCACGTGCATGTCTGTGTTTGTGCCACATCGATGCCTTCGAGAGCCCAGGGGCTCCATCCTTCCTCTGCCAGAGTCAGTTTATCAGTGGCATTTCCTCTCTGGTTCTATATCCAGATATGAACGCAGCCAAAGTGAAGAAAGGTCTTAGAACTCTAAATTCTTATCTCAAGATTGTTCTGGATGTCCACTACCTGGATAGTCCAGAACAATCTTGAGATAAGAATTTAGAAGTCACTAGCAGTCCCCTGAGGTTTATAATTCTCAGGGGAGGCTCTTTGGTCTGTTTGTTCAGTGCTGAGTATGGAGATAGGCCATCTGCCAGGCTGGTGTCTGTGGAGAGTGGAGGTTCTTGTTGACCTTACTCTCAGGATGTAGCCCTGTGGGATGCTGATTTATGTGGGAGTCTCACCTTTAACGCCTCTCCTTGGGTGACACTGGGCTTTCCTTGCCCCCTATAAGACAGTGACATCTGAAGCTAGGATTCATCTGGGTGGCAAATGTGGAACTGATGAAGACTTGTTTTTGTTTGGGTGTCTGGCTTTGCGCTTTCACTTAAATTTTTGGCTTCTTAGTATTATTGTCTTTCTTGTCAGCCATCTCATATTTAGCTTTTTTTTTCTGTACTTTTTATTTGTTTTTCAGTGGAAAGGTCTGTCAGTATAACTACTTCTCTTGACTATGGAAGCAGAAATTGTCCAATTCATTTTGAAAAATTGCGTTATGTTTTCTCCACCTTGCTAAAGGTTTGTTGGAGACTGAACCATTGCATGGAAGAGATGAAGATGCAGTAGCCAACGCTGACTTCTCTAGCATGCTCTCTGAGGAGGAAAAAGAAGAACTAAGGGCAGAATTGGTTCAGGTATGTTTAGTAGTCTTCTTACTGCTATTTCTACCTCTGGATCTTGAGAGTTACTGCTAGTTTGTATACATCCCATATTATAATTATTCTGCAATTCATTTAATAAAAATTAATAAATGATAAATTGTAAGATGACTCACTTGTAGGGGTATCTCTGTAATGCTAATTGCCCATTACTTGTTGGTGAGTGTTAAAATGAATGGTTATGCAGCAATGAGAATTAAATATAAATTTGTTCCTCTTATTCCTTAGAGTATCCCAATACTATGAGAATGATATATCACTTACAAATGATGAAATTTCCTCAAGACCTAGGTACAAGTGCAAACTGCTTTTAAGAGCAGTCCTTATTTTACCTCAGCAACTTGGCTTAACACATGCTTCGAAATGTCTTATTTTTGTCATGATAAGTCAATCATAGAAGCACCTGGGTATATTAAACTGTGTACTCTTCTGCAGCAGAATAAAGCTCCAGAAGAAGAGAGGAAAACTTTGATTACTTTGGCTGAATTAAATCTTGTGTAGTTGCTGTGGGCATCTAAAGTTGCAGGTGAGGAGGAGGCCAGGTTCGTTGTGATACAACTCCTTGTCCAAGCTTTGGTTTGCAGCACCCACTACACTTAAAACGCTTTGCTAAGGAGCATTTACATTATTGGAGGAAATAGCTGGAGAAAGGGAGCTTCTTGTGGAATAAGCAGCTGGGCAAGAGGGAAAGAGTCCTACATTCCTCCCCATTCTGAATCCCTGGCTCCAGGTCAGGAAGCTCCAGGTCCAGCTGGAAGCCAGGCTTTGCCTTCTTGCTCTGGCCTCTTCCAAAGGAAGGGACACAGCCTTGGGCTTCCCTTCTCAACCCTCACACCCATTTTCACATGCTAACGTACTGATAATGTGTATTTATGACAGTGCATAAAAATACAAAGACTTTTCAGGCAATTTCACAAGATATACCTTAGAATGACTTCATTATAAAAATAAAAGAACAGCTTGTAACTCCAGTACTTCAGAAATTATTTCATTAAGCACAATGCGCCAAATCAAATATATGGTCTTCTCGGTGGACAGAGTCAACCTTACAGAGAATGTTCTACCTGCACATTGTCTTTTTTTTTTTTTTACAGATTTATTTATTCATGCATACAAAAACTGGGGTACAGGCCAGATGTGCAGGAGCGTGAGAGAATTCACCAAAGACAGAGCAGGGAACAGAACAAGCAGACTGACAAAATACACTGCTGAAGAGAGCAGTGGGTGAGACAGGAGAGGTCTGCTGCCATGCGGGTATCTCCGCTGCCAGCGGGGATCGAACTGGTACTGCAGAGGCTGCGGACAGCTTCACAGTGCTGTGCTCAGCTGCCTGCGCCACCAGGGGAGGCCCCCTGCACATTTTCTTAAGGCCTGGAATTCTAGTTCATGACCTGTGCGTTTCACATGCAGTATCCAAAAGTTATATTCTGCAGATTGGTGCAAACAGATTTTAAGCTAAAATTTAACCTCTTCACTGTTATAGTCCCAGTTTAAGTTGAGACACAAACTCTAACAGACCAACTTTTATAAAATATCTTGATTTTTCTAGGTTCTGGGATTACTGAGCTATGCATACATACATATAACAATGTATGCTTTATGTTTTTGTGCTTTCTTTTTTTTAAGATTTATTTATTTATGTATATAAAAGCTGGGTATAGGCCAGAAGTGTGGGTGGTGAGAGGATTCACCAGAGACAGAGTGGGGAACAGAACAGGCAGGCTGACTGAAACATACTGCTGAGGGCAGCAGCGGGCACAACAGGATAGGTCTGCTGCACCATGTGGGTAGCTCCCTGGCAGGCTGGGGATCGAACTCATGCTGCAGAGGCTGTGGATTGCTTCATAGTGCTGTGCTTTAACCTCTTGTACCGCCCGGGAGGACCTGCTTTCTGTGTTTTCTAAATGCTGGACAATGTGCCTGTACCACATTGTGATGCAGTCAAGAAAAAAATAGGCATTGGTTTTTAAATAGTACCATGAATATAAAAAGCTATCAGTGTTTTCAGAAATTCCTGTCTCATTTGGTCATGTTAATAACTTCCACATCTCACACCTGATGCTTTTGAAGTGCAATTTCTGAAAATAATGCCAGACTCCTGGTTAAGTGCTCAAATGACCAGGATTCCTGCTTTCATCCTTTAGAATGCATTAGCCTCTCTTGCTCCTCTTATCTCTGGATTCATTAGAGATGAGGAAGCCAGAAACAAAAGGTCACATATTGTATGATACAGTTAAAGAAAATATCCAAAATAGGCAAATTTACTGGGACAGAATGCCAGTTGGTGATTGCTGGGGAGAAGGGAAGGCAGAAGCATCTGCTTTATGGGTTTGGGGTTTCCTTTTGGGATAATGAAAGTATTTTGGAACTAGAGACAGTTGCTTCTTGCAAAGATGACATCTTGAGTTCCAGAGGCAAGGGGCGCACAGCTGTATGTTCCAGGCCCAGTGAGAAGCAAAGAGAGCGTGTCTTCACTGTTTTTCTCCATGTCCCTCCACCTCAGGTCACCTCTGCTTATTCTTTTCATAAATCTGTTTTCCCCACCCTTTTTCTACAAGTGCCTGTGTGTATACATGAGCACAACCAAATGCACACACCCCAAGTCAGGTTCTTTCAGATCACAGATGCATTCAGACTGCTGTAGAAGTTAGGGTTTTAATAGTGACAAGGACACAGAGAGACATCTTAGCAGTCCCACACTGTTCTCAGAGAGAACTGAGACATCTTTTAGACATCTCAGCTTCTCTGCCTCAACTCTTCCTGGGTCCTGGTTGTCAGGAACCTCCCTCTCTGTGTCTAAGGGAAGATCCTGCTGGGTCTAGTAGCCCCTTGGATAACAGGACATCCCACAGAGCAGTCTAGTAGATCCTGCCTTTGAGTCAGACAGCTGTGGCCATGATCCAGAGGAAAATCTTTGCGGATGAGAACTTATCTCTGATCATTTTTGCTTAACAAGGATCTTGGGGTGTATAAGGGGTCCTTTTCAATTCACTCCTCCCTGGTTTCCTCAGGCTCTCCTAGTGGCTTCAGTTATGCCACATCTGTCCCCTCTCTTATCCTATTTGCTTATAAACTTCCCATGGAAATTCCATTAGACTTTGGGCAATCTCACAACTCCATTCACCCACAGAGCCTTCATATTTCTGTGTGCTTGCCAGTGCTGCAGTGGGGAAGACCTGTCCTTGGGGTGGGAGCCACAAAATAATCCAATATTATCCAAAAGGCTGACATTGTGGATGAAGTTTGCATTTTAAAAGAGGAATCCGTTGCCAACCCAGTTTATCCTTATGATCATGTAATATATGTGTTCTTAAAAGTTCCTTGAACAGAAGCCAAAGTCACCTCTGATCTGTTGCCTTGGTTTGTGGATAGGAGGTGTATGATTAATATTTAAATTAACTTGATTTATAATTAATGCATTTTATAACTTCAGCATATATTTATATTTATGAATATCAGAAGTAGATTATGTTTTTTTTTTACAAGCCTTATGGATATATAAAAAGGATCATTTGTTTCAGGTATTTGTTTTCATTAGTTTTATTAGCTGTTTCTGACATCTTTTCTTGGGTCTATAAACATATATCTGTGAGATTTCCCCCTCCCTTCTCTTTTTAAATAACCTTGCTCAGTATTTCTGTGATAATAGCATTTCAGTGAGCTGCATTTTATGCTTAGTATTCCATAATGTGATTTGGTTTTTGAAAAGGATGAAGTGTTGGCATTAGTACTATAACTATGTGGTTATATAATAATCTCATACTGCCAATGTCCCCTAGATAAAATGATTTAAGAAAAATAGGCATTAATAAGAGTAGGAAAAATACCAGACAACATTATCAAGTATGCAAGGCCTATTTCCAGACCCCTCTAGTCTCCCTTTTGTCTCTTCTCTCTTCCTTTGGGGTGTGACTCCTCAAGAAGAACACACAGTGTCCTTAAACTACCCATCTTTTAAAACTTAAAAGAAATTGCCTTAGGCTCTTGACCTTTCTCTCCCAGTTCCTTCCTTCAAGACCTTCATTCTTTCTGGACTGGGGTAAGGAACAACTAAAGTGTTCATAGCACTACTGTCTGATTTTAATGTCCCCCTGTATTAGCCAGGGTTGTCCAGTTGTGTGTGCATGTGTGTGCATGCGTGTGTGTGTATGTATAGAGTGAAGTAAAGAATATATAGAAAAAGATTTATTATAAGGAATAGGATAATATGATTATGGAGGCTGACAAGTGTCTAGGTAGCAATCAGCAATCTGAAGCTGGATCTCCAGGGGAAATGAAAATATAACTTCAGTCTGAAGACTAGTGGGCTTAACCCTAGAAGAGCAGATATTACTGTTTGAATCCAAAGGCAGGGAAAACAATGTTCAAATGCAGTCACACAAAAAAAGTTCTTTCTTACTTGGACTTTTTATTCTGCTGAGTCTTTCAACTGACTGGAAGAGGCCCCACCAGAGGGCAAGATGCTCTACTGTCAATGTTCAATTCCAATGTCAGTCTCATGAGAAACACCCTTATACACATATACCCAAGATAGTATTTGACCAAATATCTAGACACCTCATGACCCAGTCAAGTGGTCACATAAAACTAACCTTTGCATCCTTCCAGATTGTACCTTATTTATTTATGCATACAAGAACTGGAGTACAGGTCAGAGGTGTAGGGGGTGAGAGGATTCACCAGAGACAGAGGAGAACAGGCAGATTTCCTGAAATACACTACTGAGGGGAGCAGCAGGCAAGTCTGGAGAGGTCTGCTGCACCACGTGGGTAGCTCCCTGACAAGCCGGGGATCAAACTCCTGCTGCAGAGGCTGCAGATAGCTTCATAGTACTGTGCTTAACCCCTTGCGCGACCTGGGAGGCCATTGTACCTGCATTTTAATCTTAGCTCTACTGAACTCCTACCCAAAGATAGAAGCAGTTAGGAGATGGGTCATGAAGTAGTGTGTACAAGAGACCAAATGCTTTTATTCTAGCATCACACTGATGATTAGCGGCTTAGGAAAGTGTTTCTTTGCTGGGGTGGGGGTTTAGATAGATGTTCATGTAATATTAGCAAATAAAGTAGAAAAATAAATTTCCAAGTCTTCTACCATAAATTTCATATGAAGCTAATTCACCAGCTAATTCATATTGATTTATGTATTTTCTGCATTTTTTTATTGTGGTACATTGATAGAACACAAATTTAACTTTTTTAAAGTGAATGATTCAGTGGCATTTAGCACTCTTGCAATGTTATGTAACCACCACCTCTCTCTAGGTCCAACATATTATCATCACCCCAGAAAGAAACCCCACACCATTAAGCAGTTATTTCTCGTTTCTTCTCACCAGCAACCACTAATCTGAGTTCGGTTTCTATGAATTTGCCTATGTTGGATATTTTCCACATACAATATATGAGCTTTTGTGTCTGGCTTTTTCATTTAGCTTAATGTTTTTGAGGTTCATCCATGTTGTATCATGTCTCAGTATCACATAACTTTTGATGGTTGAATTATATTTCATTTTATGTATGCACTGATTTTTTTTTTTTATCCATTCATCCTTTGATGGACATTTGGGTTGCTTTACCTTTTAGCTATTGTGAGCATTGCTTTTATAACCATGAGCATGTGTGAGTTTGTTTGAGTACCTATTCTCAGTTCTTTGGGGAATATACCTAGTTGGGTAGAGCTGTATGATAATTCTATGTTTAGCTTTTTGAGTAACTGCAGACTGTTTTCCACAGTCACTGTACCATTTTATATTCCCACCCACAAGGGGCCAATTTCTCCACATCCTTGCCAAAACATACTACTTTTCTGAGCATATAAATATCCTATAAGGAGATCGTCTAGGGTGTTAAGAAACCAAAGAACCAGAATATTAGTTTCTTTTTTTAAAAAAAATTTATTTATTTATTTATTTATTTATTTATAGAAGCACTGGGTACAGTCAGAAGCGCGGGAGGGTGAGAGAATTCACCAGAGCCAGAGCGGGGAGCAGAGCAGGCAGAGGGACCGAAGTACACTGCTGAGGGGAGCAGCGGGCGGCAGGAGAGGTCTGCGCGCCACGCAGGACCCTCCTCCGGTGGCCGGGGAGCAGCCGGGGATCGAACAGGCACCGCAGAGGCTGTGGGCAGCTTTGCAACCCAGCGCTCAACCGCTGCACCACCCAGCAGGCCCCAGATTATTAGTTTCTAAGGGGAAAAAATGACTAGTTTAAAGTTGAAGGGAAAGGACATATTAAATGCTTTAATTGTTTAATAAATATATCTGCACTGCGCCTCATTTCAAAAGAAATTTGGTGTGATTCATGGAGGGGCTTTCAGTTTTTATACTACCTGCATCAGAATACCTGCATGTTTTTGTTATATAACGGTTATAGTTTGACCCCACTAACTTTAACACATCAGAATGTCAGTGCATTCAAAGTGCTAGTCATCTGGATCTGTATTTTAAATATGCCTCTGAGTGACTTTTATGTAAACTGAAGTTGAGAATCACTGGCGTAATTAGATCAAAAAAAAAAAAAATCCTCTGTAGTCAAAGGAGAACTTACGTCTCACCATAATGATTAAAGCGTTTGTGGTTGAGACCTCCTTACCGTGGCTGGACACTGCTCTGTGGAGGGATGTGGCTGGCCATTTTCAGTCTTATAACTTATACTTTAGGATTATGTTTTTCTCCAATGTTTGATATTTGCTTAATATTCTTTTGACAAATACTTAGGTCACCTAGAAGTATACTGGAAGCTTTGAAGTTTGTAATTGAAATGGTAAGAATTTCATTATAGAGTCTGAGACTAGCCAGCTAAGTGGCCAAATTCATGTCTCCATCATTTGAAATCCCTTTACCACAAATGCATTTTAATTTGTGCTTCAACTTTAAAATGATTAGCTGTGGAACTTTTTATATTTCTTTCTTTAGCATACTTGGCTTCTTGCTCTCACTCTTTTTTGGAAAGCTATGAAACTTTTACTGACTTCCCCCCACCAAATAACTAATGAGTACCGTATTGCCCTATCCCTTTGAATAAATTCCTGGAGCATGTGAGGTTGAGAATATCAAGACGTGGAAACCTCTTTCTCCTTTTCTTCATTTGTAATTTCTTCCTGTAAGGTAAAATGTTCCTTTTATTTTTATTATGCAGTGAAAACTACAGTAACACCCGATATATCAGGAATCCAGACTTCTAGTAATTTCAGAAATTTCACTCAAAACATATTATTTATCTAAAAGAAAGCAGAAAAGCTCTTTCCAATAGCAAATGAAAGGCTGACATGAAACTCAAGCATTTTCTGTGGTAAGAGAGCTAGAGATACAACTTTGAGAAATATTAGGCAGCAGATTAGATGCAGGTGTATACACTGATAGAGGTGAAAAAAGTGGAATATGATATGATAACAAAAGGATAGAAGGGTTTGAATTTTAAATTCCAGTCTGCTCTTGCTTAATGGAGAAATTGAGTGCATTATCCCCATGGGGCCCCTGAGCACACGCCTTTTGCAGTAATGAGCATATGTCTGCATACTAAAGACTCTTGTTCATCAAAAAAAAAAAAAGAGAGAGACAAGGTTCTGTTGATTATAACATGTTTGTGGAATGTGTGATCCATTTACAAAATATTTTAGAGAGATTTCCATGAGTGTGAAAAATGGATGATGTTCGATTACTAAAGCATTTTGCTGGTACTGAAAATCTCAAGGTTTTATTGTTTTCTGCTGTAGTACTTCAGTTGCATCTGATTCAGTATTCCTGCCTTTTTTAAAGTCATCATTTATGTTTATGAAGGTTAACAACAATATTCCTCGCTGTTCACCAATGAGGTAAAATCTCCCTTGCTCTAGTTAAAATAGTTTATAAAGTTAAATGTCTAGTTTATAAAGCTAGATGTCTTTCTCATGGTGTTTTTCTAGCATCTATGTTTCTGGTGACCCAAGGAACACATTTGCAGATGATTGGCAGGATGAGTGGTGCAGTTTGTAGTCAGAGGTAGAGTGACACATTGAATGCAAATGAGACATAATTCCATTAAAAAATATATCTAGTGAAGTAGAGGCTTTTTATTATCCACCTACATGTGGGAAACTAAGGGAGGGCTAATGATTCACCTATGGCATCACAAAGAAAATTTACAAGTATTACATCTTTCAGAAAACAAAGATGTACGTTTAAGCAATATTATCAGAGAATTACATTATAAAATGACAAGCAATGAGAATTGGAGATTTTGTGGAGATCTGGCATTTACTTTCACAGGCTATAGCAATACTCTCTGCCCTTGTAACTGCTTTATTAGAAATTATATTTGTAAGAATAATTGTATAATGCCTAGGAGATTTGCCTCTTTGAAGCATGGGCAAAGAGGAAATATATCATACAAAGCCTTGTACATGAATGGTCAAAGCAGCTTTATTTGCATCAGCCAAACCCAAATGTTCAATAGATAAACTATGATATATCGATACCATGGAGTATTACTCTACAACAAAAAAGGGAAGAACCATCTTTTATGCAACAACATGGATGAATCTCAAAAATTAGGTTAGTGAAAGAGGTCAAACAACATGTATAAACCATGTGATTCAGTTTATATAAATTTCTAGAAAAATGTGAACTGAACTAGTGAAAGAAAGACCAGTGGCTGTCTGGGAGAGGGGATGAAGAGGGAAGAGGACTTAGAAAAAACTAGAAACTTTTGGAGATGATGGATATGTGCACCATCTTGATTGTGCTGAACACTTCAAGTGTGTGCAATTTATGTATGCTAATTACATATCAATAAAATTGTTGAAAAGAAAAGCAACACAAATCTCTCCCTCACATACATCTACTAATCCCTTGTTCTTTCCTTCCTAAGGCACTAGATTGGAAAAACTACAGTGTCTGCTCCATCTGTGCTGCTGTGTGGTTGGGGAAAAGTAAATACTGACTAATAGTGCTTGGAAAGAAGTTGTTCATAAAATAGATATAGTACAAAATGATTTTTTGGTTCAAAATCAATTTTAGAAAAACATTTGGAAAAGACCAAAAAAATTAAGCAATGGATGTTTCCTAGTACATTACATCTGATTTTTATTTTTGTTTGTATTTTGCCATACATGTAAATTTTTTATAAGGAGCAGTGATAACTTTTGTAGTCATTGAGACATCCCTTTTTAAATATTAGATTGTCATCCCAAAGTCCTGGGTGCCACAGAAATCCTGTAAAAGAGTGCAGAGGCTGTGTGTAGCACCTATTTCTTTTGCATGTGTGTGTTTCAGCTGCTTTAACATTTCCCCCATCATTTGTCTCCCTATCTGTAGCTTGAAGAAGAAATTACAACATTAAGACAAGTTTTATCAGCGAAAGAAAGGCATCTGGTGGAGATAAAACAAAAGCTCGGCATGAACCTGATGAATGAATTAAAACAGAACTTCAGCAAGAGCTGGCATGACATGCAGACCACTACTGCGTAAGTACAGTCACTTAATTTTTAAAAATCACTTAGCTTGGTATCTTGCCGCTCTTCTATTTTTTTCCACCTGATTAGATACTTGTGGCTTAGAAAAAATTTCCTCTAGAAGTGAAATAAAGAAATATGAGTAATTATTAAATATGTGTTTTATGAAGCAGATCTTTTATTTTTAAAGATTTATTTATTTATGCATACAAGAAACGGTGTATAGGCCAGATGTGAAGGAGGGTGAGAGGATTCACCAGAGACAGAGCGGGGAACAGAACAGGCAGATTGATGAAATACCCTGCAGGGGGGGAGCAGCAGGCAATACATGAGAGGTCTGCTGCGCCATGTGGATTTCTCCCCGGCCAGCAGGATCGAACCTGTGCTGCAGAGGCTGCGGAGAGCTTCACAGTGTGGTGCTCAACCGCCTGCACCACCAGGGAAGCCCGAAGCAGATCATTTTTAAAAAAAAAAAATATTTATGCATACAAGAACTGGGGTACAGGCCAGAGGTGCGGGGGGTGGGGGTGTGCAGAGGATTCACCAAAGACAGAGTAGGGAACAGAACAGGCAGATTGACTGAAATAAACTGCTGAGGGGAGCAGTGGGCAAGACAGGAGAGGTCTGCCTGGCCAGGTGGGTAGCTCCCTGGTTGGGGATTGAACTTGTGCTGCAGTGGCTGCGGATAGCTTCATAATGCTGTGTCTTTACTCTTTGTGCCACCAGGGAGGCCCCTATGAAGCAGATCTTATAAAGAAGATCATGAAATTAGGTCTTATAACTGTTCTTAATCAGATTACTTGTACTTTCTTAGAGTTGGATGGTTTAAATTTGTTTCCTCTCATATATTTTTAAACATTTACAAAATAAACTTTTCTTTATGTTTTTTTCCACAAATTTGTAAATGAGTAGGCGCTTTTTCCTCAGAATATTACATTCACTACACATTGTAAGTTTCCATCAAAAACAGTTGGCAGTTTTAGTTCAGACTTGTTGGCTATTAATTTGAAAAGAAAAGCTTGTACCTCTGGGATTTGGGGAATGTGTTTTTATCCCTACTACCCCACTACTCTGAGGAAAATTTAGATATGGTTTAAGACTATGTGAGATAATAGAAGAACGAAAATGTTTTTATATATATATATATATATACACACACACACACACACACATACCCATAATTCCTCAGCTCCTAAAGCACTTTTAATATCCTAAATAATAAAAGCTCTAGACTCATATTTTGTTTTATCATTAATATTTGGTCTCTGACCTGGGTTCCTGTTACTGGTTCCTGATACAGGGTTATTAAGTCCTTTGGGATTTCGTAGTTGATAGGAGCATCTTATGTCCTAATGAGGTGTCTCTTGGTGGACTCCGGAATGAGGTCTGGTTGCCGTGGTAGAAACTTGGGACTTTCAATCCCTTCCCCTATCCTCAGAGACAACAGAGGGGCTGCCAGTGGAGTTATTGGTGATCATCCCTATGCAATGAAGTCCCCTTGAAAGTCCTCAAAGTGTGGGTTTGGTGCTTCTTGGTGAGAGCCAGGGCATGCTGAGGGAGCGGCAGGCAGGAGTGAACATGGAAGCTCCAGGCACCTTCCACATCCCTGCCTGTGCATCCCTTCCATCTGGATGCTCATCTCTCTACTCTATCATATCCTTTTATAATAAACTGGTAAACAGTTAAGTAAACTATTTTCCTGAGATCTGTGAGCAGATCTAGCAGCTCTAACAAATTAATCAAATTCGAGGAAGAGGGTGGTGGTAATCTCCAATTTATAGCCCGCCTATCAAAGACAGTTGACAACCTGGGACTTCATTTGGCATCTGAAGTGGGTTAACAGGGAATATTTTTGTGATTTTGAGCCCCTAACCTGTCGATCTGGTGCAGTATAAAACGGTGTCAGAATTGAGTTAAATTTTTGGATATCCAACTGATACCACAGAATTGCTTGATGTGAGAAATGCAGTATTTTTCTCTTCTAATATCTAAATGGGTATCACTTATTCTCTTTGCTGAAACTTTTCTCTTGGGCATAGAGAAGCTTGGTAGTAGGAAGAGGTGCCAGTGGTGGACAGTAATTATCCCCAGTTTCACTAGGGGCTCTTCATAAATTCTCAGACCTTGTTCTTTGTGAAGATGCCCTTAGTATTAGAATTGACTCTAAAGGAGCCTCAGGCCTCCCTGCTGGCGCAGGGGATAAAGTCTCAGTGCTATCAAGCTACCGTTAGCCACTGCGGCATGAGTTGGATCTCTGGCCAGGGCAGCGACCCACATGGCACAGCAGACCTCTCCTGTCTTGCCTGTTGCTCCCCTTAGCAGTGTATTTCAGTCAGTCTGCCTGTTCTGTTCCCCACTCTATCTCTGGTGAATCCTCTCATGCCCCATACCTCTGGCTTGTACCCCAGTTTTTCTACAAGCACAGGGGATTGTGGTGATGGTACACAGGTGCATTAGTGAAGGAAATTCTATGGGGACTATACCTGGGTGGGGGGGAATCAAATATTGTTTAAAAATGAACAATGATTAAAAAATAAATTAATTAAAAATAAATAAATAAATATTTAAAATAAAAGGATCCTCAAGTCCCCTTAGTCTCCACATGAAAGGAAAATGTTCTTTCCCCCTGCAACAACCTACCAATCCAATAGGCTTCCATGCTGGCCCTCCTCAAGGGCTTATACAGTAGGGTCAGAGTACAGCCTCAAGCAGGACAGGATTACACCACCGGTTAACCTCCAGAGAATAACCAACTTCTCCCAACCTAATGATGAGAATAATAGAAGAATAGAAGAAACCACACAATCATGTTTATCAATTGAAAATATACATTGCAAGAGCGTATGAACAATCTCCTGAGAAGCATAGCTGGATTTTAGGCGCTAAATGAATTGAGCTTATCTGTCAGTAGTTTGGGTTTTGTGGCCTTACCAAATGCTGGCCCTTCACAGTGGGAAATGAACCATCTCCAGTTTCCTGGTTCTGTTTGTCTCTGTATTTAATCCAGGTGTAGGGTATTTCCTGTCATAATCATCTGAGCCTGCTTCTGGGGCATAAGAACCTGTTTTGACCTCCCTACTGACCTGCAAGGACGGGCCTGCCAAAAGGAAGGCCAGCAATGCTATTAATTCTGCTCAAGGGAGAAAGGAGCAGGGACTATGTGTAGTGAGTGTGTCAGGTTGGCCCAATGTCTGATGCAGGCAGCGTGGCAGGTGGGGCAGTGGGGGAAAACATACATATTCCTCCTCCCACGTGTTCTAGGAAGGCTTTTAGCCTCTTGGCACATGGGAGAATAAGGTCATGCCTTGTTTAACAACAGGATACATCATGAGGAAGGTGTCTTAAAGCAATTTGGTTCTCCTGTGAACATCAGAGAGTATAATTACAAAAAGCTAAAAGGTACAGCCTATTGGGGTCACATTGAACCTGAGGCCTGTCATTGACCCAAACATCATGAAGTGCAGCCTGAGAGCATATAGTTTGTGTTTTTCTTGTGTTTGGAAAACAAACTGGTTTTATAGTCAGGCAGACTATTTAGTATTAAGCTTTTCCGTGTTAGATAAATAAAACAGGTTTATTCCCTGAGGGACCTGGAGTTTATAGTCCAGTCAGAAAGACAGGATTTTGTTTTTGATTTGTAAGTTGTTACAAATAACCTATTAAAAGATGAGTGTGGAAAGTGCTGTGAAGGAAAACACAGGATATTGTGAGATTGCAAAGCAAGAGAATGAAGCCTGCTTATGTTTCAGGGAAGGGTGCCGGAGGCAAGAGAGGTTTAAGCAGAGCTCTGAAGGATGAGGTGGGATATAATCAGAGCGAGCTTCCTGGAGGAGACCCAGCCTGGTGAAGGCCCTGAGGAAAGAAGCCTTCTCCCAAAGGATAGCAGTTAGTTATTAGGAATGTTGAGATAGCAGGGACAAGGGGTGGGGGCCATACTGCTCAGGGCATCTGTCAGCCACATTATTCTTCATCCAAATGCAGTAGGAATTAAAGTGACATGACAGTTCATTTATTTAACAAGTATTGATGAGTATCTGTTTGGAAGTATTATTACCCAGGACCTGATCTTAGTCCTTAAAATATGTGATTTTACAAGATGGACAAGATTCCTACTTTCTCAGTGTTCACAGGGCAAAGAACAAGAAATAAGTAACAAAAAAAAAAAAAAAAAAAGGCCTCCCCGGTGGCGCAGCGGCGCAGCGGTTGAGCGCTGGGTTGCAAAGCTGCCCGCGGCCTCTGCGGCGCCGGTTCGATCCCCGGCTGCTCCCCGGTCACCAGAGGAGGGTCCCACATGGCGCGCAGACCTCTCCTGCCGCCCGCTGCTCCCCTCAGCAGTGTACTTCGGTCCTTCTGCCTGCTCTGCTCCCCGCTCTGGCTCTGGTGAATTCTCTCACCCTCCCGCGCTTCTGACTGTACCCAGTGCATGTATAAACAAAACAAACAAACAAACAAACCAGCAAACAAATAAATAAAGCATGCCTCTATAAAAAAAAAGGAAAAAAAAAATGAGGAACTATCAGGAAGCACTCTGCATAGCTTAAGGTGAAATTTTGGAGGAGAGGTAGGAAGCTGCTTCAATGAAATCCTGTCCTGGGAGGTTGCTTTGAGCTGAGACGTGAATGACAAGATCCAGACTTGTGATGATCTCGGGGACAGATTTCAGGCCTAGAAAAAGTCACTGCCAAAACCCTGAGGTACTAACTTTGCAGGTTTTGGAAGCCAAAAGAAAGCTTTGTGCATGGAACAAGAGTGAGCAATGAGGTCAGAGCCTCTTGGACTCCCAAACCATGGACGGGTGTGGGGATTTTATTCCAAGGGCTGTGGCTGCCATTGGAGGGTTTGCTGCAGCAGGGACGTGTTCTGATTCACCTTTTAAAATGATCCTTTGTGAAGTAGAGATAGTAGAGGAGCAGTAGTAGAAACTGGAAAAATTTTTTATGAACTATTGCAGTAGTTCAGGTGGGTGTTGATGGTGGACAGAGATGGGATAGTACTAGAGGGGAAGGTTTTGGAAAGGATTTTAAACCATTACATCTTTTTTGGAAAGCCTAATATGTTTATCCTGTATCAAGAGAAATAAAACTCTAACATTCAATATTTTAAACATGCACAGAGCTTGAAAATTGAAGTTGTTTATGATTTGTTTACTCTTTGATTTTGTGCTGCTTAAACTTCCAGATCATTATCATCAGTAGTGATTGGACTTCCTTATGGGTTGGTGGTGGGAGGATGAGGAAAGTAGTGGGAGGTGGGAGGATCACGTGTGCCTGAGGTCTTTGATCTAGTTATTGATTATTAGGATTATTTATGGAAATTAGGGTGTAGCATTATAGACTCCGATTGTTTGGGTCAACTCTAGACCCCTCTGCACCTGTGAAATGGGATCCTATAGGTAGTAACACTTCAATAAGTTAATATTTGTAAAACGTGCAATTCAGTGTCTGGCACTTTGTAGATATGTTAGCTGTACCAGGAAACAACTTTGGTAGGGAGACCTGAAAATTCTGCTTGAGCTATGGAAAGTCTGAAATAATGCCAAATAGATAAACAAGTTTATATACTGAGAGAACAACTTGGAGGAAAAGTCAGGGACAGAGGTGGACATTTGGGAGTCATTTGCATACTGATGTCATTAAAAGCTATAGAACTAGAAAAGATTTCCTCAGAGATTATTTAATAAGTATGGATGATTATGGTCTCACTAATCTTCAGGATAGATGTGAACTTTCCTCTGTAGGAAAGAATCAATCCCTTTCTTAAAAGGGAGGAATATCTCTCTTATCTATGTAATTTCTGGAGAGCATCTTCCTCCCACCCTTTTTCTTGACTGCCAAGTGAAGGGAAAAATAATATATTTTCCCCCTGAATTGATTAATTCAATTCTTGTTGTTAATGTTCATGATATCCATCCCGGGACATGCTTTGTACCTCAGTGCTGAAAATTTTGATGTGAGGGAATTGGAGTAGGGTTAGGTTGGGTAGAATTAGATTTCAAAGCACTGAAAAGAATTTTAGCTGTCAAAGAATTGATTGCAGGTGATTCCCAGAGGCAATACTTTGCATACTGATTAAGTAATCATGACCTATTTAGTTTGATTTATAATGAAAAGGAAATCTATGGTATGTTAATGAAAGATCTTGGCATATTTTAGCTTGTGTAGGATTCAAATTGGAGTAGGACAAGATGAGTAGGAATAATTACACCACAGACTAAAGTTGTCTAATCTGTAGAGAGAGAACTAACAGTAGCAGGTCAAGAGATCTTTTATGTCCAGGATTTGTTGTTACCATTGTTTTTGTTAGTATTTTATGTGCTTTAATTTCAAAGAATTTGTTACCTGCTGCCTTTTTGTGTTTTCAAGAAGACATGAGGAAATTGGGTAGCTTTGAGGTAAAAAGGTAGGAGGTACTGGAGGAAAAATTAAATTTCTTCTGTAATTCTATTCAAATTGATACCCTTCATTTTAATATGTGTTCAACTTTGGCTAACCCATGAAATTTCCCTACTAATCAAGCCTCTGAGTTGTACCACAGACAAATGGTAGACTTACAAAGGGGAAGTTTTGGAAAGAATTTTATTATTTTTTTTAAAGATTTTTATTTTATTTATACAAGAACTGGGATATAGGCCAGATGCGCAGGAGGGTGAGAGGATTCACCAGAGACAGAGCGGGGAACAGAACAGGCAGACTGACAAAATACACTGCTGGGGGAGCAGCGGGCGAGACAGGAGAGGGTCCGCTTGCCATGTGGGTTGCTCCAAAGCCAGCAGGGATCAAACCAGCACTGCAGAGGCAGCAGATAGCTTCACAGCACTGTGCTCACCTGCCAGTGCCACCAGGGAGACCCTTGGAAAGGATTTTAAAACATTACATCTTTTTTTAAAATTTTATTTATTTATGCATACAAGAGCTGGGGTACATGCCAGAGATGTGAACAGGGGTTGGTGCGGGGGGAGTTAAGAAGATTCACCAGAGACAGAATGGGAAACAGCAGAACAGGCAAACTGACTGAAAAACACTGCTGAGGGGAGCAGCGGGCAAGACTGGAGAGGTCTGCTTTGCCTTGTGGGCAGCTTCCTGGCCAGCCAGGCTCGAACTCGTGCTGCAGAGGCTGTGGACAGCTTCATAGTGTGTTCTTAACCCCTTGCACCACCAGGGAGGCCCCCAAAACATTATATCTTTTTAGAAAGCCTAATAACTTTATCCTATATAAAGAGGAGTAAAACTAATATTTTAAAAATGCACAATGCCAAAAAACTGAAGTTTAGTTTATTATTTATTTACTTTTTGATTTTGTGCTTCTGAAACTTCCAGACTGTTATCATCAGTAATGATTATTATTTCTTTTTATGTGGAACCTCTTTTGGCACCACTGGGTTCAGAAGTTTTAGTGAAGGTTTAAAAAGATCTCGTTTAAAAAGACAACCATAGGGGCCTCCCCGGGGCCTCCCCGGTGGCACAGCAGTTGAGCGCTGGGTTGCGAAGCTGCCCGCAGCCTCTGTAGCGCCGGTTCGATCCCCGGCTGCTCCCCGGCCACTGGAGGAGGGTCCCACACGGCGCGCAGACCTCTCCTGCCGCCCGCTGCTCCCCTCAGCAGTGTACTTCGGTCCTTCTGCCTGCTCTGCTCCCTGCTCTGGCTCTGGTGAATTCTCTCACCCTCGCGCACTTCTGACTGTACCCAGTGCTTGAACGAATAAATAAATAAATAAATAAATAAATCTTAAAAAAAATAAAAAGACAACCATAGCCAATCTCACACAATTGTTCATTCTTCTTACCTTTCTTATCACACAAGGTAGGAAGCACATTCTTCTTTTTTAGATTCAAGTGGTAAATCTGTGTTTTGATAACACATTTAGGAAAACTTGGAAGAAAATAAGTAAATTTTTTTTTCTTTAGGGAAATGTTCTTTTTAAAAAGCCATTAAAAGAATGTTCTTTTAAATCCCTTAATAGAAAATATATTTGTGATATAAAGTATCTTCTTGTGAAAATAGCATTGAATTAAAATTTTTTGTAGTTGTGTGTAAAAAATGTTTTAAGTCAAAACGTTTTTGAAGACATGCTTTCTCCTTTTGATAATTAACATTGACTTTCAAATTAGTAAGACATAGCAAGAGGAATCTGCATGAAAAAACAATAGAATATGTTTTATTTGGCTTACAGAAACCCTTACCCTACACTACTGAAGATTTTTCAGTATGCCAGCCAAACAGCTAACCTGTCCTGGCCATTAAATGTGATCCATTTCTTAAAGAACACACATGCGTGCACGCACGCGCGCGCGCACACACTCTCTCACACACACACTTTAGATCACAAAAGAATATTATTCAGCCCCAACAATGAAGGACATGTGTAATCTTAAAAAAATATATCAAGTTCAACAGAGAATGGAAAGATTTGCAAGGGGTCTGGATGGTGGGAGAAATAGGTTGGTAGAGTACAAATTTTTCAATTATAAAATGAATAAGATCTGAGGGCCTAAGATATAGAGTGACTACAGTTGATAACACTGTCCGATATAATTAAAATTTGCTAAGAGAGTAGAACATAAATATTCTCTCTTAAATTTATATGTGAATTCATGGATGTGTACTATTATTTGGAAGGGATATACTTGCATGCTGTGTACATACCGCAAATCATAGCAATGTGCACTTGGAATATCTTAATTTTGTCTATTAGACCTCAGTAAAGCTTCTTTAAAAAGCACCAATCCATTCAAGCCAGTGAATCTCTGAAAAGTTTATTTTCCTGTTGGTTTTCATTGAATCAGGAAATTTGCTTGTACTCAAAACAAAAACATCTCCCAGTAAGCAGTCTTCCATTAATCAGTGCTTGCAATGTACTCTGTAAGTATGTGTAGCAGCTTGCTCTCTCAGGTAAATCTTTGCCAAAGCCTCAGCACCAGACCAGATGGGAGCTTTGTTGGGAAGGGCAGATCCCTGCAGAGCTGATGGTCTCAGCATCGCTTTAGATCACACCAACTTTCCTTCAAACCCCCATTGCTCTCCTCCAGACTTAAAAACTTCACACTGGAGAGTCTTGACTTTGTCCATATAACTTAAGTTTGGATATTAAACTGGATTCACTTTCCTTCATGTGGTTCTTGCCCTGGTTTATTCAGGCCTGGGGATGGCTCCTGCACTCAGAAAGTTCAGAGAAGTCATAAGAAAAAAACAAACAAACAAACAAACAAAAAAACCAACCCATAGAATCCAGACTTGGAAAAGGCCAAAATTGCAACACAATGAATATATGTTTGGAAAGAACTGTGGAAAAGATCTTACAGAAACCGAAAGGAGAGGCACATAACACCCACTTCTTAAAACAGATATTCCCAAATTTTTGACTTCTTAAGCACAATTAATAGCAACCTAAAGATATCTCAACATTTTGGCTTTTTTAAAAAAGAAAATGTATTAATTACCTTTCTGCCTTTTCAATTATGCAGGTTAACCATGTTGTAACTTATATTTAACTTAAAATAAGAGGTACCAGTTATTAAAAATACATCTTTCATATGATCCAACAATTCCACTCTTAGGTATCTACCAAATGAACACAAAATTAAGGATAAAATTAGTAACGTGAAGAGGTATTTGCACTCCTATATTCATTTATTGCACTATTTACAATATCCAAGTTAAGGAAACAAACAACCAGTGACAGAGCAGTGGATTAAGAAGATGTGGAATATGTGCACAATGGTGTACTACTCAGCTATTAAAAAAATAGATGAACTATTGCCATTTGTGACAACATGGATGGAATTGGGTCTTACATGAAATAAGTCAGAAGGAGAAAGACAAATACCAAATGATTTCACTTATGTGGAATACAGAGAAAACAAACAAAGGAACTAACAAAATAAACCCTAGGAAATAGGACTGCAGAATTGAAGCTACTGGAGGAGGATGGAGGGTGAGGAGGGGCAAGAGTAATCCACGGTAAAGGACTGGTGGGGGTGGGGTGGTAGCATCTGCCTGAGAAGGCATGAACCTATTCCTCGAAATCATATAAAGTGTTGTAAACCAATAATGGGGAAAAAATAAATAAGAGATGCTGCTAGCAATCTGAAATGCTAAATACCATTTCCATTTAAATTACAAGGTTGCAAAGTCAGTCAGAAGGCTGGTATTTAAATTGTTTTTCATTGTTTGAATATTTATATACCAGGGCTGCAAAACAGCTTTATGCATTAGTAGTACAAAGTATGGACTGAAATTCATGGCACAGTGAAAGGGGCTAAAATGCAACTATGTCAGCTTCCTTGGGTTGGTAAGTTACCAGGGACCCTGACAGAGGGTTTTTCTTCATGATGCAGGCGCCTAACCTCTGGGTGGCGCCTTCTTCCATTTTAAGCTGAGCCCAATTAGGATGCCGCAGAAAGTTACAGGATCTAAGTGATGCGCCAGTCCAGAGGGAGCCTGCACTTAGACTGTGAGCAGTGTGAGTGGTGCTCCTGGGAGCTTTCATGTGCTCCTAGTGCAGTGGCCTGTTTCTCATGGGGTCCTGGTTTCTTTGTTCTTGGAAATCATTTCCTCGCATATAACCCTCTCTCATTGCCTACCCCCTGAAAATCTCTCTCCCTCAATTATTAGTCTTTAAGTAATGTATAAAAAATGATTACTAATTCTTTAAAGCGAAAGGGAAGTTTAGCCTAAGGGAAAGATGTAAAGTTGTGTGTAGGGGGAATGAGCATCTTGGATTCTTGAAATACAGTAATATAACAGCCAATTCTTGAAAGTGTGGGGAGTAGGGACACCCCAGAGACTGCACCCCTCCCACAGTCAAAAATGTATGTGTAACTTTTGACACCTACAGAACTTAACTACTAATAGTCTGCTGTTGATTGGAAGTCTTACTGATAATATAATGATTCACATACATTTTATAGATATATCTTTATATACTGTATCCTTATATAAAGTGAGCTTGAGAAAAGAAAATATTACTAATAAAATCATAAAGAAAAGAAAATGCATTTCAAGTGTATTTTTCTTACTCTATATTGTTTACAAGTTGAGTCCTTGGTCAGTATTTACATCAATATTATCTTATTTATGATACAACACACTGTAGATATTATATATCTTACTAACACTAGGTATCAAGAGTGAAAAGATAATGTGAAAAACAAATTTATATTTATTGACCAGTATAACAGTTCACGCACAGATAATGAGAAGCAGCAATATAATTGCTTCAGCATACCATAGTGTAATCAATATGGTTGTTTAGCCTATACACTAATGAACGAATCATTTTTTTCTTAATTTTTTTCCATATTTCTAGGCTTCATCATTCATCTGTGAGTTTTTCAAATTGTCACATGTATCCAAAAATAATTTCAATATATTTAGTGAAAAAAAGCATGTATGTTTGGACCCATGCAGTTCAAACCCATATTGCCCACAGGTGAATTATATTTCGCTCCACAAACACTGGTGCTAAAGAAAGTTAGCCTAACTCACTGCAAATGCCTATCATGTAAGGCCACAAGAAATTCTGATGGCAGGCAGGCACATTCCACTGCATGAGCCTTTCCCTCTGATGAATGTCAGTGAGTCCTTCATCCCCAAACAATGAATAGACACAAATACGTCTATAGATCATCTTTTTCCTAATTCTGCTTAGGAAAGCGAAGGAGTAAGAGTAAGGAGAGAGGGCAGGGAATGTTTTATGGGCTGTGGTGATATATAAATAGTCTTACTATTACTCTGTTTTACTCGTAGTTACAAGAAGACACAAGAAACTCTGAGTCATGCGGGGCAGAAGGCGACTGCGGCTTTCAGCAATGTCGGGACGGCCATCAGCAAGAAGTTTGGAGACATGAGGTACTGTGGGAAAGAACCAGGGGAGTGGTGCTAAGCCCTTGATTTTCCCAAGAAAGGGGAACATTGTTGATTTGCTGGTCTTTCTAATGTATTATCGTTGGGGGGATAGAAATTGTGTGACTGAGATAAATTTTTATATAGACCTTCCTTGACTTATAACCAGGTTGATGGGGGTTCTGTCTTATTTCTATGTAAGTTGAAGAAGCATTTTATACATCTAAGCTCAGCCTAGCCTTCCTTAAATATGCTCAGAACTCTTATATTAGCCCACAGTTGGGCAAAATCATTGATCACAAAGCTTATTTTACAATACAGTGTTGACTAGCTTATGTAATTTATTGTAATTTACTAAAAGTGAAAACCAGATAATTGTCTGGACTCTCACAATTAACATACACAGCTGAAAGCTGAAGGATGTTTGAAGCATTGAGCTACCATTAATTGCTGGATAATGGGGACATGCATCAAGCTCTCTTTTGATGTCACTCAAGAATAGCTGGTAGAATATGCTGTAGAGACACAGTGTTTACCCTCGTGACTGCTTGACTGACTGGGAGCTGTGGCTTCCAGAGAGATTATCATACTGCATGTCATTAGACCAGGAAAAGATAAGAACTCGAATTTTGATGTATGGTTTCTACTCTATGTGTAGCACTTTCACACCATTGTAAAGTTAAAAAAAATCATAAATTGAAACATCTTAAGTCAGGAACTATCTGTATTGGAACATTTTCTGCCTGAAGGTCAGCTAAGTGGGTCCCAAAGATGCCCTTTCCACTAGACCCGACCTACTAAAAGCAGAAAATAGAGGGTGCCTTTAATCAGTAGTAATGAGTAGAGATTTCAAAGGATGCAGCACATACTTAATCATTGTGATTTAAAGGATAATTTAAAATATGCATTCAATGATAAATTGTTCTAGATTTTTGTGCATATCAACTTACTATATATTTTTTCTATCTAAACACGTATATATTTTTATTCCCAAAAAGATGTCATATGACATACACTTCTAACAGTTTTTTTTTTTACTTTACTGCTATATTGTGAATATAGTAGTTATAACATATAATATGTTAATGTATATTTCTTAAGTCTTTATACCTTTATTTTTGATAATTGTATTACTCTTCCAGTGCATAGCTATAGCAAAACATTTAAACAAATCTCCTTGCACATTTTGGTTATTTTCAGCATTTCAATATTATATAAAATAGGATGAATATCAAGGTAAATTTTGAACAGATGTTCTCACTAGGCACTGGGAAAACAATGTAGTATTTTTTTTTTTACTTTTTATATTATATTATATAGTAAGAAATTATGTAGTTACTACTCATATTTTTTTACTTGCTTTTAATTTTTTTAATTGCCTATTTTTTTAATTGCCTATCATAATTTAATTTGAATTTGACTGATAATGCTTAATATTTTAAAAATAATTTTTGTTCTCTCTAGGAATCAAATTCATACTTTTAGCTTTCAAGTACATTTCAAACTTGTTCCTTAAAAAAAAAACTGCATATTATTTCACTGAATTCTTAAGCTATTGTTTTATCACCCTGAAGCTTTGATACTTAAAGGCAAATATCTATATCTTTATATTTCAGTTATTTTTGGCTTCAAGAACTGCTGGGTTGTCTCATATTTATGCACCAACTAGCATCATGGCATGAGGAGCTAAATAAGTTAGCTAAATAAGCGCATGTGCCTGAATCTGAGTACACTGTTTTATCTTTCATTTTTACTAATGCAATAGTGAAGTCATTGAAATTCTTCAGAAGCAGCATCTGAAGAACAGATAAATCAGTTGGATTAATATTTAACCATAATTATATTGTTATATTTGAGAAAATATACTTCATGTTAATAACATTTGTTCTTTACATACTTTGTTGGAGTCTTTCATTTGAATGCCAGGACCTCATAGTATTTAGAACAGTGTTTCTCCAACTTTAGTGGATCTTATAAACACCTCTGAAGTTTTTCCAAATGCATAATTCAGGTTCCACCTCTCTGAGATTATGCCCCAGCAGGTCAGGATAGGGCTTGGGAATCTGCATTTGTAACAAGTTCCTGCTTCAGTTGTTCAGATTATAAGGAGACCAGATCTAACTTACTTACACCCATATGTTCTCAGTTCTGAAATGGGATAAGTATATCAACCCTATCAGGTTATTATAAAAGTAGCAGAAAAGAGCCTGCTGTGAATTAAGTGTTCAATAAATGCAAGTTTTTAATCTTTACTAAGTAACTCTCTCAATTACAAATTGGCTCCAGATGAGGGAAAAGTCCATATGCAGGAGTGAACCATGTTTCATAGACTCTACTTGTTTCGTTTAGTAAACAAAGACTGTTTCACTTACGTATTTTATTGAAATATTTGTGTCCATACACATTGGGTATAATATCAAGATTGTGTTGACTGCATTTTCTCCTGTTTCAATGAAGCATTGTTTTAGTGTAATAGATAACCTAGTTTCCAAGCGGTCCAAACTTTTCATTATTTATTGCCTTATAGATTGGCCACAACAAAATTGCAAAATTTGTAGCTTCTTGTAGCTAAAAATACTGGATAAAAATTAGAGCCTCAAATATGGTCCTACAATATTTTGTACAGTTTGCAAAATTCAGAGCTATGTTTTTCTCAAGCTTTAATATCTAACGTTTGTTTATAAATGAGGATACATTCCTGTGAAAATTTTAAACTGTGTTAAACAAGTAATATATGTAAAAGTCATATTTGGAAATTGCTTAAGTTCAACTAGATTCACAAATGAGAAAAATTAGTTTGTCTTGATTTTTTATTAATAATATGTATTACAGATTTGCTAATTTGTAAACTGATAGTGAGCAATTTTTAAAATTTATTCCTATTGTACTTTTTACCATTTGGGATAAATCTCTGCAGTTATTTTTATTTAAATATAAAATATATTTTCTCTCTTTTATAACTGGAAAAGGAGAGTCTCACCCAGGTCCTTGGCAACATGAGTGAGGTTTTCACCTGCCGGTTCGCCTTCTGGGAGCCAAGAAACCTTTTTCCAGGACAAATCCCCAAAAGACCTGGACCTTTGAGTACCTCAAGACTAGATTAGAATGAGGAATGTGAGATGCAGCTAAAGAAAAGATTTATTAAAAAGCGATAGAGCAATAAAGAGAGCCTAGAGAGACCTCCTAAAACAGAGAGGCTCTTGGAGGTGCCAAGCTAGGCATCTATACAGGTTTTAACGCTGGCGTTTGAGCCCAGCATGATCCATATCTTGTTGCCAGTTGTGAGCACCAAAAAGTTAAAGCTAGGTGGTTGTGCAGGGCTGCAGACCTTTTGATGGGTGAATAATTCATAGAGAAACTGTGTCCACAGTGCCAGTCTGACCCAGTCTTCAACAGGTTAACTTAAGCTGCAAAGGCTGGGGAATGCACAGGCTGGGGACAAACTAGGAAAACAAAATATTATGGGCCAAAGACATTTATGGCATCTGGCCTCTGGGCCCAGAGTCAGATATATTTGACCTCGTGTTTACCAGGCTGATAAAAACAATGGAATCAGCAAAGTTCTGTCCTTGAGTCCTGTCTCTCTCTCTGTTCCTGAACGCTTTTATGAAAACACAGGACTTTCTTTCACAGATGTGATATCTTTAAGAAAAAGTATATTTAAATATATACTCATAAGTGTACACGTTATTAGAAAAATGTATGTTACAGAAAATAGACCACATTGCATATTAATTAATAATAAGTAGTTAAAATAATAATACAGATTGTGAAAACCTCACATTTGGAGCTTTTAATAATGGAACAAACAATATTATGTTAGGATTTATTTGTTTTGTAAAAATAAGTAATATTTCTCAGACTAAGATTTTCAGCCTGATTCCATTAACTCCTCTTGGCCCAGTCTCTGTCTCTTTCTCCATCTGTAAAGTACTATTGCTAATAGCTGCTTAACTAAAGTGTTTCCTGTGAACTTAAAATGAGGTCACATTTATGAAAGTACTCTGAAGAAACCCAAGCAGTTGTAATCATTATTATAATAATATTTGCGTCCTCTTGTAACTTCGCCATGAATTCGTTCAAACTGTGATCTCCTGGAGATGAAATGTTTGGAAGAGGCAGATCATCTTATTAGAGAGTCCAGCCATCTCTATCCAGGAATGTAATAGTTAGAAGCACAATTTAGATAACATATTGGTAATTCTTAAGAAAATTGTTAAGCACATAAAGATGTTAAAAAATGAATGTACTCAAAAAGAGTAATCAATGGACTTACTTCATCTTTGCTGTGGGGCGCTTGAATGGGCAAGCAGTCATGTCTTTGCATCCTGCTGTGCTAACTCTACTCCTGCTTTCTCTCTTGTGCCTCCTTGGCTGCAGGTCCCACTCCATAGGGTAAGCTCAGCCTTGGGGGAGGGCCCTGCTGCTCCCTGACCCCTCCCCTCCTTCCCAGAGACCATTTCTTTCACACAGTGGGTGTGTCTCAATGAAAAACCTAGATCTCTTTTCCGGATAGTGTTGGAGAGATGGGGCAGCTACAGTTTAGAGGGCTTCTAGTAGATCTGAATTTATTTACACACACATTCATTTCATTTCTGAAACATTTACCCCAATTTCACTGGCCGAACTGTCTCCTAGGAATCACTCCGGCCTACATTGACAGAATTGCTTTGGTTTGAAATAAGAAAAAGAGAGAAGTGGAAACTGAGAGTTGTATGTATTTCATAAAACATTGAGGAGAGTCAACATAATTTTTTTTTCTAGATTGCCATGTTTTTCTGAATTTCATGTGATTGTTCTTTTTACAGATGACTCCCCTTCAACTTTCTGTACTTTCTGAAGTTAAAGAGAGAAAGGTTAAAGAGAGAAAGGAAGTGTGTAATTGTCTGGTCCCAGGCCTCTGAATTAAGCCTCTTTTGAACTGGAACTTTATTATATACCTTTGGGGGGAATTTTTTTCTGAAGAAAAATATCTTGATAAGACTGATGAATTACTTTGAATAATTCTTGTTAAATATAATACCCCATGAAATATTCTGCCCATAGCTTCTGAATGTCTAGGGGAAGGCCACAGAACCCCTTAAGTTTCTTTGGCCTTTTTTTTTTTTGAGTTCTAGTGCAGCGTTCATGACCTCAGGGAGCACTAGCCCCTCAAAAGTAGGCCCAGTTTTGCTTCCACCCTCTGCCCAGCCTGATTCCTGAGTGGAACTTGCAGAGACATAACAGGCATTCAGTTAGAGGGAAGATGAGTCAGCTACTATAGGATTAATAGCATGAGAAGACTGAAGTTCTCAGCATCCTCAGAAATGTGTCTAGAACCTTGTACCAAAGGTTCTAGAATAGATGCAATAGTATCTGCTCCAAGTTAGACTCCATTGCAATCACCTGGCCTGTGTTTCCTTGACTGCTTCTTGTTATCTACATATATTCCTCTGTGGAGTTTCTCCTCAAGGGAACAGTTAGCTTTTACCTGCCTGACTCTATACCCTGGGCAGTGCCCTTTGCCCTGTATTGTCTTCCTGAACAGGAAATGGGAGTGGGGAGGAGGGTGGACCCCAGAATAAGTCCATTGGCTGCTGGGCTTACCTGGGGAAACCACAGCTTCTTCTTAGCTTTCTGGGAACCCACAGAGAGTAAAATAACATGCACCCACGAACCAGCTACTCTTCCTGTATACCTTGAAAGCTGACTATGGCCTGTCCTGCCCAACAAAAAGCAAATGTCATCCTGGTGGGGTGGGCAGGGAATGGTTCAGATAGTTAAAACTGCTATTTTAAAACTGTGATGGGAAGTTTCTCATGTACTTATATTGTGCTGTCTTCTTTTTTTTCCCCCTTAACTGCTTTTGCCCTGAAGCTACTCCATTCGCCATTCCATAAGTATGCCTGCTATGAGGTAATGTGTGCAAATTATTTTACATCATATTAATATAGAATGTATATAAAGTGCTATTGATGTTTGCTTCGTGAACTTTTTCCTCCTTTATATGAAAGGAAGTGCAATGGCCTACCTCACTGTCTTTTCTGATGGTCCTTGGGAGAAAAGGCTAGCAATTCCCAAGAGCTGTAGTGTAACGGGCCTGGGCTTTTGACAAGATGTGTTGGCTCAAATCCATTTTCTTCAAATTATGTCACCTGAGACAAGTTACCCAACCTATCCCAATCTCCACTCTCTTATCCATACACTGGGAGAAATAAGACCTACTTCACAGGGCTGTTGTGGCACATAGCCAAAATAATCTGTGTAGAGGACTTAGTACAGGATCCAGAATATCCCATGTACTCTTGCGAAGGTGGAGATACGCGTCTTATTTCAGCATAATTAAATACAACCCCAGGAGAAAGCTTATGTATGTATGTATGTATGAATGTATGTATTTATGTATTTCCTGTCTTTGTCTCATTTTACTTATTTTTTTTGTTAAGTTATATTTATTGAGGCAGTGTTGTAGAGGTTTACACCTCTACAAATATATGTTATTTCACCAAACCCACCACCAAAGACAGAATAAAAGACTAAGAGGACAACAGTTCTAGAAAAGACATTTTTAGAATTTCTTAAGGTAGATATTAAAATAGTGTCTGATAAACAATAAATATGTGATTAAAATTACTGGCCAGTTGAAAACTTCTGAGAACAATGTTCCCTGTCAAGTTGTATGGCTTAGTGATATGATAGGATAAGATTACACTGGTAGTGAATAGAGGAATAAGTGTTAGATTGGGAATCAGAAGATGCCGGTAATAGACCAGCTCTATCAAGAATGAACTTTGTTGCCTTGGAAAGGCACCTCAGTATTATCATTTTCATCATGTTTAAAATAAGAGGCTAGGAGCATAGTTACTGGTTGTGCCTTGTGCTCCCTAGAGCCCTCAGGCTGCTTTGGAGTGCCATGGTGGGGGCAGAGTGGAGGTACCAACCTAGGAGGCCCTTCTCCCTATAGTTAAAACTGTGCCTCTTCTACCTGCTTTGTATTGTATGTTGTTGGTGTGAATATGTCCTAGAGGAGGTTCAATTACCCTGTAGAGTTTGAGACCACTGAAGCCAAATTCCTTCTGTGTTCATTTGCAGTGCTAAAAGTTTGTGGTTGTATATGATGTGATTAAATATGAGTAAAGTTTCTCCCTGTTCTCCAACATGCATTCTAGTATAATTTAGTTTGAGGAATGTCTGTTTTATCTTGTCTGATGATGTCTCTTCTACACTGGGGTCATTTGGTTACTTTGGAAATTTAACCAGAATATTTTGATTTCCCTACATGGTGATAGAGAGCTTCAAGATTGCTTAGTCTGTGTTTGAATGACTTCCTCCCTCTAGCATGACACTCAAATTGAGCAGTGCAACTTATGACTCTGAGCTTCTTTACTTGTTAAATGTTACATCTGGGTGTCCAGAGAAGGCTTTGAAAAAATTAACATGGTTTTGTTGTGTGAACCAGGAATGCACCTAATGGCATGTACATCAATGAAGCCCTAATGAACAGAAGTTAAATTTTCATTTTGAAAAGGCATACTCATGTACTGTATGCTTATGATCCATTAGGCTGAGCCATCTCCCCATGGTGGTGCTATGTAACTGATGGATGATAAGCAGTCATGTAGGCAGGCTTGCCAAAATAAAGCCTTCAGTGGACGTCATGTGCTAATAAGTATATACGTTTGTCATTCCAATATAACTTCACTAATATTTCATCATGAAACAGAGGTATTATGGAGAATTCCTAGGGAGTTGACTCATGTTTGAGTCATATACAAGATGTGATGCTGTTCTTGAATGCTTTGAACTCACTGTTGTTGAGTCATATAGTCTAATGCGAATGCACATCTGGTCATCTGGAGCCTGTGTGTCAGGAGACAATCCCACAGTCAAATTCACTCAAAAACTATTCTCTATGCTAGTTTCTCTTGCTAGTGTTAGAGCCGTGTTTCATCCCACAACCTACAATGAAGCCCATATTTATTTGTGACTTGTTCATTGTGTTAAATAATCTGTGTTCCATCTTGTTATATTAAGCAGTAGATACTTCATTTGGTGCATTTTCTATATTGAATTTGGCCACATGGTATTTTGAATTAATGACCTCATTATCAGTAAAAACATCACCAAGTCCAACTAAAGAAACAGGATCTCAACTAAAAAATGTATCATTTTTAGCTCATTCTCCTGTATGAAGTTTCTGTAGGCCATTCATCACTTTATTTCTTCTGCACTCAAGAGAGATTAACAAAATATTTATCAAATATTGTCACATTCAGTTAAATTATTTAACCTGAAATAGTGGTAATTGTTGTTGCTGACATGGATACAAGATTTAAGATACGTTTTTAGTTCAGATCCTGTTTCTTTTGTTGGACTTGGTGATATTTTCAATGGCAATGATGTCATTAATTCAAAATGCCATATGGCCAAATTCAATATAGAAAATGCACCAAATGAAGTGTCTACTACTTAATATAATAAGATGGAACATAGATTACTTAATACAATGAATAAGTCACAAATAAAATGCCAATGGACTGCAAAGCTTCTGTCTGCTAAGAGAACAAATAGTTACAGCCTTCTTGGAGAAGGAAAAACACTCATTACATGATCACAAATCAGACAAATAATGGGTATATTTAAACTTAAATAATGATAACATTGACTTTCAGAAATGCCACCTCATGGAGGTTAACAAAACGATCACTTTTTAAGGCATGGAGAAGAAAAAACTTCTGAACCCTTTTGTCCTTGTGCTATTTCTGTATTGCCTCACACTCACTGAAAGAAGTGACTTTAAAATTCCAACTGGGAAAGTCAAATGAGATATTCTTCAGGTAGACTTTCCACTGATTATCAAAAAGTGTGAGTTGGAAAGAAGAGTGTTGTGATTTAAAAAAACAATTAATTAGTAAAAGAAAAATTAAGTTATCACTTCTCTGACTCATTGGAAATGATTTACAATGCACTGTAGTATTACTGCCATACCCTTGCCAAGTGTTTTATTACTTATTCTGTAGTTGAGTATTTTACGTTGTAAAATTCTATGTGAAGTTGAGGTTTCTGGGTCTTACCTAGCAGAAGTGAAATGTATTTTAAAAACATGCTTGGAGTAGGTGGCAGATCAATAGCTAACTCTGATGCAGAGGTGATATTTACAAATAAGAGCAGAAAACCAGACAGCGTGGTTGCTAAGAAGTAGGTCTTTGGAGCTGACCTCTCTTTTTCTATTTTAGGAATTCTCCTACTTTCAAATCTTTTGAGGAGAGGGTTGAGACAACTGTCACAAGCCTCAAGGTACAGATGAAGTGATTTTGTGTCATTGGGTCTTTAAATCAGGACAGCTTAGTCATCCCTGTGGTTAGTACAAAGGCAGGATCCCCAGCATTCCCTGCAGCCAAAAAGCAAATCTTGCAGTTAGTCCTTTTCTTCACATATCAATCTATAAATAAAACCAGTATTGAATAGTGTTGTATCCTCACAGAGTTGTTTGTGTAAGTCATTTAGTTAGAACTCTTAATACTCTCCCTCCCAAAGCCAATTTGTGAGAAGGGATTGTGGACAGGACAAAGGGTATGTGAGTTCTGAATTAAGAGTGTAAATAAAAGCTTACACTCTTGAAGCTCTCCAGTTTGGAAATAGACTAACAAAATGAGTGTGGCTCTATGTTATCCTGCTATCCGCTACCCTTCAGTTACCTACACTTGCTTACTTAATTTCCCAAGCTTAGCAAGATTACCTGAGGGAAAATAAAACCAAGTCACAAAATGCATTGTTTTGTAAAAATGCATTGATCCCTGATTATAAACCGAAATGTGCTTTAAATGGTAGGTGCTAAAAAATTAATTGGATGTATTGTTTGAGCATGGATAAATCAGTCTACAGAGGAAAAAAAGAGCAACAATAATGTCTAAGTCTTAATATGCATAGAACTTTCAAAATCAAGAACTGCTAAGCTTACTTTTTTAAAGGTACTGCCTTAAATAATGACAATTTTATGTGATATCATTATCATTATTCTGCATACAATCTATTTCCTATTTCCCTATTACTGGGAAAAATAAGAATACATATGACCTTTAACCAGGAGACAGGCACATGCTGTGTGTCTAGCTGCAGCTCATCCCCTATTGGTCATGAGCTTCCTGATAAGGACTGTGAGGGCATACATTCTTCCTTACTCGATGTTCTAGATGCTCTGATTGATTTTGACCTGGAGGGCCCATTCCCCTTAGAGGAGGGTCTTCATGTAGTCTTCTACTTTATTGGGCTTGTGATTAGGTGTCTAAGACCAAAGAGGAAATGATTACTCAGCATTTGCCTGGCCTTCTTTGGCTTCATTAACCAGTAGCTTCTATTGTGCAATTTCATTACCCTCCTTGACGTCATCACTTAAAGTGTACAGGGACCAGTCGACGCCATTAAATTGCTCCCATTTGTAGGAAAAACTTTTGATAGGGAGGAACATGCAGCGTTGCAGACATATCTCTTGCTGAACTGTCTAGTAATGAAACAAAAAGGTCAAAGGAATCTAGCAGTCAATTTCTCAACATTTGGTTCTCAGCCTTAGACAAAACAAGGAGAGATCCTGTTGCTTGTTCGACAAGTTCTAATGTAGGAGAAGTTGTACTTTTTAAGTTTTCTTTAGAAGAAGGAGATATGAAGAAGCAAAAGAACAATGAAGAACAAATATTATCATTTGCTTTTAGGAAACACTGGTAAGCTTACAGCTCACATGTGATTTCAGTGCTTTATCCACATTTTCAGCCTCTCGCTTTTCTTAGCTTATCTGCAGATTAAATACTATCCAATGTCAAGATCTCCTGAAAATGGATTCAATGTCTGCATGATTGTGTATGGGTCTAACAAGACTCACATGATTGTGTATGGGTCTAACAAGACTCACAAGACTCACTTCACCTCCTCTGTCATGGTCAATGCCTGGTTTCTCTTTTTTCTGTCTACCCAGGCAATCGATAATAGCAAGTAATTATACTTTGTGTGAGACCTCCCACTTCCTCAATAATTACAAATTACTGATTCCTTTTATCCTCTTCAGACTAAATAATAGATATTCAACCTGTCATGTATTTTCTGCAGATTTACTTTCTAAATCTCCAAATTTTCTAGAACTTCTATTGTGAATCTAGACTTTTTTTCTGAGGAAATGACTCATAAATCAGCAAATATGAGTGAAATTCCTTGCAATCTATTGTGCTGTATTTCCATGCACCTTTATGACGTTAAGCTTGATTTTTAAAACACCACTTGAATAGAATCATGTTCAATTATTTGTGTTCTATTAGAAATAACATTCTGCTAGGAGCTAAGGTTCATTCCTGCCACCTTCTCACACAATCTGTCACATACCATGTGGCATTTGTACCCAATCAGTTGCTCTTCCTTTATAACTGATTCTGTAGATGGTTTGCTTTATGATGGAACATTCTCCAGTTCATTGTAATCATTTAAAATCTAGTCCTTTCTTGTAATACATCAATGTATTGCTTGATGGCATCTCAACTGAAATCACCTATACACTCGATGAGCACACTTATGGCATCTAAAACAAACAAGCAGACCCAGGACCAGCTCCTGTGAAACCACATTTGGTACATTTTCCCATCCTCCAGTCATTCAAGAGTAAGTACATTCCTTTCAACTGTTCTGCACCCAGGTCTCAAGCAGACCATATTCTAAGAGCACTTACTTTTTGATGACTATATTATATGCCCTAAATTAAAACCTTAAAAAAATGTGAGATATATTATACTTACTGTATCTATATGTCCTTTCAACCAGCTATTTTGTTATACAAGATAGGAAGCCCAAATCAGTAATTTAATTAAGTTTTTGTGCAGAAGCGATTATAGTTTTGGGGACAAAGTGACAGATTCTTGGATAAAAAACCTGTTGTGAAGAGAAGGGTTCTGGAGAGGTTTATTACTTATGTCTTTGCTTTGGCAGGTCCTTACGTAAAGTACTGTTGTGTAGTCATTAAACCCACGTAGTTAGAAAACCTCTTTATTCCACTCTCCTCTTTGCCAAATTGCTTTATTTCAAAATACTTCCCTTGTTCTCAATTATTCTATTTTGATTTGAGAAAATCTAGGGCTAGAAGAGAAGAATGAAACAAAACTCAGAAGAAAATGTCAGTAACTGATATTCACCTGATTCAAACATCTGTGTGATTTCTATTGTAAAAAAGAATGGGAATTTAAAAAAAAAAAAAAAGTGAGGAGGAGGGAATGGGAAGCAGTAATAGAGTATATGTTACAGTCAATTAATCTTATTTCCCCAGGAAAAAAATAAGCATAGTGAAAAACACATAATTGAAAACAATCACCCCTTCTTCCCAGTGCTAAGATGACAGAGTTGGGGAGGAATCAATTACTCTGGAAGAGATTTGCCAACTAAGGTTTGGGGGCTAATTCCAGCTGGTCACCCTTTTCTGAATGGCTAGTAGGCTAAGGAGAGCTTTTAAATTTGTTTAATGGCTGAAAAAAGTCAAAGGGAGAATTATATTTTGTGACATGTAGACATTACATAAAATTACATTTTAGTGTCAATACATAGTGTTTTGGGAACACAAACGATGCTTACGCACTATAGCTGCTTTCTATAGTGATTGATTTGAGTATTTGTGACAGAGATTATGTGGTTCCCAAATCTAAACTATTACTAACTGACCCATTTCACAACGAGTTTTCTGATCTGGAGCTGAGTGCAAAAAATTCAACTTTGTAACTGAATTTAAAGAGGCAAAGAGGGATTTTAGTGACAACTGGAGAAAAGTGTGTGTGTGTTTTGCAATGAATGAACTGCTGTTAAACCCTGGCTAAGTTTTTTAAAGGGCAAATGAGGCAGGGAGAGGATAAATGGTCTAGTAAGAGTGATGCTTCTGTTAGCAATCACTTTGGAGACAGTGAAGCATAAAAAGCAATTTGGGAATCACAACATAGATATATTCTATACCTTCTTTTTCCTCAAAAATGTTTTTTCATATTGTTAATGGTTAAATTAAGGCCAGTTTGAGCATTTACATTAAGCATTTTGGACCACTACATATTCTTTCTGTATTTTTCAAAATACATCACCATATTTCTTGATTATAGATTGATTTCCCCATGATTCTATTTGTTACCAGTAACAAGAACACTAAAAAGGAGACCCGGTAAAGTATTGTCACTTTGCATTTTAAGGCATATTAGTCCTATAAAGACAACTGTCTAGAAAGATGTGAAGTGACAGTGCTTAAGATTTGGTTTGGGATCTCCAGCTCTCAAAGCCAAGACCAGAAATAATGCTAAATTGGTCCTCTCTGCCTTTTTCAGGAAACATTTATCAGAAGGCAAGGTTGTTTTGCTAAATCTCAAGTAGTAAACCTAAATTGAAGTCACCTGAACATGTCCATACATTGGTAAAATTGAGGGATTTTATCTAAAATTAGTTCTCCATTGATTAAATTGGTTTTCTGAGTGAATGGGTAGATGGAGCTGATCCGTGGCTTTATATATGGCCCTGGAGGACTTGAGAATCTTAGCTGGAGAGGAGACAATTGTACCAAAACTTTGCAGAACTTTCCCAGAACCCAAGTATGAACGCCTCCTAGCACTCTGCTAAAGGAAACAACTTCTCTCCATCCTTTTCATCCCTTTAAGAAACAACTGATTTCCGAACTTGAAAGTAATCAAGCTTTCGGCTTTTTTGTGAAAACACTGCAAAACTGCAAAATAATATTAAATGACTATTTTATTTATTGTGTCTCTACCGGTTTCAGACGAAAGTAGGCGGGACGAACCCGGGCGGAGGCAGCTTTGAAGAGGTGCTCAGCTCCACAGCGCAGGCCAGTGCGCAGAGTACAGCGGCTGCCAGGCGCCCCGAAGAGGAACTGCAGTGCTAGGGTCGCGGGGTGGGGGCCCCCACCGCCCAGCTTGCCCCGCCCTGCTCCCCGATGTAAAGACCAAATTCCTCCTGGGAAGGATTCAGGCCTTGACCTTGTTCTTATGCCCTCTCCACAGTTTAATACAATAATTTCCATTTGCATTTGTGTTAATCATGGGCCACTTGACCATCACACTTCAATATTTCTATTAGCATATTTAAAATATCCTCAGCTTCAGAACACAGAGGGTCAAATCCCTGCCTTCATGTAATTAATTTCCAAACACGAAAGCTATTAATTTTGCTTTAATTTCTGCTTGGACTCCTTTATAATATGCATGTCTTCAAAGGCTGAGTGAACCCCACTTTCAGTTCAGCCGATCTAGGGGACTGGGGCTCTTTCTGCTGTCTCTGGCAATGGGATGACTGCAAATTTCATCTAACTGCTTGTGTTCTCCCTCACTTGTATCAATTATGTTTGTTTACTTAAACAATTAAAATAACTGATTTTAATGACGACTCTGGATTCTTTTTTTTTTTAATGAGACTTTTGAACAGCTTTTATTTTTTTAAAGATTTATTTATTTATTTATACAAGCACTGGGTACAGTCAGAAGGGCAAGGAGGGTGAGAGAATTCACCAGAGCCAGAGCAGGGAGCAGAGCAGGCAGAAGGACCGAAGTACACTGCTGAGGGGAGCAGCGGGTGGCAGGAGAGGTCTGCGCGCCATGTGGGACCCTCCTCCGGTGGCCGGAGAGCAGCCAGACATCGAACCAGCGCTGCAGAGGCTGACGTGCAGCTTCGCAAGTCAGCGCTCAACCGCTGTACCACCGGGGAAGCCCTACTCTGGATTCTTAATTTTGTCTTAAAGGGTGATAGCCATGATTCTGCAGATGCCATTTTAAATCAACTTCTGCTGCTCTGGTGAAAATGAGAAAGTTTTTGTAATTATAGTCCCAAGTTACCTTAGGGTGCCGAAACAATCTCCAATTCTGAAATCCCTCTCTAGTCTACATAGACTAGTATTTAACCTAAGGAAGAGATATCGCAATAGGGGGTAGCTTGAAAACGGGGGGAAGCAGCATCTGTAATCCTTTCCCATTTGTAAATTGTAAACATGAATGAAAAAAGCATCTAATATAATTACTAATATAATCAGATTTCTTTTTTTAACATTAAAAAAGATTTATAAGGGAAAGGTAAAAAGAAAAAGAGTTACCAGAATCATTACAGGTGGGCAGGATTGCTGCTGCTCCAAGTTTGCAAAGGGAAAATATTTGTGAAAAGACACCTGCCATATCCGTAGGCAGGTAGGAGAGCTATTTATGTCAGATTTCTGCAGTAACTTTTATCTTCCGGATTCTGTGCTGCTCTTCTAAATGGGAACATACATTTGTTAGCAGGTAGCAGAGATGCAACCTACAGGTACAATTTTTGAATGCACACTGAATAGACCTAACTGAAATCCACAATTAATATGTATACTATATATAGCCCACTGTAGGGCAGGATGACACAGCAGGATCTCTACAACCCAAGCAGACTGGGTAAAAGGAGAGTCCTGGAGCCGTCAGTGGCTTTTACAGGCTTTCATTGGGATTTTCCTGGGTTCACAGCAGGCAGGGGTCCCAGCCCCGCCAGTCCACCCAGCCCCCAGCAGGTCTTCACTCTTTCTGGGCTTTCCGGCCTTCTCCGGGGGTCTTGTTCTCTGCTCCTCTCGTGGTTCTGCTTCTCTGCTCTCTGTTTCGTTCTTTTCGTGGTTCTGCTTCTTCTCTGCTTCTGCTGGCGTCCCCGTGACACTGCCCTTAAAAGCCCAGTCTTAGCCCAGGTGAATCCCATCTACATAAGCCCACACCCTACTCCAGGTGCCCGCCATCAGGCATGCATTCAGGACCACAGGGATCCATCATCAATCTTAACGGTGGGAAGCAGAAAAGCCTAATATCATTTACTTACCCTATACCCACTTAGTACATATATGTCAAATTTTCTTTTTAAATTTATGGTGAAGTATGGCCTCCCCGGTGGCACAGCGGGTTATACACAGCACTGTGAAACTGTCCTCAGCCTCTGCAATGTAGGTTCGATTCCTGGCCGGCCAGGGAGATGCCCACATGTCGCAGCAGACCTCTCCTGTCTCTCGCACTGCTCAGCGATGTATTTTGGTCCATCTGTCTGTTCTGCTCCCCGCTCTGTCTCTGGTGAATCCTCTCACGCTCCTGTGCTCCGACCTGTACCCCAGTTTTTGTATAAAAATAAAAAATAAATTTATTGTGAAGTAGAAATGAATAAATGTGACACTGAAATAAAACCAATCTAAACAAGTCTATTCAAGCTGGCAGGATAGTCCATTCACATAACTGAAAATAAAGCTGCTTGGGAATCACATAATCTTTGAAGTCTGAGATCTTAGCAGAGATAGGTATGGGGTGTAAAGCTGAACCACAGAGAGCAAATGGAGTGGAAAAACCCTGCCAGTAGGAGCATAGGCATTCTCCCTAATTCATTCTTCTTGCCTGTTGGTTGAAGCCAAACCTGGCTGTAGGACCCATGAAAAACAGTTTTCTCAGTTTCCCAGACTATTTTTCACCTTGACCTTCCAGCCCAGGTGGCCTAGTAAATAACATGTGGCCTTGCAATGTAGTCCGCATGTGCAAAGAGCAGTAAATAACATGTAACCTTGATATATAGTTCGCATGTAGGAAACATACTAGGCTTAAACTTGGCCCTGTGCCAGCTTTGTCTATAAAATCATGTAAAAGCTTATAGGGCTCCTGGGGTAGGGACAAGGGGCGCCCACTATTGGGCTGAGGGACACCGCTGTGGCTGGAGCTCAAGGGGGCTGACACTGCTAGATGCTGCCATTATTGCTACTGCTGCTGTCACTGCTGCTGCTGTTGCTGCCTTTGCTGTTGCTGCTGCTGGGGATGAGGGGGGGGGGGGTGAGGGGCCCCAGGGGGTCAAAAAAGCCCGGGGGGGGGGTGAGGGGCCCCAGGGGGTCAAAAGAGCCCAGGGGACCCAAGGGGCCTGCTGCCACTGGGCTAGAAGAGAGCTACCTCCACCTGGGCCACTGGGCCAGGCTGCTGCTGCCAGGCCAGCCAGCCAGATAATGCTGTTTCTACCCATGTATCTCCTGCTGCTGTAATAAAGACTTGTCCTACCCCATTGATGAGCTTCGTGACCTGTTATCTCATCTGCCACCATCGAGAACTGGGTAAGTTTGTGCTGAGGCCCTATACTTGCAGCTGGCTGGTAACTATTGCTTGCCCACTGCTGCACGCAGGTACTCTATCTCTGTGCCCTGCCAGTGGTGACCTGCTACATTTGAATTGGTCTTTTATAATGTCACTACCACCTTTTTTTAGACCACATGAAGCACATTGCATACATAGTATTAGAAAATGCGGAGATACAGTGCTACAAACAAATATCTTCATTCACCAACAAATCTCTGTACACAATAGTCTCAGCACTACGATCTGAAAACAGTAATAAAATTGAGTAGGAAAACAATCAAGAAAATGAGTGTTGTCATTCTTCGAACGTTCTAATCACATCAGTATTTAAAAAACTATATTCATGACACTTCTATTAATTGAAAGTTGTTTTTAATTCTGTCTAATCTGAGAGTAAGATAATGGCCTTGACAGAGTAGTCTTTTTTCATTATGTCAGAAGATGCGTGTGAAGAAGCCACATCATTCTAATTAGGATAATCAAATCAGCTGTTTGGAAGTAGCTAGCCTCAGTGTAGAGATTTCATTTCCTAACTGCCTAATCACGCAAGAACTGCCTGTTTCTCCCTCATTCAGCACATACAGCTCATCCTGACTTGACAGGATGTTGAGTTTCCCTGTTATGTGCAGCTGGGCTCAGTTTTCATACAACAGAGTATTCCAGACATGCTTAAAGGTATTTGCACACGATGAACTTAAACTTGTCCTAACAAATCAAAATTACTATGCACAAAATGATACCACAACAAAAAATGTTGAGAATCTCAGTGTGAATTGTCATTACAATTTAGACTGGATTTTTAACATGTAAGAAATCCTGTAATGTAACCATTTGCCACTTTTTTAAAAAAAGATTTATTTATTTATTTTTTAAAGATTTATTTATTTATACAAGCACTGAGTACAGTCAGAAGTGTGGGAGGGTGAGAGAATTCACCAGAGCCAGAGCAGGGAGCAGAATGACGAAGTACACTGCTGAGGGGAGCAGCGGGCGGCAGGAGAGGTCTGCGCTCCATGTGGGACCCTCGTTCGGCAGCCAGGGATCGAACCGGTGCTGCAGAGGCCGCGGGCAGCCTCGCAGCCCAGCGCTCAACCGCTGCGCCACCGGGGAGGCCCAAAAAAGATTTATTTTTTTAAGATTTTTTTTTATTATTTATTTTTATTTATACAAGAACCGGGGAACAGTCTAGACACGCAGGAGGGTGAGAGTATTCACAGAGACAGAATGGGGAACAGAACAGGCAGACTGACAAAATACACTGCTGAGGGGAGCAGCGGGCGTGAGAGGAGAGGTCTGCTGCGCCATGTGGGACCCTCGCTGCCTGGCCGGCGCTGCAGAGGCTGCGGACAGCTTCACAGCGCTGGGCTCAACTGCCTGCGCCACCAGGGGAGGCCCTAAAGATTTTTTTTTATTTATTTATGCATACAAGAACTGGGGTGTACACCAGAGATGTGTGTGTGTGGGGGGGAGGTGAGACAATTCACCAGAGACAAGAGTGGGGAGCAGAACAGACAGATTCACTGAAATACACTGCTGAGGGGAGTGGCAAGCAAGACAGGAGAGGTCTGCTGCACCATGTAGGTTAGTTAGCTCCCTAGCCTGGATTGAATTCATGCAGCAGTGACTGGCAATTGCTTGATAGCACTGAGACTTTAACCCCTGCACCACCAGGGAGGCCCACTATTTACCACTTTTTAAATACTGCTGAAATAATAGGAAATATTCATAAATTGATGTTGCAGTGTGACCAGGGGCTGAAGCCCAAGACTGTTACCCGTGGCGCCCCCTGGAGGGGAGTACAGGTGAGGATGAATAGTCCCAGGTGGATTAGAAACAAAGTATGCGTGGAGGCATGGAGGTGGAGACTCTGGTAAGAAATATAAGGGATTGATGTTTCTGTGTCCTTTGGGTAAATACCTAGGAGTGGAATTGCTGGATCATATGGAAGCTCTATGTTTAGTAGGTCCAGAAACATCAATTCCAAAGAACACCTGCACCCCTATGTTTATAGCAGCACTATTTACAATAGCTAAGCTTTGGAAACAGCCCAAATGCCCAAAAATAGATGACTGGATCAAGAAGATGTGGTACATATACACCATGGAATATTACTCAGCATTCAAAAAAGATAAACACATGCAATTTGCAGCAACATGGATGGCGCTGGAAGGGATCATGCTCAGCGAAATAAGCCAGAAAGAAAAAGAAAAATACCGGATGGTCTCACTCATAGCAGGAATCTAGAAAACTTAAATAAGGGACCAAGAAAATGAATACCTATAAGAAAGTGAAAATCAAAATCAACAAAAAACTATGAACCAGAGACACTTTTTGGGGGGTGGGGGGGGCGGGAGGAGAGGGATTGGGGTCAGAATGGGGGGGCTGCAATTGTATGGGGAATATAAAAATAAAATTTATTATTTAAAAAAAAAAAAAAGAAATATAAGGGACTGCAGAAGAAACCACCTGGGATTCACCATTCAGGATTTCAGTGTTTTTAGATCTTCAACAATTCCAGGGTCAACCATTTCTGCCCCCACCATGCCAAACTTCCAGAAGGCTGTTGCGGTTCTTTGAAGAAGATGGAAAGGCTTCCAGGCGCCAACTTCAAAGAAGAAAAGTTCGGAGGTTTTGTAGGTAGCAGAGTGGCGGAAAAGGTTCCCAGTTTTGCTGATGTTATAGCTTGGAAGGGAAGGGGAAGACCCAGAGTTGGGTGCCATGCTGAGCTGCTGAGTGTGGGCTATTTGTCGGGTTGTTCAGCTGCTGCAGCTTCTGTTCCCATGTCAATTGGCTGGTGCTGTGCTGGGGCATCTCAGCAGCTCCGGTGAGCATCTCCTGTTGTGTCTTCTGCAATCTTTATGAGTTGGATTCCAGCATATAGTCTGGCTGCCATGTGCTCCGGGCCCTCAGTAATGGGAAGACCATCTTGGGAGAGTGTTTAGGACTTTAAAACTCTGGACACTGCTTCAGGTGAGGTAGATGGTCATTTGTGGCTTCAGTGACTCTTTGTGTCCCTTCTTTGTTAAATAAATCCCATTATTGTTCTCTGAACCTGAGAAGTCTTGCAATTGTGTGCATGGGTGAAGAACACAGTGACCAGTAAACTATTTGGCAGTGCCCTTGGACAGTTTTAGTGCCCCTTACTGCCCTGTATCAGCAACTTTTATCTTAAACTCATCTCATAAAGACGGTGATGGTTGTTAAGTCCCATCAGTAGAGACATCGGCATTTTACACTAAATTACACATTTTCTTAGAATCCTTTACTTAAACCATGAAAACAAAATTGTATGTTTATCGCAAAACATTTGCTATGCCACTCTATCCACAGTAGTCAATATAAAGAAAACACTGGGAATTGAAGCTGCTCTTCTATCATACTACATTGTTCCCAAACTAGCAATGAGCTTGAAAGTTATTGAAATTCACTATAAAATGGTGCATAAGGTTGTGAACTTCAACCCCAACACTCTCATTTATTCCCAAATTGGAATATGGGTGGATGTAGTAAAGGGAGGTGGTAGTAAGGTTTAAAAGTGAGTTCAGGGACCTCCCTGGTGGCACAAGGGGTTAAGCACAGCACTGTGAAGCTATCCACAGCCTCTGCAGCAGGAGTTCGATCCCCGAGCCCCAGCCAGTCAAGAAGCTACCCATATGGCGCAGCAGACCTCTGCTGTCTCACCTGCTGCTTCCCTCACCAGTGTATTTCAGACCGTCTGCCTGTTCTGCTCCCCACTGTGCCTCTGGTGAATCCTCACCACTCCTGCCCCCGTACCTCTAGGCTGTACCCCAGTTCTTGCATGCATGCATAAATAAATAAATCTTTAAAAAAAAAGTGAGTTCAACACGAGATGTAAAACAACTTCTTCAAAACTATTGTTCAAATATAATTTCCAACTAGAATATCTGGCAAAAGCTCATGGTTACTTTTGATAACCTCTATTTAAGAGTGTAAAATCCTGTATTCTAATTGACTTTAAGTGCCTACTGTAACCTATGGTTGAAGCCAAAGACTGTTACAGGTGGCGCCCCCTGGAGGGGGTGGTAGTGAGGATTGCTAGGCCCAGGAAAAATAAGAACAAATTATCCATGAGGTTGAAGACTGATAAAAAATAGAAGGTACTCACAGAAGCAGCCTTCAGGATTTCAATGTTGGGGATTCAGTGTTCAGGATTTCAGCGTTTTCAGATCAGCGATTGCAGAGTCAGCGACTTTTGCCCCCACCGTGCCAATCTTCCAGAAAATCTTCTTCCAACCTCAGAGAAGAAAACTTCAGAGACTTTGCAAGTAGCCAAGTGACTGAAACTGTCCCCGGTTTTGCTGCTGTTAGCGCCTGACAGAGAAGGCAAAGACCTGTAGCTGGGTGCCTCATTTTGCTGCGTGAGTGTGGCCATTTTTCTTATCATTCGACCACTGCAGCTGCTGATTTGAGTGTCACTTATCTGGTGCTATGTTGGCACATCTCGGCAGCTCTGTGAGCATCTCCTGTTGTGTCTTCTGCAGTCTTCATGAGTTGGATCCTGGTCTATACTCTGGCTGCTACATGCTCCAGGCCCTCAGTGGTGGGAAGACGCCATCTTGGGGGCCCTTGTGTTTAGTACTTTAAAACCCTGGACACTGCTTTGGTTGAGGTAAACTGCCATTTTTGGCCTCAGTAACTGTTTTTTCTTGGTTTGTTAAATAAATCGCATTATTGTTGTTTTCTGAACCTGAATAGTCTTGCAATCAAGTGCGCAGGTGAAGAACTCAGATGGTGATCTGTAAACTATTTGGGCACTGTCCGTGGCCTGTTTTAATGCCCCTTGTTGCCCTGTATCACTACCATAAAGAATATATATATCTCAAAGCAAACTAAAAAAGAATATCAACATAAGTCTCCTATAGAAATCATCTTCAATCTCATTTTGAATATGAACACTGACAAGTTACTTAAATAAAAATACTAGGGACAGAATGAGCTTCTCACAAGACATTTCTTCATCAGTTATGTATCCCAGCTCATGTATCAACATAAGATTTTGAGATAAACAGGTTGGACATTCTATCAGAATTGACATTTTTCAAATACAAGGGCACTGAGAATTATGTAACAGCTGGAGAAATGCCAGTGCAAAAAGGAAAAACACAACAAGGAATTCTTCTCTGTTGAATTCAACCCAAGAATAATTATTTACTCAGTATTATAATTCTAGGGTTTGTTATTGAGAAGACCAATTCTAGGCAAGTAGCAGATATCATCCATGAATAAAAGTGGTTTTTTTTTTTTTAAGTGCTAATGCTCAAATATTTGTAGACATTGGCTGGTGAAATCAGTATGTTCTTTTGTTGATCATGACTTTGTTCTTATTAAATGATATAGCACGGGTACATAGCCTTTTTGCTCTTGAACACATTACCTTACTAAGGAAACATAGGTCTAAAACCCCATTTGGTAGATAGATGGAAAACTGAGGTAATAATTAAGTGACCAGTATTAAGTCTGACCCACAGAGGCTTCCAAAGTCTATAATTTCTGAAAGTTATAGCAGGTAAAACATCCCAAATAAAGCTCCAGGACTGCCAACATCTTCTGGTTATAAATATTTAAACTTTTTCTGGGGCTGTGTGCACATTCTCAAGCCAGGAGGAAAAACTGAAATGCTGATAGAATTCTGCTTTCCTACTAACCATATCTCCTATAATAATCAGACTTCACTGGCTTTTAACCATTTACCACTTTTTAAACACGGGTTCTCTGGTGCAACCGTATTTTAATGCCTAGCAGCACTGCGCTTTTCAACACAGAGCAGCTGTATGTACACGTGTGCCGCTCCTGAAGATCGTGCACCTTGCTTCCTGCAGATTGGGTATCCATGGATACAGCTAAGAGTTTCCAAAGAAACGGTGCCTAGGAGCCTCACCATGCCAGCCTTTTAAGGTCTTCTTCAAATGGAAACTGGCATGTAAATTAAAGGGACAGGCATCACTTCTCCCACTGAAACAATGCACAGGTTTGCCCAGATGGCCTTCCTTTCCTCACCATGCACGGGTTGTGCATCATTTATTTATTTATTTATAAGATTTTATTTATTTATTTTTATTATTTTTATTTATTTATGCATACAAGAAGTGGGGTGTAAGCCAGAGGAGTGAGAGGTGAGAGGATTCACCAGAGGCAGAGTGGGGAGCAGAACAGACAGATGGAGTGAAATACACTGCTGAGGGGAACAGTGGGTGAGACCGGAGAGGTCTGCTGCACCATGTGGGTTGCTCCCTGGCCCGTGGCTGGGGATCGAATTCATGCTGTAGTGGCTGGCAGTAGCTTTAACCCTGGCACCACCAGGGAGGCCCTATTTATTTGTTTTTTGCATAGGAGAACTGGGGTATAGCCCAGGGGTCGGAAGTGGGAAAGGATTAGAGGATTCACCAGAGAGTGGGTAACAGAACAGGCAGATCTACTGAAATACACTGCTAAGGGGAGTAGTGGGCAAAACAGGGGAGGTCTACTGGATGCCATGTGGGTCAGCAACCTGGCAGGGGATCAAACTCAGGCCTTTGTGGTGGGCCTTCAGGGTAGTAGTGCTGAGACTTAACCCCTAGGCCACCAGGGAGGCCTGGTTGTGCATTATTTAGAGGCAAGTGGGCAGACTGCTTACTCTAGGAACAGAAAATGAGAAGAGATCTGGTCTGGTATTATGTAGTCCCGACATAAGGTGCAGTGACCCTAGGGATACTTTTTCTGTTATCTGCACGGGTGATACTTTTTTTTAGACTTATTTTTTATTTATACAAGAGCCAGGGTACTGGCCAGATGCACGGGAGGGTGAGGGGATTTACCAGAGACAGAGCGGGGAACAGAATAGGCAGACCGACGAAATACACTGCTGAGGGGAGCAGCGGGCGAGACAGGAGAGGTCCACTTGCCAAGTGGGTTACTCCGAGGCCGGTGGGGATCAAACTGGCACTGCAGAGGCTGCGGACAGCTACACAGCGCTGTGCTCAACTGCCTGTGCCACCGGGGAGGCCCCAGGTGATACGTTTTTATAATCAAGAGCTGAGGATTTGTAAATCAGACAAGGAAAAATACAGAGGGTGGTAAATGGTTGTAGGGTAAAGAAAATGTCAGGCTTTTCTGCCCTTCCGCCATCAGGATAGATGATGGATCCTTGTCCTGAATGCATGCCTGATGGCGGGCACCTGGAATAGGGTGTGGGCATAGGTAGATGGGATTCACCTGGGCTGAGACTGGGCTTTTAAGGGCGGCGTCACGGGGGGACGCCAGCAGCACCAGTAGCAGCAGTAGAAGCCGAAGCAGAAGCCGAGAAGCAGCAGAACGAACGCCAGAGAGTCCAGATAGAGTGAAGACTTGCTGGGGGCTGGGAGGCCTGCCAACCTCCCAGCCCCCCAGCCAGCACCCCTGCCTGCCCTATGCCTGGTGAACCCCAAATAAAAAACCTGCAAAACTACTGAGGACTCTGACTCCTCCTTTACCCGGTCTGCATGGGATCAGAAAACCTGCACTGTGCCCAGTCCTGCCCTTACAATTGGCGTAAGTCGGCAAGATCCATGTAGACGGGTATTGGAGCCCTCCAAAGACCAGGAGGGACTAAGGAGAACAGACTGTTTGCCTGTGATGACGCTGGAGGTGCCATGGCGGCACAGAAGTTGGATACGGTCCGGAGCTGTGGGACGAGACCTCACGTGGAGGAGACGCCTGAGAGGACCAGCCAACGACACCGGAAAGGACCAGCCAACGACACCGGAAAGGACCAGCCAATGACCCCTGAGGCAGCAGGCCGCTGCTGATGCAGGGAGAGGCCAAAGGACATGGACTGATAAACTTGGACTGACAATCCTGCCAGAAGGCGGAGGACCTTGCAGGTTGATATGTTTTGGGACCCTGGGGGTGGAACAGTTTTGTTTGTAAACCCCAGGAGATGGGAATCTGGGGGTGGCCAGTGGGCCTTGATGGCCAAAAGCAGCCTGTGCATGCCCAGCAGCCAGGTGGAGGAGAAAAGCCAACTAAGAAAGCAAAAGCTGGTACTGATGCTAAGTTGAGAAGCCCTGAGTGGCTGTTAAGCGGCCTGAGTATGCTGAAGAACTGTGAGTCTCGTAAAATCACCTGTGGGTGATGCCCTGCTTATTCTTGAGTGAGGGTGAGGAGCTGAGGAACCTGTCCTTGGGGGACGGGTGGGGAATGTGGCTTGGGGTGGAGCCCAAGCCGAATGCAAAGTTTTGATCCCCGACCCATGTGCTTGTGCAGTGGGTTGGCTTGAGTGCAGGGGTCTGTGAGTCGCATTGCTGTGAAGGCGAGTGTTGGAGCGACTGCAGACAGAAACCCTGAGGGTTGGCGATTACCCCCAACAGAATAAAATTGCCAATCCCAGAGCTAGTGCATCCTGGGGGTGGATGCTGTGTGTGCCTTGTAGTCCAGACTACAGCCAGAGAAGGCCAGGAAGCCTGACGGCTCCTGGTGTGATATAGTAGATGCCGTGAGTGATTCCCCTCCCTCGTATGAGCAGTGCCTTCGGCAGCAGATTTGGTGGCTTATCTGCTGGTACCAATAATTGTCTTTTGCACTAGGTTGGTGCCCTGCCTGGACTTATTTGTGTTCTGTTGTATTTTGTTATATTGTATTTTATTATATTTGATGTATTTGCTTTTGTGGGCCATGGCTGCATTGTTTGTTTGCTTAGAAAATTGTGTATATTTATGTATAGACTGTATGGCAGAAAACCCTGAGGGGGTGGACTGTAGGGTAAAGAAAATGTCAGGCTTTTCTGCCCTTCCGCCATCAGGATAGATGGATCCTTGTCCTGAATGCATGCCCGATGGCGGGCACCTGGAATAGGGTGTGGGCATAGGTAGATGGGATTCACCTGGGCTGAGACTGGGCTTTTAAGGGCGGCGTCACGGGGGGACGCCAGCAGCACCAGTAGCAGCAGCCGCAGTAGCAGCAGTAGAAGCCGAAGCAGAAGCCGAGAAGCAGCAGAACGAACGCCAGAGAGTCCAGATAGAGTGAAGACTTGCTGGGGGCTGGGAGGCCTGCCAACCTCCCAGCCCCCCAGCCAGCACCCCTGCCTGCCCTATGCCTGGTGAACCCCAAATAAAAAACCTGCAAAACTACTGAGGACTCTGACTCCTCCTTTACCCGGTCTGCATGGGATCAGAAAACCTGCACTATGCCCAGTCCTGCCCTTACAATGGTATTTGAAACTGTATGTCCCAATTTATTTTCCCAAATGAGAAATGAGGAGGGGAGCGGAACCTGTTAGCAGATTTACAAGTCTATGATCCGGGTCCTAAAGCCTAAAGCAGTTAAATTAAGTATCTTACTGCAGACAGTGAACATTTGAATAAAACAAGATGGGCCACAGTGCAGGTTTTCTGATCCAGCAGACTGGGGTAAAGGAGGAGTCCTGGAGAGTCCTCGGTAGTTTTTACAGGCTTTTATTGGGATTTATCAGGTACACGGCAGGCAGGGGTGCTGGGGGGCTGGGAGGCTGGCAGGTATCCCAGCCCCCAGCAAGTCTTACTCTATCTGGGCTCTCTGGCATTCTCTGGTACTTCTCTCTGCTTCTCTTGTGGTTCTGCTCCATTCTGCTTTTCTGCTTCTGCTGGCGTCCACATGACACCACCCTTAAAAGTCCAGTCTTAGCCCAGGTGAATCCCATCTACCTATGCCCACACCCTATTCCAGGTGCCCGCCATCAGGCATGCATTCGGGACCACAGGGTTCCGTCATCTATCCTAATGGCTAATGGCGGGAGGGCAGAAAAGCCTGATGCTTTTTACCTTACCCTACATACACTTATCCCCCCTGGATTCTTTTCACTAAGTCAGATGAAGATTCTGTTCTTAAAAGCAAACATAATTAAACTTTCTATCATTCAGTGAATCTGGCCTTCAGGGATGTATGTTTACTAAGTCAGTATAAAATGATTCAAAATTTCCAAAAAGCATTGCAAAATTTTAGGTTTTTAAAATTTATTTAGTTCATAAAAGTGCAGCCCTACCCCCCCTCACCCCCAAGGCATTTTCACAGCACATCCTGTTCTGTAGTTTCTTTTAGTGTCCAAATTGTATCACGTTTCTTGCTGGAGTCCGGCCATTGGAAATATAGACACATGGGGGAAAATCAACAGCCCAGTGGTGGCAAACACAACACGAAGAAACCGAAAAATGAGGTCTGTTACAGAAGTGCAGCAACGTAGAGAGCAGCTCAGGGGCATGGCTTACTAGCAGCAGCAGCTATATTATCATTTCTTTCTGCCTCAAGTTCTGATACAAGCTGGACTATCTCAGGATGACTGAATTTTCCTGCAAAGCAAGAAGACAGAAAAAAAAAATGTTGACAAGAGAAAACATCAGTTTCTCCAGTGTGATCTCAGGGCTTTTCAGTGGCTCGAATCTGTGATCTGACTCTTATCCAACTTCCATGCAGAAGATCTGGATTCTGGGTCTTAGAGAGGAGCCAATCAGGCAGAGAACTGTCAACTAGGTGGAGCTGGGGTAAAGTTCAGGCAGTTCTTGAATGCCCCACTCAGGCAGCACAGAGTCCAGAGAGCTGAAGACAAGCTCTGCCCATTCCACACTGACAATTAATTAAGGGGGGAAAAGCACCTACACATAAAGAGACAAGTAGGAAAACTAGGGGGCTGAGGCTCTCCCAGGATGCAAACATCTCTTGCAAAAACCTCACGTTAAAACCAGCTCAGCTGTGCTGATTCCTGGCTCCTCAGCCCTCCTCCCTGCATTTCTGCCCCTGCAGCAGCAGCCGAGCTCCAGGCTAGCTTGGAGGGAAGGTGGCTAGCAGAGGAACGTTAACCCATGTCTCTTCTCTGTCTTTTCTTGCCAGGGGCCTTTATTACTTACCGCTCATTCCACATTAAGCCCTATTCTATTTCTTCCCTAAACTGAACCTCTGCTCTTAATGTTCCCTTAATTTTCTTGTATTAATTGCCTTGTCCTGGGAATAGGGCTTTCCCTGCAGCACCTCCCACGAAGAGGCTGTTATTCTCTCACTTGGCTTTTCCCACAGGGCCTGTGTGTGTCCTCCACAGCCCTCATTCCAGGCTGTTTGGCCACATTGTGTAAAGGTCAGACTGTATCACCCACTGCCCTCCTACAAGTCTTCTGCCTGGAAAATTATAGCTTCAAGGTGACTGCCAGTCTCTTTAAACCATGATGATTCTTGATGATTTCAATGCTTACAAAGATGATCCTACCAGTGTCCTGGCCTCTCCCTCCTTGCCCCCAGCCCAATCACTGCTCCCACAGGCACACCCTGGAACTCATCACAGTGACTGTTATTGAGCAAGAACTGTCCCTGCCCCCAACCAGCCTCTCCACTTGCACACTAGATTCTAGCCTGACAATTTTTCTCGTCTTTCTTTCCTTATTTCTGTCAGCATATAAGCATGCTCTTTTGATCTTCCATCTTAAAAACAAGCCTTCCCCAACCATGGCTCCCTCTCTAACTTACAGTCTCCATGTGACTATTCCCCTTTAAGCAAATTCTCAAAAGATCATTCATTTATATTCACTGTCTCTCATTCCTGTCTTCCTATCATCTCTTAAACACATTCCAGTCAGGTTTTTAAAAAAATTTAAGCCACTATTCCACCAAAATTGCTCTTATAGAGAACCCCATTTTGGTGCATGATAGCTACTCCTCTCTGGAAACGCCTATTTCCCTTGGCTTCTGGGACCCCTGGATTTTCTTCCCTCAAACCTATTCTCTCCCCCTGGCTTCTCCATCTATTGTTGCTAGGGTCAAAATCCCTGGACTCCTCTCATAAACACCCATACACAATGTTCCATAAATCCTAAGGATTCTGTTTTCAAAATATATCTAGAATTTGACCACTTTTTTTTTAAGATTTATTTTATTTATTTATGCATACAAGAACTGGGGTACAGGCCAGAGGTGCAGGGTGGCAGGGAAAGGATTCACCAGAGACAGAGTGAGGAGCAGAACAGGCAGATCTACCGAAATATACGGCTGAAGAGCAGCAGGAGAGACAGAAGGAGAGACAGAAGATGTCTGCTGTGCCATGTAGGTTAGCTCCCTGGCGGGGGCTAGAACTCATGCCGCAGTGGCTGGCGAGAGCTCAATAATGGTGAGTCTTTAAGCCTGCGCCACCAGGGAGGCCTGAATTTGCCTTCTTTCTTCCTTTACCGCCATGTTGACCCAAGCCACCATCACTTCTCAATTGGATACTTATTAACTCCCTAATTCCCAAATGGTCTCCCTGCTTTTAGCCTAAGTGACCCTTTGAAAACACAAGCCAGATCACACCCGGGGCTCCACTTCCTCCATGGGGTCCTCATCTCACTCCCAGCACAAGGCAACATCCTAGGCTGGCTGCAAGCGCAGTCTGCTTCTCTAGGTTCCTTTCTCACCCTTCCTCTCATCCACCCCCACCAGCCACACTGGCTTCCATGCTGTTTCTCAGCACACAAGGTTTCAACAAGAAAAGTCAGAAAAAGAGACTGCCAATTTATAACTGAATTAGAGAAATAAGAATATAAGTGTTATCTAACTAAAATCTTTAAGCCTTCTTTAAAATCCTCAAAGGGGTTGAAGTTTACATCTTCACCTTGGGAGAGACAGGAGAGGTCTGCTGTAGGGTAAGGTAAAAGTATCAGGCTTTTCTGCCCTCCCTCCCTGCGGTCCTGAATGCATGCCTGATGGCGGGCACCTGAAATAGGGAGTGGGCATAGGTAGACGGGATCCACTTGGGTTAAGACTGGGCTTTTAAGGGCCGTGTCACAGGGACGCCAGCAGAAGCGGGAGAGCAGAGAAGCAGAGAGAACACGAGAAAAGGCTGGAGAGCCCAGATAGAGTGAAGACTTGCTGGGGGCTAGGAGGACTGCCAGCCTCCCGGCCCCCCAGCACCCTTGCCTGCCGTGTACCTGGTAAATCCCAATAAAAGCCTGCAAAAGCCACCGAGGGCTCCAGGACTCTCTCCTCCTTTACCCGGTCTGCTGGATCATAGAAAACCTGCTCAGTGGCCTGTCCTGCCGTTACAACCATATATGGGTTATTTCCTGGCTGGGATTGAACTCAGGCCACCGCGGTGATAATGCTGAGATTCAATTCCTAGGCCACCAGGGAGACTCTATTTAGTAGCTTCTTAAAAGCAGTAGTGCACTAGAGTGGGAAGTGTAGCATATTTCATTTACTTCTTACACACCACATTGTGATCACCACTGAAAGTCTACCTTCCAAGCACACAGGAAGCACAGCGAATCTTCATCTCAACTCTCTTATGGGCAAGTCTCCATCGTTCTGGGCTCCATTTTCTTTCTCAACAAAATGTGGAGTTGAAACAACATGGCCCTACTAGCTCACACATTGTTAGACTCTACAATATTCTGATGTCGTTTTCTATTTTTCATTGTGACTATATCCAAATAGAAGATAATAGTGTGTAAAATACAAAGAGCCACAGAAACGTGACATATTTTGGTTACATTATCAGTGAAATACGCTCTGCTGGCTCTGGGAAATCTATTCTCCAGTGAGCCAGGAATTAACTATTTTAGGTGCTGTGGGCTATCTGGTCTCTGTGGCAACCACATGACTCTGCTGTTGGGCACAAAAGCAGCGCAAACAGTATGTAAAAAGTACATGTGGCTGCTTCAGTAAAATTCTATTTACACAAACAGGCAGCACGTCAACCTTGCCCACAGGTCACAGTTTGCTGACCCTGGCTTATAAATGTTACTCTGTTTAACTGAAGTCAGACATCTTTGAGTACTTCCTATATGAAAACAGACTAGGCCCTCAAACAGCTCACTAATGGGGTTAGGGGAAAATAAGTGGGGGCTTGTGAGGAGAACTGGAGAGGAACATTAGTAAGTTGAATGCAAATAAGACTGTGACAACATGATGGCAAGCTCTAGACCAAATGCAGACTGAGCAAGAAGAGGGAACCCTTAATTTGATAGGGAGGATTTGGACAGGAAACCGGAGACATATGCCTTAGACTGCCAAGCTTTTTAGACTACTCAGAAGTGTCAGGATATTTTTTTAGGAAGAGATAAGCCACAAAAGTTTTGAAAGCAAAGCTGTGATGACCTGTGTTTACAAAGAGGAAAACATTGAGACAGGCGATGAAGTAGCCAGGCTGGCAGGTTAAGTTTGAGTTGGTTTAGTTTAACAACTGTTCAATACAGAACTAGTGAGGGTTTAGGGCAGAGGTAGTCGGGCTGAAAGAGAGAGAAGGAAAACTGAATCAACTTCATTGTAATGCAAATTCCAATCCACCAGGCAGGACCTCCCTCTATTTGGTAAGGCCCATGGAGGCTGAGCTGGCCAGACCAACTCCCAGGGAAGATCCACTGAGTTTTACTTCAAGGAGCAACACAAACACCAGACACCACCAGCACAGTGCACTCTTGAGCTCCTCGCTCAAGAAACTGGATCAAAATGCAGCTAGCCAAAGCTTATTGCCAGATTCTAAGCATTTTTCATGAATCAACACACCACATCCTCAAACAAGCCCCATGAATGATCCATAATTATCCTCATTTTAAGATTTATTTATGCACACAAGAACTGGGGTGTAGGGCAGAGGTATGGGGGTGAGAGGATTCACCAGAGACAGATTGGGGAGCAGAAAAGAAAAGGTGGATTTACTGAAAGACACTGCTGAGGGGAGCAGCAGGTGAGACAGGGGAGGTCTGCTGCACCATGCAGATGGCTTCCTGGCAGGCCGGGGTTCGAACTCATGCTGCAGAGGCTGTGGATAGCTTCACAGTGCTGTGCTTAACCCCTTGCACCACCAGGGAAGCCCCAATTATCCTCCTTTTAAAAATAAGGAAACTAAGATCTTGGGTCAGTACCTTGGTTAAGCATGATTGAGCACTTTACTAGAGGATCCACAGATTGCGTGGTACAACCAGGATTCTTTTTGAAGCTGTTTGGCTCCGGAGCTTTGCTATGATGTGCTATAATAACGATAGTGATTTCAGCTGTTTGGGGTTTTTCTGTTTTTGAATCTCCATTCTTACCTCCATCTTACATCTATAAACATACAGGCAGATTACAAAGCACTTTCATATATATCACTCTTGAATCTCAAAACCAACCTATGACTTAAGTAGGTGAGTACTAAGATTTCCAATTTTCAGAGGACATAGATTCTGAGAGGTTATGAGGCTTCCCGGGGGCATACAGGTAGTAGGTGCAGACACAGACTTGGACTCAGCTCAGACCGCAAGGGGCGACACACTCACACAACCAGGCCACCTCTCAACACGAACCCCACCATTTTCTTTTGAAACGCTCCTTATAGAAAGATCCGAAAAGGGTAACAACAGTGAGTTTCACTACCATAACCTCAGTCATTGCACTAGGAGGAAGTCAAACCCATATGATACTTGTTGAAAGCAGCACTGACAGGGCCTCCCTGGTGGCGGAGAGGCTAAAGATAAAGTGCTATCAAGCTATCACCAGCCACTGCAGCAGGAGATGGATCCCTGTCCAGGGAGCGACCCACATGGTACAACAGACCTCTCCTGTCTCACCTGCTGTGTGTGTGTGTGCGCGTGTGAGTGTGTGTGTGTGTGTGTGTGTGTGTGTGAGAGAGAGAGAGAGAGAGAGAGAGAGAGAGAGAGAGAGAGCAGCAGAGTACCTGCTGTGGAATCATAGAAGTCCTGCAACCTCCCAGGCTTGTTCTCAAGGTCTTCATATTCAGATGCCTGAAGAATCATCTCACATTGGTCCAGTTGCTTCACAAATTTGGCTTCTGCAGTAGACTGGGTCTCATACTCCTGAGTAAAGACACAACAGAAGTTACATTATCAGGACTGCATGACAGGGTGCTCCAGAGAAATTTCTGATTCTGGTGCCTGAGAGCAGAGTCACAACTAAAGCACATTCTGTACTGTCCACCTCTCTCCACTATATACAATATACAAGCCCTTCTCAGAGACGTCTCCCTTGCAATTTCACAGTTTAAAACCAGTTCTCCACGCAAGAGAGATGGGCCCATAACACCAAGTATGCCAACAGATACCTTGGAAGTCTCATGTGTTCATCTTGACACTTCCAAGCGCTTTTCCTCTTGCTTAATATCTTATTTCAAGATCATTATTCATTAACCCACCTTAGTGATTTAGATCTTTTTAACTTCAAATTAATATTTCATTTTATACACCTCAAATAATTTCCATTGCCATTTAACGTCAGGTTCCTCTGAAGCAAATTTTTCGCTTTCTCATTTAATTTTGGTTGCCACTTTATACCAGGAATCTCTGTCCTTACTTTCCAAATAGGGAGGATTTAATTAAATCCCTCTGGGGTCTGATTTCAGGATACAGTTAAGACCCGTGAATTTCTGTGCATGTGATGGTGACAGGGAGGTGGTAACAGCAGCTTTTCTACCTTTCCTGTTCCCCCTGCTCCCTCCCTCCTCAACACAAATGTGAAACAAGAAGCTCCAGGAGGTCTGCTGCTCAGAGCATGACACATGTCACACAACCACAAGTCTCAATTAAGACTACACAGAATCACTCTTCTATTAAGACCAAAGTGTTCCCAACTGGTTTCCCAGCAAAGTTCTCATTTGTAATTCCACCCAGACGTGTTCGGATAATGAACCTGTCATGCTTTCATGGTGGGGTGACGTGATGTGAATTACTGAAGGTTTCTTCATTTTTATTAGATACCTTATTCTTATAAAGGCAGCTATTTGGATTTTGACAGAACTTAAAACTATAGAGGGAAATCATTTTAACATAGTCAAATACATTTTGTTTTATTTAAAAGGCCCTTAAAATCGTATTTGTTTAAATATTTATTAACATTTATAGCTATATATCTGTGTTTGATAAATCAAAGTTAACATTATTTGGCAAAAAGAAATGGAATACTCTATAAATAAGCAGTTCAGAATTTTTGCCTGTGAAAATTAAGAAAAAAGTTTTAAGAGCATTAGGAAAGATGATACCTTTTTTTTTGGGGGGGGGACCCTCGCAGGCAGCCTCGCAGCCCAGCGCTCAACCGCTGCGCCACCAGGGGAGACCCAGAATATGACACTTTTTATAACAAATTATGGTGAAATTACAGGTTTCTTTTAAAAATAAGAATTGATCGGATTTCCCTCAAAAAATAGTAATACAAGCATTCTAGAATTTCATTTCCAGTGTGCAGGCAGGGCAGGAGTACCACAAAACCCTAAAGGTAAGAAGGAGCCAAGATCTTTGGGGAATTTACTTCAAGTAATTTCTAATAATAAAATGAAGAATTGTGAGGAGGAAGAGGAGATGGGAGAGGCTAAATGGGGAGGAAGCGCTATCTCCTCTGAAAGACCTTGTTCATGCTAAGACGTTTCAGCTTATCTGGAGTTAGTAGACATCTACAAAGATTTCAAGCAAGAAGGGTCATGGTCAGACTTGCATTTTAGAAAGATCATCTAGCTTTTGTGTGGAAAATGGCTAGACAAAAAATGATTCGGGGACTCTGCAGCACTAGTAGGAAAGTTATGAGAATATGGTCTGGCCTAATATGGTGGCAGTAAAGATGGGGAGAGGTGGGAAGATTGAGAAATGTTAATGATAAAGAAGTGAACCAAAATGTGAAGGTGAATGAAAGGGAGAGTCAAAAATGACTGCCGGGCCTCTCCGGTGGCGCAGCGGTTGAGCGCTGAGTTGAGAAGCTGCCTGCAGCCTCTGCAGCGCCGGTTCGATCCCCGGCCACCAGGCGAGGGTCCCACATGGCGCGCAGACCTCTCCTACTGTCCACTGCTCCCCTCAGCAATGTATTTCGTCCATCTGCCTGTTCTGCTCCCTGCTCTGGCTCTGGTGAATTCTCTCACCCTCCCGTGCTTCTGACTGTATCCAGTGCTTGTATAAATAAATAGATATATCTTTAAAAAAAAAAAAAGACTGCCTAGTTCCTGGCTTAGGTAACTAGGTAGGGAGCAAAAGAGAAGAAATAGACTAAAAAAACTGACAGAATAAAGAAGCAGCAAAACGAAAACCTCATGGACAACAAAAATAGCAGAGTTAACATTATATTACCACCAATTACAAAATATACAGGGACACACCCCGTCCAGCCATAAGTCCTATGTGTGATCAGTCTCTGCCTGGAAGGAAGATTAAAAAAATAATAGGGTGTCTGATGGAACTGTGAACAGAAGAATCAAAATAGTCCACAGGTCTCCAAAGAAGTCCCAAATTTTAAGAACAAAAGCCAGTACTGAGTGGGATCCTGCCCACTCCACCTGCAGCTGATACAAGTCCAGTCCTGGTAGACTCGCCAATCTGCATACTGTTGTTCCAGTGAAGTGACTGCAGTAAGGACAGAGATGAAGAAAAGAAAAAGTCCAGATTAAAGCAGGGAAAGGGGGCTTCCCTGGTGGCCTACGCCTAGGTTAAGTCTCAGAGCTATCACCACTATGGTCTGAGTTCGATATCCGGCCAGGAAGCTACCCACATGGCGCAGCAGACCTCTCCTGTCTCACCTGCTGCTCCCCTCAGCAGTGTATTTCAGTAGATCTGCCTGTTCTGCTCCCCACTCTATCCCTGGTGAATCTTCTCACACTCCTCACTTCTGACCTACACCCCTTTCTTCTACAAAAAATTAAATAAATAATAAATAAAGTAAGGAAGGGGAGCAAAGCCAGGAAATCACTGAAAGCAAATCACCATATTTTTAAAACACTACATTAAAAAACAAACAAACAACAAAAAAAAAACAACACACAACCAAACAGTAGAGGAAAGTCTATAAAGTTAAAAAAGCTATCTGAGCCAAGTTTCCTTCCAAAGTTCAGGAAAACTAATTGCATATCAAAATGAGTAACAAAGGGCCTCCCCGGTGGCTCAGCAGTTGAGCGCTGGGTTGCGAAGCTGCCCGCGGCCTGTGCGGCGCCGGTTCGATCCCCGGCTGCTCCCCGGCCACCGGAGGAGGGTCCCACATGGCGCGCAGACCTCTCCTGCCGCCCGCTGCTCCCCTCAGCAGTGTACTTCGGTCCTTCTGCCTGCTCTGCTCCCCGCTCTGGCTCTGGTGAATTCTCTCACCCTCCCGCGCTTCTGACTATACCCAGTGCATTATAAACAAAAACAAACAAACAAACAAACAAATAAATAAAACATGCCTCTATTAAAAAAAAAAAAGACAAAATGAGTAACAAAAATTGCACAAAGTCAAATACCATACAAACTTTTACCATAAGATAAAGAGACTAAGGAGAGGGCCTCCCCGGTGGCGCAGCGGTTGAGCGCTGGGTTGCGAAGCTGCCTGCGGCCTCTGCGGCGCCGGTTCGATCCCCGGCTGCTCCCCGGCCACGGGAGGAGGATCCCACATGGCGTGGCAGACCTCTCCTGTCGCGCCCGCTGCTCCCCTCAGCAGTGTACTTCAGTCCTTCTGCCTGCTCTGCTCCCCGCTCTGGCTCTGGTGAATTCTCTCACCCTCCCGCGCTTCTGACTGTACCCAGTGCATGTATAAACAAAACAAACAAATATAATAAATAAATAAATAAAAACATGCCTCTATAAAAAATAAATAAATAAATAAAAAAGAGACTAAGGAGAAAAATAACATCTCTACAGAAAATTCACATGAGAAAGACCTTACTAATTTTTTTTTAAAAAAGATCAAATCTACAAGAGTCTCTTTCATTTTTTTGTTACAACAAACTACTTCAAAAAGAACTAAATGATATTAAGAAGGCGATGACATGAGCCAACAACATAAAAGAATTAGAGACAAAATAATTTTAGAAATGAAGGGCAAACAATAAGGAGCACAAGGGTAATTAAATATGATAAATAATGCCTTAAGGGAAATAGAAATAGAAATTGAAAAAAAGAGGTTAATTTAAAAGCAGAAAGAAATGAATATGATATAAAGGATTTGAGAAGAGACAAATATTGATGATAAGAACTAGCATACTGAGATATAGCTGTTGTAGGAAAGATAAAAAAGGAAAAGCAAAGCAAAAGGAAACTCTGTACTTTAAGAAAACTTTCTTGAAATAATGAAAAGAATGTTAATAATCCTACTTAAGGACATTAACCCAGAATGACCAAAACCAATACATATTCTAATAAAATTTCCAGACTTAAAGAAATAAAGCATTTTGGACACCAGTGCAAAAAGGACATCTGATATATAACTAAAATAAAATGATGTACAGACTTTGACAGCAATGCTTTATGACAGAAGAAAATGGAAAAATTAGGCATTATGTGCTCCTGAGAAAAAACCCAATACCACCTATAGTTTTGCCAAATGAACCCAACCTGAGTTGATCCAGCCTCTGGACCCAGCTACTAATCTGCAGAAAACTAGAGGACAGAGGAAAATGGACTGCATCGTAAGTGTGTGACCGGCAAAATCCAGATTATGGGCAATTCCAGAGGCCAAATGATCTGGGTTCTTCTTCAACAGATAACTTGCAAGAAAGGGAAAAGAACAGGAGAAAAGAAATTAAACAAAAATATCTAAGGATGAAACACGTGAGTGATAAAACCTTGAATAATATTTTTGAACCATGGCTAACTGAAATCACGGCTGAAACTATGAAAAGCGAAACTGCTAATAAAGGGGGTGACTGTATTTACAAAGTTTCTAAGAGATGAAAAAGTTTCCATTTGAAGCTTTTTATCTCAATAAATGTTTTACTTAAAATATTTTCTCAATGAAGGAGAAAGATTACTTGCTATCTTTGGGGGAAGTGGCAAAGTAGGTGGTTGAAGAGAGAATGATGTGGGATCAGAGAAAGGGAGATGACTGGGTGCTCACTGAGGGGCTGCTGGCAGCACTGAGGCTCAGCAGACTGTGACCCCTAATCCCGAGGTGGGCAGGAGGGTCTGTGCATCAGAACTCTGGCACCTTCTGGTGGGACTGGGGAGTACCAGTACCTGAAATGACTCAGCACAACAGAAATGACTCAGCACAAGGGAAATGACTCAGCACAATGGGTTCTGAAAATGGAGGAATTAAAGGGAAGAGGAAGGGAGGGAAGGAGAGAGAGAGAGATCACCAGTATCCTCCCTCTCCTTGGGGAAAGGTTGATACTAAGTATTGACATATATGAACTTTATCTCTTGCATCTTTTACCCTCCTATTGCTCTCCCTCCAAGGATAAAGGATCCTCATGTTGCTCTACATCAACCCCCTGCCACACTGCAGCTGTATTTCAAAGGATAGAACAGAGGGGTCTTTAAAAGGGTACTTGTTAACCCAATCATATTGGCAGTTGATTGACTGATTGACTTTCATTCTGTGTGTGTGTGTGTGTTTGTGTGTATTTGTGTGTAGTGTATGCATGGAGGATATCCAAGGGCAGGCACATGCCAGGCATTCAGTATGGGGGAAATGAAATGGCTTCCCACTAGGCCTTGGGACTTAAAGGCATATCTCTTAAAACTAAATGCGGGTGGTGGCGTGGTTATCTTTCTGCACCATTTTGAGGAAAAAGATGAAAATGTTTTCTCCTGCTTTGGTGAAATTTGATTTCACACTTGTGTGGTGAAAGATAAATTATAATCAAGGATATTTAATTGCTTTAAATAGATATGACCCTTTGGGCTGATAGCTATTTATAATGGTGAATAGCTGTGATTAACACTGTAGAAATCAATCAACTAGCATTTTCTATGTAACCAATACTATTCAAAGTTCCGTGGGTACAGAATGACCATATTTTCTTAAACTCAACTTTTCTTTAAACTCTTATTTTCTTAAACTCAACTCAGAACACATGGAGTAGAGATAGAGGAAAAAAGAGCCTTCTATATGCCAGACAATATTCTAAGTGCTTTACATATATTGATTGCCACACATGCCTATAAAATAGGTCTAACATTTTTATTGCCATTTTTATAGATGAAGAAATTGAGGCACAGAGAGATCCCCTAAATTGCCTAAGGCCACACAGCTAGTAAACAGGGGAGCTAATATTGAACCCCGGCAGTTTGATATAAAGCCTATGTACTAATGTTGGTCATGAATTATAAAAATGTGTAAGACAATTAAGAGTCTCTGTACTGAGTTGAAGAGTGTTCCAAAAATTCATGTCCACTTGAAACCTATTAATGTGACCTAATTGGGAAATAGCATCTTTGCAGATCTAATCAAGTTAAGTCATACCAGAACAAAGTGGACCTTAATCCAATAACTGGTGCCCTTATATAAAGAAGGAAACATGGGCACAAATACAGACACAGGAAGAACTTCATCCAATAACAGAGAAGGAGCTCGATATGCTAGTCTATAAGCCAAAGAATGCCAAGCTGGAGGAGGCATGCACCAGAAGCCAGGCAGAGACAAGCGAGGGTCCTCCATACTCTGCAGAGAGAGTGGTTCTGCCAACACCTTGACTTTGGACTTCTAGCCTCAACACTGTAAGACATCTGATTTTTTTTTAAAAGATTTATTTATTTATGCATATAAGAGCTGGGGTACAGGCCAGAGGTGAAGGGGTGGGATGAGAGGATTCACCAGAGACAGAGTGGGGAACAGAACAGGCAGATTGACTGAAATACACAGCTAAGGGGAGCAGTGGGCAAGACAGGAGAGGTCTGCTGCGCCACGTGGGTCACCTAACTGGCCAGGGATTGAACTCGTGCTGCAGTGGCTGGGATAGCGTCATAGTCTGTGTCTTAATCCCTTACGCCACCAGGGAGACCCTCAAATTCCTCTTTTTGTAAGGACACAGTCATAGAGGGTTAGGGTTCACCCCAAAGACTTCATTTCAACATGATTACCTCTTTTTTTTTTTAAAGATTTATTTATTTATTTATACAAGCATGGGTACAGTCAGAAGCGCGGGAAGGTGAGAGAATTCACCAGAGCCAGAGCGGGGAGCAGAGCAGGCAGAAGGACCGAAGTACACTGCTGAGGGGAGCAGCGGGCGGCAGGAGAGGTCTGCGCGCCATGTGAGACCCTCCTCCGGTGGCCGGGGAGCAGCCAGGGATCAAACCGGCACTGCAGAGACTGCGGGCAGCTTCGCAACCCAGCGCTCAACCGCTGCGCCACTGGTGAGGCCCAACATGATTACCTCTTAAAAACTGGTATCCAAATAAGAACATAAGGTACTGGAGATTAACACTTCAACATATGGATTTTAGGCAGACACAATAATTGCAAGCCAGATCAGTGAAGGGAGCATGGGAGAATAATAGGCTTTCCTGTCAAAAGATTGTATAAGCTGTGATAAACATACTTTGTATAGAAAAAGTCATACCCCAGTGCTTAAAACAGCAGGCTTCTTATAGGTACAGAATGGGTAGAAATGGTCAAAGAAATTAGGGGCAATTCTAATTCCTAAAACTCTCTTTACAAGATGTTGTTATATTAGGGATGTAGATTTCCTCCTTTGATAATTTTCTGTGAAGTTTAAATATATATACCCCAGCATGTGCATATACAGACACAACTCTTCACTCAAGAATTGAACAGAAGCTTATGTTATTTAATGCCTCAGTCTGTACCTCTGTGTTCCCTCTTAATCTCACCCACTAACCTGAAACAGGTACTTTATCGGGTTTGGGAATTTGTTATGGAGAGTTTAAGAATCATGCATAATATTTTCTATGAATAAATTTCTATAACTCTGACTGCAAAATGTGTGGATGCTTCTGTATAAGGTCTTCATTATTTCTCCTTTTGTCCTTTATGAAAAGAGAAGAGTTCCCCAACAATCTGATAGCTTGTAAAGATGAGTTTTATGTCAGAAAGTAAACAAGCCCTCAGTTTTTTTTCCTCCTCCACATTAATCATCAATATCCCACAGGATTAGCAATAAAGAAACTTAATTCACTGCCATCTTTTTTAAAGCTATTGGTTGGCCTGGAAGTAACAGTTCTATAGGAAGACTGTCACATTCAAGGACAGCCACAGTGTATCTGTCAAAGACTTTTACAAGATGATAAAACTGTTAACTCTTGGGGATTATCAAGTCATTTAATGTTCTCTGTTGTATGTTTTTCCAAACCCAAAGTCACAGAATTCTAATTGACTTTGGAATGCCTCCATTTGGAAAATTCTTTTGTAAATAAAGTAAAATTTATATTAACCTTTATTGAGCCAGTTGTTGACAATCAACTAAGAAAATAACTTAACAGATATTGCCAAAGCATGTTTAAGAATTACAAGGCAAAAGGGCATAAATTCTTGTAAAAAGGTCTTCCTTCCACAAGAGAAAATACATGGGATTAGCTTCATAAATTAAGGTGCTAGCGTTTTTCTCTTTATGTATAAAATGTAACCAAACACCATTGCATTATTCCAATCACAGTGTTCCAAAAGTTCCCTTGAAGCTGCACACTTAGGAATAAGGGACTCTTTTTCCTAAAGAAACCCTATTATCCCTAGTAACAGATGTCAACTGAGTCAGGGTCCAGACTACATACCATACATTTTTTGACAGATTTAAATTTTACAATGATTTGACAAGGGAAGTATTAAAAGTCCATACTTTCTTATCTTAAACTGTGAGGCCAGAACTGATTCAGTTTTCAACACTTTTATTTTAAAATATAATATGGTACACATAGTATGCATTAAGGAAAACTTGTAATGTGACCTAGGGCAGACTTGGTTACCAAACTGGTGAGTATTTCTACATCAAAGGGTATTAATTTTCACATCAAGGGGGATGGGATGTGTGGGGACTCTACATAGCTTCTTACTGATTCAGGTAAGATTTTCCTGCCAAATCTGTTCAGGTTAGGTGATGTTTTAAAAAATCTGACTCGCTCTGCTTTGTGAATTTCCAAACTGTGGCTAAGGGATTGTGAAGTTTCATTATTCTCATTTTCTAGAGGACAAATAGGTTGACTCAAGTTAAGAGACTCACCCACACTCACCTGGAGTGGAGCCAGGAGCTGGGATTCACATCTAGGTCCTTCCAGACATAAACCTCTGCTCTCTCCAACACTCCCTACTGCCTTAAAAGCACTATATCATCCTACAATTCAGCCGAACCACAGAAACAACAGTATATAGCAGAACGTGCCTGCTGCTAAAGTGGCATGTCTAGAGAAGTATCTGTTCAGGGTTTTCACCTGGGACTTACCATCTTGTTCCCCTGTCTTCCCAAGTCAAGGGAAGACCTGGCCTAGCACATGATGGGAGGGTAAGCTCAGAGAGCTGAGGGGAACGCAAGGGAGTGTGGGAGTCTCAGCATGTGGGGAAAGAAAGGCAGAAGATGGGGCTCTGAAGACATGAGAAGGTAATAGGGCTTTGAAGGAAATACAGAAATGTGGAAGGGGCAAGTGGGAGGCAGGACTACCTGAGAGTAAGGAATGCGAGTGGCCCAAGAAAGGAAGGGCCAGTGTGGACAGGAGGAAGGGAGAGACTCCAGTAAGCAGAATTTTATTTGTTGTCTTCCCGTCACAAATGAAAAGCAGCAGTAAGAGGGGTAGCAATGGGGCACAAAGGCTTTCCTCGCCCTTTCTGTTCTTGTCTTTTCCCTCCAGTCAATCTGCTTCTACATTCTTGCTATGGGCAGCACCGACACTTCTGTCCTGTGCAAAGCATCAAGGCAGCTCTTCCCTTGACCTCATCCAGCCCTACCAACCCTTCAAAGTTTCACAAACAGGCAACAGACTCACAGGGAGGAATCGCCCCAGGTCACGGAGCCAAGAAGTGATGACGTAGGAGTCAAACCCAGTTCTGTTCTTTCCATTAACTAGAAATGGGTGGGTGAGTGCGGTGATATTAGGGTTGGAGGTAAAGAGCAATGTATTAGGAAATCCAGGGGTTGTGAGTCAAGGACCAAACCTGGTATTGCGGTGACAAAGGAAAGGGGGAAATGGGAAGTAAGAGAAATTTCGATTAGCCATGAGATCCTGTAGCAGCTGGTGGAAGAGAAACAGGTGCAAACCAGGAAGTAGTAAGTTAAAGATAGCTGGTTAAGATAAACCTAAGTCAACTAAAACACTGATGAACAGTATATATTGTTACAATACATCAAAGGCAACCTAACATATATACTTACCTCCCAAAGTCCATAGAGCTCCTTTCTGAGATCCTCTGGTAGAAGTTGGGTTAGCTGTTTCATCGCTTCCTGAAACACCACACATTATTTTAATCATGTTCACATTTATTTAGGTGGACCAACTAGTTTAAAAAACCAAATAACGAGGGTCTTCCTGGTGGCTCAAAGGGTGAAGCACCACACTGTGAAGCTGTCCACAGACTCTGCAGCACGAGTTCGATGCTCCGGCCTGCCAGGGAGCTACCCACATGGTGCAACAGACCTCTCCTGTCTCGCCTGCTGCTCCCCTCAGCAATGTATTTCAGTCTGCCTGTTCTGTTCCCCACTCTGTCTCTGATGAATCCTCTCACCCCTCACACCTCTGGCTTGCACCCCAGTTCTTGTATGCATAAATAAATCTTTAAAAACAAACAAGCAAACAAAAAAACCAAGTAATGAACTCAGACTCTGAATAGCTATCAATGAGGCAGCAGAATAAATTGAACTATATTGCACACTATTTACAGCTTATAAGGAGGGCAGCTATGTACACTAAGTAATGAAGTTTATTATTTATATGGGCTTCACTGGGCACTTATTTTGTGGCTTGCAGTACAGTAGGCACAAAAAAGAAAAATGAGCAGTGAGACAATTATAGAAATATCAGAAGTGAGGACAAGGATTTTACATCTTGTGGATAAATTACAAGATGCCCATATAAATTTCAATCATAAGCATACTGGAGAGCAAAACGAATCTGAAAGGAGGAGAATAAGAAAGTAGCACTGAATTACAAAGATCAAAAATTTCAGTATTTTTTTTGGTACAGTATAACATTCATTCTCTAATTTTAATAAATTTTTATTGAAAAATTTAAAGTGCTACACAAATGGGCAGTGATCATTAACATCAAGGAAATCACCCAATAGAATGTTGTATGCTCCGAGATTCACAGTCTGAAAAGGGATAGTGAAGAGTAACTAGCCACCATCCATACAGTACATGAACCTTTCAACAGCATCACAGAAACTTCTTGTCCTCCCTCCATCCAGGGGCAAGGAACCTAACACAAGAGGTAATTTTTAAATTAAGCTGCAAATTGTTCCCACAGTTCTTCTATTCGGCCTAACCCCATCCATCCTTTTTTCCTCTCAAATACACAAAAACAATGTCAAACAGGTGGACAGAGCTGGGCCAGAATCACTGCAGCCACAGTGATTGGTCCAAAGAACAGCCATGGACCTCAAACTAGTCACTTGGGGACCATATGCATGACTGGTCTAGCGCAGAGTGGGAGGAAAAAAATCTCAAGTCACACAAAGTAGTCATGGCACAAGATGTTTATGAGCCCCTTCTCTGTGCAAAGGAGAATCATAGTGAAATCTGTAACCTTTTCTGGAATACTACGTCCTTCTTCCCACATAAACCATATGTGTTCCTTATACCATCAGTATGGATAAATTCTTTTTGTAGTCAGCATTTGTAATAAAAACGAAAAAGAAAAGTCACAAGTCAGAGATTAAACAAAATCCAAAGAAAAGTAGAGATGAGAGAACAAGAAAGTTAAGGAGATTTTAAACTTATTTCTAGTGCCCCAAGGCCCAAGAGACACCATCATTCCCTTCTCTTCCTTCATTTTTGTTGCTTCAATATCTTCTAAAAAACCACATAGTAGGGACATGAAATCCACAACTAATTGTCAAATGACTTCAAAATCTTCACGATCTTCATCCTACACCTTTTAATCTGCTTCATTTCTTCTAACCACAACAGTTAGGCTTTTTGAAAAGATACATTATAAGAACCACTTTGACAATACAAAGGTCTTAAAAACCAGAGTAGGAAAAAAGCACTGATTACAAACAACAAATATTTGTGTACATTTACTATTAGGAAGAAAAAAACTAAGGAATACAAACACTTCCAAAGTAAACCATATTTGCCAGTGTTAACAATCAGCTCTTACAAGTAACATCATCATCTCGAATAGCTTGTTCAAGAGAGAACAGGGTATCAGGTGGCCACATTCTTCTTTGTATTAGGTATATTAAAAACTAAACTTTTAGAATGGAAACACAAAAGTACTGCTTGATTAGAGATTATTTTATTCTATTTAAAATGATTTATCCATCAACAAAATCATCACCTCCCTTATGCTAGATGCTATCTTTCTATAAATGCGCCTAAGACTGAATTGGCTTTTTAGAGATCACATCTAATTACTGACTAATTAACAAGCTTCCTGTCAATAATAATCACCATGTCCTTCAAAAAAAAAAAAAAGAAAACAAACAAACAAAAAAAAAACAAAACAAACAAAAAAAAAAAACCAAAACACAAACATATTGCTCTATTCCTGAAACTGAGTAATACTTTTCTGGATCTAAGCTCTGCTATATCCAGAATTGCATTTTTAGACCTCTTTCCCAGTCAATATTTCTTGTTTGTCAGCATATATCACAGAATCACGCCTATCTTTTAAAGAAAAGCTCCGAAATTAACTTTACTAATGTCTGGGGTACATGACTATACATTCCTGATGAGCCCTGCCCCTCACCCTTCTACACTGAGTTTCATCACCTTGTTCACACATAGATTCAGGGTGACAATTTCTCCAGCATCTTCTTGTTAGCACAGCATGTCAAAAATGTGTCTCAAGTTTTGAGCTGAGTGAAGCTTTCAGTAAATGTCTTGTGTCAGTTTTATGACAAATACCCAGAAAGTACTATACACCATTCACACACTATTAGTGAGGCTGTTAACTGCAAACTAGAGACTCCGATGGGGTTTAAATGCAGCTCACCATTTACTAGCAGTAGAACCCTGAGCAAGTTACTCAGTCCTCTGTCCTTCAGGCTTATCATGTATAACATGGGGTTAGTACTAGTACTTACCTGAAAGGATTGTTGTGAGGATTAAATAGTTAACACATGCAAAATACTTATGATCTGGCACATTAAAAAACTGTATTTTTCATTTTCTCCATCTTGTCATGGTCACCTGTGATAAAGTTTGGTTCTTCTCTTAATCTCTCAGTTATTAGCAACTTTAACCCTCAGACGCACGTATACCACGCTGGTCTTTTAAGTTGTTTTTCCCTTTGCAAAGGAATATAACCTAACACCTCTGTATTCCAGCTTCACGTTCCATCCAACAAACTGTGCTTTCTTAAAATTTGTTTTTATTAAGGCAAGGCTGGTTTACAACACTGTACATGATTCAGAAATACAGGACCCCACCTCTTCAGGTGTATGTTACCACACCACACCCACCACCAAAGATATCCCATTAGTTGTTGAGTCCTACCTCGCAGCATTTAGCAGTGCAGGTTATCATAGAAAGATTTTATCTGTCCTGTTTACAAAGGGGATTGGACAACCAGTATTGCTTTCGGCCACTTACCTATTTTCTTTTATGCCCTCATTCTCCCTTTCATATTAATACCTATTTTCCTCCAAAACAATCAGCCTTCCAGATTTATCAAATAATTTTCCTCTCTCTTACTTCAGTCTTTAACCTTCCTGAGCAGTCAGCTAGCATTGGGGCAAATGAAGCTTCCAGGTTCTCATTCTGGACATTCCACCTCAAGCCAAGAAACCCTCATTTAATTATCTTAATGCATGGTTCAGACATCCAAACCTTGTCCCCAAACACCACCTGCATAAACAATTTCTTTTGATTCCCAAATCCTAGCCAGCAGTAGGAAGAAGCAAAGGGATACCAGCACTCTCCAAGCCTTTAGTTTCTTAGCCACCTGTGGTCCCTTAAGATGCTTCCCTTATCCCTTCTTATGACACTTATTCCTTTGTGAATCAGAAACAAGCACAGAGGCCAGGTTCAATGAGATAGGAAAGGTTTTCATCCTTTTAGGATATAGTGCCCAGGAAAACAGCAGCACTTTCTGACAGTTTCCTATTCCACAGGGTATGACTGGCCTATACCACAGGGTATCACTGGCCAGGACTCAGCCCTGTTGGGGTAGAAGTTTTTCTCTCATCCTCAGCAATCGGAGTCCATTTTGAATGACCTGCTCCTCTGTGGAGAAAACCTCCAATTCACTGTGTCCCTGACAGGTACGGTCTATCTGTAGGTAGCTCTGTGGCACCTGAAGGTCTGACTACCCTCTTGTACTTCTGCATGCTGTCTCTCCTCCACAATATCCAGCTTCACCCTTGAATAAAACTATCATACATCCTTGAGTTTTTTCAGCTCTTTGGTGAGCTAAATTATTTTTATATAGACCATTTCATCAAAAGTATTTATCTTTATTATTTATTTCCCCATGACCCCTGATTCAAAGCTAATTCCTTTCTGCAACTCAGTTTCTTGAGCTAATTAGCTTCTTTTTATAGTAATTCTGCCAATCAGTCCAGAAATTCTTCATCACAGCCTAGTGTTGATAGAGTAACATTAATTTCCTTAGCTTCCTCCATTTTCAGACTATACTGATTTCTCTCTGTATTCTGGATTTTTTCTTTATTTGGCAGGAAAAGTACATTCCGTGTACTATTTTCCTTGTTCCCCGTACTCTATCCCAAACTGGGATTCCTTTTGTATCTTCTTGCCTCTAGGGGGCAAAAATGCTGCAAGTTACTGAACTCTGTTTTTTTTTTTTTTTTACCAGCTTTAAGAATTTAAGCCAACTGTCCTTTTAGTTGTTTTTAATAAAGGATCTGTCCACTTAACAATTTAGGATCAATCTCTCTGACTTACAACAAAAATAACTTGCAAGAATTCCTGAATTGAAAACCACTTATTTGACGTTTAAAAAAATGTCTTCCTGGATTTTTCTACTTTTGCTTCAAATATGTCTTCCTCTTTGGCTATGGGCTCTGGGTTTAAAATTTAAATCAATACACAAATCAATATGATGTAATACTTTGTTGATGCTGTTCATTTCATACCAATAAAAATATTTTTCTTCTAACTGCTAAATTAAAGGACTGATTTAATATTCACTAAATAATAATTACAATGATGACTATGCTTGTGATTTCTAGAACTTCTTGCCAAAGAGCTTAACTAGTTGGAGAATTCCTTCAAGTTACAGCCATTTCCATCATTTTAATGAAAGCCATGTTATCTATATGCACATACAAATGACAACTGAAACTAACATAATTTCCTCTCCCAGCATTAAACAAGGCTGGGAGCAGGCACATTTCCCATTCTTGTGTTAAACAAGGTTGAAGACAAGTGAAAATGAATCCACTGCTTATTCCAGGAAATCCTTCTTTCTGGAAGATAAGACTGTACCCAAAATAGAGTAAGTATTAACAGCTTAATCTTGGAGATTCTCTGAGACCTTGTCTCACCAATCCAAAGCTATTATGCCTTAAACTCTTTGCAATACTAGCTAGCTGCCCATCTTGTAAATGTCCATCTATAAATATTCTCCCCTGACCAGCAAAGTGCTCTTTTTCACTGCAATAAACCACTTTGCTTCAGCAACAGGTTTTTCTGGTGGTCTTTTGTGAAGTCAATAGTCAACACTGACCTCTTCTCGCCTATGTTTTTCTTCTTTGGGGATGTTATCTGCTGGTGCTATGTCCCCAACGATGCATTCTGCCATATCGTGAACCAGGGCTAGGCGTACACATCTGACCAGGCAAGAAATAGTAAATAATTACACAGAATATATTTACTACAAGTTCCTTCTTTGTACTCTTTTGAAGTTAGATAATATATTGTTCTTTTTCCACCCTCACAGACCATTTTAATGCAGCATTTTCTAAAGTGATGATATTCTGCTGGCCTACAACAGTTCTGAATCAAAACTGCTAGTTAATATTCAACACAATACATGACAGAGCAGGGGAAATTATTCGCATGAAATATTTTTAAAATGGCTGGTTTCTCAAATACTACTTCCAAAGGTTGATAACCTCAGATTACAAGGCCAGAAGATGATCTGGGTATAGCGTTTTCTTACTGACACTAATTCAGGAACAATCATTTCTCCAATGTACTAGTGAGATGTCAAAATGAAGCCCATTATAGAAAATTGGGTAGAGTTGAACAGATTGGGGTTGGAATCCAGAAACCAGAATTTATTAGCTGTGTGACCTTTGCCAAGTTACATAATTTTTTAAATGCCCAGTGTTGTCAGCCTTCATTTTATTTTTTGTAAAAAAGGGATAATAATATTGTATAAGATTGGTATGAATATTAAATTTGTTAATTTATGTTTCTTATGCAGGACTGTTCAATAAATGGTTATGATTTTTAGGGATAATGATTAATGATTAGGATAATCATTGTCAAAATAATGAAAGCAGGTAATGAGACAGAGTCTATTTTACATTGTTCCCCTCTTATCAAGGTAAGCCTAATAGCCTCCTGTTAGGTATCCCTGTCTATAGTTTCTCTTTCATCCACTTCAAATCTCAGGTTACTCTTCGGTTCATCTCCATTCAAAACCATGTTCATCTTGTACTTTTTACCAAAAACCTCCTCAGTTCCACCCCATCTACAGAGTAACAGGACTCCTCAAACCCATTAATGAACCCTTGGCTACAGTGAAATTGATTTCTTATTTCCAAAGTATACCTTTACTTTTCTACCAGCAGGACTTTAGTTTCTATGTCCTCTTTTCTGCATGCTGTGCCTTCTACTTTTCAACCGAGTCAACTCTTTATAGCTTAACTTAGATTCAGCCCCTTCCACTAAGGTCACCCAAGAACAGATGATCTTTCCTATTGCTAATTTCCTAGCATAACTTTTTTTATGCTATTTATCAAGCCAGTTTGGACCTGTTTGGTTAAGAAACTTTGTACAGTACTCAAAAAAATATCATAAGCACTTGTTGATTGACTAAAGGAGAGGACATCCCTATCTCAGCTATATCTTATACATACCATTCCAAAAAGGCACCTCCTAAGAGTGGGCTAGATTAAAAATACATAGTATCCTAATACAATGATAGAATTTTAGACAAAACACACTCACTTCCAGTGCCTAGGAAACCCCAATATTTCATTTCTGTTTCCGTAAGACCAAAACAGGCTCTTTCACTTTCCAAGTGAAAACCCAGAGTATAATTTACAATAACTGAAGGAATAAACACACATAGTTTCCCTTCCCATACCTGAGATCTGTATGGTTTGCCTCAAATAATTTTTCTTGATATATAAACTAATCTACAAAAATTTGACACAGGTCTCAGTCATGAAAAGTGGTACATACCCAAAGACCAGAGTCCCACAACAAGCATACACATTCACATCAGCTTACCGGTCTTTGTTAAGATGGTCATCTTTGATCACCAGAGCCATAATTGCCATCCTGTACATGTGATCTGACACACTCTCTGGATTTTCAACATTTCTGTATACCCAGCCAGTACGTGGGACTCTCTGATGAAAATGAAAATAAAAAAGTTATGAAAACAAATATTCTCAAAGGGGGAATTCAAGCCAATATTTCTGGTGTACATAGATATAAAACTCAACAAAGTGCTAGCAAACCAATTTTAACAATACATTATTAGGATCATACACTATTATCAAGTAGGATTTATTTCAGTGATGCAAGGATCATCAACCACCATCACACACAAATGAACTATCAACACACACAAATCCATCAATGTGATACATCACATCAACAAAATGAAGGATTAAAATCACATGGTCATCTCAAAAGATGCAGAAAAACCATTTGATAAGATTCAGCATCCATTTGTTATTAAAAACTATCAATAAAATGGATATAGAAGGAATCTTAACATAGTAAAGGCCATATAAGACAAACTCATTGGTAACATCATATTCCTTGGGGAAAAATTAAAGGCTTTTCCTCTGAGATGAGGAACAAGACAAGGATGCCCACTCCCATCACTGTTAGACTGGAAATTCTGCCAGAGCAATTAAGCAAGGAAAAAAAAAAAGTTATCAAAATTAGACAGGAAGAAGTAAACAGTCACTTCTTGCGGGTAGGATAGCATACAGAGAAAACCCTAAAGACATCATCAAAAAACTACAGAAATAATATGGTAAAGGTGCAGCCTACAAAAATCAATATACAAAATCTGTTGTGCTTTTATACACAATGACCTAGCAGAAAGAGAAATTAAGAAAACTATACCATTTATGGTAGCATGAAAAAGAACAAAACATCTAGGAATAAATTTAACCATGTAAATGAAAGACCTGTAAACTGAAAGCTGTAAGACACTGTTGAAAGAAACTGCAGAAGTCACAAAGAAAAGGAAAGACATTCCGAACTCATGGAACAGAACAGACTGGTAAAATGAGCATTGTATCTAAAGCAACATACATATTCAATTCAATCTCCATTAAAATCCCAAGAGCATTCTTCAAAGAAGTAGAGTAAAAATGCCTGAAATTTGCATGAAATGACTAAAGATCTCCAATTTCTCAAACAGTGCTGAGAAAAAGAACAAAATGTGGAGGTATCAGGCTCCCTAACTGCAATCTATACCACAAAGCTACAGTAATGAAAATAGTATGGTTATGGAATAAAAACAGATGCACAGATCCATGGAAAGAGTTCAGAGCTCAGAAATAAACCCACACATATATGGGTAACTAAGTTATGACAAAGGAGCCTATACCATATATTCAAGAAAAGGAAAGTCTCTTCAATAAATGGTGCTAGGAAAATTGGACAACCATGTGCAAAGAATGAAACCAGATCACTATCTTACACCAAATACAACAGTTAACTAAACATGGATTAAAGACTTGAATATAAGATCTGAAAACATACACAGAAGAAAATACAGTTGATAAAATCTTCGACACTAGCCTTAATGATATTTTTATGGATTTCCCATCTCCAACTGTAGGAAAAACAAAAGCAAAATTAAACAAATGGGCTACATCAAACTAAAAAATATCTACACTGAAAGAATGCATCATTAAAATGAAAAGGTGGCACACTGAGAGAAGATATCTGCAAACCAAACCTCAGGAAATAGGTTATAGAAACAACTCAACAACAAAACAAAACCCTGATGGAAAAATGGGCAGAGGCTCTAAATAGGCATTTGAACAAGAAGACAGACACATGAGAGGATGTTCTTAATTGCATATCATTAGAAAATGCAAATCAAAGCCACAGTGAAATTTCATGTCGCATCTTTTTAGTTATTAGCAAAAGGACGAGAATCACTAAGTGTTCACAAAAATGTGGAGAAAAAGGTACCCCCATGCACTATGGATAGGAATGTAAACTGGTATAGCCTCTACGGAGAACAGTATGGCAATTACTTAAAAATAGAACTACCCTGTTATTCTGCATCCCACTTCTGGGTATTTATCTGAAAAATATGAAAACACTAATTCAAAAAGAGAACTGCACCCTTATTTTTATCGCAGCATTATTCACAACAACTAAGATGTGGAAACAACCAAAATGCCCACTTACAGATGAATGGATAAAGATGCCTGTGTGTGTGTGTGTGTGTATGTGTGTGTACACAATGGTATATTATTCAGCTATAGAAAACGATAAAATCTTGACATTTGTGACAACATGTATGGATATGGTGGGGATTAAGCCAAGTGAAATAAATCAGAAGAAAAATACCATATATATTACTCATATATGGAATACAAAGAAACAAAACAAATGAATATACAAAATAAACAAACAAAAAAGACCCTTAGATTCTGACAACAGAATGATGGTTACCAGATGGAACAGGGGGTGGCAGATAGGTCTGGAGAGTGATGGGTTGTGGAATCCTCAGCCCTCCTAATTCTCGGGAATATTGTCTTGGTGCCCAGAGGTTTCTGCTTGTCAGCTAGGTGTAAGGTCATGCAGGCGGCCTCTTACCAAAGGCCTAAGTCCTGATATGAGGGACATACTGGGAAACCACTATCTTTCGAAAACAGCAGGCAGATATTAGAATAGATATAGGGCCTCCCTGGTGGCACAGGTGGTTGAGCGCCGCACTATGAAACTGTCTGCAGCCTCTGCAGCACAGGTTCGATCCCGGCCAGCCGGCGAGGGTCCCACATGGAGAAGCAGACCTCTCCTGTCTCATCCTCTGCTCCCCTCAGCAGTGTATTTCGTCAGCTGCCTGTTCTGTTCTCTGCTCTGTCTCTGGTGAATCCTCTCGCCCTCCCGCGCATCTAGCCTGTCTCCTGGTTCTTGTATAAATAAATAAAGCTTTAAAAAAAAAAAAAAAAAGAAGAGAGGGCCTCCCCAGTGGCCCAGCGGGTTGAGCGCAGCGCTGTAAAGCTGTCCTCAGCCTTCGTAGCACCGGTTCGATTCCTGGCTGGCCAGGGAGAATCCCACATGGCAAGGCAGACCTCTCCTGTCTTGCCCGCTGCTTTTGTCCATCTGCCTTTGGTCTGTTCTGCTCGCCACTCTGTCTCTAGTGAATCCCCTCACCCACCCACAGCTCTGGCCTGTACCCCAGCTCTTATATAAATAAAAATAAATCTTAAAAAGAAAAAGAATAAATATAATATGCTTAGACTGGCAGGAATAATGTAGCCCCCCACGCAATAGCTCCTGATCACTCCACCCTAGTTTACATCCCTAATTCCATCACCCACGCATGTACACTCCCTATATACTTGCCCTTCCGGGATTATTCAGTGCTAATAATAGGAGACTGTCTTTGGTCCAGGCTGCATATTCCTTCCTGTGTAGCCCCCCCAGGTGTCTCACTATTCCAAATGGACTTTGAGTAATCTCTCCCTCATCCCCTGCTGCTTCCAACACTGCCATCCTGCCAGGCGACAATGGATGTAACTAGGCCTTTGGGGGTGGGCATGGTGTAGTATTAGCTATCTGCTATGCTCTTCAAATAAAGCCCTGGGAATGAAACACAGAAGCAGAGTCATGGTTTCAGAACCTATTAAAAAATGCATAACCAAGCAAAATGATTGACTTCTGGAATCAAATAAACCAAGGAGGTAAGAGAATGGGTTGTGGGGCCTCCCCGGTGGCGCAGTGGTTGAGCGCTGGGTTGCGAAGCTGCCCGCGGCCTCTGCGGCGCCGGTTCGATCCCCGGCTGCTTCCCGGCCACCGGAGGAGGGTCCCACATGGCGCGCAGACCTCTCCTGCCGCCCGCTGCTCCCCTCAGCAGTGTACTTCGGTCCTTCTGCCTGCTCTGCTCCCCGCTCTGGCTCTGGTGAATTCTCTCACCCTCCCACGCTTCTGACTGTACCCAGTGCATGTATAAACAAAAAGAAAGGGAGGGAGGGAGGGAGGGAGGGAGGGAGGGAGGGAGGGAGGGAGGAAGGAAGGAAGGAAGGAAGGAAGGAAGGAAGGAAGGAAGGAAGGAAGGAAGGAAGGAAGGAAGGAAAACATGCCTCTATAAAAAAAAAAAAAAAAATTAAGAGAATGGGTTGTGGGGAGTGTATGGAATATTTTCAAGCATATAAGAATCCAATAACCAAGTTATTCTGTATTACTGACATAAAAATGTATAAATTATTCAACATATAAAAGCCCTTTAGACATAAAAGACAAAACTGTAAAATACTCTATCTTTCATAACTACAGGAGGTAGGATTTTTGGCTTCAAACAACGGCACTCGACATAAGTAGAAAACATTGTGGTGCGTGCTTGGACTTGAACAAGTGACAGACTTCCAAATTCTGAAGAAGAGAGAAAGGCATGTCTGACTGCATCATGGGAAGTCATGACGTCCTTTATTCTGAACATGATGTGCTCCTGCGAGACCGCATGTTCTCCTCATAAGTTTGTTTTCTAAAGACTAGTATAAACAGCAGTACTAGCAGCATGAAACAAGATAACCTGCTTTAAAGAGAAATTCTGCAAAATCCCTAACTGGGGTGGGTGGTAGGAAACGTGATGTAAAGATTAAAAATCCTCTATTAAAAAAGTTTTGTTTGGGGCCTCCCTGGTGGCGCAGCGTTGAGTGCTGGGCTGCGAAGCTCCCCACAGCCTCTGCAGCACCGGTTCGATCCCCGCGGCCGCCGGGCCGTGCAGACCTCTCCAGCCACCCGCTGCTCCCCTCAGCAGTGCATTTTGTCAGTTTGCCTGTTCTGTTCCTCGCTCTGGCTCTGGGGAATCCTCTCACCCTCCCACGCTTCTGACTGTACCCAGTGCTTGTATAAATAAATAAATCTTTAAAAAAAAAAGTTTTGTTTGCTATTTCTAGAAGTTTCTATGAGAGAGATTTCAGCATTCCACTTAAAAGCTGCAGGGCCACTGGGGTCTGTTCCTTCCACCTGCTATTAAGAAACCCATCCCCACCAGCCCAGTTTGGGGCTCGTGAGCCCCACATGGACTGAGCGCAGAGGCGGGTCAAGGTCCAGCAAAAGCACGCCGGCCGCTGTCCAAACACCTGTCGAAAGGTGCCAGCACCGGTCGGGCCTGGCCTCCCAACATGGGATGCTCGGCCTTTCAGACCGCGCGGGGCCCGGGGTCGGCCCCATCACCCCGGCCGCGGGTCTCGGCAGCCTCGCTGCTCCGCCTGCCGTCCGGACGCGCGACCGCACCCGGCCGTTCCCTCCCCCGCCGCGGCCGGGCGGGCGGAGGGAGGTGACGGCCGGGGCCGAGCCTGGAGTGAGGCGCCTCGCGGTCTGCCCCGGCCTCTCCCGGGGCACCCGCTTCCCGGACCACCGACGCCCCGGCCCGGCGCCCGCTCACCTTCAGCCGCCCCACCAGCCGCAGGAGCTGCAGCAGGCTCCGGGCCGCGCCGCCCCCGGCGGAGTGGGAAGCCATGGGGCACCCTCTTGTCAGGCCCGAGCAGGCCTCGCGGCCGCGCCCGGAACTCCTCCCCCTCCCCGCCCCCCCTGCGCCCCACCTCGCCCTCCTGACTCCTCCTCTTCCTGCGCTTTCCCGCCGGGCTGAGGGTTTTCACAGACCCGCGTTCTCTCGAGTCCACCTTGCTGGCGTTTGGCCTGGGCGCTGCCCCTTGGGCAGTGCACCAGCCACGCAGACACAGTGCTTGGTGTCCCTGGGCACTCATGACTCGTCTGTGAGACAAACCGTCGAACGCCTGGCAGGGATTGCAGGAGGGACCAGGAACGGAGCACAATGCCACTCTGCACCAAAATCTTTGCTTTTAGGAAATCGGCACATCTGCTTGGGGGAAGAGATAAGGAATTCTACTTTAAAGCAGGCAGATTGCGTTTATAAAGGCACAAGAAAATACTATGGAGGGGAGAAATTAATTAGTAGTGAGAAAAGTATTAGTAGCCATAGCCAAAGGGTTTTGGAGATAACCATACATGGGCTAGGCAGTAAAAGCAATCCCGTGATGAAATCACAGCTTCCCTAACACCTTAAGCGCTGAAGGAAGAATCCCCCACCTCAAATAGTTGGCCAGTGTGTATCCCAAGCACCTGTCTTAATTCCATCAATAACCAGGGCCACCGATTTTTAAAGGAATGCAGTGGAGGTGCATACTGAAGGACTTGGGGCAGAGGGTAATGTTGAGAATAGACTATATGGGTCAGGGAGGACATAGTGAGGCCAATGAAGACATAATTGAAATTATTCTTTTGGTAGATGATCTTTTGTTTGGTTCCTTGTAGTAACAGTGGAGTTGGTGAGGTGGTGTTGTATTATTTGTTGTTGTATTGTATTTTGGATACAATTTGAAGGTAGGACCAACAGGATTTGTGACAAATTGGACATGGGATATGGGAAAAGAGAGGAGTCAAAGATGATTTCACATATTTTTGCTTCACCAATTAGAAGGGTGGAAGAGCTATTTACTCCAAGAAAAACAAAGAATTGGGGAAGGGAGGCAGGGGGGCTGGCTGGCTGGGGGAAAGTGCACGAAGACTAGGTTTGAGGAAGGGTGAGAATTGGAAGTTTAATTTGGGATATGTTGAGATACCTAATAGAGATGTAAATCTGGAGGTCAGGGAAAGATAAAAAATTTGTATCAACAACATATAAGGTTGGTTGTAAAATCACAGAAACTGGATGAGATCACCTCTCAAGAAAGTGGAGGTGAAGAAGTAAAGAAGTCGGTGGTTTAAACCCTGGGGCAACCCAAGAGTGAGAAGAAGCAGCAAGTAAGGTAGAAAAAGCAAAGAGATAATTATGTCCTGGAAACCAAATGGAGAAAATATTTCAAGAAGGAAGGAATGTCAAGTTAATGTTCTGTCACATAAGGATTGAGATCTGACTACCAGAATTAGCAAATTCAGTTGGTGACCTTGACAAGAGCAGATTCATTTGATAGGGTGACCTGCTACAGGGAGAACGGAAGTCAGTATTGCAACTCACGTAAAATGACTAGGAAAGAGATTTTTTTTAAGACAGAGGAAATTATAATGTGTTTATTTATTGATGGAGGTGATCTAGTAGAAAGGCACAAATTCCCTCTATAACAGACAGAGGAGAGAAATGCTGAAATGATGTCCTAAAGTAGATAAAACAGGATGCAGTTTAGTGTACAAGATGCAAGACTGGCCTTAGGAATATGGAGAATTCATCCACAATACAGGAGGAATGAACAATATATGATGACCAGTGGCAGATTAAGGTTAGAGAATTCTCATCAGATTGTTTTTATTTTCTCACTCTAGTAGGAAGCAAAATCTAGACTAGGTTATGTTGTACTAACAAGCAATCTTTGTATCTCAGTGGTTTAGCATATTAATATTTTATTTCTCTCTCAAGCTAAATATCTACTATTGGTCAAATATGGGGTGCTGCTCTAACATCTTTCAGGGAGCCAGGCATATTGCTAAGTGAGGAAGAAACAAAAGAGGCACCCCACCTCTTAAAGCCTGTCTCTGGAAGCAATATATGGCCCTTTATCTACATATCATTGTTTAAAATAGGTAATACTGCTACATCTAATTTCTGTGAATGTGCTACATTACAAGGCAAAGGGGAATGGAAGCAGATGGAATTAAATTTGCAGTCCAGCTGAATTTAAAATAAGGGATCACTGGAGTTCCTGGATTATCCAGATGGGTCAAGTATAGTCATGGGGGGGGGGTCAAGTATAGTCATAGGGGGTCAGAAGAGAAAGTGTCATGATTCTGTATTAGAAGACTCACCTGGCCATTGCTGACACGATGAAAGGGCACAAGAGCCAAGGGCTGCAGGCTATCTCGACAAGCTGGAAAAGAAAATTAGATTTTCCCTTTAAGGCTCTAGAAAGGACTGTAGCCTGGTAATGTGTTACAGCAGCAATAGGAGACTAATACTGGGACTAGTCATATTGGATGACCTTGACCTGCTTTAACCAATTACCCTTCTTCCCCTTGTTTTTCTGTTGAAGAAGGGAAATTGGCAAGTCTGTTTTCTCTTGACCCAACCAGTGACTTATTTCAATGACTCATGGATAAACCACCTCCCTCTAGCATCAGGGGAAACAGGAATCAACCAATGGAATCAATTCTTTGCACGGAAGGAGTGCCAGTTTAAAGCAAATGGGGAACAATTTGATGCCATTTACTTGAATCAATTGGAAGAGAGGTGCAATTAGAAGGCTCTCACCGAAGGAATTTTTTAATTGGTCTCAGTATACATTTCAGAGAATTGTGAATATCCTAAAATTGTCTACAGACTTATTGCTTATGAGAAAGTTCCTGTTTAGCATATCCTTGAAGTGGTCTGTAACCAGAATGGGGGTGGGTGGGATTGGGGGGGCCTGCACTGTTGAGAAAACTGCTTCAAAATGCAGCTGTGGCCACGTCCACAGAGCTCTGGCTTTAGTGTTATAAGAATAATAATAGGGCCTCCCTGGTGGTGCAAGGGGTTAAGCACAGCACTGTGAAGCTATCCGCAGCCTCTGCATCATGAGTTTGATCCCTGGTCAGCCAGGGAGCTACCCACATGGTGCAGCAGACCTCTCCTGACTCGCCTGCTGCTCCCCTCAGCAGTGTATTTCAGTCAATCTGCCTGTTCTGTTTCCCATTCTGTCTCTGGTGAATCCTCTCACCACCCTCACACACCTCTGGCCTGTATCCCAGTTCTTGTATGCATAAATCTTTAAAAAAAAGAATAATAATAAAGCTCACACTGATTGAGCCTCACCCAGGGAGATAGATTGTTACATATCGCACCTCACTGTAACTCTCCCAACAGCCCTCCAGGGTATGAATTATCCCACATTTCAGATGAGAAACTGAAGATAGAACTGACCTTAGCTCGCAGGGCCAGCAAGCAGCTGGCGCCAGAGTTGCACCCCTCACCTGTTTCCATCAGATGCTTCTTTCCATCTCATCCTACTGGGCCCAGCCAATTGGCTACTAGCACCCACTTCTAATCATTATGGAAATTAAATTCCAAGTGTGAAATCATTTTCTAAACTGTTATTTATGTAAAGAATTAAAGAAGGGAATAGGCACCTTCTCAACTGCTGATCACCTCCCATTCGTTGGAGAAAATTTACTCAGGAAACATTCATAAGTATGCCTTAGGAACTGACTAGAACAGAGACCAAGTCTGCTCCAAATCCAAATTCTTTTTTTGCCTTAAGACATCTAAGGAAGACACATTGTTTCTTCCTGCTATATCTTTATAGATATAAGGGTTAACGGTGAGTTTATAGCAATGGTTCTTAAACTCAGGGTGATTATTGTTTCCCTGGAGAGAATGTTTGGCAATGTTTAGAGATATGTTTGGTTGTCACAGAGGAGTAGGGGGAGCGGGACAGGGGATGGGAGGGGAGAGGAGAGAGAAGAGTATATGCACACATACTCACATGTGTGGGCAAAGGCTAGGCTGGTGCTAAAATTTCTACAAAGCACACCACAGCCTCCCACAACAAAGAATTATCAGCACAAAATGTCACTGGTGCTGAGGTTCGCAAGTCACAGTCTATCTGTCCCCACAGAAATGCTTATAATTAAAATCCTCATATTGTTGATAAGTTACATAATCAGCAGAATCTTGACATTATATTTCAGTTACAGTGAGGAAATAAAGTAAACAAGCAAGTTTCACTAGTAGATCCTCCTTTTAATGGAGCACAGAAAGACTCCCAAGCTTGGCCCTGACAGGGCCTCTGGAAAGATGAGGGGATTAGAGGATGACTTTGATCATTTATGTAACTAGGTTAAGATGGAACAATTCAGTTCACGGAAGATAAATGTAAGATATTAAGTTTGGGAGTCAAGGAACAGTACAAAATGAATGTTTGTTTAAGGGAAAGATATTGGGCTTTGTTCTATTTTGCAACTTTCTTGCCTCTGGTGCTGTGTGGCCAGCAAAAAGAGTCAGCGTGCACACCCACTCCCTCCACAAAATGAGCCATTAACTAACTAGCTAAGGGAGGGCTTTCTGCTAAAATGAGCAGCAACCCAATAAATCAGTTCCGTGGTCATGGAGGGTGATGTGGAGACATTGCTAAGAAAGACACGCCTTCTTTCCAGTTAACTCAAGTGGAGCCAAGCCAACTGGTTCCAAGACAATTGCCAGTAAGTATCACCCCTGGACACATCTGGACTAGAGTGGAGGAGTTCTGCATGCATTAAGATAACACTCCTGCTTTGTTTATAATTATTAATTCTGTAAAAAATCCCCTGCACCAGTTTTCTGGTAAGTCCTCAAATCTTCTCCACTGCAGATCATTTTCAATAATTAAAAATGTTCATGATCAGGCTTCCCTGGTGACTCAGGCGGTTGAGCACAGCACTGTGAAGCTGTCTGCAGCCTCTGTAGCGCGGGTTTGATACCAGCCAGCCGGTGAGAATCCCATATGGCGAAGCAGACCTCTCCTGTCTCGCCTGCTGCTCCCCTCAGCAATGTACTTCGGTCAGACTGTTCTGTTCCCCGCTCTGTCCCTGTTGAACCCTCTCACCTCCCGCGCATCTGGCCTGGACCCCAGTTCTTGTATAAAAATAAATAAATCTTGGGCCTCCCCGGTGGCGCAGCGGTTGAGCGCTGGGTTGCGAAGCTGCCCGCGACCTCTGCGATGCCGGTTCGATCCCCGGCTTCTCCCCTGCCACTGGAGGAGGGTCCCACATGGCGCGCAGACCTCTCCTGCCGCCCGCTGCTCCCCTCAGCAGTGTAGTTCGGTCCTTCTGCCTGCTCTGCTCCCCACTCTGGCTCTGGTGAATTCTCTCACCCTCCCATGCTTCTGACTGTACCCAGTGCTTGTATAAATAAATAAAAATAAATCTTTAAAAAAAATAAATCTAAAAAATCAAATCAAATCAAATAAAAATATAATGTCTCCTTCTATTAAAAAAATGTTCATGATTATGCAAGAATCTTTAGTGACTATCACCCCATCCTCATCATATGGGACAGATTTGGACTTTTGCTCCTCCTGAGTGACCAAAGCTAGGGCCTGACCCTGCTCATTGGCAGACATCATCAAGAATAGGACAGTTTCCAGGTGAACTTCACAGAGGACCTTGAAGCCTGCCACAGTCTTGGGGAACAACTACCCAGGACACCTTGGTGACCCCTCGGGTATCTTAGACCTGGTGGCCTAGCCCTTCTCCACACACAGAAAAAGAAATTAAACTATGGCACATATGTAGCAATAGTATTTCCCTTTAAAATAAAAAGTTAGTACCATAAAATGTAGAATAAATTATATTAAAAGAGAACTAGGAAAAATTTCTGATATTGTGCAGCTTATAATCACTTGGAGTGTTTTTTTCTTTACTTCTAACTAGAGGAAAAGCTATTGATATTCCAATGCATTACAGTTGAAGAGTAAGCAGTAGGCCTATATGTTTTATAGCAAGACTTCAGTTATCACAGGGATGAAAATTCCAGTCACCTTATACTTCTAGAATGGCTTGGAACCCACAGAGTTATAAAGGAAAAAAAAGGTTAAAAGTGTGTCAAACATGAAAAAAGAAAAAAGAGGCTACATTGTACTTGACCCAACATGGCTCTTGGTACTTGGTTGTCTCTAGGTTTCATGTTTGAAGAGCAGAGGAAATTTGATGGCAGGGAGATGAAAACAAGGAGGATGACAAAAGAACAAAGGCAACAAGGGTAAAGATTGCCCAATGGTAGCAACAGACATTGACTCTAGAAAAAATAGATACAAGAACCACTGCTAAAGGGCCTCCATGGTGGTGCAGGGGTCAAAGACAGCACTGTCAAGCTATTACCAGACATTGCAGCAAGAGTTTGATCCCCAGCCGGCCAGGGAGATACCCACATGGTGCAGCAGACCTCTCCTGCCTTGCCTGCTGCTCCCCTCAGCAGCATATTTCAGTAGATCTGCCTGTTCTGCTCTCTACTCTCTCTGGTGAATCCTCTCACCCCTGTACCTCTGGTTTACACCCCAGTTCTTGTATGCATAAATAAATAAATCTTTAAAAAAAATACAAAGAAGAACCACTGCTAAAGCTGCAGAACTTGGCTTCACTAAAAGCTCAACACAGTTGGGAAGTCTTGCAGGTGGTATGGGGTTGGTGAGAGGCATCAGGGAGTGAGAACAGGGTGTGAAATATAAATAGTAGTGAGAACACCTTGCTTTTTTTAAAGATTTTTTTTTATTTATACAAGAACCGGGGTACAGGCCAGAGATGGGGGTGGGGGGGTGGGGAGGGGTGAGAGGATTCACCAGAGACAAAGTGGGGAACAGAACAGGCAGACTGACTGAAATACACTGCTGAGGGGAGGAGCGGGTGAGACAGGAGAGGTCTGCTGTGCCATGTGGGTTTCTCCCCAGCCAGCTGGGATCCAATCCGCGCTAAAGAGGCTGTGGACAGCTTCACAGTGCAGCGCTCAACTGCCTGTGCCACAGGGAGGCCCAAGAACACCTTCCTTTAAAAGACACTTCACTTATGCCAAGCACATTGCTAGGAGCTCTACCAGGTTATTACACTTCCTCCCACCCCTCACAATGTCAGTATGTGCTTTCTGTAGGAGAAAAAATAGGCTCAGAAAAGGTAAATAACTTGCCCAATGTTGTACTCTTATTAAATTGCTATTCGGGATTTAAACTTTGTGACAGCCTCGCTTAGGTATTCTCCAGGGCCCACACTGTCTCCTAGGAGTTTCCACAATCTCAATGTGAAAACCCAGGGATCACTAAAGTCATCTGTATAGTATACTAAGTGCTAGAGAGAGGATCAGGCAGGTTGTGTGAGATTGAGTGCTGCGTGAATCCAAGGGGCCTTCTTGTGAAGGAATCATATTTTAGAGCATGGCATCATAATCAGCAAAAATGTCCTTCTATATGAAGTTTATCTCACTTTACATAGAATACATTCTAGAAAAAAATAGTTAGAATGCCACAAATCTAGGGTTCAAAAATGTTAATTCAGTGAACAAAATCATTCTATTTGGGAGATGCTTTCCATCTTCTACCAGAACAGATGTTGGTAGAAGAAACAAATATGGATTTAGTTTTTACACATGGTTTCTGACTCAGAAAATTCCAAATGTTTGGGGACTTATAAGTGTTGAGAGTGATAAGGTGCCATTTAGACCCAGATGGGGCTGGGTGCCAGTGGAGCCAAACGTTTAGAGGGTGGAATCTTCAGTTCCCCACTCCCAACCTCAACACCCCAGCCCTCCAGAAAGGGGAGACCAGCTATGGGTGGAGTTCAATCACCAGTGGCCATTGATTTAATCTATCGTGCCTTTGTAATGAAGCATCCATACAACCCAAAACAACAGGGTTACAGAGTTTTCAGGTTGGTGAAGATGTGGAAATTAGGAGGGTGCCTGAGGAGGGAGCAGAAGCTCCACGCCCTCCCCCTACACCTGCCCTATGCTTCTCTTCCATCTGGCTGTTCCTGAGTTATATCCTTTTACAATAAATCTAAGATCCCGAAGTAAAACGCTCTTCTTAGTTGTGTGAGAAACAAATTAAATCCAAGGAGAGGGTCGTGGGAGCCTCTGATTTATAGTCCGTCAGTCAGAAGGCAGGCAACCACCTGGACTTCTGACTAACGTCTGAAGTGGGTGTGCACGGGGAGAGGGAGGCCATTTTGTGGAACTGAGCTCTTAACCTGTGTGATCCAATGTTGTCTCTAGGTAGGGCGTGTCAGAATTGAGTTAAGGTGCAGGACACCCAACTGGGTCACAGAGGTGCTCAGCAGTGTGGAAACGTGGCTACACACTTGATGATCAGAAAGGAGAAGCACAGGAAAGAATCACACAGTAAGGGAAGAACTGGGTGTTCAGGATGGGGACACTTGCGCTGCCCTCTCCCCCCAACCCAGGTGAGTCTGGGGTGACAGGGAGTTGGGGAGGAAGCATGCCACACTGTTCTTGTCTCTGAGGCCATTTACCATCACAGTGTCAGCAGAGCAACATCTGTTCTCCAACTTTCTGTTTCTTCCCATTCTCTCTTCTTTGAGCTTTTAAACTGCCTCCGGACAGGAGCAGCAATGGACTTAAATGTTCCTTTAGCTGTTTCTAATTCTCTCCCAGACCCACTCTCCCTCAATAAATGACACATTGTAGAAGGCGTTTTATAGCCTGACATGGTTGTAAGGCCAGAAGGTTCTGTAATGGAACCTAACATGGCAATCAAGTTTAAAAAGCGTAAAATCACAAAATGTGAGTTAAGTAGTGTCATCTATTAAAGAAGGAACGAATGTTTTTTTTTTTTTTTTAAGATTTATTTATTTATGCACACAAGAGCTGGGGTACAGGCCAGAGGTGTGGGGGCGAGAGGACTCACCAGAGACAGAGTGGGGAGCAGAACAGACAGATTGACTGAAATACACTGCTGAGGGGAGCAGCAGGCGAGACAGGAGAGGTCTGCTGTGCCATATGGGTAGCTCTCTGGCCAGCCGGGGATCAAACTTGTACTGCAGTGGTTAGTGATAGCTTGATAGCGCTGACACTTAACCCCTTGCACCATCAGGGAGGCCTTAAATGTTTTACTTTTAAAAGTGATTTCTAACTCTAAAATTTTAACATTTTAAACAATATTCCCTCACAGTTACAGGATAGGCTGTTTAACACTGGGGCTGTTGGATTTTCCCTCTCCAAGTGGAGTTAGGTTTTCTTCACGGATTTAGAAACAAGTGAACATATAATATACGGATAACTGGATGTACTCATTTTGTCTTTCCCAGGGACTCAGAGCTGGATGTCCGCAGAGCACTACAGGACTCTTCACCTAACATCATTGTTTTTAAAAGACAGTAATTTGTCAGGAAGCACAGAATGCACCATCAGAAGGAATCTACATCCTCAGACTTTAATAATCATCTATGAGCATATTTAACATAATTTTCAGTTCAGGAAAGAGTATTCTAAATGGAGATCAAGACCGCAGCTAAATTGCAAATGTGAAGAATTATCTCATCAACCTTTGTTGCTTTGTGTTGATTAATAAGATTTTAATTGCTGGGTAGTTGCTAGAGAGCTAATTTTATAAGCACAAAAAAGATAACTATCAATGGACAAGTAACAAGACAGTGAAGCGCTTCTGAGCAGAGCCATGTGGACTGCCACTTGTGATGGCCGAGAGACTAGGGTATGGGGACTAGCATCGTGTTCTCACCTCCTCCATAGACGAGGAGGAATAAATCAGAGATTCCTTTGGCAATTACTTCCCCGCGGCTTACAAAGTCGTCATCTGTAGTATTAACAGACAACCACTAGGTGGCAGCATGTTCTCAGAATTGGTCTCAGCGGGAAGCTGCCTGCTGGGCCCTCATTTCCAAACTGTGGACTACATTTATGGGGCTGTGTTTGCCAGTTTGAGTTTAGTGAAAGCATTGGGCTCTCACCATTTTTTCCTGATCATTTTCAGTCTCTTTTCCTGAATTTATTTAGTTCTTGGGAATTTGGGCTAATAACTAGGACTAGATATAGAGATGATGACGTCCAAGTGGGAATAAACATAATCTGATACAACCTGAGGGAGGGAAATATTGACAGTGACCTTTTATTGAAGGATTGCTGTGTATTGAGGGTTTTCCAGGTATTACTTCCAGGAGTCACAGAACCCTGAAAAGTTGCCTTCATTTTATGAGTAAAGAAACTTTGATTTCTTCTTTGTGAAAAGAAAAATCTTTGTGAAGTTCAGCCTAAGAAAAGAAATAAACAGAGGAATCAAAGTACCAATTATTGGTAGAGAAATGATAAAAAGCAATATATGAGGCCTCACCGGTGGCGCAGCGGTTGAGTGCTGGGTTGCGAAGCTGCCCACAGCCTCTGCAGCGCCGGTTCAATCCCCGGCTGCTCCCCGGCCACCTGAGGAGGGTCCCACATGGCGCGCAGACCTCTCCTGCCGCCCGCTGCTCCCCTCGGCAGTGTACTTCGGTCCTTCTGCCTGCTCTGCTCCTCGCTCTGGCTCTGGTGAATTCTCTCACCCTCCCGCGCTTCTGACTGTACCCAGCGCTTGTACAAATAAAATAAATAAATCTTTTTTTTAAAAAAAAATCAATATATGACTTGTAAATACAGGAAGTTTGTAAATATCTTGAGATTATTGGGGACACTTATTAGGTACACCCTGAAATCTACTCTTCTTTTGAATAGAATTGTTGTGGAAGGGACGTAATCCTGAACACAAAAACGGGTAAGGCAGAATAAAAAAGCAGATACTTGGGGGTTTAACCTTCAAACTCAGAGATTCCTATTGTTGATGATTTTATCTCATCACACTTTAATTTGCTCTAAGTCCTCTGTGGTGATGTCTGGAGGCTCTAAATGAATACAGACCTAAGTAAACTGTTTTGAGGGTTAAGAGACCTAACTTTCCAGGATTATTTACCCCACAGAATTGTACACACAGCAAGAATCAGAATCTTTTAACACTAAGGCATGTGATGGGCTGGACATTCTACTTGATGCCTAGCATGCATCACTGCTCTTCACCACAACTTAATCACAACTCATTAAGCTAAGTAGTAATTTGTTATTCCTTTAGGTTGTCCACTCAGGCAGGTTCAGAAACTCACCACACGGCACACAGCCAGTCAGTGGGTCAGCTGGGGCTCGCCCATACCAGCAGATCAGAGATCCCAGCTTTAAACCTGTGAACGCATTATCTCCACTCAGCCTGCTGCATGAGAACGAGCAAATGCTCTGGCCTTTGTAATACTAATTTAACTTGATTTATAAATTTTAAGTATACCATTAGATTTGATGCTAACCATAACCCAATGAGAAAGATAGTTTAGATTTTCATACCACTCCCTTTCTCTTGCCACACTAACATACATACTTTACCAGGAACGTTTAGGTGATTTGGATTAAGTCCCAGACCTATGAAGTAGCAGACACTGTACTTGAACTGTAAGTTCTCATCCTTGGAAGTTCTCATCACCTTTTTATAGTAAATAACATATCATAGGTAAAATTTCCCTATCAACACTCAGAATAACTTATCCCCAAAGCTTGTTAAAAGTTAACCTGCTGTTAGTAAAAGCTATATGAACATCAAATAATACCTGCAGGTATATATTTTAAATCTCTTAAAACTCTCTACAAAGGAAGAAGAATCTAAAATGCTTTAAAACTTGTTGGTGAATGATTTTAGAGACAGCGGAAGTGATTCTATTTAAGAGTCAACCCCTGCGCTTTCTGTGTTTTATGGCATATTTGTAACTATAAGTAGAACATTAGTAAAAGTATAAAGACAAGAATTCTATTCAGAGATAGCCTCAAATGTGACAATGAGTGTTCATACAGTCCCAATCTTTCCACTATTCTGTCACTTGTGAAGTTCAGGAACAGCCAGTGCCAGGGGAGAGCAAGTCAGGGGGTGTGGAATCCAGAGGGAGGTAAATGGTGTCACCGCACCCCTCTGAACTCCATTTTCCTCACATGTAACAGGAATAGTTTAGGATTGAAGAGCCCTAAAAAGATAACGAATAATTTCAAAGCAGAATAAAGTCAGGAGTCGTGTTTTATTCATCAGAAGACCCACAATTTCAAATGGTCCAGACTGAACAGGTTAAGAATTTTCCGGGCCTCCCCAGTGGCGCTGCGGTTGAGCGCTGGGTTGCGAGGCTGCCCGCAGCCTCTGCAGAGCCGGTTCGATCCCCGATCCCCAGCTGCTCCCCGGCCACCAGAGGAGGGTCCCACATGGCGCGCAGACCTCTCCTGCCGCCTGCTGCTCCCCTCAGCAGTGTACTTCGGTCCTTCTGCCTGCTCTGCTCCCCGCTCTGGCTCTGGTGAATTCTCTCACCTTCCTGTGCTTCTGACTGTACCCAGTGCATGTATAAACAAACAAATAAATAAATAAATATTAAAAAAAAAAAGAATTTTCCATTACTCTTTCTCTTTTTCAAAAGTGAATTCCTACATGGTGAAAACATATTGACACAGATAACAAGTTTTCTTTTAAGTGCCCATTCCTGACAGGAATGATGTCTAGTCTCAGGTATTTATTTGGCCGCTGACAATGCTAGTGATAGCTGATTCTTTCTTCCTCTGATGATCGTGTCTCCTCCCGACCCTGCTCTACAGAAAGGCCACCTTGGCTTACGGATGCAAGATGGCGCTCTTTGCCCAGAGATCAGACCTGCTGTTTCGGATGGGGCCACTTTATTCCTCCTCTTTAATGGGCCCCAGATGTTCAGTATAAATGAATGTGAAATGCATGGATATCAAAGAAGCGACTCAAAGGACCACATTCCTTTGTAGGGTAAACTTCATTCAGAATTAAAATTAGAAGAGGAAGAGAAAAAAGAAGGCGGGAGGAGGAACTGGAGGAACAGGAGGAGAGGGGCAGGGGGAGAAGGAAGAGGTGCAGAAGGAGGAAGAGGAGAGGGAAAGAAAAATCTTTTAAAAAGTTCCAATGTTTCAAAAAATATTGGCATTTTCTTGTGGACCACACTCACACTGACTTGAAAATCTGGATTCCAAATGAGTGTGACTAAGAGGTGAGCTCTGAGTCTGGCCGTGTCGGCACAACATACTGGGTTTCAGGACCATGTGCCACAGGCTGGTCTAATATGTATCAACATTCACATGGGTCTCTAGTAAAAAATAAAGGAGCTACAAATGAAAAACTTAGGATTTAATCAACTCTGTCTCATGTTTAACACAGAGCTCCCAAAAAGCAGGACACAGGGTTTAGACACCTGGGTTAAACTGATGACTTTACAGGATGCATCATTTTACACCTTTCTAGTAATGCAGCTCTCCATGTTCACCAAGTCGAAAGTGCTGGGGTTTTTCCTTGGTCTGGAGCCAAATTGCCTCCTTCTCTCAGCCTCACAGATTGACTCCATTCTCCAGCTCGTGTACACACCCCCAGTTTATGTCTGAGCATTTACTGTCTCTCATGGAAGCCTGCCTTGGACAGTACCTTTTCTCCCCCGAAGATTTATTAATTTAATTTAATTTAATTTTTTATACAAGAGCTGGGGTACAGGCCAGAGGCACAGGAGGGTGAGAGGATTCACCAGAGACAGAGTGGGGAGCAGAACAGGCAGACTGATGAAATACACTGCTGAGGGGAGCAGTGGGAGGACAGGAGAGGTCTGCTGCGCCACGTGGGAATCTCGCTGGCCGGCCAGGAATCGAACCTGCACTGCAGAGGCTGTAGACAGCTTCACAGCACCGTGCTCAACCCTCTGCACCATGGGGGAGGCCCACGGACAGTGCTTTTGTTAGATCATTCAATTTCTGTTAAAGTGAAATTTGCCTCTCTGATATTTTTTTTTAATTCACCAACAACGTAATATCTCAAGAAGCATTTTTGAGAATCGCCCTCAGTCAGTCCCCTTTGGCTTTAGGAATAAAAAGACGAAGCAATTATAAATAGATCAGCTGATCTCTTGGAATTTATAGTCCAGTTTGTAGATCTCTCCATTTTTTCCATCTTAATGTCCCTAAGAAATAGGACACACTCCCTGAGTGACAGTGTCATTCTAGTGCAGACATGTCTGCATCTCAAAAGAGAGAGGGATTGTAACCTGCAGACGTGCCAGTAACTGTGTCTACCCAGGCAATAGCTGCTCTTATGGCTCTATATTCCTCTAGAAGTCCTATCCAAAGGAAGGTCAAACATCTGAAGACATCTATTATTTATCCTTGTCCTCACCCCAAATCATTTCTTCTTCAGGCAAAACATGACAGAATTAAAACAATGATTATTTGGCCTCCCTAGTGGCACAAGGGGTTAAGAGCTAACCTGTGCAGCCACTGCAGCACAAGTTTGATCCCTGACCAGGGAGCTACCCACATGGCGCAGCAGACCTCTCCTGTCTTGCCCTCTGCTCCCCTCAGCAGTGTATTTCAGTCAATCTGCCTGTTCTGTTCCCCACTCTGTCTCTGGTGAATCCTCTCACCCCCACAGCTCTGGCCTGTACCATGGTTCTTGTATGCATGCATAAACAAATCTTTTAAAAAATAAAACAGTGGTTATTGAATTCTTGAAGAAAAGATTATCTTCCCCCCAAAAGCTGTTGATAACAGCTGCAAATGAGCCCACACCTGTGGTAAATGGAGCCGAATCCACCAGGCCAAACTAATAGCTGAGCAGGAGCAGAGCTTATGAGCAGGGAAAGTCTGAGCCCCAGGCAGTGCCCCGTGTTAGGACCGTCCAGTGGAACGTGGTCTTCCATGGCCAACCCAAAGTGTGAGGGACTTGGGGGGAGGGGAGGGATGGGCAGAGGCACTTACTGCCTCATCTCCTTGTCTTCTTTCATTCTAAGGACAACAGGTTGTTTCTTCATGCGGGTTGAACAAAAGTACGAAACAAATTTTGGGTACTGATTGCAAAAATTTAAGATTTTCTGGGGCAGGGGAGGAGAAAGAGAGGTGAGGGCTAGAGATAGAGCTAGAGCTACAGAGAGGGAGAGGAGAAGTCAGGAGGGGGAGGAGCAGGAGGAGGAGGGAAGAAAGAGGGAGAAGGAAGGAAGAAGACAAGTTACGATAAAAATCAGTCCAGCTTATAGAGTTAGAATGTTTATAATGTAAAGAGACAGCTGCATTAAAGGATTAGGCCCCACTGCCTGATTAACATCATTTGATCTTTCGCTATTGAAAAGACCCTGTGTGTTTTCAAAGGCAGTGGGTTTCTTAAATAAAACCAGGAGTCTGAGTTTGCAGAAAGCTGTTAAAAACAACTTATTTTTTTTTCTGTTTAGTAATCTTTGTGTCCTACCTGCTACATAATCTTCAGTTTCCTTCTTTCTGTTATTAGGAGCTGCATCTAAATCTGAAAATTGGGGCTCAGGGAGATTTGATATGAGCAAAACAAACAAACAAAATCATTATGACCTAAATTGGGCAGATCAGATTTTCCCCTTGAATATCATCATAGGGGAGCTTCTTTTTCTGTTTTGTTTTGGATTTATTTTTTAATCCTTTACTCTCCATCTCCAACAATCTCCATGCAATTTCAGTGGGAGAGATTAACACATTATGCCATAGCATTTTCCTGGTTTACTTTCTGTCTTGTTAATCTGCTTTCTTTTTGCAAGTTTTAAGTGAGATGGGTACTCCTCCTAACTTAGATGTTTCCATTGCTCAATTTGGTGCGGCACATCGGTGGGAGGAATGGAGGTCTCCAGGCTGTCATCCAGGCTGTCATCCCAGGGTGTCTGGGCAATGGGCTGGGGAGGGCCCCTGGTCGTTTGGGGGAACCCAGCAGTCGTCATAACTAGTTCAGTCTCTGTGGCCCATTCAGCTCTTGGCATCGCTGCCAAGCCAGCCAACAAAGGACCATTGTAATCCTGACAGTTTCCCAGCATTGACTGGACGGCGCAGACCACCAACCACTCTTTTTGCTTCTACTGTTCACAAGTGAGACCATGAATGGAAAAAAGTCAGTGGCAAAAATCCCACATCCTGCTGAAGTTGATGTGTGGATGCTTTTCTAGCAAGTGAGTCTCCCTCTCTGAGCTCATAATCCTCATATCTGGTCCCCCCACCCTTTTTGATGTTTTTAAAAGAGTTAGCTTGAATTATACCACATCAGTAATTCTCATCACTGTCTACCAAAAAATTAGATTTAAACTTGGAAAAATAAACATTTGGCATGCAATACCTTTGGAAAATGAGGGGTGTGATAAAAATGAAATGTCATACTTATAAAAAGATAACAAAATAAGCTTCTGAAATAAGCAATAATTCCTACTAGTGCAAAAAACCAGTGTGATTCTTAAGAAACTGAAGGGAGGGGCCTCCCTGGTGGTGCAAGGGGTTAAGCATCAGCACTATGAAGCAATCCTCTGCTACTGCAGCACTAGTTCATTCTCCCGGCCAGGGAGCTACCCATATGGCTAGCAGACCTCTCCTGTCTCCCCCGCTGCTCCCCTCAGCAGTGTATTTCAGTCAATCTGTCTGTTCTGCTCCTCACTCTGTCTCTGGTGAATCCTCTCACCCCCACACCTCTGGCCTGTACCCCAGTTCTTGTATGCATAAATAAATCTTTAAAAAAATTGATGGGCATATAGAGAATAAGCTTTCAGCTACAAATGGAACAACTTTACCTCAATTTCAAATTTTGGGCATGAAACCGAAAGTCTGCCCTTTTCTGTAGAGCAATTCAAGGACACCTTTAACTCTGATTTTAAAGACAGCAATAACTAAAATAAAATCTTTAATAACAAAGTAAATTCAGAAATATTTATTCCTTATTTATTATTGGGTGAAACTTGGGAAATGGTTTTAATAGCCAGCTTAAAAAATGATCTCTCAATACATTTCAATGGAAAATGTGGCATAATTTAGGTACAAATTATAATAACAGGTGTCTGATTTACTTATTAGTTATCAACTAGTCAAACAAATTATGTTTCACATTGGTGGGGGAGATGGAATGAGGATATGATATTTAAACTGGATCCCCAGTTTCAAAGCAATTTAGCAGGAACTTAATAATTATCCCCTATGTCTTGGTTACCCTACTTCTTAAAACAACTTTTATTTGTTTATGCATTGTACAGATACATATGTAATATTATATTAAAGGCAATAAGGCAGTAAATATAACACTCAGCAAAGTAAAAATAAAAGCAAAAACAGACAATGGAAAACAGAAATCCAAACACAATAAGAATAATAGAGTCAATTAAGTAAATTCTTAACCCTTAATACGCTGCATGATGGATATTAAAAGTGTAGCTATTAAGGGCCTCCCCTGGTGGCGCAGCGGTTGAACGGTTCGATCCCCGGCCTCTGGAGAGGGTCCCACATGGCATGACAGACCTCTCCTGCTGAGCCCGCTGCTCCCCTCAGCAGTGTATCCCGTCAGTCTGCCTGTTCTGTTCTCCGCTCTGGCTCTGGTGAATTCTCTCACCCTCCTGCGCTTCTGATTGTACCCAGTGCTTGTATAAATGAATAAATACATCTTAAAAAAAAAGTGATGTCAGAGAAGTTTGAAGCCCTTTAAAAAAAAAGTGTAGCTATTAAAACTGATGTTTCCGGGCCTCCCCGGTGGCGCAGCGGTTGAGCGCTGGGTTGCGAAGCTGCCCGCGACCTCTGCGGCGCCGGTTCGATCCCTGGCTTCTCCCCTGCCACTGGAGGAGGGTCCCACATGGCGCGCAGACCTCTCCTGCTGCCCACTGCTCCCCTCAGCAGTGTACTTCAGTCCTTCTGCCTGCTCTGCTCCCCGCTCTGGCTCTGGTGAATTCTCTCACCCTCCCGCGCTTCTGACTACCCAGTGCATGTATAAACAAAAACAAACAAACAAACAAACAGACGAATAAATAAATAGAACATGTCTCTATTAAAAAAGAAAAATAAAACTGATGTTTCCAAAGATTCTTGATAATATGAAAAATTGGGTAAGTGGTAGGTGAAAGGATAAGCTATAATTGAGTCGGTGGTAATAATCTTAGCGTACAAAAGGCTAGTATATGCTTATGGTCAGTAGGTTCTGGTTGATTTTTCACTGCACATTTCCACATTTCAAAATTATTCCTCAAATCCATATATCATTTTGGTGATCATAAAAGAAAAAAATTATTTAAAAAACTTTTTTATCTGTTGTAAAAAAACTAATAAGAGGCTCTAAATTTGGAGCAAACTTACTCATGGGGCTTATTTTGTTAAAACACAGTACAAATGCATCAACACCTTAACCAGAAGGCCCTGCTGAGACCATTTTTGAACATGATTAGAGTGACTTTCAGTTATTTTATTTTCTTCTTGATCCACGCTTGGAAGTGCACAGCCGGTTGAGCAACATAGCCTGGACTTACTCTTTTCTGGACTTGGTTGAGAGGGATTCTCAGGCCAGAATACTGAGTTCTCAACTGTAGCTGGAATTCTGCCTGCCAGGAGCCTGTGCGCTGGGAAGTAAGTGTCTTCCTGGCAGCCCAGCCACGAGGTATAACTAAACAGCACAGCTATGCAATCTGTTAGACCAGAGGCCTTTTGCTTCTAAATTTAGCCCAGCATTTCTTCAATTTTGTTCCATAGATAACATGTCACTTTTTTTTTTACTAGATTTCCAAAGAACAGGTAGTGGGTGTCTCATAATCACTCATTCAAATAGCAATTTGTCAATATTTTTTGTGTTCCATGGAACTATTTAGCTTAGTAGCTAAGAGCATGAGCTTTGGAGTTGGGGCTACTGTTTTGGTAGCACTAACTTTAGAATAAGGCAAGAGATGAAAAATTGGGGGATCTGTCTCAGGCTCCACATTTAAAATCCCTGTTATGGGCCTCCCTGATAGCACAAGGGGTTAAGCATAGCACTGTGAAGCAATCTGCAGCCTCTGCAGCATGAGTTTGATCCCCAGCCAGCCAGGGAGATACCCACATGGTGCAGCAGACCTCTCCTGTCTCGCCTGCTATTCCCCTCAGCAGTGTATTTCAGTAGATCTGCCTGTTCTGCTCCCCACTCTGCTCTAGTGAATCCTTTCACCCTCTCACATCTCTGGCTTGTACCCTAATTCTTGTATGCATAAATAAATCAATGTTTAAATTTTTTTTTAAAAAAACTATGTTATTTTAAAAAAATAAAATAAAATCCATGTTATGATTTCTGGGTCAGGAATTGAGGAGTATGCAGGTCAAGGGGGCACACACCCATCATCCAGGTACCAGGGACTCTGGAATTTCCTGTCCAACAACCTGAGCCTATGTCCAGTCTCCTCAGGGCTCTTTCTGGGTCTGTTCTTCTGAAAGTGCATTGCACTGCTGGGGGATCACTCATGGATTCAAGGGCGATGGGAGGATTGAGGGGGTGGGGGGTGGAGTAGGATTGTAGAAAGAATGAGTGTTGCTGTACACACTGGGGCAGAGGCATAGTGAAGACTGAGAACAGTTAGCACAGTACCTGGTAGGCAGTGGATACTCAGCAAATGTTATATCTGATACATTACTTCAGTATATTTTCGACTTAGAGAAAGAGAAATTAATAATCACAGAAAACAGAAGCTTCTAGGGGGACACTTTGATTTTTGGTATCTAAAATGAAGTCTTCTTTTTTAGTAACTGGCTTGTCCTGGCCCAATTCCAATACTCTGTATTCAAGCTAATTACATTCCTCCTCCACTGGATAAATTATTCTTCACTTCCCCCATAAAAATCATCATGTTGTACTTGTGAAACAAAATAGCTTCTGTGTTCTACCACACATGCAGAAAAATGGTTGCATTTCAATATATAACCTATTTCTCTGTGTGACTAATTTGAGGGCTGCTTTAAGATTTATTTCAGCAAGATGTGAGTTTAATTTAATGGAGTTTCTGAATATGATTGATTCCTTATCAAATGGAACAATATTACAAGATATAGTCTCCTGGTGACTGAACATGGGACAATTTTTTAAGCATTATTTGAATCCAGTCTAAGCAGATGTGCACTATTGGGCTAAACTCTAAGACATTCACCTCATTACTTTTACTATTTTTAACACTAGAGACCTGAGCATTCATGGAATGGTTTACTAAGTGTATTACATTCATCCCAAATAATTAAAAGGTGTGATTTTAAGATAAAGCTGGAAAGAACTATGTTGAGGTTTGTTAAGAAGTCATTATTCTTTTTCTCATCTTTGCTCAGAGTTTAGCTCCACTTGGTTGTAAAATTCCTGTTTGGAGCTGTAAGACTGTAATGTGAGTTTCATTTCATGAGATCACAGAGCATAGAATGGGTGGGGAGGGGCTAAATAATAGTAAAAATTTTTCCTGAAGAATAGGAGCTAATGGGCCTCCCCGGCGGCGCAGCGGTTGAGCACTGGGTTGCAAAGCTGCCCGCGGCCTCTGCGGCCCCGGTTCGATCCCCGGCTGCTCCCCGGCCACTGGAGGAGGGTCCCACATGGCACGCAGACCTCTCCTGCCACCCGCTGCTCCCCTCAGCAGTGTATTTCCTCAGTCTGCCTGTTCTGTTCCCCGCTCTGGCTCTGGTGAATTCTCTCACCCTCCCGCGCTTCTGACTGTACCCAGTGCTTGTCTAAATAAATAAATAAATAAATAAATAAATAAATAAATAAATAAATAAATAAATAAATAAATCTAAATATATATATATATATATGTTTAAAAAAAAAAAAGAATAGGAGCTAAGAATCCGAGGCATAACTGAGATCTCCTGTGCTTTCACAGTCCCGTCCCCATGTTCCCTTGCAAAGTCCTGTTTCCTATCTTGGGAAAGTTTGGGAAGACGGGGAGAATATTTTTTCATTCCTTAGTCCTTACACTTCCGTATAGGAAGACGAGGACAATAATAGTCTTCATAGTGCTATTGTGAGTATTTATTGCTATACTGTGTATAAAAGCGGTTGACTTAATGCTTGGAACGAGAATCATACTCGTGAAATAGAAACTACTGTTTTAATTAAGAAATCCATATAATTTTCTGTTATACTTCACAGAAAGGAATATGCATAGGTTACATGTATACTCCCTTCCAAAAAAAGGTTTCTCTAAATAAACACGAACCTGTAGAAATTTGCAGGTTAAGTTATTGGTCTTCAGTGATGTCTTCAACATGGTACAGCTAGAATATGAAATCTCATTGAAGTTTTTTGTTCTTTGCAACACTGCAATGCTGAAAACAGAGGGAAGAGTAGTTGCTTATTTGGAGTAAGCACCTTTTTCAGGTTTCCATAGTTCCCTCACCATTGTTCTCATTATTTGGGCTCCAAATCCGTTCATGCTGGTTTTATCCCTAGACTTTATAACCTATTCATCATTGTGATCGCATTTGAAGTCCCTTCCTTTCCCTCCCATATCACCCACCATCACGGGGACTTAGATCTTTTATGCTTTGCTGCCTGCAGGCACAGCTGGAATCCCATCTCAACCCTGTCCTTGCCCATAAGGCTAGAGTAACCTAGTCTCAAGGGACAGAATTGTAGGAGGTTATGTGTTCAACCCATCTCAAAAGATATTCTGTACCCATTTTTGTTCACAGCTTGCGGTCACCTCTCTCCTGCCTTCTCAGACTACCCTGACCTCACTCTAACGGTAGGCTGTGGAGGATTAAGAAAGATGAGATTTCTTGGTCTAAGAAATCTTAGACCAAGCTTAGACCACTCTTTGGTCTAAGCTCTATAACTAACTATATACTAGCAAGGCAGAGTTCAGACTTTGGCATCCATCTGACTTCAAGTAGGAGGTATCTGCTTTAGGAGTCAAGACTCCTTAATATTAAAGGACTGGCTTTGGCTGGCCCAGTCCTCGATACACCCTTTCCCTTGGGACCCTTTCTGTATTGTGGTCAAAAATAGCACCTGAGGATTCTGGCTCCTTGTTCAAAGTCACCTCTTTTAAATACATCTATTTCCTTCAGAGTCCTCAAATAGATCTTCATTTAGTTTTTCCTCAACTTTCTAGTCTAGTTTATTATTATCCTTTCTTAAAATGACATTCGACTTATTTCCTTGCTTAAAAACTTTCAACACCTGCCATTATTGAAGGGTAAAGATCAACAATTTTGCATGGCATTCAAGGCATTTCTGAATCTGGTTTTAGCCTTTTTATTTTAGCTTTTCAACTAATCTCATAAGTTCTTTGACATTTCCCCTATTATCCTTTTTGGATAGCAGACATGACTCTCAACTTTCTCCTACCACTTTCGTCACCATCAACCACTGCCCCTGCCTAAGCAAAACTACAAAGCATGGAACATAAGAATTAAGAATGTGGGCACTAAAGCTAGTTTTTCTGCATTCAAATTCCCATTCTGTCCCCAACTCACTGTACAAACCTTGGAGAAGTTACTTGTACCCTAACTTTCTCATCTGCCAAATGGGGAAAATAACAATGCCTGCTTCATATGGCTGCCAAAAAAAATCAAATTAATTAACAAATACAAAAATGTATAATGAAATCAAAACACATTAGATAGTTTCTACTGCACATGTGAGTGTAACAATTGTCAGATATTACTTAATATATTGTCAGTTTGAAAGCACAACCCTACTCACAGGGTAATTCCCCCCACTTTGTATCTTTATTGGGCACTTACTAGATGCATCTTAGGTTGTTAGCCTCTTTAATTGCTTGTGGTAAATTGTGAACACAATCACAATAGAAGATTTCTACCACATTTGAGGGATATGAAGATAAATAGTAAAACAAGTATCTGTATCTCTATGACCAAGCTTGGGAAATAGAATATTACTAACCTCTAAGGAGATTCTTGAATGTTCCCTCCAAACCTCATCACTTTAATCCTTCAGGTAATTTTGAGTCCTTAAGTCAGTAGAAGTTTTCAATGCTGGTGATTCACTATACAGTTTAAAGTTTCTTTTTCTCAGGAATGCTTTCTTGAATTATAAATGTTAACATTTATCCTTTCCCATTTCTTTGAGTTTTTTTATTTCTTCTTAGTATCTCCTACCAGCCTGTCTTCCATGTTTTTTATTTAATTTTTTTTTTTTGAAGCCATTCTGGGCTACTTGATTTTCCACATGTATTTTATTTTATTTTTTATATTCTTTTTTATTAATTCTTTTTCTTATATCTTTATAGTTCCCATAGTTTTCCTGCCACCATATTATCTGTGAACAATCATCATATCCCCTTGTGTTTTTCCCTCCCCTGTCTTGTCCCCCCTCCTTCCTGTGCTGTTTGACTCAGTTCTATGGTCAGCTTGCTAGTTTTGACTTCTTTCCCTTTTGTTTGGTTTCTCTATATTCCACATATAAATGAAACCATCCAGTATTCATCTTTTTCCTTCTGACTAATTTCGGCCAGCATAATCCCTTCCAACTCCATTCATGTTGCCACAAATGGTATGTGTTTGTCTTTTTTGATCACTGAGCAATATTTCATTGTGTAAACATGTCACAAATTTTTTATCCATTTATCTATTTGGGGGCATTTGGGTTGGTTCCAGACCTTAGCTATTGTAAAGAGTGCTGCAATAAACATAGGAGTGCAGGTTTCTTTTCAAATTAGTGTTTTTGTGTCCCTTGGATGGATTCATAGGGGTGGAATAGCTGGATCATATGGCAGGTCCATTTTTAGTGTTCTGAGGAAACTCCACATAGCTTCCCATAGTGACTGGACCAGTTTACATTCCCAGCAGCAGTGTTAAGAAGGTTCTTTTATCTCCACACCTCTCTAGAATTTGTTGTTTCTGGCTTTCTTAATGTGGGCCATTCTTACTGGAGTGAGGTGGTATCTCATTGTGGTTTTGATTCCACATGTGTTTTAGAATCTTCTTGTCAATTTTTATGAAGAAACCAGATAAGATTTTGATTTACATGTATTTCCACTTCTTTTATTAATGTTTTACATTTTCCAGAATATATAATCTAAACTACATTTGTTAAATTTATTCCTAAGCATTTTATTCTTTTAATTCTATTATAGATGAAACTGTTTTCTTAATTTCATTTTCACTTACGCTGTCCATTGTAAGTCTATAAAAATATGATGGTAGACACTTTTGGGGGTGTGGGCGGCGGGAGGGGAGGGATTGGGGTCAGAATGGGGGGTTGCAATTGTATGCGGAATATAAAAATAAAATTTATTAAAAAAATAAAAATATAATGGATTTTTGTATATTTGATTCGTGTATTCTGCTGTACTTATTGAATAGTTCCAATGGTGTCAAAATCAATGCCTTAGAATTTTCTGTTACAAAATCATATCATCTATAAAGATAGTTTTGTTTCACTTCAATTTGGATGTCTTTTAGTTTATTTTCTTGTGTAATTGCCCTGACTAGACCCTCTAGTACAATGTTGAACAGAGAGGCAAGAGAAGTTATCTTTATTTCTCACTTCAGAGAAGCACTCAGTCTTTAAGTACAATATTAGCTGTAAGTTTTTTATAGATGCCCTTTCCAGGTTGAAGAAATTCCCTTCTGTTTCTAGTTTGTTGAGTCATCTAATTCTTAAAAGATATTATCTGTTGTGTTTACTTGCTTTTGCATTCCTTCTAGTTTAGTCTTGAATGATACATTTTTTTTACCTAATTCCTTTATAGCTCCATCACCTTTCTTTTCAAATTTTCTATTTCTCTAATCACCTCATTTTAAATTTTTTTCTAATGCTAATCTTTAATTCTTTATATCTTCTTTCATTTTATAAGGAAGGAAGGAAGTTTGGAAAGAAAAGAAGAAGAGAGGAAGAAAAGAAAAGAAGAAGAAATTAAAGGAAAGAAAGACGGAAAGAATGAACTATGAAAGAAATGATCATTTACTAGTTTGTAAATGAGTGTTATGTGGTGATATACTGGAGTCCTTGCAAAATAACCTTAAGAAAAAGAATTAAGACTTTATTTTAAATTCCTTTGTAGGAAAATGCTAAATGAAGGTACACAATATTTCATAAAAGCAAACTACTTAAGAATATTTTGTCTTGGGCTTTGCTGATGCTGCAGGGGTTAAGTCTCAGCACTATCAAGCTCTCCCCAGCCTCTGCAGCATGAGTTCAATCCCTGGCCAAGGAGCTGACACACATGGTGCAGCAGACCTCTCCTGTCTTGCCAGCTGTTCCCCTCAGCAGTGTATTTCAGTAGATCCACCTGTTCTGCTCCCCGCTCTGCCTCTGGTGAATCCTCCCACCTCCTCCACCTCTGGCCTACATCCCAGTTCTTATATATATAAATAAATAAAAATAACTCTTTTTTTAAAAGATTTATTTATTTATACAAGAACTGGCATACAGTCAGAGGTGTGGGAGGGTGAGAGAATTCACTAGAGACAGAGCGGGGAGCAGAACAGGCAGACGGACTGAAGACACTGCTGAGGGGAGCAGCGGGTGAGGCAGGAGAGGTCTGCCGTGCCATGTGGGTTTCTCCCTGGCCGGCCAGGAATTGAAACTGCACTGCAGAGGCTGCAGACAGCTTCACTGCACAGCGCTCAACCCGCTACGCCACTGGGGAGGGCCAATAAAAATAACTCTTAAGAAAAAAAAAAATGCGAGCCTTCCTGTTGGTGCAAGGGGTTAAGCACCACACTATGATGCAATCTGAAGCCTCTGTAGCACGGGTTCGATTCCCCACCCGCCAGGGTTGAAGAAGAAGACCCTTTGGCCACATAGTGAAGCAGACCTCTTTTGTCTTGCCCGCTGCTCCCCTTAGCAGTGCATTTCAGTTAGTCGTTAGTCTTCCTGTTCTGTTCCCCATTCTGTCTCTGGTGAATCCTCTCATCCGCCATATCTCTGGCCTGTGCCCCAGCTCTTGTATGCATAAATAAATAAATCTTTAAAAAAAGAAAAAAAAATGCTTTGTGTGTATAAACAATGTAAAGCCAGCAAATACTCCTCTGCTATGTGGAGGAAAAACTGAGAAAAATAGACTTTTTTTTCCAAAAGAAAAATTCAAGAGTTAAATTTTTGCTTTTATAGGTTACATGTATTTAGATTAAAACTAAACATTTGATGGAAATATTTTATGAAGTGCTTCTGTATATTCACATCATTTACTATTTCCTTTTAAGTGGGTTATACAAATGTTCTCACAGCTAACACATAATCAATTTAAAAATTTATTTTATAACTCAATCTTGAAGCTGAATTAACTGTAATTGCTGTGTCACATGGAAATCTACCTCTGTTGACAAAAACTAAATAAAAGATAAAATTTTCATTTTCATTGCTTATTAAGATTATAGTAATAAAATCAAACCTTGTTTTGATTGTAGGTTTTTCAAAATGAAAAGCTTAAATTTAAACTTACTGATTTTCAACTTAATATTGTATCATTTATTTCCAATTTTCTTGACATTTGATTCAGTCATTGAACTTTCAGTACTATCTAGCAAACTGAACATTCAGCTCTATGTGCATACTTATTACCATACTGGTGACCTTACAAGTATTTTAGAAAATCTTACATACTGTAGGTGGCCATATGGATCTCTATCAGAGTTCCCCTAACATTGTGCTGTGTGTGATGTGGTTACTAAATCATCTCTTGCCTCCCTGGGTCAGTGATCAATTTGTCTACTCCTATGTCCCCCATGCTTAGCAAAGAGCAGGCACTCAATAAGTATTAAATGAAATAAAATGTCTACTTTATGAGACACACTAGAGCTTTTTTCCAGTAATGACCTTGGTTCTCGTTATTTTATAAAGAATAAAGAGTATCTTGCCTCTTCCGAATGGCTGAAGACACTAAGTTATAATAAAAATAAACAGATGAAAGAAAACATGCAATGATTATTAGCAGACACGTTATTTGATACTCTTGGTCCAAGGTACTCTTTGAGAAATGGCACTCAGTATTTTTCATCAGTGTGCTTCATATGTACTAACAAGTCACTGTGCTGATATTAGGAGGGTGACTGGGCTAGAAGAATGACTCAACAATGAAATGCAGACATTGCTATGGTGGATATTCAGTGAGAGACCCTAGAAAACGTCACAAATAGGTGCAGTAGCTGCTTTTGTTCTGGCAAATACTACAGTAGTTTAATCACGAGTTAGTTAGGATAATCAAATTCATATCTTATATCCTGAGTACTTTTTGTTAAGTTATATCTAACAGAATAGTCACAGTATTTTTTAAATATCTGGATCACTGTCATTTTCATTTTGAAGCTTGACTTTCAGCACTTGAAGAGTGAGAAACCATTTAAGTGTGACAACAGTGACAAGCACAGCTGCTCGTGGTGTGATGGGCTGGTTGTACAATATGAACACGTTCTCACCAAACAGTAAACAATAATCTGGTTAGTTTTCTCTGATTATGGGCACAGGGAAATGCAAATGGGGCTTTAGTTTTTCTATTTATGGAATTTCAATAATATTTTACCAATTCTATATACTTCTTCCTATTCCTAGGATTAACAAAAAATGTGATTGATACTCAGATATTTCACCTTACACTAACCATCTGCAGATACAACAGTACCTGTGTATAAAGACTCATGAATAAGGAACATTGCTCAAAGTATCAACAAACTGCAAATATCCTGACTTTTCACATATAGGGCAGTATATGAATAAAATTTGCACATTCATGCCATCCATCTACACATGTATAGACAAAAATTTAAATTTAAAATGAGATCATATAAGAAAAGGGAATGTCATAAGAAAATGTCACAAATGGGCGCAGTGGCTGCTTTTGTTTGGGCAAATACTGGAGTAGTTTAATCACAAATTAGAATTAGATTATACTCAGAATTAGATTATAATCAACTAATACATGTAGTTGTATTATTTTTTAGCATGGATATAACACTTGATTACTTCATGAAGGTGAGATAAGAGGAAGAGAGAAGGATGGATATTATTATCTCTTTTCTTTGACATCCTTCATCTGACTTCTTACAATGAGCATATATCAACTTTGTTATTAAGAATATCTAATAAGATTAAAAATGTGAGAGTAAATATTCATTCAAACAAGGCTGGTTTGATTTTTGAAAACAAAAATAAAACAAAGATATTTGGAACCAAATTTCTGAGTATGGTAAGTATTCATGATGATTAAATTGTTTCTTTCAAATTTAAGATGTCACTAGAAAATAATAATTTTGTAGTTTGTCTTTTATTAAATTCAAAGGTGTTTCTTAATGAACAGTTCCACGAGGCTTTTAGATAATACAATAGTGCTGGAATAACCATATCCTTCTAGGATTGAGGTAAATTTTTAAGCTCTGATATTTAAGAAAAAAAGTGAGTCAATTTTTTTTATAGCCACATTTGCTATGTATTTATATAGATGGATGTTTATGTCGAGTATTATCTTAGTATATAGAACTGATTGGCAGGAAAAGAAGAATGAATCCGAGGATGGCATATTGACTAATAACATCACCATTGAATAGCTAAATCCCATTCCGACTTAACGTTATTCTCGCCCAGTCTCTTTTACTCATCTGAATACATGCTTTCCGCTATCATTATTACATATTTCTTTAGCCAGATAGTCTTGTGATTTTTCACTGTTCAGATGTCATTTAAAAAATCATATTGCCATACATTCCTTTGTCATGCTACCCTTGTGAGACAAGCATTTTAAGTGTTACAAGGAGGTGCTGTTATTATTACAAAGGTTATTATAGAAAGGATAAAAGGGCTTCTTTGGGAATAGCAGCCCCTTACATGAGAAAAAAACAAACCAAAACGTTATCCAGCTCCAGAAGCATTGTAACAAGAGTGGAGGGTACATAAATGATCTCAGGTCACCAGATTAGTTCAGATAATAGAAGGTAGCATGTGGATACAAGTTCCCTCTATGGACATGAACTGGGAAATGCAGAGGAATCTGTAGCATGGTGTACTGGGAGAGAACAGGGTGCAATCATATCCTGTGACCTGGTTATCTACAGAACATTGGGACTGGGTCCAGCTACTTTGATCCTCTAGAGAAGCAAGAAGGCTTCCTCGTGTAGAGCTAATTTGGTAGAGTTCAAGGGGAGTACAGACTCGGGGCCTAGAGCAGCCTGCCCGAGTGACCTCACAGCAGGGCACACAGGAGTTTGGGTGCCTGCCATTTTCTTAATCAGAAATCCTTGATATTGTTTTTATGGTGTTGTTTCTTTCTGAGATGCCATTTTGTCACTCCCAGAACAATTCTAAACTAATAATGCTAATAATACAGTGTGTTCTGATAATTTGGGGGAGGCGTGAGCTTGGTAGCTTTTCTGATTTTCAGGATATAAGCACTAGTCCCTGTTCAAACAGTAGTTCTCTGTCCCTCTCAGCAGATGGTACTGTGGTTGGAAATCTTTACAACATTCCAGTGGAACCATTGTGCCTTTGATGCGTCATCATGCCAAGGCCCAGGAGCTATGGAACATATTACCTTACCAAGAAAGGCCTGCCTTTCTTACGCTGCTTTGGCACTTACAAAAATGGTCTTCACACTGAGAGTCCCAGAGTGTGCCTTACAGGGTAATAAATTACATTACCAACAGCCGTTATGACCTCAGTGAGAGATGCATGCAGCCAAGAGCAGCTACATGTTACTGTCAGTTAATTAGCGTTGGTATTCATTAAAAGTGGGAGTGAAAGCCCGGAAACGATCCATTACTCATTGTGAATGGAGTCATGGGACAGCATAAAAGCCATCCAAGAGAACACAGAGGGAGAACCAGGAGGCAGAGTAGTGATCAACGGATCGGTTACTTGGTTATAGTTCTGTACTGCGGGTGCGTGTATGCATGCACAGACACACACTCACTGAACTCTCACTTGCATATCCACCCATGCATTTCTATTAGCTCCCATAGTTCATACTGTAGATTAAATTATGTCCCTTCTCCCTGCAAAAAACATGTTGAAATCTTAATTCCCAATACCTGTGAATATGAACTTACTAGCGAACAGGACTTTTGTGACTATAACTTAAGATGAAGTCATGATCAATTTGAGTTGATCCTAATCCAAGATGACTGGTGTCCTTAGAAGAAGCGTAAGAAGATGCATAGGGTGGAGAATGTCATGTGAAAACACAGAGACACACAGATGGCTGTGTGACTCCAGACAGATTGGAACTGCACTGCCACAAGCTGAGAAATGCCTGGGGTTACAAGAGGCCCTTAGAGGACTCTGGGGCGCAGGGTCCTGCCAACAGCTTGATTTCAGACTTACAGTCTCCAGAACTCTGAGACAAATCATTTCTGTTATTTTAAACTACCTGTTTGTGGTCCTAGGACAACTCTCGGAGACTAACATAGTTCACGTCTGTGAGACGGACATCCTCCTGCTGTAGCTCCACGTGTGTCTTGACACACTCATGTTTCTATCTCACTTAAAACAATACAAACTTGAACACATTAAGTTCATGCTCCAACCTATTCATGTAGGCTGTCTTGTTTTGTTTTTAAAGATTTATATTTATTATTTATGCATACAAGAACTGGGGTGTAGGCCAAAGGTGGGAGGGGGGGAGAGGAGTCACCAGAGACAGAGTGGGGAGCAGAACAGGCAGCTCTACTGAAATCCACTGCTGAGGGGACAGCAGGTGAGACAGAAGTCTGCTGCACCACGTGGGTCCCCTGGTCGGGAATCGAACTCATAGGGTACTCATACAGCAGTGACTGGAGATAGCTTGATAGGGCTGAGACTTAACCCCTGAACCACCAGGGAGGCCCAGGCTCTCTTGTTTTTTTTTTTTTTAAACTAGGGTTTTTTTTTTTTAAAAGCTTTATTTATTTATTTATACAAGCACTGGGTACAGTCAGAAGCACGGGAGGGTGAGAGAATTCACCAGAGCCAGAGCGGGGAGCAGAGCAGGCAGAAGGACCGAAGTACACTGCTGAGGGGAGCAGCGGGCGGCAGGAGAGGTCTGCGCGCCATGTGGGACCCTCCTCTGGTGGCCGAGGAGCAGCCGGGGATCGAACTGGCGCTGCAGAGGCTGCGGGCAGCTTTGCAACCCAGCACTCAACCGCTGCGCCACCAGGTGAGACCCAGGCTCTCTTGTTTTGAATACAATGAAGGATGAGTAAGAATAACAAAGTGGGTGGCAACCATGGTGTACACTATGTTGGAAGTCAAAATCTTCCTTTTGTTACGATTTTTCAACCCAGAAAACTTGTGATAGATTGATATAAAAAAAAACTTTACTTAGAATATATTTGCCTTATTTCTAATCTAGTTTTGGAATCCTAAAGAAACTGGTCCATAAAGAGAGTACTCTTTGGGGAAGTTTTTAATTTAAAATTAAATTCAGAAAAAGACATTATGAATGTTCATAGCAAATTGAAAATATATAATTATCCTGTGACTCAATGTTTTTTTTTAACTGATATGTCTTAATGAAAACCTTCCAAAAGAGCATTTTTATTGCATCTTTAAAATGACCTGTACAAGTTACCTTCATATATATTTACTGCTTGCAATGGTCATGAGCTTATGTATGTATGTCAGATTCTATGGCAAGTATAAAAATAATGCAATGGGATCTTGGTCAGTAAAGCCTGCATAGACTGTGACTGGCATTCCTCAGTATATACCTCCTGCTCACTGCACTTTCATCTCTTAATCTAGTTGTCTACTTCCACATCTTCCACTTGAATAAGACATTGAGACTCAACATAAAAAAAAACTGAGCTTTTGATGTGTTTGGTCCCTATAAGATGAAAATTTTCTTTCATCTTCTCTTTGGTGCCACTATCCATCCAAGTATTTCTGCAAGTCAAAAAGCTACACTTCAGACTTAGTATCTCCATCTCTCCCCACTGTTCATCACTCCACCTTTACTTATTTTTTTAAAGATTTATTTATTTTTGTGTACAAGAGCTGGGGGATAAGGGGTGAGAGGATTCACAAGAGGCAGAGTGGGGAGCAGAACAGGCATATTGACTGAAAACACTGCTGAGGGGAGCAGTGGGCAAGACAGGAGAGGTCTGCTGCACCATGTGGGTCACCTCCCTGGCCGGGGATTGAACTCGTGCCGCAGTGGCTGTGTAGAGCTTCATAGTGCTGTATCTTAACCCCTGCGCCACCAGGGAAGCTCCCATCATTCCACCTTTAATTAAACGCTACTATCATACTTCCTAAATATCTCTGGAGTCTGTTCCACTATCTCCATCTCCTCTATTACTAGTGTAGTCCAAGCAACCCTGATCTTTTTTTCTAGACTACTACAATAGTGTCTTAACAGCAGGGCACATGGCAGCCATACACAACCCCTCCCAGCCTCCTCTTTACACTGAAACCAAACGAGAATCTGTTTAGAAAGGAAATCTTAAACTGTTATTTTCCTGCCTAAATGTACAGTGGTTTCTCAAAACCCTGAAAGTAAAGCCTGGAATCCTTACTTGGTGTAGAATCCCTACATACTTAGTACTCGAAGTCTCAGTTTACACTGCTCTCATCCTTCTTGTGCCCCAAACAAAGCCCCTTTTTATGGTGTAACTCCCATAACTTTTCAGGTTTCTACACCGACTGTTTCTTCTGTATAGAATGCTTTTCCCTCTTTTTCATCCTCCCAAATTCTTCCTGTTAATTACCACTCATCATTCAGGATTCTGCTCAAACAACACGTCTTCGGAAAAGTCTGTCCTGATATCCCAGACCATATCAGAGCTCTTGGGAGTATCTTTATAGATTCTCTCAATCATCAACAGTTATTGAGCATCAGAGAATGCCAGACCCTCTTCTAGGCACTTAGTTTACATCACTGGACATGAAGACAAGGTCTCTGCTCACATGAGTTTGTGATAGAGTTGGACAGAAGAGATAATACACAAATAAATGAGCATGAAACCACCATGCAGTGATAAGCTCAATGACAGAAATAGAACAGAATGAGTCCGTAGGACTCTCTGAGGAGGTGGCATCTAAGCTTAGGCCTGAGAGTAAAGAAGGAGCCCAGAATTTCATGGGAAGACCATTACCAGTGCAGGTTCTGTGGGGGAGAGAAGGTTCCAGAAAAAGAATGATGATTGGAATGCAGGGGCAAGATTATGTAGGTAAAAGATATTGTCAGGGGCAAGACTATGTAGGTCAAAGTAAGTGTTTGGATTTGGATTTTACTTTGAGTCTAATGGGAAGGTACTAACAAGGACTTTAAGATAGGCAATTATATGCTACCATTTATATTTCCAAGTGAGCACTTTGGCAGCTGTATGTAGATAGATTTTAAGTATGTAAATGTCTGCTTAGAGCCATCAGGACACTAATGTAATGGTTCGGGTGAAAGATAATGATGGCTTTGATGAGAATAGAAGCAGTGGGGTTGGAGAAAGACAAAGAGAAGAAGTAGAAATAAGAGAATGGAAGTAGAAATGAGAGAAATTTGCTGGCAGATTGGTTTTGGAGGAAAAGGAAAACAAGTCTTAGGGATGATTTCCTGGTTGAGTAACTAGGTGGTGGTGGTAGATATTATTGAGATAGGGGATGTTGATTAGAAAGGGTTTGTATATGAGGAAAACAAGAGTTCTGTTTTAGGCATGTCAAATTGGGCACATTTAATAGATGGTGAAGTCAGGTAGGGCTGACTTCTAAGAATCTGGAATTCAGGTGACAGGTGATGTGTGAAGTCACAAACTGAGATATCATCACCCCATGTTTATTGTTAACATCACAGGTCTATGTGGAACATGTAGAGGAACCAGGATTGAGCTTTGGGACATATTGTCATTTGGAAAGACAAGAAATTACTGAAGAATGGTGACAGGAGCAGCTAGTGGAAGAGTAATCCTCAAGGGTGTGGTGCCAAGATGGCTGAAAGTCAAAATGACCCCACTTACTGAAATTTACTTAGAGAGTTTTATTATTGTTTCAAGCTCCACAAAGAAATCTGATCAACCTCTTCTTAATATATTTGACAACTATCAAAATTATTTCTCCCACCTATAGAAGATAATCAATTCCTTTGACTAACAAATCTCAAATCTCATTCTCATTAGTAAGTGAGCAGAGCAGTAGATTTTTCTCTGCTCCCACCCCAGTAATCATGGCTATTTCTTTCATGCTTTTTTTTTTTAATTTCAAACACTGTTCACATAAAAGATGAATTTAAAAATTATAAATTTATACCTAAGGATCCTGGTCAAATACATTTCTGATAACTTGTGAACACATCAAATGTTCAAAATTGGAGGCAGTATATTCAGTAAGTAGTAGCTAATTTTATAGCTTTTCATTGAATACATGTGAATCTCTACATAGCTTAGAATGGAAGGACTCTTCAAAAGAAATGAAAGTTGGGAGAGCAAGGGACAAGAGGAGATAATTAAAAGATAACAGAAATAATTTGGGTTGTCAAGGCGTTTTCAACCTTGGAGCGTGTTTGCATAAACCGGCGTGTGTGTGCAGGAGGGTCAAGATCCAGCACGTTCATTCGGGGTAGCAGAAGCTTGCATCAAAACATTCATCAAAACGCAGGCTGCATTCCATCTCCACAGCCCGATATCAAGATTGCCCAGAATTACATCTTTATGCCATTAGACATCTAATGCAAAGCCATCAAGGCTTTCAGCTTTCCCCGGGTACCCCTTGGGAGGAATTTCTGCTGAGAGCCGGCAACTCAGACCTGATGCCTGTCAGGAATGAACCCTGGTACAAGCTTCAGGGAGGGCTTCCGTTGTCAAAACAATAATAGCTGTAATTTTCTCTCCCTCTATTTACAGGAAACAAACTCTTCCTTCCTGTCCTCAGCCTGTAGCAGAAAATAGACAAGCCAAGCAGATGTCCAGGGATGGCGGAGGAGTACCTAGGGCTGCAGCTTCCTTGGAGAGAAAACAAGCACTCAGGAGAGCCTTGGGGGTTGGGGGGAGGGAGGCTGAGGGGTGAAGGGTGAGCCGGGGTTGTAAGTAGGCAGCACCCGGTGCCCTCTGTCTATTCCTCCAACTCCCTTTGTCTCTTGTCAGCTCCTTCCTACCACTGTGAGACACCTGATCTACATATGGGGAGGGAGAGCTCCTGCAGTCACGGTATTTTTTTAAAATTTATTTTATATATATATATATATTACATCATTTTTCATTTTTAAACAATATTTGCTTGCCTCCCCACTCGTGCAAATGCAGGATGACTGGGCCAGTAAAGCTACTTCCATGCGTCCTGAAAGGGCAGCCTCTGTGGGCTTATGAGCACTTGCTGGCTGTGTAGCTGGTGTCCCAGGGCTGAGGGGAGCCTCATTACAGGTCTTCCCGCAAACATGGGCACTAGCGAGAGAGTCAGTTACCAACATTCTAAGAGTCTTCCGTGGTAAAGTCCTCTCTTTGTTTTGTTGTCCTTGCCTATCATCCAGCGTTAGTCAAGATATTCTAAAAATACACGTGCCTTCCCTTCAGGATTACTGTTTCCCAGTGACTGTTTATTTCTCTTCCAGAACCGCTTGCTATGGTCCTTCTCTCCCCTGAAAAGATGTTTCAAAATGTTGTGGAACAGAATATATATTACTTGAGCAATACATTTATTTCCAAGCAATTTCTTCACAAGAATTAAAGTATATTTGAGAAAGAAAATGAAAAAGACAGAACCACTCAAATACTAACAGAAGAAATACCTTTAAAATCACTAGGGCAAAATGCCATGGTCACTGTGGGTATAGCTTCTGGGCGTTAGGCTGAGTGTAGTCAGTGTCTAAGATATGCATGGGGGCTCTCAGTGTCACCATTCACACTATAGATTGAATTTAGTATGATGATTGCCTGCCAGGTGTCAGTGAAATGTCTTGGAGGGGTGCTTTTCAGTAGTTTTGCACAAAGGGACCAAATGAGCTAACAGTATCACATTTACCCTTTATTGCCCTTTATCTATTATAGTCCTACTGATCACCAAAGGCAACTTGGCATCAGATGCTAGTACAAGCAGTATTGTGCTAGTAATCCTGTTCTGGAAAAACCCCTATAACAAACCCAGAATTGTAGTGATTGTTAGACTTCATAGTTTAAATATTCCCCTCACAACTGAGTTCAAGCTACCAAAGTTCTTGAAACTGAGTATGGAGTTGAGAAGAAATGATCACCATGGGCTCTCCTGAGTCAGCGTGAATCAGCTCCTGCACACTACTGGTGATGTATATTTATGTTTTCCGTATTTTTAAAATAAATTTATATTGAGGTAAAATGAATTTATAACATTATATGAGTCAGGTGTATAGCATTATAATTTGACACCTGTGATGCCCTATAGGCATGATCATCCCCACTATACAATTGACCCCCTTTTCCTGTTTTACCCATCTGCAACCTCCCCAAGTATTAACAAGGGGTAGTTACTCTATACAGTGATACTATTACTATTCACTTTCAGACAGATAAGGAAACTGAGGCATGGGGAAGTTATGTTACTTTGCCAAAGGTGACAGAACAATGAGCCATGGAGCCAGGCTTGAAGGCCAGACAGCCTAATTCTAGATTCCATGTGTTGAGTCCCTACATCATGTGTAAAAATTTGTGTACATGCTCAGCAGATAATTTCTGGATAAGAAAATGTTGATTTTAAGAAGTACATTACTCCTTCAGGTACGTTATCAGTCAATGCTCTACTAGAGAAACAGAGCCAGTGATATGTGTATGTATATACACGTGTTCAGAAGTTTATTGCTGGAATTTGCTTACATGATTACGAGGACTTGGCAAGTTGGAAATCTATAGAGCAGACTATCAGGAAGGACAGGCTGGAAATGCTTAAGCAGGAGCTGCCACTGTAGTATACAGATCATTTTCTTCTGAAACATCAGTTCTGCTCTTAAGAATTTTCAGCTGATTAAATCAGACCTGTTCAGATGATGTAGGGTAATCTTTTACCTAGGGCAAACTAATTGTAAACTTTAATCACACCTGCAAAAATACCCTCACAGAAACATCTGTTAGTGGTTGATTGAATAACTGGGGACTATAGTATAGCCTAGCCAAATTTACATAGAAGGTGTTATGAGTTGAATTATATTCCCTGAAATGTAATGTTGATGTTTAAACCCTCTGTGAATGTGACCTTGTTTGGAAACAGGGTCTTTGCAGATGTGATCAAGTTATGAGGAGGTCATACTGCAGTATGGGGGTAAGGGGTGTACTTACTTAAATATGACTGCTGTCTTTATAAGAAAAGGATGGAAACTTGGACACAGACTTTCAGGGAGACTACCGTGTCACAAATGGAGGCAGAGATTAGAATGATGTATCCATAAGCCATGTAATGTCAAGAATTTCTAGAAATCACTAAAAGATAAGAAGAGGCAAAGAAGTATTTTCCCTTAGAGTCTTAAAGAGCAAGAAAGTGAGTGAGAACCCTGCCAACACCTTGATTTTGAACTTCCAGCCTCCAGAACTGGGAGAAAATAAATTTCTGTTGTTTCAAGCCACCCAGTCTGGGTACTTTTTTATGACAGCCCTAAAAAGTTAATCCAACAGTGATCTTAAAAATAACACCAAATGATAATAAATTCAAATAATGTCAACTTCACCAACATAAAATTTCAGTTCTATTTAAAGAATAGTGTGCATACCATGATTTTTTGTGGCATTCTCAGCAGTGACATTTTTGTGGATCTTTTTGAGTTTGATTTGTGTCTACAAACAATTTGAATGGCGTTTATATAATTAAATGCATGCTGTAATTTAGACACATTGAAGAACTATGTTGTGTAAATCAGTGGAATTGTAAAAGCGTCTTTAGTAATGTATTAAATATTTATAGATGAATGAAGGAATAAATTTATACTTTTCTTTTAGAGCCAGTTATTCATTCTTTGGATTTCTACTAGTGTCAAAAGTTCTTTTTAAGGCAAAATATGATTTTGGTGAATAATCACAATCAATGTCAGATATGATGGGAAGCTAAAATAGAGTCACTAATTCTTACCTGTAGCCTATACAATATTGCTAATGACCTTATCTCAAGAAAAGAAACATTTTCAGCATTCATAGTAGCATTAAAAAAATGTACGGAAATATTTCACAAGGTGACACATTTTAAGGTCAAAACAGTAGCTTTTCTGTGTAAATTTTGGAATAATAGTTTGGCTTTTATTTACTCCATTCTATAATTTTATAATTACATATGAAATGTCATTTAACAAACCAAATAATTTGATGCTATGCATTTAGAGACATTTTTCCTAGAAAGTTCTATTCGGTCATGCAAGTTAGATTGATTCAAAAGCCCCAGGCTGATTCATGCACAGACATTAATCGTTTCATGGAAATTCTTTCCTTGTGCATAGAAACTGAATATCCATTCGGCACATTTACTACCTTCTACTCTATATAATCAAATTATTGAGTATTTAATTGCTATCAGTATCACTATTATTTTCATCCCCACTTATTAAATAAGAGGAAGTAAGTACAGCTAGGTGAGTAACTTTCCCTGGTCACATGACTAGTAATTGACAGATCTAGGATTCTATACTAGAGTTTGTTCTTTATTTATTTATTAAAGATTTATTTATTTATACAAAAGCTGAGGTACAGGCCAGAAGCCCCGGAGGGTGAGAGGATTCACCAGAGACAGAGCGGGGAGCAGAACAGGCAGATGGACCAAAAGCACTGCTGAGGGGAACAGCGGGCGAGACAAGAGAGGTCTACCAAGCCAAGTGGGTATCTCCCTGGCCTGCTGGGAATCGAACACATGCTGTAGAGGCTGTGGATAGCTTCACAGCGTGGCGCTCAACCCACTGCGCCACTGGGGAGGCCCAAGAGTTTGTTCTTTTAACCTTCTTGGTATGTGAATAGCATGAAAATCATATTCAACTAAAGTGAAAGCCCATCAAATGTTTGTTTAAAAATATTGTTCAAACCAATACTAAGAAGACCTTAATCAGTGAGTACCTGGGTTGATTGTCCACAAATAATGAAAAATAAGTGAAAAGGATTTTATCTAGATAATCAACTGAAGAGCAAATTAAAACAAAAAACTTCACACATCCTTAAGTGCTTTATTTTAACTGAATGTCACTCTGTCCTATCCCCAGCTGCAGTGACATTGAATTAAGGTCAAGGGCAGTTAGTTGCTAGGCCAGGTTCTCAGGAGGCAATGACTCCTGGATGGGATGATTTCTGGACACCCAGCACCCTTTCTTGATAAAATCCAGTACAGGACCCTGCAGTATAATCTGTGTGGGTGGTGGACTGGCCCCTTTCTCCAGTTAAGACCCCTTGGACTCATGATTCACTCACTGTGTCTGGAAGAAATCTAAGTAGCAGGAATGCTGAAGAGATGCCTCCTTCATATAGTCAGGTACATTGCAGTTACAGATATGATTTGCTACCATTTCCATGTGTAAGTTTCTTTAATTCAGGAAACCAGGTTATGACAGATTCTATTTTAGAAAAGGAGGGGTGAAGGAGAGGCAATACAAGCTCCCCAAGTGGCCATTTTTAGAACATTACACCTTTAGCTGACTTTCTCATATTTGATTCCTTACAATCTTATTTGCTTCAGAAACATACCACAGCAATGTTTGCCACATTGGACAAACTAGAAACACTTGGACACATTCCAAATTGAATTATCTTCATTCCTTTTTATTCGACTACACCATGAGAAAATTGAGCTCTAAAATGCTCTTCCTGGGCAGGCTCTGACAAAGAGCATTCTTGTTTCCCTGCAGCCAAGAGGACTGTGAGAAAGGGCAAGAAGTGCCTGCTCTATTTTCAGGAGGAGCGTTCCTCTGCAAGAGTGGGTTTTCTCATGGCAGTCCGTTGACAAGGGAATTCTATGGGTCAGGCCTATAGTTAAATCAATTGCATGCCTATATGGGAATGATCTGGCTTATCAAATTTTCCAGTGTAAATACATGAGTCTGGACTCTTTCACATAAATTTAGTTATTTAGATGATTTAAAAATACATTTTAAGATTATGGCCACAAAATATTTATCCTGCTAAGGATAAATCCATTGTATGCTTTTCTAAGATGCTAAAATATTAGTCACCACCCAGATTGCAGCTCTAGCTGTCGTGGCCCATGCCTTTTAGATCTATTGTGCTTCTTCCAAGCATTACTTGGACTAACACGTTTCCTGGACTCTACTGACATGCTCCCGTGGTATTGAAACATCCTGTTCTGTGACCAAATTTCCATAATCTTAGTATTATGCAGAAAATCCAATATAAGATTTATTTAAAAGAAGATAATTGCTTGGATTGAATTCATGCATGTATTTAGTCCAATCACCTTTCTAAATAATCCAGGCTAGATAAATAAGTCATTTACTCCCTAAAAAAAAAATTGCATATCTTAGTCTTTTCATTCCCATTTTTTCCTTCCACCCCCCCATTAAACAGTTTAAAGGTCTATAATCTTCCATTTAAAAACTTAATGCAATATATACACATGTTGACTTTTAATAATGCATACTTAAAACATACTTACATAATCACAATGCAATGTTATTTCAATTTAAAAAAAAAGAAAGAACAAACAATTCCAGAGATATTTGGCCCAGGGCATGTGTGGTAATCCTATAAAGGCATCAGAGAACTAGGTTTTTTCTCTCCTTTATTTCTGTCCTCTGTTCTCAAGGTCATAAAGGGCTGATAGGGCCATTCACTTCACATTAGAGGAAGCAATAGGAGAGAAGGGGACCTTCCATTTTAAAGACCCTTTTCTAGGTAGTACAGTGTTTCTCCCTCTATCTCATTACCCTGACCATGACCACGTGGTCACACCAGGGAGGCTGGAAGTACAGATGTACACATACAAGGTTCTGTTATAAATGGGGTGGGGGGGGCGGGGTGGTGGCAGGGCGATGGATAACAGAGGATGTGAACATTTCCTGCCATAGTTAATATCAAAACTAAAGTTACAGAAGGAAATTTGCTCACTCATCCAATAATCATTGATTAAAGACATTGACAGGCACTGAGGATGCAAAGTCCAAAATGACACAGTTCTTTCCCTTGAAGAAATGATATAGTCTAATGGAGAAGATAATTCTCAACATATCCATAAATAATTACAAAGTAGTTATACATAGAGGATACTGGATTTCTATGAGAAATAGCTAGGATAAGCTGGGATAAGGCAAGGGAAAGAGAGAAGGCTTTCTAGAACTGTGAAAGAAGACTCTTGGAAAGGAAGAAGTAATCTTCAGTGACAATATGTTGGACAGAGGTCAAGTAAGATAAAGACAGAAAATTTGTTCAGCAGGCTTATTAATAATGAAGGTCTTTAGTGAACTTGAAGAATACTGTTTCAGAGGAGTGGAGAGAAACAGATAGGTGAGTGGGGTATGAATGATGAATTAAAAAGAGAAAATAGAGGAAACTCCTTAAGAAATTATTATAAAAGAGTGAAGAAAAGGAAAACAACATTTAAAGAGTTTTATGTTAGGGATAGTTTTTTTAAAGATAGAGGAAATATGAGATTACTTCAATGCTACCAAAAAATGTACAAAGAGATGAATGAGAGAGAGAGAGAGAGAGAGAGAGAGCACATACCATATTGTCTGACAAAGTGGAAGTGGAAATAAAATTTAATGCCAAGGCAGGTGATATATATGAAAATGGCCATAAAATTGAGAAATGAATGTGTCTAAAAATTATTTCTACATTTTTCTGTGAATTAGAATTTTTGTGTGAAGTAGAATTCACAATTTAGAGATAAGAAAGAGTTAGAGGAAGTGGAAAGGACAGAAGGGAATACTGTGGAAGTCCCATCTCCACCCCCATCTCCTGACCCCACTCACCCAAATCCCCATCACAGAGCAGTTACTGTCATGTTTCTTGTGCATTTCCCCAGAACATTCTATATCAAAGCAAACAAATACTTATATTTATTCATTCTCCATTTTTACACAACAGTGCATACTACATGTATTATTCATCCCACCTTGCTTTGGATAACTTAAATATATTTAAATTTCCCATTACTCTCCAAATCTCTAAGGTGTCATTGTTAAATCCTCTTTGGCTACTGACAAAGAAGGTGACCACATTTCAGAGATGCTAATTGTTTTCTTCAAGATCCATAGCCAATAAATAGCAAAGGATGAAAAATGGATTCCAGAATCCAACTCAGATCTTGCATCAAATTTGCGACTGTTCTCCCAATCAGAGATTAAATCCAAGAGAAAAACACAACATTAAATGAGTGACATGAATGCTCCAACTATGATATAATCATCATAAAATGTCTTAGTTTTATAACCCATTTCTATTTTTAAATTGTATCAAAGACCAAATGATAGTACAGTCAGAAGATTCTAGTCATGTATGGTGTTTATTTATTTATTTATTTTTAAAGAGGCATGTATTTTTTTTTTTTATTTATTTGTTTGTTTGTTTGTTCGTTTACACATGCACTGGGTACAGTCAGAAGCGCGGGAGGGTGAGAGAATTCACCAGAGCCAGAGCGGGGAGCAGAGCAGGCAGAAGGACCGAAGGACACTGCTGAGGGGAGCAGCGGGCGGCAGGAGAGGTCTGCGCGCCATGTGGGACCCTCCTCTGGTGGCCAGGGAGCAGCCGGGGATCGAACCGGCGCCGCAGAGGCTGCGGGCAGCTTCGCAACCCAGCGCCCAACCGCTGCACCACCGGGGAGGCCCCATGTATGGTGTTTAAAAGTCACTTAACTCTGTTTTTAATGAAGGCAACTTTCTTAGGCTTTTTCAGAATTTTTTTCTCTAATTCAATCTGAGGCATAACGGCACTTCTTAGTTTACTCTCCCTCTTCAATTTAGATTTTAATCTTTCTTATTTATACAATGGCCTTTCTCAAAAAGTTGTAAGATCCATCTCCAAAGTTTCTGCACTTGTCTTGCTTGGATAACTTCTTTATCTTTCAAAATTCAGATCTAAAACTCAGATTCAGTCAGTCATTCAACAAGTACATACCAAGTGCCTGTTATGACAGAGAAAGTGTCAGTGCAGAAGATATGATGAAATAAGGGGTCTACCTAAGGAACCTGAAGTGTAATGTGGGAAATAGAGAATAAATAAATATATTAACTAGAGTTTGTTTTGGGTTCTAGGAAAGAAATAAAAAGTTTCTGGGATTGGGGCCTCCCTGGTGGACAAAGGGTTAAGCACCACACTGTGAAGCAATCCGTAGCCTCTGCAGCATGAGTTTCATCCCCGGCCGGCCAAGGAGCAACCCACATGGCACGGCAGACCTCTCCTGTCTTATCCGCTGCTCCCCTCAGCAGTGTAATTCCATCACTCCACCTGTTCTGTTCCCCGCTCTGTCTCTGGTGAATCCTCTCACCCCCCACAATTCTGGCCTGTATACCAGCTCTTGTATGCATAAATAAATCTTTTAAAAAAGTAAAAATCAAAATCAACAAACAACTATGAACCAGAGACACTCTATGAGGGATGGGGGGGCGGGGAGGGGAGGGATTGGGGTCAAAATAAGGGGTCGCAATTGTATAGGGAATATAAAATTAAAATTTATAATAAAAAAAGTTTCTGGGATGGAGAATTGCAAGAGTAACCTATTTTAGATTGTTAGAGATGCTATTTAAGTTGAACCTCAAGAATAAGAGGAGTCAGTCCTGTGAAGAACAGAGGAAGGATGATCCAGACAGAGGAAAAGCAAGTACTACTGCCCTGAAGTTGGAAAGACACTTGGCCTATCTGAGCACTGACAAAGGACTGTTGTTTTCCATGAATAATGAGCTAAGGGACAAGTGAGGAGCACAAAGGGAAGAGGTTGGAAGGTGAGGTAGGTCCAGACCATGCAGGGTTTTGTAGGTTGAGGTAATTGAACTTAATCCTAAGGATAACAGGGGAATGATTATAAAATTTCATGCAGGGCAAAAGAAAGATGTTTTAAAATATCTGATTTAGTTTTTTTAAAAAAATAAATTTAGCGATTTTGCAAAGAATGGGTCAGTGGAGATACGCATGACATGGAGAACCTGATGGAGATGTGTGTGGTAGTCTGCATGGTAGTGTTGGGGGCATGCAAACTAAGGTGGTAACTGAGGACTTGAAGTGCAATCAGTAGGACTTTCAGGTGAATTTGGTAAGTGCTAAGATGACCCCAGGTTTCTATCCTTGATAACAGGGTAGATGGCAACACTGTAGTTCATCTATATGGATTATTTGTGGGGATAAAATTGATACTTTTTTGGCAGACATAACTGCCTTTGTGCTCAGTGTTTGGACTGACGTCACATTTGACAACAAAAAGGACCCTCTCTCATCCAGGAAGATATAACCCATCTCCAAGGCATATTAAGGGATATAAAATCTGGATTTCTCTTCCCCCTTCAAAGGCACATTTTTGTAACCTTATTTGATGGGCCTGGGTCATGCTACTGGTACAGACACTGCAGTGCGGGAAACTGGAGGGGGTCCAGATCTGGTAGTGAGATGTGAGTGGAGAGTGAGGGTCAAGCATTCCGTGTTGGCCATATAAAGTTTGAGTTGCCCAATGGCAATGAACAGGTGATGTAAGTAAAATTTGGGTATACTACCTGAGACTTGAGGAGAGTAGAGGACTACAGTGAATAAATATTAAAGGTGTTCATTATCAGGTGTTTAAAGAATGGATGTGATCACCCTAAGAGGGAAAGGTGAAACCCAAGGCAGTGATTTCAGAAACTCTTAAATGTAGCATTAAATGTAGAGTTCAGGTGCAAGAGAAACACAAACGCAGAGACTGAGAAGGAAGAGACTGAGGGAGATGGAAAGCTGGTGAAGAGCAGCAGCCCTTCTGATTCTCTAAAGCCAAGGAAAGAGTATTTCCGGAAAAGGGTGGTGGACAACTGTGTCAAATGCTGTTGAAAGTTGAATTCAATAAGGCTAACCCTCAGCCATTGGACTTTTACCAGATTTCAGAGATTGCTTAGGACACAAGTCAGATAGAAGTGATAGGACAATTAAGTGAGGAAAAGAGCTACCAGCTGCAGCTGAACACACTATAAATTTTGCTATGTAGATCAGAGAAATGGGACAGAAGCTGAAGAGAATGTAGAGCAAGGGTGAATGTAGAGATGGGAGTGACCTGAGTATATTTCAATGAGATGGGACTTAACCCACATTCCTTCCTCCAGGAAGACTGACATGACTCTGCGCACACCAGGCGTGCCTCCTACATGTTCCCTAAGCAACTTGATCAACTATTGATGGGTCTCCCTCTGAGATGTACCACACACACTACCCTGAGGTTGTTTTGAATACACCGGCATTCTCAAGCCAATGCTGTCAGTAAGGAAGATTCCTCCCTGGGAGTGGCCAGCCTATTAATGTTCCCACTTATTTATGACTGTTGTGAGCGCACCACATTCGCAGTGTACATATCTTTAGGAAAACCTCTATATTTGATTCAAGAGGTAAGAAAGCAGTCATTTCTTTAGAAAAAGACTAACACCCTTCTCACTCACCTATAAACATGCTCGATCTGATATTTGACTTGCTGTAAAAAAGAAAAACATCCTTTTAAAAACTGTTCTTCAAGATAGAAAACAGCTCTGGCTGGAAGGTGACTTGTTGGCTCACACACCGTTTAGTAGAGTCTCCTGGAGGTTGTCAGTGAGTCCAGGATGTGGTTACAAACACAAAGCACATCCCTGTACACGCCCAAACAAGTGTGTGTGTTTAAAAACACACTCCAACGACACTCAGTTTTCACGTTACTTCTTCACTGGTTCTGTTTGCTCAGAGACTGGGTCCATGTCCTAGCTTTGCATATGCTTGTTTTCCAGCAACAGCAGAAGCAGCATCTTGGCAGGGCTCTGTGAGGTTCATCCTGCCAGGAAGTGAAGCACCAACACAACACTGGCTTCCTTTCTAGGACAGCACGTGAAGTACGCCCAGTGTGTGTTTGGCCTGCCCCCAGCTGCCTACACTCAGTGTCAGGTTATGCTGTGGCCCGAGAATGATCCAGAAGAAAGGGCTGTCTGTGAGTTCTGAGGAAATGGTGTCTAACAGATCGACTGCTCCCAGGCCCCGGGTCAGTCCTTTGTATCAGCCACTACTCCAACAGCTCATTCTTCTGTCTTCTCCTGCCATTCACTGGCACGATGACTGCCTGCAGCAGGTAGGGATGTGGTAACAGGGACTGTGTGCTGACCAGAGTGTGAGGGAGTGATGGCACTTCTCCATGCTCATGACTTGCTCTAAATGACTTCCTTCTCTTGGCCAAAGACAGGTCAGGAGGGATCAAATTATCAACCCAGGAAAGATGAGATATTTACAGCTTCTGCTAATTTTACAAAATTAGATGAAAGTAAAGATAGTTTTCCCCACCCTGTGCTTTGCCTCCTGTGAACTTCCTTAGCATTATGCATAACTTACTCCTTTCAGAAAGAGGAGAGTCTAGTGTGACTGTGTATTGTGGCTGTTGGGTGCATTGTGCATGATGCTTATCAGGAAATGCTCCCTGACCTAGACAGTTTTATTGCAGCATCTTTTCCTTCCTTCCTGCCTTCCTGCCTTCCTTCCCTTTATCTTTTCCTTTTTCTTTCTTTTAGCCTTTTTTTAAAAAAAAGATTTATTTATTTATTTATTGAAGAACTGGGGTACAGGCCAGAGGTATGGGGGGGTGAAAGGATTCACCAGAGAGAATGGGGAGCAGAACAGGCAGACTGACTGAAATACACTGCTGAGGGGAGCAGCAGGTGAGGCAGGAGAAAGTCTGCTGTGCCATGTGGGTAGCTCCCTGGCTGGAAATCAAACTCATGCCGTGGCAGTGATAGCATGGAGACTAACCCTTATGCCACCAGGGAGGCCCTCTTCCTTTCAGCTTTATGAGCTATATTTTTCACACCACAAATTCACTTGCTTTAAATATAATTTACAGAGTTGTGCAAATATCACCACATTTCACATCTCCCCCCCAAACAACCCTTCTATTGGCAACCTTTCCCCATTCCCAACTCTAGGCAACCACTTATCTACTTTCTTTATCTATGAATTTGCCTTTAGTAAATATTTGCTATAAATAAACCATATATACACTTTTTTTTGTTTGTGCCCTGTTTCTTTCATTCAGTACAAAGTTTTTTTTTTAATTTTATTTTTATATTCCCCATACATTACAACCCCCTTATTTTGACCCCAATCCCTCCTTTCCCCCCCATAGTGTGTCTCTGGTTCATAGTTGTTTGTTGATTTTGATATTTTCTTTCTTATAGTTATTCTTTTTCCTGGTCCGTTATTTAGGTTTTCTAGATTCCTGCTATGAGTGAGACCATCCGGCATTTTTCTTTTTCTTTCTGGCTTATTTCGCTGAGCATGATCCCTTCCAGCGCCATCCATGTTGCTGCAAATTGCATGTGTTTACCTTTTTTGATTGCTGAGTAATATTCCATTGTGTATATGTCAGTACAATGTTTTAATTTTTATCCATGTTGTAGCATATGTGAGTACTATGCTCATTTTTATGGCTGAGTGGTAGTCCATTGCATGGTATACCATTTTTGTTTATCCATTCACCAATTAATTTAACATTTAAGTTGAAGCCACTTTTTTGCTAGTATGAATAGTGCTGAATGAACATTTGTGTAAAAGTGACAAAGTTGTCCTTTTTTTTTTCCTGAGTTAGTATTTTGGAGGGGAACTGGAACTATCTCACATGGCAAATTTTTGTTTAACAATTTAGAAACTGCCAAACTGTTTTCCAAAGTATCCGGATAAATTTCCATTTCCATCAGCAAAGGATGAAAATTACAATTTCTCCACAGGCTCACAACACTTGTTATCTTGTCTTTTGTATCATAGGCCTCCTGGAAGTGGTGAAGTGCTGCGGTTTTCTTACAGGAGTTGGATTGAAGAACCCGAGGCTTTCTGGTGAAAGAACCTGAGGTGTCAAGTTTTGCTCGACTTTGCTACTAACAATGTATTTTGAAGAAGGATATCTAGATTTTGTCTAGACTTCAGTCCTATATTAGACGTCAGATAAAAATGAAGCCCCCAAAAGGTATTTTTAGAACTTTATATTTAGGAAACATTACTTAACTAGTTCATATGCAGGTATGTGTGTTTTTGCTATTATTAAGTAAAATAAAAATGTTCTTAAATGGTTCTGCTTTGTGTTTTCAGTAGATGTTTTCACTTATAAACCATATTTTAAATGCTTGCTGCTTGGTTTGGTTCATTTGGCTTGTTCACAGGGTTATGAAGTCCAATATTCCAATATTAGCAGACATCCTCAGTCCTTCCATGGCTACAGACCACACAAATGAGTGCCTTTGGTCAGAAGTAGGTGTGGTGGGATGCACGCCAGGGTCAGCACTGCAAGGAGCCTGGGAAACAGATGTGACTGTTCCGCTGACACTTAATTTTATTTTAAGTAGGTTATTTAGCAATTAATACTGTTAAAACTCTACCGTGCCCTTCATTGGTACATGTGTTTATTTTCAACTAATCATTTTGCCCACCTTTTCAAGGCATGTTAGAGGATGGATAGAGAGGTAAGATCTGTGAAAAATTACTGATAATATAATAATGACCCAAGACTTATACAAATAAATGTTAATTATTTTGAGGAAGAAAACATTCTTATAGTAAGAGGGACACTTGGATTGGACTTTCAGCCTGGGTAAAGTTACAATAGAGAGGTGAAAGCAGTCTTGGATAGGGAACATGGTACAAAGATAGAAAAAGTATGAAGTATTTCAGGTAGTTTTTGATGAATTATTTTGACTGAATCAAGGAGTTTGTGTAGAAAGGAGGCAAAAAAAAATGTTGGCAAATAAAGGTAGGATCTTAAATGTTCAATCAAAGAGTCAGGCAGTTTGCTAGCGAGACTAGGCAGTCAACTTGTTATAGGATAGGGAGAGGGGCAGCCCAAAGCCCGCAAACCTGCCTATTGCCTATTCTAAATGGGTTCTGCCATCCGCCGCATCAACACAAAAACATATGAGACTTTAATGGGAAGGAACTTTAATACAATTAGGAAACGATACAGGAAAGGCAAAGAGTCTAGTTTCTAAACGAAGCACCCAAAGTTACCCGTCCCCTCGTGGGTAAAAGTCCATCCAAATGGGATTGGCCCAGAGCAAGGCCCCAAAGCCTGCCACAATTCTAAAGCATCTTCCAGTGGGGACCCACAGAAAAGGGTCAGAAACTACCAGACAAGCCCGGAAGGAAAAGAGCAAAATCAACATCAAGATAAAAGCCGCCACTGTCACCTCCCCATGGGTCTCACCCACATCTGTGTCACCCAGTCCACGACCAAAAGACAAGCGCAGTTTCTTCACATGTCTCTAGGCTCCACGCACCTCCTCCAGGTCTCCTGGCTCCATCCTGCTTCCTTCCTCAGTCTCTTCTGCAGCTTCTCCTCTTCCTGCTCAGCTCCACCCTCCCTTGGGTGGGACAGGGAACCTCCCCCTTTCCTGGGGACCACCCTGTTACAATCCCCCCTTTTAATTTTTATTCCACCATATCCTCAGGTCCCAGCCACCTTCCCTTGGGTGGTGATGGGATTTGGAGTTCCCAGTGTCTTTGGCTTTGACCTGGGGTGGGGGTGGAGTCCACAAAGCCTGTATGGAATTAGCTTTGGGACATCCTTTTCCCCCTAACAAACTAATACCTTTAAGAGCAGCATGTGAGAACATGGCAGCCACAGTCCCACAGGACTGGGGGTGGGGAGGGCAGGAGATCTGGAGAGTAGGAGTCAGCAGCCCTGGCTACTGTCCAGGAGGGGAAGTGAGAGCACAGCCTGAGCAGGGTGGTGTCCATAAAAATACCAAGGAAAAGATCAGGGTGAGAGATGGTGCAAAAGAAGAAGGGAAAGCAACTCATAGCCGGCAGCATGTGCCAGGCACGACAGAGGGCAAAGTCAAGAGGAACTGAGATTGCAACGTGGATGGCTCTGGTTGTACTTTTAACATAATAAGTAAGTGGAGGAGAGAAAATAGCAAGTTCAGTTTTTTTTTTAAATTTTTTATTATTATTATTTTTTAATTTATTTATACAAGCACTGGGTACAGTCAGAAGTGCGGGAGGGTGAGAGAATTCACCAGAGCCAGAGCGGGGAGCAGAGCAGGCAGAAGGACCGAAGGACACTGCTGAGGGGAGCAGCGGGCGGCAGGAGAGGTCTGCGCACCATGTGGGACCCTCCTCTGGTGGCCGGGGAGCAGCCGGGGAGCAGCTGGGGATCGAACCGGCGCTGCAGAGGCTGCGGGCAGCTTTGCAACCCAGCGCTCAACCGCTGTGCCACCAGGGGAGGCCCGCAAGTTCAGTTTTTGACATGTCTAATTTTAAGTGACTGGAAAAGGAAATTTCAGCTGGCATTTGGAAATGCATTTGCCTAACACAAATCAAGCATCCATTTTTTTTTTTAAGTTAATCAAATTTTGTTCATTCTGGATCCTTTCCTTCCCACCCAGGAAAAATGACAATGAGTCACTCTGGAAAGCTCCTGCCTGGAGGAAACTCCGCAGATTCCACTTCTGTGGGGTCAATTGTTTCCCTTCAGTGTGACAAACGAGGTAATTTGAAACTTCCAAACACAATCCAGACTCTTTGTCTTTCCACGCCAGGTAGGAGGAAGAGGTGAAGTGTTTACAGGCATCCTGCTTTATCTGCGGCTGCACTCGCTTCTCCCTCCCGCCGACCTGCCCCGCTGCTTTCCGGTCCCACGGGACAGCTCCAAGCCCCCTTCCTCAAGGCAATAAATATAAAAGCCTCCCTGTAAGGAAAGTCGGCTTCTTTCCCGCCACACACAGTCACTCTCCTAGCAGGTGTCGCTGAAAGTTCAGGGAGCGCCAGCGACCAGCTCTGAGCCCCCGGCTGGCTGCGCAGGGCGGGCCCGCGGGGGAGCCGGCCCACGCGGCGCTGGCGGGGCGGGGGGCGGGGTGGGCGCCGGGCCCAGCTGCGGCCTCTCCTGGAGAACAATGCAGCTGTCACCCGGTGAAGGATAGGACTGCGACGGAGGCGCATGTCTACCCCGTCTTCCCACCAGGCTGGCTTGCGCACCTCCCACTGCTCTTGGGCAAAGAGCCAGCAACAGGGCCTTGGAAAGTTCTTGACAGGGACAAACCAGTCAGGGAGGACCCACGGAAGAAAGAGAGACATCCAGGGCTGATCCTGCCCCACGGGCAAGAATGTGCAGACACAAGTGCAGCCACTGCTTTCGCCTCCCAGGGTCTGGGGTGTCCTGCCTTCCTCCAGCTGCCTCCTTCACTGCTATCAGGAGACAATGGAGGGCATGCGGATAAGCCCTCCAGCCAAGATGGGAGAATCCGCAAAAGCCTGAGGATCACTAAGGAATCCTGCTGTGGGCTAGTCCCTGCTTTGTTCCTGGCTCCTATCTTGACCTGCTCTGTAACCTCAGGCACCCCCTTTGATTGCTGTGTCAGTCCACTCTCCTTCTAAACTTGTTTCTACTTTTGTTTTGCCGACACCCCCCAGATGCAGAAGAACCCAGGTTAACCTCACAAATCCTCTGTTACTGGGGTGCTAACTACATTACACAGAAGGAGCAAACCTTTATCAAGACCTCAAAATTAACTCAGGGTCAGAACTGGAATGGTTCCCAGGGCCTGGACTTTCAATTCAGTACATCACATGACTTCTTTTGGGCTGATTCTATAACTAGATTTTAATTTTCTGGAAGGCAAGACTGTCTTACATCACTACTTCTTAACACTGAGAATTGCCCTTTGCATACAAAATGTACTCAATTACTGCTGCTGTCACAGGAGTTGGTTTCTTTAAAATCCCAGGAAGAAAAGGAGATGAATAAAGAGAAATAAGGAAGTATTTAGTGTTACAAAGGGGGGAAGAAACTCCATTACTCTATAAAATACAATGGAGGGTGGAGGAAGAGGCAGACAACACTTTTACACAGATAATAATGTAGGAATGTTGGTGGACTGGCACCTTGTGTGTAATTCTGAGAAACATTTCCATGGCAGGAAAAAGACTGTGAGCACATATGTATGAGGTAAGTTTTAAGAGAAGGGTAGTAGATGATTTTGGAAGAAATTTCTGGAAAAGAGCACTTCTGGCTTGATTTTACAGTACTAGTATTTTAAGTAGGTCACAGGTAAAAATACCCTGTGTCCAGAACATTCAGAAATCAAATGGTTGCCAGAGGGGCTAAAGAAGTGCAGTCATGTGGTAAATCAGGTGAATGAGACTCTTGATGGTTTTAGTCAGGAAAACATAATGGTGAAGGAGACATGTCTTAGGAGATGCCAAAAAATACTCTTTGCCAAAGAAATTTTTGGAGTGGAGAAAGAAAATTTATCAATTTTCAGTGGATATATAGGAAGTAAGATTTTAGTATGAAGTTAATAGTCATCAAAAAATATTGGAGAACCAGTATAATAATCCCATGTGGTTAGGAATGGCAGACTCAATATGAAGTAGCAGAGAATAAAGAAGGGGGTCAAAGAACAACCACATTAAATTTCCCCTGAAACAAGGGTGCAAGATTCAAGAAGGAAGAATCCAGAGAGAAAAGACAGTGAAGAGGAAGAAGGGGTAGAAGATGGAGCATGCACCTTTCAGGATAGACAATGAACCAGCACATTCCATGCAGGTGTTTCTGAACAAGGAATTTCCATGTGCAACCTCATGATCAGGAGTGACTGAACTTAGGGATCTGTGTCTACCTCCTTGAGAAGCAGATTTTATTTTCACTAGAAAAGAGATAGAATTGCCTGGGGGCTCTGGGCATGCCTGAAGAAGGGGACTCTTTTCTACTGTGAGCATGATTTAAGATGATGTTGCTTCCACGTGCCTGCCTGAACTGGAAAAGATGAAATTTACAACCTTTCCATGAGTCAGGGTTTGTTAATTCAGGCAGCAGGATCTCAGACAGCAATACCAGTGTCCGCTGGCTGCTGAGGGGTCCTGTGTACAAACCACAGAATATGCAGAATTAGTATTTGTGCCTCTTTTTCCTGCTTTTCTGGATCTCTCTTTCCTATCTCTCGTTCCTTCCTTAATGTCTTGGATCCTCAGCATTCCATGCTGTTCTCAGAAACTAATATCTTTAGTTTGCCTCACCAAACCCATCCATATAAATTACCTCATTTGGGCCACACCCTGAAAAAGAATTTAAAAGGTATGCTGCAAGAAATCCTATGTTACAAGAAGTTGTTTGCCACAAGATTGTATGGGAAGAGATTGTCAGGACTGGGCCTTGAACTCAAGTTTGCAGAATTCTGCTTCTCTTGGTTGCAGTGGCCTTCGGAAATTCTCAGCCTTACCTCACACCACTCCATACTGCAAAGCCAGAAGATAAACATTGGTCAGCATTGTTGCAAACTCTTCTGCCCTCCCTGCTTTGTTTAGGAGATGTTCTCCATCTCTCCAGAGCTTAGTACGTACACTCATTGCTGGGACCAAAAAAAGTAAATTTTGCACACCAGATGAGAGAGTTAGAAATTGTGGATGACAAATTGAACATGGGAGGATATTCTGAAGTGAAATGGGGAAGAAAGTCTATGAAAGGGGAAAAAGATAATGGAAACAGCAATGCTGATTCCTGTGGAAATAGAGTTTAAGGGAAGGATGTTGAGATGAAAGCAAGCCCCCCCATACCCAGCACCTGGGAAAAGGGGTGAGGAAGACAGAGCTGATGTGATGCATGCACAGATAGTGGCCTCTTCTCTCAAGAGAAAATGACTCCTTGTTCAGACCCACAGCCTTGGTACCTAGCACATTATCTGATATAACAGATGCTCAATGAATATCAATATTTATGGATATAAACCTTAGCACATTTCCCAATCAAAAACTGAAGGCAGGAAAAGAAATTAAATAAAAGTAAAATGGAGTCTGTAATGTGTGACAGAAATTAGTGACAAAGATACGTGAGGTTAATGGCAAAGGTTCACTGACACACAGACCTCTGGCAGTGTTGCATTGAGAATGTGAATGCCAAAGGTCCAGAGAAACCAAAAGAAGCACCTGCTAATTTTATGAGGGAAGAAGTCAAGCACAGAGAAGTTAAGTATTCTTCTAACGCATACATTGGCTAGTGGCAAAGAAAAAGCGTACATCTGGAAATCCTGAATTAAAAACTTTGAACATGAACTAAAAGACCAGCATCCTACACTAGTCCTGGAGTGGAGAGAGTGTATGGCTTTATTTGCAGAAAACCACATTCATGTCCTGACTCTGTCACCTCCTATGGATATAGCCAAGTCATGTAGGATTTCAACTTCTTGTATTACCTAAAATATTGAGAGGATGGTAACAGCTACCTAGACTCTCACAAAGTGATAAAACCTGTTCAAATAGTATGTCAAAAGGTCATATAAAGTAAAGCATTTGCAAAAGTGAATTCTTTTTACAATTATTTATTATCTTTTAGTACCTGGGCAAAAAAAGCTTCACTTACATTATGTAACTTTCCTTTGTTGTCGCATAAAATCTATGTGTGAACATGGAGACATTCTTGAAGATGTAAGACATTAAATGTCAAGTGATAAAGAAAAGACATCTGGTCTACATACAATCATGGTTTTCAAAAAAAAACCTCATGGGAGAAATATTGCATCTGCCAACCACATGACAAGTCTTGGGTGGAATTTAAAACTTTTTTCTATTTAAATTATTTCACATGTATCTATATACATGTAGTTACACATAACTTATCTTTTGTTTTAAGTAACTAAGTGTATAGCATCTTAAGAAGTTTTATTACCTTGTGGAACAGTAGGGTAAGTAGATTTTGAAAGATACTAGTGATATTTCCTCTCAGGGAAGCAAAATATTGGGGACAAGGAGTTCCAAGCTCCTTTTACCTTGATTTGTAATTATTGTTGTTGATGTCATTTGAATAAGGAGAGGGAAAGCATATAGTGAAAAGGAGCCCCAACTTTCCCACTCAAATTATGACCCACTCAAAATCACGATAGGAAAATGGACTCTCCTTAAAGAAAAAGAAGTGACCTTCAAAGGGTCAAGCTAGTAAAACAACATTGGTGAGTGATAAATACATGACCATTGTATTCTAAAAATGGAAAATAACCCTGCAGCTATTTTGAAGGAAACTTAGGCAAATAAGTTTAGATTTGAAAGAGATCGATACCAATACATGCTGAGAAATCCAAAAATAGAAATCTACAAAGAAATTTGTCTAGTCGAAAGTCATTGGTTAAGAGTTAAGAAAGGAAAAAGATGTTGCCTATTGATTTGCTCTGTTTTTCAAGAAAATGAATGCCTCATGATTATAAATAGAGGAATAAAGCACAGGGCAATGAAGCAAAATATGATGAATTACAGAAATGTCTGATGGAAGAAACAAGGGTACAGGTGATGTGAAAAAATAATGGTTTAGGATGACAAACCATACAATAAACATTCTTAAAATAAAACAAATTTTGGAATCAGAGTGACATTAAGAGAAAAGAGAAGACCAGCTAATAAATAAGGGAAGTCAGGTAACTTAGAGAATGGAGAAATGATAGAAGAAATTATATAAGAAAAATCACCCATCACGGATTATTGTTTGGTTTGGTGCTATGTTTGAAGGTTTGACATTTCAAATATTAAAAGAAAAAAGTAGCTAGTTAATTACAATGAAGATGAGTGGAAAAGTCAATACACTCAAATATGATGTAAAGATGAAAAAAATGATGAATTTAAATAATACCTAAGTTGCTACCGGAGCAAAGAGGATAACTCCAAACCGAGGGGGAGGGAGACATCTTTGTGTGAAATGCAGGAATTTTCCTAGTTTCAACCTATAAGGCGGTTCGGATGATCACAAATTGATTTTAAAAATAGCCAGGATGTAAAAGGAGTTGCAAAGCAAATTGTTGAGTGACAGCTTTACTATGTTAATTCTTACCACGTGTTAAGTGCACCTCTGTTCCAAGGAGTTTTTAAAATATTCAAATAGTTCATATCATATAAAATTGTTTTATCTGTGTTTTTATTAAAATAATTGTCTGTCAATACTGATATTGAAGCTATCAAATAGCTACTTTTTATATCATGGGAAAATGTCACAGGAAACTCAGAAAGTAGTTATATGAAATTTTCTAGAAGTTTGCTAAACTGTCAAGGGAAACAATGATATATTAAATTTTTTTATGCCTGGTTTTCATTTGTGTGTTGTCTCATAGGTATCAGTTGATGTATTCCTGTCAAATTATTTACTTCATAGACCACCGATTAGATTTATTTGAATCTCGTTTTCCTAGAATAACAAGGATTTTTTTTTTTTTTTTGAAACGCTACTTAGTATTAAGCTTACAGGTGCTCTCCTTTCTTGGTGCCCTAAAAACATGAGCAATCTTTCTGTGTGACAGGATCACACCACAGCTCGTAGCACTCTGCAGTAATCTGCAAATGATAAAGACTTTACAGGGCGGTCCTCCATGTACACTTGCAGAAAGGCCTCTGTCAGGCAGGGCTGGTGCCTGTGACATCTAAGAGTGGATCAGCAGAACTGACACATCCAGTAGCTCTGGAGGCCCATTTGCAGATGTAAAAGAAGGGACCTCTGTGTGTGACTCTGGTGGGGCAGATTGCCCTTGAGGCATCCCCCAAGCAAATGGCACTGGATAAAACAGAACACCAGTTACCTGCAAAACTGCTTAGTGGCATGAAGAAAGCCAAGCATGATCTATAACCCCAAGATGACAGCAATCCCTGGGCAAGAAGCAAGCCATTTCAAAAATAACACTGAAAGAACTTTGAGCCCACTGGGGAATATTTCAATTTGCAATAAAATGAAAGAGTGATTTTGGCAAGTAAGCGTGGGGTACGGCGCATGCATTTTTTGCAGAAGTGTTTTAAAAGCCTGGTATACATGTGGTCTCATGAACACTGAACAAATAGGAAAGAACTCTCTTAACTGGGATAAGTAGCTTTCATCTTTATAAAATGAAGTTTTTTTTTTTTAAGTTGTTTTTTTTTTTTTAAGATTTTTTTATTTATGCATGCAAGAGCTGGGGTACAGGCCAGAGATGGGGGTGGGGTGGGTGAGAGGATTCACCAGAGACAGAGTGGGGAACAGAACAGGCAGATTGACTGAAATACACTGCTGAGGGGAGCAGCGGGTGAGACAGGAGAGGTCTGCTGGGCCATGTGGGTGTCTCCCTGGCTGACCGGGGATCGGACTTGAGCTGCAGAGGCTGCAGATTGCTTCATAGTGCGGTGCAAAACCCCTTGCGCCACCAGGGAGGCCCACAAAATGAAGTTTTAAAGCTAGACACCTTGTTTGGACAAAGTCATTAAATAAATTCTTACAAAATCTGGCCCAGTTACATGGATCAATAATATTCTCTCACTACACTATTTTGAATTTTAATGGTGGAAAGAGAGAAAGAGCTTAGGGAACAAACCTCAGAAAGGTGAAATAAGATAATCAAGAAATAAAATTCAAATCCAGATGCTATGATTCCTAGGAAACTTGGGATTTCACAGAGGTATTTTCTTAATATTTTTATACTAAAGGACAGGTAATATATAATATTACATGCTTGATTAAAATGAAATAAATACAAAAATTTGCCTCTGTCCTTATTGACATATATATTCATAAGGAGATTTTTGAAAAATAGTATGATTTATTCAAGAAAACTTTATTAATGGGGGATTTGTATCATTTTTAATCATGCCCAGAACTGAATGGGATGAAGAATTATGGGGTTTATTAATATTTTCTGTTATGATTATTTGATTATGTTTATACTGTTTATGCCTAGATTAATTCCAGTGTCTAATTTATTAGTTTTGTTTCTGAATAATTTGGGGACTCAATAAAATTCACAGGGGCCTCCCCTGGTGGTGCAGGCAGTTGAGCACAGTGCTGTGAAGCTGTCCGTAGCCTCTGCAGCGCGGTTTTGAGAATCCCACATGGTGCGGTAGACCTCTCCTGTCTTGCCCGCTGCTCCCCTCAGCAGTGTATTTCAATCTGCCTGTTCTGTTCCCCAGCAGTGTATTTCAGTCTGCCTGTTCTGTCTCTGATGAATCCTCTCACCCTGCTGTGCATCTGGCCTACCCCGGTTCTTGTATGCATGAATAAACAAATATTTAAAATAAAATAAAATTCACAGCAACATTTAAAATTAGATTATCTGTCACCACTGAAGACACTTAAATAGCAGACTTTAGAAATGATAAACAAGAAGGAAAAAAGAAACAGGTTTGCAGCAACAACACATTAGCAGATGTGATAATTACTTTAGAGCTTAACTTTGTGACGAACCCCATAACCACGTAAGTATGGGTACATGTATGAGTACAGATGAGTTTAGAATCAAGAAAAAGGGAATCAACTCCCATTCTACAATGTTTAAATTTCAGTCTCCTTGCTCCTTGCCAGTATGACAGATTGCTTTCAATCCAGCTGGTCACCATCCCAAAGGTAAATCATTATTCAACATTGAAGATAATATTATATAATATTTATTGGATGCATCATTTTGAATTGTGATAATTTAGTCATTCATTCATTTAACCCTCACAGTTTTATGAGCTATAGCTCTTTACTGAATTCAAAAAATTCTAATATGCATTCTCTTCATATCTCCTAATATTGTAACATTTCTGAAGTTAGGATGCATTTAGCAAACATTGACAAGTTACTGACTTATGCTTTGTTAGGTTTATAAAAATTAATGATGGATCTTACAATTGGTCATGTCTTAGAATTAAGGACACACAGCATTTTCCTTATTTTATGAAGCTTCAAATTAAGGAGAGAGCTAGTGTGAAATTCATTCAGTGTCACATGACCAGAGGAGTCCAGGCACTCAGGTGCAGAGCACATCCTGGTAACCATTGCTGCCCACCAAGTCATTGACCTCCAGTGATACCCATGGGACCCTTTGAGGGATTTCCCACAGAAGTATGGCTCTCTTTCAAGAGGTAATGTTCACACAACCTTTACTTAAACTGAGCCATATACATATACAAATGAAACTGAATAGAAAGCCCAGAAATAAAGCCACACTTATATGGACAACTAATCTTTGACAAAGGAGCAAAGAATATGCAATGCAACATGGACAATTTGTTCAATAAATGGTGCTGGGAAAACTGGACCACCACATGCAAAAGAATAAAACTAGACCACCACCTCTCACCATGCACAAAGTCAACTCAAAATGGATAAAAGTTCTGAACATAAGACCTAAAACCATAAAATATATAGAAGAAGATATAGATAAAATACTGTAATACATAGATCTCAGTAACATCTTTAAGACTCATCATCCAGAGCAAAGAAAGTGAAGGAGAAGATAAACACCTGGGATTACATCAAACTGAAAAGCTTCTGTACAGCAAAAGGGACATTAACCAAAACAAAGAGACACCCCACTGGCTGGGAAACAAGTCTTTGCACTCCATACAACTGATAAGGGACTGATCACAAAGATATACAAAGAACTCACACGACTCAACAAAAACAAAGTAAACAATCCAGTCAAGAAATGGGCAGAAGAAACTCAAACACATTTCTTCAAAGAGGAAATGCAAATGGCCAACAGGCATATGAAAAAATGTTCAACATATCTTATAATCAGGGAAATGCAAATCAAAACCATGAGAGATACTACTTTACACCAGTAAGAATGGCACATATCAAAAAAACCAGTAACGACAAATGTTGGCGAGGATGTGGTAAAGAAGGAACTCTCCTACACTGTTCTTTGGAGTGCAAACTAGTCCAACCATTGTGGAAAGCTGTCTGGAGTTTTCTCAGTCTACTGAAAATGGAGCTACCATATGACCTGACAACTCCACTCCTAGGGATCTACCTAAAGGACATAAAAACATTGATTCAAAAGAACACCTGTACCTCTATGTTTATTGCAGCACTATTTACAATAGGTAAAACCTGGAAACAACCCAAATGCCCAAAACCAGATGACTGGATCAAGAAGATGTGGTATACATACACCATGGAATATTATTCAGCAATCAAAAAAGATAAACTCATGCCATTCACAGCAACATGCATGGAGATAGAAAGAATTATGCTCAGTGAAATAAGCTAGAAGGAAAAAGAAAAATATCAGATGGTTTCACTTGCAGTAGGAATATAGGGGAACCAAATAAGACATGAGGAAAAAATAATAACAATACAAAACACAACACAACAAAACAAAAACAAACAATTATAAACCAGAGACATCCTGCAGGGGAGGAGGAGGGAGAGGGATCAGAGGGAGGGAAGGAGGAGCACAGGGGACTGAGGTGATGGTGCACGGGTGAAGGAAATTCTATGGGGACTACACCTGGCTGGCTGGGTGGAGAAAGCAAACATTGTTGAAAAATGAACAATGATGTAAAAAAAATATAAATAAAAAAAGAAGATACTGAGTCATAGAAAAATCACCACTCTTATAAATCCAGGATTAGAAAAGACCAATTACAATTATTTTCTGAGAGAGAGAGAGAGAGAGAGAAAAGATGAGGGATAAAAACCATAGTCAAACAATCCCTTTTGACTTTATATTGTTTTATTCGAATTCAAACTTAAAATTTGAAGAACTCAACTTTCAGACTAGCAAAGGGTTGCTATTCAGGAAAAAATATTTACTTATATAATGATATTGTCATTTTATTTGATGTTTGATATTGTACCCAAGAACCAAAAGCAGCAGAAAATGGATTTTTTTTTTTTGGCTTTTGCATTTTTGCATTTCTTCTCTCTTTTAAAAATAAATTTAAGTTGATCAGAAAGAATTTTCTGTGGTTTTGTGTTAAATTTAGAATAAAAAAACACTGGGACCACAGTCACTATATTGTGGGAAAAGGGTGACAACTGGCATTATCTGTGGCAGCTCTCGTTACCCTCTCATTATTGTTAAGTCGCTTCATTAAGTGTCTCAAATATTTTATAAAGTGACATCACTAATAAATGCTACCATTTTCTAGCTTAATATGATATATAAATCAAAGAACTCAAGTTTATGGCTTTTATTACTAGTTCTTGTCAAAGCTGTTTTCAGGGCAAATATTTATATTAGGTAATAATAAACTTGTTAGGAAGTGTATAAATAAACCTTGCTACAATCTTAGCATTTTTACTTCTAAGACACATGTGCATGCCCCTGTAAAAGGAATTTAGGGGAGAAATACCGTAGATGCTAACTCTGCCATTTTTATGTTAGAAAGCATTAGATCTCTTTATTAATATTAAACTTACAATATTGTTTTGGGCTCACAGTTATACAATAATCATTTATTAATCTCCTGACATGCATCAGGACCTGAACTGGGCACTGATATTTACAAATGACTAAAAACAACATCACAGGGAACAGGTAAATAGACACAGGGCTGCAATACACCATAGACATATGAGAAGAGTACTATAAGGGAATCGATTTCACTTACACTCAATTGCACACAGATGATATTGTGCCTTATTTTCGTTCTGCCTATCCTTCAAGAGTGTTATATTATTAACTCTTATGAGTGTCTGCAAACTGCCAGTTTGCTTTAAACTTCATGGTAGCACTATCACTACTTGAACTTATTAATATCCTTGCTGATTGATTGCCCTGTTTACCACCCAGCCAGAGTTGCAAGGGAAGGAAGTTTAGAACTCCTTTCTAAACATGACACATTCAAATTCCAATAAAAATCTTAGTGTAATTACCATGATGAATGAAAAAAAGAAAGATCTTTCCTATCATCATGCTTTTCACACATTGGTCTAAATATCACTCTGTTCCCAGCTCCTCCTTGGGATACAGAGAAGAAGGCAACTTTCATATTTATAATAGGATAATATTAAAATTTCAAAAGGTGTAAAAAGTTTCAAGTTATTAGAAAGGTTCAAAAGTGTATGCATTAGCTGTCGGTTGCAAGCTCAGGAGATGAAGCTTCCACAGGTGTTTTATACATATTAAAGTTAGTGTTATTCTATGGAAAGCTATGTGGAGATTCCTCAACCTGCTAAAGATGGAGCTTCCATATGATCCAGCAATTCCACTCCTAAGTATTTACCCAAAGGACACAGAAACATTAATCCAAAATGACACCTGCACCCCTATATTTATAGCAGCACTATTTACAATAGCTAATCTATGGAAACAACCCAAATGCCCAAAAATAGATGACTGGATCAAGAAGATGTGGTGCATATACACCATGGAATATTACTCAGCAATCAAAAAAGACAAACTCATGCCATTTGCAGCAACATGGATGGAGCTGGAAGGAATCATGCTGAGCGAAATAAGCCAGAAAGAAAAAGAAAAATACCGGATGGTCTCACTCATAGCAGGAGTTTAGAAAACCTAAATAAGGGACCAGGAAAAACACTAATTGTAATAAAGTAAAAATCAAAATCAACAAGCAACTATAAACCTGAGACACACTTGGGGGGGGGCAGGGAGGAGGGAGTAAGATCAAAACATGGGGGGGTGAGAATTGTATGGGGACTATAACCAAGATGAAAATGCATACATTGTGCAAAAATAAAAAATGATGTAAAAATATATAAAATTAAAATAATAAAAAGAAAAAGAAAAATTTAAATTAATTTACTTAAAAAAATGAAATAAAATTAGAATTAATCATAGTAAAAAAATAAAGTTAGTGTTCTTTCTCTTTTCATTCTCTCTTCCTTTTCTACCCTTCTTCTTCCCTCCTTTTTCCTTCCCTTTACATTTTCCATTTTCTTCCCTCTCTTTTCCTCTTCCTCTCCCACTTTCCTTTCTTCCTACCTTACTTCCTCTCTTATTTTAAACAGATTTAGCAAAACAGTAATATACTCTTTCCCTTGATTTTTTTTTTCTTTTCATTTAGCAGTATATCTTGGAGATCTTTCCACACCAAAATAGGATACCATAGCAAGATTTTTACATTTGTGTGTTATTCCCTTAAAAAGATGTATCATTATATTTGGCATATTAATATAACTTAATGTAGCAGATGACCCTCGTTTAATGAGTGACCTTCAAAATATACAATTTCGCTAATGAAAAAATGTATTTATAGGGCAAATTCTTAAAGGTGGACATGCTGAGTTGAAGGATATATCCATTTAGAACTAAAGTAGAAGTTGCCAAACAACCAAAACTTGTGCACTTGATTTGATCATTAAAGAGTTCTTTGGGACTCTAGTTAAAATATCCAACGATGTTGCTTTCAAAATGATTTTGATACTAACATGGGTATCTGATTTTCAATTTGTTATTTTGAAGTTACTCATGTTTTCATCTCTTTCCTTTGCAGACGTGATCAAAGATTACCTGCTGAGTACAAAAGCAAAATGAAATCCAGGCAGTAAGGAAAGGTCACACAATAATGGTTGAATCTTAATGACATATAATTTGTAGATAGAAATTTCCATTGTACTCCACCTCTGTTTCCTCTCATCTTCTCGATCATTTTGGCCACTGGTGTTCAAAGCAAATCTGTCTTTAATATAGTTACTAAACTGTGTAGGATTTGGATAATCTTTTTGCATGCTTTTATAAACTGGAATTAGAGACAGCAACACAATTCAGTCTCTTGCTGTGGAAACCACAAACTTCTAAAGAGTATCCTGCCTGGACATCACTTCATAGAGAATAAGCTCTGTCCCTTAGGCGCCGTGGAGACTGCCCACATGACTTGTTGCATCATGTGACCTTTGGCAGTAAACTTAAATTTAAACCAGAGACAAAACTGTGAATCTCGCCTCTGAAGAGTTGAAATCCATTCAATTTCTGTGACACTGATTTTCCCATTTTATTATTCACCCTGTTTATCATCTGAACATTCCTGATTTGAAGTTGATGTGAAAGGGTCATCTTACACCAGAAGACCATTCAAAATCCACCAAGTGACTCAAAGTGTAGCATTTCTTAAGGAAGTAGTGAAATCAAAGAATGTTGGCCAACTCTTTATCTTCAAAGTTCTACCTAATATGCAAAGAACATGGGAATCTGCTTATTCACACTGTGGTGACCAACTAAGCCAAAGAATTCTTAAATGAAGATGGTTTTGTGGCATCATGTGGTACAGTGAAATGTTGTGCTATGTGGTAAAATGCTGCTCAGTATTTTTATGAGTTGTTTTGAGGGGATGGGGGAACAAGTGACTCTAAGAAGTAATTGGAGCACTGTTCTATCTTTTATTACTCTGATTTGAGAGAATCTCTTCATCAAGAGATCCCATCCCAAAGTTTATTCAGCAATATCTGTACTTCTAACATGGCAGTGCACTGAGTGACCCATTGAGGAGTGAAATTCACATGAATTTTGTCCTCTCTCTCTCTAAGCACAATGTTTTATTTCTTCACCAGCCTGGAAACACCTCCTTCAGAGGAACAATAAATCTAGAACTAATATGATAGCTAATAATTAAGAAAGCTAAGTTGTTATTGTTTTTTTCCAAATTTTGAAATTTAGTTTTAAATTATCTTTTAATTTCTTTTTTTACTCAAGTATTATTGTTATATATACCTGTTATTATTTTAACAGTATAGGATTTCTCCCTTCAGGTGTGGTCACCATTGCTCTCCTACCACCAAAGCACCCACAATCTTCTACCATAGTCCACTGTGCTCTCCACCCCCTGCCCCCACATCTCAGATCTAAGGTCCGCTTTCAAGGGTTGGCTTTAATGTTTGTCCCTGTCTAGCCCTTGTTTTGTTTCTCTGTTTTCCATATATAAGTGGCACTATCACTTCTCCTTCTGGTTTATTTTGCTTAGCATGATCCCTTCCAGCTCCATCCATGTTGCCACAAATAAGTCAGTTATTTTAAATAAAAGAAATGATAATGCATGCTAACACATTGCTTCTCCAATATTTTATTAGTCAGATCTTGCCCTGGGAGCATGAGAATGAGGATCAGTCTAAGCCTCATGTCCCATGGTTGATGCAGAAACCAAGGCTCCTTTGTATGGTCAAAGTCTGAAGTGGCCATATTCAAGGCTGAAGATTACCATTTCTAATTAGTGATGACCTTTGTGGAAAGAGAGGGGAGATGAGTAATGAATACTATCATGGGAACTGTTACAAAATATAGGGGAGCAAAAAAGTCACTCAGAAAATAATGGAATTGAGAATAGTAGGAAAACACACAAAAAGAGGGGTGGTAAATCTAAAATACTCTAACAGGGAGAAAGACTAGAAGGAAGTGATGACTATGATTTAGTGACCTCGTATGAGTAGCTGAAAGTATAAAAGGGGCAGTTGAAATGACTCAGACAGTCATTATTATTTTATTTTTCGGTCTTTTATTATTTATTATTTTAGGTCTTTTTTTTTTTTTTAAGGTCTTTAAAACCAAGCAATGAACTAAATGCATTGGCATGAAGTTTTCAGAGAAAAGGAATAAAGGGAGGGATATTGGACTTTGCTGTAACCTAGATCTTGGTATTTTACTGACAGGTGGTTGTTCACTGCACTGAAAATTCCACAGCTTTCCTGGAAGCTTTTGCTGTCAATAGAGCCTTATAGCTGGTCATGTTAAATATGACCAAGGAGGCTGTTGGACCAGAGGAAGAGGTCATGGCTCTTGGTTACGCGCCAGGAGAAATGTTTTGCAGAGAGTGACTGAGTTTCACCTATTATTCTTTTTCTCATAGGGGACACATGTGTCCATGCCATTCAGGTTAACTTCTCCATGTAAGAGGGGCTGACTGAGTCATTAGGAAACCACATATGGTTTCACTTCTAATGACATCTGTGAAGGAGAGGTCAAATATCACCTTATAGAAATAGCCTAGTGAATACAGGAACTAGTTGTCTCTGCTCTCCTTGGTAGAATAGTAGGAGTGAAATAGTTGGGGCTTGATGTAGATGGAATTTTAGTGAGGAATTAGATTAATGTTTCTTTACCTATCTCCCCTTCTCAAATAGCATCTAAGAGGAAATATAAAGACAGGAAAAACAGGAAAGGATGACAGCAGAAGCTACCAGAGTGGTCATAAGAGTTTAAATAAAATCACTACCCTCCAAAAAGAACTGAAAAAATTTCACCCCATTTAACTACCTACCTTGTGTCTTGACACCTAGTGCATTCAAATTAATATATCATATTTAGATAATTTAGAAATAATGTTTATGCATTATTTTGCTTCTAAGATCTAATAATTTTCATTTAATTTCACATGATCTAATATCATAAGACTTGTAATATTTTACACAAATAACAGTCAAATTGGCAATAAAGAAAACAGAGTCTTGCTAGAATAGAAACATTTTATGATCATTTCCTACCCTCCCCAGAATTGGCACTCAGAAATGTGATAGCACAATGGAAAAAAGCGGAATGCATACTCTCCACCCCCCCCCCAAACATATAACAAGTTCCCTCAAGCCTAATCCCCCCAGCAAGAGAGCCCACATTTTTCATTAATATAATACAAAAACATATGGTTAAGAAAAGAAAAAGAACATAAAGAAATGAGTAGAAAAGCTACAGAATTCAAAGAAAACACATTCCCTAGTTCATACCCACATCTAACTGCCTAAGAAATTTCAATGAAAATCAGATGTGATTTTCAACATGTATTGTGCTTAAATAAAATATGAGTGAAAATACAAGGAGGTCTCTATGAGTTTTCTTTCCGTGACTGGATTATAATTGTATAGGGTATTGTGAGGATCAAAATAAGATAACATTTGTAACCTGCTAAAGGATTGTATAAATTTATATTACCAAATTATGAACATCAATTCTTACCATCCAGGAGATGTAGATATGGTTGAGAAAAGACAGATTTTTGGTCTAAATGTGTATCAATCTCAAGATAACGATTGCAAATTGTTACTAAGAGAAAAAAAAAATCCTATAGAACTTTTTTAAAAAATAATTTATCTTTTATCCCCCTAAAAACAAATTCCAGAGAAAAGTAACCCTTTGTGTGTGTGTGTGTGTGTGTGTGTATGTGTGTAAGAAATACAGTAGGAAGAAAGATCCTGCCTCTCAGCTTCCAAGATTCTCAGAAATTCCTGAGATCAAGGTAAAGAGTGAAAGGAGGCAGGAAAGGAGGAAGAGGAATGGAGTGTAGGGAAGGAACAAAGGTGTGAAAGCCCAGGTAAGACCCAACAGCAAATGCATCTTAGTTTATTATGAGTAACTTGCTCTTCTCCTGTTTGTACGCACTGCGGCCCAGAGCCATGATTTGGGAGTTAGCTCATTTTTTAATCTGAGGCTTTCACTTCCTTTTATCTTTGTGAATCTGATCTAGTTCATCCTTAGAAGGTGCTTAAGGGAATGAGGACCGCAAAGACTCACTCTAAAGAAGATTAAGATAAATAACAGGTTGAGGAAGCGTTTTTTCTTTCTTTTGACTTCAAGCCTTTGACTACATTTTCACATTTATTTCTATTTAAAGCAAAATATAATTCTTTTATGGAAGTTGAAAGCCAGAATCTTAACAGCAGGAAAGAACATTTATTCTGCATTCATCTGCATGTGATGGCTGGGCAAATGAGAGGAAGAATGCCAACAAAACTCAGCCCTGTTCTTCCAATGTGCAAAGTCATTCCTTCCATCAATGCTATTTATTGAGCACATACTACGTACCCTACATTCACTGTCCCTAGCACTGGTGACACAGAAGTCACCACTTTTAAGGAACTGGCTTTCTTGGGGGTGGGAAGTCAGGAAGCAAATTGGAGATACCCTAAAACATTTATTTGTCAGAGATTATATGCTGTAAATACTCTCATGTGGAAGAGGTACAAAGTAATATGTAAGATTTTTGAAAATTTTAGAATCATGAAATAAATATTAAAATATTCTTAAACTTTTGAGAAAATTGAAATACATATGAAACAAAAATATTAGTAATTTTAAAATAAATTTAAAATGATTTTGCTAGTTTGAAGAACAAAACATGATATATATAATCTGTCTTTTTCAAAAGTTTTAATTTTTCACAGTTAGTGATTGAAGGATCAAGGAAAATATCTAAGGAAGACAAATGTCTTTCTAACTTATTTCACAAGAGAGTGGCAAAATTGGAAGGAAAAGTTGTTAAAAATATTTCCCACAAATGTTTCTCATTTCATTTTTTAATGTTTCCATAAAGCCTTGCATAGTGTCTTGCCTTTCATGGTTTTTCAGTAAATATATGTTGCACAATTATTTTGTGAGTATAAGGCAAATGTTTTATTTAGAGAGCACCTCAAATTCATTCATGAAAAGAATATTGTATTGGTTTGAAGCTGAACAGCAACCATATTATTAAGTGATTTATAATTAATTATAACTTTCCAATTCTCCAGTACCCAAACTTTCCTTTAGGAAATGAGCAGTGCTTATTGTTTATTGTCAAAAACATATTGGAAATGATAACATTGTATTATTGTATAACCCATTAAAAAAGATAGCTATTATAAAATTATTACATTATTTTATAATTCTAAACTTCTACATTATTAAATTACCTACATTATAACTTGATTCTATTTAATACCATTTGAGAAATAAATGATTTTCTCCATGAATGAGTATGAGACAGGGAATGTTTGGATGGATACAAAACCCAGCTGTAAACATATTCTCAGAGAAACTATGCGCAGAGTGTTAGGGATCAGCCACGTTTGATTATAAGGAGCCAAGTGAGAGAGTGCCAGAGATGGAGCAGAAAATCTGTAACCTGTAAAACTAACCCAGACACTGAAGGCACTAAGGACCATGGTAAGTTAAATCAATTGTTCTTCAGATTAGCATAGCTCTTAAAGACCTCCCATGTCCTCCTATGCATTATCTTGAAGATAATTCCTAGTACCTGACTGCTAGGATTAATGCATTTTAGTTTGGAGAGGAAGAAGACATTTTCCAAATAATTGCAAGTAGATTCAAGGAGATCAGTGACTAAACTGCTATTAATTATTATTTTTGTGTGGCAAATTAGCCCCAAACTTATGTACTTTAAAGCAAAAAAAAAAAAAAAAGAAAGAAAAGAAAAGAAAAATTGCTATCTCACAGTTAGTTTCTGTGGCTTAGAAATCTGGGTGTAGCTTAGCTGAGTGTTTCTAGTCCTTCACAAAGTTGCAATCAAGGTGGCCAGATGGGACTGCAGTCATCCCCTTAGGAAAGCAGAACACCTAGGTCCAGGGCCATGCTCCATTCTCCTAGTTGTCAGTAGGCCTTTGTCCTTGCTGGTGGTTGGCTGAAGATATCATTTCCATGTCACATGGGTCTTCCCATAGGGAAGCTCACAACATGACAGTCAAGCTTCTCTCAACTGGTGGGCTAGAGTGGAAGAGGGTAAGATAGGATGAGTAAGCAAGACATGTGTCAGAGTCTTTCTAACTTAATCTCTGAATGATATGACATCACCTTTGCATTAATTTATGTGTCAGAAGTGGTTACTCAGTTCAGTCCACACTCAAGCAGAGAGGATCATGCAAGGGCATGAGTGTTAGGAGGTGAGGATCACTGGGGAGCCTTCTTAAAAGGTTCTTGCTGGATGTTCCACAAAGAATTCTCATTAGATATTTTTCAACAGAATAGACAACAATCAGTCATACAAAGTACAGGATTCCCCCTATCACAATGAAGAAACTGATGCTATCTCTCTCACCCCTATGAAGTTCTGCACCCCTATAATTATGTTCTCTGTAATGAAATGGGTTCTTTCTATTTTCAAGGTCAGTCCTGACTGACTTACCATGGTAATCCAACCTTCATCTCTCTTGTTACCACAGAGGGACCAAAGTCTGGCTAAATTTTGTCTCATCACATATAGCATAGTAGTAAAGAGACAGACTCCTAGGTTTTGAATTCTAGCTATTACTGTACTAGCTGCTTGATATTGTGCCTCAGCTTTCTCATCAAAAAGGTGGTGATAGGGATTAAAAAAGTGCTTAATACAGAGTTAGACACATATTACATGATCAATAGATGTGAAGTAACTAATGAAGTTTAATCTATTCCTCTATTGACAATGTTTGGGAAAAAAGTTAATCTTTTCATGTAATTTCCCATTTGTCAGCACATAAACACTTCTGTTTGTTTCCAATATTTTTGTTTCCAATATGAGTGGGTCCTCATCAGATTATCCTCATCCTATCTTTAGTGGTATGAGTCAAACACCTAGGCACAGTGGCCAGATAATGTATGGGAGTAGACTCAGCCAATGGATGGGGACCTTAGTCTTCCTTTATTATAGTTTAAGTTATTTCTTAGATATTAACATTTTCAACCTCTGTAAGGAGCTGGAATTCAAATTTTAAAAATTCTTTTGAAGTCCTCCTAGTTGATTCATTGTAGCCTTTGATATTATTATTTTAAAAATCATTCTTACTCTCAAAATATTAAAGAATACAGATAGGTAAAAAACTGATAAAGAAAAAATAAAAAAAGAAATAAATTGATGATCTTAACATTAAAAATCTTTATTGATTTTTAGAGTTTATAATTTTTAATTTTTTAAATTCATACTTAAAAATATAACCAGGGCCATTAAAAAGCAGGGGAAACAAAACAGAATATAAACAACCAGGACTACATCAAATTTAAAAGCTTCTGCATAGTGGAAAAAAACTATCACCGAAATAAAAACACCCCCTACTGAATGGGAGAAAATCTTTGCATAGCATACAACATACATCTAACAAGGAGCTAACCCCCAAAATTACAAAGAACTCATAAAATTCAACAGAAAAGAAAACAAATAACCCAATCAAAAAATGGACAGAAAAGCTAAACAGACACTTCTCCTAAGAAGTTATACAGATGGCCAACAGGCACACGAAAATATGCTCATCATCACTTTTTGTCAGGGAAATGCTAATCCAAATCATAATGGGACATGTGAGAACTGCCCATATAAAAAAGGCCAGAAATAAGTTCTGGTGAGGATGTGAAAATAAGGAAACTTCTTACACTGTTGGTAGATATATAGATTGGTCAAACCCTTATGGAAAACAGTGTGGATATTTCTCAAAAGGTTAAAAATGGATCTGCCATATGACCCAGCAATTACACTACTAGGTATTTACCCAAAGGATACAAAAACATTCATTCAAAGGAATATATGTATGTCTGTTTTCATTATAGCACTATTTATAATAGCCATATATATAATGGAAACAACCTAAGTCCCTAAAAACACATGACTGAATCAGGAAGATGTCGTTTATATATACAATGGAATACTATACAACTATTAAAAAAGATAAGTTCTTGAATATGGATGGACCCAGAGGATATTATACTAAGCAAAGTAAGTCAGAAGGAGAAAGACAAACACAGATGGTGTACTTATATGTGGAATGTAAATAAGCAAAGCAAAGGGTCAAATAAAGCCAAGCCAGTAACACAACTTAGAAATCTGACCGTTAAGCTGAGGCTACCAGAACAGGAGGGGAGTGGACAAAACAATGTGTGGAGGAAGCAGAGTGAACTGTGGTGGATGATTATGGATGTTTTGGTGGTGGGTGTGGTATGGTAGTAATACCATAAAGGGGAGACCCTGTACCCTTAAATGACAATGTTGTAAACCAATGTTATCTCAATAAAATACATAAATAAAATTTTCTGACAAAAAAATTAAACCATTTAAAAAGCAAATATACTGATAGTTCCATATTCATAGGGAATAGTGAATAATATGAATCAGTCTTTTGGGGGCATTTTTCTATTTATATGTATTAATTCCAGATGATCTAAAGGCATTCCTCCTTTTCTGCTGTCATTTGGAATGAGGTTTTTTTTTTTTTTTTTTAGTATTTCATTCATCTCTTCTATTGATTTATCTTTGCAATTTTAGTTTTATTGTGTTTTAGTAGTTCTTTAGGATTTACATTAAATTTTAATATATCAGAGTTTCCCCTTGAGAATATTGTATTAATTTATGTATAGTGTAATATTAACAAATTAGTTTTGAAAAATACTCTGATATCAACAACTTCTATATTTACCCATATGCTAACATTATCTGACACTTTTCATTTCTTTGTGTAGAATCAGGTTTTCATATAGCATTATCTTTCAGTCTGAAGTCCTTCTTCAAAATTTTGGATTTTGTGATTCTATTTTGTTTCTGAAATGGGTTCTAAAGCATTTTTACAGACAAGGCAGTGTGCCAAGAAATCAGTGTCTGGACGATAGAGAGAAGCTGAAAGGTTGTATATTTTGCAAATCTAACAGACAGGTACATTTCCCTCACCTAGTTTCAGTGTTCCTAGTTCCCAGTTGCAGTGTCTTCTAATTAGCACACTCTAAAACTGGGAAGCACATTACCCATCTCGTTCAAGCCTCTTACTTTACAGATGAGAAAGTGGCCTAATTCCCCTTGGCTTATAGATATAAAGTGACTTGTACAAGTTCACATAACTAATTAGTGGCAGTGTCATAATTGAAAAATTGTGTCATATCAAATATAATATTGGGCATCTTGTGCCCAATATTATGCTAAATGCTTTAGTGTCACAAGGAATTCTGATGAGAAAACACAATCAGAGAAGTTAAATAAATTGCCAGGATAAATAACTAGTAAATTTCAGGAGCAGAAGCTGATTCAAGTTGACTTGACTCCCATAGCCAAAGCTCGATATCCAATACCCAAAGTCTTCTGTTGCACTTGTGTTGTGCATTTTGTTATTTCCTTTGGCAAAAATGAAAGCTTGAACTGATAGTCCCATCAAATGTGACTGATAGATTTGTAGATAAAATAAGTGGACAAGACAATAAATTAAAAAACAAAATTAGCAGGCAACTATAAATCAGAGATACTGCAGGGGAGTGGGAGGGAGAGGGATCAAAACAGTGGAGGGAAGAACATAAGGGACTGTGATGATGGTTCATGGGTGAATTGGTGGTGGGAATTATACAGGACTACACTGAGAGGAGAAAGCATACATTGTACAAAAAGGAAGAATAATGTAAAATATGTAAAATAATAATTAAAAAAAATAGCTTAGACTGTTCTGTATGAACTTTGACTCCAGGAAATCCAATGTTGGTGGAAAAAAATACCAATTCTCTTCTTTGGTGGCCTTACAACCCTATATTTTCTCTTTCTCAGGCCAGCTTGCCTTAAAAAAAAAAAAAAAAGTACATATCTCGGGTACTCACAGGCTCAGTGCACCAGATCTAAATCTTTTCTCACTCATAAACAGGATTCCCACAAGGCCGATGTTTTTCCAACTGAGAATCGTGACCAATTAGTGTACCATGAAATCAACTGGGTGGATCATAACTAATGTATTTTTAATATTAAATAAAATAGAGTCCACTCTCTCCATTACCATTGGACACCCACTAATATTCTAGACTGGAAGGGATTTTCTTAGATTCGTTTTGGGTGGCCTTCAGTAGAGGTAGTTTTCTTTTAATTTTGATTTCACTTGAGTTAACATTCATTCCATATTTAGTTTACTGGAATCAACATAAATCCTGACCAAGAAATGTCCCTTGCAGAGGGTCCTTAAAAGAAGAACCATGTTCCTCTGGAAGCTGTTTACAGAATAATTAAGTCAGGGTGCTGTAGTAGTCTTTCTAACTTTCTCCTTGCCAGGGGCCTACGCTCTATGAACTTTCCAGGTTAATTACACCCAATCCAACTCCTGCCTCCTCTGTGCAGTCTGAGTTCAAGTGTCTCCTCAGAGCCTTGAGGGCTCTTTGAAGCTTCAGCAGCCAAATATCGTGGGGACTGAGAGATGAGAATCAGCTGTAGCTTAAGTGTTAGCCCCGCTCCCTCCCCAAATGGAAAACCACATTGAAATATTTGTCCTCTGTGCTTTGTTCCTAAAGCAAACAATATTTAGCTAAGTATGGTGTAAAGGGTTTTCATTTGCCACAACTGATAAATAAACTGGTAACCACAATGATGAGGGAGAAGTAGGGGTATTTTGTGGTCTTGGGGGGAATTGAAAGCTTTCTTTCAGTGGAGACAGGCTACAAAAGGCAAAAATCATCAAAACAAGGAAATAAATCTTTTTCTCAGAATAGAAGCTTTGTCGGCTGCTGGGGGGGGGGCACATGTTTGTATTTTTAGGTGATTGCTCATTAGCAGGCAGAAGAAGTTGTCAAATTATTTTTTCTGACAAAGAGAATAAGGGTGCTGCTCAATTTAACTTTTTCTAATTTTACTTCAAATTTTTTCTTAAAAATCATATTTCAGGGCCAGACTAAAACATAAAATTAGAGACTGGATTTTTCTCATAAAAGTGAATTTAATGAGGATAAAATTAAAAAGATAGATACTAAGTAATTGATGCTGTGGGCTCTGATAAGTATAAAAACTTAACTGTACATAATAGCTCATATTAATCTAGAAGACTCCATCTTTCCTGTCCTTATATTGCAAATATTTTCTACTTGGGTTTGCAGAGATTTGAGGAAATTGGCTTTATGTAGAACTAGCAGCATACATATTACTGTTAAAGAATTATACCAATAATTTCACAGTATCTACTAATCAAGGGCATATCAAAATTTACATTTAGTTGTCTAAAAAAAAAATATAATCTTGGCAGTATCTTTATGTCTTACCCAAATGTAGTAAATGTGTTTGAAGAGAAAATGAAGTAGGGAGAAAATGCCCTAACTTTGCATTTATATTATGAACTTTTAGAATTATCTGCAATTGAAACATGATTTTGAAATATATGATGATGGTAGGGTACATGATCATCCAAAATGACCAGACATCATCTGCAATACCCATAATTGAAGCAATCTTGAATTTTTCTAGATGTGCAATGTTCAAAATTCAAAAAGTCAGTATTCATTTTGTCTATTTATGCCCTTAATAACTTTACAGTTTTATAATTAAATTTTTTCAGTACTTCTTAACTGATAGATTTAAATATCTCATATTTCTGTCCATTTATAAAAATTTATTTATATAACATCTCTCTTACATATCTATTTTATATATCAGTCTTTTTACATGTATATTATGTGTGTAAGTTATATATATTTATTATCATACTGAATTTATAATTTCTTGAAATTATTTACCCATATTGGTGAAAGTTGTCAAAAAATGTCATTTTAAGGGCTAAATAAATTTTATCATATAGATAGACTATCTTTGACAACTTTGCTGAGCAGTTAGGGTGTTTCAAACCTCTAATTATTTTAAATAATATGTGATGCATGTGTTCTTCAGAAATTATTGTTTTTTTCTCAATAATTCATTGGAATGAATTCCAGATGGTGAAAATTTAGAGAAACGGTATCTTGCCCATTGATTTAAGATACTTTATCTACAATATATTAGATTCTTGTATATTATGGTCAGCACCAGGTTTATGTATTGCCATATGAATCTATCCATTGATTTTAGCCATCATATTAAATTTTTATATAAAGTTTTCATAGCAAGTTTCAAAGCAAGATCCTTCTCAACTGCTATATTTTATTTTTTACTAGCAAATATTCTTAGCTCAGTTTGTCTCTTTAGTCCTCTAAAAAAGCTTAAAATAGTTTTTAATGTTCCAAAACCAATAACATGGAGGGGTGGTAATGGTATGGAATTTTTATTGGAATTGGGACAAACATGTAAATTAATTTGGAAAGAATTAACATATCAACTGTATTCCATTTCCTTGAAATAGGATACATCTCTTCATAAAACAAAAGTTTATTTTATGTCTCAGTAAATATTTGTGGTTTTCTCAACATAGGAGTCACATTTCTTGAGAAGATATTACTAGATTATCTTACTGGTATATCATTAGATTTGTATTATACTTTCTATGTTTAATAACTTATAATTTACAATTTTATTAATTATTATTGGATTGATTATATCAAATTTTCTCAAAACTAGATCATATTATCTACAAATTGTGATTTATTCATTCAAGGACAAATATTTACAAAACATTTATTCTATGCCAGTCAAACCTTCTAAGCACTGTACAAACAATATTGGGGGGAAATGGTGTAGATTAGAGGTATGTTTCTAACAGGAGAAAACACTAATCTAAATTTTATAGTATAACATATGCATTGGGATAGACAATGATTAGGGTGAAGAAAAAACAGTTGAATGAAGAAGAGGCATATAAAATAGGGTGGGTATGGGAATTTTAAGTGGAGTAACAGACCTCATTCCAAAATATATGATATATCTTCACTTTAAAAAATGTTGGAGTAAATCAGGAAGAGAATAGTAGTTTGTGAAATTTTAAAAAATATGTAATGAGGAACCAGATTATGGAGGTCCTTGTCAATCAAAGTAACATCTTTGAGTTTTTATTTTGAATCAGTTGGAAAGATATTGAATGATTCTGACAAAAACCAGTGATGTGAAATGCTTTGGACTATAGAAATGGTGTGGTCCTGGCTGCTATAGTGTTTGAAGACAAATTTAAACAGAAAGTTGCCATGAATGGATCCTGAGATGATAATGCTAAGTGAAATGTCAGAAAATTAGACAGAGACTGGAATGTCTCACTCATTTATTGAATATAAATAACCAAAGATAACAAACTGGCTAATCAAGATATTTCCTGGACTCCGTGAACAATATATTGGTTACAATAGGGAAGGATAGGAGTAGGGGGCCAGAGGAAGAGGTGTGGGGAAGGACGGTACAGGGTCATGGCACTGGAACCTTGCAGGAAGGTATGTGAAACACGTTCACATATGGAGATGTGAGGTTGCTCTCCCCAAATTATATAGATATAAAAACTAATGGCAAATCAATAACATTTAAAAGAATATCACAGCAAAAACAAAATAAACATGAAAAAATAATGATATAAAGGACCTCCCTGATGGCTCAAGGGGTTATGTCTCAACACTATGAAGCTATAGGCAGCCACTGCAGCATGAGTTCGATCCTTTGCCAGGGAGCTGACCCACATGGTGCAGCAGACCTCGCCTGTCTTGCCCACTGCTCCCCTCAGCGGTGTATTTCAGTAGCTCCAACTGTTCTGCTCCTCACTGGTGAGTCTCTGGTGAGTCCTTTCACTGCACCCCGCCCCTCCCCGCAACTCTGGCCTACACCCCAGCTCTTGTATGCATAAAAACATAAATAAATCTTAAAAAAATAAAGATATATAGAAAATATACAAAATGACACCAATACTAATCAACATTAAAAAGACAACACACAAATGGGCCTCCCTGGTGGCCCAGTGGTTGAGTGCTGCCGCAGCCTCTGCAACCCGCTGGTTCGATCCAGGCCTCTGGGCGAGGGTCCCACATGGTGCGCAGACCTCTCCTGCTGCACACGCTGCTCCCCTCAGCAGTGTGTTTCGTCAGACTGTTCTGTTCCCCGCTCTGGCTCTGGTGAATTCTCGCACCCTCCCGCGCTTCTGATGTACCCAGTGCTTGTATAAATAAATAAATCTCTAAAAAAATAAAAAGACTACACACACAAAAATAAAGGATGGACACAGAGAGACCCATTAGGAGTAGAGCAGAAACTGTAATCCCATCCATATCGTCTTGTTTCACCCCAAAAGGCACCTCTAGACAGTTCTCTTATGACCAACTGCTTCCTGTTTCTCCACCTGAAGACAGCAGTGAGAGCAGAAGTGCCAGGGAGCTACATTCAAATTGAGTCTCAACAAAAGGGGAAGGCAGTTGATGCAAACAAGTCCAGTTCCTCTCACTGGGATAATTCTGAGGTGTGTCCTACATGGCCTCTCAGAGGGTCCCCAGCAAAGCTGAGCTGCAGCCTCCCCCAGCAGTGCCTGATCACTAATCAGCTTTGTCAATGTTCCCCATTTTGCTCATCATCTACCTATCATGCTATCTGGGATGGAACCCAAACTAAGAGAAGACTATCATAGTAATCCAGGAAACACGGGGTGATCTCTGGGACTACAGTGCATCCTTAAAGTGGTGATAATTGATTTAGAGCTGGATATATTTTAAAGAGGAGCTGAATGGATTTGCTGATACATTTAGTGTGAAATGTAAGAAAAAAAGAGGATCAGGATGACTCATAAAATTTTTGGTCTGGGCAATAAGAAGGATTGCATCCATCAACTGAAATAGGGAACAGTGCAATCTATCTGGAAGAGATTTCATATATTGTGTTTGGTAGAAGTCATTTCAAAAAATATAAACGAATGTTGTTGATCCAGCACCATTTATTAAATAAACATTCCTTGGTACCTTACAGTGCACTCAAAATTCAAGTGAACATAAATGTGTAGGTATTTGTCTATACTTTCTATTCTGTTTCATTAGTTCACTCACCTATTCTTATACAAATACCAAAACTTATTTTCTGTAAATTATAACAGACCATAATATTTGGCAGTATAATTTCTCCAGTCCTATATTTCTTGGAGGTTACTCCTTATAACATTATAATAAGCATTGAACTTCATAGTAAATGCTAATATTCAGGTATAATTCCTTCAATTGTATTTTTCTTAAATATTAATCTTATAAGTTTATAATAAATTTTGATAATCAGTGGAATAATTGCTCTGATTATACTTCTTGAGGTTACTTTTTCTCCTATCAATTTCTCCTATCAAGTTTAGAAGCAGCTTATCATTTTATACACATTCATAGAACAGATATTTTCATTTGAATTATGTTGAATCATTAAATTAATTTGGGGAGAATTGACATCTTTATAATATTTGACTTTGTAACCAAGAGAATTTTTTTTTCATGGGGAAAATAACAGCCTATTTCTGCACTCACTCTAATAATTAGATAAGAAGGGGGAAATCATGACACAGGTGGGTAGAACTGCTGAAATAATATTCTGGAGTGGGCAAGATCTAGTGCCCAAGTGGCAGAGTGACCTTAATTATGAACATGGCCAGTTTATAAAAAAAAATAATAGAAAAGAAGAAGGAGGAAATGGTAGGTTGGTAAGTAAACTTACCAGTGATGATGGGATTTTTGTGGCCATTCTCTTTTACTATTTTAGCTCAGTGAAGTAGTAGCCTGATAGGATGGTTAGGGTAAATATGTATGAGGGAGGTGGTATTGTTTCTGTATCTCATTTATACCATACAGTGTGAGATTTTTCCTGGTCATGGCAGGATATTCGAAATAACCTGCAGTAATTATGCCAGTTGCTAGCTTAGAGTTTCTTTCTTTCTTTCTTTCTTTTCTTTTTTTATGGGACCCTCACCGGTGTCCAGGGATTGAACTGGTGCTGCAGAGGCCGCGGGCAGCCTCGCAACCCAGCGCTCAACCGCTGTACCACCAGGGGAGGCCCAGCTTAGAGTTTCTTTATTAGCACAAAGACAATAACAATTGGATTTTTTCCTTTAAAATGTATTATCTTGCAATTATTCACACTGAAATTTATTTGCCACATTTATAACTGTTACATACTTTTATGAAATTTCTCTCCTCAAACATGGACTTTTATTTCCAAGAAAAATATAATTTACTCACTTGTTCACTGGACTCCCCAATCCTATAACATTGAGAAGTGGTCAGAGAAGGGTCTGAGCACTGACTTGTAATGAATACATATTTTCTATATTTTATCCAGAAATTCAACCATTTTATGCATATAAAATTTCTTCTGCTGTAATTAAATTCCTAGTACAAAACAAATATTTTTCTCAATTTCAGTGCTAGACATAATTTGAAGAGTTAAGTTGAGGCTGCTAGTTTCTATTAGCGGCCATCTTGATGGTAACAGAGTAAACAGCAAAGCACAGTGGTAGCTCACGTGCACTTAAGAATTGTATGAACTACATTCTAAACATCAGGCAAAGATTCTATAAGTGAGATGAAAGCCACAGGGGATAGAGGGAGTGAGGGATGAGAGCTGATGCCCAAAAACAGGAGATAGGAATGAGTGACCAATTTGAACTGAGAAACAAATGGGAAAGAATGGGAGGCTGAGAACAGATGAGGAATCACTGAGAATTAAATTGATTTGTCTAAAAAGAGACAAAGATAGTCAAATACAGGGCCCAGGGAAAATACAAAAGCCAAATTTGTCAGTAGAACCAGAGACATTGGGACCCTCTTCATGAAATGTGTCTAATGCTTGGCCGACAAATCATGGGCAGTTTGGGGATTAAACCTTGACCTGAAATTTTAACCCATATTCATTCACATGGTTTCATTTGCAAGACCATTGGAATAAACCAGAGCTTTATACTTCCTACTAGACAGCTCACAATTTAAAAAGAATGGATGTCTTTTTGTGTCTAGCAGATCACCTAAATATTGCTCATTTCAAAAGACTATGAAGTTTTTCTTTCAGAGATATGCAACACTTTTCTCTTTAAGCTGATCTTTTCTTCAATCACAAGTTATCCAACTGAATATATGTTATCAGTTTCCATTTCCCCCCATATTGTATTCTGAACCATGGGGCAAAATATAGTGGGGAGTAAGAAAATTAAAGCTCTCCCTTATACTCCATTTTCAAATGTATTATTTTTGTAAACAATGAAAGCATATTTCCCACCCAAACTACAAGTATTTGAGAAAACTATCCCTTTTCATTTTTTGAAGTTTTTTTGGTCCCTGTGTCATAGACCAGGGACATTCCTGGGCCAGACACCAGTTTGGCACACACAGTCTTCAGCTGCCAACCATGGTCTATAAGGCCATCGAGGCACAACTTGCTCCCATTCAGGCTACGTGTTACACCACCTGTTTTCCCTTATTGAAAAGCAAGTTTAATGACTATCAGTTCTAAACACTGGTTTTGAGTCCAACCATGTGAGATGTGGGATGAATGGTTAGATGACACATGCACTTTCTCTCACCCAGCTCAGAACCCACAGAAACCAGACACTAAACCCCACTTCAACACATGCATGTTACACACAAATCAACACACAACTTCAGGAACATGTGATGTCTCACATTCTTTAACTTTATAAAATACTTGTAAAGACCATAAAAATAATCAGGCATCAGTCTCACTAAGGCTGCAGAAATCTTAGGGAACTAAATCTCTTTACCACTATTTCCAAAAAAAATTGATATATTTAAAGAAATTCATACTGTAGCTTCAATAGTTCAGTCATATCAATGGGAAGGTCTCGTGGAAAAAAATGTAAAAGTGTTGAAAGTAAGATTGAAAGTAAGATTAATATATATTTGCCAGATACACAATCATATATTTTTAAAGCAATATAATATAAAAAGAACTTTGTATGGTATAACCAATCATTGTATGTATTCAAATACAGTTCAGGTTATGTCATATTTCCAAAATGAGTTATCCTGTACACATTTGAAACAGTATAATTTCTCCTGCAAGTGTCTGCATTCCTGCCCCTGGTATTCTAAAGGTCTTCACTGCTTCAGAACGGGCCATGATAGAATCTGAATAGATGGTTGTTCATGAAATTTTTCCAACAGTGTCTTCAAATTCCTACCTGCTCTCAGCCAATTCTTTATCATATGACTAGACACTACAATTCTCACTTTTATAATGTATGTTTGCACTAATGCATTATCTCCAGATTCTTGAAAATCACAGAATCAGGGTATCAGAAATTACTGTCAAACACTGAAGGGACTCAAGCTTTATCCTACTGTGTGCTAACAAATTAGTCAGTCTCTATTTCTTGGATGCTGGCAGAAGACAGGAAACTCTTGGGTCTTAGACAAAAGACAGTTTATTACTCACAGACTTAGCAATAGCCAAAGTATCAATATGTGTTCTTGTTCCCCACAATACCATACAGAAAGGGTCAGGTGATACCTGAGCATGCAGTAGATACAGTAGAGGAGAGGAACCCCAAGTTTTAGAAACCTGACTATTTTAAAATGGACCATAAGTTTGCTTGCCCTTTGCAAGGAGACACAATCTTTATTATACTAGACCACAAGCCAACCTACCCTTTGCTATGGAGGGAGACATTATATCTACCTTTCAAGATGTTTTCTGTATAAACAAACTTGAAAAGATAATTTTGAACATAGTGTGCATTAACCATGTTTTGTAGTTTCTGTAACCTGATGTTTAAACATCTTCTAGATGGATATCAGCTACTTTAGGTAAATAACTGGGGAGCTGCAATTAGCACTTGGACTTCCTAGACTTTTAGCTCAGGGTGAATTGGCAAAGGTATCATTTAAAGATACAGCTAAGCAAATCCAGAACATTCCTCCTTGATTTATGTTCTCCATCCTATGGAAACCACAATAGAAATGTTTGCCTAGAGTTCCATGCTCTCTCCCTCTCTGCCTCATGTCTGACCTGGTGCTGCCCAATGTGGCCCTGCACGCTTGCTGCATTCTCCCCTGGTGAACTGTGAGTATCATAAAGTTCTATAACTTTAAGGCAGTTCTTTCTTTGGTCTATGTATGGTCTCACCATGCCTTAACTAAGATAATATTTTGCTTATAGGCCCATAGAGAACTGTCTTCCAACAGATTTTAACTTAAAAACCATTGATGCAAATATTCTCTGATGAACAAATGCTTTCCAAGAAGAGAACTCCCTGCTCTCATGAAGGAGCTTAATCAATTTTTAAAGCATTTTTCTTCAAACATTTTTCTCATCTGTAATTTTTATCTAATGGGCTTTCTTTTCTATCTTGCATCAAAAGAGAACATATCTATTTGAAGGCAACTATAAAGTACAGTCTCCTCTCTCCTCCTCTGCTCACTCATGGAAATTGTATAACTTTATCATACTTCAGTAAAAAGAATCGTCATCCTGATGATGATCTGATAAATGCAGTCTGATTTGTCTGTTTTTTAAAATATACTTTTCCAAAAATGTTAGCTTTTTCTAAATAAATAACTCTCAGAAAAATACAGTAGAATAGAAATTCTAACCCCCCCTTTTTTTGCATTCTGTATGATCACTTATTTGAAAGACATATCTTTGATGACTATCAGTTATACTATAAATCAAAGTCTCTAAGCCATTAGCTCTGCCACACAATAACTCATCCTTCCTGTTTTTGTTTTTGCTCTCAATCTCAAATACAGGTCTTTACCACTCTACTGACTGGGAGAAAATATTTCACTCCAATAAAACTGATAAGGGACTGATATTAAAGATCTACAAAAAGCTTACATGACTCAACAAAAACAAAGCAAATAACTGAGTCAAAAATATGCAGAAGAGCTAAAAAGACACTTCTCCTAATACCAAATATAAATGGCCCATGGGTGTATGAAAAAATGGTCAATATCACTTATAACTAGGGAAGTGCAAAACAAAACCACACTGAGATATCACCTCACACTGTGAGAATGGCCTATTACAAAAAACTGGCAACAACAAATGTTGGTGAGGGTGTGGAGAAAAAGGAACCCTCTTACACAGCTAGTGGGAAGGCAAACTGGTCCAACCATATGGAAATCTTTAAGGAGGGTCCTCAACTTACTAGAAATGGATCTACCATATGACCCAGCAATTCCACTCTTAGGAAATTACCCAGAGAACACAAAAACACCAATTCAAAAGGAAACCTTCACCCCTATGTTTATTGCAGCAGTATTGACAACAGCTAAGATATGGAAACAACCTCAATGCCCCAAAAACAGATGAATGGATTAATATGATGTGGTACACACGCACACACACACACACACACACACACAGGAATACTATGCAGTTATCAAAAAGATAAACTCATGCCATTTGTAGCAACATGGATGGAGCTAGAAGGGATTATGCCTAGTAAAATAAGTCAGAATGGAAAAGAAAAATATCAGATTGTTTTACTTATAGGAGGAACACAGGGAAGCCAAACAAAGAGTCAGAAAAAAAGACTAAACTTGCAGGCAAACTACAGATCTGAGGCAGACAGTGGAGGAGGTGGATGGAGAAAGATCAAAACAGGGGAGGGAAGAACACAAAGAACTATGACAATAGTTCACGGGTGATGTGGTGGTGGGAGATTTATGGAGACTACACCTGAGGAAAGAAATCAAATATTATACAAAAATGAACAATGGTATAAGAAAATTTAAAAAGCTTAAACATTTACCTTTTGAGAGTTACACTTTTACTATTATTTTTCTAACACCATTACTATCTAATTACTCTTTCTTACCATTATTTGTAGCCACATCTTAATTACATTGCTTCTCATGGGTCTATCCTGTCTGATGCATAATCCTTGAAAGAAAGGACTGTATGTAATTATTCATTATTTTTTACTCCTAAGCAGTCCAGGACATAACAATCTGATCCAATGTCCTTAGCCATAAATTTGAATTGAAAATTTCAAATTTGAAGGATTACAGAGACTTTTAACGCTGGAAGGACTTTCAGAAAGTTTCTATGTCAGTCTTTACACATTCGTTTGCAAAAATGCTTTCTGCCAGCCCCATTTCTAGGATTGTCTTTCTTAGATATCCAAGATTGGCCTAAAACCTCTCTGTGGGCTGCTTACAAACCAGCCATGTCTATTATGATTGTTGGATTTGGTGGAACTAGTTTACATATGAGGAAAGGTACACTTTGATCCTAAAGTCTGAATAATTCCTTCTAAGACCATATGTTGGCTCTTACATAGATACAGACATAAACACATTCATCCCCAAGAGTCAATGTGAGTTGTTCTCAGACACTGATGTATATTTAGTAGCTGATGGTATATATATATATATATATATATATATTTAGAATGGTCTCTTTCCTAATTCTTTTTATTAGCAATTGGGACAGTGCCAAGAATCATGAACTGAAAGTCAGCATTTCATCATAATGGCTGAGTGAGTAAATGCAGTGTTTCTATAGCCCCAGGAAGGACTAGCTGGGATGTGTTTATAGGCAGAGTTTAGCAGAAGGCACAGCTTCTTTGATGATTGCACGGGTCTCAGCTCTCCAATATGACTCACGGAAATAACCAGCATCTGTGGCCATAGCTTCACCAGCTGTACTTAAAAACTCCCAAAGATCTTGTAAGTCAACCAGACCACAGTCCTGCCCTGTTTGTCCCCTTAATAATTATCATGACCCAGTGCTGTCCACATGCATATCTCAATTTTTAAAAAAATCTTGCTTTATAAACCATCAAGTTGTTTTTATTACTGTGTATATTTTTAGAGTTTTGGGTGGAGGGAGGGACATCATAACACCCATCCTTTGCCCACATCCTGTTAGAAATTTTGGAAGCACACTATTAAGGACCTGTAACCTCTTTCTTTATGCTTACCATCCCAATTTTTAAATTCTAAGAGGTCTCCTGGGTGATTTGTAGGTACAGGAACACAGAAATTATATGTTTGCAAAATTTTTAATGGGATCTAACACAGGAAAAACATTCAAACATCTCATCTTAACTCTGTAACTTCTCTCTCACAAAAAAAATCCCTGGAGAGTTTTTCTGGAGCTTTTTCTATGTGCAAACTTAATATTTGCCATCTATCTTTCCAACAGCCATGGAAACAACTTTTTTTTTCTTTTTAAATTATGTTTTGAGCTCTTCGGAGGAAATGATGCTGAACAAGTATGTCATTTTGAAATTGACTCTTTTTTTTCCTCTCAGGAGGAAAAGAAAAGCCAGGCAATTCCTAGTATTAGCAAAAGTCAGTGGACAAGGGATGTGATAGCGAATGGGATAGGAAAGAGACTATGTTCTTATTTCATTGACAGAAGGCCCTCTTTCTGAGGTCACATAGATCCCAGAATACCTGGGCTTAAAGCAGGTTGGAAGTGGTGACAGAGTCTCATTGGCTCGTGCTGCTCACTGCCTGATGCTGGTCTAGGCCAGCGTCTCCATGCAGATCTCCCAGAAACTTGGTACTGGCTACTATATCTGCAAGCTCAGCTGCTGCAGTGACGAAAACATTTTCTAGGAGAGCAGAGATGGAAAGGGAAAATTTGAATGCAATTTTATGTTGACTACTATAGAACCTCAGTTTTCTGATCAAGTTTTGATGAGGAGTCAAATAGATCTAACTTAAAATATACGTGAAATACCCAATACTCCGTGACAAGCTTTGATATTCCATGGTAGAGTCAGGAGCCCATCTTTTTTTTTAATTATTTAAATTTTATTTTTATATTCCCCTTACAATTACAACCCCCTTATTTTGACTCCAAGCCTTCCTTTCCCCACCCTTCACCCCCCATAGAGTGTCTCTGGTTCATAGTTGTTTGTTGATTTTGATATTTTCTTTCTTATAGTTATTCTTTTTCCTGGTCCCTTATTTAGGTTTTCTAGATTCCTGCTATAAGTGAGACCATCTGGTATTTTTCTTTTTCTTTCTGGCTTATTTCGCTGACCATGATCCCTTCCAGTTCCATCCATGTTGCTGCAAATTGCATGTGTTTATCTTTTTTGAATGCTGAGTAATATTCCATGGTGTATATGTACCACATCTTCTTGATCCAGTCATCTATTTTTGGGCATTTGTGTTGTTTCCAAAGCTTAGCTATTGTAAATAGTGCTGCTATAAACATAGGGGTGCAAGTGCTCTTTGGAATTGATGTTTCTGTGTCCTTTGAGCAAATACCTAGGAGTGGAATTGCTGGATCATATGGAAGCTCTATCTTTAGTAGGTCAAGAAATCTCCACACAGTTCTCCATAGTGGTCGAACCAGTTTGCACTCCCACCAGCAGTGCAGGAGAGTTCCTTTTTCTCCACACCCTCGCCAACATTTGTTGTTGCTAGTTTTTTTAATATGTGCCATTTTCACTGGTGTAAAATGGTATCTCATTGTAGTTTTGATTTGCATTTCCCAGATTACAAGTGATGTTGAACATTTTTTCATATGCCTGTTGGCCATTTGCATTTCCTCTTCAGAGAAGTTTCTTTTTAGCTCTTCTGCCCATTTTTTGACTGGATTCTTTTCTTTGTTTTTGTTGAGTCTCATCAGCTCTTTGTAGATTTTTGTGATCAGTCCTTTATCATTAGTGTTTTGTGCAAAAATGTTCTCCCAGTCGGTGGGATTTCTCTTTGTTTTTGTTATTGTCTCTTTTGCTGTGCAGAAGCTCTTTATTTTGATGTAGTCCCAGCTGTTTATCTTTGCCTTTACTATCACTGCTTTGGTTGATGTGTCTGTAAAGATGTCTTTGATCATGTAGTGTTTTGCCTATATTTCTTCTATGTATTTTATGGTTTCAGGTCTTATGTCTAGTTCTTTAATCCATTTTGAGTTGGCTTTTGTGCATGGTGTTAGGTAGTAGTCAAGCTTCATTCTTTTGCACATAGTGACCCAGTTTTCCCAGCACCATTTATTGAACAAACTTTCTTTGCTCCAATGCATAGTCTTTGCTCCTTTGTCAAAGATTAGTTGACCATAAATCTCTGGGTTTATTTCAGGGTTTTCTATTCAATTCCATTGGTCTGTGTGTCTGTTCGTGTTCCAATACCATGCAGTTTTGATGATTATGGCTTTGTAGTATAGTTTGAAGTCTGGGAGTGTGATGCCTCCATTCCCTTCTTTTTATTTTCAGGAGAGCTTTGGCTATTTGGGGTTTTTTGTGATTCCATATGAATTTCATCAATAATTGTTCTATTTCTTTGAAGAATGACATTGAAATTTTTATTGGAATAGCATTGAATCTGTATATTGCTTTTGGTAGGATGGCCATTTTAATAATGTTTATTCTTCCAATCCATGAGCAGGGGATTTCTTTCCATTTCTTGGTGCCTTCTTCTATTTCTTTTAACAGTGTTTTATAGTTTTCTTTGTATAGGTCCTTTACCTCTTTTGTTAGATTTATTACCAAGTATTTGATTTTTTTTGTTTCAATAATAAAAGGGATGGGTTTTTTTATTTCTTCTTCTTCAGATTTATTGTTTGTGTATAGGAAGGCTACTGACTTTTGTGTGTTGATTTTGTATCCTGCCACTTTACTGAACTGATTAGTTGAATTAGTTTTTCTGTGGATATTTTGGGGTTCTCTATGTATATTATCATATCATCTGCAAATAGTGATAGTTTGACTTCTTTTCCTATTTGGATTCCTTGTATGTCTTTCTCTTGTCTTATTGCTCTGGCTAGGACTTCCAGTATTATATTGAAGTGCTGTGGTGAGAGTGGACATCCTTGTCTTGTTCCAGATCTTAATGGGAATGCTTTCAGCTTTTTGCCATTGAGAATGATACTGGCTGTTGGCTTGTCATATATGGCCTTTATGATGTTGAGGTATGTTCCTTGTATCCCAAGAATTTCAAGGGCTTTTATTATGAATCGGTGTTGCACTTTGTCAAAAGATTTCTCGGCATCTATTGATATTATCATATGGTTTTTATATTTCTTTTTGTTGATGTGTTGGATAACATTGATTGATTTTTGGATGTTGAACCATCCTTGTGTTCCTGGAATGAATCCTATTTGGTCGTGGTGAATTATCTTATGGATACATTGTTGGATTCTGATGGCTAAAATTTTATTGAGGATTTTTGCATCAGTGTTCATTAGGGAGATTGGCCTGTAGTTTTCTTTTTTTTGTGTTGTCCTTGTTCGGTTTTGGTATTAGTGTAATGTTGGCTTTATAGAACATGTTTGGTATTATCCCTTCCTTCTTAATTTTTTGGAAGAGTTTGTGAAGGATACACTAATTCATTTATGAATGTTTGGTAGAATTCATTTGTAAATCCATCAGGCTTTTGTTTTGGGGGAGGTTTTTGATTACCATTTCAATTTTGCTGCTTGTAATTGGTCTGTTTAGGTGTTCTATTTCTTCTTTATCTAGCTTTGGGTGATTGTAGAGTTGTAGGAATTTGTCCATCTCCTCTAGATTTTTGAACTTGTTTCCATATAACTGTTTATAGTAGTTTCTGATTATTCTTTTGATTTCTGCTGTGTCCATTGTGATTTATCCTCTTTCATTTATGATCCTGTTTATTTGTGCTTTCTCCCTTTTTTCCTTTGTGAGCCTGGCTAGGGGTTTGTCTATTTTATTTATTTTTTCAAAGAACCAGCTCTTGGTTTCATTGATATTTTGGATTGTTTTTTTAGTTTCAATTTCATTTATTTCTGCTTTGGTTTTTATTTTTTCTTTTCTTCTACTGGTTTTGAGGTTTTTTTGTTGTTGTTCTTTTTCTAGATCTTTGAGCTTAGAGATTAGGTTGTTTCTTTGAGTTCTTTCTTGTTTCTTGATGTGAGCCTCTATTGCTATATATTTTCCTCTTATTACTGCTTTTGCTGCATCCCATACATTTAGGAAATTGGTGTCCTCCTTGTCATTCAATTCAAAGAATTTTTTAATTTCTTCTTTGATCTCCTCATTAGTCCAGTGGTCTTCCAGTAGTGTGGTTTTCGATCTCCATGAGGTAGGAGATTTCTTTGCCTTCTTTTTTTGATTTATTTCTAGTTTGATGCCTTCATGGTCAGAAAAGATGGTTAGTATAATTTCAGTCTTGGTGTATCTGTTGATGTTTGTCTTGGGTCCCGTATGTGTTCGATCTTGGAGAAGGATCTGTGTGCACTTGAGAAAAATGTGTACTCAGATTTTTTTGGGGTTTAGTGTTCTATAGTTGTCTGTTAAGCCCAAGTGCTCTAGATCCTTATTTAGAGCTTTAGTGTCTTTACTTATTTTTTGTCTCATTGATCTATCCATTGTTGATAGTGGTGTGTTGAAGTCTCCCACTACGTATGTGTTTTCTCTGATGTCTGTTTTCAAAGATGATAATAGTTGTCTGATATATTTTGGTGCTCCTTCGTTGGGTGAATATATATTAATGAGTGTTATTTCTTCTTGAAGTATTGTCCCCTTGATCATAATGTAGTGACCGTTGGGGTTTCTTTTTACCTTTCTGAGTTTGAAATCTGTTTTATCTGATATAAATATAGCTGTTCCTGCTTTCTTTTTTGGTCCATTTGCTTGTAGGATTGTTTTCCATCCTTTAACTTTGAGTCTATTTTTATCTTTTGTAGCTAAATGTGTTTCTGGAGACAGCAAAAGGTTGGGTTTTGTTTCTTAATCCAGCCTGCCACTCTGAGTCTTTTTATTGAAGAGTTAGTCCATTTACAATTAAAGTTAATATTTGCCACTGTATTTGTCCTTCCTTTGATTTTATTTATTTATTCTTTTAATAACTTTTTATTTTTTGGCTTTCTTTTGTTGTTATTCGTCCCTCTGAGGTTCTGGCTTTAGGACTCCTTGTAGTATTTTTTGGAGTGGGGGTTTAGTCGTAATGAAATTCTAGAGTTTCTGTTTGTCTGGGAAGGTCCTTATTCTTTCTTCATAGAGGAAGGAGAGCTTTGTGGGATAGAGTATTCTTGGTCAGCTTCTGTTTTCTTGGAGTCTGTTGACTATGTCCCTCCACTCTCTCCTTGCCTGTAGTGTTTTTTCGGAGAAGTCTGATGTCAGTCTGATTGGTTTTCCTTTGAATATTATCTGTTTCTTCCCTCTTGTCAGCTTCATTATTTTTTCCTTGTCTTGGACTCTTAGGAGCTTTACTATTATGTGTCTTGCTGTGTTTTTCCTTTTGTCATGGAAGTTTGGTGTTCTTCTTGCTTCTCGTATATCAATTTTCAGCTCCTTCTTCACATTTGGGAAGTTCTCTTCAATTATTTCCTTGAATATTTTCTCTGTTCCTACATCTCTTTCCTCTCCTTCTGGGATTCCTATAACTCTTATATTTCCTTTCCTCATGGAGTCAGATAGTTCCTGAAGTCTTTTTTTTTTTTCCAAGATTTATTTTTATTTATTTACACAAGAACTGGGTACAGTCAGAAGCACGGGAGGGTGAGAGAATTCACCAGAGCCGGAGCAGTGAGCAGAGCAGGCAGACTGAAGTACACTGCTGAGGGGAGCCACGGGTGGCAGTAGAGGGCTGTGTGCCATGTGGGACCCTCCTCCAGTGGCCAGGGAGCAGCTGGGGATCAAACCAGTGCTGCAGAGGCTGCGGGCAGCTTCGCAACCCAGCACTCAACTGCTGCGCCACTGGGGAGGCCCAGTTCCTGAAGTCTTTCTTCGGTCTTTTTCCTTCATACTTCTCTTTCCTTTTCTGTTTTGGTTCTTTTTATTTCTGTGTCTTCAAGAGTACTTATTTGTTCTTCCAGTTCATCTATTCTGCTTTCATTGCTTTTCCCAGAGTTCTTCAGCACCTCCATTAATTCTTTGATCTCCTGCATTTCTTTTACTTCCCTCTTTAGGGACTCAATTTCATTCTTCTGAGCGTTGTTTTCCTTAATGACTTCCATCAGTTTTTTCATAATGGCAATTTTAAATTCTTCTTCTGGAAGGCCCAGAAGTTCTTCCAAGTCACCATAGTTGCAGGCTGGTGGGTGGTTTTTTTTTTTTTTTGTGGTGTGTCTTTTTTCTGAGGCGTTGCTACTTTGCTTGTATTTCTTTTCCCTGCTGCCTGTCTTCTAATTTGCCTTATGTGTTGGGACACTGTGCCACTGGTACTGGCTGGCATCTTTTTGGTGTGTTCTTTCGGGAGTTTCAGAAACTGGCAATCCAAGTGAGTCAAAAACTGTTATGCCAGAAGTCTAGTGAGGCAGTGGTACTTTGAGTATGTTAATGGTCACTGTCACAGAATCTCTCCTTCTGTGTTTAGTTACAAATGTGCATCTTGAAGTCCCACAGACTTCCCTGGAGGTGGAGCAGCTGGATTGCACTCTGGGTTCCAAATCTCTGGATCCTCCTCTGGGCTCCGACTTCCTGCCAGGTGGGACTGGGCTTGTGGGGGCCTTCAGCTCACCTCTGACTGCACAGAAAACCTTCTCCCTCTGGTTCCACAGGGAGCCTTCTGCCAGTTTCAAGCAGTCTTTATTGAAGAAAGGTCCCTATTCTAAAATAGTGATTTGGAGATAGGCACACTCTCCCACACACTGGATCTGCCCCGGCCATGGGATGCCTGCTACCCCTCTGGGCTCGGACTGCTGGTCAAGAAGGGGCCTGGTTTGGGCAAACTTCCCAGTTCACCTCTGACTCCTCCGGGAGTCTTCTGCCGGTTTTAAGCAGTCTTTATTGAAGAAAAGTCCCTATTCTAAAATGGCGATTCAGAGACAGGCACACTCTCCAGCAGCTGGATCTGCCCTGGCATTGGGTGCCTGCTCCCCCTCTGGGCTCAGACTACTGGCCAGAAGGGGCCTGGCTTGGGTGAACTTCCCAGCTCACCTCTGGCTCCTCTGGGAGCCTTCTGCAGGTTTCAAGCAGTCTTTATTGAAGAAAGGTCCCTATTCTATGGGGTGTTGGTGATTTTTTTCTGGTCACTAGGTGGCACCAGATATCTCTCCTTGTGCCCTTGGGGAGCTGTTTTTTTTACCCCGTGGCACAGGGGAACAGAGTGGAAGTGGTGGGGAAAGCCTCAACGGCTTTGGGGTGCTGTGTCTGCCTTGTGCCCCACCATCGTGGGGATCCCACACCCCGAATTTCATGCCCCGGGTCTCAGTTCCAAAGCCCTCAGGTCCAGGACGCGGGCTGTAGCACAGTTCAGTGTCCGCGGAAATGGCGCCTTTTGCACCCTGCTCCCGTGTCCGGGCGCCTGGTTTCTGATTACTCAGTGAGGGACATTCACCTCAGTGAGGGCCCTGTGCCTCTCCCGGCAAGCCTAAGTCACAGGCGCAGGGACCTGGGCAGCCGCGATGGGTGTATCCTTTTCAAGGGCCCTGCTTTTCTGCACAAGGTTACCGGCTGGCCTGGGGTTGTTTGTAGGTCTCTGGGAGTCTTTGTTTTTCTCTAATGGCACCTAGGAGCCCATCTTTAAACCGTGCTTAAAATCCAGAAACTCTAAGTTCATAATGATAATGAGACTGTAGGGAGCTGGTGGGTTCTAGAAAATAATGCAACAGTAAAAGCTTATGTATTTGGCTTAATGGATTACAATAGAAAAACATCAGAAAACATATAGCTATGAACCTGGTTAAATTCTTTTAGGTCCTGGAAAATCCCCTTCCATTCCCTTTTATGAGTTTTCCCAAATTTTATTTTTGTAATTTAATTATCTTTGAAGTGTTGCATTAAAAGAAAAACCACTTAGCTTTTGATGATTATGTCCATAACTGGGAGTTTGATCACTTGGATCATTTGCCCATGTTGACATGAAATGTTTTACTCCAGTGACCTGTCATAGAACAAAAGCATAAATGCAGCCTAATCATGATCCTGAAACGACATGGTGGGTTCTGCGCACCCTCTGCAGAGTCAGTAGCAACAGCAGTGGATGACACATTCTCCACTAGCTAAAAATTCCTTCCAAACTCCAACACCATGCCTGTCCCTATTCTGTTAATATGGCCTTGACCACTTTTAATCCATTTATTAACTTCAAGTATATATAATTACTAACTCTAATTATCATTAAATATTATTCATTGTTAGCCATTGTATGATTTTTTTGTTTGTACACTCCTTTCTTTTGTAAATCTAATTTGTACCCCACAAAGTTCCACTGAAATATATTATTTCACATGTATTAGTCTGCTGTGGTTGCCATAACAAAATATCACAGATTGGGTGGCTTAAACAACAGAAATTTATTTTCTCACAGTTCTGGAGACTGGAAGTCTAAGATCAAGGTGCCAGAAAAGTTGGTTCCTAATTTTTAATTGTGTTCTCACATGATCTTTGTTCTGTGTAAAAGAGGAGAGAGAGCACATTAGGGTTTATTGCTTCCTCTTCTTATAAAGGACACCATTCGTATCAGATTAGGGCTCCATCTTATATTATTGAACCTTAATCACCTCCTTAAATATAGTCTCTTTGAAGATTAGGGGTTCAACACTGGATTTGGGGTGGGAAAAGGTGCAATTCAGTCCATGACCCCATAATTTGCAGATAAAACAAAAGATTGAAGATTAGATATATATTAGATATATATAAGATTAGATATATATATATATATATATACTATAGATATATAGTAAAATGTCAGAGCCAGTGCCTATTTCCAAATCTTTGACTTGCTATCTTTGCTTTTATTACAATTTACTTGCAATGAGAAATGTGAATTTTATGTTTGCAGAGACCCCATTGCTTTACAGATATGGAAATATTTAACCAAAGCCATAAAACTTTAGATTTAAAAAAATAATATTTATTTGAAGTAGCACAAGAGAGACTGGAAAATATTTAAGTTGTATCTGATAGATATTGACTAATATTTTTAGTATACAAAAAACTTTATAAATTAACAGCAAAAAGACAGCACTTCCAAAAATGAGCAAACATGAACAGGCAGTCCACAGAAAGAAAGAAATGAACAACAAATATGAAGAAGTAAACTTGGCTATAATTAAAGAGATAAAAATTAAAATAGACATTATTTTCTTCTGATCATATTAAAAATTTTTATTAGTAACAGTGTGGAAATTTATCCTTTTGTTACATAATTTCTGGACAAATTAGTACAATCTAATAGATGATAGTATTTGTCAATATAAAATAACATAGATTTCTACATTTGAGTATTGAAAGTCCCTAAATAATCACACATACCAAAAAGTTGTATGTAAGACATATTCACTGTAACACTGCTTGTGGATTAATTTGCTAAGGCTGCCATAATAATATGTGGAATAGTTTAAATAACAGAAATATTTTCTCATAATTCTGGAGGCTGGAAGTCCAAGACCAACATGTCATTGGTTTGATTTCTTCTGAGCTCTCTCCTTGGTTTGCAGGTGGTTGCTTTCTAGCTGTGAACTTGCTTGGTCTGTCCTCTCTGCTCAATCCTGGTGCATCACTAGATGTCCTAATCTCCTTTTCTTTTAAGGAGATTATAAGTAAAATTGACTTACAGACCACCAAATGTCTGATTTTAATTTAATTACTTCTTTAAAGGTCCTATCTTCAAACACAGTCACATTCTGAGTGTCATGTACCTGGCAGCCATGTTTGTGGGAGGAGCTCATTGGCATACTTAGAGTGACTATATGATCTTATTTTCTGACTGAAGTGAGCTTCTGATTAGATGCCCATATTTCTATCTTTTCTACTTTCTTATCCCCATTGTGGTCACATTCACCTATATGTCTGAGTCCCAGACTTCTTGCAGAAACAATGCAAATATTTTCATGTAGCAAATACATAGAAAATTATCTCACAGGCAAACAAATACTGGGATGTAATTAATGTCTTCTCAGGCTATTTTTTGTATTCCTTGAGTCCTCTGTCTGATTATGCTAGTCTACTTCTAAGAAATGGCGATTAGGTCTATGTGTGTGTTCCTTTTCTAGGAGGCCAAAAAAATCATTCTCCCTTTTGTTTTTTTAAATAAATGAACACATTTTTCCATGATGATGGGCATTCTGGGAAAATATGGCATTCTGGAGATAAGATTATTGTTGAATGCAAGCACTACATTTTGACTTTGTGCTAAAAAATAGAAATGGTAAGAACAGTATGATAATTAGGTCTAGGCTAACTCACAAGGCTGTATACTAAAAGGTTTAGAGGACGTCCTTTTGGAAAATGGTTCTCTCTGAAGAAATTTGTGGGGTGATTTTATTGGGGCACCATTACTCTCTTCTGGTCAGAGGGCTGAGATGGGTATCACTGGCATCCCAGAGTCCTAAATTAAAGCAGCTGTGGGAACAGTGTGTCAGCCGGGAAGGATTCTTATGGCAGGATGTGACACTTGCCTGGGGATGGGGCACAGAAGTGTGGGCAATATTGCAATGTTAATACAATGTCTAGATAGAGGTTGGAAACCTATATCTGGAGATTGAGAGCTTTTCCAGGGAAGACATTAGACTTCTGAAAACTTATAATCCTTTTTCTTCCTTCCTCTCACCTCCCATTTCCCACATATTTATTATGAGAAAAAAAAAAGTTACTCTAAACAGCTTACAAGTTTGTAATTTAACAGTCACTCTAAACTTTCTTTCAAACACAAAAATATGCTGCTGTATTCTAAAATAATCTTTAGAGAATGTTCAAATAGAATTTCCCTCAGGATACTATTTCTTTATTCTTCTCTCAGAACTCTTTTTATATTGATTTGTCTTTGCTTGCATTTTTATTTTTTTATGTGAAGTTGTGGATTTTTTTGCCTCCCTGGTCTTTTCACATACTTTTTGACTATTTCCTTCCTAGTCCACTGCTCTAGTTCCGGGCTCTCCTTCTAGTTTATTTATGAAAGAAATGTTTCTTCAGAACAACTATGATCAAAATTGAATTATTGATACTTAGGACAACCCCAAATCTTTGGACTAAGAAATTAGTTCATAGAGAAGACTGTTTTTAATCAATACCAATTAGGCATCTAACTCACTTTATTAAGTGCATCAGAAATGAAATACAAACAAAGCTAAAACACATTTTATCTAAAACACCATGAAAACCACAAATCAAACTGTGACTCTCTTGAGAAAACAAAGGAACTGTTTTTTTTTTTAAAAAAAAAAAAAAACAAACTAACATGCTAGAAGGAATTCTAACATGTCTCTCTAGTTCATTGTTTTTCTCTCAGTCAAGATCTGCTCTAAATATTGCTAAATAACAGAGTCTGACCCATAACCATTTATTATGCATTTAATAATTTTTCTTATCAAAAATAATACCAGATTATCTGTTAGTAATAAGTTTAGTACTAGAACTGAGGCAACAAGAGGAAAAAAAGAGGAAAACATGATGTCAATTCATGAAAGATAGTTCATTGAGGAAACACTGAGTATTTGAATTTCTTAACTAAGATGGGGAAAACAAGAGGATATACTTGTTTGAGAAATAAGGAAACCAGTGGCTTTAACAATACTAAGTAAGAGGAGCCAGTAGACAACAGGGATTATGGGCCTAGAGAAATCTGATCTGGGAATAAGGATATTGGAGTCAATGTCAGAGGAACCACTGAATCTGTGAGGATAGGAAAACCACACAAGAAGATCATGTAGAGTGAAAACCAGGCTAAGCATGGATGCCAATGAAAAACCCAGCTAACCCATTGTTATTTTTCTGATGGTCCTGATTAACTACCCATATCTACCAGCATTCTTTTAATTTAAGAATCTTCTCCTCCTTCAAACTTGATCAAGTAAAAATATGAACTTAGTATATTCATAGTATGAGAAGTCCAGGGTAGGCCACCTTGAAATTTGACTGGATTCAAGTGCTACAAGAGAATCAAAACTGGGACTTTTGTCATCTTTCAATTCTGTTATGCCCCAAATTGGTTCCATTTATCATAAGTGCAAGAATATAACATGGGTAAAAAATAGCCTATGGGGGTAAGCCAGAACATGGATAAAAAGACAAAAACAAAGTGATGACTATCCCTAGAAAAGTATCTATGAAACATTAGGAAGCTTAGCCAGGGAGAGGCATGGTTATAGGAATACTCATTTCTTTGGTTTTGAAATCATCTGTGGAAATAGAAAGACTATATAATTAGTCTAATTTATTATTCTTTATTCTCTAGAAGTTTGTTATTCATTCAGAGTTGTGTTTTATTCTACAGATCAATTCATCCTAATTGCTTTAGTCTGACTTCTAGGTTTACATTTTGTCATTTTAAACATTTCTAGACTTTTTTGATTTGCCCCTAAATCTCTCAGATCTTTAAATTTTGTACGTTAGAGCTAGACTTATTGCTTTGATAAAGGTCTGACTAGTAATAATAAATGCAGTATTCCATTCTCACATATAAACCTTAGAGGTATGATCTTAACAGTAATTACTGTGCTGAATTGTATGCTATTTTTAATCTGTTCTCATCTGGGGTTTTCTTCTAGCTTATTTAAACACCTTTCTTTGGAGGGAAAAAGAGAAAATGAATAGTTTTACTTCTTCCTTTCTGATTTGGATACCTTTTTTTCCTTTTCTTGTCTAATTGCTCTTCTAACACCATATTGCAAGTTGTAGTAAGAGTGGACATCCTAATAGATCAATTTTTGGAATAAACTTCCACTGCAGTGAAATTGTTTCTGATTTGCCTGCTTTGATTTTTAGTGTTTCTTCTAACAGATGTAAAAAGCTGTGAATTATTTAAATTACATAATACATAAAGACAAAGATTATCACTTCTGTGGAAAAGGGCATAAACACTAAGTTCAAAAGCCAGGAAACTTGAAAAATGGGTTATCAGAGAAGGTACTCAGTATATTTCCTCTTTCAACACAACGCAGGAAAATTTGGGTGGTTGTCCTGAGCTCATGGTTGTAGAACAAGGATTTATATATGAAACATGGTAATCATCTAGTCCACACTTGCTGATTTACAGATTGAAAAAAATGATACCTACAGACTCTGAATTTTCCAAAGTCATAAGTCAGATACTTGAAAGCCTAAGGTAAGAACCCAAGTCCTCTTGGCTCCTAAATTTCCTGCTCAGGAAGAATGAACTCTAATTGAGCAGTGGATTGATGTGTATCCACTCATTCTTCCATTCCTTCATTCAATTTTTCCTGAGTGCCTGCTATGTCATAGACACTCACCTGATTACCAGGGATAATATGATGTATAAATAAATAAAGACAATCCAAATGAAAACAAGCCAAATCTATTCAGATCTTGCTATAGAAAGGAGGCAGACACCACCACTTGTGTTTGGTAAAGACTCCAACAGTCAGGGGGGTAGGGGCAGTACCATAGTGAGAACAAGGAAAGGCCTAAAATATACTCCGATTATAGGTTGCTGGCATGGAGATAGTGGAGGTAGACTAACAAGGGGCATATGATAGGTTTGGGGACCATATTTTACATTTTCCTTATTGGTCCTGAGTTGGAAATGGGACAAAATTAGAAAAGCTAGCAGTCACTGGCCAAGTGCTGATCATTTGCTGAACATTCTGGACCAAGAGGTTATCACTTGGACTTCCTGAACTGGTTGCTGCAGAAATTAAGGGTCAGAGTTCTATTGTGATATGCAGTCTGGTCATTGTCCATTAATATATTTCATCCTCTCTGTGGGTAACCAGTGAATTGTTGCCTCCTTTCATAGGACTTAGTCTAGTAGCAAAGGCAATTCAAGAACTTAGAAAATTCTGGAAGGAAATGTTTCTGGGTACAGAAGGTGACCCCTAGTAGTGAACCTCACCTATGTAGAGAATCAGGGAGTTTTCTTAAGAAACTGACATCAAGCTGGGCCTCAAATGTTAAATAGAAGTTACTCAGAAGAGTCAAAATGTAATCAATATATTTTTTTAAAGATTTATTTATTTATGCATGCAATAACTGGGCTACAAGCCAGAGGTGTGGGGGGTGAGAGGATTCACCAGAGACAGAGTGGGGAGCAGAACTGACTGAAATACACTGCTGAGAGGAGCTGCGAGTGAGTCAGGAGAAGTCTGCTGTGCCATGTGGGTTGTTCCCTGGCCAGCTGGGGATCGAACTCGTGCTTCAGAGGCTGTAGATTGCTTCATAGTGAGGTGCTTAACCCCTTGTGCCACGAGGGAGGCCCAATAATCAATATTTTTGAGTTTCTTCAATTATAACTATCAAGCACATCTCACCAAAAGGGTATGAATTCCCTTCCTTCTTCTCCACCTCAGATCAGAATCAAACAACCTCAGACATTTTATGTTGTTGTTTTTGTCTTTCACACCATAGTAACAAAATCAAGGGCTTTCATTGTAAGGGTCTATTGTGTCTTAAAACAAAAGGGAACCAGAAAGAGCAGCATTTAGCATGAAAATAGTATCCTGACCCTCCTTGGACTAAATGTTGTTAATCAAGTTTAAATTTAGCTCCCACACAGTCTCAAAAGAAAAGGGGGACAGCCAGGCCCAGAGAGGAAAACTTTGGAGCGCCTTGGAGGCAAGGAAAACAACCTTCAAGTCTATGAGGGCGGCCTGTAAAAACAAATGGTGTTGATGAGAACTAGAGGCCACCAGAAAGATCATTAGCAATCAGATGCAGCCACAGGGGCTGTCTCCCTCTGGACCGGGGCCAGCGCCACCACAAAGCCTGTGACTCAGTGGCCTGCCTGCTGCTGCAGCCCAGGAAAGAGGAATAGGCAGGAAGCCAAGCTATACCACAGACACTAAGTGAGGAAAAGCAAAGCTATTGTCCTTATCTACCCACTGCTAACCTATAATAAGAGGGGTAGGAGAGGCAGCCACCAGGAAGGACCCAAGAAGGGGATTTAAAGTAAACATTGTGTCTCTGAATCCCAGCCTTCCGAATCCCAAAACTGTTCCCATTCTTTGGAAGTTGAAGGACCTCTTAATACCGACCTATTTTGTGGACTTTCACATGAGTGGAGATATAATTTATTATTTATAGAAGGGTGACAGGTAGGTAGAGGGGTAGGTGGGTAGATGGGTAGGTAGATAGATAAATAAATAGATCTGTCTTGAATTTGGTAAATGCTTTCAATGAACATGTGTTTTATTTGCTTCAGAGTAGTTGCAGACATGGGAAACCGGGTATATATAGTTTACAAATAGTGGCACACCCCTCTCCTCTCTGGTGAATGAAATAGGAGAAAGAGCATTTATTGTGTGCCAGATACATACCGTTCTTTGGTAAGAAAGCTATCATGTATAATCTTTCTTCACAGAATAGAAAGTGGTTAGCTTAGAGAAATTATGATACCTGCCTCAGCATTACTCTTGCTTAGTAGGAGTGCAAGACTTTTAAAAATTGAAGTGCTGTCCACCTCCCCATTCTCTTATTAAATTATTTAAAGAGGAGGTCATTTGACTGACTTGGTTCTAATACCAAGCAACCTATGTAATTTAGTCCTAACCTCAGCTATTAATGCCTCAAGGAGAAAGAAAGAAATCAAAACCTAAGTATAATGGATCAAAAACCGTCAAGGAGCCCTTTCCAAATAAGTCAAATGCTTCAATGACAGTCAATCAAATAACACCCTTGCTCTGCTTCTGTCTCTTTTCTATACATGTCTTCTAATCACTGATTGTTTGCTGTTTGATTCTAGTCACTTTTTGATGAAATAAACTTAAGAATTTTATGTGCCTCAGTTTATCTTTTAACATACTTGACTCGGTCCTCGCTTGACTATCTTTTGCCTATTGCAGTGGGAGATCTTGGGGCCTTTACATCCTAGAGGCAGTTGGTAGGATGCAGTAGTGATGAGAAAGGGTTTAGAAAAGCCCTATAAGCAGTGTTAAAATTGTAAAGCATTTTAAATTTAATCCATAATCCCCAAAATGTCCTTTATACAGAAAGAGGAATTCACATCTGAGTCACTACCTTTAAGTGGTGGTTTTTGTTTTCAGACTATTTTCTATCAGTACCTGAGGACCATTGAACGTTATCATCTAAGGCACTAACTTCCAAATGGGCTCAAATTCGACTGAACCCTTCAGAGATGCCCCTAGAGAGCAATGGCCAGTCTGAGAGGCCCATTGCCAGCAAGAAATGCTATTTCTGCTTTCACCAAAGGTGCCATGTTGGTCCACTTCAGATTAGGACTATGAATCTGGTTAATGAAAGAATAATTTCAATACAGATGCTTTAAAGGGCTACATGAACTTTTGGAAAAATTATTATTTGGGATTTCTTTATTACATTTGAGAACAAACAGGAACCTAATAAGCTAAAAGATATGTGGGCCATTTTTATTCCTTAATAGACCAAAATAGAAGCCTATAAAACTCTATAAATAACCACTGTGTTTAAACCACCTAAAATGAGCACCCTAAAGACTTGTTTCAATAGTGTGATGTTGAGATGCTTTTCCCTTAAACTTTTCTTAGCTTTCAATGAGATATTGGCTCTAATTTATTGCTTTACAGTTTAGTTTACAAAGAGAAACAAAACTAAGAAAAGCCCTTTTGTCTATGGAGAATTATGACCATCAAACTACATGATTTGAATAACAGAGTGTTTTTTTTATGCGGCTTGATGCTCAAAGGGCAGAGTTGGAAAATCTTCTGTCTGAATTCCTATCAGTTGACCTCAGTAACTTTCATTTTTTATGGACTTGAGACACTGATTAATGCCTGACTTGAAAACGAGGGGGAAAAAGAATTTCCACCTGAAACTTGGCCTAGAATTCTCCTTCATGGTTTAAAAGTCATGACACACAATACAAGTTAGTATTTAGAACAAAAATCAGGAAAGGAATTTTTTGCTTATTTTAGGCTTCAAAATTTTTTTTTTTTTTTTTTTTTACAGTTCTGACCAACATCTTCTGTGTTAAATACATCAGACCCTTATTTGGTCACTCTGATGAACAATTTGTTCATGAAGAGCAATATAAATGTTTGATTCTTTCCCAGTTATTAAGATAATGGATTGGCTCCCAAATTCTGTTAATGTTATTCTGAATATGAGCTCTCTTGTGATTTTCATACTATTTTCTTCTTAAAGAAACCAGGGCTTGAAGTATGGCTATTCCAGGTCTGGGCCAGAAAGCACAAAATGAACTCAGAACATGTCATAACAAAAAATACGAAAACTTTTTAACACTACTGGAATTGTATCAGAGGGACTTAGGCCAACTTGAAGAGAATCCTGTTGGCCAAAGATAGAAAAAATTTGAACATGAAAGAAAAGAAGAACTGCATGGATGCATATACAAAAATACATTTAAATTGATGTGTTTATAAAGATACTTTTCAAGAAATTAGTGATCTTTTAAGGATTCATTTTTAAATTCCCGTAAGTACAGTGATAGGCTTTCAAAATGGGATAGTTATAGTCTTTGGCGTTATAAAAATCTTATCAAAAGTAAAGTAAATAAATAGAATTTTATAGCAGAACCAAAGCAATATTAAGATTAAATGAAGCCAAATTTAATGATTTCTGAAACAAGTAGGTGGAATATGTTATATAAGATACATATTTATATATTTATAGAGAGACTTTTTTTTTTAAAGATTTATTTTTATTTATTTGTACAAGCACTGGGTACAGTCAAAAGCGCGGGAGGGTGAGAGAATTCACCAGAGCCAGAGTGGGGAGCAGAGAAGGCAGAAGGACCGAAGTACACTGCTGAGGGGAGCAGCGGGCGGCAGGAGGGGTCTGCGTGCCATGTGGGACCCTCCTTTGGTGGCCGGGGAGCAGCCAGGGATCAAACCGGCACTGCAGAGGCCGCGGGCAGCTTCACAACCCAGCGCTCAACCGCTGCGCCACTGGGGAGGACCTAGAGAGACTTTTTATTCTATGATATAGTATCGGAGGATAGAAAATTATCTTAGAAGCATTTCATTGCAGCAAATGGGTTAATGTATACACTTGGTAGCTGGTCGCATGCTACTCTACAAGAGCAATATTAAATTCCTCTGAGATGCTAAATCCTTTGGCATTAGTAGTATATTTTCCTCTTTTTTGACAAGGGAGAATTATGATTATCTTTGGAGTTATCTAACAATGGAAAGTGAAGTGTGGAGGTAATTGAAAATATTTAAAGTTTTAATTTCTCTAAAGATTAATATAGAAGGAACTAAAAATTGGTGGAAATGTCCTGATTGCTAATTTGGTAAGATGGTGTAGGGGCAGGAAGGCCACAGAGCAGGAATTTATGATCTGAGCAGACTGGGTAAAAGGAGAGTCCTGAAGCCCTTGGTGGCTTTCTCAGGCTTTTATTGAGCTTTCACATGTAGTGCAGCAACCAGGTACACGGCAGGCAGGTGTGCTGAGGGGCCAGGAGGCCAGCAGGCCTCCAGGCCCCTGGCAAGTCTTCACTTTGGGCTTCTCTGGAGTTCTCTCTCCTGCCTCTCTCCTGCTTCGGCTTCTCTTGGTGAATATCTCAATACTGAGCTATGGCCCCCAGAAGTAAACAGCATAACTTATAATAATGTAATGAATGCAGGTGGCCTATCAGACAGGGCAATCCTAATGGCAGGAGGGCAGAAAAGCCTGAAAACCATTTACCCTAAAGATGAGCATAGCTTCTTTAAAGTTTTGATAAAATTAGCTTATAAAGCTGTCTGGTTCTCAGATTTTGTTTTGGGGGAGAATTTCACATTACTGTTTTAGTATCCATGTTTGTGTTTTGTTGATTCATCTTTTCTGTTTCTTTCATGTTTAGTCTTAGTAAACTATTGCTTTATAGCTTTGTCCATTTCTACAAGGTTATCAATTTTCTTAGCATGCAAGTTGTTCATGGCAATCTTATGATTCTTTGTATTTCTACTCGATCTGTAATTTTTCCTCTTTCATTTGTAATTCTTTGTATTAATGTTTCCTCCCTTCTTTTTTTTTGCTACTATAGCTTAGCTAAAGTTTTAGCGATTTTACCTACTCATGAGCTCTTAGTTTATTGGTACTTTGTATGGTCTTTTTAAGATTTCTCTTCCATTTATTTCTGCTCTAATTCCTATTATTTCCTTTCTACTACTAACTTTAGGTCTTGTTTGTGCCTCTTTTTCAAGTTGCTTTAGTTGTAACATCAAATTGTTTATTTAGGATTGTTCTTACTTCTTACTGTGGGCTTGCAGGGCAAATATACTTCCTCTTTGAACCACTTTTGCTGCATCTCATAAATTTTGATAACTTGTATTCTCATTTTCATTTTTTCATTAGTCTTGAGTCTTGATTTCTGCTTTAATTTCCCCCTTAATCCAGTAGCTATTAAGCAAATGTTGTTTAATCTCCATGTGTTTAAGGTTTTTCCAACTTTTCATAGTTTATTTCTAACTTTATGGAATTATGATCTAAAAGAATGCTTGAAATGATTTCAATCTTTGTAAGTTTATCCACAATTAACTTGTGTTCCAACATATGATTTATTCTTGAGCATGTTCCATTTATACTTGAAAAAATTAAAAGAATATGTCAACATCAAGCTGGACTTAAAAGAAGCAATAAAATCACTATTATAAAGAAACAACAAAAGAAACAGATACCTAAACTATAGAACATGGAGGAGGAAAAAAAATGTGGGCCATGTAGGGCAGTCTATTCTTCATTAGAGAATGGGAAAAGTAGAGTTGAGAGGAAAACAGAAGCAGGTAGATTTCTGTGTACATAAAATCCTGTTAAAGATGTGTTGTATGGCTGGGGTAACCTCAAGTGATGTGAAGACAGGCTTGAGGTAGCAAAGGAGACATATTCCCATTGTTGTAGCTTCATAAAAATTATAGGAGGGAAATTACAGAAAATTTTTGAAAAGATTATTAGATATCTTTCCCATGCAATGCTGTAGCCTATGGAAATTATCTAATCCTGTGAGATTGTAGGCCTTTGTTTAGGCTTCTGCAACTCTGTAGAGAAAAGTTAATGTACAAAATACAAATGACACTACTACAAACATTTCTGTTCATAACTATGCAAATGCTTGCTGTTCAAGGCAATGCAAATGAATTTTCTCAGTATATTGTCAGTTCAGGCTGTCATAACAAAATTATATAGATTGTGTGGCTTAGACAATATAAATTAATTTTCTACAGTTCTTGAGGCTAGAAATAAGAGGTCAGAATGTTAACATAGGTTCTAGGGAGAGCTCTCTTCTTGGCTTACATATCGTCACTTTCTTGCTGTGTCCTCATGTGACATGGCAGAGAGAATCTGTTATTTTTCTCCCTTATCAGGACACCAATTCTTTTGAATCAGGGATATACCCTTATGTCCTCATTTAACCTTTATCACCTCCTTGAAGACTTTATCTCCAAATATAGTCACATAGAGGTTAGGGCATTTACATATGAATTTCAGGGAGGACTGGAAAGGGAACCCAATACAGCTCTTAGTTATATATTATGTCTGGATGTTAAATTATCATTTAAACCATTTGTAACATCTTACTAGTTCCCTCATTAATTGAGGAGCTACACAAAATCTTTGACATGTTTCTTTTAGATTTGTGTCATAATTGTATCTTTTTTATAATTTATCCTTTAACAAGACAAGATTCCATCTTGTCAAACAAAATTAAAACAATTTAGTAATGAATTTAATATATTTTATTAAAGGGAAAACAACCCATGGATAGGAGAATACAGTGTCTCAAAGCAGTAGAGCACTCTTCCTGAGGAATTTTGGGCAAGAGTGAGTTTTATGGAGCTTTTGAAGAGGCAAGCCAGAAGCTTATGCTTGGCTAGAGTTGTATAACTTATCTTATTTAGAAAGATCAAGAAACAAGGAAATGGGTATAAAGTCCAGAGTTGACTTGATGTTTGGGATTGGCTGACTGGATATACTGCCTTCTAGTCAAGTAGAGCATTTACAAAAATAAAGAAGTTTGGTCTGATGATGTGACAACTCGGGCAGAGGCAGCTCCATTTTGAGCCTGAAATTTATTTTAACAATTCTTAGATGGCAGCTCCTGAACTTACTAAATAGAAAGGGATATTTTAAAGTCCTTTCATTCTCCCATTCATTGAAATCACTTCCTGGGTTGAGAAAACTCACTGTGGCTCTGGCTTTCTTTATAACTTAAGGATCAAATATTAATTAAAAAGCAACTAGTTGTCCTAGTTGTCCTTTGGTCCAGACCCAAATGAACTCCTACAAGTTATACAAGTGGGTAAAGTTATTCAATCTCTTGGCTTCATGATAGTGGTGGAAAAACATTCATCCATCAATATAATAAAGGAATTGGGATAAATATTTCCTAGTGCCCCTCCCAAATTTTGAACACGTTAGTTCCATGATTTGTGTGTATAAAGGGTGGGGTTGTAAAGACAAAACTTTCCCACTCGTCTAGACGAAAAATATTTTAACAAAATATCCACATTTCAGTGATGTCTGCCTTTTCCACAGCCTGCCAGGTAAGACAGGGTTTTGGAAGATTTTTCTCTTCTCTTCCCCCATTCCTTTACACAGCTGCTTCCTGCCCCCCTCAAGAAGTCACTAACTTCTTTTGTGTTCAAGTTTCTCCATCTGTGAAATGCGAGGCTGAGTGCCCATCGCGTCCCAGGAGTATTCTATGTCTGACTCCATTACAGACCATTCACTATGCCAAGCATTATCTACAAGCTAAGTTTGGCATTTCCTTCCTTTCCTTTCTTGATCATAATTTGATCCCAACTTCCTTGGGAGCCTCTTGTCTTTACAATTTGTCAGTAGTTCTAATCCTGTTTTAACATAATTTAGACCTATGGTGATGCTAATGAGGTCATTGATAATGAGCTGGGGATTGGCAGAGTTTTTTTAAAAGTGAAGAAAATAGTCCAAATGGTGAAGAAAACAGTCCAAAAACAAACAAACCAGCCAAACCCACAGTAATAAAAGAGAAAAAAAGGCCAATCTAAATAAAATAATTTATGCATGAAAGGGTTGCTAGATAGAATATGGGACACTACGTTAAATTTGAATTTTAGATAAACGGAGAACAAATTTTTTGTGTAAATATGTCCCTTGTCTATACTAATATTTTTTGTTTCATCTGAAATTTAACTGTATTTATACAATTATGTATGTTCTGCACTTACATTTGTTAAATCTGGCAATCCTGAGAAGCCACTAAAGCCAAGTCTTCTGTTCTGCAACTTCTGCCTGAGATAAACTGAGGTTATAGTGTGAGCTAGGCTTTTTTTAGTTCTTAAATGATAAGCAGAGAAATACTCCAAAGCTGACAAGGGGAAGAGGTTGGAACTTCCTCATAGTTTTACTGTTAAAAAAATATGTGGGAAAACAGTAGATACCATCATGCTGAACTTTTAATGTCTATGGATACTTGGTTCTAGAAATAAAAAAGAGTTGATGATTCCATGAGAAGTTGAAGTTCTCCAATGTTTAGTAGAAACAGTATAAGAATTTTCTAAGAGCTATAAAAATTGTAGGATTTGAAGGGTTCTAGACATGGTACCAATAGGTAATGAAAGGAGGCAGGTATTTTCAGGACGCCTTTGGTTTTAAAGTACTCAATGCCAAGCATAGGACTGTGCCATAGTGGGCACGGGATCTGTTGTCACACTATGGAAGAGCATGTAGGGGTTGCACAGAAAAAGACTCAGCCACCATACACATGTGCACTGATGTTCCCCCACCACCTCAGAGCACCATCCAGGACATGGGCACTGTCAAGGTGCAAAGGCAGTCATCCCAAACCCCTCTAGCTTCTTCTGAGCAAATAATCAAACAAGCATCAGGCAAATTAATAGAAGTAAAAGCCAAAAAACCACATTTTGAGGTGGCAGATATTTTTAATGTTATCCTACTTTTATTTTTTCCAACCATTCTTTATATTCCTTTGTTCCTTTCCCTTGCCCTCCCTCTTAATCTCAGCGCTCTCAAGGTGTGATATCTTTTGTGATATCTTTTTAGTGATATCTTTTGGTTTTGAAAGTGTTTCTGCATTATTGAATCACCTCCTATGTGAATGTCCAGCAGTTTTTTATGGTTCTGATTTGCTTTAATGCACATAATTTTCTCAAATTCACTCCATTTTGTTGAAAATGACTACAGTTCAGGTTGAATAACAAGTGATATTAATTCATTGACCAGTATGACAATTCAATGAGAGTATCTGCTCCTTAATTGCTTTGGAAAAGTAAAAAGACTTTTTTCCACTATTCTTAGGCAAATAAAATGATCAGGGAAATATACCAAAAATTGAGAGGTCTGACTCCTCAATTATCCCATCCATCAAAGTCTGGTGTGCTGGCTGGTGCTGTTTTGTGAATAAGCTATTTGTCACTATTCAGCATTAGGAAAATTACAAAAGTTTATAATCCATTATCATTATTTCACAGAGTGATATTAGTCTGTTGAATATAGTAATGAAAAACTGGGGCTTGCTTGCTTTTTTGTTATTTCTAGCTTCATCTCTATATTAATTTGTTGTCACTGTATTTCACAAAAGTATCCATCATTAAGAGGCTATCATATTGTAAAAAACAAAAGGCTCACTGATTTTGATGCCCTTTAAAAAAAATAAGTTAACTCTTGTAATAGCTTAAAGTAAAGCAATTAAATTTCCAATTTATATTTATGATAATTAATAATTACAAACCAAGCACTTTGCTAGATATAACAGACGAAGTGATGAATAAAACAAACAATTCTGGGGATCCTGCCCTCAGAGCACATTTCAGGGAAGAAGATGGATAGTAAATCACAACAACATAACAAAAAATCATGAGGTGATATGGGGGCACGCTGTAAGGGGCCCTAAGTTGGTCAACAATTCTGAGAAATATTTCAGAGAAATTGAACAAGGACTATGTATACTAGTCTGTATACTAGTCTGTATTATTGTATGCTAGTCTGAAATTAATAGAAGAGATATGAGTCAAATATATAAATGCGGGGCCTCCCTGGTGGCGCAGCGGTTGAACGCTGGGTTGCGAAGATGCCCTCAGCCTCTGCAGTGCCGGTTCAATCCCCGGCTGCTCCCAGGCCACCGGAGGAAGGTCCCACATGGCACGCAGACCTCTCCTGCCACCCGCTGCTCCCCTCAGCAGTGTCTTTGGTCCTTCTGCCTGCTCTGCTCCCCGCTCTGGCTCTGGTGAATTCTCTCACCCTCCTGCGCTTCTGACTGTACCCAGTGCTTGTATAAATAAATAAATAAATCTTAAAAAAAATATATATATAAATGTGCAATCATCATCTAGAGATGTTAATTCAGGGCTTAGGAATGGATGAAATTGTCTAGGTGGAAAGTATCAACTTAAAAGGAAAGAGAATTAAACCTGACCAAATGAGTGGCAAAAGATGAACCCGCAAAGGACATGGAAATAGAGTAGCAAGTGAGGTGAGAGGAATTAAGGAGATTGTGAAGTATCAGAAAGAATGATAAGGAATATTAAAAGCTCTCAAGAGGTCAAACAAGAAATGAAAAATATGCATTGGGTTTATCAACATAAAGGTCATTGTTTTTGGTAAAAGAGGTTCTTGGATGTGGTCATGAGGTGCTAAAATGTTTCAGAAGAGGAGATGCTGGGGGAGGTAAGAAAAATTATATATTGATTATTAGCAACTCTTTCTAGAAGTCTTGCTATGAAAAATAAAGGACATTGTAAGATGACATTTGATTGGAAATATGGGATTTAGGAAATTTTATTTTTAAGACAAGAAAACAAATATAAATGCTCATTATTGGGATGTTACAGAAAACAAGAGTATGGTGCTAATAAAGACAGTAGTGGTTAATTAATGACTGATTCCAAGATTAAGTACATATTTTCCATATTGGTACTTTCATTTCTAGAAGAGATTTCAAAAGAAATCTCTCTGTGTGTATATGTGTGTGTATATATGTTTTAAATTTTAACAAATATTTCCTCACCATTGAAAAGATTATTGTTTTTCACATTCCCACTGGCAGCTAATTAAAGTTTTCTACCCACATTGTTATCAGCCAGTGGATATTATATATTTTTAAATTTTTGCTCATCAGGTAGGAAAATGATATGTATATCAATTAGATTAAGCGGCTCCACTTAATAGACAATCCAACTAAAAGGAGTTGAAGCTCTTAGCTCAAATGCTGCTTGCATATCTTCCCTTCTTGGCACTCTCTAATTTCTCATGGTGAGTATTCTTACTCTCCATTACTTTCATTGTAATTCCTGCCATATTACTATTCTCTCTCTCTCAGAAAATAATCTATTTCACTGAGAAAAGAGAGAGGCCATATGAAATCTCCCAACCTCCTTCAATAAACTTATTTTCCCTTCCCCTAAGCTTGCCCTGCTCTATACAAAATATACATACGTACATATGCACCACATACCTGCAAACAACGCCTCAGTTCAAACTATCTTTACTTTCCTTCCTCCTTTCTATATGAAAGGTATTCTCCTCCTGCTCTCCTAGAAATAATCCCTCTATTTGCTTTTTGGTTCAACTATTGCTGTCTTCATTAGTTTCCTATTGCTGCTGTAACAATTTACCACTAGTTCAGGGTCCTAAAATAACACAGATTGATTCTCTTTTAGTTTTGGAGGCAAATGTCTGAAATCAGTTTCACTAGACTAAAGTCAAGATGTTGGCAGGACTGGTTGTGTCTGGAGCCTCTGAGGAGAGAGTCCACTTCTTTGCTTTTTGCATTTCTAGAGACAACCTGCAACCCTTGGCAATGGCTCCTTTTGAGCATCAGCTCAACCTCTTATTTCCATCATCACATCTCTTACTGTTGACTCTGAGCCTCCGGTCTCCTTCTTTAAGGACCCTGGGGACAACATTGTGCCAATCCAGATAATCCTATATAACCCTCTTCGTTCTAAGATATTTAATCACAAATTCCTTTTGCCATGAAGGTTATCAGCCTCATAGGTTATCATAGGTTCTTAGGTTTAGCCTCATAGGTTCTAGAGATTATGATAAGGACATCTTTGTGTTATTCTGTCTACCATACTGTCTCTTCTAGAATGTTGCTCCATTGAGTCCCCTCTGTTCTCCTATATCCACAGTATTTCCCTCTCTGCTGGATTGATCCTCCCAGTCTGTAAAAGTATTTTGGTCTCTCCCATCTTAAAATATATTCCAGTCCACAGTACTGGCTTATTGCTGTCATGCATTTCATGGTCATATTTCTTGAAAGTGGTCTTTACCATTGTTTTGACCTTTCACCTCCAAATCACCCCTGAATTCATTCCTACCACTATTTCCTACTATGGTATCAGCAAAACAGCATATTCTTGTTTCACACCCCTTCTCTCCCCCAATAATTGTATTCTTCAAATTGCACTGCAGATTCCTCCTTAATACACCTTTCAAACACAGGTGTTTCTTAGGTACTGTCATTGACCCGATTCACTTTTCACTATGATGTGCTACCTATATCATCTTACTCATTCCCTAATTCTGTCTACTCTCTATGAAAGATGATCTCCAAATTCTTAAATTTTGAGAAATATGTACCCAACTACCTGTGGTCTAAAGTCCAAAACCAAATGCCAAAGTTTCCTTTTTCCTTTCTCTCTCTCCTGGGTTAGAATTTGGAAACTCAGTTACCTAAATCAAGCCAGGGGTTCATTTAAATGAATTAATTTCTGTACAAAGTATTTTTTAGTTTTAAAATCCAGTTACATATGTTATATACCACATTTGCTAATACTTCTCCCCCCTCAGTTTTATGAGGTTAATTAACATATAACATTGTAGTAGTTTGAGATATATAGCATAATGACTTAATATATGTATATATTGCAAATGTAGAACACAATAAGTCTAGTTAATATCTATCACCTTACATTGTTATTTTTTTCATGTAATGAGAACCTTAAAGATTTATTCTATTAGCTACTTTCAATTACATAATATAAATTATTGTTAACTATACCCACCATACTCTATATTACATCCCCAGAACATACTGTCTTATAACTGGAAACTTGTGCCTTTTAAACATCTTCACCCATTCCCCATTCCCCACCATTGGCACCCACCAATTAATTGTTTTTATGAGTTCAGTTATTTTAGATCCCGCATATAAGCGAAATCATATGGCATTTGTTTTTCTCTGTCTGACTTATTTCACTTAGAAGATTCTATGTGTATGGCATTTTGTTTTGGGTTGATAACTCCTTAACTTTGAACACATTCCAAAACTTTACATTTGTTTTTACTCTCTGCTCCCATGTTTTATTCTTTTGATGTCTCATTTTACATCTTTATATTATATATATCCCTTGACTAATTATTGCAGCTTTAGTTAATTTTACTACTTTTGTCTTTTAATCTTCATGCTTGCTTTATAAGTGATTGATCCAATACTTTTACTGTATAATTACCTTTTCCAGTGAGGTTTCTTTTCTTCCTGTATTTCCTTGTTGTCAGTGCCATTACTTTTCAGTTGAAAGAAGGCCTTCTAAAATTTCCTTCAAGGACTCTTTATTAGTGATGAATATCTTTAGCTTTTCTTTCTCTGGGAAACTCTTCATCTCTCCTTCTATTCTGAATGTTAACCTTGCCAGGCAAAGAAGTCTTGGTTGGAAATTTTTTTTTTCTTTCAGCACTTTGAGTATGTCCTGCCATTCTCTTCTTGTCTAAATTTTCTGTTAACAAGCCTGCTGATAGCTGATAGCTGTGTGGGGTTTCCATTATATGTGACAAGTTGCTTCTCTCTGACTGCTTTTAAGATCCTCTCTGACTTTTGCCCCTGTAATTATAATGTGGGTTGGTATGGGTCTCTTTGGGGTTCTCTTATTTGAAACTTTCTTGTCTTCTCATGTCTGGATATTTGTTTCCTTTCCCAAATTAGGGAAATTTCCAGTTATTATTTCCTCAAATGATTTTTCTGGCCTTTTAACTCTTCTTCCTCTGGGATTCATATAATGCAAATATTATGTTCCAGAAGCTGTCTTCACTTTTTAAAAGTTATTTTTTCATTATGCTGTACTGTCTGGGTGAGTTCTGTTGTATTATCTCATTGCTCAATTTATCCACAACTCTACTTCATTCAATCAACAATTGGAACTGATTATTGTGTTTTTCAATTCTATCATTGTTTATTTCAGCTCTTTAACTTCTCTTTGGATCTTAAAATGTCTAGACTCTCTCAAGTTTGGTGAGCATCTTTATTCATTACTTTGAACTCATCATCAAGTAGTTTGCTTATGTTTATTTTTACAGTCTCTTTCAGGCATTTTGTCTTGTCCTTTCATTTTGGACATGTTCTGCTGTCTATTTGTTTTGTGTGATTCCCTGTGCTTGCTTCTGTGTATTAGTTAACGCTACTCCCTCTCCTGTTCTTGTTGGAATGGCTTGTGCAGCTGCTTTTCCATGGAGTCCCAGAGTTCAGTCCACCACGGCCACCTGAGCTAGGTGCTCCACATGCATCCTCTGTGGGTTATACCCCACTCCTTCTGTGTCATATGACATAGTACGTGGAGTTGTATGCCTGGCCAGGTGCATGCTATGGTGGGCACAGTGGAAGCTGGCAGTGGCGATGTGCTAGGTGGGCAGTTCCATGAGTTGTGCCAGCAACAGCTCATTGCCACTGTGTGCAGGAAGGGTGGGCAGAGCTCCCAGCCAATGCCAGTGGCACCTGCATAGCTTTTGGGGTGTGGCAGTGGCCTGAAATGGTTCTGATTCTAGACAGTGCCAACCAGATCCTTAATGGGAGTGAGTGAAGCTCTTAGAGGGTTCATTCATAAGCTCTAGTAGGCTGAGGAGTGGGTTCTAAAATGAGGCATCCATTGGAATTAGCAAGGTTTAGGGGATCATCCCTAAAGCTTTCTACCTGTCAGGCAGATGCTGCAAAAGTGGTCGATATATTCCCTTCATATATGAGTTGGGGGCTTTTCAGGCAAATGTTATTGTGCTGGATCACTGGGTGAGTCTCTGTGTGGGCCATTTCAGGGATTTTTCTCTATTCCCTGTAGTTCTTAGATTCTTCTGGATGTTTTTCCCAGCAGCCCTCAGTAGTAGTACTGTATGGGGTCATTTCTGCCATTCAAAAGAGGAAGGTTGGGGTACCCCACCCAGAGGACCACTCTCCCTCACATCCTGGGGAAAAGTTATGTACCTTTGGAATTCCTCTTGACTGAAAATCTCCACACATGCTATTGGGTCTCTCTGTCTTTCTTAGGCATCTCAGTGCAATTGTATAATCTTCTTCCTTTCAAAGCTCTTTTGTGTGTAAAAGAGTCTTGTAACTAGTAAAGAATGGCCTCTGTGTAAACGACTATTATTATTATGTTATCCCTGACACAAAACTGTGGAATAACTTATGTTTTAAATATCCCTTTCACAAATGCAGTAGCTGAGAGAAACAGAGCATTTGGTGATTATTTAGATCCAACCAGTCACTCAAGATTAGGGTTTAGAGAATAATGATTTTCCCTGGTCTTCCCACCCATGGCTAAAGGAGCACAGAGAAGGAGTCAAATTATTTGAAGCTTCACTCCATGTCTGAGTAGCTCTGGGTTAGCTCCAAGTCCCAAAGTCATGTTACTTGCTATGTTAACTTCTTGGATCCAATGAAATAATGAATACACACCTAAATTCTCCTGTCTCTGAGCACTCTGTGTGGGGTACAATTTCCATTTTTTTGCTAGGCCTTTTGGACTCTGTGACAACCACTATGTCTTCTCTTGACTTTATAACACCAATTTGGAATGTTTAAATTAGCGCAAGACACTATATGGATGCTACATACATGTTAAATTAATTATATATAAGTATATGTATGAATAAATAAATATATAAAATGTATATATATATAATACATGAGACTGTATCAAATATATATATAAAATGAATGAGACTATAATAAAAAAATAAAATGAACAAGCATTTGAAAGTAGAATAAAAATACACCAAAAAGACAAATGATTCATCTAATCCAAGTCTCTCATTAGTAGAAAAAGAATCCAGTGTTTTGGTAGCTTCCTTCCTTTTTATCACTCCAAACATAAAATAAATACAGCGATATGAATACATGACTAAAGAAAGCCATTAAAATATGACTTAAGTACACTTGTACCAAAAATAATCAAACCCTTCAACTTTTTACATAGGTCCATAGCTGCTAGCTCTTTTTTCATACAAGATCTGTACATCCAAGTTGCTAAGTTTTGAGTGGTAGCCAGTTACCGATTTTGAATTTCATTTCATCTTACAATGTTTATGGCATGATGTATGAAATATGCCAAAAATTAACAATATAAAATCAATGTCTTCTCGGAGATCTGAAAAATCTCAGTCTTAAAAAGAATCCCTTAAAACAAGTGCATCATAAGGGATAATGCAAGTCCTGGCCTAACTCAGAACCTCCTATGCACTGCTATCCACAGAGGAGAGTGAACTCAAGGGTACCTCATAAGCCACATGCATCCAGGCATATTTGGATAAAAACCCAAAAAACTGTTCCAAAAAAGCAGTCACACATCCTGCTATAACCGGTGAGTTTCTAAAGTTGTAGGGCCAGCCACAACGCCTTTAGGTCAGGCCACACTGCCACACCACCTAACTCAATGGCAACGCCTGTGTCCTTTCAGGCTGAAAGCTTTATTTGTCTTCAGTTCCCCTGAGACCCCAAAGACAGAGATGCTTTGAACTGCCCACTCTCTGAGGGGGTCACCTGTTGCCTCACCCAGGTCAAGGGAGGTCAGCTTCCAACAGGGATTTTTTTTTTAAGGAGGCTGGCCTGGGTCTGTCCATAAAAGGATCTCTTTGAGGTTGGTGAAAAAAAATGCAATGCAATACGTGTCCCAGTTAGACCCTCTGGAACGAGGCCGCCTGAGAACAGGCCTGTGAACAGTTCTTACTGGAGAACAGCCAGAAAGGCAGCCCAGACGCTTTTCACAGGACCTCTCGCTGCCACAGCTCGCCCAGAGACAGTCTAAATTGGAGTGGGGGCAGCCACCTCCTGGCCCCATGCCCCCGCGCCTGGACGTCTGCTGAGCAGCACAGGGCTTTATAGGAGCAGCTGCCTCCTGACAGGATCAAGTAATTTAGGGTCAAGGACAGGAAACCAGATTTACACAGACCAAAAAGATGAAAAACTGACATTCGCTGATAACCATATGGAACCTACACTCTTCTTTTTCTATACTCTTCTACTGAAAAGGTCAGGAAATCTACCCCCACACAGCCCTGTCCCCACCACTGCCCCCTCCCCCCACAAGCATATTCCCTTTCCCACACAACACTTAACTCAAGATACCTGCTGAATGAGATTTCTGTTGCATTTTGATATGGGTCAGGCCGCTGTGCATTTCCTGAGATGGTTGTTTCCCTTCCATTGCCTTCTTCCCTTCTCTCTGGAGAGCTTGCGCACATTCTGGTGAACAGTGGAGTATGCTGGTCCAGCCAGCACTGGGAGTTAGGGGGCAAGAACTCATGGGCAGCGTTCTGGCACAGCTGTAGGGTACAGCAGGCTTATTATTAAAGGGAAAAGAGGTCGGTTCTCCTGCCTCCTTCTGGGGTCAAAGGCCCTCACCACACAGGCCAGGGCTCTCAATAGCCAGCACCTGCCTTTCAGCTCACTTGAACCTGAGGGCCTTCTTTCCCTTCTTCCTGCTTCCCTCCTCTCCCTGCTATCACAACTGTGCCTTTTAAAACATAGAATGTTAGAGAATCTTAGAATTCAAGAGCCCAGATAAAGTATGAAAACGTGAAATCAGAAAGAACGTTCAGTCAGATTTCAGAGCCAATCCACTTGTCTTGTTCCCAAACCACTAAACCTTCCCTCTCCCCCCCGCCCCCAATGTTGCCTGAAACAGAACAATTTTCTTTATAGCACTGTCTGAAATTTGTCACGTTTCTACTTTAATATATATTAAAAAAATGTGGTGAGCTTAGTTTAGTGTATATGTTGATTTATGATAATGTATCTGAAATCTGTATAGTATAAACCAATGTTACTTCAATAAAATTCTTTTCTTAATAAATATGAGACTATCTCTAGAAAACCTGAATGTGCCACAGTCTTTTGGCTCAGTCTTTGTTTCTGTCTCCTTAGGGCAATGATGCTATCTTGCTTTTCTCCAGACCCAGTTCAAATATCCCCCACTCTGTAAAGCCTCACGATGCTTCTGATAGCACTCACTCTATCCTCTAAATACAACTACTCTTTACTCTGTGTAAGTACAACACCTAGTTTTCATGAAGTCCTTTAGCTACTACCAATGAAGCATGGATTTAAGGCTCTGCTCCAGGCACTGCAGTGTGAAATTTCACCAGTGCCCTTAACACATGCCTGCTGCAGCCAACTCAGGCCCCTGAGGGATGACTGCAGAGAGGGAGCACAACCCCAGGTGACCTGATTCACAATCACAGGGAGAATAGATTTGGGACCTTAACTTCCAGAGACAAACCTATACAAGAAAACCCAGGAGGAAAACAAAAGACCTCCAGCATCCTCGACTCGCACAGCCTTTTGTGGCACCAAGTCTTTATTAGATTTGGTGTGTGTTCTTTTGGAATCCGCACATGTTCTCATTGTCGTTTGTTTAAGCCTGAAGCGGTCTTGTCTCTCCCAGCTCGTTCGCTTGTCAGATGCTGATGGATGCCAGTTACTGTTTAGTTGCTGGTAGGATGCTATTTGAGCGAACCACATCTGAGGACACTGGTGCTGGTAAAGCATCTTTTTAGTTGAATAATGCAAGACAGCACATTTGGGGAGGTGGAAGGCATGCAGTGGTAGTTCAGAAGGAAGACAAAGAGGAAACAGACCGCTGACTCTGGTGGGAACCAGGGTGGTATGTGGCGCCCCTCACATAGAGACAAAGATCCCAGCAAATTACCACAATGCTAAACAGAGGGCCATGACAGACATAATGCAACCGTATCCCTCCTTTGTCCAACAATTAAGAGAAAAATCACAGCATTTGCTTTTGTTGTTTTCAGTCAAGAGAATCAAAAGACATGTTTTGCTTCCCTTTAATACGTGTCCCAAAAATCCTCAGGTAAAGAGATGGAAGATGTACTTCCTCTGGGATGCAGTCACTAACTCAAGTAGCTGAGTGATTTCCTTTTGGGGCTGAATCATCTCTTATTGGCTGTTTCCTCTGAATCCAGCTTCCAAAGGCCACCTGTAGATCTCCAAGTTGCTCATACACCTCTTTCCTCGTCAAATTTCAATTTCTTTTCAGCAATTCTATCTCCAGCACAATGGGCCTCCATGTAACCCTTGGAACTTGCCAACTCTGCTCTGGGTGTTGCTAAAAGTGTGGGTTACAGCCCTCCCTCTGCTGATTCATCTGGTCACATGTAGTTGCCTGACACAGCCACAGGAAGTGAGCTCTGCATATGCATGGGTTCTGCAAATTCCCTTCTGCTTCTTGTTGATTTAATGGGGAAATAGGGGAGGAAAGGTAAGGCACATCTGGACTTTCCTATATTACAAAGGTCCTAGATATTTTATAAAAACATATTGCAGCTATCAAGAACCTTTTGAATGAATAGGAGACTATTGAATGAATTATAAGAATTTCCAGTGCTTATTCTAAACACCCCTTCCCTCTCCCCCTACCCCGCAACATGCCTCAGTTGTGAACTTGACGTCAGAGTGAAGAGAGATCAGGACACTTCAAAAGTCATTTAGACAAAGCACATACAAGCACATGCTGCAGGGAACAGTATTTCAAAGGCACTAAGACAAAACTCATGAAAAATTTTCATGAATAAAAGGATGTTAATGAGTTAGAATGATGTGAAGTCACCTTTGAAAAAATTCAAGTCATGGCATTGACACTAAAGCAGAAAATATATACTTTTTTTTTTATAGAGGCATGTTTTATTTGTTTGTTTGTTTGTTTGTTTGTTTGTTTATACATGCACTGGGTACAGTCAGAGGCGCGGGAGGGTGAGAGAATTCACCAGATCCAGAGCGGGGAGCAGAGCAGGCAGAAGGACCGAAGTACACTGCTGAGGGGAGCAGCGGGCGGCAGGAGAGGTCTGTGCGCCATGTGGGACCCTCCTCCAGTGGCCGGGGAGTAGCCGGGGATCGAACCAGCGCCGCAGAGGCAGCGTGCATCTTCGCAACCCAGCACTCAACCGCTGCGCCACCGGGGAGGCCCCAAAGCAGAAAATATATACTTTAAACCTATCCTGTCCCACTGGCAACCCACAGGACATACCTCTGCTCAAAACAGAGCAGGGCTCCACTCAAGTGGCTAGAAGTGGAAGAGTTCAGAATATTTCTCAAAACATAGTTTTATATTATAAAACTCTGGGATAGTCTTCCTTGAATCAGTCCTCCAAAGGCTCAGAATGATTTGGGGACATAGTGAAACTGAAAATAAAGGAAACCACATAAAATCTGCAGTGTCATTACATGGCAGGAAGCCTATTTAAGGCAGAAATTTAAGAGCTTGACTTCTGCCATGTCTAATTCCATCCTCTGTCCTCAATTTCCTGAATCCTGTCTTATGTAACATTCTATCTCTGAGGTGCCTTGGTGAGACTCATTCATTCATTTATGTTTTGAATTTACTCAAGAAATGTTTACTTGAGCACCCACTATTTGAGTTTATAGGGTTGGATATCGTTAGATTTACCAAAGGTAATAATCATAGCTAAGATTTACCAGATGACTATTATCCACTGTGGTGTATATATGCATTTGGCACACACTCCCCACAACCCTAGCCTATAAAATAGGTGTTGGGCTGGTTGTTGTTATTTCAGCTTACAGATGAAAAAACCTGAAATTGGGATTGGCTGATTTGCCCAAGGACATAAATCTATTAAGGAATTTATCTGGGATACAAATCCAGTCAATCTGACCCCAGGACTCACATTTTAACATCCTCACTACATTAAACAGAAACATAACTGGCCGTCAAGAATATACATTCTGGTAGAGGAGACAAAAAAGTATGTCAATATGTCTATACTCTGGGCACTGTCCATAAAAGCCACTGTGTTGTAGGAGAGCAGGGACTTGGAATGTCATGGAGCCAGACTATAAAGGTGAAATCACCAAAGACTGTGGTACCAGTAAATAGCTTGAGAAGGAAGTGATATCTGAGCCACATATTGAAGGATAGGTAAGATTTTATAACCGCATCATTATCTCAACTCAAACCTGAATATATAAGAACATGCATTTATATATATATATAAAAATTTATATATATATAAATTTATATATATATAAATTCATGTTCTTATATATTTATATATATATGCATTTATATATATAAAAATTTATATATATAAATGCATGTTCTTATATATTCAGGTTTGAGTATATATATATAAGAATTTATATATATATAAGAATTTATATATATATTTATATATAAGAATATATAAGAACTTGCATTTTCCCTGCTCTCCTTTAGACGTTTTCGGTTCCTACAACTGCCACATTGATTCATGGCCTGGATGACACTTACCTGAACTCCACCTCCACTAGGATGCTGCCCCCTTCTCTTCAATTCTCTTCAACAATAGAGCAGGGAGACATACCTTCCTGCTCACTTCTGGATTCCAAGAACTGGAAAAGTGATTGCCAAATTCAATGGATCTAAAAGGTCATGGGATGTGCCAGGCACATGTGTATCAATCATTTGGGGGCCTGCCACATGATTCCTGCCTGGGTAAATGAGGGAAATACAAACAGCAGACTGGGTTATTGACCCCAAAGTCAGCATTTTGGGCCTAAGAAGTATTTGGAGTAGACAAACACCCTGATTACATCTTTATATGATTTCACTATTGTGACCCAAAGCATAAACAATGGATGAAACACTGGTCTAAGTACTAGAGAAGCTGGATAAACAGCACACATTAAATCTAAAACAGTTGTTAAGAAGAGAGAAGGTCAGTTAGAGCTTAGATGGCTCAGTCCCAGAAAATTAGGTTTGAACAAGAACTTGAAAGTCATCAGTATTTAAACACATGGAAGGAAGTATAAAGAATATTTTAAAGATGAGAATGGCATTTATTCCAGTATCTCTCGGAATGATGTCAATAAGTATGACATTAAAAAATTTAAGTGTTCAAGGGAGTGAACACAAAAGTGAAACAATATCTTCCCCCAAGGACCTCTTAAAAGTGCCAAACAATAGAGCATTCTATGAGAGAAAGTTTTGTATGCAATGTTTCTGTAAACTAATGTTAAGTAAAATTGTGTGTGCATGGGTGTGTACAATTGGAATTGGCCGAATTGCCAATATGTAACATGTAATATATAGAACATTATAGATGATAAACAATAACTAAATGTACTATCACATGGAACAGAAAGTCCAGAGGGAGGTCAAGCTTCAGGATTGGTTGATTTGGTGACTCAACAATATAAGGTCCACCCATATTCCCATTCTGGTAACCACAATCTTGAAGCTGATTTTCCTCAAGATCATGGGTTTGGTCATCAGCAGGATGGAGATACTTGATTATCTTTCCCAGAGGTTCAAATAAGCTTCATTTGTGTCTCATTGGTCCAAAGAGGCCTAGATTTTCATGGTCCTATCCTGACCCTGGAAAAGAGAAGAATAACCTGAATCACCTAGAAAATGTGCACACACAAACTTGGGAAACTAGAACCTTCCTTCATTTATTTTTTTACAATCTTTCCTCTCCTTCTAAAACATACTTGCTGAGCAGGGACTATGCTCCTAGGTTACCAGTCCCTTCTTTTAGGAAATTCACCATCCGGTGAGAAAGGAGAATAACATTGTACAATAGTTAGTGTGTAAAGGGCATAATGGAGTCCAGATGAGGGGACCTAATAATGACGTCAGAGGGAATACTTAATGAGGATTGAAAAGGAGAGTCTTATGAGTACAAGTCGTATTTTGGTGTTCTGGAGAGAACATAATTAGTGAGGAGAGGTAAAAAGAAAAGATGTTGAGAACAAACACTCTTGCAAGAGGAGTGAAAGGAAGATAATGTGGTACTAATAAAGAACGTTTCAAGAAAATTGAAGCTCCTAATACAGCAGAAAGGTAAATGAGAAGAATAGCAAATTTTGAACCTCTCAATAGATGAGGAAACTGAGGTTCAAGTAACTTCCCCCACAGTGCAGGGTAACTAGTAAGGGACTATTGCACCACAAGCTTGTGTCTCCCTGAAATTCACATCTTAAAACTCTAAAAATTCACATATTGAAATTATTTTGTGATGGTATTTAGAGCTGGAGACTATGGTAGGTAATTAGGTCATGAAGGTGGAGTCTCATGATGAGATTATTCCAGTAAAAGAAGAGACAGGAGAAAGCTTGACATTTCTTTCTACACTCCACCACATGAGGACGCAGCAAGAGGACAGCCACCTGCAAATCAGGCAGGTGACACTCCCCAGAACTGGTCCATGTTGGAAACTTGATCCTGTACTTTGAGGCCTTCTGAATTGTGAGAAAAAAATTTTGATTGTTTAAGCCACCCAGTCAGCGGTGTCTTGTTACAGTAACCTGAACTAAGACAAAACACATTCTTTTAACATATTACTCCAACTTCCAGAGAAAATGGTGAATGATGTTTGAAAAGAGGAACTGTAGTGTCAGTAAAATAGGTGAAAGGCAGAGTGGTGAGATTATGAAGACATAACTACAGATACTGGAACAGAGTAACTAGGCATGTGATAAAGAAAGCAGAAAGCAATACATGATTTAATAGCACTAGCAATATTGCCATTCTTTCAATAACATCTTTAAAATTTTCTTAGCAGCTGTCTCTGAGAATCTTTCTTTTTTTCTGATGCAAGTTTCACAGTTTAGTGGCAACTCTCCAGCTACTCCTAGGCTTGCTTATTGGTGCTTATTCTTTAACTACATCCTTTTCAGAAAGTCCATCTTGCTCATACAGTAAGCATCTTTTCATTCACACATCTACCTATGTTTTGCTTTTTATTATTTTATCTTGTGTACTTTTGCTTCTTATTATTTTATCTTGTGGACTTTTTGAGCCAGAATCAACATTATAGCAGGAGACATTAGTCACTGAGCTCAGAATTTGTGGCTTCTAGCCCAGTTATAATTCTGGCTGCACACATGAATCAACTAGGAGCCTTTAAAAAAATGCAGTTTCCTGGTTCTCACCTCACATCTCCTGAATGGGAACCTCCAGAGATGGAGTCCAGTTTTTTTAAGTCACCCAGGTAAATAGCTGCCATCAGAGCAACTTGCGTAGAACCAGTTGTTGGGGACCCTAACTCTAGTTACTGAGTCATTCTACTATTCTTTAGACTGCTATTTTCTGGACACTAGAGCAAAGCAGAGTCACCCTGACTATGGCTATTTTATTACTGTATTTCCCTTACTACAGAGTTACCTCCTGTGGCTTGGGGACTTTGTGGGAAATTATCCTAGGTTGACCCTGTGTTTACTGCAATTTTAAAATCATGTCATAATTATATCCTATCTGTCTCCTACACTTCCTTTGTCTGGAGCTCAAATCTCTTCTCACTAAACTACTGATATTTTGCCTGAATTCAGAAAGAAGTACTCTTTTGCACTGATCTATGCTTATAGTCATTTAAAATCAAAGCCAGTTTTCTCATCTTTCATTCATTTAGTCTTGTTCATTTTTCTCATATTACAAATTCACATTCACATCATAGGGAGGAACCTGCCAAGTTTGGGTTGAAGGAGTAAGGAAGACACGACGGGATTTCGAAGGTCTTCAGTTTTTTTTTTTTTCTAGTCAATCCTTAGTGTTTGTGAGAATGATGGTTAATTAGACCTTGCTCAGTTACCTACTTCCATTTCCAAATTCAGAATTTCTCTATCAATAGTTGTGATGTCTGTCTACCTCTTCTAAGTGACAATATAATCTTACGTGAGTCCTTATGTTTATGAAAACCATAGAAAAATTGCCTTTTCCATGTTTGCATTCTATGTATTACCCCTTTATAGAAACCTCTTAGTGACAATGCTGTATAGCATAAGTCATTTCAGCTTTATTTTTACCTGTTTCGGAATTATTTTTTTACTTAGCTTGACTTAATATAATACTAATTTCAATGTGTAAAATATATAGATATCTAATTGAAAAATACTAATAAAAAGTGATGGTATTCATCTCATAATGCAAAATGATTATCATGTGTTAGAATTTATGCACAAATACAATATCTTTAAAAAAAATTTATAACTCCCACCTCCAAACTCTTGAGACCAGACTGTGGAAATGATTCCTTCTTTCAGTACACCAGTGGTGTGAAGTTTCAAAAAAATGTGGCTGAAAAATTGAGAAATTGAACATCTAAAGTGAAAATGCTTCCTTTTTCCCTTTTAAGAAAACGCTTCCTTTTCTCTTTCAAGAAAATGTTTTAATTCATTCAAATGGTACAGGGAATTCCTTTACTCAACCACCACAAGGCTCCTAATTTGTTAAAGATGTCTCTTCTTATGATCGGGAATCATCAGATCCAAGAAAGTCAAAGCTAACCTAGGATTTATTACAAAAATGAGAATTGCCCAATCTTTATTCCCACTTCCTCTCCTTTTGGTTTCTTTAAGAATGAACTCTTTGGGAAGAATATTGCAGTGATGTTCTCAGATCTCTTGATAATATGGAACCAAGCCACAAAATTATTCTCCAGCCCATAATAATTTTCCTCTATCTTAAAATTTTAGATAAAACCAGCAGATCCTTTGTATTTGATTAATAAAGGATAAAAGATCTAATGGTTTACAATTACTAGCAGAATTTAATTATTACAAAAGTTCTTTGTCTTTAAACGATGGTAAAAATTAGTCATTTTCAGTTCAGCAGAAGTAGATTCAGCCCAGCTTTACACATTCTACAATTTGGGCAGCTCAGCTTTTCAGACTCACATAAACTCCTACAGCTGAAGAGAAAATGTATCTGAGATACTCACTGGTAAAGTCAAGATTATCATCATCACAGACACAATTTCTGAAGATAAATATCTGTGGGCATAAAATGAATTTCACGACATTCAACAGGTCCTCTTCCCTTCCTCTATAGTTACTTCTAGTAGTCTTTTAAATGGAAGTTGGTAACTATTAATAGCAAGAAACTCACAGCAGTGAATAATTACAGTATTCAGTAACTTGAAAATAGGTATTTTAATTAAAGGATTAAATTGTATAACCTGTCTAATCAGTAGATGGTTTCAATATAATCAATGGGTGGTTCACTTACTATTGGTTTAATTACATCAAATATAGAAAAATATCAAATAAAATTGTTCTGTTTTAGGCTCCATTGTGAACAACACAGACAATACAATATATCCACATAACTGGGAGTATAAGCATTAATATGGAAAACATTTTATTGATTCTCCATTGCCAATAGAAAGATTTAGGTTGAAAATTCTAACTTCAATTTTTTTGCAGAAGCTCTTGAGTGGTGAAATAGAAATATACCCCTTTGTTTCCAAGACTATAGTAAGTTGAAATTTGGGGATATATTTAAGAGTAATGACATACAACTCAATTCATGGATGTGGTGATTTTCCTTTTCCTGTATTCTCAACACTTTTATTCTCTTCTCATTACATTTCCAGAGAAATTTGCACATGACAGCACATGCGCATGCTCTTTCCTAGCATGCCTGTTATTGAAAGAAACAAAAGATAACACAAAATAATTTACTTTAAAAAGAAGCTAAAATTGAGTTCCACTAGATCATTATTAAGAATATACTACATGCCTAGCACTAATATCGATGATGAGGAGGAGACAAGGATGGATGAGACAGAGTTCCTGTCCTCAAGTATTTCAGCAAATACAAGTGTAGAGTCTTAAACAATATTGTGAGAAATGCTAAAATAGTTATAATGTCCTAATTTTATGAGAAGACAATGAGAAGTACTATTTAATCCATCTGGCAAGGACAATAAGAGTATTTGGTTGGGGGTAGTGTGGTGACACACATTTGAGGCAGTGTGGACCTATTTCCCAAAATCATATATGGGCTGTAAACTAACATTCACCTGATAAAAAAAAGAAAGACAAAATGAGTGTGTGGTTACATTTCACAAAAGAGGAGCTATCTCCTAGAATCTCAGGATTGAAAGGAAAGTCTAGTTAAGAGGTTTCCAAGGCCCCAATTTTATAGAACAAGGAGGTTAAGAAAAAAAAAAGAGGGACATACATCAGGTCACCCATTTTTATTTTGCCAAGAGTGGACATTTAAACATTAAAACAACTGGCTGGGGTCTATTGTCATCAGATGCTTTCATTGTCTATTGCTATATAGTAAGCCATTCTAAAACTTAATGACTCACAACAGTAATTCATTATAACCCACAATTTTTAGGTTAGGTGAGAATTCATGCATCATATGTTGACACGTGGGTGGTTGGAAGATCAAAATGAGCCTCACTTACACATCAGTTTGGCAACTAGCAGGAGTCTTCTCCTCCAAATGGATCTCACCATAGGTCTACTTCAGCTTCCTCACCAAATGGTGGCTAGATTACAAGAAAAAAGATTTTATGAAATGCCAGAATAAGTTGAGATATCTTATAGCCTGGCCTTGAAAGTTAAACAGCATCATTTCTGAATGCAGTTTATAGGGCCAGACAGATTCAAGGGGAGGGGAAATAAATTCCACCCTTTGATGGAAAAGTGACAAAGTCACATTGCAAAAGGTCATGTGAGATGGGCAGTTATTTTTGTGGCCATGTTTGGAAATATTATCTACCATCCTACATTTTATAAAAAGACAGAACATTTAGGACATAATCTTAGACTAAAGGATGATCCTTTAAACTGAATAAATCTAGATTAGTGAAAAACACTAAGTGGTTTATATTTTTTCTATTCACTAAAGAGAGAGTGTGGTTGCATTTCACAAAAGAGGGAATATCTCTTGGTTGGTTTAAAGTCCAACTAAGATTTGGAGACCAATTACTTAAACCAGCAACTTTTATATATACATAATTACTTACAAGAAATATGTCTTAGCAACCCAGTGAGCACACACACATACATTAAAAAAAATTAAAAGTTTCACAAATGTACTTCAAATAATTTCTCTTCTTTTTCTATTTCATTTAAAAAATAGTACTGTTACTATCCCACTAAATATAATTTTATAATCTAATAATTGAGAAATAATCATGGTTTAAAAGAAGTTTTAAACCATTCCCTTCATATTCTTTCTCTATTGAACACCTTGAGTAATGGCAATTAGACTGTTGACAAAGACAGTTTCCTTAGCTTGATCAGTTCTCTGTTAGAAAATCATCCTTTCAGTGAAATTTGCATTTCTTATGGGTTTTCAAATGTTCTTTTCCTTTTTTAAAAAATATATATTTATTTATGCATACAGGAACTGGGGTACAGGCCAGAGGTGCGGAGGGGGGTGGGGTGGTGAGAGGATTCACCAGAGACAGAGTGGGGAACAGAACAGGCAGACTGACTAGAATACACTGCTGAGGGGAGCAGTGGGCAAGTCAGGAGAGGTCTGCTGCACCATGGGATAGCTCCCTGGCCGGGGGATCGAACTCATGCTGCAGAGGCTGAGGACAATTTCATAAGTTGCATCTTAACCCCTTGCACCACCATAGAGGGAGGTCCCTCTATGTTTATATACCCACATTAGTCAGTTTAATTACAGTTGTCATTGCAAAAAGAAAAAGGAGGAAGACAAAAAAAAAGGAAAGGAGAGGAATTAAGCAGAAATTCAAATCATCAGTGGCTTCATGCAATAGAGTGTCTGATTGGAACTGCTTAAAGCATGTGTCTCTAGGTAGTTGGGAGCTTTCTTTACTACTGTGTTCCCTGAATCCACAACAGTACCTTGAACTAGAGTTTTTCAACAAAACAGTTTATCAACAAGTACTTTTGGCATGCATCGATCAAAGAATGTCACTTTTTTGTGTTAATTTTAGTTCAATGGTATCATTTTTATGAAGAACCTCAACCAGAAAATGAGGATAGAGCAGTCTCGCTCACAGAGTTGCTATGTGATGTAAATTTAAGGAAGAATCAGTGTAAGAATCAGGGCCAAATAGAACTTCTGAAGGTGTCTGTGTGGTCAGAGGCAAGTTTCTGGGTCTGAGTCAACAATTCATTTAATCTGAGTCACACATGCTAAAGCAGAGAAAGCACAGTAGAAGACCTAGAACAGACCTGAGTTTATCCTGACCTACATCACTGACAGTTTCAAGTGAGATATTTGTCTTTTATAATATTCAAAAATTCTTTTAATTTTAGGATAGCTTTAAAATTCCAGAGAATTTCTATCTGCCCCATTTCGAATTTCTTCTGTTATTAACATCTTACATTACTATGGTATATTTGTATATTTGTCACAACTTAATGAAACGATATTAACATATTGTTAACTAAAATCAATTATGTATTTGTATTTTATTAGCTTTCCCCTTTTTCTCTTCCAGGATTCCATCCCCCACCCCCACACCACATTATATTTCACCATTATGTTTCTTTCAGTTTCTCTGGACTGTAACAATTTCACAGACTTTCCTTGTTTGTGATGGCCTTGGCAATCTGAGGAATACAGGTCATGTATTTTGTAGAAAAACCCTCAGTTTGGATTTGTTTGGTGTTTTTCATCATAATTATACAAGGACTGTAGGTTTTGGGGAGAAAGACTACATCGGTAGATGTCATCCTCAACACAGCACATAAGGACATGTGCTACCAACATGACTTGTCAATGATGATGTTTACCAGGTTTCTCTTTAACCAACTCTTTAGAAGCAAGTCACTAAGCACAGTGCATATCTAGATTGGGCTGTTAATGCTCCATCTTCTTGAGGGTGGTGTACAAAAATTACATGGAGTTCTGTATAGATTTGTGTTTTCCACAGCTTCATAAATTAATTAGGTAATTGAATCATATATCTAGACTATGTGCAGTGGTTTTTTAATTTGTTTTGCATGTTATAATTCAATCTATTTATTTTGATCCATAAATGGTACCATTTGGCCTTTAAATCTCCTTTAGTAGGGGCCTCTCTAGTGGCGCAGGGGTTAAAGACAGTGCTATCAAGCTATCACCAGGCACTGTAGCATGAGTTCGATCCCCAGCCGGCAGCAGACCTCTTCTATCTCGCTAACTGCTCCACTCAGCAATGTATTTCAGTACATCTGCCTGTTCTGTTCCCCACTCTGTCTCTGGTGAATCCTCTCACTCCCCACACCCCCACCTCAGGCTTACACCTCAGGTTTTGAATGCATAAATAAATAAATCTTTAAAAAAATAAATCTCCTTCAGTAGACTCATATGTCCCTTTGACATACCGACATCATTTCATTTGATCATTCTCTTATTTATGGGCACTGTAAGATGATTCAGTTTATCTTGTATATTCCCTAACCAAGCTCTAGGACCAATTATTTCTCTAAAAGACCAGAGATTAATTTTTTCAGATAATAATGTTAGAAACCATGATTTGGGGGAGGGCTTTGCTTATTGATTCTAAGATATAATGCTTCCATCTCCTCTTAGCAGACAGATCCTGGATCTATCTATCTATCTATCTATCTACACACTAAATATACACATATGTGTACATACACATACTAAACCATGGCTGCACATGTGTCTATTATTATATTTACATAGATCCATCAATATCTATATTAAGCTAACCATGAGTTCATAATCATGTTTCTAACTCTAGTCCTGTTATCTCAGGGTTCATTCTAGTCTACAATGCAATGTTTTTAAATCTTAAGCTGTTCATGCCTATGTGGCATTTACTAGTAATGGAAAAACAGTAGACTAATTAGGAACCTCATCAGCCCAGGAGAGAGAATTTGGGGTGTTATTTTGAGCAATCTCTGGAGATGCAGTGAAGGAAGTCAAGTTAGGAGCAGATGGAATTACTGATGGCATTCAGCAGTAACAGTGGCAGATACAAACTAAATGCCCACTTTATAGCATTGGCATTAAAAAAGAACTATGATAGATTCAAAATGGTAGACCTTACTTTCTTTCTCATTTTTTCAAGCATAGTTCTGTGTTTGCAATGGTGAACAAAAGAAGCAGGCTTCTTGCAATTGGGGCACTAGACTATAATGAAGTGATGAGAAACAAATAAATACATGTATAAATAAGTATATGGTTAAAAACCCTGCTGTAGGTTGTGAAGAAAGAGATTACGAGTGAGATTAAAGCAGGAACCTAACTGGACTAGCAATCTGTTTTCATGTTCTTTGTTTCCCTGGAGAACAGAGGAAAAGACTTCAGCTTAACAGAAAGATTTAGATTTGGACATTTCTAACTATAAAGGATGCTGAATGTTGGAGTGTTTACCAAAGAGAAGTCGGGTGCTTTCTACTCTGCCTTTTTGAGGCGGGCTAATTGACAGAGATGGTTTCCTTTATTAATTCTTCTACTACAAGTCATTTTCAGTTCTGCATTTCCATGATGGGGGAGGGGTCCAGATGCCACTCTGGAGCCTGGGTTCTTCATGTGGTTTGTCTCAAGAAAACTCAAAAACAAGCTCTTTCTCCCCAGTGTTTACAGGAATCTCAAACTGGGTTACATAAAAGGAGCGATTTATTTACATGCAGCAACACAGGAATAAAAATGGCTGTCCTGTTTGCTGACAGGAATACTTTGCCTAATGTCACTTATTACAAACAAAATGCCTTTCGTAAACTCCCCAACACATTTATTAAATATATATCTTAGTGTTTTGAGAAAGCGTGGGAAGTGGTTTAGTAATTACAGCTCAGAGTTAACGCAGTTTACCCCCCACTTACTCAATTCCAGTTTTCAGATTCCCACTGTGTTGCTGGGACCCCTGTGGACCTCCTAACCATGTATGCCTCCTTGATAGTTATCTTTCAAACCTAGCAATTATCAGCCAAGTCTTCCCTGCCGCCATAGTGGCCAGAACCTCCTGACCTTAAAGACTTGCCAGGACCCAGCCTCTGCTTCTTCTTACTGTATTGCTGACAGCTGTGTCCCCCACATTATGATTGTGCAAACCACATTCCAGAGAATCCGCTCTCCCAAGCTGTGTGCAGCGTGTTCCTATTCATAATTTATTTAATGAATCCTCTATCTCCTTTTTCTTTTCTCCCATGTCCTCTATCAAACTCATATTTTTTACCCACTCTGCTCTTCCAAAGTACCTTTCCCTCTGTACTATTTCTAAGGACTTTTATCTACTCTTTTCAGTGATCACATTTGAGATCCCATTCGCTGGCTTCCCTGTGCTATCTATCTTAACTCCCTGATTTTGCTGGAAGGCAGTGTAGTGTGGTAATTGAAAGCATGGACTTCAGGGACAGATTTCCTTATTTGGAACCCTGACTTCTCAGTAGCTGTGAAACCTGAAGCCTGCTTTAGCTTCTCTGAGCCTCCATGCTCTCAACAGTGTAAGGGCAACAATAATAGAACTGACCTCAAGGTCATTGTGAGGATTTGCTATGTTGTTATATGGAAAGTGCTTGAAAGAGTGTCAGGCATGTAATCAACCCTATAAAAATGTTGACTGCTGTTACTGTGTAACCATGCACTTCCTAGGAGCAAGGTGACTTCATAGCTACAAAAGCTCATGGCGTTAGACTTCTTAGCTTTGAATTCTAGTATAACCAATTCACTGCTGTGTGAAAATTGGCATTTTCATCTCTTGCTGAGTCTATTTTTTCTCCTCTGAAAATACAGATAGTAATAGTAACTAACTCATAGGTATTCATAAGGATTCAAATGAGATAAGGGATATAAAGCGTATAGCATAGGGGCTGCTACATGGTTAAAAAGAGACAAAAATGGAAATTCTATCACTGAACAATAAAATCACAAAATCTGAGTACTCACAAGAAGGACTTAACAAAAGATGAGATAGAGCTGAAGAGAGAATTTTTTTTAGCTAGACTGCAAGTATTAGAATGTATCAGAATGAGCACTTAAGAAAGAAGGATGGACTATATAGAAAAGCACAAAAGACAGATGGAACACAGAAAAAATGATATGATGCACATAATGTGGAATCCCCAATTGAGGATAAAGAAGATAAGGCCAATTTAAATTTCTAAAACTGATGAAAGATGTAAAATCTCTTCAAGAAACTCCAGCAAGTCAAAGAAAGTTAAATACTAAGAAATTTAAACCTGGTCATCTCAGTAAAATTGCAGAAAAATCTAAGACAGAAATTCCAGTAAGTAGCCAAAGAGACACATTACCTCTACAGGAACAACAATAAAGTTTCTATTTGATTTTACAACAAAAATTATAGAAGTCCAGAAAATGGAATTGTATCTTTCAAATGAATTTCCAATCTGGAATTATGTATTTGGAAAAAAAAAAATCATCAAAATTGAAAGGAAAATAAAGAATTTGTTACCAGTGTACCTGTTCAAAAATATAGTAATGGGGGTCTCCCTGATGGTGCAGCGGATTGAGCTCAGTGATGTGAAGCTATCCACAGCCTCTGCAGCACGAGTTCGATTCCCGGCCGGCCAGGGAGATCCCCACATGGTGTGGCAGACCTCTCCTGTCTCGACCACTGCTCCCCTCAGCAGTATATTTCTGTCTTTCTGCCTTTTCTGCTCCCTGCTCTGTCTCTGGTGAATTCTCTCACCCTCCCGTGCCTCTGGCCTGTACCCCAGTGCTTGTATAAATAGATAAATCTTAATAAAAAATTATTAAAAAAACCCACAAAAATACAGTAGTGGAATTCTTCAGGTAAAAAGCAAATTGTTCCACAAACAAAATTCAAGATAAGATGATGAGCAACTAATAATAGTGAGGTTAGAAGACAACACTATTGGGATATGAAGATTTATTTAAAAGATACAGTAATTTAGACAGGATGGGTGTGACAAGAATATAAAAGTAGTACAATGAAAAAAAAAAAGTAGAAACCCTGGGGATAAAATAGAAAGTCCCAAAACAGGTCCACATATGTATTATCACTTGATTTATAACAAAAATATCTTTTACAGTTTGAATTGTGTCCCCCAAGATATACTGAAGTCTTAACTCCTGGTATCTCAGAGTATGACTTGATTTGGTAAGGGAGAGGTTGAAGATGCAATCAGTTAAAAGGAAGGAATTCCTTACAGGAATGGGATGGGCCTTTAATCCAGGGCTACTGGTGTCCTTGTAATTATAGGGACATTCAGTCACAGTTATGGACATATGGTGGGAGAAAACCAGTTGATAACGGAGGCAGAGATTGAAGTGCTGCAGCTGCAAGCTCAGGAATGTCAAACACTGCCAGCGCATTACCAGAAGCTAGAACAGGCAAGGAGGGAGACTCTGTAATGCTTTTCAGAGGCAACCTGGCCCTGCTGACAACTTGATTTTGGACTTCTAGCCTCCAGAACTGAAACACCAGAGTTCTGTTGTTTAAAGTCACACAGTAGGTACTTTGTTAGGACAGTTCTAGGACGCTCATATACCACATGTGCAATGAAGTAGAAGCAAACATCTTTCAACAAATGGTGCTCAGTCAACTGAATATTCATGTTTTTTTAATCTATCTTAATATTACACTAGAGGATAAAAATTTTACTAAAAAAGATAAGTGTATCTTGATATATGAATGAAAAATACAAATGTCAAGAAACTTATGAAAAAGTGATCAATGTCATTAATTTTTAGAATAATAACTGATCTGCAATGAAAGTCTACTGCATAGACTTAAGATTGACTAAAATTAAAAATAAACCTGACAATGCCATATGTGAATTGGGATAAGGACAGGTTATAATTCTTACACACTACTGATGATGATCTAATTAGTACATCCACCTTGGAAAACAGATGTATCTCCTAAAACACAATACATAGACAAACATAGCCACTGGCACGTAAATGCTATTCCCAACAGAAATGTAAAATACATGCATCAAAAGGCATGTATAGGACTATTCATAGCAGCATTACTTTTAACAAATAGTAAAAAAGCAAAAAAAAAAAGTAAAAGTAGAAACCAACCACCCATCAACAGTAGATGGATTAAAAATTGTGGCACATGGCAAAAATAGAAATGAAATATTGCTACCTCAAGCGACAAGGATGATTATCAAAAACAATGATTAGAGAAGAAAAGGCAGGTACGAAAGAGTATATAAGGCTTGATTCCAAATACATAAAGCCCAAGAACAGGCAAATTAACCTATAATGATAGACATCAAAATAATGATTATCTTACAAAGGGAGTTAATGATTTGAGAGATACAGAGAGGCTTCTGGGATGCTGACAATGTGCTATTTTGTGTTATTTGAATGGTAATTATATATGTCCATTTCCTTTATAAAAATTCATAAAGTGAACTGTGCTCTTTTGATTTGAATACCTTTTTTTATGTCTCTGTTCAAAGATAATATTTGCAAAAAAAATGTATATGTATTAACTAACTATTGCCCTATAACAAATTATCTCACAATTTCTATCAGTCAAAAATCTAGACATTACTAGCTTGGTCTCCCAGCTCTGAATCTCTTACAAGGCTGTAGTCATCTCAAGGCTCAACCAGGAAAGACTGGCTTCTAGCTTACTCCTGGGGGAATTGGCAAGACTCATTCATTTCCTTGCAGGTTGCTGGCTAGAGGCCTCCCTCCATTCTTTGCCCCAGAGATTTGTCTATAGGGCACCTCACAACAGGGCAACAGAATATGCCCATAAAAGAGAGTGTTAGCAAGATGGAAGTCACAGTCCTTTGTAAGCTAATTGTAAAGTTTTATTCATTAGAAGCAAGTCGTTCGATCCAGCTCTCATGAAGGGAGGGGATTACACCAGGGCACGAGTGCTAGGAGGCAGAGATCACTGCGAACCATTTTAGAAGTCTGCCTACCACTGCGTTGGACAATTGCACCAAAGAAAAACAATACAATAAATACAAATATTTACTTATGAGTCGCTACACTGCTTTATGTGTTTCCTGGTATACAGGATAAGGTCAATCAAACAGAATTCATGTATTAAATGGAAAAGTCTCTACTCCTATTTCGCTTTGGTTATTTAGATGGATTGTAACTTTTAACTGACCACTGCCCTTCTCCCCAAAGAAGTTAAATTAAATTAAATAGAGAAAAAACTATCCCCACATAAAGAAAATTTTAGGGGTTTTGAAGAGACTCTGCTCTAGTAACAAATGTTCTTAGTTATCCCACCACCCACTTGAAAAGCAACTGGCATTAGGGGGAAGAACAGAACTGCCTGGCCTATTGCAGGGAGCCTCATTTTATTGGAATGCAAGCTTTACTGGGAATATGGAAGAAGAGAAAAAAAATGGGAATATGGTCTTCAACAACTGCTTTTAATGGAAATGGTATGATGGCCCCTCACCCTCTTCTTCATGGTTTTAAGTCAATGATCCCCAGAGAGCATATCTGAGGTTGCAATGAAAAGACTTCATTTCAGAAAGCCCGTATGCAAGTTCTGTCTTCTTTGATGCCGCAGTGAGAGGGAATGTTTCCATTGTGTGTGGGTTTTTGATATGTAGTTTTGAAAAAGAATACTAAATCCTTCCACGAGAAGGTTGAATGTTGTGCTCTCTGCTGAGTAAAGAGAGTTGTTATGGAGTAAGTCTGAAATCACACTCAAAATTTCCTCAAGAGACATATGGTGTTTGCTTGCTGCTGGCATCCATGTATGTATGTATTTTTTATTTATTTTCCATGGGAGACATGTACATTCTAGTCTTGAGTGAGAACAGAATAATCATATTGAAAGAGGAAAAAGAAGGACATGAAGGTACAATTTTTTAAGATTGTGAGACATGTGAGCCAGTGATGAATTCTATCCCGAGACAAGAGGCACGTTATGCTGGAACTGCAGGTGTTTTGAGACTGGAGTGCAATAGACACTTCACACCAAATTTTCGCGCTCCCAGGTCAAATTTTCCAGTGCAAAGTTCAGAACCATATTAACACATAGAAATGTGTGGTAGTCAACTGGACCTTTCAAGGAACTGGAGTTGTTTGGTTTCCACTACTGCTAGAAAAATACTAAGAAAACACATGAGAACTGGGGTTTGTTTAAACAGCCCACTGCATGCCATATCCCAGGAAAAGACAATGGTTTTGTGTTCCCCAAAGTTGGCTGAAAATCAAAATTAACAAACTTAGATTTCTTGTCTCATCCAAATCTACTAAATCAGAATCTCCAGGTATGAGGCATGAACATCTTTATTTTGAAAAAGGTAAGGAGTTTAGAGCACAAGGTTTTTCAGCAAGGAGTAGAAACACATTTTCTCTATGGTTATTTTTACCCCTGTTAAGTGAACAGTTTTCCAAATTCTGGTAATAGTCTAGGTTCAAAAATCTGTCACCCGAGAGCTCCGATAACTGAGGTAAGTAGAAAATTTCAGGTGTACTGATAATTGCCTGAACTCGTCCAGTCACTTGATACATACAGATCCAGAGGAAATAGAGCATTCCTCATTGCCAATGTTATGCTGATAATTTCTTTCACAAACAATTCTATGCAACTCAATGATATGTTGTTACATCTTCTACCTTTTCTAGAAGATATGTTAGAGTTTGGGCTGTCAATTAATGAGAACAATTAAACCTTCCTAATTATACTTTCTATACTCTTCCATTTTCCAAATGAAAACAATCTGTGCTTCTGTTTTCTTCCTGAGAGTAATTGGAAATGGGCAATCTTCCATTCCAAGAAATACTTCCTTTTCAACATTTAGACTTCAATCTCCTTACAGTATTAAGTTTGCTGTACCTAGGCTTGTGTCTTCAGGGCTGGTCAGAGGAGACCCCCTCTCTTTTCTCTCCCTCAGGGGGTGAAGAGCCATAAAACTCTGCAAAACTTATTCTAGGACATTTTTCTTAACACATGGGTAGGATCCTCTTTCTGTTAATCTAGATCACTGAGTTAAGGAAACCATCTCCTCTGCTTCCTCTAAATTATTCCCATTCTCAAGTAATGCACACAAAGCATTTAAACATAAGACACAGGGTTGCACCTGTTGATAAAAAATCTCCCTCAACATTCCCATTCATGTTCACTCATCAGATTTCTCCCTGCCAGACATTGCAGAATGTATCCTTCAATCACTGAAGAAATTTGTGTTCTGAATTACCGTTAACCCAAACACTCATCATTACACACACAGGCACTACCATAGTAGTGTTTCTACACCAACAACCACAATAAACCCCAGATCATTTTTCTCTTGAATTCAGCAGCTGCACCATCCTAAATCTTTCTGGCAACTTTGGTTCAGCTGCTCAACTAAGAAAAGCAATAGGCTCCGCTCTTTACAGAGCATTTTAATTAGTGTTCATGTGCTTGATGTGATGGGAGAAGGTAAGGAACTTGGGAGAGTCTCAGATCCATTTGAAGTTCTCACTTGTCATTTTCCGGCTGTGTGACCCAGTGAAGTAACTTTATCTGGCTAAACCTAATAGTCCTCGTTTTTAAAATGAGGACAATATCAGTGTATGCAGTTGTCAGTTTCCACCTTTTTGGTCTCCACATCCAGTGTTGGTGAATGCATTGCTTCATGTGATATTCATATTTGTCAAGACTTTCTTAAAAATTTCAGCTACAAATCATGAATTGAGTAATAGGGTGAGACCTAGAGATATGAAGGTGAAAAAATATCCTCTACCACTTCACTATTTCTTTATTTTACAGTGTGTCCTCATCATGAATCTGCCCTTGATGGACATTCATTCAACAAATGCTTTATCAAACATTTACTATATGCTAGATGCTGTCTTAGCTCATGGTTTGGGTCAACTATTTAAATACAAATAGTGGTAAAGTGAGATAAGGCCAAAAATAACGACAATAGACAGTTCCACGGTGTTTGATGCAGGGTAGGTATAGCCGTCCTCTCTGACAATGTGGAATTTGAGCAGTCTATTTTTTCTTTTTGAAGTTTCATGGTTTTATTAACACAACAGAGGTACACACGAGCTTCCTGGCCATTCGATGTCTGCGCTGCTCCGGCGTTGGGACAGTTGACTCAGTGGTCAGCTGCGCTGCTCTTTCCGGAATGGCTTTGCCATGTTTGGAGGAGGCTTGGTGAGCCCTCTGAGCACATGAGATTCGTTGCAATCAACAATACTTCATGCTCTTTGATTTGCGCACCAGGAACCTGCAGAAGCCACTGAACAGTGTGTTCTTTGTTTTCTTGTTGCTCCCATCACCTGTTGGGCGTCAAGATTTGGCTCTTGAACCTTCTGCACACCTTATTATGGGTGCCTCTGGGCTTCTGCTGGTGATACTTAATTTTGACATAATGGCCTGACTGCTGCTGGATGTACTTCTTGGTCCCCTCTTTGATGATCCTCTTCTTCCCGAGGGGTCTGAGGGCAACCAAGACACTAAATGAAAGATGGCAGCCACCTCCACAGGCAGTGCCCAGGGAAAGAGGAGAAGAAGGTGGAGTTTGAGCAGATGCTTGAAGAAAAGTGAGTGGGACAGCTACAGGCTATCAGAAAGAAGCGTGTTTAAAGCATAGGAAACAGCAAAGAATGGAGCCTGTTACCTTCAAGCATCTGTGACAGGGTTGTACTAGGGATGTTCTAGGAAAACCGGGATGCCTGAGGCTGGAATACAGTGAGTAAGGGGGCGAATAACAGGGGAGAGGTCAGAGAAGTAGCTGGCGCCCAACTGTGTAGGGCCAAATCAAACTGTGTGAACCACTTGGTTTCTAATCTGAGGATGAGAAACCACTAGAGGGTTTAAGCAGAGGATTGATATGATCAGAGTCAACTTGCTGTAAAATCCCTCTGGTTGCTGGGAGGAGAATGTTTGGAAGCTGAAAGGTTAGTTAGGAGCTACTGTAGTTATCTAAGCAAGAGGTGATCCAGGTTTAGAATGGGGTGGTGGTGAAGGAGGTGATGAGCAGGTGTCAGACTTTGGATGCCTTTTGAAGAGTAGACGGGGTTTTCTTTTCTTTTCTTTTCTTTTCTTTTCTTTTCTTTTCTTTTCTTTTCTTTTCTTTTCTTTTCTTTTCTTTTCTTTTCTTTTCTTTTCTTTTCTTTTCTTTTCTTTTTTTTAAGATTTACTTATTTATTTATACAAGCACTGGACACAGTCAGAAGCGCGGGAGGGTGAGAGAATTCACCAGAGCCAGAGCGGGGAGCAGAGCAGGCAGAAGGACTGAAGTACACTGCTGAGGGGAGCAGCGGGTGGCAGGAGAGGTCTGCGCGCCATGTGGGACCCTCCTCCGGTGGCCGGGGAGCAGCCGGGGATCGAACCGGCGCCGCAGAGGTCGCGGGCAGCTTCGCAACCCAGCGCTCAACCGCTGCACCACCGGGGAGGCCCAAAGAGGCGAGTTATGGGTAACACTGTGATTTTTATCCTGAGAATTGAAAGTTTGAATCTATAATTTACTAAGATACATAGATTGTAAGTCTATAAAGTGGAAGGAACCCAAAAGTTCCATTTGGGACATGTTGAAAATGAGATGCCTATATTCTCATCATGAGGAGTAAGCAGATAGATATATGAGTAGGGGTCTTTAGCAGGTGGACACCTTTAAAGCCATAGGACACAGATGATGTCAGCAAGGGCTGAACATAGATAGGGAAGAAGATGCCCAAGTACTTTTTCCATTTCTAATTCCAACTTTCCCTTTAGCTTTTAATCAGAAACCTTTAGAAAACAGTCACCATGTACTCAGAGACCCTGTATCCAGCATAAGTCCTTCGCCACTTTTGTACAACCCAAGTTCCCAACTGTACCTCCTTCTTCATACTTGTTAAAGTATATTCAAAAAAACTATCATTATTTTCTCAATCTTATCATATATTTTTCTGCCTCTGAATCTTTGCACCTTTGTTTGTTTTATTTTCTCCACTGTGACTGGCCCCCACATTTCTGTCTATTGAGATATGATCATCCTCAAATCCCATGTTCACCATGGATGGAGTGGAGCCTATTGTTCCACAGCCAAAACTGACCTCTTACTCTTTCTTACAACCATCGTGTTCATTTATACCTGTGGCAGATATGCAGCTTGGATCACAGGGCACTCATTCCAGTCCTCTCCCAACTGCCTTTTAGAATCTAGGGAACTAAAAACCATTAATTCCAGATTCCTCCTTACCTAGTTTTCTGCCTCTGTTCAAGTCCCCACAAGTAACGATCTGGACTCCTATGAGAATGAGACTTGGAAGGCAGAAGATGCCAAGGTGAGGTCATCATGAGGTAACTACTAAGCTCAGGGAGGCATTTCATTCTTCTGAGGCAGCTGTGTACAGCTGTGTGCAGTCCCTGGGATCCCAGGTGCTGAGTGGAGGACAGAAAAGCCATAAAAGTGAGATTTTTCACTAAATAATTTTGCAATATGGTTGAACAGTTATCCTAGCTTGTAGCATCCAACTTTGCTCCCTTGATCTTTCTAGAACTCCTGTAAGAAACACAATATTCTTTAGGTTTTTTTTTAAAGATTTATTTTTATCTATGCATGTAAGAACTGGGGTATAGGCCAGAAGTGCAGGGGGTGAGAGGATTCACCAGAGATAGGAGTAGGGAGCAGAACAGGTGGATCTACTGAAATACACTGCTGAGGGAAGCAGTGGGTGAGACAGGAGAGGTCTGCTGCACCGTGGGGGTAGCTCCCTGGCTGGGGATCAAACTCGTGCTGTAGAAGTTTCAGATTGCTTCATAGTGCTGGCACTTAACCCCTTGTGTCATCAGGGAGGCCCCAGAAACACAATACTCTTTAATAAACACTTTTCTTCTCAAAGTAGGTGGAGTAGATTCAGTTTTCTGCAATTAAGCACCCTAATTGTTATAGCATTGCTGTCACATGTTTTACAGTATTTTTATTATTTTCTCCCCCTAGATTGATTCAATCATTTAAAAGCAGCAATAACTCTGTCAAAGTCCCACTTATGTACAGTACTGCAACTACCTGTGTTGTTAGAGGCCCCGTGGTGCCACAGCAAACTCGCAAGGATGCTACAAAGTTTGTTAACATAGTGACGAGCTCAGTGGTGAGCTCTGAGTAGACTACTATTATTAAGTTCTTTAGACCTTTCTACTTATTGAGCGAAGCTGAATTTTTCACATTATTAAAAAATGACTGAGACACCGAGAGAATCATGAACCAAGAATTTTCGATGAATTCTGTACTGGATACTGAATAGAATTCAGCACCTCATCTGTGCTTAGAAGAGACTTTAGGAGTATAGTCATTCTCAATTCCCAGATGAAGGTCTATTTGGCCCGTATGAGAATCAGTCAATGAAAGAATGATTGAAAAATAGAACTTAATTTGGACTTCACCTGGGTAGCATCTCAAATATTGTCCTTTAATTTTGGTCAAAATTCTTGGGAAATGCACCAATGTCTACAGCAGGCAAAAGACCCTCTGCTTATCTCTGCATCACAGAAGCTACGATGTTAGCTCTCCAGGAATCTTCTTGTCAGTTCTCTCTTCATCTTTAATGCCACTGCATCTTAGCATTCTATTGGCTGAAAGGAAGCAAGCAAGCCCAGAAAAGAGGGCAAACAGAGAGAGACAGCCCCACTCAGGCGATGGTGGAGATGAAAGACTGTATTCTGATTGTTGGCATGCCAGCTCATATATTTTGCCAAATGATATTTATACAGCTGAAAGGAGTATGTTAGTTTCATGTTCTTTCTGCACAGGAGTCAGAGCTATTCTCAAGCACAAAGTCCTAAATGGAATGCATATGTTTTAAAGTATCCAAATGAACATCCCATCCTCAGATCCTTGAGCCCCTAAATACCACTACTTTGGCTAAGCTGGCAGGCTCCTTTGCGCCAGAACTCCAATTAGAATCTAAACTCTAGACGACTATACTCTGGAATTAGACTTGAAGGACATTGGGATTTTGTGATGTGTGAATTCAATTCATTATAGTTACTCAGGTTTAAGATCCATCTGAAAGAGGACACATTTTATCAATTTTCAACTCAGTCAGATTTTCCTGAGAACTCAGAGACTGTGGTCCAGACCTGGGACCTCATTACACAGAGCAGCAATTAGGCAGCTGAAAGACAACCCACCAAGTCAACTTGGATTTGCCGAGTAGAACATGAGTTTATGTTCTCTGGGAAGCAGTGGCCAAGTCTGTGGGTCAAGGAGGAGAGAGAATGAACATGTAAGGCCATGTTCATATCATGGAAAGAAAGTTACAAGCTCTTTGTTCTACTATTCAGAGATCTCCAAAGAGAAGTGGCAGCTCTTACAGCAATCTTTGCAGAGAGAAAAGAAGGGAGAAATCACATATTGTATAGAAATTAACAATGATATAAGAAAGTACTACATTAAAAAAGAGAAAGAAAACAAACTTTAAACTGCTCACTTATGGCAAAAGACCCTGCCACATTGCACAATATTTTTTTTCTCTGATAAGTAACTCATTTTTATTTTTACACTATTGGCCTGAGATTGAGTTCCAAGCCCATCTCTTATCTCTATCCAGTGTGTTCATCCCTGCCTTTACACCAAGGAAGTGGGAGGGGAAGAGGAACTGCCAGCCGAGGCTCACGGTAGACTTTGATGTGTGAGGAACAGGCCCTAAAACCAGTACAGGCCCTGAAACTGCTACATCCTGCCTCTATGAGTCTCTGCTTACAAGAGACAGGACACTTCAGGGGAGGCAGAACTGAGGAAACAGAAAAATCTCTCTGTATTCTGCAGTATCCTTATTCATATTAACAACAATCTCTTAAAAGGAATTTCTGACTCATTCAGACAATGAACTAAAGAATTACGAAGTTTGCTGAATGAATTACAAACAGAATCAAGATTACAGGAAGAGAGAAATTGTGTGCTTTTGAAGGATCTCTTTAAAAAGGCAAGTTACGATATTAATATTAGCTAAAAAATTGTAAGATGTATCATGTACTCAACATGTACATGTTAAGTGATTTGTTTACAGCATCTCACTGAATCCTCAGTTCTGATTTGGGAGAAGACAAACATAGAACAATCTGGGAGGTATAAGACTTGTCTAAGAACACAAATTTGATATGGCAAAAGTGGGATTCAATTGTGCTCACTGTAATACATGGCCTCCTGATGGCTATGCTAATATTGTAGTTCTTCTTAAACAAATATTGTTAATGCTTTGTAAATGATTCATATCACTATACATACTTGAAAGTGATACAACTGTTTTCATTTAAAAATGAATGTAATCTGGAATTTTCACCACTTCAATCTATTCTATTTAATTATTTAGAATTTGTATGACTTTACCACAAAATTCACATATGCTAGCCAAAACACAGAAAGAAAAATAAATGAATTCCATAGAAGTAGTCCAAAAATGAGTATTATCTTGTTTTTCTTTAAATTGTATCTCATTGGCTCTAATAGCCAAGTATAATTCAATTGTCCAAATACACACAGTGCAACTCAAACAGCTGTACTTATAATAGGAAGTAAAGTAGACAGGGTTCCTGTTCCCCAGCAGTTTAAAATCTTAAATTCAATATGGGGACATAACAATGCAAAGAATATAACCACATACTCCACCATTACAAGAAATGTCACAGAATAATAAATACACCAGCAGTACACAATACACTGAATTTAACATCTTCTCTGAGGTTTTCACTGTTGGGGGCATTGAACCAAAAAAACAAAAAGCAATTATTGCTCAGATCATGGAGGATCTAAGAAGAATGAAAGCAAGGAAAGGTCCTTTCCCAGTAGAAAGACTAGTGGATGACACCTGGGAATGGCTTAGATGAAAGGGTGAGGGCTGTTCAATAGAACAAGATGGGAAGCGAGTGCTGAGAAGAGATAGGTTTGAGCAAAGTGAAAGGAGTATGAGGGAAAGGAAGAGATTCATTACAGGCCCTAAGGATCAGATAAAGAGACCCATAATAGGGCCTGTGCAGCTTGGCCTACATAGGGAGAACTCAACTGAAAGTCACAAGAGATTTCAAAGGGGGAGATAACCTGGTGCAGGTGGTGAAGGCCTTGGCCTCACTCCATCACCTGGATTACCACTGTCTGAGGTGGACAAAAGTGGGCCAATGAGAAGTGGCATGGTCAAGCCTGGGAGCAAATTGTTCAGAAAATAGTTCTCTTTATTCACATAAGGCCACTTCTTCAGATGAAAAGAATGGAATTCAGCTAAACAAGGGCCCTTTTTCATTGATTTCAGATTTTCAGGCTACTGCCTGAAACTCTCAGTATAGGTTAGTGCAAAATTGGGGAGATGGAAGGATGGTATGGTTAAAGAGGAAGGAAGATCAAATAATAAAGGGGATGAGGTTACTTAGTAGAAACTGGCATAAAATAGACTCACTGCTATGTTTTAGTCTCTTCGCTATGGTTTTTGGTAATATTCTCTGTCTATTCTGGTGAAAGAAAAATATTCAAACTTCACCTCCAAAACATCATTATTACCAAATTGTGTTACTTTATTCTTTCTTTATAAAAAAAGATTCAGTCTGCACCATGTTTACACTTATTCCCATAACACTTGGACAGTTTTAATGCCCTTTGTTGTGGTTCTGAGGTAAAGAGGTGGGGCTGCATGCACATTGACCCAGGCTCTGGAGGGTATTTAATGTCTCTGTCTCAATTTCCTCAGTTTTAAAGTGACTAATGAAAATATCTACCTCCTGTGGTTGTTTTAAGAATTAAATAAAAACAATGCAGATAAAACTCTTAATAGAATGTTGGCTAACAGGAAATGCTCAAAGAAGACTAAAGATTGCTGCATATCTCAGCAGATACATTTCAAGCTTCAAAGAAAATTCAAAGTTTATGTTACATCAAATATCCTCCTCAAATACCGAACCATACCTAACACAAGTAGTAGAGGGTTATGAAATATAAAGAACGTGACTGACTGTGTTTGTACACCTGACAATATCCAAGCAGACAATGAATAATTTTGCCCATCACTTACACAGCCATAAACACCCAGTTACATTTTTGACTAAACGGATTGTTAGCTTCTAAAAAAGAAGTTTAGAGACTGTTATGGGTTAATAATCTCTCAGGAATTACATCTCTGGTGAAACTTACAGAGGTGGGTTGATATTCCTTATTGAATTATTCAAGCCCAATAATTCCTTCTTCCTCTACTTCTTTGTGACAATGGTCTATTTGAGATAACATTTCATCTGCCCATATGACCTGCTGATAAATTCAAGCATTTTCATCTCAATAAACTCAATTTTTAATGATGGTGTCCTATTTTGAATATACAGCATTGGAATCTCACTCTTGGCGCATAATGAATCTCTCTCTGTGGCCCTCCCAAGACTCTATTAAATCTTTGTCAGCCTCACCACAATGGTTCAGTTCAGTATCCCTCCACCACCGAATACATTAAAACCAAAACAAAACACTGTCATACATGGAAGAGTTCATAAAATCCAGCCTGTGTAAGACAGCCAGCAATCTGTCCAAGTCACGTCCTGGACTTTTTGTTTTACAGACTTTCCCAGAATATTGGCTCAATGTTAATAGAGAAACTGTACATAAAACTCTAAAAGGAATGGGTTGGTGAGTTCTTGGGAGACCAGAGTAGAATGCTGCCCACACCTCTGTGAAACACCAAGTTTGCTAAATCTGCTATTGTCAGCTAGGATCATATGGCTGATAAAAATCATGGGGCTCTAAAGTATGCATACTCAGCCTTTTGGGATAATTGCAAATAGGCCTATAAAGGTGCTTTTTAGCTTTTTTGCAGGAACTGCAAATGCACAGGCACCAAAAGCAGTCATCTGCAAATACATACTCCTTTTCCCTCTGGGCCATGCATTACTTGTTTTTAACCAAGAACAAAATTTTATATAAAAATAACTATCCTAATATTCCTTGCTTCCCCAGTATCATTTCATGTATCCAGTGCTATTAACTATTTTTTAAAGTAAAAATTGTATAGCTTGAGAACTAAGAAAACTTCTTAAAGGAAACCCATGCTCAGAATTTAAGTGATCTTATCGAATCCCACAATTAGTAAGAGGTAGATCTGTGATTCGAATTGTGTTCCCCTTCTTCCAAATGCAATGTTTATACCCCGTCATGCAGCCCAGCTTCAAACTGCACAGGAATGAATAATGGTCTTGCCTTTGCAGACTCACGAATACCCCAAATCTGTATAACATCCCTTTGTTTTTTATACAGGCATTTCCTGTCTTTATTCTGAACACCTTATATTCCAAGGTAATCAAATACAGTTCAAATAATTTCTTCAATACAGCTAAAATCCTAACTTTTCACAAAACAGCAGCCTAAAAGGCACAGATGTCCCAAAGCCAAAAAATATTGATGTGTCCTGAGCCTCCCAATCTATATGAGCATCACTCCCAATATGGGCCCAAGCCAGACACAAGAAGAGGGATCCTAAATTGATAGCATGCCTCCTGCAATAGACTTACTAAACTCCAGGAAAAGCAAGAGTCAGCCAAGGCAAGGGCTGGGTTGAGAAAATCACCCCTGCAACAGTAACAAGGTTTGGCTTTTATTTGATCACTAGCGAGCTATAAACCTGTGGACAAATTATATAATCCTTGAGCTTCAGTGTCTGCATCTGAAAATGGAGAGTCAATAGTAAGTATCTGAAAAGTTTTATGTGGTTTGAATTATACATTTTGAATTACACATTTTGTGTGGTTTGAATTGTGTGGTTTGAACATTACACAGATGTAATATTCTTATGACAGCATTAGGCACATTGCAGAGAGATCATAGATTTTAGCTATGATGTAGCACCTGCTGATGAACCAGATGACCAAAGAATCAAAGGTAAAAATTGCATAGGATTTTACTGAATGTTCCAGGAAAGCAAATGGTTCAGGCAGGCAGAAGCAAACAGGATGAATGCAGTTATACTGCAGTAACTATAGTTACTTCTCCCAGATGTGAGGCAGGCAAGGAATTAGACATCACCCCAACTAATATAGACTAATTAATACCCACCAAAGCTTATTTCACCTTTTCTTCACCTCTAAGGCAGCTCTCTTTCAAAAGGGGGATGGTGGGGTTATGGCAGCCTCATTAGAAGGTGTGTGTGAATGTAGAGTAGCAGCTCTAGAAGGACAAAAGGAATTAAGTGCTAAGAGAGTAAGTTGGAGCCCAGGGCTGCCATAGGGATGGATGGGCAGAAGGCACTGGGAAAAGGCCAGTGGATCTGAATGAGGGTAACTGGCTCCATGCCTGGGAGCAGATTGTATAGTAGTTCTATGGCCTGGGAAGCTCCAGGACCACTGACCCACAGAACCTCCTTGAGGAGCAGTATTTAAATGATCTGAATTTGTAGAACTCTAAAATGTACTCACAGCATGTGATGTAGGGATGAATTTTCTGAATGGGCTGTCACAGGTGAGTGAAACTTCCAGGGCCACCTGAGTGTCAGGCCTTGGGACAGCTCCATAAAGGGAATCTGGAGTCTACTTAGGCTGCAAATCCTGGAATGCCAACGAAGGGGCTGTTAAATAGACATGATAACATCACCTGTGGCATAGGCATAGCTGTTTATAAATAAGAGCTGATTTTGCTTCTAACACAGAAAAATGAGTGGTTTATAAATCAAAGTGAAATGCCATCTTTCAGGTGTCAACAATGCAATGTCAATTCTGCAACAATGCAGAATTTGGCCTAGAAAGCAAACATTTTACCCTCAAAGGTTTCAGAGCCATGGGGATTATCCTTTAGCAAGATAGAGTGATCAGTCCAAGCTACTTAAACAAGCATCTTCTCTTTAAAAATCCACAATATTCCAAAGTCCTATGAGAGCTATCTGGTATAGAATAAATGTTTGTGTATCCTCCAAATTCATAGACTCACACCTAACCTCAACATGACGGTATTTGGAAGTGGAGTCTTTGGGGGTAGTTTCGCTCATAAGGGTGAGTCCTTGTGGATGAGATTAATGCATTTATAAAACAGACCACAGAGAACTCTCTAGCCTACTTTCATCCAGGTAAGGACACAGTGAAAAGATGTGGTGTGGACCCTCCTCACACACCAAATCTGCTGTGCCTTCATCTGGATCTTCTCAGCTGCCAGAACTATGAGAAATGAAGTTGGTTGTTTAAGCCACCCTGTCTGTGGCATTTTTGTTATAGTCTGAAGAGACTCAAAGACCACCTGTCTTATAAACACCAAAGTAAACTTCGATCTTGCATCCTTGCTTAACCTGATGCACAGAAGGAGCTTGAACCATTCAGGCATCTGCAGGAAGCAGGTAAAGTGTGTCCATGGAAATCACACTTTGGCTCACATTCTAAGCTGATTCCTTCCACTGCTTATCCCTCCCACATCTCTTTATAAGAGTGTCTGGACTTCCTGTCCTGCTTTATCTTAAACTCACAGCAGATGCCCTACCTCCACTTGCCGCCATAAAAGGATTTTGTACTTGCGGCCCCCAGGTATTGTATTGAGCCATTTTTCACTTAATGAACAGGATGTGTTCATATAGCGATCCAGTGCATTATATAAAAGCCTTTATTAATCACTCCATGGTGCCATAAAATGACAGGCATTTGGTTCCCAAAAGCAAATACTGCAAACCAAGAACCTTAAGATAGTGGAGGATATAAAATTATAATAGCCAAGTGGCTATTGGTGCATTTAGAGGATCACAAAAGGATAAAAAGAGCTTCTGGTGCCTCTCTAATTGTTTTTAAATTTTTATTTATGCTCATATTAAGAAGTTCCCTGAGATCTCGAGCCACTTAAATTATGGTGATTCTTTCGAAGGCTTTTAACTGTAAGGAAAGTGGGAATTAGTCCCTTTTCTGAGGAGACAAAGGTGCCTGAATATTTCTTAACAGTCTTCTTTAAATTTGCTGAGTGGATGCACTTCCAGCGGTTTACAATCATTAGTATTTGACAGAAGTTCCTGCAGAACTTATTAAAACTCAGATTTCTGGGTTGCACTTCAAGCATTTCAGATTCAGAAGGGCGGGGGTGGGGCCTGAGAATCTGCATTTATAGCATGTTCCCAGTTGATGCTACTCTCCTGGTCTGGGGACCATGCTTCGAAAACCACTGGTTTAGAATATATTTTGAGTTAAATGCACCAGGGAAGCGCCCCAGTTCCTCCACTGTCTTTATCCCCATAAGAAAGGAGCACTCTGTCCTCTCACTATGCTCTTCTAGCTGCTTACAGGTGAAATGTGAGGAAGGTGAAAACATCTCAAGTGTCCGTTCCTAGTCGTTACCCTGCAGTGAAGTCTAATATATACATTAGGCTCAGCCAAGTAATTGTGTGATGATGTGAATCCAGTAACATTTTTCCTGGAAAATAATTACATAGAATAAGTCTAGTAGTGTTTTTTTCTATTAAGTCCACACATCAACCAACATATTTCATTTTAGAGTAAATGAGGAATAACTGTATTTTATTTTATTTCAGCTATGAAGTGGCAAAAACGTTTTTTTTTTTTTTTTTAAGATTTATTTATTTATTTATACAAGCACTGGGTACAGTCAGAAGCACAGGAGGGTGAGAGAATTCACCAGAGCCAGAGCGGGGAGTAGAACAGGCAGAGTGACCAAGTACACTGATGAGGGGAGCAGTGGGCAGCAGGAGAGGTCTGCCACCATGTGGGACCCTCGCCCGGCAGCTGGGGATCGAACCAGTGCTGCAGAGGCTGCGGGAAGCTTCGCAGCCCAGCGCTCAACCGCTGCGCCACCAGGGGAGGCCCCGGTTTTCTTTTTTATGCCTAAACTCTGACATATCTTGATTTTATTTCAGTCAATTGTTCTTTATCAATAATGATTTTCCCAAAAGAATTTTTATTTATTTGTTTAAAGATTTATTTTTATTTATTTATGCATATAAGAACTGGGGTGTAGGCCAGAGTTGTGGGGGCGGGGGGAGGTGAGAGGATTCACCAGAGACAGAGTGGAGAGCAGAATAAGCTGTTTGACTGAAGTACACTGCTGAGGGGAGTAGTGGGGGAGACAGGAGAGGTCTAGCTCCCCAGTGGGGATCAAACTCATGCTGCAGTGATTGATAGTGCTGAAATTTAACCCCTTGTGCCACCAAATGATATCAGAATAATTTCCTTTATATTTATTAAACCTCAATCTTAGGTAATTGATTTAAGTTGATTTCCTGTGTGTTGTACTGAAATTATTGATAATTAATTTTAATTTCTTATTTTGAAATACAAAATGTTGCAAGAATGGTACAATCCTCTAATATAACCTTCAGACAGATTAGTCAGTTGTTCACATTTTATCGCCTCCCTCAATATATGTAACATAAGGCCTCCCTGGTGGCACAGAGGTCTCAGTGCTATCAAGTTATCACCATACACTGTGGCATGAGTTCGATCCCCAGCCATGGAGCTAACCCACATGTCATAGCAGACCTCTCCTGTCTTGCCCACTGATTCCCCTCAACAGTATTTCCGTTGATCTGCCTGTTCTGCTCCCCACTCTGTCTCTGGTGAATCCTCTCACCCCCAACACCTGTGGCCTAGATTCCAGTTCTTGTATGCATAAATAAATAAAATAATCTTTTTTAAAAATGTAATGTTCAAATGTGTACATATTCAATTCATAAATTTAAGTATATTATATAGGATATAATTCTATATATAATACATAAAAATTATAATTAATATATATAATTAACAATATGTTGTATATTTTAATATATACAATAATATATTTATGTATAACAATTCTATATATATTTTTCTGAATCAGTCAAGAATAAGTAGCAGACATAATGCCCCATCATCTCTCAAGATTTTTTAGCATTTATTTTCTAAAAATAAGGATATTCTCCAACATAGGCACACCAGCATCAATAAATAAATATTGCAAAAAAAACTAGCATCAACTTCAAAGACTCCATTCAAATTTTACTGACTGTTCCAATAACATTCTTTATAAGGAAGGTCCAATCTAGGATTCCTTATTGTTTCATTGCTATGTCTCTTTAGCTTCTCCAATTTGGAACAATTCTTCAGACTTTCCTTCCATTTTATGTACTTGATTATTTTTTTTTTTAGGAGCACAGGACTGTTTGTAGGAACATAGGACTGTTTATCTTAGTTTTCCTCATGACTTGATTCAGGGTAAGCATTATAACAGCAATACCATAGCAGAAATGCTATGTTGTTCTTGGTGTATCATGTGAGGAAGCCCGTGATGTCAATTTGTCCCATTAAGTTTTAATGTTAAAAGTGCTATTAACTTTCACCTCTTAGTTATGATGTCTGCCAGCTTTATGTACTATTTACTAATAGGTTATTAACAAGTATTTTGATAGGATATACACTGACAGTGTAAACATTATGATATTCATCAAACTATTTCCAGCTAATGTTAGCATTTATCAATGATTATTTTGTTTGAATAGAATACTACGATTTTACTTGCAAAGGGCAATTTTTGAATTCTATCATTCATTCTCCCTTAAAATAGAATTTCCCCCTCTGTTTCTTTTGTCTATCATTGATCTATCACATATTAATAGTTTTCTATTTCATTTAGAAATCGTTATAGTTCATTAATTTCATTATTTATTTTGATACTGAAATTGTCCTAGATTTGGCAAGTGGGAGCTTGACATAGAAGTAGCTGACATCATTTGAACACCTTCTTAATATCTGGCTCAGTGAGTTTTTCTAGATTGATGTTATACTCTTTTCACCCACCCCTGGAATCAGCCATTTCTCTAAGGAGTACTAGCTCTTCTTAGTGATCCAAAAACTGGATTCTAGGTGTGTTCTTTGGTACATATTGATGGTATGGACTGAGTATCTATGTCCGCCACGGTCATATGTTGAAGCCCTAATTCCCAGTGTGGTTACTACATTTGGAGATGGGATCCATAAGGAGGTAATCAAAGTTAAATGAAGTCATGAAGTCTGGCTCCAATAAGATTAGTTTCTCTCTAAGAAGAGATGTTGGAGATCTCTGTCTCTCTTTTCATGTACATGTACCAAGGACAGGACACAAAGCTATATCAAGAAAGCAGCTGTCTGCAAGTCAGAAGAGACCTTTCACCAGAACATGATCATGCTGGGCCCATGATCTTGGACTTCCAGCTTCCAGGACTGTGAAAAATATGAAATTCTATTCTTTAAGTCACTCAGCCTATGGCATTTTGTTATGGTCGTCTAAGCAGACTACTACAGGTGTATCTTACTTATCTCTGTCTCTATAACATCTACATCTCCATAGACATAGTCACATCTATATTTATCTATGGACTTCTATCTAGATCATAGAAAAAAACTAATGTGTTTTTTTGATAAACTGATAAAGCAAATTCCAAATGAAATGTTCATTCTGACCTTCTCCCTTTCCATATCTGTAACTTTGATCTCCAATAGTGAGAAGCTTGGGTCCCATTTGCCTTCATATATTTAGTTATTTCCTTAATCCCATGTGTATAAACCAGTCCCCAAACTATATGGGCTAAGTCCTCAGTGCTGCCTCTTCTAAGCATGAATAAGTGGGTTACCTTCTTATTGAAGGCTAGCCAACCCCATTAAATGAATCCTCAGCCCCAGAAGGAGACTTCGCTAAAAGATTTAAAATTTTCAATGTAAATTTAAATGATATAGGGAATTTGACAAGTTTTATATTTTGAGGTTTTTCTACCCTCCCAACTTGTACAATACACAAATTTTGATAGTTATGCATTTTGTTCAACAATGAGATAATTCATCACTATATTTTTCATTGTGAGGGGTTTTGCTATTAGAATCAGTTTGAAGAAATGGCAGTCATGATAGAAATACATTAGAATTTTTTTTAAGAATTCATTGCATTCATTAAATTCATTAAAATTCAAAACTTTATTACTATTATTAATTGGAGTAACACTGGCTTATACCACTGTATATAATTTAGAGGTATTGGATCACACCTTCAAGGCACCAATATTCTTCACCATAATCCGTTGTGCCCCCTCTCTATTAGAAACATTTTTAATCTCTTATAAAATATCTACATTAAATAATTTAAATTTGACGTTGAACAATGTTTAAAATTGAGAAGTTCAAATATTTAAAACTGGAGCATATCCATGGTCAGAAGAAGTGATAAATGGTGAAAGAAATCGTGTCTCAAATGATGAAAAAAATAACAATGTCTTCTTTCAAGGCATTTACCAAAACCCTCTTCCTGGGTACAGAAAAACTGCCTTCTTGTTAACAATGAAGCAATTGTGAAATCTGATAAAATCTCACTCAGAACAAGTGGTATATTAGGTCCACAGGGCTGCAGAAAACCCATTTTGCATAACACAATGATACAGTCTATTCTGTGCACCTGAGAGTACATGCTAACAAAATAGTGTGAACTTAAATCCAATGAACTTGGACAAGTTAGACTTGTTCTAATAGTGATTTTGTGCTTCTCTAAGGTTTTCTATGTCATATATTTAATGGAATATATGTGTCATCATCCAGACATTAGTATTTAGATCCTAAGACCTATCATGCATAATATAAATGAATATTTTATAATTCATCTTGATGTTATATCCAAACCAGCTCATTTTAAAAATATGGATCAAGTCACTTAGTCATTTTTTACAGCTATATTATTTTTTATCTTCACCTCAGAGAGTCAAATGTATAATTTGAAGGTGTGTGTGTGTGTGTGTGTGTGTGACAATTTATTATATTTCATTAAAATTCATCAGCTTGGGCCTCCCTGGTGGCACAGGTAGTTGAGCGCTGCACTGTGAAGTTGTCCACAGCCTCTGCAGTGCAGGTTCGATCCCAGCCGTCCGGTGAGAATACCACATGGTGAAGCAGACCTCTCCTGTCTTGCCCGCTGCTCCCCTCATCAGTGTATTTTGTCAATCTGCCTGTTCTGTTCCCCGCTCTGTCTCTGGTGGATCCTGCATCTCTGGCCTGTACCCCAGTTTGGTTCTTGTATAAAAATAAATAAATCCTTTAAAAAAAATTTAAAAAATAAAGTTCCCTTTAGAAAAAGAAAAAATAAAATTATCATCTTTATGGAAAATAATGCTAACAAATTAATCTAAAACAACAATCAACCCTTGAGTTTACCATGTAATTGGACAATTCAGAAATAAATATGAGATAGAAAATAACCTATATGATGAAGTAATAGGCTGGTGGTGAACTAAAGTTCTAGAATCATTTTTTCAAAAAGATTTATTTACTTATGCACTTATGCATACAAGAACTCGGGTGTAAGCCAGAGGTGCACTGGAGTGGGGAGGTGGGGGTTGGTGGTGAGAGGATTCACCAGAGACACAGTGGGGAGGAGAACAGGCAGATCTACTGAAATACACTGCTGAGGGGAGCAGCGGGCAAGACAAGAGAGGTCTGCTGCGCCACATGCCCTGGCCGGGGATTGAACTTGTGCTGCAATGGCTGTCGATAGCTTGATAGCCCTGTCTTTAACCCCTGCACCACCAGGGAGGCCCTGAAGTTCTAGAACCATTGAGAAAAGTGTGACATGGAGGGGCAGGTTTAGGGGGACTTGGTTTTTAAGCTGGCTGGGACACAATGAACATTTAGGCTTGTTAAGAGAGAGGGGAACTGAGGCAACTAGAAACAAAAATAATGCCGTCGCAGTGGAGATTTTTGTTAAGGAATTTGGAAAAAATAAGAATTCATGAAAAATAAAAGTTCCATAAAACTGAAAATCTCACTGATTTTTAGGAACATGTGCCTTGACATATGATTATGATCACACAGTCATTGATAGCAGTCCTGGAATTAGACTACAAGTCTTGACATTAATCCAAAACCTCTTTCTTTATCTTTCTTCTTAGTTGAGGACTTTTTATAATCTAACTTGTGTTATTCTCCACTTTTCAATGTATTAATCTTTTTTCCCCAAGTATTCTCAACTCTTTGAGAAAGGGGATGTCATCTCCTTTTTTTGAATAGTAACAATACCAATATGTATAATGGCCCCTCAACAACAGACTCAGTGCTAAAAGTTTTGCAGACATTGCTCATGTAAGCCTTCCAACAACTTCATGAAACAGGTATTATCAGTCTCATTTCTAAATATATAGAAATGGTTATAAGAGATTAAATAATTTGAGATGTTAACATAGGTTTGATTAAGGGTCTGACTTCTCCAAAACCTTTGTCCTGCCCACACAGCTACATTGTCTCTGGAGTAGTCACTGAAAGATTTCTGCATTCCCCAACTTAGCCAGAGGATATAGTCCAATGAAGTTTTGAGGTCCTTTACCCTGTCTATTTTTTAGGAAGATAGAAGTAAAAGGAAAGCATGGGTATCTGTTTTCTGAAATCACTAGGTACTATAAAATATACTAAATTTATCACAGTGAACTTATGAGTCTCTTCTTTTTAATTTTACATGGCAGTTGAAATATATTGAATCAGAGAATTCTCATATTTCATATAATGTTCAGCATTTATCTCACTGTTTTTTTGTTTTTTTTTAAATATTTATTTATTTATTTATACAAGCACTGGGTACAGTCAGAAGCGCGGGAGGATGAGAGAATTCACCAGAGCCAGAGCGGGGAGCAGATCAGGCAGACTGACGAAGAAGTACACTGCTGAGGGGAGCAGCGGGCGGCAGGAGAGGTCTGCGCGCCATGTGGGACCCTCGCCGGCCAGGGATGGAACCTGCGCTGCAGAGGCTGCGGGCAGCTTCGCAACCCAGGGCTCAACCGCTGCGCCACCAGGGGAGGCCCTCACTGTTTATTTTTAATCAATTTTGTCCTTTACAGGCAATTTTTCCAAAAGCAATAAGCTCCCGACTCACTTGGAATGATTCTGTTCATTGCAAAACCTAAATTGGGAATTTTCAATAAGCATGTCACTTCTCTTGAGGTTTTGAAAGGTTATCAGTTAGGAACAAGGGCACCGGGACTGACGTCTGGGGGACCATAGAGTGAGTTGAAAATCTTGTAACTTGAGTTGTCACTGAAATGCTAGCAAAGAGAGGGCGGCTGTGTGGGAAGGAGGGGAAAACGTTTGCACACGCAGGATTGTTTCGCCAGAGGAGCACCAATGGAGTAACAAATGTTGTCCGTAGGTATATAATTGAAAGCTGGGGAATTTAATCCTGAGACATCTTGAGTTGGGGCTCACTCTCCTGTTTCCTGTCAGATTTGGCAGTGCCTTGTTGTATTATTGAAAGGTGTCCTGGAAAGGGAGGTGTTTCAGGAAAGAGGGGGCATCTTTGCCTCATTGGTTTTTTTTTTTTTTCAGGAGCTGTCATTAGCACCATAGAGGCCAATCCCAAAGGTTCCAAAAAGGCTTTCTCACAGTTACTGATGCATCCTCCCAAGCAGACTTCCTTCTTTTATTCCTTTCTTTTCTTTTTCTTTTTCCTTTTGTTTTGTGTCATGTATTAAAATCACTCCAGCATCCTGAAATTTCAGTCTGATTGGTCTGGAATGGGAAAGAAGCACCAGCATTTGTAAGCTCCCCAATTGGTGCCAACATGCAGCCTAAAGTGATTTGCAACCTGGAACTCCCAGGGATCCTCAGGAACTATTTTGAATATTTCAAAGAGCCTCCAGGATAAACTTCTTCAGGGTTAAAAGAGTCTCTCTGCCCTTGACTGGAATTAAGTCAACACCTTGTGGTAATAATTTAGCATTTTTCTGATAAGTAGAATTTCTAAAATAAAATATAACTGGAAAATTAATTACTAGTCTATAAATACAATTTATAAACAAAATCATTCAAGAGCTGGCCATCCTGGGAAAAAAATAAATAAAAGGACACTTTCAGGTGAAAAAGTTGGGAAACAATCAGATTAGGAGATCTTTCAAAGTGGATTGCAATTAGCCTTCGAACACACAACATATCAATGAAAGGTATACCATGCCAGAAAGAAAGCAGTGAGGGGACTTTATATTTGTCCGTGGTAATGTTCACTCAGATTTGCAAAGTATAGAGTGGGTGATTTTGTTTCTGAATTCACTCGCATTCTCTCTCATGTAACAGTAGCCCAACATCCTCCCATCACCCCATCTCGCTTCTATCAATCCCATTAGGACCAGACCCTTCAAGACCTGTCTGAGAAAAATCACAGAGGGAAGTACTAGAGATTATTTCTATTGTCTGCCAAGTTGGTCTCTTGCTATCATCCGGAAATGTTTAACATAAGTGAATCTTTAATTAACTTCAAAAAGTGCCTGTGCTTGGTTTCAGGTATGTAAACATGGCAGGACAAAAGTCACTAATGTTTGGCAAGGGGAGTTTTCAAAACATCAATTAAAAAGAGTTGGTATGCCCGATGAACACCCACCTCGAAAGTAGGAAAGAAATTAGGGCTAATTATGAGTGTCCTTCTTACTTCACCAAGCATTTGTTCATGATTATACACTGGGGAGGTGAAATCAAGCACATTTTTGTTGTTGTTGTATTTTATTTATTCATGCATTCACTAAATATTTAAAAAGAATAAACCATGTTGCAGACACTGCTCCAGGCACTTGAAATAGAGAAGTGAGCAAAATAAATAAAACTTTCTATCCCCATGAAGCTAAGATCCTAGAACTTGGTAGTCACCACTAGTGAAGAAGCGTGCACGACAATGCAGCTGTCACTTGACACTCTGTATTAAAACATTTGTAGTTCAGTCTTGTAAAGAAGAACATATGCCTCATTTGGATAATGAAAATGAAGGCACTCCTCTCAACCCTTGACAAAAATAGTTTTAATTCTCAGCTTCCTGTTCCCTAAATTAATTAGGTCAAACCTACCTAACATAATTTTGTGTTCTTGTGCTCGCTGTCCCCAACAGCTTACAATTCAGCATTTAGCAGCCAGGAGCTTGGGTCATCCAAGTAATGCATGCTTCTTTACAGATATAAGCCAGACAATGCACTGAGTTTATGGACTTAAAGGTGAGAAGAGAAAGAAAAGCATTCTTAAGAAATCTGAAAAGAAGTTTGGAGAGCAGTAAAGTAATTTGGAGAACATTGACATTCAAATCAGATACTCCCATGTAATAAATATTTGCTGAATATTTCATTGGGCAGCTAGATTCCACAGATAGGCTGACACTGTGTCTCTTAAGACTTAGTGCTTTGTATGTACAATTGTATTGTATAAGATACATTTCAGCTCTCATTTCCAATTGGAAATCCCTTGAAAAAAATCGTATAATATGTCTGTAGCTGAGTGTAAAATTATCTTGGGTAGAGCTTCTGTGAGAGTAGTGAGGCAAATGCTTATTGTGCCACCTTCTTAGCTTGAGTGTTTTTCAAGGAACAGTTATAAAGCCTTTGAGACAGAGAAAGTGGTTGACAGTCACAAAGTATTCTAGCAGCTGAAACTCTACTCTTGAGATAAGACCTACCTTACCTAATAATACAGTGAATGGCAGCCTTGGGACAATGAATTAATGTGAAGAGGTCAACCAATAAGTCTCTGAAAGTCCTACAGCATTGCTACATTATTCTGAGTATTTATAAAAGCAGTTTTGCAAGAGTATAGATTTTTCAAACAAAGTTAACTGTGTAATTTATAATGGGGGCTCCATAAATATCTATTAAGGAATTGAGAATGCTTTTTCTTTAACTAACTTTCTCCATTTAAATTTTATTTTAAAGTAAAATACATATGTTTTGATATTTTAGGAAATAATGTAGTATAAATTACAAAAATGTCATTGGTCAAATAAAAACAGAAACCTGCAATTTTGGTCCAAAAAATGGGAGAAATAACTTTTAAGGACTTACCCATGGAAATGTCAGACAAATGTAAAAACAAATTTTACTCGGATACTTTTGAAATACTTAATTGCGTTGCTCATATGTTAATTCAATGAACAATCATCTATGCTAGATGTTGTGCAAAACAATAAATAGGTAGGTATAATTCTTACATAGATGAAAAAGTGGCACTAGTGATTTTAAAGCATAAAAAGGATTGGCAAAGAATTTAAAGAACTCCAAGTATTGTATGGGGCACACAGTAAAAAAATGGTTATTTAGCTTAAATTCAAATATAACTGGGCATTCTGTATTTTTATTTGCTAAATAAAGCAACCTAAAAGAGCACTTTCAAATTAAAAAGAAAATAACTAAAACTCTAATATTTTTTAAACATTTGGAGAAAATGTTCAACTAGACTCCGTCTCCTAAAATGTTCCCAAAAAGCTATGAGCTGAATTGCAATCCCCCAAATTCATATGTTGAAAACTTAACCTCTAATATGACTATTTGGAGACAGGGCTTTTAGGATGCAATTAAAGTTGAATGAGGTCATATGGGTGGGGTCTTCATCAGATAGAATTGGTGGTCTTATAATATGTACATAGAGAAAAAGATCTCTCTAAGCATAGTCACGGAGGAAAGGGCCAGGTGATCACTGAATGAGAAGGTGGTCGTCTACAAGGCAGGGAAAGAGTCTTCAACAAACCTGAACATGTTTGTACCCTGATCTTGGCCTTCCAGCCCCCAGATTGTGAAACAATTTTTTGTTGTTTAAGCTGCCCCATCTATGATATTTTGTAATTTCAACCTGAGCTGACTAAGACACAAGACCTATTGCATTTCTGCTTTGTAAAGTCATTGCATGTGTAATTACAGCAATTTCAGGATTTTCTCTCCTGGCAGATGGTAATCTCCATGATGGCAGGAAGGGCAGAGCTTTTTACAATATTCTCTGGTTCTACAGTGCCTCTAGCTTAAATAGAGGCCAAGTTAGTATGTGTTGAGTAAATAAATAATGAGTTAAGTGACTAGAAAAGTGAATAAGAAATATGTTAATTGCAATGTTACTTTTAATAACAAAATATTAAGAAAAATCTAAACTCTAAAATTTCAGGAATTTTTAGACAATTGAATTAGTAACAGTGCAACCACATGACAACATATCATGGCATGAAAAGGGGTCTTAAAATGTTTTAAATGGAGTGATAAAATTCACATAATCATGTTCAGTAAAACAAGGAAACACATACCCACACAAACATATATATTCACAAAGCCAGAATTTTGGGAATTATATACCATTATTAACAGGTTTTTTTTTTTTTCAAATAGCAAAATTTTTTTTTCTTTATGTTTTTCAGATTTGCTACAAGAATCCTGGATGCTTTTAATCAGAAGAGCAGCCATATCACATGAATTATATGGACTAAAAAGATGATTTCAGCAAAATTTTTATAGCAAGGGAAACAAAGCCAAGTTGTTCAGTCATTATTAGTGCAGTGTTTGGAAAAAACATATAGTCCCCATTCGGAAGACACCTCAGTATTGAAATTAAACTAAGCAATACCACCATGAAAACCTTGAGAGGACACAATTATTTCCTTTTCTTAAGTCCCATCCAAGTCTTCCAAAGTCCTTTCAACATCACACCTGATAGTATAATAATAACACATCACGGCCTACTTTATTCTTGAGTTTATCAAACTGGCTTGGTCACAATACCCTCCCCACCCCACTACCCTTCCACCAGGCAGTTCTCCCCTACTTCATTTGTCTTCCGAGCATATAATTTTTACAGATTCTATGACCTGAGGGAAATTTATTCAGGGACTAAGTCCTGGGAATTTATTTATTTTTTTTTTTTTAAATTTTTTTTAGTAGAGGCATGCTTTTATTTATTTATTTGTTTGTTTTGTTTATACATGCATTGGGTACAGTCAGAAGCACGGGAGGGTGGGAGAATTCACCAGAGCTAGAGCGGGGAGCAGAGCAGGCAGAAGGACCGAAGTACACTGCTGAGGGGAGCAGCGGGCGGCAGGAGAGGTCTGCGCGCCATGTGGGACCCTCCTCCGGTGGCCGGGGAGCAGCCGGGGATCGAACCGGCGCTGCAGAGGCCGCGGGCAGCTTCGCAACCCAGCGCTCAACCGCTGCGCCACAGGGGAGGCCCAAGTCCTGGGAATTTAATTTACAATTAAATCCTTGTAGTTTAAAATTTAGGATTAAACCTTAGCATATAAGGCATTTCTGATTTTACCTCCAAAATGTTAGTATCTTTGGGAAACTTGGAAGAATCTAGAAATTGAGTTATTAATGAACTTCCAAGATATCATAAATATTATTTGGAGGATATTGTTTGACAAGAGCCCTAGAATTCTGTTTGTGTTTATCAAAGTGTAAGGGTTTACAAATATGAAAAAAATATATATTCTGCAACAGAAATAACTTGCACCTTAGTTCGTGTGTATTATTTAATTTTTGTTTTGGAAGTTGATGTTATTTTGTAGGTATACTGCTGACTTTAAGTCCCCACAGGATGAAGAGCTGTATATTATATTCTTACTACATCAATCATTTTATTGCCTTATTATTATTGGTGAGAATTCAAATCAACAAGCATCTATTGAATACCTGCTATTAGAAAGACATTATCTTAGGTTTTAGGGATACAGAGATAAATGAAGATAAATCTTCCTAGCTTCTCTGGAAAGAACTGTAGTTCCTATGATGATAAGATTGATGGGAAAGCATATGATCTTGCATGATATACTTAACTAATGGAAGTATGTCATGAATAGATGAACTGAAGACTAAAGTCGGCCACCTCAATGGAAACTCATGATCCTTTGTTCAATTTTCAGACTCAAACTTTTTCTCAGAAGTAGTTTTATTTCTTGGAGTACTGGTCAAATTCCTATTAGGAAGGATCTTGCAACACCATGGAAAATTTATACCATAGTGATTCCCCTGGTCTTACAACAAAAGGACCAATGTCCATTTACTCTGGTAAACACACATTAGGTAAGGTAGTTGTGGTGTCTGGTGTCTGAGTATCCAAAGTACAGCCGTGATCCTATTGTTAGAGAAGAACTATATGTGGATCAGGAATTCTAGTACAGGTCCATGTCAACGTAGATTCACAGGATTCACTGTGTGATTATTTCCTGACTAATTAAATCTATAATCAAAATAGGTACACTTAATATTTGGGAAAAAATTCACAAGGATTAGTAGAGAAAGAGCTGTTACAGTGGGAAAGACCAAAAGAATATCCCTGAATTTTTCAGGATAATATATCAAAAATGATATTACATCCCAGATAGATGTAAGGGATCAAAGATTTAAGGGATCAATCTGTCAGTGTCTCCAATAGTCCATTTTTATTTTAAGAATTAATTTGAGGGCTTCCCTGGTGGCGCAGAGGTTAAAATCTCAGTGCTGTCAAGCTATTGCCAGCCACTGTGGCATGAGTTCCATCTCTAGCCAGGGAGCTGACCCACGTGGCACAGCAGATCTCACCTGTCTCTCCTGGTGAATCCTCTCAACTCCTTCCCCCCTCCCAACACCTACCCCCACACCTCTGGCCTACACCCCAGTTCTTGTATTCATAAATAAATAAAAATGGTACAGAGGGGGTCTCCCCGGTGGTGCAGTGGTTGAGCACTGGGCTGCGAAGCTGCCTGCAGCCTCTGCAGCGCCAGTTCGATCCCCGGCCGCCAGGCGAGGGTCCCACATGGCACGCAGACCTCTCCTGCCGCCCACTGCTCCCCTCAGCAGTGTACCTCGGTCCTTCTGCCTGCTCTGCTCCCCGCTCTGGCTCTGGTGAATTCTCTCACCCTCCTGCGCTTCTGACTGTACCCAGTGCTTGTATAAATAAATAAATAAATAGTTAAAAATGAATGAATGAATGAATGAATGAAAGAATAAATGAATAAATAAATAAATAAAAATGGTACAGAGAGTGTGGGGAGCAGAACAGGCAGATCTACTGAAATACACTGCTGAGGGGAGCCGGGGCGAGACAGGAGAGGTCTGCTGTGCCATGTGGATTAGCTCTCTGGTGGGAGGGAGTGGGATTGTACTCATGCAGCACTGGCTGGCCATAGCTTAATAGCCCTGAGAATTTAACCCCTGCGACACCAGGGAGGCCCCCCAATAGTCCATTTTTTTTAACCCGTCATGAAATAAATGTGCACCTAATGACTTAGCCAGCTGATATCAGTCAGCCTCTAAACATCACCTCCATGGCTAATCAGATCCTGAAAATCCTGTTCCTGGATGCAATGAATTTCATGTGAAAAACCACTGGACATAAATGGTATGAGCCATAGACTGGTGCAACTACTCTTGGTACCTTGACACCATCCCTTTCTCCAGGTAGTGTGCTCATCCCACAGCCACTGTGTTTTCTAATGCCTCACAGCTGCTCCCTCACCTGTGCAATTACCCTTGAGCAAATGGGAAGTTCCTCTCCTAAGAGGTCATGTAACCACTCTCCCTGGTAGGCAACCTGCAGTCGATGACTGATTAACACGCGGTGCAAAAGGCTAACTCAAATCTGCAGAGCAAATCATGCCCAAAACGCTGCATGAAATCAGACAGAAGAAAGCCAAATGAGAGATGCTCTTTTTAGCTCATTCCCTGTCCATTCCAGCTTCTCTCACTCCCTTTCACCTGAGAGGACCCCCACAAATAAGTCATAGGCAACAAAATTTTTGCCTCTCAATTTTTCCATTGAGAGAGAAGGTAATCCAACTGTTCTTTTAGTGGTTGTAGGGACAGGAATGACACAGTGCAGGTTCTCTGATCCCATGCAGACCGGGTGAAGGAGGAGTCAGAGCCCTCAGGGGGTTTGCAGGTCTTTTATTTGGGGTTCACCAGGCATATGCAGGCAGGAGTGCTGGGGGGCCAGGAGGCTGGCAGTCCTCCCAGCCCCCAGCAAGTCTTCACTCTATCTGGGCTCTCTCCGGTGATCTCTCTCGGCTTCTCTTTCAGCTTCTTCTGCTTCTGCTTCTGCTGGCGTCCCCGTGACGCCGCCCTTAAAAGCCCAGTCTTAGCCCAGGTGAATCCCATCTACCTATGTCCACACCCTACTCCAGGTGCCCGCCATCAGGCATGCATTCAGGACCTCAAGGATCCATCATCTATCCTGATGACGGGAGGGCAGAAAAGCCTGACATTTTTCCTTACCCTGCAGTCGTAGTCTAGGATTTATTTTTCAGTTAATTGCATTTTGTGGAGTCATCTTTCAGTCAGAAAACCAATTGACCATTACTATTCGTTTAAGAGCAACTTTCTGGACACTATCAGAGACAAACAAGCACTCTTACCTTTCAGGGACTCAAGAGAGAATCAAACTGGCTCCTGCCCCTGCAGAGCTCACAAACTAGGGTTTGTGTTAATTAATAATGGAAGTAGAATTTCCCATGTTCTACTACTCACCATCAATTGCCCCAAACAAGAAGTTTTCAATTACCCCCAAACAGTAAGAAACTAGCATCACAGATCCACTGGAAGAGATGGACCTTACATTGCTAAACAGACAGTGCAGCTACTGTACAAAGCCAGTCAGTTTCCCAAGATGCTGGACCAAAGGAAGGGCTGCAGCTCAGCTAGTGAGAAGTTGTGCTTGCCTGAATGCTTCCTTTCCTCTGCTGAACTTTCATGTCTCTCTTGCTAATGACTTTCATGTCCCACTCTCCTTTATACAAGAGCTTTATATCTTACATAACCCCTTGGGATATCTCTCTGCTTGCCAGGTGAGTTGCTGCTTGATTTGTAAATTGTTTAATAAAGCAAATTCTGCTGCACCTCCCCCTGCAGTGACCTTCAGGGCTAATGGCTGTTGCCATGGTCCCTGAGGTCCGGCGTGGGCAAGGAACCATGCGCGCAGGGGGAGAACAGCAAACTCCCTGAGATGCAGAGAAGCCGAATGCCTGCCAAGAGATAATGACCACCAGAAGCTGCCACAAAGATGGTTAAAAGAAATGCTGACCACCTGGAACCTTATCTTGCTTTCTCAAGGCCCACAAACTTTATTCTGCTACAACTGCCTTTCTAAAATCTTTCCTTTTTCTGGTCATTGGTTGCTAATTAAAAAACGTACGTAATTTAATAATTAGGCTAATGCAAATGAAACATTACTAAACACTGTGTTATAATAGAATTGTTGGTTTAATAGTCTTTCTATTATGTGCTTGACTTTAGTACCTTTGATATTAACTGCATTACAATTAATTATGAGTAAACATGAGTAGGTAGTAGTAGTAGTAGTTAGTACAACAAAAATATAAAAAAGAGTTAATAGCCTGTCTACTTAGGAATGCGGCTAGGTCCAGATGTATTTGGGACATAGATCACTGCCCTGTCAATGATAAGCTAAACCTATGAGCAAGCTGATTGCGTTGATGCTCACTGTTTCTATGCTTTTAGAAAACATATATATACTGACCACTGACTCAAATAAGGTGCACTCAGATTTACACTCTCTCTTGAAGTGTGTCTGTTTGTCATTTCTTTAGCCGAATCCCTGACTACCCTGCGCAGTCTCTCAACCCTGAGACGGCCTCATCGTTCACTGCTGTGCTAGTCCGCGGCAAAATTTGATCTTCAAATTCACCCAGTTAAGCTTTGCTTTTTATTATGTAATTTTTTAAAAAATTTATACAAGTGCTGGGGTACAGGCCAGATGTGTGGGAGGGTGAGAGGATTCACCAGAGACAGAACAGGGAACAGAACAGGCAGACTGACAAAATACACTGCTGAGGGGAGCAGCGGGCGAGACAGGAGAGGTCTGCCCTGCCATGTGGGATTCTCACAGACCAGCCCCCTTGGAATCCATGCTGCAGAAGCCGCGGACAGCTTCACAGTGCGGCGCTCAATCTCAATCCCCTGCGCCACCAGGGAGGCCCAAGCTTTGCTTTTTTAATAGGTTGCATCTGAATCTCCCTCAGTTTATCTGAGAAGGTAAGAACAGGCTATGCTTCTGGGTACAGAAAGGAGAAAAACAGCGGTTTTTCTGAGAGGAAGGTGAGGAGAGTAGTTCCCCAAATACAGGAGACAAGTGGATGCACCATTTGTAAAGAATTTGAAACAGTGATAAAATCCAACTAAAAGTCAGTCTGCTTTTTACTGTGTGGTGTTAGTGCTTGCTTGCTCCCAGCAACCATGTGCCACTGAAGAGAACCCCAATATTATTCCCCTTGTGGAATCTCTGGCAACTATCTATGCTTAGTCTGTCCCTAAATCTGGCAGCTATTACAGCTTCAGTCACCACTTTAGGAATGGTTGGAAGGAGGATTTTAAAACAACTTATCCTAAAATAACCTTAAACTCTCCATTCCTCAGTGTCCCCAGGAAAGCCTATGTAATTATGATCAGATTCTGCCCTTTTTGGTGTGCAGGGGCTGGGAGTACTGAACCAGCCCACGTAGAATTTGCCTCATTATGAGCTTGTGTATTTTATCTGGAGTGAGGATGCTGTTTAGATAGTAGAAGGAAGTGAATGAAAAGTGGGGGTGGGGTTGAGGGGGTGGGGACAAAATCAAACACCTTCTGCCTGTCAGAGGAGTTTGACTTCTGTGGGTTTTGAGAGAAGAGTTGATCTCTTAACCTGTGCTGGCAAAGATTTAAAGTCACTTATTCTGGCAGAGAAAGTCAAAAGACCAACTGTTCATTCCGAGGGATTTGGAGGCAGTTACCTGCTTAGCTTTGTCAGTAAAAAGAGATAATTAAAGTTCTAAACAACTACAGACTTCTTCCTATTCAGCAAGCTTACAAAACAAGGCTATGAGTTTTAAAATTTTTACAATGTACCTGAGGAATTAACATTCTTCAATCTGCATTCATCATCAGAATGAGACAGAAATGATCAACTACTTAATTTTTTAACCCTGACATTTATTATGCTCTGATTTTATACAGTATTAATTAAGAGACATTTAAATAATGTGGATTATATTTTTTGTGTTGGGTAAATTTTTTATCATTGAAAATTTCCTGCAGGATCAAAGGATAACGAAGTGGTTATTTGGTAAACTGGGCATTGGCCCTATAGTCGAATACTGTTTGGCTATTTAAATTAATGAAAATTAGGGCCTCCCCGGTGGCGCAGCGGTTGAGCGCTGGGTTGCGAAGCTTCCCGCAGCCTCTGCAGCGCCGTTCGAGACCCGGGTGCTCCCGGCCACTGGAGGAGGGTCCCGCATGGCGCGCAGACCTCTCCTGCCACCCGCTGCTCGCCTCAGCAGTGTACTTCGGTCCTTCTGCCTGCTCTGCTCCCCGCTCTGGCTCTGGTGAATTCTCTCACCCTCCTGTGCTTCTGACTGTACCCGGTGCTTGTATAAACAAACAAACAAATTAGTAAATCTTTAAAAAAATAAAAATAAATTAATGAAAATTAAACAAAACTAAGAATTCAGCTCATCAGTTGCTTCAACCACATTTTTAAAAAGATTTTTATTTTGAAATAATTTGTTTCACACACAAGTTGCAGAAATGGTACATTTACTATATGTCTTTTACCCAGTTACCTCCAGTACTAATTTTTTAAAAAGATTTATTTATTTATGCAGACAAGAACTGGGGTTACAGGCCAAGGGTGCAACGGGGGGCGTGAGAGGATTCACCAGATAGACTAGAGAGCAGAACAGGCAGGCTGACTGAAATTCACTGCTAAGGGGAGCAGCGGGTGAGACAGGAGAGCAGCAGGTGAGACGGGAGAGGTCTGCTGCACCATGTGGGTAGCTCCCTGGCCAGCCAGGGATGGAACTCGTGTTGCAGAGGCTGCAGGTAGCTTCACAGTGCTGACAGTGCTGTGCTTACCCCCTTGTGCCATCAGGGAGGCCCCAAGGAAAGTATTTATTATATAACATATATACATTGGCTTTTTATCATGAAGCAGAATGTCCTAGAAATTCATCAAGTTGTTGATGATGTGTCAACAGTTTTGTTTTGTTTTTTTTAATCACTGAGCAGTATTTCCTGGTGTGGGTGTCTTAGCTGATTTGGGCTACTTTAATATATTAGTGTCATAGACTGCATGGCTTATAAACAACAGAGATTATATTTTTCCTCAGAGTACTGAGGGTTAGCATTTAAGATCAAGGTGCCCTTAGATGCAGTGTCTGGTGGGAGCCTGCTTCCTTGTTCATAGACAACTCACATGGAGCAAGGAACAGTAGAACTCACTGTGGTCTCTTTATTAAGGGAACTAATCATGTTTCATGTTCCAAAGTCTCCACCTCTAAATACAAATATTGGGCATTAGAATTTAATATGAATTTTAGGAGGTCACAAGCTTTCATTTTATGAAAATGATTATACCCCAATTTGCTTATCTATCTACCTGCTGGAGGACATTTAAGTTGTTCTTAGTTTTTCACTCTTACAAATAAAGCTGCTATAAATATTCATGTCAGTTTTTGTGCTGTTTTCTATTTTAGTGGTTTATTCACTACTCAGAGAAGACCCCATGATAATTGTGGATTTGTCTAATTCTCTGATCAGTTTTGTCAATTTTTATTTAATATATTTTTGAAGTTGTTGCTGACGCATACTTAGTTGTGCTATGTGTTTCTGGTTAATTTACCCTTCAGATAATTTTAGCACTCCTTTTTGTTCTTGGTAATTTTGTTTGCTCTGAAGTCTACTTAATCTGATGTTAATATAAACACCCTCTCTTTTGATTGATGTTTTATAATCTAGCTATTTCAATTTGTGTACTTCTAAGTTATCTATACCATACCTATATTTGAAGAGACAGCATATAGGTAAATCTTTTTTTAATTCATTTAATTCAATCTCTGTTTTTAAAATAGTGTGTTTTAAAGAATTTACTGTTTAAGTAACTAATAATAACTTAGAATATAGGTCTACTCTTTTAATTTTGTTTTTCTGTGCCTTCCCTTTGAGTATCTATCTCCTCTTTCATACCCTCCTGTGGGTTATGTGAGTGTTCTTTGAGGATTCCATTTCAATTTACATATAATGATTTTTTCTCTTTTTATAGTTTATAATGTCCATATTTAACTTGTCACAATCTATACTATGTTTTACTTAGAACATGAAGAACAAGGTGTGGAAGGGGCCCAAAAGACTATGTTGGAGAACTATGTTGGGTACCTTGGTAGTGGGTGTGATGTGATAATAAACATCTGAACAGCTATGATCCTATAACTTTGAATCACACAATACTGTGAACTAATGTTATCACAATAAAAAATACATTAAATATTTAAGAAATGTGTGAATCTAAGAATTCAAGTGAAATGTACAAGCTTTTCCCTATTCACAACTTTTGTCTTCCCCACCCATGACATCTCTGTAAAAGTTACTCCCATATATACTCTAATCAACATCACAATGTTTCAATGTTTTTGCTTTTAACTATCATACAATATTTTTTAATTCAAGAGAAAAATATCTACTATATTTTCTCAAGAGTTATTCTTCTCTTGTTATTTTTTTCCTCTTCATTTCTAATAGTAAAAGTTTTTTCTGTATCCTTGTCTCTATCTGAAGAATTTCTGTCAGCAATTCTTTTTGAGCAAGTCTGTTAGAAACATATTCTCTGAGTTTCTTTCATCTAAGAATGTCTTTATTTCTCTTGCATTCCTAAGGGATATTTTTGTTGGATATATAATGCTAAATTTACAGGTTTTTTTGTTTTTAAATTGCTTGAAAGATGTACTATTTGCCTTTGTACTCCATAATTTCTGGGAAGAAGTCAATGTATTTCAAATTATTGACTCCTTTAAGTATTGTGTCTTTTTTTCTGGTTGGTTACAAGATTATGTTTGCCTTTAGCTTCGGAGAACTCATTATTTCATTGTCTAGTTGTGGATTTACTTGCATTTATTATTGTTTGAGATTTTCTGATTTAATTGAACCTGTAGGTTATTCACTAAACTTGGAAAATTTTCAATCATTATGTCCTCAAAAAAAATTATGCTTTCACTCCTCTTCACCTTCTAGGATTGACACAAATATTATACTATACATTTTGTTATTATCCCATAGGTCCTAAAGTTCTGTTCATCAGTGATTTTTATCTCTTTTGTTCAGATTACATAATTTCTATTGTTATATCTTCAAGTTCCTCTGCTCTGGTATTTCCATTATGTTTTTAAATTTTAAGTATGGGTTTTTAAATTTTAATTATTAGATTTTTCTGTTTTAAATTTTCTATTTTCTTCTTTATACCATTTTTTTTTCTGAGACTATTTTTTCCATTCATTTCAGTAGTGTTTGCAATTTCTTGTTGAATTATTTTATGACAGCTACTTTAAAACTTTATTCTTTAATTTCAACCTCTGTGTAATCTTGGTATTACAATTTTTTTTTCTCATTCAAGTTAAGACTTCCCTGATTCTTGGTATAAAGAATGATTTTGGGTTGATTCCTGAACATTTAGAATATTATGTTAAATAATCTAGTTTTTTTTAAATTATGTATTTTACTAGACAGTCAAATGTAACACATATCTTGACTCACTTTTGTGGACTGTGGTTTGAATGTCAATTTAATTTCAAAGCCTTGGTATTGCAATTTTGGTCTGCCTCATCTGTGTTGTTCTCAGAAGCCAATATGAAACATGAGTGGTACTCCACATTATAGTTTATTTCTCAATGTTGTTGTATTGATTTGGGTGGAATTCAAGCACATGAGCCATGTTTTAGCAGGGTACAGTAACAATCCAGGAATGTAATCATAGAATTAAAGGATTCCTTTTTTCTAACTTGCTCTTCTCCATTATTCTGCCTCAGTCTCTAGTTTGCTGACACTACTTAGTGTCACCCTATTCACATTTTAAGCTGACAGTAATCACATATGGTTAGCGATCTGAAAGTGCAGATATAGAAAAGTTTCATCCTTTGAGGACAATCTATTGAATAAGGGCAATATAGATGAAAATTGTTCCTTTTCTGAGTTTAAATCATTCCTGTTTCTTTTTTTTTAATAAAGATTTTATTTATTTATACATACAAGAACTGGGGTACAGGCCAGAATTGTGGGGGTGAGAGGGTTCACCAGAGACAAGAAGATAAGTTATAAAAAGAAACAGAAGTCAAAAAATAAAAAGAGAGAAAGGTAAAAAGAATTTTAAAACACGAAGATCTTTTAAAAAGTGGTTATAACAGAAGATAGCTGAGAAACATTGAAAGTGCCCAAGTGGAGTAAGTCTGACTGAAAAAAGGCAGAGCAAACTTTTATGCATTATCTCTCCCTGATGCTTCTGGTACTTAAATAGCTTTCTGTGTCAGATACCAGGATTTCTTCTCAGAACAGTATTTCTAAAGCAGTAGATTTTGACTTTACATTGTCATTCCCTTGCCTCATTCTCTGTAGTAAAAAGAGATATTTTTAGTCAGAACCCTAGACTTCCACAATGTGGAATTAAATGCTACTTCAAAACAATGTGGACACACATGCAAACATTGTATATTGGGGTATGGCAAAGCTAATCTCCTTAATGGTTTTAGACTTGAGAGAATGTATGAAAATTAAGCCACTGCAGGGATGTCCAGTTATCTATCCTTTGCTGGTTAATAAAGAGACATCCTGCAGGGGAGGAGGAGGGAGAGGAAGCAGAGGGAGGGAGGGAGGAGCACAGGGGACTGAGGTGATGGTGCATGGGTGCATTGGTAAAGGAAATTCTATGGGAACTACACCTAGAATTGTGGTGGTGCGGGGGTGGTGCGGGGGAAGCAAACATTTAAAAATGAGCAATGATATAAAAACTACATAATTATAAAGAGCTATCTTATAAAATAAAAGTTCTCATTGCAAACTAAAGAAAAAAAAAAAGATACAACCAGTGCTTTTCTGGTTACAGAGGAAGAAACACTGTGGAGCCCTGTTCCCATTCATTTTTTGGTAATGGATGAAAGAGAGCAGTCCCAGACAGTGGCCTGAGAATAGGTCAAAGTGTGGGAGTCTAGTGCAGAACCAAAGGTAGTGGTAGCCTCCAGCTACAGGGGAAGAGATAAACTTCAGGCAGGGAACTGAAACTAAGCATTTGAAAAAGAGATTATCTAGAGGGAGGTGGAGAGAGTGGCTTAATGAAGTACTACTAGGTCAGGAGATAGTTTGGGGCTAATCTCACAAAGATAAATTTCCTTCTAGAAACTTTTTGGAGCTAGACATTGATGTATAAGTATGGTAGTGACAAAATTGCTTTCTTCAGATCATGCTAGACACTAATTCAACCCATGTAATTGCCCAGAACTAAGGTTTTCCTTCTCTAATACATAAATAAATACCAATTTCTTGAAAAAAGATATTTAAAACATGGTCTCTTCTTATATCTTATACCAACATTTCTCTAAACTTCTCCAATTTTATCTCAATGCCACTCTACGTTCATTGTCAAGACAGAAAAGACAGCAAGCTTTTTTTCTGATAAGCTTGTACTATTAAACTCGTATTTTAAACATAATTTGCCTTAATTATTGAAAGGCTAGGTTCATACACAGCTATGATTTTGGAAAAGAGAATATGACTACAAATAAGTGAAAGAAATGCATGAGGCCGAGATGAAAACTAATAGCATTATTTTGATGTGCTTATTAAGTCATTAAAAAAAGCTTAATAATATTTTTCTGGATCAACAGAGTTATTTCTCCAAATGGTGCTGGGATATGATATAAAGGGCTGGACTGGGAGTTTTATGAAACCAGGTAGGAATTCTTGTTCTATCATGAAGTAGTTCCATTACTCTGAAATAAGCTTTCAGCTTCAATAAAATTAAAGTAATCACAGTGCTGTTCCTATAAAGTCGTTATTGGAATTAAATGGGATAGTGCTTAGCATAATGTCCGGCTCAAAATTAGCACACACTCAATGTCATCTTTCTTCCTTTCTCCCTCTAACTAATCTGTGATGCCATCACTTCTGTTGAGCCACCTCCACCCTTTCTCCTGTTTTTCATCCATGTTGCTGAGCAGGTACCCCCTTTTCTTCTGGGCTTATTCTATTGAACGAAGCCTCACTTACCATAATCATCAGTTGTAACTGAAAACTTTCTATTCATTAAAATAACATGTTTAAATAAAGTGCCTAGAGCAATAATGGGTCAAGTTCATCACTAGCTTGTCCTTTCTTGTAGTGTCTTCACATGTCCACTAGGTTTGCTGATGAACAGTTGATTTAAATTCACTTCATTGGACTAACTCAGGGTTCATGTTTATTTTGTAGTGTTTATCTTTATTCCCAATTATTCTAACCCACAGAAAGAAAGCATTGCCCTTAATAAAATGGAGCATGAAGTTTCAATTTTCACATGAGTCACACTTGTGAATAGTATGTTCTTTTGTCTTGGGCTCAGTGCATGTTGAAAATCAAAAGAGGATGGAAAAACTTTTGAGCATGTAAACAGCTGGAACAGAGTGTTAAATTGATAGTATGGAAGAATCTGAAGCTGTCTTTTCAGTCTGTGTAAGGAATAAACTCGGAAGAATCATGTTACACCCATGGGAAGGATTTACTGGTTTATAAATATGATAAACCTTTCTTAATACTGGTGCTTTGAACTTGCTGAGCGCCTTTCAACGATGGATTCCAAAGCACTTCACTGACAGTAAGCCCCAGACCCTCGGGATGGAGGCATTATTTCAATTTCATAGTTAGGGTAATCAATGCAAGGAGTGACTTGTTCAAGAATACAAAATAAGTCCCAATCAAGTTTATATCTCAAGAGTTCAGACCAAATCTAACCTCTAGGCTACTCTAGCTTCCACACATTTATTTTGTAAAAGGAAAACAATGATTTCAAATGTATACCCAGTTAAGCATAAGGATATATCCCTTTCCACCTGTTTTAACATGTTTTTGAAGTTTTGCTTGTTTTTACATTGGCAGGATTTTCAGATGATTAGCCCTGAGTGTCTTTTGTTTAAAGTGTCTCGTGTAGGGGATGAGAGAGATCGGATGATCAAGGATCTTTCCACTGCTTAGTCACTAGCTCATGTTCAGTCTAGTTGGTAGGTGACCCATATGGTTAGAACGATTCTCAGAGAGGAAAATATGCTGATTGCCTTAATCTGGTCTTTGGTTAAAAAAATAAATAAATAAATTGTAGGTCAAGTCAGGAGAAGAAGAAGTAATAGAGGCAGATAGAGACTGAGAAGAGAAATATGACACCAGCAAGGCTGATACACCCAATGCCAATTTGCATACAGCTTTTAGAGGTATGTCACCTTGCTGGGCCAGGAGAGTCAAAGGGAATAGGCAACTAAATGATAGGGTAGTTGCTAGAAAACTAATTTTATTACACTAATGTTCTAGAGAAGAAGATAAATAAAATATATCCCTAGTTGCTAAGTGAGCATTTGCATCTACTTAATTGTCAAAAGAGGGTGCAATAGATCAGAAGATGACTGCAGGGCCTCCCTGTTGGCACAAGGGGTTGCGCATCAGCACTATGAAGCTTTCCACAGCCACTACAACACGAGTTCAATGCCTGGCCAGTGAGCTACACACATGGTGCAGCAGACTCTCCTGTCTCCCCTACTGCTCCCCTCAGCAATGTATGTCTATCAGTCTGCCTGCTCTCTTCCCCACTCTGTCTCTGGTAAATCCTCTCACCCCCACACCTCTGGCCTGTACCCCAGTTCTTGTATGCATAAATAAATAAATCTTTAAAAAAAAGATTATTGCAAACATCATTAACATAAAGGTCAATATTCAAACTATCAATATGTTGATAGTTGGACATTATTTATCCATGCAGGGTACTGCATTAATAAAGGCTTTTTTTAAACAAATCTACCTCACCACACATACAAATGTACAAAAACCTTTCTGAAACAATGTATAGCCTCCACCCAATCTTCATCATCTAGGGGAAGCATCGGCTAAGGCGCTGGCTGCTTGTTCCCTATTTCTTCTTTCCTTCCTTTCAGTTTGTACAACATGGGAACAGGAAGTGGTATTTACTCCTTGGTGTTAATAGAACAATGATGGACACTGAGGATAAACTCCACTCTAAATATTAAGCACAGCAAGGAAACATTCCCACAGGAATATTTACAAAGTTGGTGCTTTTGTTTTTTGACATCTAAGTGATTTTTGTGTGTGTGATTTTAAGGAACCAGGATGAGCTAGGATTTGGGTTAAAGGATAAATAGCCTCACAAGACCAGAATCTAGATGACATTTGTCCAGTTATACATATGGTTTTGAGTCTAGGGAAACTGGAGAATGAAATCTGACAATGATTTTACAAAAGAGACTTTATGAGTAAAATGAGTAAATCATGATCTTCTAGAGACCGTCTTGCCCACTGTTCTCTATCACACCCAGTTGTATTATAAAACACTTCTGTCTGTGTTACTATGCAAAATACTTGTTTGGGGCTTATGTTTCCATTTTATCTAGAAATGTTGAAAATAATACTGTTTTAAACAGAGCTTCCCTGGCACCCCAGCTACTTTCTGCCCGCCCCATTTGAAGAAAATGACACAAGAAGCCATGGTTTCCATACTTGTTTAAAAGGGCTTTATGACCCAGTATATTAAAAAAAATCATTTTATTAATGTATTTCAGTTATATAATTAATTTACAACATTGATTTATGAAATCAATCATTGAGCACAACATATTAACATGGTTGTGTACTTACTCAGTGCTTTGTGTGTGCTCTTGAATAGGCCTGACCTTTTCAAGAAACAATTAAGTACCATTATATGCCTAACAATTTAGAAGTAAAAATATTTTTAGAAAAGTTTTGAGAAAGTGCAATCTGAGGCTGTATAAAAATAATGAGCCTGAGAAAAGAAGTTAAGGCATCAGTGGTACCTAAAGAGTTAAAATCTAATGTATAGTATTTTAAACATTCCTGTCATTTCCTTTTTTTCAGAGAGTCCAAGTATAGTTCTAGAATAAAATTGAAATCAAACGTTTGTGGTTCCCTGAAGCTCTTTGCAGAATTCCTCTGGAATCTGACACAGAATCAGTAACAAATACTTATTGATGGGATAGTAGATTCTAGTTTGAAAATTCACTGGCATATTTAGTAAAGGCTTCTCAGAACTTCTTCAGTTTCTCAAGGGGAGGTAGAACGGAAAACAGAGTCATTCTGAAGTTACCTTTTCTTGATACTTACCCATCTTTATTTTTCATAACTACTTTATATGTGTAACTGAAAGTTTGTAACAGAGACTTCCATCTCAGTATAGTTTAAAAATCAAAGCAGGCCCTCCCTGGTGGCACAGGGGTTAAGATGCAACCTATGAAGCTAGCCACAGCCACTACAGCACAAGTTCGATCCCCAGCCAGGGAGCTACCCACATGGTGAGCGGACCTCGCCTGTCTCGCCCACTGCTCCCCTCAGCAGTGTATTTCAGCCAGTCTGCCTGTTCTGTTCCCCACTCTGTCTCTGGTGAATCCTCTCACCCCATGCACCCCTGGCCTATACCCCAGTTCTTATGTGTATAAATAAATCTTTAAAAAAATAACAAGAAATAAAAAAATAAAAATCAAAGCAAAGTAATACTTGTTGAGGTCTACTGAAGGCTAAGATATAGAAATGAGATTGAGAAGCTGGGCCAGAGTCCTCTATTCCAACCTTCTATCTTTGGCTTTTTCTACCTTTCTTTCCTCTCCCTATCTCCCCCACAAGATGAAAGTATTACATATTATTTGAAAGTCAACTTTGTATTTTGTGAAAATTTTACATGAGGCCGACATCAATTTTGTGGTTATTCAGGAAAAACCCCACTCTGTCTATTAGCTTCATTTGTCAATAGATGAAAAAATTAAAATAATAATGGATCTTTTATGTACTGTATATATACTGCATAATAAAATATAAATATATTGTTATATTTACAGAGATAGAATGAGTTTCATAAGCCTCGGGATAAAGCAGACTTCTTATCCTATCAGACCCTTTCATAGTGAAAGTTTTCTTCAGAAATGAGAACATTATAGGCATTCCTCTAGCTTTTTGTTTAAAGAAAGTTACTTGAGTGTTTTCTTCCTGTGGAAAATAGATCCTGTGCTAACCAAATAAACAGTGTATTAAAATTGCCCTACTGATCATTTTTCTAAACCTCTGAAAAATCATCTCTGTGCATAAATAGGATGGAGACAATAGTCAAGGCTCAGGGGTTCTCAGTACACAAAGTAAGCTTTGTCCAGTGTCTGTTTTCGTTGGGTTTTTTCTCCTTGATAGGGTGGTAACAAAAGTATAGCTTTCCCACTTTGCCCCAGAGAAGGGGGGTTGAAGTCTATTGAGGGCAACTTTGTGCCTTATCTAAGACTTTCACCACGGGTCACTTAGGAGGGGAACCCCAGCTTCATTGGTCCCTGGACAGGAAAGAGGGTCCACAGTAGGGGAGAAGGAGCAGTTCTCTGCTTAACGGGATCTGGCAGTTTGCATAAAGGAAGATGTTTATCCCTGTTTATGGCATATCCCTTCTCCCTTTTTAATTCCCATGGCTGATGTTACTTTTTATAGCACGTCTGACTGTCTGGGAAGGAGTCACGTTGTTCCACGCCTTAGAAAGCAAAAGGGAAGGGTGAGAAAACTTCTCTGCAGAAGTTTCTTGCTGTTAGAATCTACAAAGCAGATAAACTCTGTGCATGCGTGTGTGTGTGTTCACTCTAACACATGCTTTATAGATGATATGGAAGCTTTTCAAGTAGATAATTTAATTGAAAGAATCAACTTTTTCTTCACATATTCCCACATTTTTGATGTACTGATTGTACTGTCAAATGAATATTGATTGTTAGTAATCAGTTGATTTAAAATTATATTCTCATTGTAATTTTTGTGGTACAATAAGTTGGGAGGAGCCCACTGTTTTTGTATTTTAAAAATACCAATGGAAAACACTAAAATACCTGTGATCTATCTTTACTTTTATCATTGGTTCTATGATTTTAGTAAGAAAAAGAAACTTCCTTGAAGACCTCAATTTTAAAGAGGATGCAGGGTATCTTTTAGGAAGATTTTCTTAATCATCTGGATTAATCCTGACTTTCAACTCCAGATAAGAAATAGGATATCCCCTAAGGAGGATTTACAGCCTGCTGGGAGTTTTTGTCAACCAGGGACGCTCCCGGGGTCTAAGTTATTAAAGTTACATTTATTGATGATTATGTATATTTCCTGTACAAAATGAAACTTCAGAACAAACACTTGAAAAGTCAAGAGAAATCAACAAACTGGCATGTTTTTTTTGTTTTTGTTTTTGTTTTGTGTGTATGTGTGTAAAAGAAATCGCTGTTTTCAAAAGGCCTTGTGGATTGGCAGATTGAAAAAATGAACATGAGCGCTTAAGATTAACTCCTGACAAATGCTGACACAATTGTAGACACACACACACACACACATTTTTCACAAGAAATAATAGAGAAATAGCCAGGAGATACACAATGTAATACAATTCATAGGTACATGTGGCACTGTAAACCAAGAAACTAGAGTTTGAGTAGTTGAGTCTGTCCTTAGACATTTCATATAGGATTAATTCCATGTAATTCACAATAACCCTGTCTAACTGGTTAAGATGTCTGGTATGGCATGGAGGACAGAATCCACTTAGCTATTTGCATCTCACACAAGCTACTGCAAATGAAAAAAGAACAATTCTCCTGAGAAGAGAATGGCCAGCAGTTGGTTCGCCCTGCAGGAATATATTGCCTGCCCTTCTTCCAGACACAGAGAACACCAACGCTGCTATGTCACATCCCACCTCTGGTAGAAGGGCCCTGCACTATACATGAGCCTGCATGCTGCAGAGCTGGGCGCCTCACTCTGTATGAGTTTTGATAAAAGTAAATACCAAATCTTGAGCCAATACACAGACTGGCTTCTCCTTCTATGATAGCTCTTCAATAACTTTAGTCATTAACAAAAATAGCATACACCAGAGATTTGTACAACTGAGATCAGATATGCATCTGTGTTTCTAAATCAGCCTAGAGGCTGGAAGACAAAACATAGGGGTCTTGTGTCTTTGAGAGAGCTAAGTATATTTAATTATCTGGATGCTGGTTTTCTTTGGATTTGATGATTGGAAAAGGTGTGGGAGAAAGGGTAATTTTCTTAGCAAATAGGGCTGGAGGTTACAAATGACATGCAGGAACACGTAATAAGATAGAGGCAGGGGAATAAAGCCAAATTATTATTATTTAGTTAACTGTATGAAGGTCATTGTTACTCATAAAATTGAACTTCTATAATAAATGCATTTAAAGGAAGTATTTGAAAAATATGTTCCTTGAACCACAACTGTACTTATATTCCAGAGCTTAATATAGGGTCTAGCATTCATTCATGTTGAGTGAATTAATGCTGATTTTTTAAAGTGGAATTTTATGTGATTTCACTACTAATTTGAAATAGTTAATAGCATGGTCTCATATATAGAGTGGGTCTGACAATGGTGTATTGCACTATGGCCAGAATATTGAGGCAATTCTCACACCCCATTCATAGAGGGACAGGAAACCAGCATGCATCAGGCGCTAGCTATGCATGAGAAATGAGGATAGTGTCTCATTTAAGCCTTACAATAACACTAGAAGAAAAAATTGCTGTCCATTCTAGAGCCAAGGTAGTAGACACTAAGGAGATAGGTTGCATATCCAATTTCTCAGAGTGACAAAATGGCTAAAGAAAGAACTACACCCAAGGAATTATCTGCCCTCTATTGTTAGTTGGAATCAAATGGATTTTATCCATGCCAAAGTATCTGATTTGATCCTAAACCTGCCCTAGAATTTAAGAAAATCCCAAGACGGGGAAGCTGGTTCAATTCCCCATCTCCTGGATTTTCCAATTAGGTCAGGCAGACTCTTCAAAAGTAGTCATTTCCACAGCACCACTAGTAGAGAGAATGGTAAGAGATTTCCCTCCCCCAACCCTCATTAGTCCCACCAGGCTGCAGCTGGGTCCAAGCCAGAACACCAAAGGGCCACAGGGTCATTCCAGAGCTCCTAGCTTCAGCCAGATGGCTCCTCAAGTCTGACACAGAACCGAGATACCTTTCGCTGACTGGAGTTTTAATGGTCAAGGGTCTGTTACTCTATAAAGGAACAAAGAGACCATTAAATAGCCTGAAGATATTTTCCAAAAGATTTGGAGAAAAACAGAAAGATGTTAGTGGTCATAAGCAGAGAAAAAAATAAAAGCTATATTTCTAGACATGTATGTATGTATGTATGTATGTATGTATGTATGTCAGCAAAGATGTATGCACATGTCGTGTATGCACACACACACACATATTTAATTCCAGGAAGAGAAAAAGTTTCCTTCTTTTGTTTAAAACTCCTTGTTTGATGAACATGTAGCTGAATTATCCATTTATACTTGACACATTTCCTGACTGTCTCAAAGGTCCTAATATATATGGCCAAGATCCCTCATGGGCCAAAACAGGAAGTCTGAAAGTGCCCTAGGTGGTCCCGCCTATCCTTTGCAAAGATCTGTCAGGTGGGATGAGAGTGAAAGGAATGTACCCAAAAAGATGGGAAGAACAGAGGACAGTTTTTATGTCCCTTCTAAATGTCATTTTCCCTTATTGTCTTACGAAAATGAAATTAAAATATCTTTAAAAGGTTGATACTATAAAGAGAAATCAGGTTCAATCTTAATATGGACAATGACTCTTGAATTATGTGAAAACTTATTAAAAATTGCTTTTCTGGATTTAGCCCTCAGGAAATGTCTGTGATTCAAGTTTCTCAATTTCAGGAATACACCATATATCAAAACATGAGGCTCACTCCACTTACCAATTTTGCCGTGTACTTTTTTTTTTAATTGCACATACTTTTTTGAAGTTATCCAACTCTATTTACATAGGGCTTTGGGAAGTAGTACACAGTTGCAGGGAATGGAGAAATGTACCAAATTTTAACAGCAGTGTTTTAACAGGGATTTAACCTGCCAAAGAAAACTCTGATACTAGCAAATTGTTGACTAGTAAGTTGTCAATTTCCAAGCAAAGAGGAAAGATGCTTTCCACCCCTGTACCTGAAAGGAGAAATCTCCTTTGAGTTAATAATGAACTTAGTACAGGAAGGGCTTCCCATCACTAGCAATCCAACACCCTTTTAAAATTTTAGTCTCCTTCCAAAATCACTTTGAGTGTCATAGAAGAATTCTAAATAACAACTGTTTCCTAATCCTAGAGCACTCACCCAAATCAAGGCCTATAAGATATTTTTTTTTGTAAATTTTGTTCACCTCCCTCCAAAGATGCAAAACCCAGAACTGGCCACCAAACTGAAAAGCTCCCAGCAGCAGCAGCTGCACAGCAGCACAAAACCTCCCAGCCAGCACAACCTGACACAGGACAAGCTCCAACACTGGCTTCCCTCTCCTGTCTCCTCGCCTCTGAGAGGAGGTGCAGCCATCAACCAAAAGCACTCCTGGCCATCCCTCCTCCTTGCAAGTGCTATCAAATGAGTCACCACCCACCAAGGCAGTTCCCTCTTTCTTAGAATGCTTTTCCTTTACGGATGTTGCTGCTGAAATATCACTGTTATCAGAAAGTCCTTCCCTGACCTCTCTTTGTAAACTAACTCACACCACCATCTCTTCCTCTAGTGTCTCACCCTGCATCATTCTTCCTCATAGCACCCGGACTTGCTGTATTTGTTTGTTTGCTGTTTTTCCCCTATTACAACTGCAGATTCTTGAGGGGGGCAGGACTTTGCACATGTTGTTTCAAGCCCCATCCCCAATGTCTGGAACGATGCCTGCCACGCAGGATCCATCTGTGAGCTGTGCTTTATCAACTAAGACATGATGGCTGAGAATTTCAGGAAGGGTCCAGACCACTTATTGAACTTCAAGGTGTGATGCCTTCAAACTTTGCATGTGGCTCAGTAAGTAGCAGAGCATCACACCACAGGATCTGGGGAACTTCAGGTGGTGGGAAGGTCTATGGTTGGTAAGTAAGGAGTGAAAGGGTAAAACCCCCACTAACTGTAGCCTGATTCCAGATTTAAAGTCCTTACTGACCTCTAGAGAATGGCTCTACTTTATTTTTCAACATTGTCTCTCTCAGAGTAAACATAGACATTCCCAGTCACAGCAAACTGTTTTCTGTAAGTATGTTCACCCCTGCCACTATGTTCTATTTATGATATTGTATTTACCCACGGATATTCATTCTACCCTTCCCACCCTTCTGGACACATCTTGCCCATTGCCATTAAATTTCATCTCATCCTTCTAGGCCTCCTCTGGGAATCTTGCCCTCTGGGAAGCTCTTCATACTCACCCTCACAATCCCCATCAGCCTGATTGAATGGACCTCTCCTCTCCCCTCTCACTGTTAAACATCTGCAACCCCCCCACTACAGAGCACGCTTTACTGTGCATTTGGAAGTTTTGCTTGTTTTTATAGTTGTTGTCTGCTTATTCGTTTGTTTTTAGATGGGTCTTAGCTTTGCTATTAACCAAACAGCAGCTTCCCTTGTTTTCTTTAATCTGCCTCCACCCAGTTTACATGCCCAAAGCATTCCTAGTTCACAGTGATTCTGCACTGCAGGGCACACATCCCGAGTAGGGAAAGGCAGAGGGGCAGGCAGTTTCTGCAAAAATACACATAAGCCAAAAGAGGACTCCAATCTTTCTACTCCACTCTGTAGTTTCTGGCATCCTAAGTAACTTCCCCACACCTGAGATTCACTCATCAGGCTAGAAACAGTGTATGCATTACTCACTGGTATATCCCCTGCAGTGTCACGCACAGAGCCTGGAACGTACTGGGTGCAGAACAAATGTTTGAGTGCATCCCTGGGAAAACATTCTGTTCCCTGTACCTAGCACCTTCTTGATTCCATGCTTGACATACATCCTTAAGGCAGGCTATAAAACACCTTCATCTTTAATCCTTATCCCCTTCCACAGCCACCCACACCCTCTGACCAGGCATTTATCTCAGGGCACAAAATGCCATTTGCCTGCTGATCAAAGGCTGTGGGAATGGGCGGCCTGAGCAGAATGGCAGCTGCTCTCAGATCCTGCCCACGCCCTTCCTGTTTGCAGCAGCCCACCCCAGGGGCTATTATGTTTTCAGCAGGCTAAGCAGAGCCCCTCCTCCCCCTCTTCACTCCCTGGTCCTTGCAGACACCCACTCCATGGGTCTGAAGTGGCAGCCCCTCGCCCGTGGAGCCTGCTCTCAGTGTTTCATTGTCCCAAGCAGGGCGCAGATAGCACACCAGACGCTCCTTTCCCCTTTCCTGGGACGCTGATAAGGCAATGAAAACAGTTCTCTATTTTCCTGCACAAAAGCTGACTTAGAAGAATGGGGTGGAGCATAAGTGATAACCAGCCAGAATTTGTTGCTTTTTGAAAAGAAATGTGGTAGGGAGGGGTAAAGGAAGACTGAAAGGGTTTGAATTTTTGCTTTGGATGGTAAAAGGCACCTTCTCATGACTCTGTCCCCTTTCCAGCCTCAGAGCCTCATTTCATTTCTGTAATAGAAAACGCTGCCCTCCTGTTAGAGGGCCACCAAGTGTCTCCTCGTGAGGTTGACCCGGGAGCCTGTCTTATGACCTGCTTAGCCAGAGTGTAACTTGCAAGTCAGAATTAAAGGAGAGAGCAGAAGAGGAGAATGCCTTCCTTGCATTTAACCCATTTCTTACCCTTTTGAACCTCCTACTTGGTCAATTTCATCTCAAGATGTGTATGCATTCATGTGGGATATTTCATGAACTCCACATGATCTCAGTTTATACCAAGTTTTCATATTCAAGTGCTCTTTAAATAAAACAGTCTGGAGTTTCCAAGTTATTTTGCAAGAGGAATCCTTCAAAGACTTACTTGGCATTTGGTGAAAGCAGAGGTGAAGAAATGGAAGATAACCATTTCCATCCAAAACTGAAAAAAATGGCATGAAGGAGAAATATGGTACTTAAAATGTTTTCTAGTGGGAGCACACTTCCTGAGGCCCTGAGGTGGTGCTGACCTCCTCTGGAAACTGGTGTGATCAATAGAATCTGAAGGGCTGACTTTCTTTGTCAGAAAAATAAGACAGTTTCCATGAGGCCAATTCAAGGAAATTGATTGACCAAAGATAGAGTTCAATATTGTTCCTGTTATTTAAAGCAACCAAGATGGTTATAATGTGAATTCAGGGTTAAGAATCAGTAAGCAAGGCAATCTCTAAGGTATCTGCTGGTTCTAAAATGTTATGGTTCTGTAGTTTCAGGTCCAAAATTCTCTCTTATCTCTAAATCCTTCTCTATTCATCTAAAGACTTGATTCTGAGTTTCTTATGAGCCCCAACATCTTTCCGAAGTTGGTGGGGAAGGAAATTCAGTAATTAACCCTTGCTGCTATTTATTTCAATCTGGGAACATATGAGCAGATGATTGAACATTGCTCAATCCCCAAGGGACCCCATTTAACAAGGCATGTAAGTTGGGAGGGCTCTATGGGAGAATTAAAGCAGGACCATATTCATGGGCTGAACTAATCCAAGGAAAATATAAAACTCCATTGAATAGTAGCAGTGAGAAGAAGAGGACACAGCAGCAGAAAAATCCCACTAGGAAACTTAGACTCTAATCATCTTTTCACAAACACATTCATTGAACAAATTCATTTCATTGAACTAATGCAACCCACTGATCACAGATTCCCATGTCCCTCTTCTGCTTTACTTGAGAAAACACTAGTCTTTACAAATCTCACTGTCTTAGCTTTTGCTTCCTAAATTTGCAATCTATATCATTCCCAGATTCTACATGCCTCCTTGCATGAAATTCCCTGCATTGAGTTTCTAGTCCACCCAGGACTGGCTCACTGTGCCCTAGGGAGGTTCATCCACCAGGGAGTTGGCAGGGGCTTTTGGTAACAACTGCCTAAGATATTACCAATAATTCTCAAGTGGCCTTAACATCAAGTATGCAGCTACACAAACAGGAAAGGAATATGCACACAAAATAAATAAAATGCCAACTATCTCATACAAACAGAACAGACAGAAAAAAAGGGCAAAAATAAATATGATTATGTTGCCTTAGATCTGTAGACTATGATCTCAGGCACTGAAAAGGACTCCTTGATTGGCCACAGCGCCCATCTCCCTAAGGATAGTCTCCTTGGCATCTTCAGCAGCCAGGATCTGGCTAAAAATCCAGTGACAGAGTTCATTCATTCACAAGACATCCCATCCAAGTTTTATCTATTTTATTTAAAGTTCAATCGAAGTCAAATACCAAATCAGAAGCACTGTAATAGTAGGCCTTAAAAAAAAATCAGTACATGGCACGAGGAAAGACTCAAATTGGGGAGGAAGTTTGGAGAATGGGTAGTAATTGTTTAAGATATTTACTCATAATTTTTCCTTATTATTACCTTAAAAACTGTACACTCCAATGGTCTTTGCATGTCTCCACCTGGAGCATCAATATTTGCATTCAGCAGTTTCTGCTTTTAGATAAAAAATGGACACACAGCTCTTCTGAATGTGAGTTTTTTTCTGTAAGGATTTGTTTTTTGACACTTCAACTATATGGCAAAATTAATTCATTTTTGTGTTCCCATTATTTAAATGCTATGTGTAAATAGGGAATATCATTATTCTTTCTACTCCTTCCAAAATCTGGACTTGTAGAAAAAACATGATTATACCAAAACCATTGCAGTCATGCTGTATAACTCAATATGATCCTTAAAAATGAAGTTTCAACCCAAGATATTTGAAGGTAAATAATGTAGATAAAGAGAGATGGGAATTTGTTGAGGAATAATATTTGATCTTTGGGATTAATTTCAGATCTTGATGCATTTTACTCCTCAACATGAAAAAAATACTTTTGGACTTTTTGTATTAGTCAAGATAAAGATATCTCATGCACTTATTTTCTCTGTAAACTGAGACAGGTTTATGTTTAAATATATTTTCCAGTGCCCTCAATGATTGTATTTTTCAGCATGGGAAAGAAAGAAGTAATAATTATAACAAATATTTATTGACCATAGACTTAAGACTATATAAAGAGCTTTATGTATATTATGTCATTTCCAGGAATATTCATGATTTGCTTAATATGAAAGCACTTCCTAGATACTAGAAAACTGAATCATCATCCACCTAGTTTTCAGAGACATGATATTTATGGGGTACTTTAACTTCTCAGAGTGCTTTTATATCTATAATCTCTTTAAAATCCTAATGGTAGGGCAGATACTGATAAAAGTAAAATGTTAGGTGGAATTGCTGAAGGACAACCAAATATGGACTAGCAGATCTAAAAATAGAAGCCAACTCCTTATTTATAAAATGAAAAAATCTTGCATGTTGTTTTTAAATTTCTTTCTAGTTTCGAAATCTCCACCCTATAAGTCTTTGGCTAAGACTAAGAGTAATCAACTTTATTAACTTGCAGTATTTTCAGAAAATGGTGCTGAGCTCATCAGCATACCACCTGCCCAAATCTGGAGCTAGCTCTTTACTTCAGCAATTCACTTTAATTCAACAAAACCGGGCTGTAGTTGCTTTGGGAGTTTGGAAGATAAAGGAGCCAAAGGCCCTATGAATCCCAAGTCTCCTTTGAAAAGATGAAGGAAAGAGATAATTCCAACTGAGACAGGGAAGTTCTTAATAAGTCCAATGAATGAGTAGTCTATGGAAGGGCTGTTTCTCAGCATAAAGAATGAAAATAAATTTGCAGGGCTAAAATCTGTGGCCCAGCTCTTTAAATTTTGGAAACTAGAAAGGCATATGCTAACATGGAAGGTTTCCTCTATCTTATTCTCAGAGTCTGTCTAGTGCTCCCCCAGAGGTAAGAGTAGATGTAATTTTGTAGGGTTTTTAAAAAATGATTGAATAGTTAAATAAGAAACTATTAAATCAGCAGTGTTACAAATATATTTTACAAATATATACTCTGCAAATATGTATTGAATATAACTCTGAACATAGTCCTGCTCACATGAAGCTTGTAATGTAATAAGAGAGACGTTACCAAAAAATTAATGATGCAATTATCTTGTGATGCCAAAGGCTTTTTTTTGTTTGTTTGTTTTCATCTACTTTAGGATCACTTTCCTTTGTCTTACACCTGTTTGCAACTCATTTATTTGATCACAGCTCCTTGAGTTGAGGGCTCCTTCCTGCTCCACCACAGGCCAGGAGCCAAGATTCAACTGGTTGCTATTTACTGAGGATCCCTATAAAATTCAGCTTCCGCCTCGAGTGACCATGAGAACACCACCAGAGGATGAAGCAGGCCTCACCTGCATTTGCTGCCCTATCTTAACCTTCCTCCATAAACTTACCACACAGAGATGCATAGGTGTGTGGATGTTACTGAATAGTTGGGCAAAATTAAGGGAAATAAAAAAATGTCAAGAAGGCATGTCAAACTGCATGCTAAATACTGGTTTCATAGTTCAAAGGGATATTAACCCAAAAGTGAAACCCTCTATGAGGTAATAAACTTGTTCTGAAGCACATTCTCTTGAGCTTAGCTAGCCTTTTTTTCCCTCTGAGTATGTTTTCTTCAAGTCTTCATCTGCCTTTTAGATTCCAAATTAGATTGTATAGATTGATATTGATACCACATTTAGAAAGCAGAAAACATCATACCAAAATAGTGCATATTAAAAATGTTATCTTTATTCCTGATGGCTTAAGAGAGAGGGCGGTAGAGATTATAGGTCTGCTCTAGCCATCGCCAACCCCCACAAGACACCCTTGGGAGCGGCCCTTGGCTGAGTCATGTCCTTTGGGGATAGGAGTGAAGGGGGAGATACCTTCCAAGACTAACCTCAGAGAAGAATGTTAGCGATGGCAAGAATCTCCAAACAGTGGTCCTATTCCTCCCCACTTGCTACTCCAAAAATACTTAAGGAGTAGGCAGAAGGGTTTCTTATTGCTCATTAGAATCTCACTGGCCCCTTTCTGAAAGAAAGTTCTAGAAGAAAGAGCAAATGAATGCTACAAGTAGCCAAGAACTATCACCAGGAAAGAGCCAGCAACACTGACCCAAGGACAGAAGTATTGCATCTGGGAGCCGGAGGGCAGACAAAAAGTTCAATAAACTTTATATCAGCTTTCCTTTCTTGAGCACCTACTAAGCACAGGCCTGTGCAGAAATGATGGACCATAGTGGTGGGCAAGGATAAGATAGCAAGCAAGCTCTGGAATGAGAATATCCACATGGATTATGGGAATGCAGACAAAGGAGCAACTGTATTAGTCATTCATTGAAATGAGCTCCTGACCCAAGAAGCCCTAAGCAAGGAAATGGATAAGGTTAGAGAGGCTAAGAATTTCATCCTGTGCCAGAAGAGAACTACGAAGCAAGCCCAGTCTCAGGTCCTGGGCAGTAGTTGTGCACTGGGCCTTCCATATGCCCTGCTGTTAGAGGGAGAGGCAGAAAGGGGCAAAGCAGCTTATCCCAGCTTCTGCAGGGACTCCTGACACAGAATGTTAGTATGTTCTTCTGTTTCTTTCTTGGCCTCTCTACTGCCTCAGACTTCACAAGCCCCTGAAGACATGGTCACCAAAGAGCCACAGGCACGAGGGTCCCTGGTTCCGCTGCCTGGAGACCCCTACCCTGACCACATTCTCCCAGGGGCCCAGAGGCTGCCTTTTCTAGGTTTTACCTTTGTTTTACTAGCCTGCTCCTCCCTGGGTTTGTTTGTGTAAGAAAACCTCTCTCCCTGTTTCCTGTGTCTCTGTCATTTCCTCCCTTGGCCATTCTACATGATGGCACTGAGGGGCATTGTTTTTCTTTCTAACCACATTCTAGTCTCTGGGAACTGAATGACCAGTAGGTGCGCATGGAAAAGGCAGGACCTCCAGACTGTTTCAGAACCGCTCTCAAGCACCAGAATATCTCAGAACATTGGTGGGGGTGGTGTTTACTTGTCAGCGAGGGAAGGAAGAAACTCAATATCAGGAGACAGCTTCTTGCCAATTAATCCTCAGACACTATCTACATGACAACGCGTTCCCAGGAATAAAGACTGGAGAAGTCTGATCGTGCTGATAACCATCGCTGTGAAAGGAAGCTATGACTGTCCCATTGGCACTCTGTTTTTTTTTTTTTTTTTGACATGTTCTCACTGCTTTTAAATGAACTAAAAAATAACCTGAGTCTTATTGAAAGGTGGGCTGAACAGTTCCGAAACCAGGCACAGGGCCCATGGATGCCAAATAAACCTCATTTCGGAATGGACTTCCTTGTGGTTCTATTTAGTGTCCTGATCTGTTATCCCTTTTGATCAGCCCCATTATTCACCCAGCCTCACTGCAGTGTAAAGTAAACTACTTCATGTTTTTCTGGCAGAACTTAAGTCAGACAGGTTCTCACAGGAGCTCAGATCCTGGGTTGTCTTCCTAAGCACCAAGGGAAAAAACTGAAAAAGTAATTGGTCTGGAAAGAGAGCAGAGGATATCTTTTTATTTATCATTGAAATGTCATTGCCTAGTTTATGTGCTGATTTCTGAATATAAATGAGGAACACTGTGGTTCATTTCCCATTGAAATACTAAGAAACAAGTGGGCTCAGTTTTGTAATCCAGGCTGGGCTTTTTTTAGTGCAATCCCAACAAAGTGAACTGAGCAAAATTTGATGTAGGGCTTCAAGTTGGTTTCATAGGAAATGCTTTGGAAAATATTTATTTTGTTGACTGTCACCTAGTAGGAATTTGTGTTTGGGTAGCATTTATTCCAGAAAACACTCATGGTTTTTGCCAACTCCTTTCATTACACTCTCCACATAGTTTTGACAATAAGGGTCATTCGCCAAAGAGTTTTGAAGGACAACATGTACAGGAATACCTAAATGTCCAGCTTTCTGTTAAAACATTAGAAAATTATACAGCACAAATGTAATAGAACACATCCAATTCCCTTACTTCAAATAAACTTGTTTTTCATTAAAGGATTTTAGTGTGCCCTTTGCCACTCCCACACTGCAAAGCTCCTAATCTTGGGGCACAGTTGAAAAATAGATTAGTCTCCATTTACAATTTGAGAAATCAACAGAACCTGCTACTTAGGACCAGGAGCAAATTTAGGTTTGTAAAGTCCTTCTCAATAACCTCTCTCCCAAAAAATCAGATCTGTGAGAGTCAGTTGAAGGAGAGGGACTTTTTTTTTTGAAGATTTTTATTTATTTTTAAACAAGAGCTGGGGTATAGGCCAGAGCTGTGGGAGGGTGAGAGGATTCACCAGAGACAGAGTGGGGAGCAGAACAGGCAGACTGACAAAATACACTGCGGAGGGGAGCAGTGGGGGAGACAGGAGAGGTCTGCCATGCCATGTGGGACTTTCCCTGGCCAGCTGGGAATTGAACCTGTGCTGCAGAGGCTGCAGAGAGATTCACAGTGCTGCGCTCAACCCACTGGGGCACTGGGGAGACCCAGGAGAGGGACTTTTTTTAAGTGGAAAGAGATTTCTTTTTCAAGGTTTTTTTTGTTTTGTTATGTTATGTTTTGTTTAAATGATCCTTTTATTGCTAGAATGAAACTGTTGTCCTGTCTTGGGTTTAAATACCCTCTAGAACATACTGAAATATTTAAGGATGAAGTGAAATGATTTTTGAGTTCTGTTTCAAAGAGATACTAGTAGAAGTGTATATGAAATGAGACTGATGAGTTAAGTCTGGGACTGATGGATATAGGAGGGTTCATTATAGTATTTTTTATGCTTTTTCTTGTTTGAACTCTTCTATAATAACAATTAACAAAATAAAAAAGAGCAGCGGGAGGAAGATTAGGCATGTTTTCACCATAGAATATCAACTGGTACTAATTCTCCACTAGTTGCACTACTCGAGTAACACTTCGCTAACATGTGGCTCTGATTGATGTTTGCTTCTCACAGAGGTAAAATGTTGATACTATCAGAAATCTAGGCATCAGAGCAGGTACATCATTTTTTCAGGTACCCAATGACATAGATGCAGACCACATAACTGTATCCAAATGACATGACATCAACAACACAGGCAGCAGCCCACGCTAGACAATTTCCAATCCAGACTCTCACTTACTCCTTAGGCTGGGGTGATCTCTTCCTTCAAGATATTCCTTAAGGGTCTGTGATGACAATATTTTGAGAGTCAATTATTTTCATCACTTTACATATTTCTAGCTAGACTAAAGTTAATAGGGAAAATCTGAAAATCATAGTGTTGGTGAATAAATGTAAGAAATGGGGTTTTCCTCTCTGACTCTAACAAGCAAGTACACACAAGTTTTAGCTGGGAGTGTTCTAGAATTTGCTTCAACAGGAGAAGGCATTTCTATGAAAAAATAAAGCTTTTTATAAATATATGAGCCATTTTCCTACCAGAGACCACAATTCTTGCTCTCTGCAAATCGTCATTTGCTGGAACTACAGCTCAGACTCTTGTCAATGTTTCTTCTCTCTACTGCTGAGGACAGTCTTGCAAAACAAAATTTTTCCTCCACCCTTTGTCAATTGGTTATTAGCACATCTCCCTCTGAAATATTTCATTTTTCCCAGTTTATCTATTTTATTTTATTACAGTTTACATACACATATGCAAAGAAAGCATTTAATAATGAATCACTGAGATGATTTTCTTATTTTCAAATTGTCCCAATACAAAGTTCTCAAAAATTCCATTACCAGCCAATAAACTGCTGAGTAAAGTAAGTCAGCATCCTGGTCCAGAAGCAGTTAATCGATTTCATTATGTGGTCAGAGGATAAGGAGCAGATAACACAGTACAATATTTTTTAACTAAATATTTATGCTATTTAGAGTTTGCCCTCCCAGAGGAGGTTCAAGAACCAGCCTTGCACATTGCATGGGGAAATAATCATACTTTGGCATCTAAGTATTTATAGTTCAGGCCTTTAGAGAAACAAGCTGCCCACTAAACTGAGCTGAAATAGAAAAGAATCCCTACTTCTGTGTGGGTTAAAAAAAAGAGCCCAAGTCACACAGTCAGTCTCAAAGGACTGAGCAGACCTCTCCCCAGACACTCATTCTGCTTATCTGGAATCTTAATCCCAGTCTGCACCTTTTGATCAGGCAAACCCCAGACCACCGACGACTTATCAAAAGGGCAAGAATTTGCACTGTGCCCCATGCACCCCATCTTACTGGCCACTTGTAGGCTGGATTATGGGACTAACACTTCAACACTCACAAGTGGAGGCCTGGGAGTGGCTCATGGTGTCCATCACAGGGGAGGTGCCACCAGTCAAGTGGGAGGTCAAGCAGAACTCACCAGAAGGCTTCCTGCCGCCCCTGTGCCTCTTCCCAGAGCTCAGTGTTAACAGAAACATCCTTCCTACTGCACAGCAACGGGGGTCATTTTCCTTTCGAATAGAGGCATGAAACAGTTTCTGAGTCTTCCTTCCCTTCTCACATCCTTTTCTGCTCAGGGTGGTCTTGTCCTGCTGGCACACAGACTTCCCATTTCACCCCAGGAGGTGGCTCCTACCTAGAAGCCAGTCTTAGAAACCTTCTAATCTGTCGCCTTGGGGAGGCAGCGTGGGAACAGTGCAGGATCAAGGAAAGACAATTCAAAGTCCAAGTAGAGAGAGGTCTGAAGGGGCTTATACCTAAAAAAGTGCAGCCCTGATCTATGAATTTATGGGAAATTTCATATTTATTTACAACCAGGTTCAGAGAAGGTGAGCTACCATTGTTCCTGCTAATCTAAGCATATTATCTCTATTCCATTGCCTGCCTGCTGTTTTCAGCAGACACTGGTTTCCAAGTATATTCCTCATACCAGGACTTTTGGCACTGGAAGAGGCCCCCTGCGTGATTCTACACCTAGCTGACAAGCAAGACCTCTGAGGACCAAGGCAATAGTCCCAAGAATAGTAACGGCTTCTGGTCTTGCCAAAAAAATATTAATTGAGGGGCCTCCCTGGTGGTGCAAGTGGTTAATATGCAGCACTATGAAGCTATCCGTAGCCACTGCAGCATGATTTCAATCCCTCCCCAGGCAGGTGACCCACACGATGCAGCAGACCTCTCCTGTCTTGCCCACTGCTCCCCTCAGCAGTGTATTTCAATACATCTGTCTGTTCTGCCCCCCACTCTATCTCTGGTGAATCCTCTCAGCCCCCAGTTCTTGTATGGATAAATAAATAAACCTTTAAAAAAATATTGATAAAGGTGCTCTCCTCAATCGCTTTAATTAACTGTTGCTTATTATCTGATTTTAATTAATTTTTATGGCTTATTTGATTCTTGATTCACTATTAATATCTCATTTCACTTTAGAGTTGGCAAAATAATTTTCACATATATTATCTATTCTAATCTCTTTCAAAAACTCCTGCGGTAGGTTGTGTTTATATTAACCTTTAAGAGAGGAGATGAGAAAATTAGGCCTAAGAAAAGATGTCATTTACACAAGAACTAAAATCCAGATCTTCTGCATACAATAAAAAAAGGAGCTGTTGCCATGATATAACACTGTCCCCTTTAAAATAAAGACATTTATAAAAGCATGACAATTTGGAATCAGGTCTGGATCCATATGAACTCATTGTATGCAATGTTGTTTTGTTTTTCTCAAATATGAAAAGTTCTATAATAATATGAACACAAAAATAAGTGCTGGATTCTACTAAATCCATCATAGTCTAGATTTTACTCAATTAAATTAAATTAACTTACTTGAGCACATAGGATGTATCTCAGATGCTAGGGAATCAAATATATTATATATGAGATCCAATCTCTAATCTCACATAGTTCAAATTAGGCCATCTAAAATAAAAAGAAGCAGGGCCTCCCCAGTGGCGCTGCGGTTGAGCGCTGGGTTGTGAAGCTGCCCACAGCCTCTGCAGCGCCGGTTCAATCCCCGGCTGCTCCCCGGCCACCGGAGGAGGGTCCCACATGGCACGCAGACCTCTCCTGCCGCCCGCTGCTCCCCTCCGCAGTGTACTTCGGTCCTTCTGCCTGTTCTGCTCCCTGCTTTGGCTCTGGTGAATTCTCTCACCCTCCCGCGCTTCTGACTGTACCCAGTGCTTGTATAAATAAATAAATAAATCTTTTAAAAAAATAAAATAAAGAGAAGCAGATATCTAAATAAATAAGTATAATAGAGATCTTTAGGAACACTGAATTTTATATGTCTATTTACTTGTATTCCCTAGCCACCAGACCTCTTGGGATCAGGGATCCTGTCCTTTTTGTATTCCCATCCGTTCCCAGGACTGCAAACAGGTTCTGAGACAGAGTGCATTCTCAACAAGCATTTATAGAACAAATTAATGAAAAGATATATATATATATATATATAATGAAAAGTTGACAGTTTTATTTTCATTGTTGCATCAAGAAAGGCTACATTTGACAAATAATAGGATGAGTTTTTAAAGAATCTGTGGAAAGGACTAGTCTGCAGGCTAGAGTTTTGCTGTGGACCCACATGTTCTTTTTCATGCCTATGACTGAGATGGTCTCAGCTCATCATCAGAAGGACATTCTTTGTCTTATAGAAAGTACTTTGTGTTGTTCTGTCACAACAAATATGGACATTCTTTGGCCTATAGAAAGTACTTCATGTTGTTCTGTCACAACAAATATTTCAGTTATGCAAACACACACTTGAAAAAGTAGTTTTATTTCCTTTAAGACTAGCTTCATATAACCCCATAACTGTTGCCTTTAAATCTAGTACTGCTCCAAACATTTCCACAGTCTTAATTTTCTCAAATTGTCCATTTCTAACATGTAATTGGCAAACTGGTATATCTTATCTTTTCAGTTCTCATGTGATGAACACATTCATTTATTCAATAATCCACTAAGCATAGGGTAATTTACTATATTCACTCTGTGATTCTGAAAACTACACCCCTCCAACTCAAATATAAAATGTCCCTTCATTTCTCTTTAACTTATTCCCTCCCTTGGTATTAACACACTGATCATCAGCCATTCAGCCTATTGCCTGATACCTGACAAACTGACGGAAGTAGTTATAAGTACTACTTGTTGTCTTGGCTTCCGTCTAGCATAGGGCCCAAGTGATACATCCACTCCTTGGCAGTCAAAGGGGCAAAACCTAGGGAAGCTATAGAAGCAATTGAGAGTCACTTGAAATAGTATTACATCTGATGCTAGTTCACCAGGTAGAAAAAGGGTTTTTTTTTTTTTTTTTTTTTTTTGTAATAAATTTCTTTATTTCCTCTTGTAAATAATTTCTTCCTGGTACAGTGAGGGAGATGTGCTTACAGAGATGGGTTGACATGTAAATATCTTTTCTTTTTTCTTTTTTTTTTTTTAACACTTTGTCACTATTCTTTTTTTTTTTTTTATAAATTTTATTGTTATATTCCCCATACAATTGCAGCCCCCCATTCTGACCCCAATCCCTCCCCTCCCGCCCCCGCCCCCCTAAAAGTGTCTCTGGTTCATAGTTTTTTATTGATTTTGATTTTCACTTTCTTATAGTTATTCATTTTCCTGGTCCCTTATTTAAGTTTTCTAGATTCCTGCTATGAGTGAGTCCATCCGGTATTTTTCTTTTTCTTTTTGGCTTATTTCGCTGAGCATGATCCCTTCCAGCGCCATCCATGTTGCAGCAAATTGCATGTGTTTATCTTTTTTGAATGCTGAGTAATATTCCATGGTATATATGTACCACATCTTCTTGATCCAGTCATCTATTTTTGGGCATTTGGGTTGTTTCCAAAGCTTAGCTATTGTAAACAGTGCTGCTATAAACATAGGGGTGCAGGTGTTCTTTGGAATTGATGTTTCTGTGTCCTTTGGGTAAATACCTAGGAGTGGAATTGCTGGATCATATGGAAGCTCTATGTTTAGTAGGTCCAGAAATCTCCACACAGCTTTCCACAGTGGTTGGACCAGTTTGCACTCCCACCAACAGTGCAGAAGAGTTCCTTTTTCTCCACACCCTCGCCAACATTTGTTGTTGCTAGTTTTTTTAATATGTGCCATTCTCACTGGTGTAAGATGGTATCTCATGGTAGTTTTGATTTGCATTTCCCTGATGACAAGTGATGTTGAACATTTTTTCATATGCCTGTTGGCCATTTGCATTTCCTCTTCAGAGAAGTTTCTTTTAAGCTCTTCTGCCCATTTTTTGACTGGATTATTTTCTTTGTTGTTGTTGAGTCTCATCAGCTCTTTGCAGATTTTTGTGATCAGTCCTTTATCATTAGTGTTGGGTGCAAAAATGTTCTCCCAGTTGGTGGGGTTTCTCTTTGTTTTTGTTATTGTCTCTTTTGCTGTGCAAAAGCTCTTTAATTTGATGTAGTCCCAGCTGTTTATCTTTGCCTTCACTATCACTGCTTTGGGTGATGTGTCTGTAAAGATGTCTTTGATGTGCAAATCACGTAGTGTTTCGCCTATATTTCCTTCTATATATTTTATGGTTTCAGGTCTTATGTCTAGTTCTTTAATCCATTTTGAGTTGATTTTTGTGTATGGTGTGAGGTGGTGGTCAAGCTTCATTCTTTTGCATGTAGCGACCCAGTTTTCCCAGCACCATTTATTGAACAAACTTTCTTTGCTCCAATGCATATTCTTTGCTCCTTTGTCAAAGATTAGTTGACCATAAATCTGTGGGCTTATTTCTGGATTTTCTATTCTATTCCATTGGTCTGTATGTCTGTTCTTGTTCCAATACCATGCAGTTTTGATGATTATGGCTTTGTAGTATAGTTTGAAGTCTGGGAGTCTGATGCCTCCATTCCCAGAAAAAGGGTTTCTTGACATACCTAGATCTGGAAAGCTTGGGAGTCCCATCTATGGGATCCAAAAGCAGGCCACACAAAATTAAGCTGTCATTTGGACACACTTTGAAGGAAAATATTTCCTTTACATGGTGGTCGACTTAAATGTTTGTCTTTATTCAAAGGTCCTATTGATCCTAGGCTATGTTGAAATATGTGTCCTAAATTGCAAACAAAGCTGTTAAAATACCCAGGATGACTATGGGTTGGGGAGTAATTTTCAGAGGCAGGTCCAAAGGCACATATACAAGCAAAGGCCTGTGGCTACCTTGCAGATCTCTAATGAATCAACATCAACCCAAAACATAAGGCAACTCAGGGTATGAAAAAAGCCTTTCACTCACTGGAGAGATGCCAGTTTTCCACTGGTAGCACTGGGAAGCTCTGCCACAGGAGGGACTCATGGGAAAGACACAGTGGACTATGTTAAAACATTGGTGGTCTGTCTCCTTTCTAGTTGCCATATATATTAATGGTGGAAACTGTCCACTCAGTTGGCATGAGTTGGCATTTTACGTTGTCTAAAGAAGCTTGGAAATGACTTTATTCTCATCATTCAGATGTAAACCTTCTCATGTGGGAGACTATTTGGGGCCAAGAAAGATCCACTAATTAAGTAATTATTAATAAAAATGTAATTCCTTAAGTGAATAAAACTTGTAGCCACAAGATTGCAAGCCCTAAATGGTCCATAAAGATGGGACACTGCTGTTAATTGGATCTTCTATTTTCACAGTTATGTATATCCCATACATAGACCAGCAATTTCAAAAAATTAGAAGACAATATGCTCACCTAGTATTTAAACCATATTGAGCAAGCCATTCATATTCATAAGGCGCCTTAAAATGTAATGTGCCTCAGGTCACCATTAAGCACATCATTTTTAAGAGCTGTATAAGAATACACTTACACTCCCCACAGACTTACCCTGGGATGTGCACTTTTAAACAAATTCCTCATATTAAATTAGTTACTTAGTATTTATTTATTTCTCATAAAATGGGGCTCAGTGTATGAAAAAATAAAAAAAGAAACCCTTTTGATTTGATTGTGGGAATCTGGATGTGGGAAACTGAGTTATGACCAGTCTTTTTTTTTTTTTTCCCTGTACATATTTTACATGGTTGATATGCAAAGAAAAACTATATTCTCTTATCTTGTGTATGGTGTTAACAAGAAATCCAACTTCATTCTTTTATGTATGGCTTCCAATTATCCCAGCATCATTTATTCAAGATTTCCATTCTATGGTCATGGATGTTTTATCATGGATTAGGTACTGGTATATGTGTGGATTTATTTCTGGACTTTGATTCTGTTTCATTTGTCCATATATCTATTTTCTTTCTATTACCATATTATTTTTAAAATTGTTGCTTTATACTTTGAAGTCAGGTAATGTAATATTCTTTTTTCATTCAACTGACTATCATGAGCATTACTACATGTCATTGAAATCCTTCATTAGAAATTATAATTATGTTTCATACTCTCAAATATATCAGTTGTAATATGCCACTTTCCACTTTTTCACAATTATTTAAATTTGTTCTATCATATAATAGCTATTAAGTAAATATTGTGATAATGTTAATGTTACTTTTTGATTATTTCCTTGAAATAATCCCCTTGAAATAATCAAAATATCTGGTTCTTAAATGTAAATAAACTTATCATAGTAATCATTTAATAGCACATATATACTGTAACTATAAACTACTGCAATGCTTTATGTCAATTATATCTTAATAAAACTGGAAAAAAGAAAGTTATATATATATATATATATATATATACATATATATGTATGTATATAGAGATATAAAATCTCCCTATAGGCTTGTTAATTTCTTTCTCTCATATAGATATGTATATATGATATATATATAAATAAATGTATTGTATATATAATTTTTCCACACATTTACTGATTTATTCTCCATTAGCAATATTTTTCAGAGTTCATTTTATGACTATTAACAGAACTAAAAATTCATTTTCATTGTTTTTTATTTTAAGTTTTAGTCATTTCCCTTAGGCTTTCCTTGTCTAATCACTCATATGATTGTTGCCCATTTCTTCTGAATGCAAACATTAAAATAATATACTATAAATATACAACATGCTCTAAGACTACATCATCTTTCTTCAATTAAGTTGAGTTATAATTCTATGTGACTGGGGAAGGAGGTTGTCAAATAAGTGGAAAACAAACACTCTGCTACTGTCTAAGTTTAAAACATGACAAGTAAAGACTATTACATTGTAGGGGGAATATATTTGAGTTTTCCTTATGCTTAGAAAATTTATCAAAAAATCCACTTTCTTTTCAAATTATTATATTCAAATATTTTCAGACAAAGAGAGAATATGAAAAACCCAAGAAAAAGAATCAAAGTAAATATGTTTCTTGCTTATAATTAAATTGATATTTCAGGGAGGAATAATCTCAAACCAAAGACATAGCTTTGTATATGCTTTGCTTCTGTCTCAATCTCCAGCTTCCCCAAATAGGGTAGAGCTGGCTCAAAAAGCATGGAGAAAAAGTTCTAGAGATAAATGGTAGTGAGGATTGTACAACAATGTAAATATTCTTAATACTTTATACTTAACATGGACACATATAGAGCACTATACCCGCAAAAAACTGAATTCACATTTTTCTCAGGTACACATGGAACATTCTCCACCAGTGACCATGTAATGAGTCACAAGACAAGTATCAACAAATTCATGAAGATTGAAATCATACCATGTATCTTCTCCAACAATAAAGCTATCAAGCTAGAATCAACCACCAAAAAAGAAACCAGGAAAAACTTCTAATGCTTGGAGATTGAACAACAAGCTACTGAGGTTTATGAGGAAATCAAAGAAAAAATTTAAAAAAGTACATCAAGACATCATGACAAATGACGGTGAAGACATAACCTTCCAGAACTAACGCAACACAGCAAAATCAATACTAAGAGGGAAATATGTAGCAATACCAGCCCAGATCAAGAAACAAGAATGATTCAAATAACCTCACCTTTTGCCTCTAAGAACTAGAAAAAGAAGAATAAATAAAACCAAAAGTCTATACAGGAAATAATAAAAGTTAGAGCAAATACAGATGAAATGGAAATCAAAAACACAGTCCTAAAGATCAATGAAACCAAAAGCTGATTCTTTGAAAACATAAACAAAATAGACAAACCTCCAGCTAGGCTTACAAAGAGAAGATGGGATGGGAAAAACTTGAATAAACAGAGTCAGGGAAAAAGAGGAAAAGTTACAACAGACTGCAGAATTTCAGATAATAATAAGAGATTACTATCAATATTGATCTGTGGGTAAGTTTAATGACCCAGAAAATATGGAAAAAATTCTTAGAATCTTACAACCATAAAAGTCTGCATAGAGAAGTAGAAAACCTGAATAGATTGTTCACAAGCAAAGAGATTGAAAAAGTAATCAAATCTCTCCAAAAAAACCAAAAGTCCAGAACCAAACCTTTGAAGAATTAATAGCATGCTCCTCAAACTCTTTCAAAAAATTGAGAAAAAGGGAATAATTCCAATCACATTTTATGAGGCTAACATTATTTAATACCAAAACCAAACAAAGACAACACAAAAAAGGAAAACTACAGACCAATTTCCTTAGTAAACTCTGATGCAGAAATGCTCAATAAAATCTTAGCAAACTGAATGCAACAATGTTTAAAGGATTATACACCATGGCCAAGAGGGTTTATACCAGAGACACAAGGATGGTTCAACATATGGAAATCAATCAATTAATTCACTACATCAACAAAAGGAAAGATAAAAATCATATGATCCTATCAATAGGTGCTGAGGAAGAATTTGGTAAGACTCAACATCCATTTACATTGAAAACAGGAAAAGTGGAACATATGAAAGATTGTATGGATCTTCCATAGAGAGAAACATGCATTCCCACTTTCATTGCAGTACTATTTACAATAGCCAGACTATGGAAACAACATACAGTTGAGTGGATCAGGAAGATATGGTATATATACCCAATGGAATACTACTCAATTAGTATTAGAGTTGGAGTTGGAGGGGATTGTGCTAAGTGAAATAATTCAGAAGGAAAAAGATAAATATTGGATGGTGTCACTTACATGCGTAATATAGAGAACCCAAACAAAGAGACAGATAAAGTCAAACTAACAATAAATCCTTGAAAACTGACTATAGAAATGAGGCTACTAGAAATGTAATGGGAGGTATGAGAACAAAGTGAGGATGAACAATGGACGATGGTGGTAAACAATGTGTGATTTGGCGGGTACAGTGTGGTAACACATTTGAAAGGGAAAATCCTATACCTCTCAAACACAATGTTGTAAATAAATATTACCCCAATAAAAATAAGATAAAACTGGAGCAGGAAATGTTTAGGAAGAGTTGAAATTACTTCTAAGAACACTTAAAGCCACAAGTAGATTTAAAATTAAAATAATTTATAGCAATTGTATCTCAATAAAGGGAACTTAAAATTTAAATTAATGATTTTCAAATTAAAGGCCATTACAGTAAACAAAGAAAAATTCCAGATTTAATTTTTTTTTGCCAAAATACACTACTTTTTTAAACAGCCCCAGATTATTTGCATTCAAACTACTTCAGATTGCTTCCACCTGTCTGGTGTTCATCTTGCTCTGAAAAACAAATTAGAGGAATGAACTGTTCAAGTTAAAAAAAAAAAAAATCACATAACTAATAGTAAGAAGTACGTCTCTCATAACTTTGTAAAAAAAATCAATTAAAAAGAATTATCTGAGAAATGTTTGCATTAAACATATTCATATCCATAATTGTGTTATATTTTATTTTCTCTCCTTATTTAGATATTTGGGTTGGTTCAAGGAAAATCCACGTTTATACATGAGGAATTCCTTTAACACTGATTGTGGTTAAAAGCTGGGGATCATAGGAAATCAGATAACTTGGATTTATATAGAGCTTTAGAAAATAGCTTGACTTTTGAAGAAGTGATACTTTTTCAAAAGGATCATGAAAAAATTCTTTAAAGGTCAAGAAAAAGATAGAAATTTCAGATTTTTCTCCAAGCACAATAATCTTGCATATGTAAAGGTATTTCTGTAGTCCAAGTAATATAGAAATCTGGAAGTAATTCTGATTTTAAAAGGCAACATTTTCAGCAGCTTAAAGTTTCTTTTTAAGTGTCAATTAAAAGCCATCGTTAATGTTTCAATTTAGTTGGACCTGTTATTCTGAACACTAATAATGTGCTGATAATGGAAAGTGCAAAAAATATTTAGTAGAAATAATTTCATATTACTTGTATATAATGAAAATGCATTGAATGTACATAATATATTTAAAAATTACTATAATGCTATCCACCCAGTTTTCAAAGGCAAAGGAACCTTATTTTGCACACACTATCAAGAGAAACTAAATTGGAGATTTCAAATTATTTAAATAAACTAATTTATAATTACCAAATAGGAGTAGATTATAGATGAATTTATTTTTAAAACTGTAAAAACAGCCAGTTGTATACATTTGAAAAATTATTCCTAACAATAAATTTAGGGGCAAGCTATGCCATTGGAATGAATTCCTTTAACAGATGTAAAGGCCTTGATGACAGTTATTTTCCAGGGCTAGGGTCCCACAATCACATCTCTGAAAGATTTTCTACATGAAGTGTTTGAAGAACTGGCGGACGTGTCACTGATCTCTGAGGTCCATTCCAGGTCTCCTTTAAGGAGGAGGTGGGGCAAATAAGAGAGAAGAAAAGGTAATGCTGATAAGGGAATGTGAACCAAATGTTGTCGCATGCTAGAAATGATTAGATGCCCTTGTCATGGAGCTGTTACAGAGGTCCAGGGTGAAAGAGGGAAACAAGAGGTCAAGTGTGAGCACATGAGTTAAAAAAAAAAAAAAAAGTGTGCTCTATAATAAAGAGAAAATGAATCCTTAATCTACTCCTAAATCCTCCCTCCTTTTCCTTTTAAAATGTCCTTTGCTCCTGTGATGGGAAGAATAGAGGTGGGTCTTGTTGCTATTTATTAACACATATCAGGTTTAGCTACACAATATGTTTGCAGTTAAAATAAAAGCTTTAGCAAGAATATTCTGTTCCCTTCCTTTGAGGTATTCACAGAGCCCTGCCCTGGGGCACTGCTATTGAAATGACCTTTGTTATTCGTTGACTATTTTTAAATGTTTATGTCTTATCACCATAGTTATTTTTTGGTGGGAGACATGTCTCACACATTAATTCAATAACTATGCATTGAGGGTCTGCTAGCTGCCAGGTTTTGCTGTAGATAGTGAACAAACAAACCAAAATCCCTTGTTTGAAGGAGTTTACATCAGAGTAGTAAAACCAGGCATTACACAAAATGAAACATCAGAGTCCTCATTCATTCACATTTTAACATGTAAATCAGTGTATGCATATTAAAATTGATTGCAAACCATATTTTATTTGGTGATTTTTTTCTTTAGGGTAGACCATAAAACAATACTACAAGCGATCAAGGATAGCATTTAAGATTCAACAAATATAGAAGCCTGTGAGCAAGTAACAAATACTTTCAGAGAAGAATAATAGATAATGGAATGCTGTAATTTTTAGTTGTGTGGTCAGGAACTGTCTCACTGAGAAAGAACCATCAGAGTCCAGTCTTAAAAGATGAGGAACAATTCATGTAGACCATTCCTGCAGAGACTACAAGTGCAAATCCCCTGAGACAAGAGGGCATGCCACACTCTGGGAGATACAAGACCAAGGTAGCTGGTACTGAATGGGGGCAGGATGGCAGTAGTAAAGGGGACTAACTTTTTTTTTATACTTAAAATATGTATTTCAGGAGTATTAGCTTAAATTTTGATAATGTACAACATGGATGAACTCTGAAGATTCTCTTCTTGACTATCTCCTGCATAATGATCAGGAAGAAGGGGTATGGGGAGTCTAATTCAAATATCTTGGATTCCACTCTGATTATTCTTGGCATAATATGATGGTCAATAATGATTGCCTTCAGCAACGTTTTCAGGACGGTGGAGATATTCAACGATATTTTACTTGATTGATTGTTAAAAGACCTTGGGATAGTTATCCAAGTTAAAAAAATAAGTCGCAAAGGAATGATTTGGACATTACAGCTATTCTCAAAGACGTAAGGACTAACTTTTACAAAGAGTGAGATAAAGAGTCATAGGAGGATTCAAGGTAGACATGGTGTGAATTGCAAGTAAAAGGTTAAAAAGCATATCTAACTGCTGTGTTGAGAATGAAAAAACTGAAGGGGAACAAAATGAAAACAAAAAGACCAACTAGTAATCAAGTATACTATGCCGACTTAAAGAGGATGGTTGCTAACACTAGGCTGTTGGCAGTAGAGGTGATGAAAGTGGTTAGATTCTGAATAATTCTGGAAGACAATATCAACACATTTGTTAATTTTGGATGAGGGGTTTGAGAGAGAGATGAGCCCTGGATTTTTGTCCAAGGTTTTTGATTTGGAAAACTGGACCGAGGTGTTATCATTAACTTTTCTGATTATAACCCAAAGAGTTCTCATTCAGTCACAAATTTTTAACTGAACAGGGACTTTTGTACTCAAAACCAAAAATTTCAAATATAGTAGTCCCCCTTTATCTGCAGGGGATGTTTTCAGACCCCCAGAGACCAGTGGATGCCTGGAACATGGATAATAGTAAACCTTAAATATACTGCTTTTTCCTATATATATCATCCATAAAGTTAATTTATAAATTAAGCACAGTAAAAGTTTATAATAATGACTAATTATAAAATAGAACAACTATAACAATATACTCTAATGAAAAGTTACGTGAATGTGCTCTCTTTCTCTCTCAATATCTTCCATTGTATATAATATTTTTGGATCACACTTGATTGTAGTTAACTGGAGCCCCAAAAAGTAAAACCACAGATAAGGGGGAAAAAATGGAATAATGGCTGTAAGATTTCTGCCAAGTGGTTTTGTACATTGACTCAATAAATCCCCATAACCACCGCACAGTATTGCTATTATTCCCTGCATTTTACAATTAAGGAAATTGAGCCTGAGGTTGGTTTAGTAACTTAACAAGGGCAACTGAACATGTCTATGGCTATCCTTGGGTGTTCTGCCCTTGCAACTAGTTGCAATTCTTTAACTAGCCTTTCAAATCAGGTGCCCCCACTTTCAATTTTCTTACTGCTTCAGCTTTGTTCTACTTCCTCTCTTAGAGGAATTGAGGAATTTTTTCCCCAAAAAGAAATATTTTAGCAGGTACCATAAAAGTCTTCTTCCAGGGGCCTCCCTGGTGGTGCAAGGAGTTAAGCACAGTGCTGTGAATCTATCCACAGCCTCCACAGCATGAGTTCGATCCCTGGCCAATCAGAGAGCTGATCCACATGGCACAGCAGACCTCTCCTGACTCCCCCCCGCTGCTCCCCTCAGCAGTGTATTTCAGTCAGTCTCCTATTCTGTTCCCCACTCTGTCTCTGGTGAATCCTCTCACCCCCCTGCACCTTTGGCCTGTACCCCAGTTCTTGTATGCATAAATAAATCTTTTAAAAAAAGTCTTCTTCCAAAAAAGCATCCTTCAGTTAATGTGCTTCAGTGTTCCAGAAAGGACTTCTAATTCACCAAAAGAGCTCTCTTCCCTCCCAGGGCAGCTGAATTATTATTACACTCAACTCCCCTTCCCCATGTCTCTTCACTTTTTTCACCAAAACTCTTTGTCTTATGAGTCAGACCTTAAAACCTACAGATTGTTTAACTGCCTAGTGTCCAGATCACCATCAAGTTCTCCCACCAGTATGATACCATGTCCCTTCAGGCAGTGGTTACACAAGAGATCTGCATGCTGTAGTGCTTCCCTTAGATGGGGAGGCCATCCCTCAAACAGATGTATAGAGTCTATAGTAGAGTTAAGGGTGAGGGCATAAGTATCAGCTAGAATTTGGTTTAGATTTGCATTTCTGGCACATTCTGGCTCTATGTCCCAGGACATGATTTCCAACTTCCTACTTAAATAAATGAATGAATGGAAAATTCTGATTCCCTTTCCAGATGGAGTTGGTGGAGGTTGAACAAATGAAAATTATAAAATATTTCAAAAAAAAAAAAACACCAGGAATTACATGAACTTAAATAATATAATTATTTAAGAACTTAATAATTTTCTTAAATTATTAAGAACTTATATAATTTTTAATTCACTGGATAGGTCTTATAGCAGAGTAGAAAGGACAAAAGATAAAATCATGGATTCAATGACAAATAATATAATTTACCTTCTGAACAATAGAGAGAAAAATGGAGTAGGGAAAAAAATGAACAGAGTCTTGGGGACCTATAGGGCAGAGAGCGAGTGAGAAGAAGAGGGAGAGGGAAAGAGAGGGAGAGAGAGGAGAAGAGAGGGAGAGACAGAGAGAGAGAGAGAATCCAGTGAGCTGTTTTATCTTCTGAGAAGGAAAGGAGAGTGGGGCTGAAAAAATATTCAAAGAAATAACTGAAAACTTCCAAAATTTCAAGAAAGAAAGATATAAACTCATTCAAGCTGCTGGATCCCATATAGAATAAACCAAATAAATCCACATCAAATATGCCATAATTAAAATTTCAGAAAACTAAAGACAAAGACAATGTCTTGAAAGCATCTGGAGAAAGTGACACATCACTGGGACTCATCACCTGAGACCATAGAGACAGAAGAATGTGGAAATGGAAGGAAAGAATTGTCAATGGCAGATTCTGTACTCAGTAAAATGTCCTTTAGTAACAAGGGGAAATAAGGACATTTGCAGATGAAGAAAAACTAAGAAAATTTATTGCTAGCAATATTACCTTCAAAGACCAGCTAAAAGAAGTTCTCCAAGCATAAAGGAAATGATAACAGAAGACTTGGAATTTCAGCAAAAAAAAAAGAAAAAAGAACATGAAAATGGTTAAAAATAAGTAAGTCAAAATGGTACATAGAATAACTAGACTTCTCGTGAGTTATTTATATCATATTTGATGTTTGAAACCATAAATTTGGTTTCAAAGTTATCTTGCTCCCTAAAGACAGAAGTCATTAGATCAAGGTGGAAGGCTGCTGTGCACAGATCCCCACCCTACGTATGTGAAGGACAAAAAGACAATTGTACTTAAAAAGTAGGGAGGTAAAGAGACCTATGTGAAAGTATGCTTTCAATACTTAAAGTAGTAAAATATAATTTATACCAACAAAGAGAGCAACCACTAAGAAAAAAATATAAAACCATATACTCCAAAACTACAAATAAGTCATGATAGAATGAATGAATGAATGGAAATTGGTTCTCAAAATAGCAAATTTTTTAATATATTGCTTTAAACAAAAAATGTCATCACCTATAATATTTTAAACCATCACAATTATATTCTGAAAACATTAAAAATGTAACTGAAATAGGATCCAGCAATTATACTCCAAGTTATTCACCATAAAAATGAAGAAACACTAATTTGAAAGATATATACACTCTTCTATTCATTGCAGTACTATTTACAAGTCTTGGAAAACACCTAAATGTCTGAGGACAGAGGAGTAGATTAAGAAGATGTTGTATATGTACACAATGGAATACATATTCAGACATAAATATGTATGTGTATATATACATATTTTAGATATATTTTATATAAATATATACATTTTCTATATATGTATATGGGTTGTGTGTGTGTATGTATGTATGATGAAAATATAAAATCTTGCCATTTGTGACAACATGGATGGAACTGGAAGGAATTGTGTTAAGTGAAATAACTTTAGAAGGAGAAAGACAAATCCCAGATGGTTTCATTCACATTTGGAATAGAGAAAGCAAAGGGTCAGACAAAACCAAACCAAAAACAAACCAGAAATCTGTGAAGTTGAGGGCACCTTAGTGGGGGCGGTGATGTGGGGAATAAAGCTGGAGGGGGGCAAAGGACAAGGTGCCTTGATGCTGAGTATGGTGTGGTGACATGCATCTGAGGAGGTGTGACTCATATACAATATTGTAAACCAATGTTACAACAGAACATAAAATAAGCCATCACAATTACATGTGATAATGATAAAAAAATTAGATCACTGAATTAGGTGATTAAAATTTTAAATCATGAAAAAAATACAAAATCAGTGTAGATGAAAAGAAAATCAATCCAATGGTGACAAAAGCAGGAAATGTGGTCATTTCATCAAGATCATGTTGTAGGCCCATCATTTCATTCATGTTACTTTTGTTTTTTAATTTACTGCCTCTAACTTGATCCAAAGCAGCTGTTTTCCCAGAGTCTTATCTTTTCAACATGGAGAATAAAATGGGGTTAAAAATGCAACCAGATACAGCCCCATCTCTGTGAAACTTCAGGTCAAAAGAGGAGATGTGCAGTGCCAGAAGCTCATAAATTTGGTTTCAAAGTGGGATTATCTTGTTCCCTAAAGACAGAAGTCATTAGATCAAGGTGGAAGGCTGCTGTAGACAGATCTCCACAGTAAGCAAACGCCAGACCTTTTGTTGTCCTTGACTGCAATGAACTCTTCAAAGAGGGAGGCATGTGGGCCAGGCTGAGGTCAGTTCTGCTACTGCTCACCCAGTGACCTCTGGTCCGAGTGGACAGAGAAAAGGACACTGCCTCTGTGGAAGATCAAAGCCCCAGTGTAGGGTAAAGAAAATATCAGGCTTTTCTGCCCTTCCACCATCAGGATAGATGATGGATCCTTGTCCTGAATGCATGCCTGATGGCGGGCACCTGGAATAGGGTGTGGGCATAGGTAGATGGGATTCAGCTGAGTTAAGACTGTGCTTTTTAAGGGCGGCGTCACGGGGACGCCAGCAGCAGCAGCAGCAGCAGCAGCAGCACCAGTAGCAGCAGTAGAAGCCGAGGCAGAAGCCGAAGAGAAGCCGAGATCACCAGAGAGCCCAGATAGAGTGAAGACTTGCTGGGGGCTGGGAGGCCTGCCAGCCTCCCAGCCAGCACCCCAGCCTGCCATATGCCTGGTGAACCCCAAATAAAAAACCTGCAAAACTACTGAGGACTCTGACTCCTCCTTTACCCGGTCTGCATGGGATCAGAAAACCTGCACTGTGTCTAGTCCTGCCTTTACAATTGGCGTAAGTCGGCAAGATCCATGCAGACGGGTATTGGAGCCCTCCGAAGACCTGGAGGGACTAAGGAGTAAGTGTTTGCCTGTGATGACGCTGGAGGCGCCAGGGCGGCACAGAAGATGGATACGTCCACGAGCTACAGGATGAGACCTGGCGTGAAGGAGACGCCCGAAAGGACCAGCCAACGACACCGGAAAGGACAAGCCAATGACCCCTGAGGCAGCAGGCCATTGCTGAAGCAGGGAGAGGCCAATGAACTTGAACTGATGGACTGATGGACTGACATTCCTGCCAGAAGGCGGAGGACCTTGCAGGTTGATATGTTTTGGGACCCTGGGGGTGGAACAGTTTTGTTTGTAAACCCCAGGAGATGGGAATCTAGGGGTGGCCAGTGGGCCTTGATGGCCAAAAGCAGCCTGTGCATGCCCAGCAGCCAGGTGGAGGAGAAAAGCCAACTAAGAAAGCAAAAGCTGGTACTGATGATAAGTTGAGAAGCCCTGAGTGGCTGTTAAGCAGCCTGGGTATGCTGAAGAACTGTGAGTCTCGTAAAATCACCTGTGGGTGATGCCCTGCTCATTCTTGAGTGAGGGTGAGAAGCTGAGGAACCTGTCTTTGGGGGACGGGTGGGGAACGAGGCTTGGGGTGGAGCCCAAGTCAAATGCAGAGTTTGGATTCCCGACCCAGGTGCTTGTGCAGTGGGTTGGCTTGAGTGCAGGGGTCTGTGAGTCGCACTGGTGGCTGTGAAGGCCGAGTGTTGGAGCGACTGCAGACAGAAACCCTGAGGGTTGGCGATTACCCCCAACAGAATAAAATTGCCAATCCCAGAGCTAGTGCATCCTGGGGGTGGATGCTGTGTGTGCCTTGTAGCCGAGACTACAGCCAGAGAAGGCCAGGAAGCCTGACGGCTCCTGGTATGTTATAGCAGATGCCGTGTGTGATTTCCCCTCCGTCGTATGAGCAGTGCCTTCGGCAGCAGATTTGGTGGCTCATCTGCTGGTACCAATAATTGTCTTTTGCACTAGGTTGGTGCCCTGCCTGGACTTATTTGTGTTCTGTTGTATTTTGTTATATTGTATTTTGTTATATTTGATGTATTTGCTTTTGTGGGCCATGGCTGCATTGTTTGTTTGCTTAGAAAATTGTATATATATGTATAGACTGTATGGCAGAAAACCCTGAGGGGGTGGACTGTAGGGTAAAGAAAATGTCAGGCTTTTCTGCCCTTCCGCCATCAGGATAGATGATGGATCCTTGTCCTGAATGCATGCCTGATGGCGGGCACCTGGAATAGGGTGTGGGCATAGGTAGATGGGATTCAGCTGAGTTAAGACTGTGCTTTTTAAGGGCGGCGTCACGGGGACGCCAGCAGCAGCAGCACCAGTAGCAGCAGTAGAAGCCGAAGCAGAAGCCGAAGAGAAGCCGAGATCACCAGAGAGCCCAGATAGAGTGAAGACTTGCTGGGCCTCCCAGCCCCCCAGCCAGCACCCCAGCCTGCCATATGCCTGGTGAACCCCAAATAAAAAACCTGCAAAACTACTGAGGACTCTGACTCCTCCTTTACCCGGTCTGCATGGGATCAGAAAACCTGCACCGTGTCTAGTCCTGCCTTTACACCCAGCTTTCTGCTTTTCTGACTCTCCTACTGAGGATGCTGAAGGTGGTTAATGGAGGGGTAGCACATTGTAAACCATCACTAGATCTATAAGAAACTTACGTAGGTATCATTGGTGCAGGTGGATTAAATAGTAACCAGTCAGATGTCTCTGATTTTAGAAACACCAGTGGCTGAGGAGAATGCAGAGTTGCCACAGGTAATGTGATGAGCAGAAGCCTGAAGCATGAGAGAGAACTGCTCTCCTACGGTCTCCCCTTCAACCTAAGCTAGTGACTTTCTCACCGTAACTGTCAAAGCAGAGGTCAGAGGAGGAGAGAGCAGAGCTCCCCTCCATATTTGCTTTTTCCCTCATTGACATCATGCAATAATGACTTCCAAGCCTCCAGGTAGGGATGTTGGTCATTCAGGTTTGTTCCACAATAGTTTAACCAAACACCCTAGTTTGCCTGGGACTCTCCCTCCTCTGTTTTAGCACTGAAAGTCCCACTGCCAACAAATCTCTCATGCAGGGAAAACCAGGACAGTTGGTCTCTGTAGCTGGGGAACTGTACTTTTGTGGAAAGGTGACCCCCCCAAAGATACACCGACACTCTTGCCCTCAGAACCTGCAAATGTGACTGATTTGGAAAAAAGGTGTTTGCAGATATTGAAGATCTTGAGATGATCCTCAACATCTTAAGGGATTTTTAATTTTCATGAGTGAAAGAGGAGTTAAAAGAGAGGACATAGACATGTAGGGGAAGGCAACATAAAAACAGAGGCGGAGATTGGAGTGATGTTAACACTCCCCAGGAGCTGGAAAAGGAAAGGAACAGGATCCACCCACAAGCCTTTGGAGGGAGCACAATCTTGCCAACACCTTCATTTTCGGATTTCTTGTCTCTAGAATTGACAGAGAATAAATTGCTATTGTCTTAAGCCACCCAGTTTGTAGTAAAGTGTCAGCCAAGGAAACTAATACAGAGAGCCCAAGGCTCCAAGTTATTTTTCTATGAAGGCACTAGATGCTAGAAGTATGGAGCCAATGAGGCCAAAAAAGACCTTTAAGATGAATCCTCAGGAATCTCCAGTGAGTTCCAGCAGATTAACTTTTATCATAAATGGTGATCACATACAAATTTGCCTTAAGGAAAAAAAAATGCTGCCCTCGGTTGCCCTGTAACCCTTCCTCAGATGTACATATGCCCCCAAAGAGTAACACATCCACAGGGCTTCATCTTTGTGTTCAGTGTATTGACAGACTGATTTCTCAACTTTTAATTTCACTCATGAATTAAGCTTCCAAGGTAATTTCTCAAAATTATAGATTCTTTTATGACTGTTACTGTAAGAGAACTATTGTTTTCTTCTATTGACCACAGTAAAAGATAGGTGGATGGGTGCCTCCAGAAAAACATTTTTTTTAAGTGTTTCTATTACCTGGGAGGTAAATTAAGGATTCTAAATAGATGTCTCTACCCAGAAATCTTTAACCTCCACACTATTGATATATGGGGCTAGATAAATTCATTGACACACATGTCTGTAAAATGTTTAGCAGCATCCCTGGTCGCTACCCACTCAATGAAAGTAATGACCTTAGTTTTAACAACCAAAGTTCTCTAGATATTGTCCAATGTCTCTTGGGGAGCAAAGTTGTCCCAGGTTGAGAACCATTACTCTAATCCTTTCTCATAGCACATAGGAGGAAGAAAAAACTTAGTTATATTTTTGTCACTTGAAAGATACTAAGAGTTTTCTCTGAAGTGGGTGGCCTAGTGTAAGCCCAGGATAGAGTACACTAGGACAAAATCTCCATTTTTCCATTCAGCTATCTCTACTTGGAACCTCCTATTTACCCTCCATTCCATGGGCCCCACCCTCCTCCCAGAATATAGTAGAGCTAACCAGGCTGCCCACCTCCATGGTCTGAGCTTTCTCTGATTGGACAGCTTTTTTTGCCTCCACAAAGTGATATCATATTTCTCCTCAATATGAGAAACACCTTGTTATATGTAAATTTTATTCCCAGCTCATTTGGCCCCTTTTCCTTTCTGGGTTCCCCACTGCAGATTAGTGCAATTGTCTTATACAGAGGGAACAATACTAGCACCAACTAAGACTATCAGAATTCTCAGTAAACCATTGTGAAATCCACTTTCCTTACTAAATTGCGTTTATTTGAAGTAACAAGTAACAGAACACTAAATTTCCACAGACAAAAGTACAATCTAACTTTAGTCCTAGATTGCAGCATGTCTTTCCTGATCCATCAACCAGAGCAATGAGCAAATAGAACATGTGACTCCTTTTCCTTTTGTCATTTTTCTTTCCATGTGTCTTATTCTGATGACTATTGAGGTAATCTGTAAAGTAGCAAGATACTAATAGATAAATAAAAAGGAACTAGAAGGCAAGGAGGACAAGACATCAAATGCCTGTATAATTTGCAAGGTAATGAATCAGTCCCTGAATCATCAAGATCTAAAGCTACAGGAAACACAAGTAATAGTGACTGAAGAAAGAAAAAATGAGCCAGTCACAGTGAAACTGCTGAGGCCAACAGGTCCTCTGTAGGGAATCTTCTTAGTACTATAAAATGACTTCTGATTTGACTCTTAACATGCATCATGAAGCCTGAGAAACAAAATTTACAATAGGAAAGCAAACAGAAGACTAAGAAATAAGTAATCCTTTTCTCAGGTAACCGGCTGTCCACAATTACAGACATCACTGAAGAGAGGAAATAAAACTGAAAATTACCACAGAAGTTGCCAAAATCCCAGTCAGAATAAAACAAAGTCAGACGGCATGGAAGCCTTGCATGCCTGAATAAAAAATGACTAAATAAAACCAAATTTTGTCCCACAAGAAGAATGGGTAAAACTTTTAACCAATTAGAGAAACTCCTTCATGATCAAATATGAGCCACATAATTATTACATGGAACAGTAAACATTTTAATTATATAATTAGATACAAATGTAAGGTTTTGTTTTCTTCTTTTTGTGTGCTTGTATTTTTCTGCTTTCATGGTCAGCACTCTAATGTAGTGATTTAATTACCTCAGAGTCAGTCAGTTAAGCTTGCTGTCTGAAAACTGCCTTTTCTCAATGCCCTGAACTGACCTGAAGTGAAACTCAAACTCACCCTTTGTGCCCAAGGCTTTCCTGACAACAAAGGAGGTATTGGTTCTCCTTTCCCCAGATACCAGCCCTGGGCTTACTTCCCAGTCCCTTCTCCTCCTCCCTAAGTCTCCTTCCTCTACCCATTCTTTGCCCTTTACTCCACCCTCAGTCCATTCCCCACCCAGCCCCACGCACACACAGTGGGAAGGAATGCCAAATCCACCATCTTGCTTCTCTCACAGAAACAAGAGCATGGGGATTGTCCTATATTTCCCTGCACAAAAAAATCCCTCAGTCTCTTCTCTCACCTTGAAACAGTTCTGACCTTGGCTGCTATATCTGTGCTAGGAGGGGAACATCAGGAGATCTCATGACCACATTTTGGAGACACAGAAGAGGAGTCAGAAGTACTACCTGGCAGAATGAACTGCACAACCACATGGCCTGTTAGAAGACCTTAACATTAGCTCAAAAAAGGTTCGATTCTGCTCCTTTGATTAAAACCTTACTTAATTCAGGAGGAATAACATTGAAAGAATAGAGTTTTGTTGCACAGAAATAGATTCTCTAGTGTGTCTTTCTTGGCTTTTTCTCTGCAAACCACACTGCATATGATACATGTCAAGATTTTTGCACATTTGAGAGATATCTGACACTTTGAGGGTGAGGATACTGCTCGGGACCTACTGCTCATGGCGTACTCACTACTCACACCCCATTTTCAATTACTATACTGGTGCCTCCAATATCTCTATTAATAATCCTGGGAACAAACCGCTGCTAATTATCCTTTTCAAAAAGTATCAATATATTATAACACTGATAATCTAACGATAGTGAATGCCATGAGGTTTTGGTATAGAGGGGAGAAAGGCAGCATCAAGACTTTCTTGAACCATCTAAATGCTACAGGTATGGGTTATCCCTCTGAATGTTTATTTAGTTCAATATATTTTCTGTTTTTGTTGACTAGATTCTAAAAATATATCTAACTTAATGGTACTTTTAACAACCCAATTTTGAAATCTCCAGTTAAGATTCTTCCACATTAAAAAAAAAAATGAATGCATTGCATAGTGAATCAAGGATGTTCTTGATAACCCTAACACACTGCACAAATAGAAACTTCTTTACCAGTAACATCTTGGGAAAAAATTCAATAGCTGCAATCATTTTAAAACACATTACCATTAACAGAATTTTGTAGTTCGCTGCTGCCATTGCTCCTTCTTTAACTTCTACAAATTCCTTCTGTAACTTACTTCACAGAAAAAGCTGTCAGTGGATATATTTGGGATGCTCATTGGTCTGTGGTTCTCAACAGCTGGTGATAAGTAGGGGACAATATGCTTAGTGACTAATGACATAAGTTTTTTTTCTTCAAAGAGATTTGCAGGATTATCTTGTGTAGATTGACTTGCTGCAGTGACTCAGTTTCTTCAGGTGAGAAAGGACAGTAGTGAATGTGTCACTCTCAGAGGGAAATAATTGAAAGTGAACATCATAATAAAGCTTTTGGCTGGTATGAATTGGTGCTCTTTATGTTACCAGACAGGGAAAAGAACACCCCAGAACCCCCAAACCTGCCTGCTCTAGATAGTTTCTGCCATCCACCACATCAAGACAAAACATGTAAGACCTTTAATGAAAAGAAACTTTAATACAATTAGTGTGCAAAGGGGGGGGCAATAAAGTTTCCAAAGCAAGCACCCAAAGTTACCCATGCCCTTATGGGTATATGTCCACCCAAACAGGGTTGGCCCAAAGCAGGGCCACTTAGGCCCAAAAACCTGCCACAGGTCGAAGGCACCTTCTGGTGGGGACCCACAGGAAAGATTCAGAAGTGACCCAACACATCTGGAACAAAAGGAGCAAAATCAAGATAAACACTGCCATTGTTAACCTCCCCACAGATCTCTCACCCACATCTGTTTCAACCAGTCCACGACCAAGAAGCAAGCACAGCTTCTTCACATGTCTCTCAGCACCGTGTGCCTCCTCCAGGTCTCTTTCTGGCTCTCCATCCTGCTTCCTTCCTTCTCAGTCTCCTCTCCAGCTTCTTCTCTTCCCTGCTCAGCTCCACCCTCCTTGGGTGGGGCAGGGAACCTGGCACCTCCCCTTTCCCTGGGGACCATTCTGTTACATTTACAATGGAGAGAAGGGTAGGTAGTGACAGAGATATTTGGTATTCTTCCTACAGAAGACACAGACCAACATATTCGTCTCTATTAAGATCTGATGGAAAAAGTGGTAAGGGATTTAAGGGATAGCATAGCATGTTTGATTATTGTCAAAGAAAATTTTGTGTTTCTTGTAGACATTATGTAAGTGATTTATGAAAATTGTACAACCTATTTCTTTTTTTCTTTTTTTTTTTTTTAAAGAGGCATGTTTTATTTATTTATTTATTTATACAAGCACTGGGTACAGTCAGAAGCGCGGGAGGGTGAGAGAATTCACCAGAGGCAGAGCGGGGAGCAGAGCAGGCAGAAGGACCGAAGTACACTGCTGAGGGGAGCAGCGGGCGGCAGGAGAGGCCTGCGCGCCATGTGGGACCCTCCTCTGGTAGCCAGGGAGCAGCCGGGGATTGAACTGGCGCCGCGGAGGATGCGGGCAGCTTCGCAACCCAGCGCTCAACCGCTGCGCCACTGAGGAGGCCCTGTACAACCTATTTCTCTTTTTTTTTAAAAATGGATTCTTATCTCATTAATGTGACTACAACTAAATAATAACAGGGTGAATTTTCAGAGACACTTCCGACACAACTGTTTTGTTTCAGTAAAATCGTTTAAAATGTTAACATAATTCAAGACTACGTATAATCTTGAATTTCACGTAATTTCAAACAAATATGGCTGTTTCCAATTGCATTGGAATTGTTATTGTAGAACTAGAGAACATTTATTTGTACTAATTGGTTATAACCTGCTATTTAAATGTTTATATTAGCTATTTAAGGTAGTGCAATATGACTCTCTGATAAGAGCTTATTTGTGCATAAGTACCTCTAAATATTCAAATATATGGCAATTGCTTTCTACCCAACACTGCTCAGCATTCATGTTTTCTCTGCTATCTCAGAAAGGTATTGCAAGATTTCTATGGCCTCTACAGATGTGTAAATTTCTAATTAAACCAACTAAAATCAGGAATTGCACTGACATAAGGTCATAAGAGAGTAAATTAGGTTTTGGTCAACTTTACAAAAGAATTCAGCTTAAAGATGACATAGGTCTTTACAATTATCATGCATTGCTGTTGTAAATTCAAGATATCAATAAATAAATGTGAAAAAATTACAATACAGTAGTCATGTGCTGCATAAAACCTATAGGTCAATGATGGTTCAAATTTATCATAATGGCCTTAGTTGCTAAAATTTAGCCCTCCTAATAATTAGAAATAGAATAGTAAAACAACTTTTTGAAAATATAATAGAACAACCACAACTCTACAAAAAAAAAAGAAGAAAAAGAAGAGCAACAGAAATAGTTAGTTGGACATGTAAGAAGTAAGTAAATTTCACTCCTTAAGTTTCAAATAAAATTTAGTCACAAAATAAATATAAGAGTTACCCGCCTTTGGAAGGGAATTGTTATAGAAAAGGATGAAAATAATCAAGATCCTTTATCTTATAGTAGTCAGTCTGAACAACTGCATAAGCCAGTTCCTAAAATAAATATCTCAATCCAGATATATATGGAATCTATATAGAGAGATATATTCTCAAACTATACTATAGAGATTGATATGGATATTTATTATATACAAAATTATCTATATATAATTAAAATGTATATTCAGATATAGATGTATATGAGATATATAGAGATGTATATGAGATACATGATGTGTGTGTGTGTGTATATATATATGACATATATGTGTATGTACACACACAAATCCTATTGATCCTATTTGTTTGATGAACCCTGATTAATACATCCAACCTAAAAATTCTATAGTTTGGGTGCTATTTTTCTTACACTACTCTTTTTTTTTTCCCCTTCTCATTCATTCCTTTTATTTTTTTAAATTTTATTTTTATATTCCCCATACAATTGCAACCCCCCCATTCTGACCCCAATCCCTCCCCTCCCGCCCCCCACCCCCCAAAAAGTGTCTCTGGTTCATAGTTTTTTGTTGATTTTGATTTTTCACTTTCTTATAGTTATTCTTTTTCCTGGTCCCTTATTTAGGTTTTCTAGATTCCTGCTATGAGTGAGACCATCCGGTATTTTTCTTTTTCTTTCTGGCTTATTTCGCTGAGCATGATCCCTTCCAGCTCCATCCATGTTGCTGCAAATTGCATGTGTTTATCTTTTTTGAATGCTGAGTAATATTCCATGGTGTATATGTACCACATCTTCTTGATCCAGTCATCTATTTTTGGGCATTTGGGTTGTTTCCAAAGTTTAGCTACTGTAAATAGTGCTACTATAAACATAGGGGTGCAGGTGCTCTTTGGAATTGATGTTTCCGTGTCCTTTGGGTAAATACCTAGGAGTGGAATTGCTGGATCATATCAAAGCTCTATCTTTAGTAGGTTGAGGAATCTCCACACAGCTTTCCATAGTGGTTGGACCAGTTTGCACTCCCACCAGCAGTGCAGGAGAGTTCCTTTGTCTCCACATCCTCGACAACATTTGTTGTTGCTAGTTTTATTAATATGTGCCATTCTCACTGGTATGAGATGGTATCTCATTGTAGTTTTGATTTGCATTTCCCTGATTGCAAGTGATGCTGAACATTTTTTCACATGCCTCTTGGCCATTTGTATTTCCTCTTTGGAGAAGTTTCTTTTTAGCTCTTCTGCCCATTTTTTGACTGGATTATTTTCTTTGTTTTTGTTGAGTCCCATCTGTCTTACACTAGTCTTAACATGACTATGCTTGTTTGTACTTGAGCTTGCAGATGGCAGCACTGGCGTCTTGGGGTCCTTTCTCTTGCAGCACTACTACAGTCTCATACATGCAATAATACTCAAAAACACAAGTTAATTTGGATGCAATAGAACAGAAAAAAAAGTCAAATAGATTTGGTCATTTGACAACGTGATATTTATGACTCCCTGTACTCTAAGAGGTACAAACACAGTAAAATAAGCTCAGCATTCATACTGATATTATAGAACTCTGTAGTCTCCAAATACTTCTTATAATAAAGGCATTGAAATAGACTGATAATTCCAAACTATACTATAGACTAAAGACAATTCTACATGGTACAATCCCTGATAGAGGCACAAATTGTGTTGAAACATTGTGTTGTTTTGTAGCTAACAGTCCAAGGCAAATTTAAGAGAGGTTTTACCAGCTTGTCAACATTGTTTATTGATAGCAGTAAGATTGATGATCTATACCTGATCTTGGAGAGAGCATAATGGGTTTGGGGTTGCAGAGCAAGAAACATGCCCATGTAGCCAATAAGGTATAAGAAACCCAGTCAAGAATGCATCCTAGGACCCCTAATCATGATGTGCTCTTTGCACAAATTATTGGTTCCTGATCCATTTAGAATGGCCCTCACAGACCATAATTGGAGTCTGCTTCAGATTTTCCAGATCCCCTGATGGGAGACAAACTTTGGCTGTGATAAGCATCTTCATTTTAAGTATCTGGTAATTCATTATTCCATATGTCTGAACTCACTGTGTCATTGCCATATTGTATATTTTTGCCTGTAGTAAAAAGTAGGTTCATAAGCACTGCTATTTTGGGTTTTGTGAATCTTCAACAGAAATTAAACTTTGTGGCTGTCACCATTGCCACACTTGTGAACCAAATTTTATTCAGAATTGAATCCAAAAATGGAGACCAAAATGTGGAACAGTCTGAAACCATATCACAAGTTTTACCAGCTTGTCAGCCTTGTTTAAAGAATTGAAAGAAGTGGAGAAGCTTCACTTGGAAAAATGTACTGTGGACCTGTATGAAATTGTACTATGTAATAGGGCTTTATTTATGTTATATTAGTCATCTTCCACATATCTCTAGAAGGCAAACAAAGCAGTAGACATTTGGAGACATTTAAATAAGATAATGTATTATCTAACAACTTTGGGGCTGTTTTAATTGCCTTTTTGTAAGGTTGAATTCCTTGTCTCTAGATGGTGTAAGAGACTGGATGACAAAAGTTCATGTCTAGATGGTACCAATATCTCCATTTTGAAATTAGCCATAATAGTTTCTATATTACATTCCATTGCCAAAATTTTTTAAAATCTGAGATTCCTGAGAGTACAGATAAAGAGTCCCTATTACAATGACATCAAGATTCATTCACTTTATTGAAGACATTTAAAAGTCTTTATTCCATGTGTCTGAACTCATTGTGCACTGTGTTTACTACACTCCCCTTTCACCTCTCAACAAAAGTGAGTGTCTAAGTTTCAATTTAGTCTTTAAAAATAAAGCCAAAATCTTACTTTCTCACAGATTTCCTTGTGATTAAAACAAGAAGGCAAAAAGGATAACTGTAATAAGAATAGCACCACCTCTGGGCTGGCTGTGAGAGCAGGAATGATGCATCCAAGAACCACATCTAAGGAGTGTGGAGCACATGCCAGGGGCACTAGGGGAAGAAACAGAAGTGCCTGCCATCCTCACACATCCAAGCATCCAAGGACCCAGCCTACTAGCTTGGTTCCCTGAGGAATATACCAGGTACACCCCCACTGGGTTCAAGCACAGACAGACAAAAGGTTCAAGAACAAACTGTGCTACAGAGAGGCTCTCTAACCTCACTCTCAGTGCAGTGGCACCAGCACTGATAAAGGGGTGCGGGAGCCGGGGTCCAGGATCAGCCCAAAGTCTGCCATCCAGAGCTTTACAGGGAAGTGGGTGGAAATCAAAACAGCAACCAGGATCTGAGTCACTGGGAATGGAGAAACCAGAGAGGATGATGGACCTAAACTAAAGCCAGCTCAAGGAATATTCAAGAAGGAGAAATGGATCCAGGGAGGGCCAAGACTATTGGAAAGGGGAGAAGAGGTATGACAGCAGAAGGTATGACTGAGACTCAGGAGGGAGGTCTCTGATGCCAAGAAAGTTCCAGCAACAAACACCCACATTCCTACTCCTCTGGTAATGAAGAAAAAAGGCTTGGGTTTTTCTCTGCAAAATGATTTCTAAATGAAACACAGTTGCCCCAATAGGTTTCCATTTCATCCCCAAAATGTAGCATCTTGTGAAGGTGAGGACTTGAAAAGCCTGTCTGCACAAGTGCCCAGTGCAGCTACTATGTCTTTAAAAGAGGCCTGGGAAGAAGGGAGCCACCCCTCTTGACTTCTCTATCCATCATGATGTAACACTTCATAAATAACCAAAGAGGGAAACTTTCCTCATCTCATTTAAGCCATTGAGGTGTATATAGCTTTAACAGATCCAGGACACTTATCTCAAGCTGAGAGTATAATTTCATGGTAATAATTTGTTTAAAGTGTTGCTGATTGCTTCCTACTTCTCCCCTGTTAATGACTTTTGCACCTTTCCACTGTCCCTTTTATATGGGCTGCTATGGCAATTACTCTCCAGGAGGCTGTTTAGACAGCACAGGTCCTTTCAACAGGCTGCTAGGAACTATACTGGACACTCCCAAGATCTGAAAAGTCTCTTTCATATAGGTTCTTTCCTTTTGGGGTGGAAAAAGTGTTTTGTTTTTTTTTTAACTTTCTATCAATCCCTTGCTCCCTCACAATTACTGCTGCTCATGTAGTGTATATATTCGTGAGGCCACTGAGTAAAGCTAATTTTCTCTTCTTAAATTTCCTGGTGACTGAAACCAGCTTGAGAAAGGTGATGTGGAGTGCCTTGATTTGGACATTGAATAGCTCTCATTTAGGCTAGAAGTCCACCATGGAACATACTGGAAAGTGTGTTAGTGGTCAGGGGGTCATTTGGGAGCTTTTTAATCTTTACACTTTTAAAGCAACTCATGCTTGCAAATTTTGGCAAAGTATTTTCTTCTCCTATTGGCAATGGTTTCCAAGTTGAAAAATGAAGTTGCCTTTTCCATACTTTATGGACAAAAATAAATAATGTGTTTCTCACGTCTCTTGGGAACTTAAGGCATGAAAATGCCAGGGAGCAAGGGCACACACAGCAAATGAACAACGCTATGTTCTCCCAGAACTTTCAGTCTGTCTTCCTCCCTTTCAATTTCAATCCATCTGTTCTTCCCATTTATTCACCCTCCCACCACTGTGAGCCCTTTTCTCCTCTCTTTAGGTTTCCCTCACATGTGTGTGCTTTCCTCCTAGTCTTTTCCATGTTTCCTGCCTTTCAAGCCTCACACATCACTTCTGCCACAGGCAAGGCAGTCCTGGGACCAGAGTGGTGGCAGACAGCAGTCACCCCAGCACTCAGGTTCAGACTTTTGGATCCACTGAGCAAGTTCCCCATTTCAGTCCCAAGGTGAGTGTGAATGAGGCCCAGAAGAAGGAGTCAAGATACTGCATGTGCATGCATCAGCCCAGGCCCTGAATCACAAGGTGCTTTAATCCCTCAATAGCAGACCCACCTAAGGAAAGGGATATCTGAAACCAGACCAGGAAATATTTGTACAGGAGGCAAGGAACTCGATCCATACAGCCTTTCTCTGTCATTCAAATCTAAATAAAGACCCGGACAAGTTCTAACTACAAAAACAGAGTGTTCTCAACCCTGTGGTCAATCATTCCAAAATGTGAGAGTTGACCAGGGTTGTAATCTCAAGATTCCTTTCTATACTTTTTGGTCCACGTTCAGGAAAGTCTTCTCAGCAAAGTCCAATGCTTTCCCACTACCACATCTTTCCTGTCAGCAAAGTAACATCTATAGCCTCAGTCTCAGTAGATATCGATCATCCAGTTCATTCTATATTCATCAAAAAATCAAGCTCATCATGTGGAGACTTCATTTATTCATTATTTTAGCAAACATATTGTGCCTACTCTGTGCCACAGTGTCCTAGGTGGTTAGATACATGAATGAGTCTTGCCTTCATGGAACTTATATTCTAGTGGTCAGTGGGAGGGACAATAAGTTCGGTAAGTAAGGAAAGCACCTCACATGTTACAAGGCAACAAATGCTATTAAACAATTGAATCTGGTGACAAGGTAGGGAAGTGGGAGTACAAATAGGATGGTTAGAGTAGGTCTTATCCAAAAAAAGCTGTTTGATCTAAATCTTAAAAACTATGAGACAGCTACCCAAGTAGCTACCAAGAAGAAAGTACTAAGAACAAACTAAAGCAAATGCCCTATGACCAGAGCATGCTAGTGTGACCCTGGAGCACAAGGATGCTGTGGGGGCAGATTCTGAGGCACAGAGCAGTAGCAGTGAGATCAGAAAGGTAACAAGGGATTTATAGGCCCTTATAACAAGTTGGAATTTAATTCAGAGCAAAGTGGAGAGGTTTTTGAGGAGTTGAATGACCTGACTTCTATTTAAAAGGATTACTCTGGCTAAACTGTTGAAGGGTGTATGTGTGTGTGTGTATGGGTGTGTGTGTATGGGTGAGAGGCAGCAGGGAGAGGAGTTATTAAACCCCTTAATCCAAGCAAGAGAAGTAGGGAGTCCTAGCAGAATGGTAGCAGTGGAGGTACTGCAGAGAAATCAGATTCTGGAAAAATTCCCGAAGTAGAGCTGGCAAGATTCCCTGATGGGTTGGTTATGAGATGACAGTGGAAGAAAGGTCAAGGATGACAGAGTTTTTTGGAAGAAATCAGTGAGGAAAAGTCATATAGCACAGATCAGAAGTTTCATTTAAAATACCACCAGATTCACATTGAGTTCAGTGGATTTGTAGTGGCTGATATTGGTGACATTACAATAATATTGCATGCTTTTCTATTATTTTACATATTTTGTAAACTTTGAGATTTGCACTTTGTACATGTCTAAAAAAACTTAAAAATCACCCATAAGAAGATTAAAGCTGAAAAAACAGCCAACGATCCACAGACAGTGACTTTCTATACTAATCTAATAATTAAGTAAAGAAAGCATATTATCTACCACTGAATTGTTAGACAAACTCCTCATTTGAGGAAATTGACCTGTGTGTTCTGATGACTGGGATTTCTTCAGCTCCCTTATCCCTCTGCCAGTCTCACACAGGATTTCCTGTGCAGAGTGTAGTAGAGATAATGACAGCATGACCTGGCTCATGGCCGTGCCTTTTGGGAAATCCTACAGACACTGCCAGATTCACAACACAGATTAGAGAGGTAGGGGCTTTTCCCCAAAACTGATAGTTTCCATACCAAAATAGTCTAACTTACGCTTCTAAGTAGTAGAACCAAAAAGCTTTCCAGGATGAAACATACAAGAAGGATGTAGAAACTCACACAAGACATTCTGTAGGGTGTGCAGTTTTTGTGGGGTTACAAGGAGAATAGAGCAAAGAAAATATCTAGCAGTCCTGCCTCCTCACACACTAATCTAATCTTAACCAAATCTGGAAATACAGTATGGACTGGCATTGCCAAGGTGCTCATTTGAAAGTGTTCATGATCCCCATTGTGTGTTATAGGACCAAAAACCCATAGAGCCAATTTTTTTTTTCTGTTCTTCTCTTTAGAACAGTAGCTTCAATAAAATAGATATTTGACCCTTTTTGAATAAACAAAAACAAATGAATGTTTTGACTCCAGAAATTAAATTTCATTTCAGGGCTACATTAGAAAAAATAAATGGTTTTAAGAACAAACCTAATAATCATGTTGTTCAAAGAGCAAAGAAATTAAGAGAGTAATACCACTGTCTTAATTATTGACTCCAAGTTCAGTATTTCAGTCCAGCAGGCAGTTCTGATCCATGTGGTCATTCAGGAACCCAGCCTCATCTCAGCTCTGCTGTTATCTCATCCCAACCTGCATCCTAATCTTCCAAATGAGGTCACAATTCCTTAAGGTAGGCAGAAAAACTAGCATTTCATGGTCAGGAGGCTCCTCTTCAGCAAGTGAGGCAAAAGTTGTATGCTTCACTTCTGCTTGCATTCCATCAACAAGAGTTAAGATACATATCAGCCCACTTATCACCAGAAACACTGGGAACACAGCCTTAACTGGACAGTCATATGTTACCTATAATTATATTATAAAGGAAGAAGACAAGAAAGAAGTTAGAGGAACAATTAACTGTTTCCATCCCAATTCTTAACAATAAAATGGGATGGGAAACAGACCCTGAGCAATAAGGAAGGGAAGACATTTGTTTGACAAAAACTTTGTTCTGTAAAACTGCCCTTGTGACACACCACCACCATAACTCACCTAACCATAATTCTCTTAACTAGAACTACACAAAAGGTAGACATGATTTGAAATTCTGAGAAGAGATTTCAGATTATCAAGGAGTTTAAGAACCTGACTTTAAGCCGTATAGATCAATGTCCCAACTCAGACCTTAGGATCCCAGGATCCAAATTTTGTTTAGAAAGTTGACCAGTGTCAATGAATATAACTTGAGTAGCTAAAATAAATTAGATAGATCAAGAGAAACTAAACACAGACACATGAGTGCACACACACACACACACACAGGTATATACCCTACCACCACCACCACCACCACCACCTCCACCACATCACACAAAAATAAACAAATCTAACTACTAATAGCACTTTCTGAAAAATCTATTTTTGTAATACTTAAACATACAATAGGTCACTTGCCCAAGTACTATGGACTAAAGAAGTTTCTATTTTAATTAACTATCAGAATAATCTAGGCCTGCTAAACACTTGAACTCTTTACCAGAAAAAAGACTTCACCTACAAAATAGCTAATATTTTTTGAGTGGTACTGTATGCACCAAAGTGCACTTGGCTGACTTTACTTCCTTAATCTCAGTCATCAGAACTTGGGAAGCTGGCAGTGAGGATATAGGTGGAGAGATCACACCTCATAGCACCTCATGGGTGACTGCAGAAAAATTGGCCTTATGGTTACATACATAGTCTCCCCAACTGCAAGTTGCAGTTGCTCATCTGGTAGCTATATTACTAATGTGTTTATAAACATCAACCTCCATTACCCTACTGAGCCCCACCCAACTAACCTCTCTCCTGGAAAGCAATGCATTGTAGCATAAAGGCCCTATTTTTATAATTCATGACCCATGGGACTTTGATGAAGTGACATAACCTCCTCCAACCTTAACATTCACATCTGTAACCTAAAGTAATGCTTCCTGATAGGATTATGAAGGTTTAAGGTAAAGCATATTACCACTTACCTTTCCTTCTAATGTCTAACATATGAACTCTATAAATTTCCTATTTCTGAACTGCATTGGCTTCTTGCTACATTACAGCTTGGATACACAAATACCAGCAATTTTATTTTACTTTCAACATTATTTCTTATGTGGAAATATTATTTTTGAGGATTATCATTTTTCAGCTAGGACATTCCTGGATAATGCTAGAACCTCATCAGAGCTGTGAAACTCAACTGAAAAAGTGACTTTTTTAATTGTGGTGAAATACAATAACATAAAATTTATCGTCATAACCACTTTTAAGTGCAGAGTTCAATAATGTCCAATATATTCATATTATTGTATAACTAATGTCCAGAGCTCTTTATCTTACAATACTGCAACTTGATACCCATGAAATAACAACTCCCCACTCCCTTCTCTCCCAAACCCTAGTGACCACCATTCCACTGTCCATGAATCTGACCACCCTAAGTGCCTCATGTGAATGAAATCATATAGCATTTGTGTTTTTGTGACCGACAGTTCACGTAGCATAATGTCATCATGGTTCCCCATATATTGAATCCTGGCAGAATTCTCTTCCTTTTTAAGGTTGAATAATATTCCATCACGGACATATGCCACATTTTGTTCCATTAGTTCATCTGTTAATGGGTGGTTATATTGCTTTCTGCCTTTTTGTTATTGTGAGTAATGGTACTATGAACATAAGTATAAAAACATCTCTTTGAGACTCTCCTTTCAATTCTTTGGGGCATATACCTAGAAATGGAATTGCAGGTCATATGGTAATCCTATTTTTAATTTTTAAAGAACTGTGTACTGTTTTCCTTAGTAACTGAACCATTTCTATGCATAGTTCACAAGGGTTCCAATTCGCCACATCCTTACCATTATTAGTGATTTTCCAGTTTCATGGGTGTAGCCATCCTAATCCCTGTGAGATGGCCTCTCCTGGTGTTTTCACTTTGCATTTCACTAGTGATTAGAGCTGGGAGCATCTTTTCCAGTGTTTTGTTGACCATTTGTATATCTTCTTTGGAGAAATATCTAAAGTTTTTGTCCATTTTGTAATCATATTATTTGATTTTTGTTGTTGAGATGTAGGAGTTCTTTATATATTCTTTTTCACCTTGTTGATTGTTTTCCTTTGAAACACAATTTTTAATTTGGATGCAATCCCATTTATCTATTTTTTTTTCTTTTGTGGCCTTGGTTCTTGGTGACATATCCAACCTAAGCTGACATTTTGTGCATCAGGCTAATAAGCCAAGAAGCATTACTTCTTTACAGATTCTCTGGAAATGCAAAACTTTTGCCTCAAACATTCCCAAGGGACCCCTGTGGAACTGTGAATAAATAAACAGAGCAAACCCTGTTGCAGAACACCATTGAGGCTACTAGGCATAAAATTGGAAACCCTTGTTTGTTTATTCGACAGCCTATGCATGGAAGCCAGAGGGCACTGAGATGCTGGGATTGTGCTGGAGAAGCGCCTGCAGCTCAGCCCTGCCTGCTGTCACAATCAGGACAGGCAGCCGTGTGGAGGGTCATGTGTCAGTGCGTAATCACTAAGAAAAGCAGCTCTCTGAAGGGCTGATCAACACGTCAGGGTCAGGACACATCACACAGACATGTGGATGCCTTTGCGTGTGTGTGCGAATTTTAAGTACCTATTAAGATCTGTCAAACACGATCGAGTGTCTTCAATTAAGTGCCTGGGCCAGTCTGCATGCACACATATGCAACTGTTCATTTCAACCCACTTGTAACATGATAAACATTCTCTACGGAATTTCATGTTAACTTTTTTACCTAAGCAAGTAAATAAAATACATGTTGAACAGATCTTTTTTCTTTAGTCCGCTTTTGGTATTCCAGTAAACATTTTTGTATTTTATACATGTAAAATTCTTTCCAAGTTTTCATGCGGCCAATTTAGAATTTGGACCCTAGAGGTGGGTGAACAGTCACTTAACTGTCAAGTATGTCTGCTGAATTATTTTTGTTTCAAATGCTCAGGCTAGCATGTGAAACAATGCACTGTGTTTAGCACTACATCTCTTAATTTTTATTCCTGTGTGTATTTCAAGGGGAATTTAATCCATCTGGTTCTGATTCACTTACTCTTAACTCATCAAAGTGGGACTTTGTAACTGATGTTTGATGTCCAGAATGCCTTGTGGGTGTTTCGGTCATTATAAAGATTCCCCCCGCCTGTCCATCTATGTCTCCACTGCACTGGCCACAACCAAGAAGTTGTGGTTTATTTACCTGACATAGTTACAAATGACTATAAATGAGTACTTGACCAAATAGGATAGCTCTCGGCCCTCTGCAGTCACGATTTTGGAGTGTGGCAAAATGCAAGCTCCTGGGAGCTGTGTGTGCTCAGCTGGGCCCAGCGACTCAGGAGGCAAGGCCACACACTCCGTGTGCCCCCTGGCTTGAGGTCTGTGTCCGCAGTGGATGCCCTGGGCGCCGCGAGCAGTGTTCTGGAACCGCTTTCATCTAGTGTACACACGAGGCCGCCCCAACACCCACGCCCATAGCGCACGCAGACAGAAGTGGCCTCCTCAAAGCTTTCCTGTCATGCGTGCAGCATCTTTATGACTACTTCAAAACAAGCTTAACGCAATAAAGCCCTGCTGTATCAGGAAAACTGTATGCTCTGCTGCTCATGTTCTTGCAAATTCTCCAATAGGAAACTTTCTCAAGCCTTGGTGCTACTCTAAGTCTTTCAAAGAGGAGCTCAGAATGCTGCAGTCTCTCTCTCTCTTGATACGAAGAAGACTCAGACTATCATTTCTCAAAACTACGCAGGGGTTTTGTCCCAGAAAGTCTCCCCAGGAAAGAGTAATGTTCAAAATGTCAACTATGCATCTATCTGCGATAAATTTTTCATTATTTTTCTGTATTGTTCTTTCTTTGAAATGTTTAGTGACATGTGGTCATGGCCTTAGTTGACTTCTCCATTCACTGGTGACTGAATAAATATTTGCTGACCACCTACATTGAGTCAGACACGCCGCCAGGCTCTGGGGCTTTCAGAGACAAGCCTATCTTTACAAGAGCTCTACTTGTCTTCCCTGCCCACTGCAAGCAGCAGCCAAGATTTCTTTCTCCACTGATCCTGTGTCCTTGTGCATCAAATAGCTTCATGTTTACACACAAGGACAAAGCATATAAGAGGTAAAGGACTGCCTGCTTATTAGTCACAAATGCCTCTTGCTTTCTCCTGAAACATGGTCTCCTAAGTTTAAAGTGATTCTTCTTTCACAACATCAAAGACCAAATTATGAACAGTTATCTAAACTTGCGTGCTCCAGATACCACCGTGCATCATTATAACTCAACTCTCTACACGGTAAAGATTTTCTGGTGCTTTTATATCTTAATGTGAATCTGGTATTCTTAAAAGTGCCCTTGGTGCTATTTACTTTTTATCAGTTTGTAGAAATAGAAAATGTCTTCCTTTTTAACTGAATTTTGCTAGCTTTTCTCTCTTCCTTAATAATTGCATTTTACTATCAACCATAAAAGTTTTCAGGCTACTGATCATATTGAGGTGATGTCATCTGAATTTTGGGGTCCTCAAATAGGAAACACATTGTGAAAAGAATCAGCCTAGCTCAAGTCAGATAAGCTAGGAGCTTATCTTAGGAGGACATGGACTCCCCAGTGGGTGGTAGAGATGGCCATCGCTGCCTTTTTATTTTTCCTTCTCCATTAGAGTTAAGCAGATGTGGTTAGTCACCATGCAAAGAACGTATGGAAATATAAGAATTCATGTTTATGTGTGGCTGCCAGGTCTAAATCAGCCAGGCAGTAATTTCTCTGGGAGCCAAATGTAGGCACTAAATTTTGCACTCACCCACCAAATTGGGTACACATGCCCTTTAATCTGTCTTCCTGCAGGACGGCTTCCCTGGCACCGTCCAGCCTGAACTTGGGGCCAACCTCTCCCTGGAGCCCCTTCCCTTGAATTGCAGCCTACAGCATGGGGGCTGGATAGAAAACAGGCTCCAGACACACAACTGGAAGGGCTGACCGGAATTCAACCTAATGTTGAGAATGGCAGGAAAGCTTCTATTATTCTACTCCATTCTATCTGCTGTGAGGCAGCGCGGCGCCTGGAGTCTGACTGAGCTTAACTCATTTCCCTGGATTTCCGAGTCACTGCCACAGCGCCTACTAAAACTTAATATCTCACTCCTGAGGCGCACTACACTTCCTGATATAGGATGCACTTGCCTGTCTCCTGGTGACCTTAAGCGCCAATAAAGGAGTCATAATATGACCTAGACAAGACTTGGAAGTCAACCAGAATGCAAATGATTGACGGCAGTGCTTTTAGTTATCTGCTGTTTGGCCTGACACTCAGGCGTGGCTCTTTTTATTATGATTGTGGGAGTAGGAGGCTTAAAAATACACACTGGCATTGCTCTCCACATTGTTGAAAGTTAATCCTGAGGTGTGGTGAAGAAAGTTTATGTTACCCACTGGAAGCCCATCAGCACCCACAATTTCTGCTCTATCTACCTCTAACTCACTTCAATATTTTGGAGACAATTTTCAAGCATGGATTATCTCTGATTCTGGGTTTGAGGTTAGGTGAGCAAATTTTCTCCCTGACTTTTTGTCTCACTGAGTGCTGTGATTACCTCTGTCCTCCTACAAAGGATGTTATCAAAGTGAATAGCATATTTAGAAAGATCCTGAATTCACCACCTAGTTGTTTCTTCTTTAATCTCTTGTATTTCTTCCAAAACAAGATAAATATTAACTCTAATGCATAACATTGATCTATGACTAAAATATCCAGTCAAATGTTGTATTCTCTTAGGTTTGCTGCTTGTCAATTTTCAGTCTTTAATTTTGAATTCCCTTTTTTTAAGATTTCCATTATTTCTATTTCTGTCTGCTTAAAACATTTAGCTACAGAGGTCAATTTATACTCAATTGGGGAGAGGGAGAGGCTTCCCAAATGTTAGTTGCCCTTTTGCATTTGGAAAGCATCTGCTAAATAGTGAACATGCAAGGAGTTTTTGTGAAACTTGCCCTGGATGTTTCTGCTACCATCCTCACACCAAAGACTTTAGGTGATCGCTCATGGTCATGACCAGGAATGGTGATCCTCTATCACCAAAAGCAAATGGAATCAGCCTAAAATAGCTTAGTTAAGCTCCATAACTTCTAGCAGGTCATGGGTTTGCTGCAAACATCCCAGCTGCTGCTGTTAGCCTGTATGGAGTCTATTCCCAAACCTATGTATATATCTATTCTTTAATCCATCTTGGGCTAATGAACTTTCAATTTTAGTATGTACTATATGTAGGTTCATCTTGTCATTATCTCTTTCTATCTTGCAGTGGACATCTGGATTGGGTAATTTGATGAATAAGGGATGTAAACATTCCCTTCCAGATTTTATACACTTGTAATGTATTTCCCTTTAACACATTTCTATGTTGAAGAATCCCACCACTTCTTTCTAATCTGTTCCATTAGATTTGGATTTAGCTAATATTTTTGAGTTTCTGTACACTCAGTATCATGTTAGGTCCATACTAAAATAATAGTATAATGATAATAATAACTAGCATTTATAATAACCTTACTGAATGCAGAGCATTATTGAAATTCACAATTCTATGGGAAACTATGTCATTTCACAAAAAAACTTAAGAATTTATATTGTGACCCTTACAATATGGATGAGAGCTTCAAGCTGAAGGCCAAGGAGCAAAAACCAAGATTCATATATCATAGACAGTGACCATGTAGAGCAATTTCCATCCCACTTAGCAACATTGCATAAATCCTTAGAAAACTAGTTTAGTTCTATTGGATGCTTGCCTCATGTAGCCCTAAAAACTGGGTTGTTTCTAGCAGTTACACAGATTTTTAAAAGTAAATTTCTGAATTATTCTCCTACTGGTCTATTTAGATTGACACTGACACATAAAAAAGTTAACTCAATACAGTGCCTGAACACTACATAGTTGTAGGACAGCAACAGCAACCGCCAAATATATAGCAAGGTGTGGGCATATTTTGATTTTCATCAATGAGAGGATCACAAAATTCTATGTTCTACATAAATCATTACTACAAAACCATGGTGGTATCTCTAGAACTTTAATTCATTTGTTGTATTTAGTTTCTCACATTTTGGTTATGGGAATGTTATAAAAATACTAGTGATCTTTTATTGAAAGAAAATGTTTCATGAAGTAATCTGGAGCAAGAAACTGAAATGAAGCCTTTAAAATTATTTAAATATGTGCATGTTCAAATGACTTTTCCTTTCACTTTCCTTTAAATTCATGCCCATTTCTTTAGTCTTTTCTTCCAGACTTATTTCCCATCCTGTTAGTCACTTTGGAAGACCCTCCAAGTTCTCTAGTTCTCTTAAGCTGTGAAACCCAGAGGACACAACTTCCATCACTAATAAAAGATGGAGACTAAAGATTATGTTTTCTGCTTATAGTCTCAATTCCACACATCATATCCAATAAAGCTCCATATTTAACACACTGGAGCTTTGTGTGCTTGAATTATACCACTTCACTTACCTAATCTCAAACCTGGGTAATTTTTGGTTTTGCCTGCCCGTTAGAGGCAACAGCATGCTCTGTCCCCATCTCAGACTTTCATATTTTTTTTTAAATTATGTTATTTTTATTAAGGTAACATTGGTTTGCAATACTGTATATGATTCAGGGCTATAGGTTCACACAAAGCACCCATAATCCTCCACTACAGTCCATTTGGTCTCTGTCCCCCTGAACACCCCCACTTTTATCCTCCCTACTGGTAATCTCCATTCTACACTCAGATTTATAGGCTTTGTTTTGGTTTAGCTTTGTCAGATGTTCACTTTAAATATGACCCAGATCATAACCTATAGAGTAAACCAAATCTCTAAGATGCCACCAAGATAGAGTAATAATGTCTCTGAGTTCTTTGTAGCATAGCCTCCAATTGTAGCTGATACAAATTTTCATGTTGAAATAACATCATCTTAAATGTACTATGCCTCTTGTTTTTTAAATCAGCAAGCCCTAACATAAATTAATGTCATTGACAGATGAGAAGTTTGGGTTGAATGAGGTTGATAGCTTCAATGACACAAACAGCACTGCCTCAACTCTTCTCTATCTGGAGAGAGGAGGTAGAGACCATACACACCCAAGATACCCACAGCTGTATGTACAGATGAAGAGAGCTGATGACTCTCAGGTTCATGCAGGAAACTCAGCCTTGAATCTCCAATAGTTTGTCTTCATCCAAAAGGCTGATTTCTCCAATAGTTTGTCTTCATCCAAAAGGCTGATTCCAACACTAAGTGTAATTTCACTTTTTTTTTAAATATGCATCAGGGATTTCTCCGGAGCTATTTGTCTCTCAAATATATATCTTTACTAGAATTTCACCAGATTTTAATTGAAATGTTAAGTTCAACTTTGCAAGCATGGATAATTAATAAACTGATTTCTACTTTTGATCTTATAAACCTACTGGTAACAGGGCCTCCCCGGTGGTGCAGCGGTTGAGCGCTGGGTTGCGAAGCTGTCCGCAGCGTCCACAGCACCGGTTCGATCCCCGGCTGTTCCCCGGCCACCGGAGGAGGGTCCCACATGGCACGCAGACCTCTCCTGCCGCCCGCTGCTCCCCTCAGCAGTGTACTTCGGTCCTTCTGCCTGCTCTGCTCCCCACTCTGGCTCTGGTGAATTCTCTCACCCTCCCGCGCTTCTGGCTGTACCCAGTGCTTGTATAAATAAATAAATAAATCTTAAAAAACAAAACAAAAACAAAAACCTACTGGTAACAGTTATGCATTATGGAGCCTAGTTACCTGAATTATAGTGAGGAGAGACTCTTAAACCATGATGAAGTATAATAATTATTTTATTCTTGGCCTTAGAGGTTATTCCAAGGATAGAGATTTCTTAGAGAATTTTAATCACGTATACCTATGAAATAAAAATATATGCTTTGATTTTCAAATATTCCTGAAGTCAGAATTGGATCTGTCATTTTTAGTTTTTTGTGTATGCTTATTTCTGTTGCATTTGTTTCAGATTGCAGCTCATGAAAAGCATAAAAAAAAATTTCCAGATAGGGAGATGTTTGATCACATTTGATTTCCCCCAACATTCATTAGTATAAGAATGTTACATTTTGCCAAAAAAACTAAGATGTTTGAGCTAAAAGAGGCTTCAGAGATTATTTATATCTCTCATATATTTACATCTCAAATATATTTACATTTGTATTTATATTTATCATAATAAATTTTGAATTACTTTAAGTAAGATACAAATTGGTAAATAACTTCTTGCTCAATTTTCAGAGATAAAAATGACTTCTCTGCAAAATGAAAATCAGGTTGGTTATCTTATAAAAGCCAATCTTGGTGAATTTTGTTTTGGTTTAAGTGCTAAAAATAAAGAGGAATATATAACACATTTTCCACAAATATTGTCACGTGAGGTACACCAAAGCAAAATAATAATGTAAGACTTGGGCGACAACCTGTTCTTGCAAGATTTGTAGACCAATTTTTCAAGATCAGAAATGTTTATATAAGCACACAAATTTTGGCTCTTTTCCCAGACTAAATCTCCACGCTTCTGAGGCTGGCTCATCACTAATATTTATAATTTTTTTTGACATTTCATGGGATGGACTCAGAGGCCTTTGAGATAGACAGGTTCCTACTCTGATGTGCTGGAGCAACTTGCTTCTGTGAAAGGTAGTCAGATGGCGTTTTCAACAGGAAGGAAACAATCTATGGGTACCACGAGCCTGTTGCATCTTGTCAGTTTTGTTAGTTGAGAAACACCATTGGGAACCCATTAGTGCAAAGAGGACCAAGCTGTCCACCTGAGAGCAGTCCTTGCCAAGTGCCTCAGACCTGTGTTTAAGCAACATTCCTTCCTGTAGGATTACATTTCCTTACAAAAACTTTTAGAAAAAGGCTTTCAAGCACATGGATCCTCTTAACACTTTATACTATGACCCATCATCATGCCTTACACCTAGTAGGACTTTATAGAATTTTCAGGGCCTCCCTGATGGAATTTTCAGGGGTTAAGCAACACACTGTGAAGCTGTCTGCAGCCTTTGCAGCATGAGTTCTATTCCTGGCCAGCTTCTACAGCATGAGGTCGATTCCTGGCCAGCTAGGGAGCAATTCACATGGTGCAGCAGACCTCTCCTGTCTTGCCCGCTGCTCCCTTCAGCAGCGTGTTTCAGTCAGTCTGCCTGTTCTGTTCCCCGCTCTGTCTCTGGAGAATCCTCTCACCCTCTGCACCTCTGGCCTGTACCCAGTTCTTGAATGCATGCATAAATAAATCTTTCAAAAATTATTTTAAAAAAAGAATTTTCAACAAATCCACGCATTTGCCAGGTTGGAATATGTAAGACAAATATATATCCTGAGCTCTCTGGTAACATACACCTCTAAGGATCCAGTCATCTATTCTTATTTATCATTTTTTCCCCCAAAGTCTGGTCATTCCTAATAGTGCATCTAAAGATTGCATAATTATTGTACTTTCATTGCTAACAGGAGTAACGGATAAAAACATAGGCACTATTTTACTCACCAAATCACCAAGTTTTTCCTCCAAAATCATTATTGTCATTTGCCCCACTTTAAGAGGTGTATCTCTCTGGGTTATGAGTCTTCACTTCTGCAATGTTTATGCTCAAGTCTCTTCAATCTCCAAAGTTTTCATGTGCAATCAGGTTTAAGAAATCTGTCAGGTAAGAGAACGATGAATGAGGGCCTCCCCTGGTGGCACAGGCGGTTGAGCGCAACACTGTGAAGCTGTCCTCAGGCTCTGCAGCCTGGGTTCGATTCCCGGCTGGCCGGCGAGTGTCCCACATGGTGTGGCAGACCTCTTCCTGTCGCTCCTGCTGCTCCCCTCAGCAATGTATTTAGTCAGTCTGCCTGTTCTGTTCCACACTCTGTCTTCGGTGAATCCTCTCACCCTCCTGCAAATCTGGCCTATACCCCAGTTCTTGTATAAATAAATAAATCTTTACAAAAAAAAAATGAGAGAACAATGGATGAGATAGGAGACCTGCTCTCAGAGAACTTCAAACTAATCGTGGAATCAAGACAAACACAAATACAGGCAGTACCACTTATCAGTGATCAATCACCTATTAGTGGTATTTGAAAGTGTTACTATTATTATATTGGGATTTGGATGTTCATATTAACTAAAAAAAAAGACTTATAATTGTTTCTTTCCATCAGTTCTTTAGGGAATGAGGGATATAAATGAGGAACATACTAATCTACAGGCAAAATCCAGGCTCAGGACCTGTACCTCAGCTTCTCCCAATTCTGACATTGCTGCTGTTCTTCCTGAGGTGTATGTATTTTCTCCTCCACCATCCCAAGCAGTGCCCAAGTCTTTAATTCCTTCTTTTTCTACCCTGGCCCAGAATAACTCTGTATAGGAATTTGATCTTCTACTCCCCAGATTTCTGTAGCAAGATTAGAAAGGGGCCAATTTAATAGATAAGTGAGCATAACTGTAAAATAATCCTGAGTGGGGGGCTCGTACCCCCATTGGTTGGTTACCACTGAGTCAATTAACGTGGATGTTAATTTACAACATGTAGTTCTGTCACACAGGCTTAGACTATTTGCAAAACAGCTCCCAGGTGACCCAGGGCAGCTCTCAGTAGTGAAACATTTAAGATGGCAAATAAGAACTGCCCATCTGGGAGTCCAGCCCAAAAGAATATGCCCCATGAGACAAAGCTACCATTTCAAGGGAATAATTACAAGGGACTGCCGAACTGCCATGGCAATAGAAACTTAACCCAAGTGCTTTCAGGTAACTGGCAGCCCAGGCCTGGCTGCCTTCCATGGGCCCTACCACACGGCACTGTGTGAAGTGGGTGTTTTACAGCAAGTTACAGCAACGCAGCTGTTTGCACTAGAACTTAACCCAGGTATGCCAGACAGCTGTGCCAGAGCACGTCTTTCTGTTTCATTAATTCAAAAGCAACTCAAATAGAAAAGTCATTTGACCCTAACTGCTGGTTCAGTTCCTTGTCAAGAACTGGTTATTTAATTTTATTTAATAGAATGTCTTTGAGTACCAACTATATATTTGACAACTGGAAATAAAGAAGATACAGGCCCTATCCCAAATACAAGGATATCACCCAAACTCTTTTTTTTTTAAAGATTTATGTATTTATGCATACAAGAGATGAGATACAGGCCAGAGGTGCAGGAGGTGAGAGGATTCACCAGAGACAGCGTGGAGAACAGAACAGGCAGATTGACTGAAATACACTGCTGAGGGGAGCAATGGGTGAGGCAGGAGAGGTCTGCTGTGCCATGTGGGTAGCTCCCTGGCCAGGGATCAAACTCATGCTGCAGTGGTTGCGGATAGCTTCATAGGTTGCATCTTAACCCCTTATGCCACCAGAGAGGCCCCTCACCCCAACTCTTATGCAGCATTCTATCTAGTAGACACACACACACATACACACCAATATTATAACAATGAGAAGTGCAAAACTATAAATAAATATGAACTAAGTGTTGATAAGATTTTTTTAAGGTTGTTTCTGACTACAATCGTTAGAAAATAGCTCCCAAAGGTGATGCTAATTGAATGGGACGTTGTGGTATAAATAGAAGTTCTCTAGGCAGAAAAGGAAAGGACCTAACAGAAGGAAAATAATGCACCAAAGTACAGAGACATAATATATGATGGGGGGGAGGGATGATTAATTCAGAGTTAGTGAGGGTCAAGCTTGAGCAGATGAGTCTGAATGAGTAGTTCCTGCTTATAGAACCCCGAGTGCCAAGCTAGAAATCATATCCCATCAGGAAACGTGTGGAGCCGGTAAAGGGTAGTCCATGAGGTACTGGCAGTCTGTTTCCTAAAAGCTTACTCTGGCTGGAGCATATGTTAGGGTTGCTGGGAAAGCAACTGAGAGACTTTGGCAACAGTCCAGGAAAGAGAAAGCAAGTACCTGGAAGGAGGTGATCACAGTGATGACAATAAGGAAAGGGTAATTCTGCTTGGTGTGCTCCAAGAAGCTGCTATCGGTAACCCACGACTTCTTCAGCTGGGTTTTGGTCTACATAGTTTTATTAGTGAGTGAAAAGAGCCATCATGTTCTTAGAAATAAGTGTTAATGGAAAAATTCTAAAGTGATAGAATTATGTAACATTAAATTTGAAAAATATCCTACGAGTTCTATTACAATGGTTTCATTTACCTATAAGTTATTTAGCTCATTAATGGCAAATTTCAGCCTGGAAAGCCAGGTCTCCGAATGGTAAGACACTGGACTATTTTGTGGGGTATTGTTATAGATTAAATTGTCCCTCCACAAAAGATTGGTTTAAGTCCTAACTCGAGTACCTGTGATATGACCTTATTTGGAAGTATAGTCTTTTCAGAAATAATCAAAATGAGGTCATTAGAATGGGTCTTAATCTGACATGACTGGTGTTCTCATTGAAGAAGGAGATGGCCATGAGAATCAGGGAGAAAACCACATGAAGTTGGAAGCAGAGGCTGAAATTACGAGGCTGTGAAACACAGAAGGTCAAATATGAATGGCTACCACCAAGAGTTCAGAAAAAACAAGGAAGATTCTACCCAGAATCTAAGAAGGCATTCAGCCATGCCAACATCTTGATTTCATACTTCTAGCCGTAACAGCTGTGAGAGAATAATTTCTGTTGTTTTAAGCTCCCTGTTTGTAATACTTTTATGGCAGTCATAAGAAACTAATACAGATATTGTTAAGGTTTAAATGTATGTGTGTGTGTTTGGAAGCCCACTCTTAAACAGCTTCAAAGGAAATGTCTAATGCAGAGCTGCATTAAAGAAAATTATAACACGCTATAAACCATTTGGTTCATAGTAAATCTCATTTTCAGTTTTCATACAATGAAAAGATTTTAGCAATTAAAGTTTAAGTATACTTTATAAAGCATTCCATCTACAGTCTTATTTAATCTTCACATCATTTCTCAGAATTGAGAGTAGTGAGGGGCCTCCCTGGTGGCACAGGGGTTTAAGATGCAACCTACAAAGCTGTCCACAGCCACTGCAGCATGAGTTCCAATCCCGGCCAGGGAGCTTCCCACATGGCACAGCAGACCTCTCCTGACTTGCCCGCTGCTCCCCTCAGCAGTGTATTTCTGGCAATCTGCCTGTTCTGTTCCCTGCTCTGTCTCTGGTGAATCCTCTCACCCACCACACCTCTGGCCTGTATTCCATCTCTTGTATGCATAAATAAATAAATCTTTTTTAAAAAAAATTGAGAATAGTGAGAAAACTGTTGATTGATTATCCCAAAGTCATTTAGTCATAGGGCCAAAGTCAAATTACAAGGCTTTCAGCTCGAAATCCTTTGCTCTTGCCTATATTCTGCCCCATTAGTGACTGGGGTGAGAACAGCTTAAGGATAGGCTGAAGTTGTGGATGAGGAAGATCTCTATCCTAGGATTGGTATGTATGCACTCAAGAAGTGTCAACTGGAGATATTTGTGCAAGTGCCAGCAAGCAGTGTCATTTCTATGAATGTCCTATTTCCATCACATTAATGATATAAAAATGTAAATATTCTAATTACTTCTAACAAACACTTATATTCCGAAAATTTAGTTGACATGTTGCAACTCCTACTTCACTGTCTCTTAAGTCAAAGGAAATAAGTTTTTTTTATAAAAGGAATATTCATAGCCTTGGAAACAAAACCAACTCAGCTTCTCTTAGACAAGCTCTTGCTCTTGTCTCTTGCATCATCCTATAATTTGTTATCTCAGTTCTTACTGTGGGGCTTTTGTGGTTGGTAAGAAAAATCACGCCTTCAGCAAGTGACACAATTCTGATTTTGTTGTTTTTTTGATTTGGAGTCTCATTCACTCACCTGTTCCCTTATTTTCTTATTGTCAAGACACTGGAGACAAGGTAGATAGTTGCAGGGTGAGAAATCATTGACCAACAATTTAACAAAAGAGGAGGAATCAATTGGAAAATGCCATTTATCAGAAATTGATCAAGAATATTATGCTGAAATAAGCCAGAAAGAAAAAGAAAAACACTGGATGGTCTCACTCATAGCAGGAATTTAGAAAACCTAAATAACAGACCAGGAAAAATACTAACTATAATAAAATAAAAATCAAAATCAACAAGCAACTATAAATCAGAGACACACTACAGGGTGGGGTGGGGTTAGAAGGGAGTAGGATCAAAACAAGGGGGGGGTGGGAATTGTATGGGGACTATAACCAAGATGAAAATGCATACTTTGTGCAAAAATGAAATAATGATGTAAAAAATATACAAAATTAAAAAAAAAGAATATTACGCTGATTGCAGGTGTGTGTACATCTGGCCAAGAATGGGGGGAGGAGGAGAGGAGTGGAACAATTTCTGTGTGTACAGGTCAATGAATTATCAGAGGTTTTCTAACAGCAATCTTATGGGTTTATTAAAGCAAAAAGAGAACGACATCCAGTCTCAAGCAGGAGGAGACCACTGTGCAGCAGCAGCCTCGGCAGCAAAGCTACCAGCTTTTAAAGTTTAGGGTCATTCTCTATTGTCTTTTTTTTTTTTCTTTAAGGTTTTATTTATTTATTTATACAAGCACTGGGTACAGTCAGAAGCACGGGAGGGTGAGAGAATTCACCAGAGCCAGAGCGGGGAACAGAACAGGCAGAAGAACCAAAGTACACTGCTGAGGGGAGCAGCGGGCTGTAGGAGAGGTCTGCGCGCCATGTGGGACCCTCGCCGGCGGCTGGGAATCGAACAGGTGCTGCAGAGGCTGCGGGCAGCTTCGCAGCCCAGCGCTCAACCACTGCGCCACCGGGGAGGCCCTCTCTATTGTCTTTCATGCCCCCCTCACCCCCGCAAAAAAAAAGACATGTTGGTTGATGTCCTAACCCACCACACCTTCCATCCAAGGAGGTTTTAGATTTTCTTTTGGATCCTATGTTCTGCTTCCTGGGGGTGTTTTACAACGTTGCCCTATCTCACTGGCCAGGGATTCAGAGAGAGCATCACAGGGAAAGCAGGGGTTTGATGCTTCGTGTTGTTAAAAAGTCAGGGACAGCACCTCAAAGATAAGTCTCAGCCTTTCATCTTTCTAACTAAGCTGAAGGCAAATTCACTACCAATCCCCCACCCAGGTCATAAACGTTTGTAATGTTTGCTGATAGTCCTGACACCAGACACTAAAAGGAACAAATAATGCATGTTTCCACATCTGTAGCGCAGTCCCTTCACCGGGAGAGCTGTGATTCCACACGGCGACAAGTTCTCCAGGGTAAGGTTCCTTGCCCCCTCTGTGAAATCTGAGTTATAAACTTTGAGTGTTTTGACACATACTCACATCCACTCCCACTGAGTGGAAAAATAAAACTCAGGTGACTTATATTATAACTATAGAGAACATCCAAATCCTTCAGTTACAATCAAATGACATGAATTTTTAAATAAAGACATCGTGACTTACACATTGGAAATACTTTGTTTCCTTTCCTTTTCCTTCCTTTTTTTGTGACCGATTTTTCACTGCATTGTAAAAGGACAGGACGCACTCCATAGCTTTAAAGGAAAAATCATCATTCCTATGCATTATCCCCACATACCTGCAAATGTTTACAAAGATTATATTAAAAAGTCCCAAAGGAGATGGAAAGAGTTTCACATGGGTCATTGAGGTTGGACAACTAAACCCAACAGGTTTTACACGGGTTTTGTGGCCTTAGGAGTTAAAACAATAGGACCCTCCCCTCTTTACATCTGTCCCCACTTTACATATGAGAAACCAAGAGCCCAACCAACCCTGGAGCTGTCTGAGCAGCTGGCGCTGGAATGCATGCCCACAATGGCCACGGCCAAGCGGCACCACACACAGCTTTGACTTTTGCCCTGTTAGTTCCTCTGCCCAGATTTTCAGGAGGACAAGTCTGCCTGCTTCCCCACCACCCAGCGCCGCCAGTGACCTCCCAGAAGCACAAAGAAAGTAGCAGGGCAGTTGCTGTGAGGTCCAGGACGACCCCCCAGCACTGAAGCAGTTAACTTGTAGGAAGACCCAGAGAAAGAAAAACAGACCAAGAGCTGCCTTGCGCAGGGAGGAGGGCTAGAAAACGGGGCTGTTGCTGTTGTTTTCATTGTGTGCACTCTAATCAGGGAGAGTAAGAACAATGATGCATGTAATGCTGATTTTGGAACGTGTCCATGCAGCTTTTCCCAGGCTAGACAGCCTTGGGAACCACTGATAGAGTGGCACACCAGGGGCACAGCCTCAATCACCAAGCCCAGGGCAGGGCAACCTTTTCTGTGGATAAAATATGTGAGGGATGACAAGAATCTTCCCAGCATGGGAAGTGGCAGAAACAAAAAATATACAACACAAGGGGAAAACAGTGCAGGCTTTGCAGCTCGCAGCCTGGTGTCCACAGGGCGTGATATTTGAAAGCTAGGAGACTTCTACCCACCCCATCCCATTTTTCTTTCTTGTTTGTTTGTTTCCCTTTTTGCATTCAATTTGCCCTCCCTTTCTTCTCCACTCCCATCCCCCAAATTCTCTCCACTACACTTTGAAGCCGAGATGAAAGCCCTGTGTTGTGGCTGCTGGCACCAAGAGAGCACAGGGAACTACTGAAGTGTGCTTTAGTTTAAGATGCTGTGCTTTTCTCCCAAGGAAAGGGGGCCGAGAGGGGGCGGGGGAGCGGGAATCATCTTGAAACAATACATTGCATTTGCTGGAAAGCATACTTTATGTATCTAGGACTCAAACATGGTCCTAATTTTTCAAAGCCTTTGTCTCCATGGATAAGGGAATAGCTGAAATGTGGCATCTTTCCTCAAAGTGAATACATATAACTGCAAGGGGTTTGGAGTGTTATTGTTTAATAAAGTAAAACAAGAAAGAGGCAAAAATCAGCCACATGGCACCTTTGGGTGTTGATACAACAGTAGATTGTAACTTTCTCGAGTGTTGTTGACACAGCTCCCTTGCTTTTAAATAGCACATACAAGCTGTGATGTACATTGAGCGATTTTGAAGGAACAACTTCCATACATTTACTTAGTTATTTGGTTACTGGGTTTAGCAAATAAAGGTTCAGCGCAAACCTGTAGCTATGAATTTCAGCTAAACAGTGGTAAATTTTTAGCATAAGTATGTGTCATACAATATTTGGGATAAACTTATGCTAAAAAATTACTTATTTATCTGAAATTCAGATTTAACAAGGCATCCTGTATTCTAGCTGGCAACTGTGCTAGTTATAACAGTTTGTAAATCAACTCAGCTCTTTTAAAGAATGTATGCTATTACATTTTAAAAGCTTGGTTATAACAAATTTTTTCAAGATTCAGCAATTTGAACATAGGAATATTCAGATACAATTCTCAGTACAACCCAGACTGACATGGTAAGACTTTTCTGTGCCTCTGTCATCTCATCCCTTAAACAGACACACACGTATACAACACCCTAAGCTCCCACTGACCCTCATACACATACAAACCACACATACAAACCATCATAAGAGAATTCAGTCAAAGGAAAGGTGGGCTAGAGTGTTGTTTAAAGCTGTAGGCTATATTTATTCTCATTTAAAAAATGTCCCCAATTATCAACTTAATGCCCTGAAATCTTTTATTACTTTATTACTTTTTTAAAAAACCCATGTGTTTATAGACTATTCATACATTCATCTATGCTTATTCCCAGCTCTAATTCTCTGCTTATCTACAATGATACTATATTCACTTAATCAATTCACATATATGTTTAGCTGGTAAAGTAGCATGGTATCTGAGATTCTAGAGAATAGAGTTTAATTTCAGCTCTGGTGATAATAACTCTCTATATAGAGACAAGTCTTTCTCCATTCCTAACCATAAGGCTAAGAAATGATAAGATACTTAATTCCTTGGAAAAATGAAAAGGTAAAACTAGATGTACAATAATTTCTCTTACTCTGAAATTCTGATTCAATATCAGTTTCTATGAATAGGGCCTACTTTCTATGCTAAGCAATGATTATACCAACTAATTGTACTTAAACACTTTTATACCCTTAGACATTTTTCTTTGCATTTCATATTTTTAAAAAAACTTATACCCAACAGAGTAACAAAAAACATGTTGAAGAATGGAATTGTCTACTACTAGATCTATAAATCCTCTACTCTGGGATATTGCAATTTGTCAATATTGAATTTTGGCCACCAAATATTCAAATAAAGATAACACATGGATATAAATGAATATCTCTTCATTTGGATGGTATGTCCATTTGTGGGAATCTAACAATTCAAAGATCTTAACTGCACTGGAGTGCAGATGGACTCTCAGAAGAAACATACATTTTTTTTTTTAAGAGAGCAAATGACACTATCATTGCTTTCAGCAGTATAATCAACTATAAAAGGACTTGGCTCAATTACAGGATTGATATGGCATATGGCAAATGCTGTTCTTTTAGAAAAAATGCAAAATATGAAGACTGGGAAGAAGGAACCAATCAAGGGAATATCTGAAAAATGAAACAAACATCTAGTTTGCTGATCAGAACCAGGACCCTAGGATTATTGTGGAGAAATCATTGAAATCATCAATCGGATCTAGGGAGAGTAAAAATGACAACCTGGATAAAGGGATAGAGGTAGAAACTGTGCAACAGGCCTAGCACAAGGGAGCAGTTACAGTTGTGGTGTTCTTTCTTCAGAACTCTAAGCCTCCTGGTCAGCTTTCTTCTCTCTGCAGCTCCCTGGCGAATAGAATCAGCTAGGTCCCTGCTTACTCTTCCCAAATTCAGACTTCAGAGATTTAGAGGCAGAGTAATATCAAAAGAGGGAATTTATGGCTTTCTCTGTACTTGAAGATCTCGTCCATTCCTGACATATCACACCAAAGTTTTTTTCTAATGAAATCACTTCAAAAAAAATCATCATCTTCAAAGTTAGGATACTATCCTAAAGTTGGTTACCTGAGCTTGGGACACTGCCTGATCTGATGCGGATGAAAGCAGCTCCCTTTTTCTCTGAAAACCTGGAAGTTACTGTCCTTATTTTGACCATAACACAGACATTCTAGACTCTGTGCCCCTTCCTCCTCCTGCTACTACTTGCTTTGAAGAACTAGAACTCTCAGAGATCCTTGAGGTCACAAACCACCTACACTATCCTCTTCACCCTGTGCTGCTGGGAGAAACTTAGGTGTTGCTGCTTGCTTCCCTCCTTCTTATAGTCCCAGAAGAATAGAATTTGTTGTCTCAGTTAACAAATCTTTGACAACTTTTCCATGAGCAGAGTTCTGTGTGAGAAACCATGCTACTTAGGTCCCATGGTGAGCAAGAAGATGTGGTCCAGGTCATCAAGAAGCTTTCAATCCAGTAAGAGAGCTAACCATTGACCCACCATTCACTTAAATAAATGAATAATTTAAAACCAGTAAGTTCTGTGAAGAGGTGCTACAGCATGTCATGAGGATGCAGTGCCATGGAATTTATTTCAGGACAAGGGTACATAATATGAATGTTTAATGCATATCAATTAGGAGAGAAAAGCTTTCCTTCTTGAACTTGGTAAAACTTAACATATTCATTGTTTGTATGTGTGTATTGTTTGTGTCTATCACCATCCAGTAATACAGTATCAATATTTTTCAGCACTACATGTAGAAGAATTGATAAATGTTTTATGGTACTCAGCCTTATCAGCTCTCACTAACAGGGGTGTTTACATTATAAAAGCTTCATCCCCAAGTTCTGAAATACATTTCACTGGAAGTTTATTCCAGCTTTAGGAAGCTGTTTTCTTTATTTGTATCTGAATGAGATGACTAAGTGTCTTCTAAGTGGTTATTTTCCAATATCTCTACATGCTACATGCTTATGAAACTTGTAATTTTCAAATTAAATTATTTTTGAAAAATACTCATTTCACCAAGTAGGTGAAAGATCCAAAGTAACAAACTTTGGAGGCCAAGGTATATAAATAAACAAACCTTTTCTTTCTTTACCAAGTGGACAAATGAATGATAATAACTGTCAAATACTTGATTCTTGAAGAGATCATAGAAACTTCTAGCAACCTTAAAGCCTTTAGTCTCCATTTCATATTTTTAAACATGTAAATAAATTCAGTTACACTGTCTTTTCACATGTACCACAAACTTTTTCAAAATGTAGTGCTGATAATGATAGCAGTGCTTCTACTATTTTTTTTTTCAAATTCTACTACAAAACATTGCAGCTTAAAAAAATTATTTTCTGGTTATACTCATGCTTATGTTACTGGTAATACTAATAAACTCTGTCACTTGTTGGGTACATAACTTTGGGTAGGTAACTTCAGTTTCTTCATTTGTTAAATGAGTGAATCCAGGCCGATCCAACAAAATTATTGTCATGATTAAAGATAATAAGTGAAAAGTGTCTGATATTTATAAACACCATGAATTGGTATGGGTTGCTGGTGATAACTGTAAGATTCTGGTGGCTTCATTTACTGTCCAAATATTAGGAGGGAAAACCCCTAGAATTCCATATGTAAATTGTGTCATGAAGATAACAAAAAAAATATTTCCACTTCATATATTGGGTAGAGCATCCTGTCATGCAGTTATCAAAGTAAAGAACTTCCTAATGAAGTTATGTCATTCAGGTAGGATGAAGCACTGGACTCTGAGAATGAGAAAAAAGGAAATAGGCTTAAGATTGCCACCAGAAAGATCTCTGACTGCAAGACAACAGAGTTGAGAATAAAAGAAAACCCAGCCCTCTGCTTGGGTGGCTCTGAGTGTAAGTTATGGGTTTGGCTAATTGACAGCCCACCAGAGAGTGAAGAAGAACTAGGGAATCCATCAGATCTCCAAGGATCCACTGGAAATGGTCCATTCCATCAAAAAATGAAACTGAATTCAAATTAAATAGACTTGTAATAAGTCACCTTGCTTCATGTGGTATCACTTGATCCAATAGAATAACATTTTCTCAGGAGTTACTGCTACCAACTTGCATGAGATTGAGAATCTTGCAGCGCTATTGTGACTGGTTTAATATATTATTCTTATTCACTTTTCAAGTGAAATTTATCCCAAACTCAGTTTGAGTTGCAAATTGGTATGAACATCTTAAAGTCATTTTCAGAAACCGTGATACTGCCCTTTTATAATATAACCATCTAACACATTCTGCGCTGGATGAACAAACATTCATTGCTTAAGTGAAACTCAAAAACTAGCTCTTGAAATCTAACTACAGAAGTGAGACATTTGGAGGGAGAGGACAGAGAAAGAGGCTAGGACAAAGTGGTGCAGGAGCACAATGACCATGGTGGTGGACCATGGGTGCTTTGGTGACAGGGGTGCTATGGTAATAACACCAGAAGGAGGAATTCTATACTTCCAAAATACAAACAAGGATGTAAATGAACATCACCTCAGTAAAAAGAGGCCAATTATAGAGTTATTTAAAAGAGATCTTGATGTGTTACTTATTATATTCTCAATGACTCCAATAAAATCATTGTTTAAAGTAAAAAAAAAATGTGTATTTACTACTTTATATTATCTATAGCCACAGCCCACTGGAAATATTAAACTGGTACTCCAAGAAAATTGCTAGTACTTTAGATGCAAATTCTTCCTGATTTAAGAACTTGGGGGAAACTACCAAATTTTCATTCTCTAAAAGAACTTTTAAAGTGTTTTTGTTGTGAATTGTATGACAAATGCCATGCATACAGGACTCTTTAAATAGGATTAGGTTAATCCACAATCTTAAAAAGTATCTCACTCTGTGTAGCATGGTCTCCAAATGTGTGAAACAGACATGTGAATGTGGATGGGTCCTCATCACCATGAAATGCTTAAGAATTATCCATGAGGCAGTTGAATCTCAACTAGATACCAGGGATTTACATATTATAATGCATCTTCTGTTCTCAAGGAACTGTTGTTTGGAGGAATTTACAAGTTGGCAAGGAGACATTATAAAAATTCAAAAATATTTATACAACGCGTAAATGTATTAGTGTGTGTCTCAAAGGACAATACAAAGAAAACCAGCAACCCAATTTTAAAAATAGGTAAAATATTACAACAGATATGTCAAAAAAGATTTATGAATCGTAAATGAGCACATGAAAACATGTTTAACATCATTAATCATTAGGGAATGAAATACCACTACATTTGAAATATTGAAATACCACTACACACCTATCAGAACGGCTAAAATTAGAATAATTGACCTACAAAGTATTGGTGAGAATGTGGAGGAACTGGAACTCTCACACACTTGTGCCGGTGAGAATATAAAATGGTGCTTGGGAAAGTAGGATCTCATGATAAATCTATGGGAATGGCCTGGGAGGTATATTAATGGCGCACAGTTAGCACAGTCATGTACAGCACACTCTGGAAGCACCATTCACATGCCAGGCCAGTCTGTGTGCATGGTTTGCCTCTAGATATGTAAAGAGCATACTCTAGGTAGTCTTATGTGGCAAATGTTACTTAGGAAGTCGATTTTGAGGTGATGAATAGGATGTGGCCAGGGCACTTGTGGGTGAGAACAATATATTTAAGAGTTGAAAAAGGAAGGCCATTCTGAGATACAAGAAATCAGTTTAGCCCACAGACTGCTGTATAAACGTGACTAGAAATGGAAAGAAGGCTATCTGTGATTCAGCAGACAGGCCCCAGTGACATTAGTTTCCAAGGCTGGAGATAAGAAATGGAAAAACTCATTCAGCAATACAAACCAATACAAGGGTTTTAGATAGAAGGGATAGAAGGAAATAATTTCAAACAACTGAACTTGCTATAATGACCAGTTTTTCTATTAAGCAAAACTGACCTTCAGGAAAACTGAGAGCCATATAGGAAAATGACCAAAAAAAAAAAAAAAGTGTAGGAATGGAAACAGAGTTGGTGCATATAGAGAGAGGGTTTCAGGTTTCTAAAGAGAACTCAGGTGGGGAGGAAAAATAAGAGAATCTAAAATTGTTGAGTATCTGTCCACTGTACATTGATTTCCTATAGTAGAATTGCTAAGAATTAATGAAAAGAGTAAGAGCTGCTATTTATGTTTCATTACATACAAAGCTCCTTCCTCAGTGTTAAACGGTCTTCATACAACATCCAGTTTAGTCTTCACAACAACCGAATGGGATAAATATTACTGTCTACATTTTATCGATGAGGACATCAAAGACTAGAGATTTAAGGAATTTGCCCATTGACACACAGCATGAAAGAGGAAGAGTTGGGACTTTAACTCTGCCTTACATAGACTTTCATTTACCCAAACTGAGACCAAAGAGATAAAACATCATTCTATTAAAACTTCTACTTAGCAATTAAATTCTACTACTCAACAGAGAGGAGAAAGAGAGAAGTAAAAAGAGAGGAGAGTGTGGTTAGCAATTTCTGTTTCACAAGTCTTGTCCTTCCTTGCGTTCTCCAGGGTCATTGCAAAACAGAAATGTGAATTATCACCTCTTTTCTCTGCCCTTCAAGAGGATTTGCAGTCCTTTCTAAATAAGAAAGCAGCTTATTTTCTTTTTCATCTTACAATGTGCTCTTGCGATGAAGTTTGATTTCTCCAAGGAATCCTGGAAATTTTGCATAAGTGAGAAGGAATGACATAAATTTAAATTTTTATTTTACAAAAAAAAAATTTACATTATTTCTGGACTGAGGTCTCATGTTAGGATCAACTCAGGTACCAATGCCCAGGACTCACCCCAGATCTCTGTGGGGGTAGGCCTTGATATCAGCATATTTTTTTTTCAGATTTATTTATTTATTTATACAAGAACCAGGGTACAGGTAAGATATGTGGGAGGGTGAGAGGATTCACCAGAGACAGAGTGGGGAACAGAAAGGCAGACTGACAAAATACACTGCTGAGGGGAGCAGCGGGTGAGACAGGAGAGGTCTGCTCGCCATGTGGGTTGCTCCAAGGCCAGCGGGGATCGAACTGGCACTGCAGAGGCTGCGGACAGCTTCACCACGCTGTGCCCAACCACCTATGCCACCAGGGGAGGCCCAAGTATATTTTTTAAATAGCTTCTCTCTTGGGTGTTTCTAAGGTGCAACCAAGTTTGAGCAAAAAGTTTGGAAAGGGGCCTCCCCTGATGGGGCAGGCAGTTGAGGCAGCGTGGTGAAGCTGTCCGCAGCCTCTACAGTGTGGGTTAGATCCTGGCCGGCCAGGGAGAAACCCAAATGGTGTGGCAGAACTTTCCTGTTTCACCCACTGCTCCCCTCAGCAGTTTAATTCGTCAGTATGCCTGTTTTGTTTCCTGTTCTGTCTGGTGAATCCTCTCACCCTCCCGCATGTCTGACCTGTATCCCGGTTCTTGTTTGCATGAATAAATAAATCTTTAAAAAAAAAAAAAGTTTGGAACCTTCTAGATTCCAGTAGATTTATTTAACTAGCATCCCGCAAGTCACATGTCATTAAAGAATCATGTGATTCTTGGTCCAAAAATTTGGAAGTGCCATGTGCTTCTGTGCCTAAAAATGTCACTCAAGAGGAGACTCACGTCTCTCAGGTGTTGCACATGGCCTACCCAAAGAAATGAAATGGGGTTCTGGATCCTAGTACAAGTAGCCTCATTTGAGTGTGGGAACAGGGACCCAAGGAAGTGGTGGGAGAGGCTTGTCTTTTCCAAGATCAGATCAAGTGACAATTTCCCAGTGCTTCCTATAAAAACTTCAAAGGGGAAAGATGCTTGTGCAACTTCTGCAGCAATATAATGTCCAGAATTCAAGTTTACAGAGCACTGGAAGGTTCTTCCACTTAAAGTTTTTAAGGAAAGGAAAAAGCATGTATCAGGAATTAATGGAGATCACTCAACTATAAAAGTGACTAAGGTCTTGCTTTCTCCATCTTTCCCCTAAACACCCACATTGCATGGACTTCATGGGCAATGTCTAGGTGCAATGGTCTGTGTAATAATCAGAAGTCTGGTTCAAATTCAGGCTCAGGCAAAAGTGACCATGTGACCAGGTGCAGGGCACTAACTACATGACCTGTAGAATGGAGAGAGATAATACAAGTCACACCTACCTACCATTAGACACCAAGTCAAAGAAGAGGTAACACATACGAAGTCATTTTATATGAAAGCCTTATATATGCAAATTGTTTTCATTATTTTTTTCATTTGCATTACATGCGTTTTAGCACCCTGCCTCTAGGCAGGAATGAGGCTAAACCTCTTGCTAACCTCAGACTAATTGGAACCAACCTTCCACAGCTTCGCTTGGCCTGTTTCCATGTGCTATGGAGTCCTCAAACGTGCCTTCTCTTCCCCCAGGCCAATGGAATGTCTAAAATATAATGTACATAATCTTGTCTTCCATTTGATACATTGGATTTGTTTGACATTTGCAATTATTGGGAAACATCCTGTCTTTGAGGATAGGGGGCTCCCAACTCATAGTATTTATCAAAATCATAAATTATTTTCTAAAGAAATATTGCTTCTTCCTTGCATTCTGCAGGCAGGCATTATAGACTTTTGGGGATCCTCACGAGCTTGACAAGCCTCCTCAACATTATTGTACATTGTTAAGCTCTTGGGGAGCAAATTTCTACATGCCAAAGAAAGGTTGGAGAATTGAGACTATAAAAAATGATAAATCACACTTTTTCTTGATATAACCAACCAGATCATAAGTTAAATAATTACAGCAAATGTGCTATAACAAGATTTCTAAGAGCTGGTTTTGAAAAGAAAGGATACAAAATAAATATTTCAAAAATTATATATTGATTACATGTTGAAATGGTCATATTTTTGATTGTTGGATTAAATGACATATTATTAAAATTACTCTCACCATTTTCCTATTATTCTTTTTGAATGTGTCTATTGAAAAATTCTAAATTAATATGTGGCCTGCATTATATTTCTATTATATGGCACCAATTAAGTCTTCACTTTACCCACAGGAAAATGATTCATAGTTTCTAGTTGCCTCTAAAACATCCACCTGCATAGAACTTGACATCTTAAGAATATAGAGCTGGCAATTTCAAGAAAATATTCATTTATAGGTGCAACTACATAGGGAAATGCATATAGAATTGTCACTGGTTGTTCATGTTGTGTGTGTGATTGTCTGTCACTAAGAAGAAAATCTACATCATCTGCCTTTTGAGTAGCTCAGAATAAGACCTACTCAACTCCTAGAGCTGTGGTGTGGAATCAGTCAGCAACTGCATCACCTGAGAACAATGTTCGCCACACAGTCTCCAGCCTGACTGCAGTCCCTACTGAATTAGAAACTAGGGAGAGATGGAAGACTTCCAGATAATTCCAATGCATGCTCAAATTTGAAAACTACTGTCCAAGACAAATTGAGATCTGAGACAGAAATTTCCCAAATCCAATATGCATGATTTTACAAAAGCCCACCAGATTCTTCTACTACTTAGACTTTTCATCAATAGAATACACAGTCCAAAAGACCAAATGATGACTTAAAAAGAGACTGTTGGCTTTCATCAGCCTAACAAATGACAGATATATTGCTAGTATCTAACAAGGTCATTTTTTGCTAAATTGAAAGTAATATATTCCACATAATAGACACTCAACATACCTTTGATCATTAATTGTTCAAAGACATGTTACATTTTGAAATAGAATGAATTGTCTGAAATGTCATAGTAGGCATTTTTGGTGACTATCCCAGATCACTTACACCAACAATATGCTCTGTCCTCCAGCTGCTGCCCATGGTGAGCTGAAGGCTTACACCTGTTTCTTTCTCCAAAGATTAGCCCTGGGTTGACTAGTGTTACTTCACTAGGAAGCATTGAGAGGTTACACCATCACCACCTTTAACATAGTCACCACCATCACCACCTTCACCACCACCACAGTAATCACCTCCACCACCACCCATCATCACCACAGTCACCACCATCACTATCATCACCACCTACATTACCATCACCACCATCACCTCTGTCATCACATCTCCATCATACCCATATCTTACTCCCCATCCCCAGCAGGTAGTCAGTGACTAATATTAAAATATAAAAGCCTGGTCTTTTTGCCTCAAATTGGAGCAGTCCTGCAATGAGATTTAAACTTCCCACACTGGGACCAAAACCACATCCTTGGCTGGCTCCTTTGCCATTCTTATCTACTTCACTTCCTCTCATACAAGAGCTTCCTGAGAATGCCCCTCGGTAAAGCACATACAACTGAATCCTGCCTGAGGCTCTCTCTTAGCAACCTAAGATAATCGTATTGGAATCACCTGTTTTATGAATTCTCAATTGATCATTTAAAATAGTTTATTTTTCAAATCAGTTTGCATCTTCATCATTTAAATTATGAAATTTTATTTTGTACCTGACTTATTGAGAAGAAGACTATCTTAAAATTTTTCATTGATAATACATAGAAAGAGATCATTTTAATATAGATATATTAAGTCAGATTTCCTAGAAGCAGATTCTGAGCCAGGGACTCAGGTATACCTGATTGATAATAGAAACATTTTTAGGAAATTCTCATAAGAGAGGGAGTGAAGCAGGTGGGAATAGGGGTAGAATGAAACAGGGATGTAGTCTTTCCTGACTGTGAACATAAACCTCACTGCAGAGTTTTCCTACCTGGTGGCAGAAGCAGTCAGATGCCATTCAAGGTGCTGAATACACAGCAATAAATCAAACAGACAAAAAGACCCTTCCCTGGGGCACACAGGATAAACAAGATGTTTAAAGAATGTTATGAAAGCAGCACGGGAGGTTAGGTATTAGATGATAGGGGGCATTGCTTTGGATACAGTGGACAGAGAAGTCCACTGAATTATTAATTAAGGTGAATCAGACCTCAATGAAATAAGGATTTGAATCTTACAGGTATCTGGAGGGAAAGCATTTTCAGGAAACAGTAGAGGCAGAGAATCTGATCCAGAAGCACTTTTTATGTCTTTGTTTACCACTTTTTGAGAAAACTAGAACATATTTACACATCCATCTGAAGAATTCTACTACCATCTTCTCTCTTAATCTTCCCTCAGAGAATAAGGATTCTTCATTCTCAAAGAATGAGCCAAAACTCCACCCAGTCTTGACCCAGTCCCCCAATCTATCCTTACCATTTACACTGAGAAATCCCTTCTCATTCTCAACTCTGAAGAATCTCCATTCTCAGGGACCTCCCTGGTGGCGCAGGGGTTAAAGTCTCAGCGCTATCAAGCTATTGCCTGCTATTGCAACATGAGTTTGACCCCCAGCCAGGGAGCTGACCCACATGGCGCAGCAGACCTCTCCTGTCTCAGCGGCTGCTCTCCTCAGCCATATATTTCAGTAGATCCACCTGTTCTGCTCCCCACACTGTCTCTTGTGAATCCTCTCACCCCTCCACTGCCGCACCTCTGGCCTAGACCCCAGTTCTATACATAAATAAATAAAATAAATCTTTTTAAAAAGAGAGACTCCATTCTTGATAGTCTCCTTCTCCTCAGTCTAAGAGTATGCTCATATTTCTACCACCTAAGAAAGCGCCTTCCTTTTATTTTTATGCTGTATCCTCCAAATCTCTTCTAGCTCCACAACAGAGCAAATTTGATTGACAAAACTTCACAAGTGAACTCAACCAAGTTTTACCTGGTTACCCAGCTATAAACTAATACTTGACTAATTTTTATCTAGGCCAGATTTTTCCCTATAGCTTCAGAATCATAAGTCCAGTACCTCATTGCATTTCAATATCTCAATTCACATGTTTGTAATAGAGTTTTCTCTCTCTCCCTCCCAACCTCCCTCAACCCCTTTTAAAACCTGTTTTACTCTCTATGCTCCTTATCTCACTTGTCATCACTGTGGGGGCAGGATAGGCACAGGGCAGGTTTTCCTATGATCCAAGCAGATGGGGTAAAGGAGGAGTCCTGTAGCCCTCAGTGGCTTTAACAGGCTTTTATTGAGCTGTTACATGTAGTGAAACAACCAGGTACACGGCAGGCAGGGGTGGGGGGTGGGCAGGAGACCAGAAGTCCTCCTAGCCCCTGGCAAGTCTTCACTCTGGGTTTCTCAGGCCTCTTTCTCTCCTCTCTCCTGCTTCTTTTGCTTCTGCTTCTCTAGGTGACTATCTCCATACTCCTCCCATGGCCCACAGAAGTAAACAAGACAGTTTGCAACAATATAACAACTAAGTGTGCCCCATCTCCAGGGCAATCCTAATGGTGGGAGGGCAGAAAAGGCTGAAAAACCATTTACCCTACAATCACTGTCATCCACCTAGCAATTATTCTCCGCTGCTGCTAACTGTCTTTCGAAATATTTCTCAAATATGTGCTGTCTTTTCCCTCATCATCTATACCACTGCGGTAAGCATCTAAGGCTGGCCTCCCTCCACAGCTGCAATGATCTAAGCCAAAGGCAAATGTGTCCGTGCCACTCTGCCAAAAGCAAACAAACAAAAAACTGTCATCGTTTCATGAATCTAACTGAAACCAAACAAATGTTTTCTGGGCATGTTCATTTTCATCAATAAGACACTAGTCATTCTCAAAGCAAATGGAAATTCTTTTTTTCCTTTTGACCAGTTTGAAGTGTCCATTGTCACCTTTATCCTCCATTAGAATGTCATCAAAGACTATATCCAGCTTTTGTCCATCAAAGGCTGAAATTGTTTTTGGTCCTTTCAAGTTCCAGTTATTTATTTCTCCCTCCACAAAGTTTAATGACCAATGTCAATTTAGAAATGAAGAAATGGGTTGGCACAGCAATGAATCTCAGTCTTAGATTTAGAATGAGATTTAGATCAATATGAAATATTCAGGGGTAAAACAGCCCAGTATCCAGTATTTTAGGTCTTAGTCAAACACAGCTTCTCATGAAACACACAAAACCCTTGAGAAGTTTCCATAAAATGGATTGAAAATGCTCTGCAGACTTCAAAGGCTATTTTAAAATGTTTTAATGAGTTACGTGTAAATGAACACGCAGATTAAATTTCCATTTCAGTCCACATGCTCTTAAAACATTGAGGGGAAAGTACTTTGCCACACATGTTCTGGAGTTTTCTGAACACAAAACAGTTCACAGTATTCGACAAAACTAAACATGGCCAGGCTCACCCGTCCCTTCGTCAGTCCCCTTACTAATTCAATGCAAGTGTCAATAAGAAAAGAAAATATACGCAGAGGATTAAAATATATGGAGACTGATTATCTGCACAGTTGACAGAGAGGATGGCTATCCTGGAGCTATTAAAGTTATAACTCGGTCCGGATTTTGTTTACTCAATTACTAATTTGACCGACTAATATATTTTAGATCACCCACTATGTGCTAGGCACCAGAAAAAAATCAAGGAGTTAGGTGGATCTTACCTTTCCTGGGCCACAGAAAATTTCTTTTGCAATCCTAAATACAGCACCACTATCTGGAGGACACTAAGTACACATAAGCCACAAGGGAAAATGAAGGTAGGATATACAGAAGATGCCCACACACATATATTCCTGCCTACAAGTAATGAGTATACTGTGGTTTAGGAACTCCTGAGGTAGCTAAGAAGAAGCTTGTAACTACATCCCTAACCTGGTGTCCCGCTTAACATCCCTTGGTCTTTGCATGTCTAGGTCTCAGTATCTCAGCATCCTGGATGGAGCATCCCAGCTTATCGTGGAGATGCAAAGTCCTAGCAGCTAATGACTGTTGCCTGCCCTACATGGAGAGCCACCTGGCTCAGAGGCCCATGTTGCCAGCAGATTGCCTGGTCACAACTCTTAGAGGTGTTTAACTTAGAATTTTCTGGCTTAAAGAAAATGACCATCTCCCCCCTTATCGCTGGTCAAAGTTCTGTTATCCATGCTCTTATTCCCAAGGCCATATGAGACTCTGCCTAATTCAACATGACTGCTGCTAATACATTTTTTTTAAAGATTTATTTATTTATGCATTGAAGAGCTAGGGTGCAGGACAGAGATGTGGGGGGTGAGAGGATTCACCAGACACAGAGTGGGGAGCAGAACAGGCAAATATGCTGAAACACACTGCTGAGGGGAGCAGTGGCTGAGTCAGCAGAGGTCTGCTGCACCATGTGGGACACCTCCCTGGCCAGGGATCGAACTCCTGCTGCAGTGGCTGCAGATAGTTTCATAGTGCTGCATCTTAACCCCTTGTGCCACCAAGGAAGCCCCATAAATATTTTTAAAGCTTCTGAATCCTCCTGCTTTTTTGATGAGAAATAAAATGTGATTGCCACACTGTCCTTCAAGGCAGACCCACAAAAGGGAGGAAGACAAGTTGAGTGACTATCCTTAAAATCGTCACAAAAAAAATAAATAAAAGAGAGAAGATTATAGAACAGGGAGTCCTTGGAGTAAAGGCATTCAGGTGTTCTGACAGCAGGAACCTCATATTCTAATTTTTTTATCCTCCCTATAATGCCTAATTGAAAAATATAGCATCTATTGAGCTAACAAAATCCCCAACACTAAAATTAAGACTAAAGGAGGGGAGGGTGGCGCAGTGGGAGAGATTGGGAAAACATCAGTCCCAGAGGGAAGACTCCCTGATGACAAACACAACTGTTTCATCTTCTGCTCCTGGTTTGTGCTTTGTTAGTCATTTCTGGCAGGATAAGAAATGAGACCACCTTCCACTTAGTGAAGATACACATCAAACTTCAAACTCATAACATTTCATGGACAGATTGAAAACAATTATGACAAGAGAGTAAGTGACGGGAAAGGACCCTCCTCTGGAGTAAAAGGAATTTTCATGGAGGGCATTGCTCTCTGCTCCCTCTTCAGCAACTGGAACAGAGCAATTGAATTACATTAGAATTGAATTGTCATGCTGGCAGCAACCTCACACTAGAAAAACTTTCCTAGATGAAGAGTTGCAAAGTTGAACAAGAAGAGAAATGCATCCAAAAAAATCTCTTCCAGAATATAGATGTTTTATTATTTCCATTTTGAATGGTGCTGCATCTTTGTACAAATTTCAAGCTCACACACTGAATTCTCAATTTCTGACCTGCTTCTGAGTTTCACAGAACAAACACTCACCAAATCAGATTTTCCCAGTACATAAATTACATCCCGGGAGTAAATCAGGCACCTCTGGAAGCAGCACTGACTTTTTTAGGCCACCAGGACAACTACAACAGAATTGCTGCTTCTGTGGAATAAGTAGACTCTTGTCTTGATCTGAGAAAGCTAGTTCAGTTTCTTAAAGGGCCAAATCTGGTATTGTTTTATTTATATACTGGAAGACTGTGGGCTCAGCAGCACGTGTCAGTGTTTTACCTGGGTTTACACAGGCTCATATTGGATCAAGGCCAGACAGTCTGGTGACTTGAGAATGTGCTAAAGAGAACCAATGGTCATTGATGTATATCTTCCTGAAAGATCAGTCCTATCTCTCTCCTCATGCTCTGGGTTAGATATTGAAGGGGATCAAAGACCTCCATTTTGCACATGTCCCATCTTGAGATCAGTTTGATATAAACTGAAGTTCTCAAAATGCCTAAATAAAAGAGGAAATAAGAGCAATCATATAGAATATGAAGTAAAGCATTAGAAACAAAGGATTCATATTTCACTCTGAGAACGTGTTTGGGGTGATGTGTGTTGCTATCAAAAACTCACTACACATGCAGTTTGCAGCAACATGGATGGAGCTGGAAGGGATCATGCTCAGCAAAATAAGTCAGAAAGAAAAAGAAAAATACCGGATGGTCTCACTCATAACAGGAATTAAGAAAACCTAAATAAGGGACCAGGAAAATGACTAATCAATACAAAGTAAAAATCAAAATCAACAAGCAACAAGCAACTATAAACCAGAGACACGCTAGGGGGGCGGGGAAGGAGGGGTGGGGAAAGGAAGGACTAGAGTCAAAATAAGGGGGGAGGTGCAATTGTATGGGGAATATAACCAAAATGAAAATGCATACATTGTGCAAAGATGAAAAAAGATGTAAGAATTTTATAAAATAAAATATTTAAATGAAAAAAACAACTCACTACCAAAGAACAGGGTGAAGAGATAGCTCAGGGTCTCCTATCCAATGGAGGCCAATCACCGATCACAGTAAAAACAGAGGGCCTAAACCTAGCATTTTATTGCAGCCTTTGAGAATAGAAGAATGGAGAAGGACTAAAATCTGGACCAGGAACAAGATGTAAAAGCAGACATTTGATGAGGTTGGGTGAGAAGAGGCTCAGCCCCATGGCAGTTGGTGAAGACCTCAGACAAGGGGTGTCTTGTCTGAGGTGTCATGTTCAGGGGTGTCTCAAGCCTCTCCTTTGTCCCCAGACCTCCAATAAAGACTTATACTAGCAATGTCTTGGGGAACAACACAAGATATTGTCCCAAGTTCCAGAGTTGACAACGATAGCTGAGGCCAGAGATAGAATGTGGAGATGGAGACACAGCAGAGAAGCAGGTCTGCTTTTTCAATACTTCTAGAGGAAGGTATCCAGGAAGAGGGGCCAGAGTCCAGGTCCTACTGCAGCAAACACATGGGCCACAAATGTAACCTTTAGTGTTTTTCATGTCAGCAAATGTACCCGCTCGCTTACACAGTTCCTGATTCCTTCAGTCTTCAGCTAGACCCCTCTTGTGTATTTTTTAGTTCTATCATCATATTCTTCAGATCTATGCTTCTGTTTGGATCTTTCTTAGCTTTTCTAGTGTATCCATTCTTCTCCCAAGCATAGTGAGCATCTCAATAACTGTTACTTTGAACTTTTCACCAGGTAGTTTGTTTATCTTTCTTTATAGTCTTTTCAGACGTTTTCTTGCTTTGTCATTTGGGATGTTTCTCTGTTCCTGTATTTTGGCTGATTCTCTGTGCTTGCATCTATGGATTAGTCAGTGTTACTATTTCTACTGGAATTTTGAAATGGCCTCATGCAGGTGCTCTCTTGTGAATTTCAGGAGCACAGTCCCTTATGGCCCCCTAAGCCATATGCAAAGCCTATGTGGGCCATAAACTTCCTCCTGAAGTGTCAGTGTGACCAGGTATGTGGGGCTATCAGCCCATCCCAGATATGGTGCAGTGGATGGGGAGAATGATGTGTTGGGTGGGTTGGCGGGTGACTGGGTGGTACTGTGAGTCTGTGCCAGCCACAATGTGCTGGGTGGATTTAGTCCTTGGCCCATTTCAGTCACACATGTGTGGCTTTATAGGTATGGCTGTGACCCTTAATGATCCTTGGTCCCTGCAGCAACAGTAAGCACCAGACAGCAGCATGGGCCAGTTCTGGGTTGTTTGTGGTAAATGGAAGCCTTACTTATGATTTGGGTACTTTTTAGACCAGGGTCACTACCCAAGGTCACTGGGAACATGAGTCTGTGCATGGGCCCCTTAAGAGTGGGTTCTTCATTCCCTGCAGTTCTTAGAGTCTCCTGGGTGATTTTCCCAGAGTCCTCAATGCCAAAATTCTAGGGGCCTGTCTATTCTGCACAGAATTAAAAGGTCTGGGCTCCCAATATAGGGCACCACCTGCCCCTACTTCCCAGGGAAAAGCTCCACATTGTCAGAGTATCCACACCAGCAGTGTCTTCCTCAGCAGCAGATTATCTGTCTTTCCTACTCATCTAGGTGCTATCCTTTTATCCTCTGCTGTGAGAATCTATATTTATGTGGTTTTAGGGTCTCCATCCTTGTAAATTATTCTATCTGTTATTATAGATTCAGTGTGTCTGTGGGAGGAGGTGAGCGGAGATTCCTTTTACACCTCCATCCTGAAACATTAACTCCTATAGCTTTACAGTAAGTCTTGAAGTCAGAGTATCAGTTTTCCAATTTTGTTCTCCTTCAATATCATGTTGACTGTTCTGGGTCTCACTTTACCATATAAACTTTATACTCAATTTGTTGATATACATAAAATAATTTATGTGATTTAGGTTGGGATTGAATTGAATCTATAGATCAGATTGGGAAGAACATCTTCAAAATATTGTGTCTCCTTCTTCATGAATATTAAATATCTCTCATTTACTTAGATTTTCTTTGATTTCATTCATCAGAGTTTTGTGGTTTTTCTCATATAGATCTTGTACACTAAAAAATTTACATAGATTTTTTTAGATTTATGTCTAAGTTGTTTCACTTTTAGAGTGCTAGTGTAAATGACATTTTGTTTTGAATTTCAACTTGTACTTACCCATTGCTGACATGTAGAAAAATGATTAACTTTTATATAATAACTTTATATTCCTACAACTTTGCTACAGTCATTTATTAGTTTCAGTTTTTTGGTCCACTTTTCCAGATTTTCGACATATATGACATGTCATGTGCAAAGACAGTTTTATTTCTTCCTTCTCAATCTCTATCCTTTTGTTTCCTTTTCTTGTCTTATTATAGTAATAAAACTTCTAGCACAATACTGAAAAGAAGTGGAATGTTCCGGCCTTATACATGATCTTAGTGGGAAAACTTTACATTACTCACCATTAAGTACCTATGCAGTCTTTATTTCTTTAAGAAAATCATTAATATCTACTACTTTTCCTAGGATGCACTATTGATTTTAACGTACTATCTTTGTGAAGAGAGGGTAGAAAGCCAATTTCAGAGACTTCTACTTGACATTTCCTACTCTGAAATCTCTTACCCACAGGCCTATAAATCAATTGAGAGTTCTAGTAACTATCAAGTATGTGCATTCCAATTACATATGCAGGAAAATAAGCACCAACAGATTGAGTGAACTCACTGGGAGTGGACTTTGGTCAGAAAGCCTTTTATAACAAACAATCAAAACAAAATAAGAACACAAACTCTAAAAACAAAATGATGTTTATCACAGAGGAGGCGCTAGGGGGGGTAAGATGAATCGGTGGACTTGATTGGTTAGAAGGGGTCAGCTGATCAGTTAATGGTGGGTCAATTATTTAGTGATGACTGGTAATAGAACTTTGGTGGCAGTTGTATGTGTTGTGGTATGTACATTCATTCAGACATGAAGCTGTACTGCTGAAACACATACTGGGTTGAGGGGGAACAGACTTGGTGTGGACCACAAGGGAAGATCACAACCTGAGGACACCTCTTGATATTAGGTCAAATATTTTAACCTCATAAGGAAATAAAATCACTGTGATGGGCTATGCCTTATCACTATTTGTGAAATTAATGGACAAACTCCTTAAATTAAGTAATCATTCTCTGCATTTCGTGTCTGTCTATTGCTTGTCTGTTTCCATGTTGAATTTCACACTGGAAAGAGCTTTTCCTACACTTCATCCTCTGCCAGAAAACATATCATGCCTCAAAACACCAGAGGATGCCCGGTGACCTGCTGGGGAGCATGATCTAGAGCAGTTCCTGTGACAGCATGTGCCACTTTGCCTTAATAAAAATCACCAAACTGAAAACAGATGACAGCCGCATATGCTAAGGAGCTAAAATGTATAAACAGTCTCCTTTACTTGGTTGTTTTTTCTCATTTGGCCCATCTTTTTTCATCCTGTTGGGGGTGTGAATGTGTGTATATGTGTGTGCGTGTCTGTGTTTTCCATGTGTTAATGAAGGCATGGGAGATGCTTGGCTTGGTGCTATGCACAAGGTTGTAGCTTAAAGAAGCAGCTCCCTGGGACACTAACCAGAATTGATTAAATGGCAGGGTGGTCTGTTCTTTAAGAATCTACTTCACACAGGGAGTTTCCTTTGATTATTTCTACTTTTGTCATCAAAAAGGAACATGGGAATTCTGGCCTATTTTCCTAAATCTTCCTGTGTTGTACTACTCCTCTTGCCTTCAACTTTCTTTCCCCTTTAGATGATCCTACCAATAAATAATATTTATTAAAACCCTTTTCTAAGCAGAACAGCAGCATTAGATTCCATGAAATAAAAAGAAATGAGAGAAATTGTCTTTGCCTTTGAAGAGCATATAGACATGTTTAGGAGAAATCACACACAAGCATGAAACAACTTGACAATTTGTGAAAGCAACAACACACCGTGGTGGACATTGTTATTACAAATTGAAAGGCAATAAATCATAGGCAAAAACAGAGTTAAGCAACATTCATGTGAGCAGGATTCCCTTCCCTTCTTGGGGGAGAAATACTTGTTTTCCTGCTTCTCCCTAACTGATAGTCAAATACACTGTTCATATCTGGATGTACTATCCTTTGACCCAAACCTATCACCTAGTCTATAAGTTGATAAGGTAACAAACAAGTGAGCTTCCAGGCTGAAAAGAAGTAGTATTTAAATTAGCACTCTATTCCAACAATGGTAGTGACACCACCTTCCTTTCATCTTGGAAATCTTTCTTCATCTGACTTTCTTCAGAGATAGAAGTAAACCCTCCCAAGAACTCCAAGTGTCAAAAGAATCAAAGAAATAAGAGCGGATAAAATAAGAAAACTTTTCTGAATAACCAAGTAACATGGTGGGGACAAGTCCTACAAAAAACTCTAACATATAAGAAAACAACACAGGTTCATGAACAGATATTCAGACTAATGAAACAAAATACCTAAGTCCAAAAATAGATTTTTATTATGTATGATAATTGAGTACATATGACATCTCAAAGCAGTCATGAAAAGACAGTGATCAGATGACTAGGTAATCACCTTGGGGAGGAAATTACCTGTTTTCCTGCTTTACGTCTAATTTCAAAAGTAAATTCAGACCAATATAAGATTTTAACAAATTTTTAAGTGAAGCAATAAAAATCAAGGAAAATGAGAAAATATATTTAATAAAATAGAATAGAGGGGTAGCTATTTTGGAACACAATTTGAAGTTCGTCAAAAAGTTAAACATACCTTATGACCCATGAATTCTAAACCTATGGCTATATCAAGAGAAATAAAAATATATTTCCCACAAAATTGTTCATGTAAGTGAATATTTATAGCAGTATTTTTCATGATAGTCAAAAAGTGTAAATATCTCTATGACTACCAACTGATGAAAGGATTTGAAAAATATAAGATAGCCATATCAGAATATTATTCAGTCATAAAGTATAATGAAGTGTTGAGAATTGCTACATGAATAAATCTGAAAAAAATATACTAAGTGAACGGAGTCAGACACAAAAGGCCATAGATATATGCCTCTATTTGTGTAAAATGACCAGGATAAGAAAATTCAGAGAAACAGAAAGTAGATGGGCCTCCCTGGTGGCGCAAGGGGTTAAGCACAGCACTATGAAGCAATCCACAGCCTCTGCAGCATGAGTTTGATCCCCGGCTGGCCAGGAAGCAACCCACATGGCGCAGTGGACTTCTCCTGAGTCACCCGCTGCTCCCCTCAGCAGTGTATTTTAGTCAATCTTCCTGTTCTGTTCCCCACTATGTCTCTGGTGAATCCTCTCACCCCCCTCATCTCTGGCCTGTACCCCAGCTCTTATATGCATAAATAAATAAATCTTTAAAAAAAAAAACAAACAGAAAGTAGATTAGTCTTAGCCAGGGGTTGGAGGGAGAAGTATGACTAGTAATGACACATCTTAGAAGTGGTCCCTTGTGGTGTCTTTTTTTTCCCCCTTGATTTTGACATTTTTCAACAAGGGACACCTATATACTCCCCTTTAAACAGTAAATGTATTAAGTAAATCAAATCATTCTTTCTATGTATTATGAAAATGGCTGTGTAAAAAAAAAGATCACTCCAGAACTGATGTGGGATATAAGTAGGGGTTTTCATAGGTGATTATTTCTTAATGTGAACCTCTCCATCTTATGAAAATCAGCAGAAGGCAGGCCAGTGTTTGTAATCTATAACACTAACCAGTGTGTATTGCAGGGATGGTTTATCATGCTCCCTCATTTTGAAGGGGGAGCGAGCGAACACACACACAAGCACAGACTTTATGGGTCTCAAGTTCTCAGAATGTAACAACTGTAATTACCATTACTTCTCACAGGACTTAAGAGAGTGACTTGTCCTTCTAATTTAATTGAGTTTTTAAATTCTCTTCCTTTCTCTATGGTTGTGATAGCATGCACTTCATTCTATCTGTGCTAACATTATATTAATAGCTTATTCAATCATTATAGATATATATTATAAATCTTCCATATTCTGGCATTTTAAAAAAACAATGTTTTCAAATAGAATGACTCAGGGCATGAATTCCAGCATGAGCTAAAAATAAGAATCCAATGAGTGTCTCATCTTCTAGATTAAAGGTAGCTAAAAACTTCAGGAGATTTACCTTCTTTCACTTTAGAAATCTCCGAAATCCTTATTTTGAATAAGACTAGTAAACTTATGATAAAGAATATTTCACATATGTAGCATATTTCCAACAATGTTATCACTACTTAAAAGGCTCGCCTTTATAATCGAATTCTTGACAGTACAACTTAGCATTAGAAGGCTATCTGGAGGACAACTCCTCATTGCACAAATTAGAGAACAGCAGGCTAGTGAGGGTGGAGAACTTTGCTGAGCTCACATAGCTATTCAGGGACCAAGCTGCAATCACGAACTCCAGGACTAGTGTTCTTCAAACCACCAGTTTGGCGTTCTATTGCCTTCAGTGTGTTCATCTTGTATCCCTATCAGAGCCACAAGCAATGTAATCATAGGAACCACACATTACTCTTCCCTTTACTTTCTCCTACAACATATTCTATATCTTAACTCTTATTTCTTATGTCTGGAGCTATCATTATTCTAATAAGTGCTTGAAATTACAATGGTAATCAATCTTCTTTCACTGTGAATTTAACTTGCAATTTAACTTTCAACATTTAAGACTTCAAGACCACAAGAACTGGGGTACAGGCCAGAAGTGTGGGGGGTGTTGAGAGGATTCACCAGAGACAGAGTGGGGAACAGGGGAACAGAACAGGCAGACTGACTGAAATACACTGCTGAGGGGAGCAGCAGGCGAGATAGGAGAGGTCTGCTGCACCATGTGGGTAGCTCCCTGGCCAGCTGGGGATTGAACTCATGCTGCAGAGGCTGCGGGTGGCTTCATAGTGCTGTGCTTAACCCCTTGAGTCACCAAGGAAGTCCAACTTTGCTCTATTTTTTAAAAGTTTTTTCTACCTATTTTCAAACACTTTCAGCCTATGTCCCAATGCACAAAACAATAAAATAACTCAAGCATAACAAGTGGCATGCTTATTTCAAGGAGAGATAGTCCATTTACAATCACAGTATATGTTTGCAAAGATGAGATGAGGTAATTTGACCATTTGTGGGAAAATGTCTGGTTGCAAAACTTCAGGTGTGGGTTGAAATTTACTCTAGAAGCTTTGCTGTTAGAAAAAGTGGCGGAGTCCTTTGACCCAGCAAGTCCAAATCTAAGCAATTACACTAAATGTGTAAATATATATACAGAAAAATGATCATTATAATAAATTTGCAATAGCCTCATGTCAGCAGGGGATTATGTATATAAGTTTTGAATCATTCCTATAATGAACTAGCAAAAAGACTTTAAGAGATAATATTATATGCACTGATACAGAAAGATGTTCAAAATTATTATTTACTGTAAGTTATAGAAAATTATACATAGTAAACTACCATTTATGAGACATATGTGGACTTATACCCATGTATTTCTAATGTCTGAAAGGGGAGAGAATAAATGATTAAATGGTGGTGATATCTTGGGAATGGAGTTACTGAGTAGGTGGATATGTGGCACCACTTCCTCCTTTGGCTATTTCTGTATTCACCCTTTTTTAAAAAAGAATGTATACATTTATCTAAAAAAGTGGCTAAGCATCTGTTATAGCAAAATGTAGTGGAGGGTGGAGAGGTCCATTTGCCTCTACTGAGCACAAACATAGCACTTCACTTGAACTTAAGTGAAAGCTATGGCTTCTTGTTTTCAGAGTTGTAACCATAACATTGTATTCTATGGGAGAGGACGCACTAGAATGATTCACTTTAGTTTTCTAACTCTATGATCTATAAAAGGAGGGCAATCCTAGTAACTGGTTCATGATGATCATGATGTCATTGAGTTCACTTGAAATGCCAGAAACTTGACATATTCTGGATCCTTTTTCCATGTACCATTCCCAAGTTAATCATAGTATTGAATGCCAAAATATACAAGCGTTAATAGGCATTTTCCTTTGCCCAAGGATAGAGAAACAAATCTTTAAGCGTGACTATGGAGGAGAGGGGTGACTTGGGAGAATACGTTCTAGATTGAAACATCACTGCTATAAATATCTCATCAATTTAAGTAAAAACTGGTATCATAACTTTTAAAAAACTATTTATTTTATAATTTTAAATGTAGACAAAATCATAGGAATAGGTATGCTATGTTTAGATATGCTAATTGTTTATATTTTTCCCATTTTTTTCCTCTCTCTTTCCCCATTTGAGAGTTAATTTGGAGACATCATGTCATTTTACCCCTAAATTCTCTACCATTCATTTACCAAAAGCAAGCATACATGCTGTGTTACTATAAACACTAAAATCAGGAACTATAGGATTGATACCATGCACTAATTAATTGTAGATGCTTTCTGAAAATTAAATGCTGATATAATATACTGTCTTGAAATCTGCTAATTTTTAAAGTTATGATTGTTTTTAAGCACGATTTTTCTATTGATTGGTACTAGATATCTGTCAGTCATTTTTCTAAATGGCATGCTTAATGAGTTACACTTTCAGTAGGATCTAGATAGTAGGTTCCTATACAGACTCATAAATTTCTGTACTCTCTGAGGTCACCTTACTGGTCTTGCACCAATTCTATTTACAGTAGAATACAGATAATATCTACTTACAGACCCCATAACAGTGGGAAGATTTGGACATAATATGTGAGCCAAGACATGTTAATTCACTGGAGATCTGTTGGCATGACACACTTGAATTCCCTGCTTACATTTTTTAAAGTAGGCAAAATTAAATAAGAAGGATAGAAATTAAACAAGAAATAAGGCAGCTATGAAGAGGGTAATTAATATCAGGGAGAGCTGATTATAACTAAGAGACAGATTTCAATTTAGAAACACAGCAATTCTTTCTTTCCTAACTCCAGCATTTTTTAGTTCTCACACTACTGTATTTTTGGATTTTCAATTATACAGTTATAGGAGGTAATCCATTTACCAAATATTTTTACCTTTCAAATTATTGATTAACATATACCTAAAATTAGGCATAAGCAATCTCAGAAGTAATATTTTTCATTGTTATGTGCTTTATTTATTTCAAAAATAATTTCTTTCTGAATGCTTAAATACATGAAAAATAATAAAAAAAGAAACAAAAATGATTAGATTATTAGAAGGGTGACAAAGTTAATATACAATCAAAGTGTAGTTAGGACATCATTGAAAGTTCCCTTCTTGACCTAGTGGTCAGCATATACTATATATTCAAAACTTATTGATTGATATAAAAAGCAACACTTGACTGAGCATTTTTCATGTATTAGATCTAGTCAGTAAAGGCAAAATCTACATCATTTCACTTAATTCTCACATTCACATCTGAGGTGAGTTCTATCATTATTCTCACTCTATAGATGCTTACACTGAGCTGCAAAGAAACTAACTTGTCAAAGGAGAGAGTGGAGGGACATAGTCAACAGACTCCAAGAAAACAGATGCCAACCAAGAATACTCTATCCCGCAAAGCTCTCCTTCCTCTATGAAGAAAGAATAAGGACCTTCCCAGACAAACAGAAACTCTGGAATTTTATTACGACTAAACCCCCACTCCAAAAAATACTACAAGGAGTCCTAAAGCCAGAACCTCAGAGGGATGAATAACAACAAAAGAAGGCCAAAGAGTGTTATTAAAAGAATAAATAAATAAAATCAAAGGAAAGACAAACACAATGGCAAATACAGATGCTAACACATCAATACTAACTCTAAATGTAAATGGACTAAACTCTTCAATAAAAAGACACAGAGTTGCAGGCTGGATTAAGAAACAAAACCCAACCTTTTGCTGTCTCCAGGAAACACATTTAGCTGCAAAAGATAAAAATAGACTCAAAGTTAAAGGATGGAAAACAATTCTACAAGCAAATGGACCAAAAAAGAAGGCAGGAACAGCTATACTCATATCAGATAAAACAGATTTCAAACTTAAAAAGATAAAAAGAGACCCCAGTGGTCATTACATTATGATCAAGGGGACAATACTTCAAGAAGAAATAACACTCATCAACATATATTCACCAAACGAAGGAGCACCAAAATATATCAGACAACTATTGGCATCTCTGAAAACAGACATGAGAGAAAACACATACATAGTGGGAGACTTCAACACACCACTATCAACAATGGATAGATCAACAAGACAGAAAATAAGTAAAGACACTAAAGCTCTAAATAAGAATCTAGAGTGCTTGGGCTTAACAGACATATATAGAACACTAAACCCAAAAAAATCTGAGTATACATTTTTCTCAAGCGCACACGGATCATTCTCTAGGATTGATCATATTCTGGGGCACAAGACAAACATCAACAGATACACCAAGATTGAAATCATACCAACCATCTTTTCTGACCATGAAGGCATCAAACTAGAAATAAACCATAAAAAGAAGGCAAGGTACTCTCCTACCTCGTGGAGATTGAAACCCACACTACTGGAAGTCCACTGGACTAATGAGGAAATAAAAGAAGAAATTAAAAAATTCTTTGAATTGAATGACAAGGAGGACACCAGTTTCCTAAATGTATGGGATGCAGCAAAAGCAGTAATAAGAGGAAAATATATAGCAATAGATGCTCAAATCAAGAAACAGGAAAGAACTCAAAGAAACAACCTAATCTCGAAGCTCAAAGATCTAGAAAAAGAACAACAAAAAAACCCCAAAACCAGTAGAAGAAAAGAAATAATAAAAACCAAAGCAGAAATAAATGAAATCGAAACTAAAAAAACAATTCAAAAGATCAATGAAACCAAGAGCTGGTTCTTCAAAAAAATAAATAAAATAGATAAACCCCTAGCCAGGCTCACAAGGGCAAAAAGGGAGAAAGCACAAATAAATAGGATAATAAATGAAAGAGAGAAATCACAACGGACACAGCAGAAATCAAAAGAATAATTAATAACTACTATGAACCGTTATATGGAAACAAGTTCAACAATCTAGAGGAGATGGACAAATTCCTACAACTCTACAATCACCCAAAGCTAGATAAAGAAGAAATAGAACACCTAAACAGACCAATTACAATTAGCGAAATTGAAATGGTAATCAAAAACCTCCCCAAAAACAAAAGCCCAGGACCTGATGGATTTACAAATGAATTCTACCAAACATTCAGAGATAAATTGGTGCCTATCCTTCACAAACTCTTTCAAAAAATTGAGAAGGAAGGGACAATACCAAACACGTTCTATGAAGCCAACATTACACTAATACCAAAACCGAACAAGGACAACACAAAAAAAGAAAACTATAGGCCAATCTCCCTAATGAACACTGATGCAAAAATCCTCAATAAAATTTTAGCTATCAGAATCCAACAGTGTATACATAAGGTAATTCACCACGACCAAGTAGGATTCATTCCAGGGACACAAGGATGGTTCAACATCCGAAAATCAATCAACATTATCCAACACATCAACAAAAAGAAATATAAAAACCATATGATAATATCAATAGATGCCGAGAAAGCTTTCGACAAAGTGCAACACCCATTCATGATAAAAGCCCTTGAAATTCTTGGGATACAAGGAACATACCTCAACATTATAAAGGCCATATACGACAAGCCAACAGCCAGTATCATTTTCAATGGTGAAAAGCTGAAAGCATTTCCATTAAGATCTGGAACAAGACAAGGATGTCCACTCTCACCACTGCTTTTCAATATAATACTGGAAGTCCTAGCCAGAGCAATAAGACAAGAGAAAGACATACAAGGAATCCAAATAGGAAAAGAAGAAGTCAAACTATCACTATTTGCAGATGATATGATACTATACATAGAGAACCCCAAAAACTCCATAGAAAAACTAATTGAACTCATCAATCAGTTCAGCAAAGTGGCAGGATACAAAATCAACATGCAAAAGTCAGAAGCCTTCCTATACACTAACAATAAATCTGAAGAAGAAGAAATGAAAAAAATCATCCCCTTTATTATCGAAACAAAAAAAATCAAATACTTGGGAATAAATCTAACAAAAGAGGTAAAGGACCTTTACAAAGAAAACTATAAAACACTGTTAAAAGAAATAGAAGAAGATACAAAGAAATGGAAAGACATCCCCTGCTCTTGGATTGGAAGAATAAACATTATTAAAATGGCCATCCTACCAAAAGCAATATACCGATTCAATGCTATTCCAATAAAAATTTCAATGTTATTCTTCAAAGAAATAGAACAATTATTGATGAAATTCATATGGAATCACCAAAAACCCTGAATAGCCAAAGCTCTACTGAAAAAAAAAGAAGGAAATGGAGGCATCACACTCCCAGATTTCAGGCTATACTACAAAGCCATAATCATCAAAACTGCATGGTATTGGAACAAGAACAGACACACAGACCAATGGAATCAAATAGAAAACCCAGAAATAAACCCACAGATTTATGGTCAACTAATATTTGACAAAGGAGCAAAGAATATGCATTGGAGCAAAGAAAGTCTGTTCAATAAATGGTGCTGGGAAAACTGGGCCGCTACATGCAAAAGAATGAAGCTTGACCACTACCTCACACCATACACAAAAAACAACTCAAAATGGATTAAAGAACTAGACATAAAACCTGAAACCATAAAATACATAGAAGGAAATATAGGTGAAACACTACGGGATATGCACATCAAAGACATCTTTACAGAGACATCACCCAAAGCAGTGATAGTGAAGGCAAAGATAAACAGCTGGGACTACATCAAATTAAAGAGCTTCTGCACAGCAAAAGAGACAATAACAAAAACAAAGAGAAACCCCACGAACTGGGACAACATTTTTGCACACAACACTAATGATAAAGGATTGATCACAAAAATCTGCAAAGAGCTGATGAGACTCAACAACAACAAAGAAAATAATCCAGTCAAAAAATGGGCAGAAGAGCTAAAAAGAAACTTCTCTGAAGAGGAAATGCAAATGGCCAACAGGCATATGAAAAAATGTTCAACATCACTTGTAATCAGGGAAATGCAAATCAAAACTACCATGAGATACCATCTCACACCAGTGAGAATGGCACATATTAAAAACACTAGCAACAACAAATGTTGGCGAGGGTGTGGAGAAAAAGGAACTCTTCTGCACTGTTGGTGGGAGTGCAAACTGTTCCAACCACTGTGGAGAGCTGTGTGGAGATTTCTGGACCTACTAAACATAGAGCTTCCATATGATCCAGCAATTCCACTCCTAGGTATTTACCCAAATGACACAGAAACATCAATTCCAAAGAACGCCTGCACCCCTATGTTTATAGCAGCACTATTTACAATAGCTAAGCTTTGGAAACAGCCCAAATGCCCAAAAATAGATGACTGGATCAAGAAGATGTGGTACATATACACCATGGAATATTACTCAGCATTCAAAAAAGATAAACACATGCAATTTGCAGCAACATGGATGGCACTGGAAGGGATCATGCTCAGCGAAATAAGCCAGAAAGAAAAAGAAAAATACCGGATGGTCTCACTCATAGCAGGAATCTAGAAAACTTAAATAAGGGACCAGGAAAATGAATAACTATAAGAAAGTGAAAATCAAAATCAACAAAAATCTATGAACCAGAGATACTTTTGGGGGGTGGGTGGAGGAAGGGGAGGGATTGGGGTCAAAATGGGGGGCTGAAATTGTATGGGGAATATAAAAATAAAATTTATTGTAAAAAAAATAAAAAAAATGTAGGCCGAATAAAAGTGCTGTTAGTGGAAAAAAAACAAAAGAAACTAACTTGTCAATAGTGGCAAGGTTGGGCTACAAGCTTAGATAGTCTAACTTCTAGAATGTTGACCACTGCACTATGCAGCCTCCAAAACTAGCCCTCCAGAATCCCTATTCATGAAAAACTTGGTAGAGGACAAAGAAGTTCATTTCATCATCACCTCTGTTCTGTTGAATGGAGGAAGGAAGGAAGGAATGAATGTGGTAGACCTAAACTTTCTTATATCCAAACAAAAAGAATAACAAATTGAATTCCATGATTCACAGTCTTTCCGAAAAAAAGCAAACCACATTCTTAGAAGAAGCGTAAACAGAAAATTATATTGGCATACACAAGATCAGAAGGCAAAATGGAAAGTCTACCAGTGGAAATGCTAAGAGTATAAAAAAATATAACCAACCATATTATTCTTTAGTAATGGAAATTTTCAAACAAATATTAGAATAGAATAACATGAATAGAACCCACATGGACCCATTACCCACCTCAGTGATTATCAACTCACAGTAAATCTTCTTATTCTGTACTCACCCCATCTGTAAGTCTACCCCCACAATATGCTGTATGATTTAAAGCAAATTCTAGACAAATAATTTCACTCATTAATATTTCACTATGCACCTCTTAAAGACAAGCTCAATATTTTTCTTAACATGACCATACTACTATGATCACATTTAAAAACATAATTCCTGAATATCTTTTCAGTGTTTAAATTTGCAATTATCTCTTCAATATCATCATTTAAAAAAAGTTATTTGCTTGCCTGTTTGTTTTTTGAATCAGAATAAGGTCCACATATTGCAATGTATAACCACTTCTTGACAAGATTTGTTTTCTCTATAACACTTCATGGAAAGTACATTAGTCCAGGAGTAAGAAGATGTGGTTACAGAGATGTAGGTTTAGGTCAGTTTCATTTGCTGGACATTAAACTAGTCACATTCCCTCTGTAAAATGAAGGAATTACAAGACAATTTCATAGCCTGCTTTAATGTGATAACTTGTCAGATCATTCTAACCAATACATGAGTACTCAATATCAGAAAGTAAGTCACAGACATAAATTTATAATAGAAAAATTAATTATCTGATATAATTCATCAACTCATTTATAAATAGTACTTCAAGACTTTTCAAGCAACATCTCTCAAATTACTTGGAGTCTTACAATTTGCTTTTCAGTGACTAATTTCACCCAGAGGTTTTACAGGCTAGAATTGAAAGTGAAATTCCTTTCCATCCTGGTTATGATCAGAATCAAGTTTAAAGACCCCCATTGCTTTTATCATTTAATACACAAATAGTGTTTAGGTACAGCTTTATAATTAATCTCTTTCCCCTGAAGTCAACCTATCCATTTGGGAAAGAGGAAATAAAGTACAAGAGAAATATGTATTAAGTTTATTTATTAAGCTCCTATTATGCACCAGACACTTTCTAAAGGTTATCTGTTTAATTTCCAGGATAAGATGGCAGAACAAGAATATGAACTCCAAAACCTGAGTTCTATTCTTATTTAGAAAATAAAAATATTGTCTCATTTCAGCACAATGCTGTGAAAGTTAAATTAAAAAAAATAATTTCTTTAAAGTGTCTTGCACACCATAAAGTGCTGTGCCCACATGGTATCCTAAAGAATATTTCACTTGTAGCTTCTCAGACAACACTAGCATGCAGGGCTTACTTGGTTGCTGCTGTTGGCCCTGAGAAACTCATTGGGACATCCTTCAACTCTAATTCCTGTCTGCATCCACCTGCCTCTCCATCACAAATAACAGCTCCAAACCACATCTGTCATCCTCTCATTTCCCCAGGACTTCCCAGTGCTGTAGAGAGAGGAGACCACCTAAACTGTCACAGCCTGCTGAGCTTATTACATGTGCCACCCAAGAAGTAATTTTCATGACATTTGATTGCATTAAAATCACCATCTTGCTCTCTCCTTATAAATTAGATTTCCTACACAAACAGCAAGCAAGGTGTCATAAAATTCCAGCCTCCATGTGGCAAGCCCAGCATTATGCATGGATTTCTATACCATAATTGAAGGGTATTGTCAGATTTGAACCATCCTGAGAGCAACAGGGATAAAGAACACAATTGGAGACAGGAGTGGCCCATGTTGATCCGTGGTGTTCATTCTAAATAAAGGACACGTGAACTTCAAAGAGCGTTTGACAATGAACACATAAAAGAATTCAAGTCAGGGATGGCTAGACAAAAACAAACATTTCCATTTGCTAGGTAAGGAGCAAATCAATTGCAGTGAGCCCCCTTCTTAAACTCAGGGCCTGAAGTAAAAAGTGTAGTGAACATGCAGAGCTCATTATTGTGCTTCCTAGTAAAGTGGACAAAAAGCATATTTCTGAAATGATGTTTATTACCATACCATGTATTCTCTTAAGAGGCTGAACAGCTGCTGTCTAACCACTTGCTTAATGGAAAGCAAATTTAGAACTTTGGAAGTTTTGGGTGGTGTTAGGGATGGGGGTACTGGCAGAGAGAGAGAGAGTTTCCTTCCTTTATTTCCTCTTTATTTCTTTCTGTAATTTTGCAAAGATTTTAATAGTGGAGTATTGACTGAGTATTTAACTAAATCTGTATGTAAACCTCAGGTCCACCCAGTATAAAAAGGTTAAAGTTTATGCATAGATGAGCAAGTTTACTTTGCTCAGATAACTCAATAGCACATTGCTGCAATGCATTGTCCTCAAGAGGAATTGTTTTACCATCCTAACAGATAGGAAGAGGAATTCAGTTTGTTTTTGCAAAACTCATCCATATTCACTGAATACTGAGTTTGTAGACTCATTTTACAAATTCACTGAAACATACAATCATCACTAAGTAAAATCTTTACAGCTTATTTTCGTATCTGTTCAATACACAGAGATGTCTGGACACAATCGTCTTCTTTATTCTCTACATTAACCAAGAGCAGCCTGCTTACAGTATGCAACAAAGATTCAGCAACAAAAGCCAAAAACAGACACACATCGAATCTAATAATGTCACATGTCACAACAGAAAAGTGGTCAGGTGACAGCTGTGGGAGCCATGTCATGCTCAGCTGCCTTGGGGAGATAGCACAGCTCTTTGAAAGGATAATTGGCACGTGTGCAGAGAGTAAAGCACCCTCAACTTCCTTGTTGGTGAAATGATGCCACAGGGTCAATATAGGGAGAAGCAGAAACCCAGAAGTCCTCAAACTTTTAAAGAAAACACAGAATTTCAATTACATCTCAATAAAGCTGGAAAAAAAGTTAATTAATCAAAAAGTTCTATCAGTCCATCAACACACACAACTTTTTTAAAGCACAGAATCTGAATCTCCACACCCAGGATTAAATGTGCAGTTTTTAAGCACCAAATATATAAACTTATAAAGTGAAAAGTCAAAGAAAGAGCAAGGATGATATAAACCTAGCAACACCAAAAGAAGTCCCTCAAGGAAAATTAGCTTTTAACCCAGAATAATACCTTATATTCCTATGGATGATTATAGTGGTCATCACTAAGTGAGGATGTATTTGGGACTAACTGGGTGTTACTAGGCACTTGGGAGAAATTGAGCATCCCCACACTGTGAAACATTCATCCCATTTCCTGATTTCTGATGATTGGTTCTCTTTGTCCAACTGTAAAGACTTGGATCATCTCAATTACATTTTGTAGTTACAAGAAGCTGAGCACATCTGCAGCACAGCAGTGAACATTGCAGACCTCAAAGGAAAGTCATCCACATGAGATCCATGATGTGTGCTTCCAACGTCAAATGCAATCAAGTTTTAAGTAGATACTTGGGTTTTAGAAGTATTCGCTCAAGGCTTTCACTGGCGATTGCCTGAGTGATGATTTCAGTTCTGCTCTTCCTAGGCAACTGGCCCCTTCCATTCACTCACTCAGAACGACCTGACACCCATTCCAATCTGCTCAGTCCATATGGACAAGTGTATCAATCTTATGCTTATTCAAGATCATCTCCCAAAATAGAAGGTCATGAAGAAAGAGGGACAATGTTTGTGAGTAACATCTTCCATTATGTAACATTGTGATTAATACTGCTCTAATATCTCATTAAAATCTACAAATTTGGGGTATGATAGATATCAGACAATAGAGTTTAGACTTTTCTATTTCCTGTACACTTGTTCATCCACTGTAGCAACATGTTGCAATTTGTTGAGATTTTCATTAAATAGAATTCTCATCTATACAGAACGTAGACTTTTCTACTATCATCATTTAATCATCCTGAAATTCAGAAATGGTTTAGTTCCTTTTACTTCTCTGCTCCCACATAGGTATCATATCATTCATATATGAAAGTTTTTAGATTGCTTATATTACAACTTTTTCTCTAGTAGTTAAAACAGTTTATTGTTCACTTGGGAACAGGTAGTCAAGACCAGAGTTTGGGGCTTCCTTGCTCCTCCCTGGCCTGGTTCCACCCACATGGGAGTCCCATTTTATTTCTGTTCCTTTTCTCCTCAATAAACATTTTCTTTCTCTAAACAAAAAAACAAAAACAAACAAACAAAAAGACCAGAGTTTGCATCTAGGCAGGATCCCAATGTATTCAAGTATGTGTAGTAGGTAAAGACTTTCTGAATCCATTTGTTTATGACCCGAGGAGCCTCCAAGGAGTACGCCCAATCTGCGAGGAGGGGCAGGAGCACTTCTGGAGAGAAGACATAGTTGTGTCATGTCTGTAACTTCAGCTTCTCTGCCAGCGTATGTTCCCCAATCCTGAAAACAGGATTATAAAAGTCGAGGGAGATTTCTTTCTCTAAAAACTGTAAAAGTTGGGATCACTAAATACAATAGGTTGCTTTAAGACTTCATTAACCAAGTATTACACAAATTCTCCCCATGCTGTAAGTTACTCTGTAAGTGAACACCCTCGGGATTCAGCACATCTATGAAGACACTAGCAGGGCAGCTGTGCAAAGGGAAGAGAGGCTGGGGCAGTGCTAGAGTGGACTCACGTACAACATCCCTAGTTCTCAAAGGCATTATGGGAAGATTGAGACACAAGTGAAGAACAAAACCAGCAAAACTTAAGCTCTGATGTTATCACAACCCACCCTTACCCACAGGTACTGAGGCTGGAAATATTTTCAGTTGTTGATGTTGGGTGGGAGTTTGCTCAACAGTGATATTGATCAGCAATATAAGTAAAAGAAAAAAAATTAATGCTCCACTTACATTCAACTGATAGTGAAGATTAGAATTCAGGATTAAGATTCAAAAGAACCATATGGAATGAGTAATGGTCCCACTATATTTATCTGGAATAAATGCCACAAAATGGCAAGTGGGTAGATTGATTACAGGTTTTCAAGGGTTCTGGGGAAAAAAAGTCCAGATAGATAAAGAAATATAAACATGAATGGATTATGAAGGAGGTTGTGCTCCAGGTGATCTTATGGTAAGATTCTGGCTGTTAGAAATATTTGAAGTTCACCTTATCATTGATCTGTCAGCTTCCAAGCCCCTACCTCCAGATGTATTAGACAAGCTTATTTCCCCAGTGTTGGCTTCTGTTTGGCTTCCAGAACATAGCTATCCAAGCTCTGAGAAGTAATACAGATCCAAAACTCCTGGGTCCCACTGTACTTCTGTAAGCATATTTTTCCCAAGGATCTTGTATGAATGTTAAGTAGGCAAACTTGAAACTGAGCTATAATCATAATCATTCCTATTATTTCTACCATAGGAAGCACTTTGAGACTTACCACATGCCACATACTTACATACTTATCTCATATGATCTTCTCATTCAGACTAGGAGGCAAACAGAGTTCTTTCTGGGAGAATCTAGAGTTGACAAATGGGAGAGTCTAAAACTGCATGAGGCTGAGTATTTTTTGCAGTCTTATGGCTATGTAGTAGTGGGGCTCAGAATCAGAAAGCAGATGTCTGTGTCCATAGTCCATGCTCTTGGGAATAAACAAGAGTTTCGAGCACAGGCCCTGGGCTTGGAGATCAATGCCGCCCCTTACAAATGTGAAAACAGCAACATAAACTTAACTTCTCCAAGCCTAAACATATCTGATAAAGATAAAACCTATCACAAGGGGTTATCATAAAGACCCAATAAATGACTGTAGTTTCCTTCCCTATGAAATTTTAAAAATTAGGACCATATCCCACTACTATTTAAATACTGATCACCTAGTATATAGTAAACTCTGAGAAAACTGTTAGAGAAACAGAATTCAACAGGAATTTAATTTATTAGGAAATTCTATTGGATCAACAGAACCCTGTTGGATAAATTCTGTGTAGTTTTGTTACTCTAGATCACTTTACAATCTCCAAACATCAACATTATCAACACTGCTACCATGTATTGACCAAGAGTCTCCAGAACCCGAATCGAAGTGCTTCTCCCAAACTCTTCTAATGAACCTACACTCCTCTACGATACAAGTGAATACCACTGCCCACGAAATCCTGATCTAGGCCTTATAATAGAAGACAAGTAGCTGGTCATCCTAATTACCAACAGATGACTTCAGAAATGAACTTTTTTTTTTCAAAGAAGTAGTTGAAAATCATTAGAAAAACATTCAAAATGTGGCCAGCAGCAGGAACCCAGCATGAGGCTTGAAGCAAACAGTGGAATCTTTGGAAGCCTACTTTGTGAGCCTGAGGTCAGGGGAGCAGACATAAGCATATTGCAACACTTAGCCTCTGCGGGAGCCAGGAGCACTCCTTCAGCCATTAGGGGTTTGGCAAGAAAAAAAGATTATTGTATAAAATTAGGAAAGTGATATTGCCCATAACAAACATCACAACCATAGACCACATCAAATATGGCATCTCAGCTACTTAAAAGACTTACTTGCAAAACATAATTTGTCAAAAATCTATTCTGAGATGAGATGTTGAAATGAAAACTAATCTATAGCCCCAACACCCAAGATACACAAGTCACCCACCTTGATGCTGTGGTCAGCACATTTTAGGCTTTAGTTCCTTTGACTACACAGCAGATATTCTGAGGACTTGACCAAATCTAGAAAAGTCCCAGCCCCTAACCATTCTGTTGCATGAATAAATATGCCAAATAAGACAAAGGCTGAGAAAACATCAGGAGAAGTTCAAATCTATGAACAGAAATTCCTATTGCCCTGAACCCAAACTACTGCTTTAGAAAATTACGAAGATGCATTTACTTCTCCTTTCATGGGAATACCATATATTTCACAGAGAGTGTGATATATTTTCTTGTGCATGTGTTGATAGAGAGAATGCCAGCCTAGAAATCAGGTCCTAGAAGTACTGCTCCAGACTCCGTGCCAGCCCCCTTCAGTATCTTCATTGAAGACCACCATCATACCATCTCAAACCCAACATGTGTCACGTCCCATGCACTTCCAAATAGGTGATTGCATTTAATCTCCTCATTATCACCTGCATGTTATAGATAAAAAAGACTAATCCACAGGAAGCCAGAGGCAGAGGAGAGAACAGAGAATGTGAGGCAAGAAGATGGGGTTGAGTCATTACCCCACTACACAGGATTGTTTGGTCTCCAGCTTAGCTTGAAGTGCATCCTGGCACACCCTATAAACAGGGACTCTGTTTCCTTTTCTCCCCAGGCTCAAGGACATGAAACTTTTGCGTGTTAGCTCCTGAATTCCCATCTGTTGATTTAAACATTGATGAATAATATTTCTTATTTCTGTAGAAATAAGAAAGACCCCATGTGAGAAAGTCTGCCCTGGGAGGAAGCTGACCTAGAGTGTGCTAAGAACAGAAAGTAGAAAGAGCTCAGAGTCTGCTCCTTTCCCAAACTGGCTTCCTCATCTATGAGTCTCTCCACTAAAGCCTTGCTGATTCAACTGCAAATAAAGAAGGAAAGAGCTGAGAGGCCAGACACCAGCAAAAGACCATGAAGTCAGCCTGGGTCCATTCTTCTTACCTCTGATGAGTTCTGCATGCAAGATACTACTTAGAAAGCACATTATTTTTTCTACCTCTTTTTTGTTGATTAGAAAAATACATCTAGAGTTGAGTATGGAGCACCAAGACTTTGTAATGACTTAGACAAATTTATTTGTTATTCAATTATGTTGTGTTATTCAGACTAATGTTTTTCAAAGCATACATTATACAGGTTATTTCACACGGACCATATCTCCCCAGATAATGAAAAATGCCTTCACAGGTAGTAGCAAGATGAAAGTAATACATGTTAATAACAGCAAAAGTATCAGCTGCCTTTAGAGAACCATTATAACATTTTGGTGTATTTACATGAAGCCTTTTTAATGCATATACATGGTATATTTTCATATATATATTCATATACACACATACACACACACACACGCACACACACACTGGGATCAGACTGTTTTGTATACTGCCCTTCCAAATTAAGTTAAATTAGATGTTAAGGATATTTTCCAGACTCTTTTTGTTGGATAGTTTCAATTTTTTTTTAGCATTATAATCAATCCTGCAATAGGCATCCTTGGACATAAAATTTGGCAAAGTCTTCCTCAACTTTCAGATAGATGTTCTAGATAAACGTAGGCCATGCTATGAAGGTTTACTATGTGTCAAATGTTGTGCTCTAGCTTACAAGCACCACCCCAATTCTCATCAAAATTCTCAGAGATCTCTTTAGTTCATACTCCCTTTTACAGATGAGTAAACGGAATAAAAGACTTGGCCACCCAAGTTCACACAGAAGTAAAAGAGCCAGGATATGAATACCCAGTCTGCCTCCAGAATATACTTTAATAAGAACATTGCCTTTTCTTAATTTAGTAAGATTTGCCTTTTTGGGCCTTCCCTGGTGGCACAGTGGTTGAGCGCTGGGCTGCAAAGCTGCCTGCAGCCTCTACAGCACCGGTTCGATCCCTGGCCGCTGGCCGCCGGCCGCCGGCCACCGGCCGCCGGCGAGGGTCCCACATTGTGCAACAGACCTCTCCTGCTGCACCCACTGCTCCCCTCAACAGTGTATTTCTTCATCAGTCTGCCTGTTCTGTTCCCTGCTCTGGCTCTGGTGCATTCTCTCACCCTCTGGCGCTTCTGACTGTACCCAGTGCTTGCATAAATGAATGAATGAATGAATGAATGAATGAATGAATGAATAAATAAATAAATAAATAAATAAATAAATAAATAAATAAATCTTTAAAAAAAAAAAGATTTGCCTTTTCTCCTAACATTCTTTCTCTTCAAAGGAGATTTCCTTCCACGTCAGATGTGGTGTACAGGACCTGTTCAATTCAAGTCCACCTCAGGCAACCTGGGAAGATGCAGGGAACTCCCGGGTTCCCTGGGGTTGCTCTGGTGTATCATCAACCTGTAACCACCTAGCCTGTGAAGTGCACCAGTCCTGCTAATGCCAGAAAATTCGCTTACTTCAAGGTCCCGGAAAACACACAACCTCATAAAGCTACACAAACACAATTCTATGGGCTCTTCCTTTCAAGTTGACTTTTCATCTTGTTACAAAAAAGCCTGTACCTTTCTTTACTAAATTTATTTTCCTCTCAATTCCACATACACTAATTTGTCTATGTTAACTTGTGAAGATTAAGCTGACTGAAGAAACACACAGAGCTTTATAATTAGTTTGGGGATTTTGGGGGGGAGAGGGGTAAGAATTAGTAAAGTTACAAAAACAAGCTGTTAACAACACCCCCATTTTTGGGGGGGAAAATCTGACTTGCTTGTTCTGTGCTCATCTGAGGAAAGATACAAACAAAATACGGTAGAGGGAATCCCAAAAAGCAACCTTGCTGTCTCCAGAACTGAGGACAAGATAGTGTGAGAGTGAATCACTCTAGAGGGGTCTTAATAAGTGTAGTTGAGAAGGCGGGAAATAGCACATAGCTGAGAGGGATGCTTGGTACAAAGGCAGTCCTAGCAGTAATGGGATACATCTGAAAGCGGGAAAACTCAAGATGAGTATCAGAGAATACTTCCTGGCAGTGAGAATTGCTGGACTGGAGGTTGGCCTCCCCAGGGAAAGACGGTAAACTCCTTCACTCAGAACACTGACACCAGACAGAGCAAAACAGTCACAGCTCTGCTGAAGGCAGAAACTCTGCACTGACAGAGGATGAACCGGATAACCTGCAAGGCCTTTATATCTGGAATTACTTTGATTACAGTAATATAATCCTTCAGGGATGCAGGAAAGGTTGTAGGGGTTGGGGCGCTTCAAATTTTTGAGTGAATGTGATTCTGATGGAAGGTGCTGGACTAACATCATGAAAGACAAAAGCTCTCTATTCATCTACACAAGTGAGATATATTTCCCCACTGGGATTTACCAAGTGTGTCCCCAATCTAGGCATTAAAGGAGAAGTTATCTGTGTCTTTTCGCCTTGAAAACACATTAGTTCTCATAGCTTCACAATAAAAGGGTTGTTGTGGTATTCTTATTATTAATTTTTTTATTGAGGTAACACTGGTTTACAATATCATATATGATTTAGAGGGATAGGATCACACTCTTCAAGTGTACGTTACCACCACACCCACCACCAAGGCACGCAAAGTCCTCCACCATCGAGTACTTTGCCCCTCCCCCACTTTGTTCTCCCCTCTCCAGCCACCCTCAATTCTATATAGTCAGATTTCTAGGGTATGTTACTGATTTAGTTTGATTTGACCCTTTGTTTTGTTTCTTTCTATTCTACATATCAATGACACCATCTGACATTTGCTTTCTCCTTCTGTCTTTCATCATTTAGCATAATCCTTTTCAATTCCATCTATGTTGTTGCAAAAGGCAAAAGTTTACCTTTTTTATAACTGAGTAGCATTTCATGTGTAAACATTGATTTTCAGAGTGAAACCCCTGCTTTCCCCACCCACCCCTAGCAATGGAAATGTTACATCTTGAAGAGACCATGAAGAATTTTCTGAAAGTATCCATCTAGGAAGCTTTATAATGATGGTGTGTGGCTGCATTCTTTGGTCTCTCCTATTCTTTTCTACATGGATAGGTGTAAAGAAGGGAGAAGGATGTGGGTATATTCCTTCATAACTTCTGCTTCTAAATCTTGAACAGGAGATTTTAATGTCACTTCCTCTTCCCTCCCCATTCTTCTTTATCTTCTAACTCCTTCCACACCTTTCCTTCCAAAGAGTATTTTTTGTTCTTTTTAAAATTTGTTTGGAATATGCCTGAATAGGGGATCTGAATTATAGGAAAGTGGAGTACAGATGTCACCCATCAGATATTGTACCAGTTCATTCAGAATTCTTGCACTCTCTCATGAATCTCTCCTGAGCTGCTGATTTCTTATTTTCTTTACTTGAATTTTTGCAGACATAACCTCAAAGTTCTGGCATCTCCCTATTGTATGAAACCTTGGTCTCACTATATTTCCATGCAGCTCTTTCATCTGCTTTTCTAGATAGTGTGAGAGCAAAATGCATACTGCCTTTTCATTTTGTTGCTTGAGCAGACCTGACTAGCCATGCCTCCCATCCATACAGAGACAAACTCAGAGGCAAAACCTTCCATTCAAGGAATAGCATAGGAAGTGTGATTGAGTTTGCCCTCAGCACTTACCTCAGGAATTTTAGGTGTAAAGGGAAAAGTTCATTTTTTGCCTGCCCTGCAATTTGTGTAGTGATTGTTAACAAAATTCCCTGCATGTTCTGACAGTAGACATATTCAATTACTAATTTCCTATAGAAAGTCTCTTACACTTCAGTGGACTTGGGTTAAAATAAGGTCTCACATGTGTGCCCCCTCCCCATGAGTTCAGATGGTATCCTAGCCGCTGATGCTCGCCCACAGAGGTTAGAACTTGTTTTTCTTCTCTATGTTTAAGTAATCAAATGAATATCTAGTCAATGAGAGAGTGAGAGAGCTGAATATTTCAGGAAGTAGTTGTTGCCTTTGATTTCCTGCTCCTTCACTGCAGACAAAAGCCTGCTATACAGTTACCTCCGGATGGCGTATGGTGTACATTGCAGACCACAATGTAGGTGAGTAATGAATCCTGGGAGAATCTGAGTGACCTGACCGGAGACCCCACTCACAAGTGGGCAGACAACCTGGAGCCTGGAAACACTGTTTTCAAGTTCATGAAAAACAATATTAAAGAACTAAAATCACAGAAAAACAGAACCCGATGACTCTTCAATGGAGAGTGATTATTTTCATGGCCAATAATAAGAAGGTGACTCGAGACACACAATGTCCAAGGGCGAGGCATGGTAAGATACAAGAAACTCAACTTAGTGAATAATTACCTCTCCTTTAGGTGTGTCTCCACACCTAAACAAGCTAGTGAGAGAAAGTTCCTTTGAAAAGGTAACTGACGTAAACTGGTAAGATAGTAAAGCTGTGATAACCTCCCCCTAACCCGTGGAATAAATTGTATCACTCTATCTGCAGACACTCAGCACATTGACTCCCTTGTATTTCCAACATTGCCACTGAATTATCGCCGCGTTAGAGCCTCAGACCTTAAACATGAGCGCAGATGGGCAAGATTGCCCCTCCTGAAACAGGACCACAGCATCCACAAGGCACCACACGCCAACAGTGTGTGCACTCTCGTCACGGAGCTCTGACTCACCTAACAGGAGGCCTGGCCTCACACAAATGTGTCTAGTCCACCGGCCACAATGACGCTGAGAGTGTTATAGGTTTTCTACACAGGAACCATGTTCTTGGCCAAAACAACCTGATGCATTTCTTTATACCTAATGAGTTCCACATGGTTTTAATTTCTATGGTAACTCCCTCATAAGGAAACTTTCTATTCAGCTGTGTCTTCATATAGCAAAGCAGCACTTACTCTCAATGAATAAGGTAAGTCATAACTTTTAAAAAGTTTGCCTATTGCCCCAGGGCCTATTGTGTCCATATGTTGAATGCATATAAATGTAGCCCCATTGCAATGCAACTTGGAATGTTGGGGCTCCCTCAAAGTCTTCTTGAATTGAACTCTAACTTCCAGGATCTATGAACACTAATTTAAACGCCTTCCAAGACACCACCCATTCCATGTTTGAATTTGAAACTGTGTCCCATGGAAGCCCAAGTCTCAGCAGAAGATCATGGCTAAAATATTCATAGCTGGCTGAACAACAGTCCTCTCTTACTAGTATCCAACTTAACCATCATCTCAGTCCACCCATATTTTTTCTATATATCATTTCAGAAGAACACTTTTAAACTTGTTTTATAGAAATAACTTTTAAACTTGTTCTTTGAGACAATTGAAACACACACACACACACACACACACACAGAATCTTCCTTTCCTTTTAATGTCACCTGGTGACTTAAAATAACTGCTATGTTTTGCGTATAGTTTTGTAGTGAGAGCCTGACCAGTGCTTCATCTGTGATCCCATGGTATCCCCAGGAGACAGCTGGGAACAAGATGCCTCTGAGATGATGATCCTTCACTCACATGTCTGGTGCCTCTGTGCTCCTGACACCTCTCCACATGGTGGCTCCATGGCTTCTCTATGTACCTTAGACTTAACATGAACTTAGAGTTACAAGAAAAATCATGTCAAAAGACCAAACAGAAGTTACAAGTTTTCTTATGACTGAGGCTCAGAAATCCCTGAATATCATTTCTTTCACATTCTAATAATCCAGCAAGTCACTAAGACCAGTCTGGTTTCAAGGGAATGGAAGAAGTATATTCCACATCTTCATAGGGAAATGACATACATGAAGAAGACAGATAAATAGTAGCCATCTTGAATACAAGCTGCCAGGGAGAGAATGACAATCTTCCTACATTAGTGTCACATTTTTCCATAAAAGAGTGAAAGTAGTATTGTTTGTGCCTCAGTGTCTTAACAAACTTCTTTTAAAGAAATTTCTCTTTTCTTTCACATATAGCTCCACTTATTCATGGACTTCAGAGGTAACTCCATGAGAGAGTGGACTTGATTTTCTATATATGAGTGACAAATATATTTTACTGAGAAATATGTCCCTGCTAATAACATCTTTTAGAACTAACCTGTCTGTTGAACTTGTTCTTCCCTCAAGACAAGTTCTCTTCTAGGTTGTTCTCAGTTACCTCAACTTCAGGCAGGTCCATCTAGATACATCACCAACCATTACAAACCATTGAGACTCCAGACAACTCAGACCCCTAGTATGCAAGTTAACCCAGCACAGATTCTGACACCAGAGAGGTGCTCAACAAGTGTTAGTTTCCATTCACTTCCCTTCTCTGACTATATACTAAGACCTATGTTAAATATTCAATTATGATTCCCATTTACAGATAATAAGATAAAGTGCAGAAAAGTCAATAGTTTTGACCAAGTTCATAAACATAAACCCAGTATATAATGGAGTTGAAACTGAAGTCTGATGCTTCAATCTAGAGTTCTTTCCACTCCTCTAAGATTTGGCAGAATGTATTTATTCCTCGAATTCAAAGGTATAAAATAGAGGAGCAGATTCTTCAATGGATAGGGATATAGCAGTAAGAAAAAAGGGGTACCAGGGTGTGTGGAGACAGATATTGAAATAGAAGTAGTGTATCATAAAATCACACCACCCACTCACCAGTTTTGCTTGGAGTCAACCTTATTATGTGCCCCAGAAATATTCTTCCAGAGGACCTACTCTTGCAAATATATACAAGTGGTGCTCTTTTTGTTTTCAGGAGAAAATATCAGTGACTCTAACAGAAAATTTTTAGTCTTGTGCTGCCCACTCCTACTCCTTTAATCCCTCATATCCTGCTTACAGTTAATGTAATGCAGAATTCCATCTAGCCCTGCTCTGCAGATCTCCCAGCAGGACGTCACCACCATATATCAGTTACTAGGTGTGGGTTTCCTTTTGCACCAGCTTGTCTGCTTTCCAGGGGATGAAATGAAGATCTCCCCAAGGAGAGACCCAACATCATTGCCTCCTGCCTGGTCAGCTTCCATGGAACACCAGTGGCAGTCTTTGCGTCCAGCAACAAAGGGCTTCGTATCCACAACAAAGACAGCAGAGGCTGTGATCTGGCCCTCTTCGACCCTGTCATTTAGCCAGACAGTTTCCTGAACCTTGTCCCAAGCCTTAATCCTGTGGTCTATGGCGGCCCTACCACCTGGTGTACACCTACGGGTCAGCAGACAGGATGGGGCTAGGTTCCCTGTTCCTTGACTCATCATATCCCTGTAAGTCTCCTGAAAAAGGTTAATTTCTTTCCTGAAATAGCCAGAGGACATTTGCAAAGCGGGCAAATTAACCTTAAATCACACCAGATACTTCACTTTTGGGCACAAATGCATTATTATATACTGAGGACAGTATCATGCTATCCTGGAACAAGAAATAAACAAGTGCTTCAAATTCTGTGGTGATTTTCTTATATAGAGAAAGTATATTATGCTTATTAATATTAACATGTTGAAGTGCCAACAAAAAGTGTGAGATCTCTCTCCTTGAATTAATGTAACTCCTCTTTCCTAGGAAAATATGCCAATAAGTCTTTGTATAATAACAAAAGTAGCTTCAACTCTGCAGAAAATGTATTTAACATTAATATCAACTATGTGGAGAGGGGTAAAAGGAAAACAGATATATTAAGTTCACTTATTTTAAACAAATAGCCTGAAAAATGTCAGTTGCATGCATTCCATATTAATAACTTTTAAAGTATACAAGTTATGTATTCATTATAAAAATTAAGAAAAATAACAAAAAATTAAAATTACCTGTAGCCAGTTAACCATGGCATAATCACTATAAATGCCCTGAGACACATAAACTTCAGACCCTGTCTTGTATATTTAAATGTGTGTGTATAAAATCTCTTTTAATAAAATGGGGTCCTTACAGTTCATAATTTTCTATCATATTCAATAAAACATGAACATCTTTTCATATTGATAAATGTACACAGGCAATTAAAAATATCAGGCCACTTTAATTGCTAAGGGGAAATATGCCTTTAAGATAAAGATACTCATCATCCCCACAACCAGATAAGCTTGGTTTTGTCAATAAATTGATTGCCCGATACTATGTGCTTCTTGATATGATGTAGGGGGAAGATACCTGTATGACCTGTGAAGTCCTCTTCATTGAAATATTTGATTTGAATCTATTATGAAGAAATAGATTAATCTAGAATGCAAGATTCTACAGTAAGACTTGTCTGGACTTTGCAAAGCAATCAATGCTAAAGAAGGACAGAAGAACAGTGTTCTAGATTAAGGAGAACTAGAGATTAATAATAGCCAATGCCATGAGTAAAGCTTCATTGGAATTTGAGTCAGAAAAAAAAGCAATACAAAAATTTAGGACAATTCAAGTATATTTGCAAATAACATTACTGAGCAAGTGATGATTTTCTAAGGTATAGTAATGTGGGAAATAAAATACTCTTACTCTTTAGAGAGATATACTGACTGAAGTATTAAGAGGTAAACTATTATGATATTCACAGCTTCTTTCAGAAGAGTTAGCAAAAGAGAAAAATGTGCCTATACTTAAATAGCAAGAGGAAGAGAGACAAAGATAGAATATGGCAAGCTGTTAACAAATATCCATTGCACCATTCTTTCAATATTTCTGTGGATTTGAAATGTTTCAAAATAACATATATCTGTTTATATTTATTTATAAATACAGTAACACATATTTATGTATAACATATGATATATATTTTATTTCATCATATTTAATGACCAATAGTATTTCTATTATATGGATTATAATAATCCACTTAATAAATTTGTAGTTTTCTATACTTCATTTATCACAGTTTTTAGCATATAGGTACAAGTTTCATCAAAGATAATTTTTGTAATTAAGTGTTTGCATGTATTTTTCATTTATTTAGGAAGAAATAAGTCAAGATTATGGACATTAAGTTTTCTGAAAATTTCTGTGATCCTCAAACCCCAGGACCTAATAATTCTCTTTATAGGATTATATTTCAAGTGGTAAGATTTCTAACTCTGTTATTCTATTACCCAGATTACTCAGTAAAATCAGAACTCTTTGTTCTTAACAATACCTAAAATTTTTTCTTTGCAAAGTCATCAACATTTTGATCTCTACCAAAAACTGCTTGAATGGCTGTACACTTCAAACCTACATAATGTTGTAAACCAACTTTATTTAATTAAAAAAAATTGCTTTAGTTGTAACCTCAAATTCACCAGCTAGAGCTTAGAAATTATCAATCCCCTTACCTCTCTTGTCCATCAATTCTAAAACGCAGTTGCTTGGATTCCTGGATCAACTATTTATTTCATTTCTAGTGGCAGAAAGTAAACTATATAAAGGGATTATATCTGTTTTTCTTAACTTTCCTTTCCTTTTTGGCCACTTAATCAAAGTAAGTTCATGGAAAATATTCCTCATGTGCTCAAGGGTGGGGAAAATAAGTGTGTGTTGTGTTTATCTTAAATTTTAGCAGCAACGCATCTTTGGTCACTGTTCCCAACTAGGGTAACACTACCCCAGCCCTAGGGAGGGCAGACCTAGCTGTGTGCTACAGCTGTTACAACTTCCCTGGAAGAGATAGAGTCTGAGTTCTGCCATAAAGATATTGCAGTCTTGACCACTATCTCTAAGAATTCATCTTCAAACACTCACTATGTGATACACACATAAAATAATACTTTATTAGAGAACCCAAACTAAACTTTAGCCTATCTCCAAGCATTCAGATGCAGCTAACACACTTGGGCGCTCTCTCTTTCTCTCTCTTACACACACACACACACACACACACACACATTTTTTCCCCAAACTTGAGCACGTGAAGAATATTTTCCAGGACCTCACTTTGGCTCAATGGAAATAGGAAAGTTGAGAGAAATAGGCATGATCCTTTAATGCAGTATATTTTTTGCCACTAGAAATGAAATAGTTGACCCAGGAATCCAAGGACACACTGTTTTAGCTGGATCCCTTTCAAACAATAATAATCAAGAAAGCTTCAAATAACTAAAATGAAAGTTACCATTTATGGAATCATTGAGATCAACTCCTTTCTGTTTCATGCTTCCCACAAGTTACAGGATCAATATTTTCTGTTACTGGTTCTAATGTGGAACTAAACCTGGATCACTTTGAATAACAGAGAGTTCATCCAAAGAAAATAGATAATGCGTTCTATTGAAAATCTTAATCCCTTTCCAGAACAATTATTTTTCTTAGGAACTCATGGGAGATCAGAGTTTCAATCCCTCCTTGCAGTGATCTTGGCTGCTCTTCTCACATGGAAAACACACCAGCCTGCATTCTTCCACTGACGCATGTAGTACAACATGCTACTTTCTAGATAGAGAGCCATAGTGGAGTGTTCCTTAGGGGAGACAGCATATATGGAGCACACGGGAAATTCAGATCCTGGAAATGGGCGGTCAAGGCCTGGATCACCTTCATAACTGTGGAACCTCAGACCAATCTCATAACCACTCAGAACCATAAAATAAAAAATCCACAAAGCTCTTGTGTAGCAGAGGTATAAAAATTAAAACTACAAAAGTTCTACAGTGTTTATTATTTTGATGTATATCAATACAAGAGAGTATTTAGTGAACTAAGATAGTTTTCTGGTCTTTTTCAAAGAAAAGATCACCTAACATGAGACCTTCTAAGACCTTTATTTGAGGTTACCTATAAACTCCAAGAAAAAAAGAAAACATTAGTGCCAGAGAAAATTGCTTGAAATTTTATTAATAAAGATAATTTTAAGTATGTGATTTTACCTGTGTTATACAAACTAAAAGATGCACATCAGACAATTTTTTTTTTTAAGATTTATTTATTTATACAAGAACTGGGGTAGAGGCCAGAGTTGTGGGTGGTGAGAGGATTCTCCAGAGACAGAGTGGGGAACAGAACAGGCAGACTGACTGAAATACACTGCTGAGGGGAGCAGCAGGTGAGACAGGAGAGGTGCTCGCCATGTGGGTATCTCCACGGCCAGTGGGGATCGAACTGGCACTGCAGAGGTTGCAGATAGCTTCACATCGCTGAGCTCAACCACCTGCGCCACCAGGGAGGTCCATATCAGACAATTTTAAAGAAACCCGAGAGGCACATTTGTTTTATTTCTTAGGTCAGTGTGCAGTGGAAGACATATTCTGTTCCCTTCTGCCAGGGGTGATGTGTACCTGGCTGTTGCCATGGGTCTGGAATCTGGCCGTAGAGGAACAGTCCCCAACCATGCCACTTAGAAGTTGTGTGACTTGGATCAGTTATTCTCCCACTCTGAACCTGTTTCTTTATTTACACATAGAGACAAAATTCCTTTCTTTGTACATGCCATGAGTGATTTTTATTAAGAACTGACCTCCTCACCCTGTTTTGGATAACAGCTCCAGCTCTGGAACTTCCAGTAGGAGTAGCCAAAGTTTTTATTGCAAAAGCATTATAATTCAGTGTGTTTGCCTAATTCTTACCCCTCAAAGGTGTTGTTTCCAAGGGTACTTCCCAACACACCAGTTGCACACAAATCTCAGTTTCAGAGTTTGTTTTGGGGGAACCCAAACTATGACACATCTCTTCTGTAAACAGAGAAAATATCTGTGTCATCGAGGTTTGTGACACTAAGTATACTTTCTAAAAGTCATCAAAACCAGTATAAACAACAAGAATGCCTATGTTTCTGGTTTCTAGATCCTTCAATACCTTCTGCTCTGGACTGTTAAGTAGAGCAACTTCACTTAAAAAGATACAACAGCATCTATTATCAATTGGTGGTCCTTGCTCCCATGAGCAATTTCACTATTTATTGTTTTCTCTAGATTTGCCTCCCTTTCCCATTATTTATTATTGCTTTTTCTTCCAAATGTGTGAATAGGGTCTCCCTGGTGGTACAAAGGGTTAAGACAGCACAATGAAGCTATCCACAACCACTGCAGCACAAGTTTGGATCACCAGTCAGGGAGCTACTCACATGGCGTCTCCTGTCTCGCCCGCTGCTTCCCTCAGCAGTGTATTTCAGTCAGTCTGCCTTTTTTGTTCCCTACTCTGTCTCTGGTGAATACTCTCATACCTCTGGCCTGTACCCCAGTTCTTGTATGCATAAATAAAAATAAATCTTTAAAAAAAAAAAAGCAAATGTGTGAACAGCATGTAATGGAATTTGGGCATATCCTCAATGGCAAGCATGGATTACATGCCTGATTTTGGCAACACTGGTTCCTACTTTATTTCTCTTTCAAGCTTTTAATGATATAATCAATTGATTATATCACTGTCTTGATCCTCAAGCAGGTTGTAGATCTATGCAACACAGAGAATGGGAAAACTTCAAGGCTGAATACAATTGGTTCAAGAAATACAAGCATCTGGGCCTTCCCTGGTGTCTCAGTGGTTGAGTGCTGGGCTGTGAAGCTGCCTGCAGCCTTTGCAGCACCAGTTCAATCCCTGGCCACCGGTGAGGGTCCCACATGGCACGCAGACCTCTCCTGCTGCCCACTGCTCCCCTCAGCAGTGTATTTCAGTCCATCTGCCTGTTCTATTCCCTGTTCTGGCTCTGGTGAATTCTCTCACCCTCCCACGCTTCTGACTGTACCCAATGCTTGTATAAATAAATTAATAAATCTTTAAAAAAAAAAAGAAATACAAGCATCAAACACTGAGTATGAATGATGTTTCCAAAAAGAATACCAAAGAACTGGTGTTTAAGGAATTTAAAGAAGCAGCATATAAAAATCCTTTCTCTAGAAATGGAGCCTAAAAGACTATAGTTAGCCCAGAAATTATCTCCTCCAAATTTACTGCTTGCTAGTTTATGACTATTGTCTCTAGAATCTGGTTGTTATCTTCTATCCAAGAAAACAATTGCAATCTCACAAAGGGGTTGTTAATATCCACTTTCACCATTGCCTCTACATTTCTAAAGATTCCAAGTGCCTCAGCCAATTAGGTGATAGCAGATGGTGACCATCTAAACACCCTCTGCCACAGCTGCTGACTGGCCCAGTCATGGTTTTCCACATGAAAGTGAAAGCTCAGTGTGAAGATGAAGGCGTACCCCCTTGACTGTGCTCATGTGGGCAGAATAGAAACTGAGAAAACCATGTGCTCTCCAGTTGTGGTGTTCAATACCAGCACAGTCAAAATACTAGTACATTCAAACAGTTTATTAATGGGTGTAGAATATAGAAACTTCTAAATAAATGTCACGATGACACGATCTTCATTTTCAAAGTGTTTTTGTAAACACTAGCTTGGTTTTCCTTTTGTCCTTGCCACACCAAAGGGGAGCTATCCTGCTGAACACACTTCATGATTGAGTCAGATCCAACCAAGAAGCAATACTTTTAACAATGTTATGGTGTGTGTTTTCCCTCATAACTTTAAACAAAGAAATTTCAATTTTTCTAACATATTTCATGGTTTTTTTTTTTCTGATTTGAATTAAACTCTTAAAAAATTTCTTAGGGCTCAAGATTTTTTGATCATTCTAGAAAGTAACAAAAGAAACTTGAGAGTACTTATAGAGTACTTTTTATCTTGGGTGCAAGTCACAGCACCTCTTCAATTAGGTAAATACTTTCTGCCTCTTGATATGGCTTTTTTCTAAATTTGTCAGTATTACATGATGTTATTCAAGAAACAAAAACAAAAAAAAAAAACAACCAGTTGTTTGCATGGGTTTGAATAGGATTTGTGAGCCATTATTATTATGCTTAAAAATAACCTGATCAAGAATCAAAATTGGCATACAGTTTCTTGAACTAAACGTGGTTGAACAAGATGAACTTTTATCCATAATGGGTTTTACCTGTACGTGGATCTTCAAAATTCAGATAATTTAGATGAAACCTAAATGAAAATGAGCGTTTTAAAGTTTAATTATATTTTGCCTCTAGTTTGATCAGAAATAGGTAGAAAACTTTTCCTTGACTCCAGTCCAAACCCTCTCTATGCAATTGATAAAGTATTAAAAATTAAATAAATGTTGTAGAGGTCTGACTCTGATAAATGTGAATTGATTGCATTTATAAGATTTACATTTCCTATTCCTGCAGCATCTTTAATGTAACATCAATACTTTTAAATAATAAACATTGTATTGTTGAGCAAGATTTTATGCCCTTAGCTATTTTTAATTAAACCGAAAGTAGAGGGAAAATGTTTGAAATAATCTTTACCCTCCAAACCACTCCTATAATTGCATGTTTACAATTATAGGAGAATATTCTTGTAAACCAATGTGGGTGAATCTTGGGGAATTCTAGAAACATTTCACAACTTTTTGAAATAGAAATAATAATTGACCGTAAATGTGTGTTTCTTCATTGCTGGGTTGTCTTTTTGAGCACAGAGCTATAGGGGGAAAAAAAACACAGGTTACAAAGCCAAAAACAGTTCATGGAGAAAATTATAAAACCTTTTAAAAATATTACCTATAGCTAAAATTTTTATGAAGTCAGCATCTAGCACATAAACTACCATAGACATACCTAAGAGAGGTGATGTGTTATATGAGAAAGAGAAACAGAAGAGGAATCTACGACATGGGAACGTAAGAGACCCTGCCATAAACAAATTAGGAAAGATGACTCAGTTGCTTAACTACTCTGGTCCTTGGTTTTCCATGATTGCCAAGGTCCTCTCCAGTTCCAACATTCTGAAAGTTTTCGTTCATTTGACATACTTCACTGAGAACCTGAGAATTTACTTTGAAGTGATAATTTGTTACATTGCCCTTGCTTAATATGGTGCCAGTGCCAAATAGTACATGTTTATATAACACTTCACTTTTTGCATCAAAATAACCCCTGTGCAAAAGGAAAAAGAAAAATATTGGGTGGTCTCACTTAGAGGGGAATACGGGGAAACCAAAAAAAGGTTCAGGGAAAAGACAAAACTTGTAGGTAAACCATAGATCTGAGGCATACAGCAGGGGAGGGCAGGGAGCAGGGTCAAAACAGGGAAGGGAAAAGCATAAAGGACTGTAGTGATGGTCATGGGTGCTGTGGTGGTGGGAGAATTATGGGGACTACACAAGAGGGGAGAAATCAAATGTTATACAAAAATGAATAATGTAATAAATAGATAGATAGATAGATAGATAGATAGATAGATAGATAGATAGATAGATAGATAAAGCCCTGTTCAGATAAACAGGGCCCATTTTCAAATGGGTAAACTGAGCCTCAGAACAACTAAATGATTCATGAAGTTACTAGCACAGGTAGTAACAGAACTGGCTTAAGATTTCAGTCTCTACTTGATCACTTTTGCACAAATAAAAGTATCTGGCAATATCACAGCCCTCTTGTTTCTTTATTGTAAGATTATCTTGCATCTGCTGTCTGCATGTTTTTGCAGAGCTGCTGACACTTATTTGCACAGGACTAGAGATCAGGGCTCTGACTCGGTCCCAGCCTTTCCTTTAACACCCCTGGTGACCTTGGGCTAATGATCCACCCACAGAATAAAGACCGACACTCGTGAGGATTCTCTTGGCATTAGCCTCTGTCACTGTCTGGGTATGTTGTAAGAGAAAATATTTGTGAAGTCCTTGAAGTCATGAGGGAAGAAGGGATAATAGCAATATACTTTGGAAAAAGTTACTACCAAACTTTTCTTCAAAAGGAAAGTGAGATTTCTAATCCTTGCTTCCTCAAAGCCATTTTTTTACTAACACCTCTTGGTTGTCAAGGATACAATTAGGTCATCCAGACCATCATGTTGATTTCCACATTCTCCAAATGGTAGAGCTGGTGTCAGATTCCTGGAGATGATGGGGAGGAAAGAATAGTGGGAGAATTGCTCACAAGGTACAAAAATATCCTGTGTATTTTTTATGTTGAAAATATTTTTAAAAGTCTTTTTCTTTAGCAAAGGATTTCAACAGGGAAATTCTCTAGAATCTAAATTCGAGTTCTTAAGAACTCAGCCCATACTTTCAGCCTGTTTCAAACATAGTCTTTTTATGCCCCCTTCTTCAACCCCAAGTGGGGAAACTGATCAAACACATTCTGCACATACCACTGAGCCCACATAGTCAGCCTCCCTGCTGCAGTGCTAACCTCACAAATCCACAGATCATCTCCAGTTCCAAACATGGGGCTGCTTTCTTAATTGCCCCACAGGAAACCCCAACATACCCACTTCTTTCAGCTTGCCGGACACTTGAATTTCTGTACTTATAATCATAGACATTGTATTTTTCTATCAAATCAGACTATTTGGTTAGTTTTAGGAAAGTGCATTTCTTCAGTACTCTCCCATCTTCCTTCCCACCTCACAATTCCATTTTAATATTCAATATTGCCTTACGATAGTTCCTCATTTCTCTATCAAGATTCTGACAGGGATAAGGTGCTAGAACCTCATTGGGTTTTCAGTTGGGGGGAAAAAATGACTATAGGTCATTTGTATGGGAAGTTTTGCAGATGAAAATTCAGAAATGCTCCCAATGAGGCAAATGTTTAATCTTGTAGAAAAGTCTTCACACCAACACAGTTGACATAGAGGAAAAGAAACCACAAAAACAACAGGGCAATAACATTAAAGACTGGTTTCACACATGCCAAGAGAAAAGGAAATTCAGAGCTGACTTCCATATCCCATTATATAATTCATCATGACAGTATGAAATATGCAGACAGTGTTTCCTCCATGACACTGGAAAAAGAGCACAAACTTCAAAATCAGATGAACACAAATGTAGTCAAACATCTGGTTATTTCAAGCAATTTGAGAGTTATCTTCCATTCAACATTCTCAAAATAGTTAGTAACAATTAGTCTCCCCATTTCATAGCCAGGGAAAATCCAGGCCAATAAAGTAATTCCTTTAAACAGAAAATCAGAGCCACAAATTGAATTGCAATTATTTTTCACAACCTGTTATAAAATAACCCTTTCTTGATAGCATGATTTGCTTAAAAAGAAATTTCTTTTTATATAAAAGAATTCAGTCAAAATACTTATAGTAAGTATTATAAGGTAGTGAATGCTGTGAGTTATATTGTTATAGTAATCTGAATAATGTTTTACATTAACCGTTATTTCCATTGTAAGAATTTGAAAATTATTTAATGATACTTCTTTCCCTTTACCAACTTACTTTCTAGTTCCAATGATCTAGTAAGTTTACCATTGCATCTAATTTTTGAGAATTTTTTTAACTTCTTTTTAGTGAGATTTGAAAGTGATAAAACATTGCCCAAAGCCTTAATACAGGAAAATCACTTAAATATTTCAGCTATAATTCATATATACTTGGACAAGTTTCTCTCTCTCTGTGTGTGTGTGTGTGTCTCATTTGGTTTGTTCTAAGTAAGGCTTAAATTTCTACATTGATAGATTATGAGGCACCATCAAGATCATCTCTGCCCTTTTCTCTATTTAATTTGTCATCACCAGAATCTGTATTTTTTGAACCAAACCACTGAAAGCTATTACCCATGGAAGTTGTTCTGCAGTCAGAGATTCTAGGATCCAAGTCAGACTTGGAGACAGATTTATCCAACAACATAGCTAGAAGAGAACTTGGATAATAGTCAAGGAGGGTGTCAAGAGCCTAGCCAAGAAATGATGCCAAGCCTGGGTCTGAAGAAACAAAGCAAGAAGAGAATGTGAAATTAGGTCAGAAGGCAAGGGAAAGAGAAGTACAAGAAAGTTTAGGAGATCAAGATGTGACCCCTCCATATGGAACAGGGCAAGCCAGTGACGAAAAGAGACTGAGGGTGGTAACAATAAAACATGCAGCAAAGTTCCCATTTTTGGTAGAGCCAGATGAGTTGAGAAGCACAAAGAACCAGTAATGTAGGGCCAAATAGGTTCAAACAAATAACACTGAGAGGAAGAAAATTAGATGAGCATTAATACACGTTCCTGTGATTTTTTTTTTTTATTACTGCTGATTCTCAGTGCAGGAAAAGGTAAAATAAGGACATTTTTAAATAATAAGAAAACCAAAATAATTAAACACTAGCCAACATACATCAAAGAAATTCTGTAGGGTCTTCTTTAGACAAAAGGAGAATGGTCCCACATGGAAAACTGAAGAATAAGAAGGAATAAAGAGTATCCAAAATAGTATGTTGGTTAACCTAAATGGTTACTGACTATATAAAGAATAGTAACAATGGTAACATTAAGCACAAAGTCTCAAAAAACATGGCATGTAAGAAACAGGGTAAAATCGAAGGAACTCTCACCAAAGATACAGAAGAGAGACCCCAGAATGACAGCGCCAATGGAAGGAAAAGGCAATTAGTTAAGATTGGAACAATGTGATTCAAGCTACCTGCTTATATTGAGGAATTAATGCTGCCATTATATCTCTTTTTTGTAAGTTGAGAATGATTGGGTGAGTACCCCAGACTTGGTGTGTCTTGACTCCCTACTGAGTAAGTCACTATTCTCAACTCCATGCTCTGCAGCCTAGAACAGCTGAGAACACTGTTCACCCACAGAAGTGTTCTGCTTCATCCTGCTCCTGAGAGCTAGAGGTAAGCTTAGAAGTTTATTAACAGTGGTCAGCTTAGAAGCAAAACTCTATGAGGAACTCACTCTTCCACCATCTAGAACCAAGCCACAACAAAGCCCTGATTGTTAGTGTAACTCTAATATGCCATCCCAACATTTCCTAAGATTTACTCAAGGATTTGCTCAGAGACTTCTCCAGACTTATTGTGGGAGGGAAGGTGGGGCTTCTTATAAACTTTCAAGGAAGGAGAATCCAGATTGTGACCACATGGTTACGTTCATTCATCTTTTCCCAGGAGTTTTGTCTCACAGAGGCATCACCATCATTTTCCTACACAGTTGAGTCTGTGCTTGCTAGTTTCCCAATCTAAACAACAGACAGTGTAGGTAAGCCTATAAAGTAAATGGTAAATTTATAAAGAAGAATAAGAGAATGATCAAATCAAGGCAAGATGATGATTATATCAAAGAAGCAGGAAAATGTGTTTGGGGAGGGAATCACAAAGGCTTTTTAGGTATTTGGCAGTACTTGTACTGCTTCATCTGGTTGATGAATACTCGTGTTGGTTTTAGCATAAATCTTTACATTGTTTCTATAAATTCTCTTCAAAATTAATATAAAAGAAAAATTACTTAGCTGTTGCAAACATTCATTTCCCTCTCACCAACACAAATTTGTACTACTTAGTATTTCCCTTCTTCTAGAACCCTGCTTCCAACATGGTCCAAAACAGCACCATCTCTTGGAATATTAAATTGTTTGCTAGTCTGTGTCTCTGCTTTTACCTATGTCCCCTGTGGTATTGCAATAAGTCACGTCGGCAAAAGTTGTTAGTTCACCAAATCAAGAGACTAGAAAGATACTGGTGAACTTTGAAAAACCCAAACCTGAATTGAGTGCTTAAAAATAAAATTAAATATAGCATAAAACATAATAGGAGAAAATAAATACAACTATGAACAATGCTTGAACTGTGTTACTTAAGTTTAAATGTATACCTCTAAGGAAAGAGGTAATTTAATTTACAGAATAAGGAAGACATGCCTTCAGCTATACCTAGCCAATGACTATATAAATATCTCTGAAAATAAACAGGAGGAAGGACAGAGAAGGGAATTTGAAATCTTAATTGCTGCAAATTTTAATCAAATAGCTATATTTAAGTAACTAAAAATAGAGGGAAAGATATTTTGAGATCTAAATTGCTATAAATTTTAATCCATTTTATTGAAATCATAGGCTAGTAAAAATAAAGTGAATTTTAAGAAAAGCCATATTGTGAAAAATGCTACCACAAAATGTATTGCTGTATCTGTCCTTTTTTCTATTTGTCTTATTTTCATAGTAGAAAAGTTCATCCCAAAATGTAAATTAGTTGGCTTTAGCTAGCCCAAAGATCTTATATCATAACTTTCACTGAATAAAAAAGAAAAGAGAGTCTCCCTGGTGGCACATAGGGTTAAACACAGCATTATGAAGCTATCTGAAGCCACTGAAGCATGAATTCGATCCCCGGCTGGCCAGGGAGCTACCCACATGGCGCAGCAGACCTCTCGCTGTCTGGCCCACTGCCCCCCTCAGCAGTGTATTTCAGTAGATCCGCCTTTTCTGTTCCCCACTCTGTCTCTGGTGAATCCTCTCACCCTGCACACCTCTGGCCTGTACCCCAGTTCTTGTATGCATAAATAAATATTTTTTTAAAAAAAGAAACCATTAACTCACTAATTGAAACTTTTTTTAATAAAAGTTTTTCTTGACATAATATAGCTGGTTAGCAGAAACTAGTTATTATATCAGTTATTTTTCCATTACATACCATTATATTCACATAGGTGAATGTGAATTTTGTCTTTCATCTAATATTTTTAAAATTCAAGTTTTCCACTAAGAACATAAAAGCTATGCTCATTATTTAGCCACACTTATTCCCTGTTTAATGAATTTTTAATATTGACTATATGAAACTTTCCATTTTTAAGAAATTTTCCATTTATCCTGGAAAACTGGGTAATTTCTCACATATCTCTTTAGACTGTTTTCTTTTTAAAAAATTATTTTTTATTTTTGCATGGAAGAACTGGGGTGTAGTTCAGAAGTGCAGGGGAGGGGGGTAGATGGTTCACCATAGACAGAGTGGGGAGCAGAGCAGGTGGATTTACTGAAATACATTGCTAGGGGGAGCACTGGGTGAGACAGGAGACGTCTGCTGCGCTAGGGGGAAATACATTGCTAGGGGGAGCACTGGGTGAGACAGGAGACGTCTGCTGTGCCATATGTGGGTTAGCTTCCTGTCTCGGGATCCAACGCAGGCCATAGTGGTGATAGTGGTAAGACTTAACCCCTAGGCCACCAAGAAGGCCCCTGAAAAAGATCTTTCTATGGATTTGGTAATAAAGCAGCATGGACATTCCATTTGAAAAATAGCTCCTGGATGCTAATAGAGATATGAGTACTTCTTTTGTGTCAGAAGTTAATTCTAACCCTGCCACTAGCAATAACTAGTAGCTTGATCACTTTGGAAAATCATTTAATTTTTGTGTAACTCAGTTTTTTCTCATATTTAAGAATGATAGTCAAGATTAAGGTGAATTCCTGCTTCAAAATGACTTGAGTCCATCTCTAATTGCTCTGTTTAGTACAATTTGATACATTCCTAGTTTGAATTGGTACAAATATAAATATATATGTCCCTAATATCAGTTTCTCCAAAACACAAAGAGCAAAAACTATCAGAACTGAAGTAAAAAATTCAACAAAATACTTGGAGACTTCAATACCCTACTTTTAAAACAGATCAAATAAACAAAAGATCAGAAAAGAAACAGAAAGCTTGATCAGCACTATAGACCACCTAGTGCTAACATAACTATAAGATGTTCTAATCAACAATAACAGAATGTACATTCTCCTCAAAGGCAAATGAAAGAGTCTCCAGGATAGACTGTGATTAGACCAAAAAACAATAACTTCCTAAATCTGACAAAGGGCATCCATGAAAAACCCACAGCTAATAAAACTATGTATTTATATTCAATTAATTTTAACAAGGTTCAAAACACTTCATGATAGAGGCTTCATGGATGTCTTTGGATTTGTCCCCAGCAGCAAGGAGATAAAAAAAAAAAATCAACAACTGGGATGACGTCAAACTAAAAAGCTTCTGCACAGGGAAAGAAACTAATGAAAATGAAAAGACATCTCAATAGAGAATATTTGCATACCATGCATCTGACAAGACACTGATAGCAAAGACCTGCAAAGAAGACATACAATTCAACAAAAAGAAAACAAATAACCCAGTCTAAAAACTAGGCAGAAGCACTAAATAGGCACAAAATAGTGTTGGTGGGATGTGGAGAAAAAGAAACCCCTTACACTGCTGATGAAAATGTAGGCTGGTCCAGCTCCTATAGAAAACAGTATGGAGGTTTCTCAAAAAGATAAAGATGGATCTGCCATATGATTCAGCAATTCCACTTCTACAAGCCTACCTGAAGAATACAAAAACACAAATTTGAAGGGAAACACACTCCATGTTCACTGCAGCACTTTTACGATAATCAAGTCATAGAAACACGTACTACATGCCCCCAAACAGGTAAGTGGATCAAGAAGATATAGCATAGATACACAATGGAGTACTACTCACCAATCATCGAATATAAACTCTTGTCACTTACAGCAACATGGAGCTGGAAGTGTTTACAATAAACAAAATGAGTCAGAAGGAGAAAGGTAAGCACAAGATGGCGTCACATATATGGGGAATACAGAGAAACCAGACAATAGGGCAGAAAAAGCCAAAGTGAAAAACTAACCCTTCAAAGCTGAGTATAGAACTGAGGCAACCAGATAAGAACGAGAAGAAAGAGGGTGAGATCAAAGTGGGGAGGGGGCACAGTGGACTATGGCAATGGACTATGGGTGATTTGGTGATGGGGGTGCTATGGTAACAACACCTGAAAGGGGGGAAGTTCCTTAACTTGTAAAACATAGGCAGTTATGTAAACCAACATTACCGAAATGAGATTTTTTTATTATTATTTTGGCAAGACTGCCAGAATCATTCAATGGAGAAAGGTTTTTCAACATAAGATTCTGGGACAACTGGATATGCACATTCAACAAAATGGAGGTTGGCCACTATCTCATATCATATCCAAACATTAACTCAAAAGATCAGGGCAAGAATGAGGAAAACTTGAACTTTCATAAATAGCTGGTAGGATTATGAAATGGTACAGTCATTTTGGATCTGGCAGTCCCTCAAAAAGTTAAATATAGAGTTACCATATGACGCTGCAATTCCACTCCTAGGGATGCATATCCAAGAGAGCTGAAAATATATATTCGCATGAAACTTGTGTGTGTGAATGTTCATAACAGCATTATTTATAAAACTCAAAAAGTGGAAAGAGTACAAATGTCCATCAATTGATGAAAGGTTAGACAAAATGTGCAACACTCCTAAAATGAATGTATTATTCAGTCATAAAAAGAAATGGAAGGACTGATATATGCTACTCAATGGATGAATCCAGAAGGAAGCCAATCACAAAAGGCACAGATGGGATAATCACATCTATGTGAAATGTCCAGAACAGGTAAATGCATAGTGACAGGAAGCAGATTAGTGGTTACTTAGAGCTGTCGAAGGAGAACTGCTAATGATACAGGGTTTCTTTTGGGGATAATGACATCATCCTGGAATGACATGGCAGTGGTAGTTGCACAACCTTCTGAATATATTAAAAAGCACTGATTTGGGGGCCTTCCTGGTGGCACAGGCAGTTGAGCGCTGCGCTGTAAAGCTGTCCGCAGCCTCTGCAGTGCCTGTTCAATTCCCAGCTGGCCAGGGAGATTCCCACACGATGTGGCAAACCTCTCCTGACTCGCCCACTGCTCCCCTAAGCAGTGTATTTTGTCACTCTGCCTGTTCTGTTCCCTGCTCTGTCTCTGGTGAATCCTCTCACCCTCCCGTGCAACTGACCTGTACCCCAGTTCTTGTATAAATAAAATAAATCTTTAAAAAATATATAAATAAAAATATAAATAAATAAATAAAAAATGAATAAAAAGCACTGATTTGTACACTGTTAATGGGTGAATTTCATGATATGAAATTAAAACTTATTTTTTAAATACCTGAATCTGGGAAGTAACAAGTTGTACAAAATAAACTTCGTTCTGGGACATATTCTGCTGTGTGACATGCAGGGTGAAGGTAAGTAAGAGAGGGCAGGTGGAGGTGTGTCGCTAGGAAAATGAACAAAATCAATATTTTTTTTTCCTTCAGGCAGAAAAATTCTTATGCACCCATGACAAGGAGGTTAGTGACTATTTCCAGAACTGATGTAGACTGTGAAAAATGAAGTGCCTAGTGCTTAGCTCTGCCATTTGTGGTTTTAAGACCAAGAAATGCAAGGCGTTCCAATTCCTAGATCACACTTTTTTACTAAGCAAACAAAAGTCATGGGATAGTTATGTTTCATTTAAAATCTGCACCTCCTCCCTCCCCATCAGGCCATCTAGCCAAAGATGTGCTATCACATTTTCCCCGTCCTAGTTAGCACAGCATGTCACCCAAAAAAAAGTAAGTTTAAAAAAAAGACTTTATATTTTAAAAACCTCTCTTTGATTAAAAAAAATTAAAATTGCAATAGTTTTTGTACTTTTACTATAGAAACTATACCTACTAGTTCAGCATAGTAGTTACCTGCAGAGAGGAAAGCAGAAGCATCAGGGAGAGAGAGGGAAGAGAGAGTGGGAGTCTCTATCTCTGATACTATGTTTTCATAAGGACAGAGAGCTAAAGCAAAGTTTTTACATTTGTTTTCATTTTTGCAATAGGTATATGGGCATCTGTCACTTTAGTTTCTAAACTTTTCAATATGTTTGAAATATTTCAAAATTTAAAATCTATTTGTATTTTTTTAAAGATTTATTTATTTATGCATACAAGAACTGGGGTACAGGCCAGAGGTGTGTGGGAGCGGGGTGAGAGGATTCACCAGAGACAGAGTGAGGAACAGAACAGACAGAATGATTGAAGTACATTGCTGAGGGGAGCAGCGGGCAAGACTGGAGAGGTCTGCTGCGCCATGTTGGTCACCTCCCTGGCTGGGGATTGAACTCGTGCTGTAGTGGCTGCTCGTAGCTTCATAGTGCTGCATCTTAATCCCTTGCACCACCAAGGAGACCCTAAAATCTATTTTTAAATTGTTACTAAAATATGACTTTCTCACCAGAATATTTTCTCAACATGAGCACATATTTTGCTTTGCCTTATTTTGTGAAAATTTTCTGGTTGTAGTTCATAATAGCTACAAACTTCCATAAGCTGGAGAAAAGTGTTTCAAATTTTATCGGTTACTCATTGTTAGGGCCTGTGGAGTGCCATAAAAAGGTACTAATGAGACAAAAATAAAAATAAAATCTCTCTCCTCAAAAGGTTATTGTCTTCATAGGTAGATTCAGACCAGAGGATGGTTACTCCCAAAACAGTTTAGTAAATGCTGTGAGAGAGATATGCACGCAGGAGTTATAGACTCCCAGAAGGGAGTGAAAAAATCCAAAGTAACCACATGTCCCCCACCCCATCCTCCCTGATCAGTTAACTGGATACAACAAACCCTGGGGGAGAAGGAGATGTTCACAAAAAAGTAAAATAAAATAAAATAAATAAAACCTGTTGATTTTGTTTAGCATAATGACACAAACCACTAGATGTAGGCCACAACACTGTTTTCCCTCTACTATTTTTAAAGCTTTAATTTTAAAAGATTGTTTTAATCAAATGCATTTAGACCACTAAGAAAATTCTGCTAATATTTATTTTTTACTACATAAAAGTCCTTGTACATGAACTACTTTATTCAATCTTCATCACATCTCCAGGAGATAGACGCTATAATTATTTCCACTTTACAGATTAGAAGACTAAGCCTTAGAATCACCAGAAATTTGTCTGAATTTGGAATTCCAGTTTAACTTTGCCCCTATCATGTTACCTCAATGTCAGTTGCATAAGGGAAAAATAAAAGACACATAGAACCCTCTGTTAATATGGGGAATAGTTACATCATGATGCTTGAACTTCCATCCAATTTTCAAGATTAAAAAAAGCCCTTGGAGTGATTTGGTTACTATATGTTAGTAACAGAGCACTTGTATGTTTAATTTTTAACTCTGCAAATTGTACAGAGAGAAACCAATTTAATAGCATTCACTTTCCATGATTGAACAACTGGATTTTGTTCTGGTCAATTAAAATGGTCTGCCCAGAACTCTCAACAAGATAGTGATTGATGTTAAGAAAGAACTCTCATTGAGACCTACTGGCTGCTTTGTAAAGAAAATTCACAAAGTTGCCATTCCTTAGTGGTGCTTGGACCAGGAGCACACAGTACCATAGTGCCAGCAGTGTGTTTAAAAAATAATAAAAAGAAAAGGCACGTATTGTCAAATAGAGATCAGAGCTGACGCGACACTTGTCAGAACTCCATTGTTCAAGACTAGAAGGATTTGCCACAGACTCATCAAACAGGAATACACACAGTGTCACACAGATAAAAATGCAAGAGAAACAACCAAGGAAGCCGGGGAGATCACTACCTACATGTGATGGTGCAGAAGGATGATTATCTGAACAGCTCCCTAAGCCACACAGAGGTCAGACTCCCAGGACAGCAGGAGATGAAGCTTCGGGGCTGCCAAGGGATACAGAACTCAGGCCATTCAAATGAAGCTTTAGAAAGGGTAAAGATGCAACCTATGAAGCTGTCTGCAGCCACTGCAGCACGAGTTCTATCCCAGCCAGGGAGCTACCCACATGGCACAGCAGACCTCTCCTGACTCCCTGCTGCTCCCCTTAGCAGTATATTTCTGTTGATCTGCCTGTTCCCCCACTCTGTCTCTGGTGAATCCTCTCACAACCGCCCACACCTCTGGCTTGTACCCCAGTTCTTGTATGCATAAATAAATCTTAAAAAAAAAAAAAAGGAGAGAAGGAAGGCAGGAAGGAAGGCAGGAAGGAAGGCAGGGACCCTTCCTGTCTTATCAAGTATGAGAACAGATGTGGTTGATTCTCCTCCAGGGAAATCTTGGCAATCACATAGCAGATTGGGCTGCCCACATAAGGCATGTCCTTGTATTCCTGTGACATTTCTTTCCACCCCTTGCTTCCACCCCTGTGTGTGTCTTCAGACACTGTGTTACTTGTGACATTGCTTTGTGGGCTTGGGAGAATTCTTCGATTCTTAATTGTTTGACTGAGGCTGTGGGTCACAATGATGACAGACCATCCCTAAGGAGACCAGGCCAAGGCTGGTCATCCAGCTCCCTCACGGTTCACTTCATCAGAAACAGTACAGAAAACAAGTGCACTGGGTGTCCCCTCTCTTTTCCCTTTTTTAAAAATTTAAAGAGAAAGCTAAGTTTGCTAGAGTTTTGGAAAGCAACGCTCAAATGGCAGATTACTTCAACAAAGTGACTTGTTTGTTCATGAAGACAACTATAGAAACATAAAAGGATGAAAAGTCATATAACATTGTATATCATAGATCAACTTGATATTCAGTTTACATTCTCTACTTGAAATTCAAGAATCTACCACGGATACCTCAGGTCAGAATTTCAGGTTCTTGTTTTATATGGTAAGGTCACAATTCAGAAATTGATGCTTTGCATGTTCAACAATCTCAGAGATAAATGGGATCCCTGAGTTTCTGGTTCTTACAACAATTCTGTCATGGCTTAGGGTTCTATGTGGTAGTGATGTTTCTAAAATGAAGAATGAATCCTGGTGAAACCTTGAAAGACGCCACCAGGTCTAAATGTTTCAAAGCCAACACTCCAACTGCTAAATCATCCCCTCTGCTTTATAGGAGTGATTACTTGGTTGGCAAAGGGGGTGGAGAGAAATCCTTCACCAGAGATACACACAGGCAAGTCCTCTCCATGATTACATATGAAAGAGGATGGGATCTAGGGAAAACCTGATTCATTCAGACACACAAATCATCGAAAGGAGGGGGTTATCCCATTTTCTCTTGAACTCTAGTAGGAAATTTCCCATGCCATAATTGTATTTGTTATAGTACAATGATCAAAGTTAATAAATTCCTCCATCTCTCCCCATTTAGGGAAACCATATGGCATTTCTAGGAGACTCACATGTAAGACTGGTGTGTCATATACATGATTAAATACCCGTGGAGGAAGGGAACACTAGGGAGAGCAAAAGAATTTTTAAAAAGAGACAAAAACTACTAATTCCAAGAGACACATGGACATATATTGTACTGCTGTAAGATCTAAAGGTGTACATCTATCCAGAAAACAACTGTGATCATGAAAGGAAAAGGGAAGATTTCTTAAAAAAAAAAAAAAATAGGTGATTCAGCAGCTGTAGACTCAGAACCATTTAGTTTTTATTGGAAGTTAGGGATTCTGAGAGGCAGATATGACCACTCTGAAGTCTACTGATTATCATAGACAATCCTACTATCCAGTGCTGTATTTGGTGGCATGAAAAATGTTACTGTTTGTGAGAATGGCACATGTTAAAAAAACTAGCAACAACAAATGTTGGCGAGGGTGTGGAGAAAAAGGAACTCTTCTGCACTGTTGGTGGGAGTGCAAACTGGTCCAACCACTATGGAGAGCTGTGTGGAGATTTCTGGACCTACTAAACATAGAGCTTCCATATGATCCAGCAATTCCACTCCTAGGTATTTACCCAAAGGACACAGAAACATCCATTCCAAAGAACACCTGCACCCCTATGTTTATAGCAGCACTATTTACAATAGCTAAGCTTTGGAAGCAGCCTAAATGCCCAAAAATAGATGACTGGATCAAGAAGATGTGGTACATATATACCATGGAATATTACTCAGCATTCAAAAAAGATAAACACATGCAATTTGCAGCAACATGGATGGCGCTGGAAGGGATCATGCTCAGCGAAATAAGCCAGAAAGAAAAAGAAAAATACCGGATGGTCTCACTCATAGCAGGAATCTAGAAAACCTAAATAAGGGACCAGGAAAAAGAATAACTATAAGAAAGTGAAAAATCAAAATCAACAAAAAACTATGAACCAGAGACACTTTTTGGGGGGTGGGGGGCGGGAGGGGAGGGATTGGGGTCAGAATGGGGGGGTTGCAATTGTGTGGGGAATATAAAAATAAAATTTATTATTAAAAAAATATTACTGTTTAATAAAAGACAAGGAGGTAGCATTTTCTTCCTTTTCAGATTGGTGAAGATTAAAAAATTTGGTAATTCTTAGAATTGGTGGGGTTACAAGAAAAAATAGATACTACTGTAGTAAGTGAATAGTATTTTGGAAATGCAGTTTGACTATAATTACAAAATATTTTACTTCACATAAAGAATCATCCCACAATTCCATGACTAGGAATTTATCTTGCAGAACAATTACAAGATAAAAATATATAACACATGAGTATCCATTGCAGCATGTTTCATTCTAACTAAATATAGAAAAAAATCTGAATATCTAGCAATAGAGGAATAGCTAAATAATGACTAGCCTATTGAACAGAAGAATATGCATGCTGTAAGGAGAAACAGTAACATAAACCTATCTATTTAATTGTTCAAGATTTTTTCATATCATACTACATGAGTCATCTTGTGGGGAGAGAGAGAGAAGAAAAAAATGATTTAAGCATAGCCATACCAGTACATTTTGATTTATAACAAACAATAAAAAGCATAAAAAATTATTTCTGGAAATTTACAGAAGAAGCTTATTTAGTAATATGCCATAAGCAATTGGACTATTGAAGATGAAAGGATTTATAGTTCTCATTTTATACCTTTTGTCTGTTTCATTATTTTCTTGTAAAAAAATCATGCAAACATGTGAAACATCATCTGTAGCCCAATTTTCTCTTTTTCCTAGGCAACATTTATTGCAGTACAATTTATACATATATAACAAAATTTACTAATTTTAAGTGAAAAATTCAATGAGTTATGACAAATACAGTCATGTAACCACCATCATATACATGATAGAAATTATTTCCATCATCCCTAAAATTTACTCCTACTCTTTTTATTACCAATCCACTAACCCTTTCCCTAGATCCCAGAAACTACTGATCAACTTTCTATCACTGCTCTTGCTTTTTCTAGAATTTCGTATACTAAAATTGTATAAAATGGAATTTTAAAATTTGCATTTTCACTGATAATTAACTTTTAAGATTCATCTATGTTATTGAATGCACCAGTAATTTGTTCTTTTTTTCCTGCTGAGTAGCATTCCATTGTGTGACCATCCCAAAATTTGCTAATTCATTCACCAACTAATAGACACATGGGTTCATTCCAATTCTTTACTACTATAAATAAAGTTGCTCTAAATTCTTATATTCAATTCTGATTTGACTATGTTTTTTATATTTTCATTTTTCTTGTATAAGTAACTGGGAGTGGAAATACTATGGAATAGGTTGTTTCATTGATTTTTCTATACCTCTTCTCTTCCATTGATTTCTGCTCTAATAATTATCATTTCCTTCCTCTGTTTATTGGTATTTAATTTTTCTAGTTTCTTAAATTGCAGTATAAAACATGGATTTGAAAATATTTTCCTGTCTTTAATAAAAAATAGTAGCTTAGACTTCCACCTAAATACTTCTTTTACTGCATCCCACTTTTCTGATATACTGCATTTTAATGTTTAGTTGGTTCAAAATAATTTCTAATTTTCTTTAGTCCATGTTTTTCATTTCAATTGTGTTAATTTCCAAACATTTAACAGCTCCTCAAATATACATCTTTCTAGTGCTTTCCAATATAAAGTCATTGTGATTAGAAAACATACTTTATATGATTTCTCTTTTTTAATTTATGGCTTGATTTATAGTTCAGTATATGGTCTACCATGGTGAATATCTCATGTGCTCTTGAAAGGATATATAGTCTACTGTTGAATGAACCATTCTATAAATGTCAAATAGGTCAATCTGGCTGATAACGTTGTTTGATCTTCTTATCCCCACTGATTTTTCTCTCCAGTAATTTATATCAACAAGAAGAACTGTTAAAAACAACAGCAACAATAAAGAGACAACTATAAATCAGAGACATTCTGCAGGTGAGAGGAAGGGGAAAAGACCAAAGCGAAGGTGGGAAGAGCACAAAGGACTATGGTGATGGTGCACAGGTGAATTGGTGGTGGGAATTCTATGGGGACTACACCTGAGAAAAGAAAGCAAACATTGTAAAATAAATAAATAAATAAATAAATAAATAAATAAATAAATAAGGAATAATGATGTAATATAGATACAAAATACAATTTTAAAAAAGAACTGTTAAAATCTCCAACTATAGTTAAGTTTGCCTCATATCTATCTGATTCATTTCATATATTCTGGAGCTGTTTTACTACAGGTGCTAAAATTTAGGATTGTTAAGTCCTCTTAATGAGGTTACCACTACTATTATGAAGTGTTCCGGTTTATATTGCTATATTCTTCATTCCGAATTTACTTTGATATTACTATAGGAACTCCAACTTTCTTTGAGCGGGTGTTTCCATATTTTTTCTCATTTTTTACTTGCAAATTATTGTGCCTTTATATTTAAAGTGACCACCACATACAAAAATGTGAAACTAGACCACTAACACCAAACAGAAAAATTAATTCAAAATGGTTTAAAGGGCCTCCCCAGTGGCACAGGCGGTTGAGCGCAGCGCTGTGAAGCTGTCCGCAGCCTCTGTAGTGCCGGTTTGATTCCCAGATGGCCAGGGAGATTCCAACATGTCGTAGCAGACCTCTCCTGACTCACCTGCTGCTCCCCTGAGCAGTGTATTTTGTCAGTCTGCCTGTTCTTTTCCCTGCTCTGTCTCTGGTGAATCCTCTCACTCTCCCGCGCATCTGGCCTGTACCCCAGCTCTTGTATAAATTTTTTTTAAAAATGGTTTCAAGACTTGAATATAAGACCTGAAACCATAAAATACATAAAAGAAGACATAGACAATACGGTCCTTAACATAATCTGAGATGTGTGTTTGAGTACTCAACTTCAACAGCAAAGGAAACAAAAGCAAAGTAAATAAATGAAACTTTTAAACTAAAAAAGATTCTGCACAAAGAAAGAAATTTGCATCAAAATAAGAAAGCATCCTACAGAATGGAAGAAGATAGTTGTATGTCATGTCTGACAAGGGGTTAATATATAAATAATTTATAAAACTCAACAATAAGAAAAAAAAACAACCTGGTTAAAAAGTGAGCAGACCACCTTAATAGACATTTATCCAAAAAATATATACAAATGGCTAACAGACAAATGAAAAATGTTCATCATCACTTCTCACTAGAGAACACAAATAAAAGCAACAATGAGATATCACACCTATGGGAATGAATGTTATTGCGCGAGAAAAAACAAGAGTTAGAGAGGATGAGGAGAGAAAGGAACTCTATTACTCTGCTGGTAGCAATGTAAATTGGTGCAGCCATTATGAAAAATGGTATGAAGATTCTTCAAAAAAAAAAAAAATAGAAATTCCTTGATCCAGTTGTCCCACCTCTGGTTAGGTTTAACCAAGAGAAGACCCAAGGAGGAGGCCCAGGAGTGGGACCAGACATGGAAGCCAAGATTTTGGCAATGGCTGCAGTCCTGTAGTAAACTCTCTCTAGGTAATACTTCAGTGGCTTATTTGTTTTCTGTTGAGGCCTTGACCACCCCAGACCATACTATTGATGCTCCGCCACCGAAATCATCAACATCCCGTTCTCAGTCCACAGCATCCCATTTTTTCGATTCCCTACTTCCATTACTTTTAATCTATCCATTTTTCCCTCCTGTCCTATAGTTAATCTTTGTCTTCTCTACTTCTCTCAATCCTTCTTCCTCTTTCTGGCTTATTTTCTTCCCAATCCAATGCATAGTCAATAATCATTTACGTCACCCACTTTTATTACTCTACCCTTTTATGGTCTCCATTTTCAAAATTTCTGAATCCTCAGCTTAATATGAAAAATTAAAAAAATACTCTGGGTCTTTCTTTGTCTATAAAATGAAGAACTGAATAACATAATCTCTCAATATACTAACCACTGCCTAATCCGGTTGTTTTTTAAGGCAAAAGGAAAAGCTATTAATTATTACAACAGGACAGTCCCAAGGAAATCGGATATATGACCAATGATTGCTAGAGCCTTTTCCAGGTCTAGAATTCTTTAATTCTATTAAACACATTAAAACCAGAAACTAGATCTCAGTCTTTTTCTAGATCTTGAGATTGCAACTAGCAATATATTTTGCTTAGTAAGCACAAAAAAAAATAGAAAAAACAAAGAATAAGAAATAGACAACAAAGAGGTAGAGACTGTGTACAAGACAAAAAGATACACAAGTAAATATTCCCTTGCAAATAGCAGGTGCATCAGACTGTTGCCCTCAAGAAAAGGCCCTGTTTTTTTCTAACAAATAAATGGAAGCAAGCCCACAGAACAATCGGTTCATTGGTTGTAAATGAAAAATCTAGAGCCCTCTTGCCTCCTTGTCTCTTCCATTTTCAGTTTCCATCCCACAGAAGCTGATGCTCTGCCCTGTGTGCTGCCTCCTATATCCCACAACAAAAAGACTCCTCCGTCTGAATAGGGATGGTCGCCATGGCAGCTGGGGGCAGTAAACTCCTGAGCTGTGGGTCTCAGCACAATTCCATGCATTATGTGCATCCTGGTGCAAATCAGTCCCTTTATCTAATTAGTAGCCTTACAAATAGTCACCTGCCCCAGAGCTTAACCATTAAAGATGTAATATTGGCTGAATAGCTTGAGACAAGGGGTGAGGGTAACAGAAGACTGAAAGCTGATCTTAGTGAGTCCCGTCTCTCCTGTCTACAGACATCTGCAAGGCCTGGCCCACCCACATAGTGGGAGTTCAAAAAAAAAAGACTGAGTAAAAATTGTTTCTGTCTTCTTTTCACAGCTCACCTTGAGTGTCTTCTATCTACTAACTTCCCAGGGGCTGGGCCTGCAGACCATGCTTGCTCAGGGGCCTAGCTGCTCCCTGCCCCAGAGCTTCCTACCTGATGTGTCAAATTCTGTCTCCAGCTCTAGAACTTGACCATCTGCCCCGGTCTGCTATCGTCTACAGCTGGTCTGGATACTTCAGAGCTGTGTCCTGATTTGCTTGAAAGGCTGCGTTCTTTCTAATTGGTTAAAATGCTACAACTTTCTTGAGCTAATAGGATCAGACTCCAGACTTTTCCAGATATTGCACAGTTCATCGGTTTTACTTGGCAGTGAAGTATTCTAAGAGCACAAAATTATTTTTACTTGACATTCACTCTGTAGAAGTTTCCTACATTCATTCTACAGATAAAGATGAATCTAAACATTTAAACTGTGTAGTGTGATGAATCTGACATTTGGAAGCTGGGAATTACAGAAATGATCATGAGTTCTGGGGATATGGGGAGATAGAGAGATGACAGAGGAGCCAGCTATGATTGATACCAAGGTATACCTTTTGAGTGTTTCTATTATGAATGCAAACGAAAAGGGTATCTACTATAATGCAGTGTATCTACCATAATCTTCTGAAATTAAAACAGACTGAAAGCTCACCTAATATTCTCCTTTATGCTCAGTAATATTTATCCCATATATACGAGCAAGTACGTGTCTCACTGTAATAATATTGTCATGTAATGATTTTTAAATTTCTTATATTTATAAATTGCACTACATGTTTATAAGAATATATGTAATAAACTGTTAAACTAGGAAATGATCATCCTTTCCAGGCTGGCAAGGGTCAAGTATGAAAATGACAAAAAAAAAACTTAAAGAGAAATCTTTTCTTTTTTTTTTTTTTTGGTGGGACCCTCGCCGGCGGCCGGGGAATGAACTGGTGCTGCAGAGGCTGCGGGCAGCCTCGCAGCCCAGCGCTCAACCGCTATGACACCAGGGGAGGCCCAAAGAAAAATCTTTACTAAGTTTTCATATGCTCTTGTTAGTGCAAGCTAGGATTTCTTTGGTTTTGCAAGCAGATTCGTCACTCCAGTTTGAAATGCTATCAAGCAACTTCTTTTCTCACACTTCCTTACATGCTATGCCAGAGCTAGCATGTCTCCTGCAGCCTTCTTGATATTCAGATATTTTTTCTTTACTTGACATTTCTATTATTCTTATTATTTACATATTTTTTAAAGATTTATTTATGCATACAAGAACTGGGATACAGGCCCGAGGTGTGGGACAGGGGGTGGTTAGAGGATTCACCAAAGACAGAATGGGGAGCAGAACAGGCAGATTGATTGAAACACACTGCTGAGGGGAGCAGCAGGCGTGTCAGGAGAGGTCTTCTACTCCATGTGGGTCAACTCCCTGGCCAGCTGGGCATCAAACTCATGCTACAGAAGCGGTGGATAACTTCATAGTGCTGTGCTTAACCCCTTGTGCCACCAGGAAGGCCCAATTAAAATATATTTTTTAAAGAAAATATCTTCAGAGTCTCTGAAAAGAAGTTAGTGTTTTGAATCTCTGTAAGAAAAACACAAAACCAGGGCAGACATTCCCTCCCTGCCCATTGTGACTCCCCAGGCCATTGCAGGAACAACCAGATTAAATAGTTGTGCTCTGAACCAAAACCTAAGGGCCATTGTCTAGGTTCCTTTTGAGAAAGGGAGAAACTGCAAACTCAAAAACAAGAGCTAGCTTTGAAAAATTCCACTTTTCTTCTCCAACCCTTTTAAGTAAAGGTTGCCAACCCATCACTACTGCTTTCATCACAGCTTGAAATGCTTCTTCCCATGTGCGTTTGTCTCTTTGCCCACTTCTAATAAGTCTTACCTAGTGTAAGATTCAATTGTAATCTTATTAAACAGCAGCATTCTGTACTTAAGGAGGCGATGACTTCCTGGTATATAATTGCCTCTTCGGTGACTGGTTTCTCTCCAAACTTTAAGCATGAGGGCAGGGACAATTTATTCTTTAATCACCCCTCCATCCTTCTGAATGGATGTTTATAACAGGGAAAAAAGTGTGCAATGACCTCTTTAATGTTTAGGAAATATGAAGAAGAGTAACTTAAAATTCTATGGCTTTTGAGAATTACAAAGTAGCATTTATAGTCCCAGTAATCTCTTAATAATATAAACCATATTGTCATCAATTAATGAGGGAAAACAGTGTTTGGGCTTCAAATAACAATGGAAAAGATATGTTTGCTGAACCTGGAACTGTAAAAAGGAAAGAAAAAAATTTCCCAAGCTACCATTCCATTGCAAGGATAACCAATTTGACCTGTGCTAAGTTATTCAGAGGAAGTTGTATAAGCCTAAATTGCACAGTTTCGAAACACCTGAGATAATCTGTAATTTCTCACGTGCATGGTCTTTGAGATGTAGTTTTTTTTTTTTTTTGAGATGTAGTTTTGACTTAAAGATAACCTTTCCAACTTGAGAAATTTATCATTATGATTCATAAATACAGAATCATTTTTTTCCCTCCACATTGTCTCATCCTTCTCTACAAATTCCACAGAGGACATGGGAGACAGGACAGGAATGCAAAGGAGGTCTGTGGTTTGGAATTGGCCCAAGCCAAACTGCATTTTTCTGAATATACATTAAACTGTCAGCAAAAAGCACAGTGACCTAGAGCCTGAACAAAGGGCAAACACCACAAACCTGTGAAGTCACTGGTTCTGTGAGTTGTTTTAGGGAGAGACAGGTCATCAGGAATTATTCACATGATTAAAATGTGTCCATTCAAATCCTGATAATAAAAAAATTTTTTTAAAGATTTATTTATTTATACAACCACTGGTTACAGTCAGAAGTGCTGGAGGGTGAGAGAATTCACCAGAGCCAGAGTGGGGAGCAGAACAAGCAGACTGTCGAAGTACACTGCTGAGGGGAGCAGCAGGCGGCAGGAGAGGTCTGCGCACCATTTGGGACCCTCGCCCAGCAGCCAGGGATCAGCCAGGGATCGAACTGGCACTGCAGAAGCTGCAGGAAGATTCACAACCCAGCGCTCAACCGCTGCACCACTGGGGAGGCCCTGATAAAAATTTCTTATGAGCAGAAAACTAGAATTGCTTCCACTTCCCCATCCCAAAAAGTGAATTCCCTAGCTGAGCTTTGAGAGCACTTGATGCACCTATAGGTACCCATATCTCTTCTGAGCTGCAATGTAGGTTCCTGCCCTCATCTTAAAGATAAGCCCCAGGAAACTGATATCAAGATCTGGGATTACAAGACTGATGGCACCTGAAAGTAAGCAAGCAATCCCTTAGAGAGACAACCTCGCTAGTGGTGTGGGATCTGTGGCAGAGACGTGAGGAGAGATGAGAATAGAGATGAAGGTAACTTCCTGCTCAAGACTGTACCACCACCTTCACTCATTCTGGGGTGATTAATGTGACTTTTCCATCACATTCACCTCCAATCCTGACTAGAAGTGGATTTGTATATCTGGATGTAATTCTATCATGTGAACTGCCATATTGCTTTACAATTACCTATTGTGTCTGTTACTACTCACAACCCATCACAGTGAGATTCATAAGGGGAAAAATAGTCCATCTTCTTTTTTTATCTGCTTTCCACTCATCCATCCATTTATTCACTTCTTCATTCATTAAACAAAGAAAGTCCATCGCATATGCCAGAAAGTGTTTTGATGATACAAGGGTAAATAAATTTTCTGGTCTCTTGGAGCTTTTGAGTTGGTGGTTTGAATAGACAATAATAAAATAAAATAAATATTCACTATATTGTCCAGTGAAAGGTGCTATAAAGAAATATCCCAGCTAAGCTTAGGATACATTTTCAATGTTTGTTGAAGTAAGAGAGAGAGAGAGCGTTAAAATGCTAATAAGACATTTAATTGTCATTTCTGCTCAATTCAGAATGGAAGAGCTAAATGGGACGGCGCACATGACTAGGATAGGAGACATTTCATCTTCTGCAGCTTAGCTTTTGAGAAGTTGAATAAAGTGAAATTAACATAGAAGAGCAAAAGAACTGTAGATCATTCAAAGAGGAACATTATTTCCTTATTTATACTACCTTGGTGTGCTGCTTGCACATGGGTTTTCACTCTGTAAGAGGTAGGACAGGCCACAGTGCAGGTTTTCTGATCCCATGCAGATCGGGTAAAGGAGGAGTCAGAGTCCTCAGTGGTTTTCCAGGTCTTTTATTGGGATTTACCCGGTACAAAGCAGGGAAGTGTGCTGGGGGGCCGGGAGGCTGGCAGGCTTCCCAGCCCTCAGCAAATCTTCACTCTATCTGGGCTCTCCGGCCTTCTCTGCTTCTCTCTCGGCTTCTGTTCATTCTCGGCTTCTTGGCTTCTTCTGGTGTCCCCGTGACGCCGCCCTTAAAAGCGCCCTCTCAGCCCAGGTGAATCCCATCTACCTATGCCCACACCCTATTCCAGGTGCCCGCCATCAGGCATGCATTCAGGACCGCAAGGATCCATCATCTCTCCTGATGGCGGGAGGGCAGAAAAGCTTGACATTTTTCCTCACCATACACACTCCCAGATTTTTTTCACCCTATAAGGACAGGAATGGACATGGTGCAGGTTTTCTATGATCCAGCAGACCAGGTAAAGGAGGAATCAGAGTCCTCAGTGGTTTTTTGCAGGTCTTTTATTGGGATTTACCCAGTACACAGCAGGCAAGGGTGCTGGGAGGCTGGGAGGCTGGCAGGCCTCCCAGCCCCCATTAAGTCTCCACTCTATCTGGGCTCTCTGGCGTTCTCTGCTTCTCTCTTGGCTTCTGCTTCTGCTTCTCTGTCGGCTTCTACTGGCATCCCTGTGATACCGCCCTTAAAAGCCCAGTCTCAGGCCAGGTGAATCCCATCTACCTATGCCCACACCCTACTCCAGGTGCCCGCCATCAGGCATGCATTCAGGACCTCAAGGATCCATCATCTCTCCTGATGGCGGGAGGGCAGAAAAGCCTGATATTTTTCCTTACCCTACACACCCCTACGGTGATGGAAAGATTCCATCATACCAGCAACATTGGAGCTCAAAGTTTCCAGGGTGTCTTCCCATGAATCATCATCATCGTCATCATCGTCATCATCATCATCATCATCGTCATCATCATTATCATCCTATAACGAGCAATGATTATGTATCCATCTTAAGTAACCATGGCGCCAAAATTGCCATTGCTATTCTCCAGAACACTTCACCTCTTTACATCATTGATTTGAGTGTTTCTTTAAGAAGAAATAAAATAAGATTCACTCTTAAATGTAATGATTAGCAAATTCCACCTTTCTGATGCCAACTGAAGGAAAATACTAACTACCATTAATTAGCTAAATAATATTAAGTTGTTCTCATAAAACCTTGATCTACAGAAGCCTCTTCTCCCTTTCCTAAGGATGGCTCTTAAATTTGAATAGTTTTTCAAGACACAGTGCATTTGTTTCAGAAACATTGACAGGTTTTCATTAAAGTGTTTATCCAAAGTAGTTTTACTTTTCTATGTGTGTCTACAAAAGCACAGGAAATTGGAAGAAGGTAAAAGAACTATAAGAATTTTGTGCTTGACCATATCTGCTTTCTTCTCACTGTTGGAACAGTGTCTGGTGATGTTTTTATCATCTTATTCATTCCTAAAATATTGTCTAATTCCCTGAATCCATCCTCTACCACAACCACACTATCATCCTCTTGCCATTCTCTATCTATCCAATATTGCTTCCTACCAATGCATAGTTCTGCTCCTCCTTCTCTGATACTAGAGTTTGAAAAGAGGAGGTTTATTTGCCTCATAAGTATGTACTCTCATTTAAAATCTCACCCCACGTCCCCTTGTTCTCACTCACTTACCACATCTGCAGTTCACCCCTGACCTCCACACCTCCCCAGCCATTTCATCACTAACTTGGCTTGAGTCAGAGAAATGATTCATAAAATCATAAAACTCGGGGTGGAAGAGACCTTAAAGGTCAAGTAATTCAACCACCCAACTAAGTAGAAAAATCTGCTCTTATATTCATTCTTTCTTCCCTTACTACCCAAACTACATTGCAATTATAAGAACGGGCTCAGCTGTTATGGAATTTCCTACTTTTTAACCAAGGTAGACTCCTCTTTCTCTGGTGTGGTTTTGGTAGAGTACTGTCAAGGATGGACAATGGATTATAGATGAGAAACTTTGCAAGTAGACAATGATTCTAAAACCTAAAATTCACTGAATATAGAGTTTATCTCTCTTTCAAAAAGTGTTCAGAGGTGAGCATATTTATTTTGCTTCTCTCATTTAATCCACAGGATATCTAAATATTTTTTCTCAGAAAATATTGACAATTCATCATAAAAGATATGAAAATGGCCCATACACATATTAAAATATAATCAACCTCATACACAATACAATAGTCAATTACAATAATAGTTCTCATTTATCTTATGGCAAAATTTTAAAACAGGCATACTCACACATTGTTGGTGGGTACACACAAAATATTTATGGAAAAGGATTTGAAACATCTAACAAAACTACATTATTTACCTTTTGACCCAGAATGTCAAACTGTAAACGTATTTTAAAAAATTATGTTCATACCATTGATCCCTCTACTTGTTGGCCACATATCACTTTTCTCTATTGCATTTTGTTTTCCATTCTCTAGTCCTCCACCTACTGGTAACAAAATTGAAGGCTTGTGGGGAGTGGGCAGCCTTTTGATTCTCCTAACTCTCATAAAGAGCAGATATATTTCCATTTTTGTTTAACATTTGCCAAGTCCATCCTTCACATATAGTAGCAGTTATTATAGGTACTTATGCTGCTCTCATTATGTCATCTACTAAAAGTGGCTATAAGAATATGATGTGACACATTTGAGTCAATGCCAGCCCTTTTCTATAAATCCATATAAAGCAAACTGGCCATGGTTAAGGCAGGAATACTTTTAGACACCTATAGAGTTGGTTCACAGAAGTCTAGGGGAGACGTAAATAGATCCATTTGTACTTTTTTTTAAGTATTTACATATTTGAAGACAGTTTCTATGCCCTGTATTTAAGTGTGTACTACACTTCAGTTGAGCAAATGCGTGACTCAGTTGTTCACATGCATGCATTCAGAAAGCCTTTTTGAAAACACTAGCATTGCCAAGTTTTATGAGTAACTTCTCTATATTTCAACGCTAAAGGAAATGGTCCTCTTCTGCAACTCTATTTTCAGGAAAGAACATGTGGAAAATTCTGTAATTGAACTATAGACTATGTATTATGGAAATGCAAAGGAGAGCATGACTAATGTTACAACAATTGATATTAAATAACAGAAGCATGAATCCAAAAAGCCACAAAGAACGCTTAAACAAACTGCCTTTGCGAACCAAAATCCTAAATCTTGTCCATGGTATTCCTTACCAGTGGGCATGGGGAATCAGTCCTCAGCCTTGGAGCTGACTCAGAGGCAGAGAGAAGGAAAAGGCAGTGCCCTGAGGTAGTAGGTAGTTGGCCACGGAAGCTGATGATCCAGACTTCTACTTTCACCCATCCACATAATAGTAATTTATTTGATAGAAAGGTAGAAGAGCTTTAAAAATTGAACTGATCTCACTTTTAGCGGATGATCTCATATTGTGTGTGTGTTTTCGAGTGGAATGTAATTTTCTCAATAACTGTACACAAAAGGATAGTTCCAATACTCTATACTAACAATAGTTCGTTTATGTAAAAGGGTATTTATTGCTGCAACATTCGTAAGAGTGAAACACTGATACTGCATAAGCATCCAGTCATGCAGGGTTTAGATAAATGCTACACTGTCATTTTAGGAAGAAATGTTTTATTTGGGTATAATTAACATAGAATGGGGCCTCCTGGTGGTGCATCGGTTGAGCGCTGGGTTGCGAAGCTGCCTGCAGCCTCTGCAGTGCCAGTTCGATCCCCGGCTGCTCCCCGGCCACCGAAGGAGGGTCCCACATGGCGCGCAGACCTCTCCTGCCACCCTCTGCTCCCCTCAGCAGTGTACTTCGGTTCTTCTGCCTGCTCTGCTCCCTGCTCTGGCTCTGGTGAATTCTCTCACCCTCCCGCGCTTCTGACTGTACCCAGTGCTTGTATAAGTAAATAAATAAAATAAATCTTTAAAAAAAAAAGTTTAAAAAAAAACATAGAATGTTATATCAGTGTCAGCTGTACAAACATGAGTCAATATTTGCATCTATTGTAAGATGATAACTATAAAGAGTCCAGTTAAAATCTGTCACCTTACATTATTACAATTTTTTACTTGTGATAACAATTTTAAGAGCTGGGCTGCCCTGGTGGCACCAGGGGTTAAGCACAGCATTATGAGACTATCTGCAGCCTCTGCAACATGAGTTTGATACCCTGCCCACCAGGGAGCTACCCACATGGCTCAGCAGACCTCTCCTGTCTCACCTGCTGCTCCGTTTAGCAGTATATTTCAGTCAATCTGCCTGTTCTGCTCCCCACTCTGTCTCTGGTGAATCTTCTCACTCCCCACCCCCCGCACCTCTGTCCTGTACCCCAGTTCTTGTATGCATAAATAAATAAATCTTTTTTTAAAAAAGAATTTTAAGGTCTATTCTCTTAGCAACTTTTAAATGTGCAATGCAATATTTTAATTGTAATCACCACTCTGCACCTGACATACAAGGATTTTTAGGAGGTACATTCATATGTGCTAATACAGAATATTGTTCTGGATATTTTGTCAAGTAGATGTGCAATTTCACTAGCATTCCAGTGTAAGTGAAGTATATGAATCATGATTTTCAAGCTCAGATATACAAGAAATGTAGCTTTTAAAAACAAAAGAACATCATACCTGTTTTAACCTTTTTCTTTGCAATGATAAAATTTAAATTTTGATATTGTATTTGAGTTCCAGGAAAGTTTATTTAGTGTCAATATGTGGGTAAAGAGACCTGTAATTCTTGGTTTTGTCCTCTGTCTATACTGATGTCATGTTGGGCCACCCACCTTGGAATCCCTCAGTCATTTCCACATTCTCGTTCCCAAGTCTGGCTCTCCTAGCTACTTCCACATCCTTTACGTAGATACAAGGCTGTAGGAAATTTTGAGAGACTAAAGTCCAAGGGGTCTAGACACACTCAACTGGCATTTTTTCTGCTCCTAGGACCTTGCTACCACCCATTCTGAGGCTCTGTCTTCAATTTTCCAAAACCTATCTATAAGCTGTCTTTCCAGTACCAAGTTCACCTGAGTTGGGGAGGCTAAGTGTGGACCTTTTTTTTGGGAATCCACAATAAAATTTATCTCATGCAGTTGTGTGGTTTGAACACATGCTTGGGCATTTGGAGGATTAAAATCTAAAAAAGAACCCTGGCATGGGGCCAAGACTGCTAGAAGAAGGAGGAGCTTTTTCTTTATACAAAGGTGTCATCTGCTGTCAAGGCCATAGCCCCTGGGGAGGGTTCACTCAACAAAGCACCTATTATAATTCACTCAAACTGCGGCCTTTTCTAATTTTCAAAGAAAAGAGCATAATCTACCAGGAGTTTTTTTTTTTCCCCTTCCTCTCTGAATCTTTCTCTTTTCCCAAGAATTAAAATCTTTTTTAAAATCTGGTCTTGAAAATTCTTAAGATTTCTTCTGACTTATCACATATGCTTCTAAATTTCTTTTTATGCCTTGTTTCTTTCTATCTCCTCAAGGGCTAGTAACTCAAAAATTTGACACTCAAAAGTTATTGACCTCCTTTTAAAAAAAAGTACATTCAGTTTGGTCATCTATTCCCTGTGGCAATGAATGCAGAATGTGCGAGCTGATGGAATGGGTGAAAGGCCAGGACCACTAGGAAATACAGTGGGGAAAAAGAAAACCTCAGTTAATATTTCAAAATGTCATCCTGCCATTGTGTGTACATACAATAGCTCTGGAAGGCTACATGCTTGTCTAAACTGTTAGCAGTAATTTCCCTCAAGAGTGAAATTTGGAGATGAGACTCCTATTTTTTTGCTTTATAAATTTCTGCATTTGAATTGTTTGTACAGGGAGCTTGTATGACTTTTGTAAATTTTTTTGAAAGACAAATGTTATTAAAACTGAGAGTAGATGCTCTCGTGTACTCTCAGTGATAGTGCTCAGAAAGAAAATTCATTTATTTTCCCTTCTTATGAGTGCTTTGTGGTTCACTCCCTCTGGTGAAGTTAAAGTATCTTTTTAAGTTCTTGTTTGTTGTTTAAATGATTACATCAATGTAAGTTATGGAAATGACAATAATAGCTGATGGAAAGAATACGGTTAAAATGTACATAACTTGCCTAATTTAATATGATCCCCCTCCCAGTAGGGGCCACAAAGTGTGCCATAATTGGAATGTGGGTTTCCTGTTTTCTTTTGCAAATCAGAGAGGACCAACATGAACAGTTAACAAGAGTAAATCCCAGAGGGTGGCCCAAGAAACAGAGCCTAGAAGAACGAGGAGGAAAACCCCAGTACTCTAGATCTAGTCCAGTAGTCTTTCTATCACAGAACACTCCTTCTCAGTTTGGATATTTCTCTTCCTTTGTAAATGTAGACAGAATGGTGAGCAGAGCAGTCATTCAGTGTATAAATGACATTTATTTAAGTAAATGAACATTAAATTTCAAGCACCTACTTGGGTGCACCTCTTCTAGGGCCCTGGTAGGGCCGCAGCATCTTGTTTATATGAGCACATGATTTTGTAAAATGCGCAAAAGTAACATCTTTAAAATACAATGGATTAAAATAATAATAATAAAATAAAATAAAATAAAATAAAATAAAATAAAATAAAATAAAATGGATTAAGGCTATTGCCTATTTCCATTCTATCTTCCCCGCATGCTAGATGACCCTGGATGATCGCAAGCCTTTTGAGGGTATGATGAGGAGACAGCTGGATAAGTTGGAGAAACAGTATCAATAAATTGTCACATAACTACGTGATTCACAGTGATTTGCATGAAATCTACTGCCAGTTACCCCAGTGTAGGAGTAGATGCTAAGAAACTCCCACCCACTGTGCCAACTCTCCTGGTCTCTGGACAGGAAGGTGCAGGATCAGAGGTTAATGCTTATAAAGCTCAGTTCTGACAGCATGTGAGGTAGTGAGATGAAGTTGAAGTGTATGGAGTCAGCTAATCTATAGAAAATTCTTCCAATCATTCAGTGCATAAAATTTTAACAAATATGGTTCTCATGAAGATATAGCCAAAATAGATGTTTTCTCCTGTCAGGAATATATTTGGTAATACAGTATATGCAATTATAAAAACTCCATCATTCTCATATTTTATGGTAATTGTGTGAAACAGAATTTATCCAGACTGCTAAGTTTGAAGGGAACCAACCCACAGTTATACTAAAAATAAAGAGAAGATTTTTAAGAGTTGGACAGCATTATTAGATGACAGTTATCAAATTTTATGTGATATAATAATGAAGATGTTAAAATTTTGTAAACTATCAATAAGTTTTTAAATAACCAATCAATACTGGAGTGAATTATCTTTGTATTCTCTTTACAGAACACAAAATTGATACTTAGTAAAGAAATAATCAAAGGGCATAGAGGAAAAACAATATCTTTTAAAAAGTAGTACAGAGATGTAGTAGTTTATTAATGTAAACATTGATTTTCTGTATTTTTTGTTTTTGTGGTTTCATGAACTTTTATAAAGTTGTGATTTGGTGAGTGTTTTTGCACCTAACTTTGTATTCATTTCTTGTGTAAGCTTTAGGATTCACTAAACCCAGATTGATGGTGAGGCATTGTTTCAGATTCTCTTTGAGTACTTGTCACCAACTGCTTCATTAATCCCTGAGTTTTAGTGGCTTCCCATCCCACTTCCCCTACTTCTCATCCTCACCCTTGAATGTAACATACACAGAAATCTTCCCCATCAGAATTAATGCTGCTTTTTTTTTTTTCAGTCTCCACAGCGGCCAGAATTTTCCTCTGTTATCATATCTATGAGAACCTGCCCTGAATTCATTTATCTGACAAACACATACTGAAGACCAGTTATATGCCAGGTTTTGTGTTGAGTCTTAGTCCTTAGATCACATCTTGCCCAGGTGCCCTATTTCAAAAGGACCCCCACCCCCCAGCCACATTTCTCCAAAGGGGCTTAAATATCAAGGGAGCACACTCATGTCGAGTCCTGCTTTCCTTTCCTAAATCACATTCTAGAGTGGAATCCAGGATTCCTTGCATAAATCCCAATGAGTTTGTTTCTGCGTGGGGTTTTCCTCCTGTCTTCCCTCGAGAGTGCTGGAGAGCTCACTCCCAAGGAGAAACTGATATTGTAATGAAGAGAGAGGTTCAGAACGTGGATATAAAGTAGGGTTGTCCATACACAGGCATATGATGCCACAAAGATAGAAGATGTAACAGATAAAGAAAACAACTAACTAGCAGCTCCATTTGTAAGCATGCATCCTGTGTCAGTTATGGGCCTGCTGAGAATGTAGCTGAATGTCTATTACTTGTTTTTATCCTCCCAGCTGCTAAACTTTCTCTCTATATATAATTTTTCAATGTCTGTGTATTTTTTTCATGGCATAACCAGGACAAAAAAAAAAAGTCAAAACATTTCCGTTTATTAAGTAATTAGATCCAAACACTTAATAGTGGTAATTAGTATTTAATAGTAGTCTGACAGATGACACATTGTTTCCCTCAAAAATGTAAAGTATCCTGCACTTACTCTCTGAATTTAGCATAGAGACCAGGGTATGCACAGTTTGAGAATAGTGGTTTTATACACTAGATTATGAGCTTCTCTGGGAGATGGTGTGTCTCATATGCCATCGCAAATTGTATTTTCTAAAGAACATATCTCCAGCCCCACATGTGTTTCTAAAAACTCACTACTCCCTAAATGAGGTATGAAGTTTAATTCTTTTTCCCTTGAATTTGCAGAATCAATAAAATGCTGCAGCAGAACAAAAAAATCAAAAGCTGATAGAAGGAAGAAAATAAAAAAACTTAGAGCACAAATGAATGAACTAGAAATCAAAAAGTCCAAAAGTCCAAAAGAAACCAAATGCTGTTTCTTTGAAAAATAAACAAAAGTGGCCGATCTCTAGCTAGACTCATTAAGAAAAAAAAGTCAAATAAATAGAATCAGAAACAAAATAGAAGTTACAACAGTCACAGGAAAAATTCAGATGATAACAAGATATTACTAACAACAATTATATGTAAACAACATAGCTGAGATGGACAGTTTCTTTGAATAATACAATCATCCAAGCCTGAATAGGGAAGAACTTGAAAACTTGAACAAATCAATCACAAATAAGGAAATTAAACAATAATCAAAACTATTCCAAAAAAACAAAAGTCCTGGACCACAATAAAAGGTAGCTCCACAAGTGAGTTCTACCAAATGTTCAAAGATGAACCTATTCTGCTCAAATGCTTTCAAAAAAATTGCAAAAGGGCCTCCCTGGTGGTGCAAGTGGTTGGGCACAGCACTATAAAGCTATCCACAGCCTCTGCAGCATGATTTTGATCCCTGAACGGCCAGGGAGCTACCCACATGGCATGGCAGACCTCTCCTGTCTTACCTGCTGCTCCCCTCAGCAGTGTATTTCAGTCAGCCTGCCTGTTCTGTTCCCCACTCTGTCTCTAGTGAGTCCTCTCACCCCCCACACCTCTAGCTTGTACCCCAGTTCTTGTATGCATAAATAAAAATCTTTAAAAAATTTTAGAGAAATAGGAATACTCCCAAGCATATTTAATGAGTCCAACACTACACCAAAACCAAAAATAAATAAAGACAACACGAACAAAGAAAACTACAGAATAAATTCCTAATAAACACAAATGCTAAAATTCTCAATGAATTCTTAGCTTGATCAAGTGGAATTTATACCAGGAACACAAGGATGGCTCAACATCCGAAAAGCAATCAGAGTAACCACATTATCAAAAAGCACAGTAAAAATCATCTGATCATGTCAATAGATGCCCAGAAAACATTTGATAAGATTCAGCATCCATTTATGATCAAAAGCCATGAAAAACTGGGCATAAATGCAATAAAGAGGTAAAACAATGGTACTTCATTAATTTAAAAAAAAAGTGCAGCCACACGGCACTGCATGACTCTCAAGGCTAGGTCATAAAAGGTAATATAACTTGTATTTTTTTAGCTGGAACACTTGCTCTAAGCTGCTACATATGCAGTCCCTGTCCAGAGCAGGCCGTAATGTAAGAAAGCCCAAAGTAGCCCACTCAGAGAAACCACATGAGCAGGCGAAAGAAAGTCCTTGGAGAAATAAAGTCCTCAGTTCCCTACTCTTTCAGCTACAACCACTTTTGAGTGCAATCATACGAGACTCAAAGTTATTAAAGCCCCATCCGAGCCCCTCCTGAATTCCTAGTCCACAGATCCTGGGACCACAATAAAATGCTGTTATTTTAAAGCCATCAGTTTTAGGGTATCTTCCTAAACAGTGATGGTAACTGAAAAACTCTTAAAAAAAATTGTTTTATTGCCTTGACACACAGTATTTTGAATACTTTGGAAAGTCAATAAATGCTCACCCAAATGAATGGGAAAATGGAAAATCTCAAAATACTGTTGATTAATCTAAATGGCAATGATAGAAAAGAAGAACATTACAGATGTATATGTTGAAAATATAGGAACTTAAGTGAAATGTACACTGACATTAGAGCAAACTGGGATATTAGGATTTGAGGGTTTTTTTTTTATTTTTAACATTTTAATAAACCCCTAGATGAGTCTGTTTCTTTGCCTTTGGTTTTTGTCTCCTCACAAGAAAGGGCAAGAAAAGAATTTACACAGTCATTTGCAAACCCACTATATCATGAGGTCACTGCAAGAGTCTTATATGCTAAATTATCAATTCCAGTTAATTGAGGATTTTAATTAGTCAATCCAAATTAAGCAAGGTACTACTATAATTGGTGGATTTCAAAGGCTACCATCTGTTCCTTTGTGAGTAGTAATATGTCATGTAGAGTTTTGCAAGGAGAATTTGTGAACTAGAAATTTTCTCAACATTAGCAAAAAGTGAATACTTGGGAAATAAAAGGTAAAAGCCGGGGAGCAAACAGACTAAAGATAAGGAAAAAAGAAAGGAAAAAAGCTTAGGAAGAAAGGAAACAGTCCAATTACTTGCTGTGTTAAGAGAATCAATCTGAATTTAACCTTAGACATCTGTTTGTGCCTAGTGTTGTTTTTCATTGGTGTGGAGGGAGGTAATTAAAATGCCATGTAGCTGCTTGCCTTGTATGCATTTCTTAGCATAATTCAAACTCTTATGTATCTGCCCTCTCAAAGAAATAGCTGATTATAGAAATAGAACAAAACCTCTTTGATCCCTCTTGTGATACAACGAAGTCATAAGAAGTAAAATTCTAAATATATTCCATTTTGGGTGACTCCTCATGGAAAGTCTGACTTGGGTAGGTTTGCAAATGAACAATGTTGGAAACAAAGGCAGACTGTAAAGCTAAGTATCACTGGCACAAAACCACCAAGTCTGCAATGGTTACCTGCAAGGACTTTTTGTTATTGACTTTTTATTTTCTAACTTCCCTCATGAACACTAAAAGGTACAATGATAAATATCAGATTGAGTAATTGAATTGGTCATGCCATGCAAAAACAAACAAACAAACAAAAAAACCCATAATATCTTGGCTACCCTTGAAAATACAAAGACATTTTATGAGTTCTCATAAATTACCTTTGTCTTCTAGTCTTTGTATTTTAGTCAGAGGAATACTTTAGTGCTTTTGGAATTAGTTGTCTAATCAAAATATTTTGTGGCTAATCTAATATTTTTAATACATTCTTGTAAAATAATATGGTTAAGATAAGAATCTATATCAGTCAACTATTTTTTCTCTTTTATGAAGAATAGACAACCACAAACAAACTAGCCAAATAAACAAAAAGGACCTTGTGTCTCATCTAACAGTACAGTTCAGAGTAAGCATGGGCTTCAGGTAGAGCTCTGTTGCAAACCTGGCTGTTCAGCTACCATTTCCTTCTTTTTTGCCCTTCTCCAATAATATCATCTTCAAATTTCCCTCGTGACTCCAAAATGTTTTTTGGAAAAGTGTATTTAGTGTGTTTTCACTCACTTCTCTGTTCACTGACTGAACTTGGCCTGCACCAAACCCAGAGCAGGATCCATCCCTCAGTTCAGTATCCCCTCAACTAAAGATTTCTCACAATGAGGAAGGGTGGCTCTTCAAAGGAACATTTGAATACAGCTAGAAAGTAGGGAAATAGGTAGCAGGTACTGGGAAGATAATCAAGACCCCATTACAGGTAGTTCCTATTATATGTCCTTTTTTTGGCAAGTATAACAACGGGCCAGTATAATCTTCACCAAAAATAAATAAATAAATAAATTCCTTTCATTCTGAATTATGTTTTAAAGATACTCCACGAGTTTATCAAAAACAAATCAAACGATCAGATCAACAAGGATTTTAACCAAAGCAAATGGTTTATAACAGTGGTTCTGTGTCATTGAGCAAATATCAATTGGTACTTATATGTACTAGATGCTGTGTTAAGTTTTGGACACCAAGGATCGCTTTAATATTTTTCTGCACTAATCTGTATTGAAAAAAAAATCCTATCAAAAAAGCTACAAAAGTGTTAATTTCTTTTCCCATTTTAAAAGTTATGAGTGATAAAAACTATAAGAAATTCTATATGGCAAAAAATGGTTCGTGCTACAGCAAAAGAGACAATAACAAAAACAAAGAGAAACCCCACTGACTGGGAAAACATTTTTGCACCCAACACTAATGATAAAGGACTGATCACAAAAATCTGCAAAGAGCTGATGAGACTCAACAACAACAAAGAAAATAACCCAGTCAAAAAATGGGCAGAAGAGCTAAAAAGAAACTTCTCTGAAGAGGAAATGCAAATGGCCAACAGGCATATGAAAAAATGTTCAACATCACTTGTAATCAGGGAAATGCAAATCAAAACTACCATGAGATACCATCTTACACCAGTGAGAATGGCACATATTAAAAAAACTAGCAACAACAAATGTTGGCGAGGTTGTGGAGAAAAAGGAACTCTTCTGCACTGTTGGTGGGAGTGCAAACTGGTCCAACCACTATGGAGAGCTGTGTGGAGATTTCTGGACCTACTAAACATAGAGCTTCCATATGATCCAGCAATTCCACTCCTAGGTATTTACCCAAAGGACACAGAAACATCAATTCCAAAGAGCACCTGCACACCTATGTTTATAGCAGCACTGTTTACAATAGCTAAGCTTTGGAAACAGCCCAAATGCCCAAAAATAGATGACTGGATCAAGAAGATGTGGTACATATATACCATGGAATATTACTCAGCATTCAAAAAAGATAAACACATGCAATGTGCAGCGACATGGATGGCACTGGAAGGGATCATGCTCAGTGAAATAAGCCAGAAAGAAAAAGAAAAATACCGGATGGTCTCACTCATAGCAGGAATCTAGAAAACTTAAATAAGGGACCAGGAAAATGAATAACTATAAGAAAGTGAAAAATCAAAATCAACAAAAAACTATGAACCAGAGACACTTTTTGGGGGGTGAGGGGAGGGAGGGGAGGGATTGGGGTCAGAATGGGGGGGTTGCAATTGTATAGGGAATATAAAAATAAAATTTATTATAAAAAAATGGTTCATGCTAAAATTTTGAAGAGAGTTGACTTTTTTTAGTCTATTCAGTATCATCATGTTATAAATAGACATATTTCTGGTAGCCTAATAAAACAAAAATTTAGGACATTCACATATACACACATACATACATAAATACATACATATCATAAATCCTGTGCACTGTTTCCATTAACTTCTAAGTTCAATTCCCTACTAAATCATTTTCTAGTCATAAGATACAGTTGATAAGGGGCTCTCAGATATCTTATTTACCATTAATCCCCTACAAGAGTCAGAGTGAGCCACTCTGACTCAATCTAAACTCAACCTGCTTTGTGTCTTCATGACTCTGAGGAACTCAATCCCAGACCTCAGAGATGCTACTAAGTATGTGCTATACAAAATTACCCTTAACAATATCTTTAGCTTTCAAGTAGCTCATATCACTCACAGATTTCTCTCCAACAAAGGAGAGCCTGTATTTTGTATATTAATTGAAAATCTAGCAGAAGTATACCTAGAACTGACTGAGCACACAACTGACTTACCAGCAATGAATACACACTGAGCACGTGCTTCTCATAATTCCATATTTGCCCCACCCAGCCAACCTCTGCTCACATAATCCTTTTTACTAAACACTTCACCTCCCACAAAGCAATAGTGTATAAGATTTATATAATTAATGTTTGTAAGGGACTCTTGGAGCCTTGTCTGAAAGATGCCTTTGAAGAGGAAAGAATTGTTGATACTGTGATGTCCTGGATGTTATCCTTATCAAGACTGCTTCTATGAGGAAAAGCTATAGAAATGATAGATGGGCCCATTTTTATTCAGCACAGTTACAGGTGGCCAAACACTGCTACAGGGTTCAGGCAAGAATATGTCCCTGAGCAACGTGGATTATATAAACACATATACTGTCAATCACTAAAAGTGCAGGTACAAAACTTTACAGACCAGGGGTAATGTTAATCTCATCCTGCTTACACTGTGCTTTGTACTGGAAAAGTTCAAGGCACTTTGCAAGCACCATAATTTAGTGAAGTGTGAAGTGAAAACTATACATAGGAAAATTGAGCATTATGAAAAATTAAGACATTATCTTTGAGAAAAAAAAAAAAAAGACATTATCTTTGTTCAGACATTAATCCCAGCATGGTGAACAGTCAATGTTACAAACTCTTTCCCCCATAATTTTATTGACATTTTGAGAAGGAAGGAAAAGGAAATTGATCTTCAATAAGTGTAGACAATAAACTATATATTGTAAGGAGGTTTCACAGTTATTTATCTTTAAAACAATGGAGTGAAGTTTAGTTTACAGTTAAGGCAACTAAGACTTAGACAAAAAATTAATATGCCTGAGATAACATAGGCTATTAAGTGGCAGAACTACGAACTTAAGCCCAGTCTACATGCTTTCAGAGCCATTGTTCTTTTGAATACACATAAAACATTGGAAGAATAACCACCAGTCTGATAGTTTGTTTCTTCTAGTAGCTTGTCCTTACCATTGTAGAGAAAAGTAGAAACATAATTAAGGTTTCAAACATTTATCCTTGGAAGTCCTGTGAAGCCATCTATCATAACAACCCTCATTTCTCTTTTCCATCTAAACTGTGGACTAGAAACCACAGTTTAGCACTTAGTTATCTATAGGAAGTTTAACACTAATGATAAAGGACTGATCACAAAAATCTGCAAAGAGCTGATGAGACTCAACAACAACAAAGAAAATAATCCAGTCAAAAAATGGGCAGAAGAGCTTAAAAGAAACTTCTCTGAAGAGGAAATGCAAATGGCCAACAGGCATATGAAAAAATGTTCAACATCACTTGTCATCAGGGAAATGCAAATCAAAACTACAATGAGATACCATCTTACACCAGTGAGAATGGCACATATTAAAAAAACTAGCAACAACAAATGCTGGCGAGGGTGTGGAGAAAAAGGAACTCTTCTGCACTGTTGGTGGGAGTGCAAACTGGTCCAACCACTATGGAGAGCTGTGTGGAGATTTCTTGACCTACTAAAACATAGAGCTCCCATATGATCCAGCAATTCCACTCCTAGGTATTTACCCAAAGGACACAGAAACATCAATTCCAAAGAACACCTGCACCCCTATGTTTATAGCAGCACTGTTTACAATAGCTAAGCTTTGGAAACAACCCAAATGCCCAAAAATAGATGACTGGATCAAGAAGATGTGGTACATATACACCATGGAATATTACTCAGCATTCAAAAAAGATAAACACATGCAATTTGCAGCAACATGGATGGCGCTGGAAGGGATCATACTCAGTGAAATAAGCCAAAAAGAAAAAGAAAAATACCGGATGGTCTCACTCATAGCAGGAATCTAGAAAACTTAAATAAGGGACCAGGAAAATGAATAACTATAAGAAAGTGAAAATCAAAATCAACAAAAAACTATGAACCAGAGACACTTTTAGGGGGGCGGGGGCGGGAGGGGAGGGATTGGGGTCAGAATGGGGGGGCTGCAATTGTATGGGGAATATAATAATAAAATTTATTATCTAAAAAAAAAATAATAAAAGTGTACCTGATCTATCACTACCCTCTGCCCATCACATACACAAACCACATCCAACACTATCACTGGGGTTGTTAACATCACAATAGGAATCCCAAAAGGAAAGAAAATTAATGTGTTCATCAGTGAAAAGAGAAAACTCCTAGCAAACAGGAATGCCTTAAGATAGCTTGTTATGGGCAGACAGACTCAAGAAGCTGGCCTTCAAGTCAAAAATTTCACCCTCCTGTAGAGCGAAATGTCAAAAGATACTTTGTTATATTATTGGAATTTTAAAAATTGGATATCTTTCTAGTTCTACTGAAATACTTATTCAATCAGAGTGTTACAGGGCAGGGAGGGGGCACCCTAGAGCCCCCAAACCTGCCTGTTCTAAATAGGTTCTGCCATCTGCCACATCAACACAAAACAAGTGAGACTTTAGTGGGAAGGAACTTTAATACAAATTAGTGAAAAATACAGAAAAGACAAAGAATATAGTTTCTAAATCAAGTACCCAAAGTTACCCGTCCCCTTGTTAGGGGGAAGTGATGTCCTGAGTTAATCCCATACAGGCTTTGTGGACTCCACCCCCACTCCAGACTAAAACCATCAGGACATTGAGGAAGACAAATCCCATCACCACCAAGGGGAGGGTGGCTGGGACCTGAGGGTGGAGTTGGGCAGCCAGGTTGGATATAAAAAACCAAACACGTGGGCCTAGGGCTCTCTCTGGCTCGCGATCGCTCGCCTCCCGGCTTCACCGCTCCTGGCTGGCGGCCAGCTCTCAGAGCGCCATTTTGGGGTTCCTGATCAGCGGATCGGGTAGGACTCATTTAAAACTTTGTCTCCCGCTTTTCTCCCAGAGCTGTATATTTCCTCATTTCCCCTTCCCTTGTAAATAAACCTTTTATTAACCTTTCACGTGTGCCTGCAGTAGAGCATTGATAAGTCCTTTTAAGCGCGCGGGTGAGGACCCACAGTCAGGCACCCCGTTTTGTATCGGGGTTGCTCTACAACACCCTCATGGCTAAAAATCCATCCAAATGGGATTGGCCCAGAGCAAGGCCCCAAGGCCTGCCACAAGTCTAAAGCATCTTCCAATGGGGACTCACAGAAAAGGATCAGAAACAATCAGACAAGTCTGGAGTGAAAAGAGAAAAATCAAAATCAAGACAAAAACCGCCATTGTTACCTCCCCACGGGTCTCACCCACATCTGTGTGTCCCAGTCCACGACCAAAAGGCAAGCACAGCTTCTTCACATGTTTCTCGGCTCCATGTGCCTCCTCCAGGGCTCCTCCTGGCTCTCCATCCCACTTCCTTCCTCCTCAGTCTCCTCTGCAGCTTCTTCTCTCCCTGCTCAGCTCCACCCTTTTTTTGGGTGGGGCAGGAAACCTGGAACCTCTCCTTTTCCTGGGGACCACCCTGTTACAAATGGTATGAGAAGCATCTAACATCACAATTTAGGGACAATAAGTTCAGATTTGGGTTTTTTTAATATTTATTGTTTTTTTATAGAAGAACTGGGGTATAGGACAGAGGTGTGGGGGTTGAGAGGATTCACCAGAGACAGAGTGGGGAGCAAAACAGGCAGATGTACTGAAATACACTGCTGAAGAGAACAGTAGGTTAGACAGGAGAGGTCTGCTGTGCCATGTGGGTCAGCTCCCTGGCTGGGGATCGAACTCAGGCTGCAGTGGTGATAATGATGGGGGACAAGAATAGAAAAACTGGAAAGGAGGCCTCACAAGACTAAAAACCTGACTCACACCATGAGGTGGGGGTGAGTGGAATAACATGACCATTAACCCAGCTGTAGAGGTCATGACCCTTAGGCACCAGTGCTTTATCACAAGGCATGAGCCCCAAGCAGGATCAGATGCTATAGGGAGTGGAGCACAAACCTGAGGGTAAAGATATGGAGATTGGGCCCACCCTGGAATCTCTAATCCCTTCCTGGTTTTGCCTAGTTATCCCAAATCAGAAACAAACAGGCCACTCCACGGAAGAGTGACCCCTCCCAAACAGAAGGGGACTATATCAATGTAGTCTCTGGACAGGCTCGGGGGAGCACTCCTACTGCCCACCTGTGACTATGCAGGTGTTTCTTTTCACCAACTCTCTCCCACTGCAGGATAGCAGCCTCCTGCCTGCCTGTGACCTGTACCATGCCGAGACTTCTCTTTACTGGCTTCCCTCAGCGGAGGCCGCTCTCCTCAAGGCTGCCTGCCTGCAACCATGCAGGCCTCTCTCAGCAAACCTGTCCCTTTCCCTTTCCCTAACAAACCTATTTTTTAATATGACTAACGTCTCTGTCTCATGGAGAAACTCGCCTGGGAAACTCGCTCGTGCTGCTGAAATGGGAGCTCTGGTGAAACCTTTCCCAGAGTGAGCCCAAGGACCCCGCAACTCTACAGAACTCCATCTATAGGGGCTGAGAATTGGCTACCAAAGAAACCCCAAGTTGCTTTTCCAATATCTCTATCAGATCAATGGCACAAGAAAATGTTCATTTTTGTTAGGAGAATGAAGGTGGAAGTAGCTAATTTTGAAGAATAGAGATGCATGAGAGAAGGCGGTACAAGGATCAGAATACAGTGCTGGGTTTGAGCCAATATGAAGGTAATTGGTACTAGTACTGTATAGAGAGAGCATTAATAGAATGAAAGGTAGATTTTAAAAGGAACTAAAGAGGATGTGTAGGGTAGGGAAAAAAATGCCAGGCTCTTCTGCCCTCCCGCTGTTAGGGGGAAAAGGATGTCCCAAAGCAAATTCCATATAGGCTTTGTGGACTCCACCCCCACCCCAGGTCAAAGCCAAAGACCCTGGGAACTCCAAATCCCATCACCACCAAAGGGAAGGTGGCTGGGACCTGAGGGTGGGGTTAAGCAGCCAGGTGGATACAAAAGGCAGACACGTGGGCTTTGGGGGGCTCTCTCCATTTTGGCTCTCTGCCAGCTCGCAGCTTCCGGCCAGCTCTGGGAGTAACTTTGGGTTTCCAGGTCGTCGGATCGGGTAGGACGCATTAAAGACTTTATTTCCCTATTTTCTCCCTGAGTTGTACATTTTCCTTATTTCTTTTTCTCTTGTAAATAAACCTTTTATTAACCCTTTTGCGTGTCTGTAGTAAAGTATTCATAAATCCCTTTAAAGCGCGCGGGTGAGGACCCACAGCCAGGAACCCGTTTAATATCGGGGTTGCTCTATAACACCGCCATCGGGATAGATGATGGATCCTTGCGGTCCTGAATGCATGCCTTATGGCGGGCACCTGGAATAGGATGTGGGCATAGGTAGATGGGATTCACCTGGGTTGAGGCTGTGCTTTTAAGGGCGGCCTCACGGGGACGCCAGCAGAAGCAGAGAAGCAGCAGAAGCCGAGAAAGAAGCCAAAAGAGAAGCCGAGAACAATCAGAAGCCGAGAGAGAAGCAGAGAACACTGGAGAGCCCAGATAGAGTGAAGACTTGCTGGGGGCTGGGAGGTCTGCCAGCCTCCAGGCCCGCCAGCCTGCCATGTACCTGGTAATGCCAATAAAAGACCTGCAAAAGCCACTGAGGACTCTGACTCCTCCTTTACCCGGTCTGCTGGATCCTAGAAAACCTGCACTGTGTCTTCCTGACCTTTACAGGATGTGAAGAAGACATTAGAGAATTTGGCAAAAATTATTATAAAATTCTTCCAGAAGTATAAATACAAGGGACACCACTCACAGATGAATGGATAAATAAAATGTGATATACACAGACTATGAAATATTGTTCAGCCATAACAAGGAATGAAGTTCCCATACATGCGACACATGAATGAACCTTGAAATCATTTTGTTAAGTGAAATTAGCCAGACAGAAAATAACTAGTATTAAAATATCTAAACTAGGGAAATTAATTGAAGGAAAAAGTAGATTAAATGTTACCAGAGGCTGGGGGAAGGAGTTTACGGGTAATTTTGTTTAAAGAACACAGCGTTTCTGTTTTAAGTGATGAAAAGTTTTAGAAACAGTGGTGATGGTTGCACAATATTGTGACTTGTTGTGTTGACAATACAGCACTGAAAAACGGAGGTCATAGAGCAAGCTGTAGGATGAAGGATGCAGCTGAAAGCAAGATCCTGGCCCTTTACTTTTAGAATAATCATACAGCATCAGTTGGGTGGGGAAGGAGGACAAAGAGAAAAGGGAGGGGTGAAATTAGAAAATGTGCTGTTATCTATAGTATCAGGGGTTGTGAGTCTGCCCCCTGGCACTTCTCATCTGCTTGGTAACTTGGTATTGTGATTGAAATCAAGCATTAGATCCCCAGCCTTGGTTTCAATCTTATCAAGACATTACACTGATTAGCTTCCAGGGTGCCTTGTCCTGCATCTGTCAATGGCCCACAGGTGTTCCCGGTCATAATTCGTGATGCATACCCTTCCCAGGGTGATCATGCTTTCTGCTCTTGATTGATTTGAAAGGTACCTTGTAGGGTTGGGCTCCTGTAACTGATTGACCAGGCAGTTCTGAGCTTGTACAGGAGTGCAGGACTGCAGGTAACAAAAATGGTGGCCGAACAGGCGGCTTAGGATTAGCAGACCCACAGTTGTGAATATAATTAACGCTGTTGACTTGCACACTTTAAAATAAAGAGGCAAATTTTATTTTATGCTATATTTATAGTATACTGAAGCACAAGGGCAAGTGGAGAGCCTTAGGGTCAGAATAAAATAGGAAAATCCTAGGAGGAATAAGGAGGGCTCCAGAGATAACGGCAACAAATTCTAAAGGGGTCTAATCAAACACCCCAGGACTAGGAGCAACAGGGCATTCCTGGACAATGATGATAAAGAAAATGAACTCTAAAATAAGGGCTGGGACACAGGGACTTAGTTCTGGGCACAGAGACATTTAGGCAGTGAGTGAGACCTCCAAGAACCAACCAATCACAAAGAGACCGGTGGAGGTTTAGAATAATTAGGGAAAGAAGGTGTATATTCCCTGAGGCACAACTCCACTTTGGCTTCCTTGGCCCTCCCTGGCCTGGTTCCACCGGCCTGGGAGTCCCACTTTATTTCTGTTCCTTTTTTCCCTAATAAACTTTTTCTTTCTCTAAACAAGTCTGCCTCTTTTCTCTTGCTTGCCTGAGCATCCCCGAAGTTTCTGCTGTGGCTTTGTGAGACACCACCCCATGGTGGTGTAGTGGCTGGGACTCAGTGCTGCCCCTGCAGCCTGGGATCTTCTGTTCCTGGCTGGGAGACTAGCCCTGAAAACCTGCAATTACCATATCAATACTACAAGAAAAAAAGTAGAAGCTACAAGTCAGGGAAAATAATATTTTAAAGCAAAGAGGAATGCAAGTAAGACCTTGCTTTACTATTTATTAAAATATCCATTTTTAAAGAATTATAATAATTTAAACAGTGAGATACTGGCACAGAGAAAAAATAAACAACATATAGAAAGTACATAAATAGACCTGATTATACACATGGATTGATATATAATGAAGGTGGAATTTAAGTCAGCAAAGGGAATATATGGGCATCATTAGTCAATTCTGGGACACAAATGAACTATTTGTAGGAGATGCAACCCATATATATACACATACACAAACATGTATATGTACATATATACACATTATATGAGACAAAGAGAAAGCACATTTGTTTATAATTAGCACTTTCAATTCAAAAATCAAGACAACTATTTTAATAAAAAATTAAATATATCAGGGCCTTGCCCGTGGTGCAGTGGTTGAGTGCTGGGTTGCAAAGCTGCCCGCAGCCTCTGTAGCGCCGGTTCGATCTCCGGCCACCAGCGAGGGTCCCACATGGTGCACAGACCTCTCCTGCTGCCCGCTGCTCCCCTCAGCAGTGTACTTCGTCAGTCTGCCTGTTCTGCCCTCCCCTCTAGCTCTAGTGAATTCTCTCAACCTCCCTCACTTCTGACTGTACCAGTGCTTGTATAAATAAATAAATAAATCTTTAAAAAAATTCAAAAAATTAAATATATCAAGTCAAACAATTGCAAATGGCCAATAAGAAAATGACAAAAATCTATCATTTTTGATAATTTAAAAAAAATAGATACTATATTAACTCTCAGATTGGCAACTATGGAACTGAGTATTTCACACTATGCTGGCAGGTAACTTAGCATGAAATAGCATTTGATCACCTGATTATATTTTGCACTATCAGAAAAATGATTTTATAGACTAATAAAATTAGGAAATGTTCATTCTACATATCTAAATTTAAAAAGCAGTTTACTACATAGCATTAGGCAAAATGATTCCATGGTCTGTGAAAAGGAAAAATTACAAAAGGTGTAAGAACAATCATCAAAGTACTACTGGTGTTTGATGGAGTTGAATAGCTATTTACTGTTTCTGCTAACACAATTCATTAATTTGTATGCAATGGTCATGTATTACTAATATAAGATAAAAATAATAAGAGATGGTTTTAATTTTAAAAAAGAAACAAAAAGTAAAAAGGAATTCTTCCCCTACCCCCAGGATTAATTAACCAATTCTCTTTTCATGTGTCAAACATGTTACTAAGCATTTGAAACCCATTATTTTATTTGATCCTTACACTTTTATTAGGTATAATTAACCCCATGAATGAGGGCCCAGGTTCAGAGAAAGGAGTATGTTCAAGGTCATGCAGCTAGATAAAGATGAAATGGACCCCCTGGTGTTACATGCCAAAATTTATGTTCTTAACCACAGACTTTCCTGGGGTTTTTTGTGGAGTAGTTAGGCTTTTTGAGAAAATGTTTTGGCACTCCAAACAATACATGTGCAAATGATCTTTGGGAAACAATTTTTTTTTTGAAAGTTTTGGTTTTTTTTTTTTTTTTTTTGGTGGGACCCTCGCCTGTAGCCAGAGAACGAACTTGTGCTGCAGAGGCTGTGGGCAGCCTCGCAGCCCAGCGCTCAATCGCTGCACCACCAGGGGAGGTCCAGGAAACAATTTTTTTTTAACTGGGCACAGTTTCTACGTGTTTGCACTGTCTGTGTCTCGGTCACATGCAATATTCTTGGAGGCAATATTCAGAAATGGTTAAGAACACTGACCCGGGATTAGATGCCCTGGGTCAACCCTGACTCTACCCTAATACTATAAAACTTTGTACAGTTATTTCACCTCCCTGAGTGTTTTCTCATCAGTAAGCTAAAGTTGTACCCACCTTAAGGAGTTCCAGTAAGAATTGAATAAACTAATCCACATTGTGCTTTGTTGGTTAGGTGTCTGACAAATAGCAAGTATTTGATAGATGGCAACTATTCCCATTGATAATTTAGTCTCTGGATAGCAAATTCCACAAGGGCAAAAATTACATATGGACTTGCTTTTCAAGTTCCTTAAGAGCTCAGTAGATGATTGCGCAATGGATTGAAGCCTTACTTCTGATGGGAAATCTCAACACTGTAAGTAATCTCCTCTGATTCAATGAGAATCCTATGTTGTTAACTCTTCTTCACCAATACAAGCCTTTTTTTATGTTATCTGCTATGTAGTGACTAAAAGAAAACCACTATTTTAAGGCTGTCTTATAGTGCCTTATTTAAAAATGCCTCTCTTTACTCATTGAATAGCCAATATGTAAATTGTAACATCCTTGAATGTTTATTTATCGTATCTTGTGGAAAAATAAGTGAAGCTCATTTCTCTTGTTCAACAAGAAAGAAGCAGGAAAGAATCATGGCTCAATCTTTCACTGAAAGTGTTTAATTTGGGTAAATCAAGCTTGCTAGCAATGTTCATGTACTATGTGTTACTTCGAAGTCAATGAAGCTGAAAATCTCACTTTAGAAAGTTCTCTTAATCCTTCAGAGTATAATGCGTGTTGATTTTAATTATGACATGGCAATTTTAAAACAAATCTTGTAAATATTGATGTGCAAGTCCTGGCATAAATCTGAATACTTCACTAAACAGGCAGAGAATTCTTTCATATAAATTGGGTCATATTAAATAAACCCCAGGAAACGAATTAAATGCAACTAGTTTCCCAAAAGATTAAGTTGATAGTCCTACCTGACAATGCTCCTTGAGTGGCTAAATTACTTGCACTGAGAAACAAAGAATATGAAGATATTCATTATAAAGAATTTTTCTTCTGCTATAGTGTTTCAATTCAAATTAATGACAACTAAAATAAGGGGAACTTGACTGGATCGATCTAATGAATTTTAACTGTGAACATGTCACACTTCTCTTAAACCCCCTGATGATGCTCAAATGACTTCGCATGTAAGCTCCTCCACGACTGACACTGACACACTGACGACAGTTTCATTTTCCTTCCTTCTACCCAAATTCCTGGCACTCCAGCTAAGGATCACCCAACTTTCTTTAAGAATCACCTGCATTCTGCATATCTTTGCAAATGCAGGTCCCTCTTCATAGGGAATAGATTGTGGCTATTCTGAATATCCTTCAAGGTCCTGCTCAAACATCCACATATCCTTCATTTCTTGATTGCACCAAAAGCTAAAATAAAGGGTTAGCCATACCTTCCCTTCTGATGTTTAACAGTAATATAAAGACACCTAATGAGTATAATATCTAAAGGCCTTATATACATGGAAATTTAAAACAAAAGTGCTTAGACCACCCTCACCCCACCCTTCCATTAGGATTGCTGTTTCTCAGCCTATCTAAGAATCTGGGAACTGCCACTGATGAAATTTCCCTTTAGCAATGAATCTTCTTTCCCTTCATGTCCTCAGCATGCAGTTTTACTTTTGCTTTGGCCTTGAATCCATCCCAGTTTGTATAATGGATATTTGTGTTTATACTTCTATATCATATCCCCTGCTCTTTCCTTAGAGCAAAAATTGAATCTAATTCACCAAATATGATCCACACTGCTTAACAGGGACCATTGCTTAAAGTGAGTGTTCAATATTTCAGTGGCCTGGAAGTGAGAATGAACAAATGAAGACAGGTACAGTGTGAAAAATCACGCTATGATCAATGAATTAGTCTTACCACCACGTACACAGTGTAAAGCTCTGCCAGTGATCTCTGTCCATATCACTTTGGTTTCACTTTCAGATCAGGTCTCTTTGTCTAGTCCTCACTATGATGTCACTAGCATTTTCATCCTTAAACTATATTTTTGAGAGAGAAGAGTGTTTCACTGTTAAAATTGGGTAAGGAAAACCTTTTCTCAATTCACATCCAAAGAAATAAATGAATTAAAATTTTCAATTTTACATTTTGCAGAAAGCTTTGTTACCAAAATTTGAATCTACACACACACACACACACACACACACACACAAATCTATAGTTAATTAAATTATCAGTATTTCATGGAGTCTGATATTTGTCAGGTGGTCCATCTGAAAACCAGAAACATTCTCTCAACTCTTTAACATAACATAACCCATTGCACCAAGAGGTGTGAAGTATTAAAGTCTGCTTTGCTAAGGGTTTACACTTTTTAAATTGCATAAACTGATTTTAAATGTAGACAATAGACAAAGGATAAGGTATTTTAGTAACTAAAATAAACTGAAATAGTGAATGCAATTTTCAAAAATCAGAGAGACACAAAAATATATAATTTAAATTCTATTTTATAAATGGTGGTTTACTCACAAAATTCACATTTTCCTCTGACTTGAGCTACTCGCCTGTGTCACATATTACTGTTAAGTCATGTCAATTTCAAAACCTTTATTTTCTTTCTTTCATAGCTATTTATATAGAGATATTTCTACCTACTTGTAGATAAACATACACATATATAGCCACATACATCATTTATATTGCTTTTCTACTTTCTATTCATATCTTGATCTTCTATTTTCAGACTTTATTAATGTTTCTGTTGAGATTGTTATTCTAGCAAAATCCTGGTAGTCAGCCTTGACGTTTAAATCCTGCAGTACTGTTAGTTTCGATGCATGATGCAATAATATCCTAGATTAATCCTAATCCTAATGTCAGATTAAAAGTACATGGAAATGTCCAGTCAGGGTACCTTTCTTACACACTCAAGACTCTGCATGCTGCTGCTCAGCATGATTGCTCTCTGCTAAGCACCACGGCACTCTGTTTCTAAAGAGACTGCACTGCCCTGATGAACATTGCAGTTCCTCAAAGACCTGTTATTTTCTTTAAAGTATTCATTTCCTAGAACTGGAAGGAGCTATTATTTAAGAGCAAAATCTATCTCTTTAAAATGCTTAGTCCAATGTTCCAAACATATTATTACAGTATTAAATTATTTTGAATGCTGATGTCTGAAAAAAACATATTTCGGTGCTTCGCCTTTCAACCAATAAACACCAAGAATTGGTTAAATTCTTATCTTCTGAAACCAGTACAGCACCATCTAGGGAGAAATGGTATTTTTCTGTTTCTTGTAAAGTACATACTTCAATCGGTTTGTAGAGCAAAATGATCCAAAAATAGTTTTTATTTTTTTCACCACAAGTCTAAAATTAATGACATTTCTAATCTATAGAGGTCTCCCACCCCCAGAAATCCATCCATCAATTCAAAACTAAGGAGAAAAGAGCATAAATGTATACAATCTGATAAAAGTATTCTAATAAAAGCATTAAGAAAATATAAATGTCTACTTAATGCTAGTAGCAAATACTTTGTCTTAAAATTTTTCACAGCACTACAGGGAACTGTAGAGCTTCTCCTTCTTTCACTTTCATCAATTAATGCCAACCAGATCCAGGAATCTTTTAAAAATATTTTTCTAAAACTGAAAGCAAGGAGAATCCAAATTTTGTAACTTTGGAAGGCTCTTTTTTTTTTTTTTTTTTTTTAATTTTCTAGAGGCATGTCTTATTTATTTATTTATTTATTTATTTGTTTGTTTGTTTGGTTTATACATGCACTGGGTACAGTCAGAAGCGTGGGAGAGTGAGGGAATTCACCAGAGCCAGAGCGGGGAGCAGAGCAGGCAGAGGGACCTAGGTACACTGCTGGGGGGAGCAGCGGGCGGCAGGAGAGGTCTGCGCGCCATGCGGCACCCTCCTCTGGTGGCCGGGGAGCAGCCGGGGATCGAACCGGCACCACGGTGGCCGCGGGCAGCTTCGCAACCCAGTGCTCAACCGCTGCACCACCGGGGAGGCCCCAACTTTGGAAGGCTTTGATCCTATTAATGTTAATTAATTAATCTTGAGAGCTTAGTAAATGGTTTATTCAGGTATTAGGAGATAATTACTTTCACTTATGCATAATAAAAAAGCTGTTGTTCATATTCTAATTATACTCAGAAGAGATGTTTAGACAAAGAAAATAATTGTTTTAAATGAAATACAAGTCTGTGAACAAGGCAATCATGTTGTTCTTTTAGAATTTAGTGACTGGGTAAAGGTGTTGTTTTTTTTTTTTTTAAAGTATGCTCCCTCTTCACTGATTACAATATTTAGAAAACTGTATCTTTTTTTTGTTGTTGTGGAGGGGACATTGGTTTATAGTACTGTATATGATTTAGAGATATAGCATCAGATGTGTGTTACCACATCACACGCACCACCAAAGTACTCATTATCTATCTCTATCTACTCTATCTCTACTAGGAAGCTAGGGTTTAAAAAAGGGCCCATTCATTAAAAATACTTTCCTGCTCCTATTTGAGCACATTCCCTTCATTTTTTTTCATGGTTTGTAGTTTATTTTTATTATCCCAATGTATCTAAATTATGTATCTAGATATATATATATAAATTATGTATTTTGATATAGAGATGGAGATATAGTAGTTCATTGATTTCAACAAGAAATTCATTCCACGTCATGTATTGTGCATCTACTATGTACTAAACACTCTTCTAGAGGATGAGGATGTGGTTAGTTAAAATATGATTTTCATGAAAGAAGTGAATACATGTAACTGCATCCCTAAGAGAAGGGATAAAATCTGCCAATCAAATCATCTTTAAGAAAGTGGCAGTCTAAAGAATTTCCTTAAAGAAGAGCCTGCCAACACAAATTTAAGTCTCACAGAAAGGAAGTTAATATAGTGGCTGTCATTATCTTCTGACTGTTGCCTCCAAAGGTATGGAATATTAGTTGCTTAATTATACCCTCTTCTCAAGGGTCCTGCAAAAAACTAACCTTCATCCTCTGGTATGTGCTAAGCACTAATAACACCACTCATAAACTGAAAGCTTTTAAATAAATTACCCTTAATAACAGAGATGAATTTAAACATTCCAACTTTTAAGAAAGGGGGTTTTGGGTCTTAGATTTCCTATCTTGTAGCTTCTCACTTAATAAGTAGCACCTACTGGGTCAGGTCAAGAAATAGGATGCACTTTGTGAGGCTGACCAGGCAATAATAGTTGTTAACTGGTAAAACAGTTCCTTTTTGTCGATTATGACAAGGTTGGTGGGCCTAAATTTGCCCTAACTTTCAGCTCTGTTTTCCTGTTCTGCCTAGCAAGTATCTCTTCCACAGTGACCATAGGTTTCCCTGCCTGCTGCCAGCCTGACATTGAGAAAGGTATTGAAATTTACAAGGATCTTGCCCTTGGCCTCCACTCTCAGGGTTAAGCATTCTCACACACTTTAAAGGGTTGTCTGTTCACAATAGCTTGTAGTCAAAGAAGGTGGCCCAACAAGCCTGCTCACAGATGCTCCTGCTTGTCACCTGCCCCAGCTATTGCAAATTGACCAGCTCTTCTCAGGGCAACCTGCTCATCTTCCCTTTGCTGTGAAAGAGAAAGTTAAGTGAAAAATTATATTTCAAATAGGGCAAAATATCGGACTTCTCAATTTGAACTATTGCACTAGCCATTTCGCATTAACATGCTAGGATAACCTATTTCCTAACAGATAACAGAGCTGCCTCTGAGAAACTAAGTTAAAACATTTTAAGAAGTTGTGCGATGTCTTCCTCACCTTCTAAGAGAACCCAATACTTTTTAGTAATTATACGTAGCAGGTCAAAGAATTCAGAGAAGCAACAAATAACAAAGTGGATCAATTGATCTTGAAAAATCAGGACGTTTTAGTGAAAAAAGCAGATCGGGAAGAAGTTTAAAAGATCCCAGGTTTGTTCCCAAAATGCTTCAAGATTAATCTCTGGGTTACAGCAAAGTATTCAGTTCATCAGTATAAGGAACAAAACTCAAAATTTGAAGGCTAAATTAAGCCTAGTTCAAGATCACCTAACTTACAAATAGAGGTAATAAAGCTGTAACTTTATATTGAATGGGTGGGGGAAGAGTTGGGTGAAGAGGGTCAGGACCCACAGAGTCTCCTGTTTCCCAGGTCGCACGCAGTATTCGACCTCTCACTCTTAGGTTCTAAAGTGAGTAAAATCAAGTTAAAGACAAAGCAAGAGCGAGATGACCCAATGGGGGAAGGCATCTGAGTCTCCCCTCCTCCATTCCTTTTAGATCCGTGGTCATGGGCTTTCTTTCCTAATGGCATTTCGTTTCTCGTAAAGTCCCGCATATCTTTCGGTCTAATTATCTCATTGTACACATTTTTGAAAAGGAAAGGAACTACGATTTGCTCTGCGTGTGGATATCTTTTCTTCTGCGGGTACTCCCAGTAAGCCTTCAAGCAACTTTCTCATAAAAGATGTTGCAGAAAGGCGACGAGGCTTGAAATCCCGTGCTTCTCTCATGCTGTCTTTTCTTTCTTTCCGCTTACGCCACCCCTGCACTCTCCAGCCAGCCCCACCTCCACCCCGAAAATCCACCACCGTTTTAAAATGCTGGAGCGTTTTAAGAGTTTCCTCCAAGTTTCTCCCTCTGACCCGAGAGGCGCTTTCAGTGGGAGACAAACAAGGCGCTTAGCCATCGGATAGGCAAACGGAACACTTGAGGAAAAATAATACCTAATTGAAAGATCTCATGCTGCCTTAATTGCGATTAAGTATTTTGCAGATAAGTTAGTATATTATTTTTGATAGTGTTTAAGACGCCGAGGTCTTTTGCCCAATGCATTGCTGTTTACTTTAAACAGACTTTATATAGTGCTTGCCGTGTACCAGGCACAATTCTAAACTCTTGTAAAATATGACTCTCTACTTAAAATAATTTTGAACTATATTAAACCCGTGTGTGCTTTTCCGACATCCCTACTCTATATTTCTGTAGACCACCATACGGCGGTTAAACCTTCAAAGACAAATATGGAAAAACCTTAACAAGTTGCTACTTTATTGCAAGGAAACCATTTTCCTCTTTGCGATTTTTTCACAATTATTGTAACTAAATACATTAGGACAGTAAGAAAAAAAAAATGTTTTCCCAAGTTTGGCCTCCAGCATCTGGAAGCGCCAGCTAATTTGCTCGCGTGGCAAACGTTAATTGCACATATAGGCATTCACTTTCAGAAAACCGTGCAGCCCACTCTCAAAGTTTGTGAAGGTCGAGCTCGTGCCAGGTCTACTTCGGCGCGTCCGTCTGTGGCCTGTGCGGACTCGCCACCGGAGCAGCCAAGCGCGCGTCCGGTTCGCGGGTCCCAGGGTTGCGGGACCCAAGGCTGATGGCATCGCGGGAGGTCTGGGTGGGTGGGTGGGATGCGGGCCCGCTCGGCTCAGCGCAGCGCGCAAAGTCAGCCTGCGTCGCGGCGGAGCAGAGGCCGGGGAACCGCGAGGGTCGAGCGTCCGCCTGGAGGCTCACTGCCAACTGTGGGGTCACGGCCCCCAGCAGCTTGGTCGTCCCCAGCTGACCCGGTCCAGCCCCACCAGGCCCCGCCCGGCCCGGGCTGACTACGTGCTTTGCCCCGGGGTGAAGTTTCAGAAAGTCTGGATGGAACGTTTCGGGTTTCTGTTCGCACGGTTATTGCAGGCACCGCGGTGGGGGCAGCACAAAAGAGGCCAGGGCGTGTGAAGAGGTTTTGTGTTTTAATGAAGACTTAACACGCGGGCTGCGGGTCCTTCCTGGGCTCGCTCTGCCCAACCCCCGCTCCAGCCCTGTCTTTTCACGTCCATCTTCTTCCCTGTCCCGCGCAAGTCGTGCTTGTGTGCGCGCGCGCGCCGGGGGGAAGGAGATGGCGTGTCAAAGGGACACCCTAGGCAGATCTCCAGAAAAATACAAATCCGTCCCTCGAGGTGGGTTGTGGTGATTGATAGACGCCCCTTTCCCAGAGGCGTTTCTCCACTAACTACTGAGCGGTCCTGGAGCAACCAGTGGCGTCTCTAGCTCCACCTTGGCCAAACCTCCGCCCGCCAGCCCGGCTGCCCACGCTCGGTCAGCTCAGCTCCTGCTCTCAGTCGCACACAGACAAAGCCGGGTCAAAAATATCACAGAGCAGGGAGAAAAAAGAGCAGCATGAAAGCGTGTCTTGAAAGCACACCTGGAGTTATACAACCCACGCTCATGCACACACACAAAAAAGGCACCAATTCGTACTTTAGAAAACAAAGTCATTTTCCAAGAGCAATTTTTGCTCACCCGGGAATCGAATTTACTCCACTGCTACGAGTGCACACAACAGGGAAAAGTGGAGAACTGTGGTTATCTGGATAATTCAAGCCCCAAATCTCCTACTTGAGACTCTATTCAATGGTGTGCTGCAACACCCGCGTCGCTGGTCTAGCACTTTCTGCCGCCAGTGCAGACGCAACTCCAACCCACGGTGCCTTGGCGGGCTCAACTATCCGCAGCCCCTGCGGCCCAATGGAAAGAACTGATTTAGACCAAGTTGCAAATCACTTGGCGGCCGCCCTCTCGGACCCTCCGAGCGCCAGCGGCGAGGCCCCTGGTCTGGGAGACGCGCGTGCTCATCTGTGCACAGCCCCGAGGCCGCGGACGCAGCCTTGGGAGTTGGCTGGGAGCAAAAGCAACTTTGATTTAAAGTTTTCAAAGCCCCAAGAGGGCGAAAGTGACCGCCAGGGTCAGCCAGTCAGCAGTTTTGGTGCAGACAAGGGACAGCCGAGTGGGGCGGCTCGGTGCAGCCACGGCGCCCCCGGACCTCACACGCGCCCGCTCACACCCAGCCACGCGCGCGGGTCACTCTCTACAGACGGCACCAGCACTTCACCGGCAGACGGCGGGGCGCGGAGAGGGGCCCAAGCGGCAGATCCAGGGCCCGCCCCTCACCGCCCGCCCCCGTCCCCGTCCCCGCCCACGTCCGCTCGCCCCCCTAGGCCGAGTTCGCAACCTCCAGCTCGCGCCCGCGGCGCCGTCTCCCCGCCCGCGCGCGGCTCCCGGGCCCCAGGTGCACCGCGGCGTTCCCACGCCGGGACCCGGGGCTCCCAGCGGGCTTC